>NC_142094.1:51197359-52397359 GCF_054644295.1 Miniopterus natalensis
TCCTGGCCCAGCGAATTACTCCCACTCTTCCCCATGCTTTTGTTCTCGAGCCCAGGATCATTGGGCTGCTTCCTCGCTGCTGGCCATTTCTTTCTGAGGGTGACACGTCCCAAGGACAGTGGCCTTTTCTCGGTTGTCTTCCTTCTCATGCTCTTGGAGCATTTGACAGTTTTGGCCATTCCCTCCTTTACAGTGTTTCTCATTTGGGTTTTTATGACATGAAATGAGAGGGTTTTCTTTTCCCTCTCTGACCGGGCCGTTATCTTTGTTTCCTTTCCCCCTTCATCCTGTCACTGTCATCATTTCCCAGAATTGTCCTCACTTCTTTGACTTCTCTAAGACATCTCATCTGCACATATATCTTTATTACATTATTACCTCTATGTCAGTAAACCTGGCTTTTCTCTTAAGCCCCAGTCTCCCATTCCTAATGTCTGGGAGAGAGGAGAGAGAGAGAGGGAGAGAGACGCGTTGCTCCACTTATTTATGCATTCATTGGTTGACTCTTGTAGGTGCCCTGACCCGGGATGGCACCCGCATCCTTGGCATATCGTATTGGGACACCACTCTAACCAACTGAGCTACTCAGGCAGGGCAAGAATATCCTATTCTGATTTTGTCACCTCCATGCTTAGAAACATTTAATGCAAAACACAGAGCCCTAAGGGTTCCATGAGCTCCTTCAAGGCACCAGAGTATGTGAGTGTAATGGGAGAAAGCTCTTCTGCCATAATATTTCTTTAAAAACTGAAAAAAGGGTATTGAAAACTATTTAAGCCTCTGCCTGATACTTAATGCCTTCTTCGATCAAACTCTAAATGACTTTCCAGCCTAATATGCTCCTAACCAACTACAGACAACATGCTTTTAAACCACACCCGACCACTGTCGTCACCGGTGGAAATCGAGCCGGCCCCGCCGCCCCCAAGCCTTGGCCCACACCGTGACCTTTGCGGGACGTCCTGCACTCACCTTCCCCTGTCGATTTCCGTATCTAACTTTTCAAAGGTAACTCGGTTTTCAAGAAGAGCTTTCCTTTTCCTGAAAGTCTGTGAACCGGGTCTCACGAATCCTTTTGGCACTTACTAAAATACTTGCTTGATTTCATTATTTCTATTCATGCCTTGTACGCTCCCAAGAGTTTTAAGCTCCGAGAAGGCAAAAGCGATGCCCTAAATAACTGTCTATCTTCCATAGCAGCTAAGGCGGCACTTAATCTATAGGAAGCCGTGGATAGACACTTGTTGAATGTCTTCTGTTTTCCTTTTGACTGCCAAAAAGAAAAAATCGTACAACCTTTTGTGCTTATTCATGTAAAAGACATCCAGAGAAATGAAAGAGGGCCTTGAAGAGGGGGGGATGCGGGCAATGGGCACAGAAAGCCTACGTCCTTAGTGCTGCCCAAGAAAGCAGGCGGGGAGAGGGACAACCCTTCTTGACTTCGGATGCGGTTAACGTTTTTCCACCTGCGTTTTGCATTCACCTAGGAGACGTTAACTCATCAAGGCTTTCGGTTTCCCTGGAAATAAGAAGCGCTGCTGTGCTCATTAAATAGACGGGGAAACTCAGCTTGTCAGTACCTTCAACAAGGACACCTGGCCAAGAAGCAGAGCATAAATCACCAGGTGCTTGTTGCAGGATTGTCATTCCCAGCTGTGACCCTCCACCTCCCGACACTGTCCCCAAAGTGATGATTTTTTTTCTTGCTCATGGGAAAATCATACTCGTTCCCCACCATCCTTAGGATGATGAGAGCCCATTTAAGCCCCCCGTTTATACGTTCAATAACATCACCCAGCAGTGTTCTCCGAGCACTTGCCGACTGTGTGTTATTATGCACATGCTCAGCCCCCACTTTAACCCAGAAAAAGCACAGGGACGCATTCTCGGCAGATCCCACCCAGAGCCCAGTGGAGCAGGTGGCACCAGTAGCTAAGCGCCGCCGAGCCATCCTGAGCACGCAGCCCAGCGAACGGTTCATTCTTTGCGCGCTCGTCTGTCCTGCGCGTGGAGCAGTGGCTGTCGCACCCGTGTTGCAGCCGTGTAACGCTGGACCGTGAGCATCACTGGGCGCTTCCTAAGCAGAACTTGGAGCTGATAACAAGCCGTTGCAGAGAAAATGAAGGTTTTTCTGAAACCAGTTGTGCATGGAAACAGCGGGCCAGTTTCCGCTGCTGGAATGTGGCTCTTCTGCTCTTGGTTGATTTTGAGAAATAGTTTCACTTCTGTAGAAAGGAGGTTTTATTTGAACTCCATTCAGAGATTTGGTTCAACAAACGGGACCACAGGTCTCAGAGAGTCTCTTTTGAACCTTCCAACAATAGCCCTGCTCATCTCATTCCTGGAGCCCTTCACCCTTCACAGCCAGGCACGGAGACAGCTTCGCCGTTCGCTGTGTTCTGCGTTTGCCATCACGACCTGCTTTTTCAGCTTGGGATGCAAACAGCATACAATCGCTTGTATTTTTCTCATTCATTGCTTGAATTCCCACTTTCCCTCGTTCATTGAGTAGCAGTTCACCAAATGCCATGGGCCATGCCCTGCTGTAGGAGCTGGAGATATGAAAACAACTGATACCGTCCTAGCTCTCAAAGTTGAATAGACACTCTCATGGCATAAGGGGCTATGCCAGAGATAAACGGGGGGCTATGGAGATGGCTAGAAGGTGTGGGACAAGGGTGTCCAGAGAGGCTTCCAGGGAGGTGGTCCTGGGCTGCCTTCTAAAGAAGCTCCCTTGCCCGCTCCAGTCACTCGCAGGTCTCTTGAGGGTCTATGGTTACATCAGGCCTGGGAAACTGCCCTTCCCACCCCCCACTCAGATATCTGCGTTCATTCCCACCCTCCCCCAATTCATTGATCAAATGTCTCAGTGAAGTCTTCTCTCTCTCCCTTAAGTAAAAGTGTGCTCTCCATTCCCCTTCTCACTACTGCAGTGATCTTTTGCTGTGTAGCAAATCTCCCCCCAAACTCAGTGGTTCAAACATCATCAAACATTTCATTTCTCCTGGTCTCCGAGGGCCCTGAATTCTGGAGTGGCTCAGCTGTGGGGTCTGGCTTCTGGATCTCTCATGTGTCTGTAGTCAGATGAGGGCTACAGCGGGACCAATGCAGGGTTCAAGCGGCTGCGGCTGGCTGCATCTTTCTCCATATACAGCAATCTCAGGGCCCCTCCATGTGGTCTCTCCATGTGGTTTGAACTCCCTCGCAGTATGGTGACCTCAGGGCAGAGGGCTGTTTATATGGTGGCCGAGACTCCATTGGTGCGTATTTCAGCAAGTAAGATGGGACCTGCATTATTTCATATGATCTAACTTCGGAATTCATACAGCCTCACGGCCACGTATAGTCTAGTGGTTGAAACATCACAAAACTCCAGTTTCAAGAAGAGGAAAGAAAGAACCCACCTCTTCACTGGAGGCACGTCCTAAGAAGAGCCTGTGGGGTGGGAGACGTCTTGCTCCTTCCGCAGTTCCAGGCTGCTCCTCACACAGTTGCACCTCTTTGGACTCCCCTCCACCTTCCATCCCCACCCCCAGCCCTGCACAGAAGCACACTGCCACAGTCCAGCAGCAGACCAAAATTCAATTTTCCCCCAGTTGGTTGCACTCAGGCTGAGAGCAAAGCAATTGCACTTTAAATCCCCTTATAACAGATATTTCAGAGCAGGTCTCGGGGTAACCAGCACATTTTGCATTCAGATCTTATTTCTGGCTTGCTGCAAAAAGGCAATTAAACGAAAGGTTAGGCAGCTTTTCAAACAGCCAAGTCAAACTTTGGGCTTATTTTTGCCTTGCTGTCTTTATAGACATTTTATCAATATTTATCACCATTCCCCTTAGGGAGCCCTCAGATCTGTGATATTTGAAATAATACGGCCTCTCCGTTGGCCCTTTAAAAGGTTCGCGATGAAACTGCGCCATTAACATTCACTGTTCCTCATTTATGAGGCCGGATTGCCCTTATTTCCACTTTCCCTCGCTGTTTCTCCAATGAGCATCTCACATCACAATGTTTGAAGGCTAAGGGCTTCAAAGCAAATTCTTTACCATTTTTATCTTGAAAACAATTCAATATTTGTATAATTAAAGTGAAGGCTTCCCAGAGAAGATGGCAATTCAAATAATCTTAAGTGTACCTCCAAGAAAGAAACTGTCAAAATGACATTTACTCGTACAGCCACATTCTCTAGGGCCTTTCGTCTCCTGATCTCTTGTAATCTTTGAAGGTTATGCCATGGCTGGCTTAGATCATTTTAAAATTATTATGGCCTCCTTTCTGTGTGAGTTCTGAGGAGGAGGGGCTCGATCTTGCCTTCTCTCTAAATCTTGTCTCCGCATGGTTACCGAGAATTTGACACAGATTTTTAGCAGCTCTGTGTACCCTGTCTCTATTTTCTCTCCTCCGTTTGCCAATGACCTCCAACGTCCTTGGCAAGTTACAGGGAATTTTTCAAGTGCTTTTAATCGACTGCCCCCGTCTGTCTTCCCAGTTTTGACTTTGCTCCCTACCTAGTGTTGGGGCAGATAATCCTCTTATCTAGGGTGTCTTCAGAGTCGCTGGACAGTTACTCTCAGAATCCATGCGTCCTTGGGCGTGGGGCTTGCTAAGACGTCGATGGAGAAGCGGAGGCTGGAAGTCAGGCCAGGGCTGGGGAAACTGACCCGCCTCCAGGGGAGGGCACCTTGCAGCTTAATGCTTAGTGTTCAAAGAGGGCTTGGAAAGCTTGTGCTGGACATGGGCTAGCTGGATTAGTTCTTGGGGTCCAATCCAGTGTCCAATAAGGATTTCCAGGCAATGCCCATATTCATTCAATGAGACATTACCAGGAGTCAATTCTGTATCAGGCACTGTGCTAGGTCCAGAGGATGCTAAGATAAACAAACACAGTAGCTTTCCTTAAATTGCTCACTGGGGAAGTAAAGAGATAGGCAAGTGAACAAAAACTACATAGGAAAGTACAATTAAGCAATGGCATTCATATCAATGGCAATGGGGACAAATATCATTGACTTTATTTAATCAGTTGCTCTTTCAAGGGTTTGATATAGGACCTATAGATGAAAAGTATGATGTGAATTGCTTTTCACAATTAAGCACATGAATAATTAAATGAAATGCATTTGTACTGTTATAAATAGCTGTTAAGAGCTACTAGAAAACCTGACAACTCTTAAAATCTTGCCATGCTAACTTCCTCTAAGATCTTTTATTTTATTTTGCACATTTTTTATTGACAGAAACACCATTGTGTTCTTTATTGCTTAGTCTGTTTAAACCTCACATCCTTCCATCATCTTGTAATTGTCCACTCCCATCCATTAACTTTCCCATCCACAATGAAATAAAAATCTCAGAAAGTCTAACTACAGAAAGCAGTTTTTTGACGGGCAGTATTTAGAAGTAAAAGGACATAATCAAGACAAATATGATAAACAAAACAGCTAATAATTTTATAGTATAACAACTTCTAATTATACATTATAAAAAAGTTAAGATCTCAAGAAGATATGTCTGAAAAGGAAGACATAGAAACTGTAATAGACAATTCAGAAAATAATAAGAACAATAAATTTTTAAATGTATAGGATGCAGTCAAAGCTGTGTTTATTGTCAAATTCATAATCTTAAATGCTTATTATTATTTAAAGCATAAGCTTTGGATTAGACTTAGATTCAGATCCCAATGATGACACCTACTAAATGACCTTAAATGACTTTGCCTCTCTTAACTTGTGTTTCTCCATATATAAGATGGAATTCTGAAGGCTTGCTGTTAGGAGTAAACTTAGGAAAAGTGTTGAGAATAGCATCTGGGGTGAAATAGGTACTTGACAAGTAGTAGCTGCTACTGAAGATTTATTTAAGAGTTAAAGTCTTGTATTACAACTATTTAATAAAATTTCAAAAATACACTTATATAGTCTCCATGGTTCAAGAGCTTTGAAGTGATCCATCTCCGTCTAAGAAATCCATCTTTGCCCATTTACTGAGACTTGACATGAGTGCTCCCAGCAGTTTTTAATTAAGCCCTCACAGATTCCATTATCATTGGTTACGGGGGAAAAATTACTTGCCAAGGTCATATTCTTGCTTTCTTTTGGGGAATTTCCCCCATAGACACAGTTTGCACAGGGCAATATTAGGCATCAAATTTGATTTGCAACAGTTGCTGATGTTCAAAAAGGATTTTAATTTGAGAGGGGGTCTATTTGGGTTACTTAGATGCTAAGGACTGAACCTGCTTCACTAGTTTCTGCTTTTCTGGTTGGGAGAGGAGGAGACAGGAATTCCATTAGCGCCTTGGTGTTTCTTTATCCTGCCTTTCAATACGGGAGACGCTTCCTATGCAGAGTGGTGTCAGGTTATAGCAAGCGAGGGGGAAACAGTTTCTTGGTTTTTCATTTTCTCCCCAAAAGAGAGGCCCCCGTTTTGTTCCGCTCTAATTAGTGTGAGAGCTAGTGCATGGCTGAGAGCAGGCAGATGCTTTGAAGGCTATGTAACACGGGGCCTCATTAATCTCCGTGCAGGATTTTTGCTTCTACTGCGTCTAGGCTGAAGGTAACGAACGGCTCAGGAAGATGAGCACTCACAGAGCCCTCACCAAGCTAAGCCACATTTTATAAAGACAAGTCGAGATGGTGACACAATAGCATTCTCACAGTCTCTCACTTGCTTTTCTAATGAGGGAGCAGATGCCCACAGTGGTAAACTATGGATTAAACAACTAATTAGTGTTCTGGTCCTTTTATTAAATACTCATATCTTGATCCAATAATAAATTTGTTTGTTAAAAGGAGCTTCTCTAACCCACCGGATCTAGCTCATGGTCTTCAAAGGGCCTGTGTGTCCCATACTCACATCCAGTGGGGACTTCCCCTCCACTGCTGAGAGAGCAAAGCCTAGTGTGTTGAGAGTGACATTCTGCTGCTCATGTCCCAGCAGCACCAGTATGCCTGAGTGTTAGCGAGGCTGTTAGCAGAGGTAGCTAGATATTAATAAAGGAAGAAGCAGAGGAAATCAGACATTATTAAGCATAACCAACTAGGGAGCATAAATCTGCTTAACTAGGAAGCTACAGCTTCACACATTCCAGGGGACAGCAGCACTGGCCCCGCCAAGGAGATTACGCCCCCCCCCCCCCCCCCATAAGGAGGAAGGACCGGCTTTTCAACCTCCTTGGTCCACTTGCCCAGACTGTGGGGGGAGGTAAGCACATGCTCAGTAGGAACCACGATGGTGACCTTAGAGGCCTGTGAGTTTAGCCTGGGAAGAGGGTCGGATTGGATAAGAGACACAACCCCGGAAGATCTAGGAAATAGGTTGGTTAGGGGGTGGACCCTTCAGAAGCCTGTGAAAATTTGGGAAGTTGATTAGTCTGAAGAAATACCTGATCTGTCCCAAGACTGACATAACATAATCCCAGTTTAACAAAGAAGCTCTCTCTCTGGCCCTATAACACCAGCTTTCCCCTTTCGTTGGAGCATTTTCTCTCCATAGCAATCATGTGGCCCAGCCACGTGGCCAATAGCCACATGGGCTCACGCAGGCTCCAAGCTGAGCCTGGCTATTGGATACAGCAGCGCCAGCCACGGGGAGCACACCTGGGGATTGGACTAAGCTTTGATATAGATGAAACTTTGACATGGTTCAAAATGTCTGGACACCAGCACTATTTCTGGCCTTGATGAAGACAAGATTGGACTTTTTCCATGGCAGGATGGACCAGGATCAGACACTGGGAACTCAGAGGCAGTCCTTTGATTTTGCTTCTACGATGCATCTTACCACGAAGCCTCAACCTCACACGTGTGAGTCTCCCGGAATGCTTTCCTTGGGATTCTGTGAAAGAACACTATTTCCACCAGCAAGAAGGTTGCCAAGGGCCTATATCACTCAGATGCTTAATCCACCTAATTCTAGTTAACTGAGCATCTACTTTGTTCAAAGCACTATGGAGGCTTGGGGGTGAGTATAAAATACTGAGATTCCACCATATCCTAGAAACCATCACTTTGGGGGGAAATTTAAATATGAATAAGCTGCAGGCCTTCCTTTAGGCGAGAAGTCCCAAACTCAAATGCCTGCAGAGCCCCAGCTGATGACATAAATGAGTGATTTTGGCTGGATATAAAACGATTACGGGTGGGTGGGTGGGGGGTGTGGACAGTTTCCAGCTGGAGAGTGCGCGCCCGCCTCAAAGGGGCAGCTGCTCCTCATTTACAGCCAATTGTGTTCCCACATAGACACGCAGGCCAGGCAGGGCCAACACTGAAGATTTCTCGGGAAAAGCCAGAAATCTCAACTTTTGTGTAAAATCTCTCAAATTTCCAACAGGACCGTGCGGACCAAAGGTACGCAGCTCAGCTTGCAGCTTCTCACTTAGCCACGTGAGAACAGTCGCCCAGAGCAGTGGCGGCCTGTGCCCTTCGCAGTAATTCTTTCCCATTTCACCCCGCGCCTTCCCCCCCTTGCCCCTGGGAGCTTTCCCCTCCCTCGCCCCCTCCAGGCCCAGGCCTGGGGTCAGTGAGCATTCAGAGGAGGAACTCTGAGCATGTCAGCTGCAGGTGCAATGTATCAACACCTTGAGATACATCACTCTCGTGGTGAGCACTTCACTGTAGATTTTTAATTTTCAAAAAGGCAATATTTATGATTTGCTTCTTCCAGGAAAGAGCTCTAGCAGTTTCGGTAAACACGTCGAGGCTGAGACGCGTTAAGAGACTGTGTGGGGATGCGCAATAAAGAATTCCATTTTGCAGGGAGTGGAAAAAGCACCAAATGCCACATGAAAGTCACTGCCTGAAGGGCTACATTAGTATTAAAACTGGGTTAAAAAATTCTAAAGGGACCAGTGGGCAAGCCATTAGAAGACCTGCATATGGTCTCTCTCTCTCTCTCCCTCCCTCTCTTAAAGAGGTAAAATGACTATCAGAACATAAAATACAGACAGACAGTAGCCAACTGTATTTTCAAACATCGCCTGTTATACAGGCATCAGGAGCTGAAGGTTAAGAAGATCAGCCGTGGGGAGCGCATTAGAGTCAGAGATGGGTAACCGGAGGAATAAATGGTGTCAGAAAAAGAGAACACTCAAGTTACCCACAAGTAGAGACCAGAAGGGTCCTATCACATGTACAATTTCGAGAGCTGGCTTTGGGGTACAAAACAGGAGGGTAAATGAAATCAACAGGAGGTGGTCGAGAACAGGTGTGAAAGGGTTAAGGCTTGTGGTATAGGTATTTGTAAACATACGCAGTTACACCAAAAACCGGGTAACAACTGGGTCTCCTAGGGTTGGGGGGAAGCCTCGGTTTGTAGCATTTGATAACTTCTGGGGTGTAAACACTCCCACCGGGACTGGTTTCAAGCTATCGGTGTGAAGTTACTGAAAGCAGAGCTGGGAAGAGATGTGCACAGTTGGTCCCCAGCAAGGTGCAAGGTCAGAAAGGTGAAGTCAACAAGGTCAAGGAAAACTCAAGGTCTGAGACCATGAAGTCTAAGGAGGGGCCGGAGCAGGGTGACTGCAGAGGCCATGAAAACAGAGATCAGAAAGGACGCCTACATCTATGAGGAAGGGGTGACCGTGGAGGAAGGGGTGAAGGATAGGGTTTATGATCCAGGTCGGAAGCCAGCAAAGGAGGTGTGACAGTGTGCTCGGGGTCAGCAGATGTCAGAGTGAGGCGCTGTGTGCTATTGCGGGCCGTCCATCCTTCATCACCGGTCACTGAGCCTCGTCTATGGGCATGATGCTGTGTGGGTTATAGAGACACATAAGACAACAGTCCTGTGCAATTCGTAGGGAAACAGGGCCTGTACGTGGGGAATTATAGAGGGTCATGTGACTGAGAAGGTAAGCTCTGGATTAAAAAGCGAGGCTCTTACTATTAAGGACAGATGCTGCTTATTTGAGCCCTTGCAATGGGCCTAGCATCATGTTAAGTACTTTACCTATATCCAATTTAATCTTCAGAACAACCCATTTTACAGATGAGGAAGCTGAGTCAGAAAGTTTAAATGCCTTATCCAAGGTGACACATCTAGCCGCAAAGCCCAGCCTGGATCACACGTATTTTTTTTAATGCCAAAAAGCCTGTCCTCCAACCACTGCATAATGGATCCCAACCCCCTAAAGGTAATACTGTGATGGAGATGAAGGGTGGTAAAATAGGAGATTTAGAGTTTCTTTTTTAAGAAAATTACTCGGCTTGCATATTCCTAAAGAGTCAATTCATGTTAAGAAATAATTTCCCTTGTGCTCGCATATGACATGTATTTTTAGGATCTGCTGTTAGCAAGTGTATTTTCGTGTGATTGAGTGGGAGAGTGGGAAAAGTTTTGCAGAGCTGTTTAAAGCAGAATGCAGGGGGCACAGCAGAGGCTGCAAAATCACTGCCATCTGAGGTTTCGGCAAAACCACAAAGAAACCTGTTCCCGATTCATTCTTCTATGTACATCCCCAGATGAATGACTAGTTAAAGGTATTGTTAAAGCATTTTAAATGACCCACTTCCAGCAGCGAACAAAATCACTGACTGTGCCAAGCCAACTGGCGTTTCTGAGATTATAAAACCACAGAGTGAGGAAAACGTTAAAACTGCTAAAGCAAGAACGATGCACCATAGTGGAGAGGGATACAGATTGAGCTTTATGGTCTGTGTAGGCAGATGGCTGACCACTAGGTGGGCCTGGGTGCGATGCCCAGGGTAATTGGCTGCTGGGGCTTTTCTGGCGCAGAGCATCGGGTTTCAGCTTGGTACACGAGATCCTGGCTCCTCCTTTCCCGGGCCCTGCTCCCTGCCTCCTCCCCGCACCTGGATCTGACGGCTCATCCAAGCAGACAATTGAATCGGAACGTTACCGTTACCTTAAAACGCTTTTCTAGAAATAATGACATGAGAACTAATTGAGGACCGGATTTCCTGCTCGTCTCTCTCTTCTGCACGTGCAATTATCCACAGATATAAAATTGCCTGCTTTGATAATTATACCCTCCAAATGAGGGGCAAATGGCTAATTATGCCCACATGCGGCCGACTGCACTCTCCATTAGCCGATTGCCTGCACAATTATTTGTGCCCGTAAATAACTGTACGCGTGGCTAACAGTGGCTCTCCTTTCAAATCCTCCTGCCTGCAGTGGCTGATGGAGTAACTGTCGCGCTGGAAATGTACTTGGTGGGGAGTGAAAGATAGCAGCCACCAGGAAATGCATCCGTGATGAGAGCGCGCCCATGTGCACTGAAGCAAATGGCACTGGAGCCACAGAGAGCAGGAAGGGCCCCAGCACGGAACAGGGCCAGCCTGCGCGTTAGGAGGCCTGCTTCCCAGTTGGGTGAGTGGCTCCCATGTATGTGGTGACCTTGGGTAGGTCCTTGGATTTGCATACGCAATGAGGGTGATGATAATGCCCGGTTCCCAGCCCTGTGGTGGGATGGATCAGACAACTCAAAGATTTGCAGCCTGCTCCAGGTAAAAGAACTACATAAATATGAGGCTCTCCCATGTGGATCAGCACGTTTCCAACTGCCAAGCAAAGGTATGAGCCTCCGAGGGAGGAAAGGTTTGAGAAGGAGAGCAAACTTGTTCCCTGGGCACTGTTGTTTCTACTAATAGCAGAAAATGACACGGCCACACAGAATTCATTCATTCATTCATTCATTCATTCATTCACTCATTCAACAAACCCCTATCAAACTCTTACACTGTCCTGGGCATTTGAAAACACGATGACAGGCTTGGTCCTGTGTAAGGAGGTCACTGGCACATGGCCTGGGTCAGCCTCTTACTCTAAGTTGTTCTGATTAGTAAATGAGAGGAATTTTCACCTCACGTCTAAAAAACCTGGCAGGAATTTCCAGTTTGATTGACAGGTAAATTCAATGCCAGTGAATTTTATGGGCTACTGTTACTTTTATTAACTTGAGAACTGTGGTTTTAATGCCAGTGCTAACACGTGGGGTATGTCACAGCGTCAGGGGTATGGCTGAGAGGCAAGATTGCGGCTCTGCCACATGCCTGCGTCCCCGTCGCTCCTCTCACACCCAGGAGGAGGTGTTCTGCCTCACGGGTACGGAAGGGGTTCACAGAGGCAGGAAAGCTGGTCTTGAAAGAAGAGGTCTTGGCTAGAGGAACAGACATGGGGATGTGGCCACATTACAACAAACCAAGTTATGAAATCACCTGTCTGGGGTTAAGAGTCTGAAATCAGACTCTGCCTGGGTTTGCATCCTGGCTGTGTGATGTTGGGCAAGCTATTCAACCTCTCCCGGCTTTTGTCCACTCTTCTCAAAAACGGGGATTATAATATATCTGCATCGTAAAGTTGGTGTATCAAATTAGTAAATATGTAAAAAGAAGTGTTTAGAATGATCACTAACACGGAGTGAGCACTACAGGCCGTTGTTTATACTCGTTGACAAAAAAGCAGACAAAAAGTCCATTCAAGAAAAGCAATAGCAGTGGTTCTCAACTTCAGTACATCTAAAGGTCACACGGGTCATCTGTCACGTAGAGCAGATTCCTGGGTTTCATCCTCAGAGGGGATGGGCTAGAGCCCAGGAATCTTCGCTTGAAACAGGCACCTCCCCACCTGCACCCACGTGATGCCCGGGCCGGGGAGCTGAGGGCGGCCACGCAGCCATCAGACCGAGTCCGTGGCGCTTGACTTAGGCTTGGACGGGGCAGGGCCTTGGACCGCTGGCTGTGCCGCATTCTCCTCCTTGGAAAATGCGTCCACATAACCGCCCGGCGTGGGGCCGGGAAATGCTCGCAGAGAGAAAACACTGGAAGCCCCACTTCTCCTCCCACGGTGCTGGGTGTGGAACTGGGCTGTGCGAGGGCGACTGAATTTTCCCCACGCGCGGCCGGGAACACTCGCCTGCTGCCTGCCTTCTCCTCGCACCCGTGTCTCTCTCTCTCTCTCTATCTCGCTCGCTCGCTTGCTCGCTCTCTCAGTGCCAACAGCAATAGAGTTGCCTCTTTACGTCGAGGAAAAAGACCTCATTCTGATGAAAACCCTGCTGACCGGCCTTGCCCTGAGTCCCGGGGACAAAGCCTTCTGCCTTTATCTTTGCCCGGCTGAAAAGCCTGATGGAAGCAGTCCTCTAAAGGAAACAAAACAGAGCTTCCTGCCAAGGGCTGGCACATCTGCAGCCTCCTGTCCCCTCCCCCGACACTCACGGCTTCGGGTGGAAGGAAGGAGGGAGGCTGGGCGATGGGCACCCAAGGGCAGGGCCCCTAGATGGGTGCAGAAGTGTATGTAGGTCAGCGGGCATGAAAGGATTCCCCCCCCCCCCCCCCAGGAACTGCTTTACCCCTCGGGGAATTGCTCTAAAATAACTTGGCAAAAGTTCACAAGGGCCTTTTGCAGGTACCAGAGGAACTTAAGACTGAGGCATTTGTTCTGTGCAGACCCATGAGAACTCCCTTGCGTGCTGGGCAGCGTTCTGGCTCTGACAATGGGCACGGGGAGGACTGCAGGTCATGGCTGCCCTCCCAGAATTGTAATGAAAGGTACCATTGCCTGGGTGTCCACTGCGTGCCAAGGGCTGTGCTGAGCGCTCTACTTATAATGACATCTAGCCTTCACAGTTATCAGAGAGGAGGGGCCCCCGAGCGAGAAACAACAGGGACGTGCTGGAACGGCTGCCCTCCCTCTCTGGGCCCCTGCAAACGTGGTAACTCTGCTCTCTTCTCCAAATGCTCCCTCGCACTTCCGTTCCTGATGTATGCATTGCAGAAGGGAGGCGGAGAGTAATGATGTAACAGGTGCTAGTGGGGCCTGGTGCTCACGGACGGCAGGTCCAGCAGTTCCAGCTTCTCCACCGTCCCAGAGCAAAGGCTGCCCAAAGGGAAGGAGCGGCTGGAGTTGAGAATCTCCTCCTCGCAGATTCACACCCAATGCTCCACCCGTGGATGTACTTCTAGGCTCTTCCTGGGCCTCCAGGGACTGGTCCAGGCTCCTAGTATTGCTAGGAGACTTCTCAGCAATAGAAAGCTGGGCATTGGAACTCCTTGGATGTTACTCGGGCTTCCTAGTAACAGTGGAGACCTGAACCATAAACATAATCCAAGTTCTTCATCTCCTACAGCCCCTCATCATTTGGAAGGGGCAAAGCACCTGCAATGCAACAAGCATCCCCATTTTCAGTGACATGAACACTGAGGGGAGATGCAGTGAGTTGAAGCGCCACCCTTGAGCAGGGCAGGGTGAATGCTCACCAGGAATGCTTGGTATTTTAAAAAGATGGCAAAGGGAAGGAATGTGGGGGTTGGGGCAAAAAATTTTAACTAGCTCTCCCCCAATCATACATTGCGATGGAAGATAATTAAGTTATAATTGTAATTGGGTAAGCACACATGGGGCCTTTATTATTTGAAACGAATTGGCTCCTAAATGTTTGTGGCAAATACGATACATCAAGCTTAAGCTGTTTTAATAAAACCTCAATTTTCAGAAGCTCTAGCTGGGTCTTCCAGGTCAGACTTGAAAAGCCATAAAGAACAAATACCAGCTTGTATTTTTCCGTGGTGATGGGAAATAAGGAGAAATGAGTTCATTCCAGCCGGGGGGTTAATTTTAGCCAATAGCATGTCCTCTGCTGTCCTTTTACCTCCGCCGTTACCAGGTAACCACGCTGGCTGGCTTGCATGTCACTGTTCGGTGCTCACGTGTCCCTGACCCTCGTGTGCAGAGACTTTTCCTCTATTAGATTAAAGAGTGTTTGTGAAACTGGGGCTGTCCCAAGCTAGGAGTCCCCAGGCCTAGCTTCTGATTCTCTATTTATAGTTAAGTGTGAATGACCTTCAGCAAGACACCGAAGGTCTGTGGGGATTCACAGGCTTGTCATCTCCAAGATGGAGCTGATAATTCCTTCTCTATCTGGAGCCCACACTGAGAAAACGACGTGACTGCAGATGAGAGCCGCGTGGAAAGTTGTCTTATAAATATTATAATTCAGGTTATCATTAAGTTTGCTTCAGTGCAGATCTTCCAAGTATAAATATCAGCTGACTAAGAAGTCACTTTCCACCAAAGCAAAAAGGAAATTTGGAAACGCAGGTTTTGGGAGCTTATTTGGCCATATATGATCCCAGAGGGTCTGTAATGCATATGTTCTTTTTTTTTTTTTTTCCTACATGGGCTATTGGCAACAAAATTTTCTTAAAATTTTTATTTCTGGGAATGTCCAGAACCTTAGTCACGAACATCAACGAGACCCTTCTAAAATGTCTTCATCTCCTGGTGTTCATGACAACTAAGTTTTCTATATAATACCAGTCCTTACAAAAGCTCAGAACCGCCACATTTTGTCAACTGATGAAACGTAAATGTGTATATTTCAAATATATATCTAATATCATCTTTCGTATGGTTCGTTTAGAAGTTGGAATACCTGCTGCACTGCGTTGCAGTGGTCAGACTATGAAACTAGGAGTCAGGACCCCTGGGTTCCCAGGAAGCAGTTACTAGACCACATGGGACAGCTGAGGGCTATTCAGCGTGGCGCCCAGACCAGCATCATGGAGATGCCCACGGGGTTTGTGAGAACTACAGATTCTTGGGTCTGACCCAAGTTCTGACCGCAGCCTTAGAAACCTAGATTTGTCAGCATGAGTCTTTTTTTTTCCTCCCTGGGAAGGAGTCTTATTACTTAAGCTCACAGACTCATATATATACAATTAGAATATCAATTTATTAATTTACAGTGAGGAGAGCTGCCATAGGACATACCAGAAGGGAAGGGAAGATCAAGTTTTGAATGTTTAATGACCTTAGACCAAGATGACAGATTATCTATCTCAGCTGTGACACCAGCTGCCTTAGGGAAGGGATGGCTCGAGTCCTTGGACAGGGACACGCTCTCCCTTGGACCTTTGATGGGCACTGTCTGTCTTGCCTGGGGAGCATTCCTTACTTGGCGTGCTTATAGCTGATTTTTTTTTTTACCCTATTGATGGACTTACCCTTTCTTGGCACATGGCAACGCCTCTAATAGGTTACACTCAAAACCCTGCAGCTCTTCATCTTTAAGGCGCGATTTTTCAAAGAGAAGTTTATGGACCATATGTATCCGGATCGTTTGGATGCATCTTAAAAGGACAGATGCTTGGCCTTCTCCAGATCTGCTCAATCAGGATCTCTGCTGGTGGGGCCCGGGAACCCGTATTTTCAACAAGCTACTAGGGGATTTCTAGACACACTACAGTGTGAGAACCACTGCTTGAGGGTTTCTTTGCCACTCAGTACATAAAAATATTAACTTCTGAATTTAACTCCCCAAGGCACTTATTTTTTTAAGTTCCTGGAGCCACCACATTACAACCCCATACCACTCACACCACGAGTCATGAGAGAGATTGCATGAGGCGGTCTAAATACAGTTGTACAAGCTTATACTACTTAGGAAAACAAAGTTCTAACCCCGACTTTGAGCCAGTAGTCACCTTTCCAGTCATCTTCATGGAGGGACCACCCATTATTATTACCCCTGGTGACAGAGGGAGAGGCACAGGAATGGCATTCGCTACCTGTGAAATCTCAGGTTCACAGACTGAGTGCATGGGCCTTGCTGTCATCTCTGAGCATAGGAAGGAATGAACCTGGGCATGGAGATCAGACAGAGACTCATTCCAGCTCAGTGGTCCTTCATCGGGGTGAACCTGACTCCAGGGAACAGTGCGATGCTTGGAGACATTTTTGGCTGTCACAATGCGGGTGGGGGTAGGTGGGGTCCTACTGTCATCTAGTGGGTAGAGATCAGGGATGCTGTTAAACATTCTACAAAGAATTATCCAGCCCCAAAGTTCAATAGTGGGAGCATTGAGAGACCCTGTCATAGCTTCCTTTCCCCTTTATATTCTAGTCAATTGTGATCTTTTCAGCATTAGGATCCATTGAACAGTCTCTTGCCCCAGCAGTTTCTGGAGAATTTTTAAAGGACTGAATCATTTTAATGTCATAAGGAATGAATACATTTCACATGAAGGGATGGGTCGTTTGTTTAATGATGCTTTGCTTTCATATAGCAGGAGCTCAATCAATATTCTTTAAATTAAGTGGATACATAGATTAAAACATTACTTTCCCTTGTGTTTTAGTAAAAAACAGGGGGATAGCTTCATAGGCATAATTCATATATATAGATATATATATATATAACCTGTTCTTATATTTGTCAGGAGTGGATCTTCACACACAGGTTACATGTTTTCCCTTTGAATGGATCCCATAATAATGCTCTTTTAAAAAGAAAGCCAAGTGGCCATTAGTTGCAGAGAGTGAAATGTTAATACAAACCAGCCCTGAGCCCAGCCCCCCACATCTATTTAAAGAATTCAGAGAATGTCAGAAAAGCACGTGGCTTCAAGGTTAATGTGTAAGATTTACAGAAACCTGAAAAATCACTGTGGCTGAAAAGGAAGTATGAACCCTCTGCGTGCCCTTAAATTAGAATGACAGCCCAAACCAGTTAATAACAGAAACAGCTTATTTAACAGGATTTTATATTTGCCTCCTGCCCCATCTAGCATTTAATCAATAATCCTTAAGGAGAAACAATGAGGAGGAATCTCTGAAACAAATTTGCCTCGCTGTACACACACGCGGGTCAAATACTGAGTTTTCTATCAGCAGGCTGGGCCTTCCACAGTTAAACAGAAAGAAATGCGAGTAGGGGGAGAGGGATAGCCCGAGGCTCAGTTTAGTTAGAATAGAGGTATAGCCCAGTGGCAGCGAGTGACGGGGGCTAGCAAAAGAAGACAAACGAAGCACTGGTAGACGATCTTCATCCTCATTACACCAGAAAACCATGGACTCCTAGAGTTTTACAGCTGATATGATTAGACATTTTAAAAAGCCAATTTCTTTAGCTTTCAGCTGGGAAAACAGATGGCGAGAGAGAGAGGCTAAATAAGTTGTTGAAGAACAAGAGAGCGCACACAGACCACCCTAGAATGCAGACTCAGCAGGGCACGCCAGGCTTTGGTCTCCCCGGGCAGAATTAACTGGGATTTCCCAGGGTCTCATGTCTGCCTCTGTTTAGCACATTTGCCAGTCTGGCTAGTTTTGGAGTTGTTCAAATATCTCTCCCTTCTTCTGTGCCATAGTCGCCTTTCATCTTCATTCTCTAGTGCCTCGGACTCAATAAATGTTGGTGAAACCACACTGAGTCGAACCCTGGTTTGCTGACCACAGTCTGGTGCATTGGGAACCAGGATAGCAAGGGATTAGTCTTTAAAAAAATTTAATTTTACTCATATGCTTTTTCCACATATAGATGTTTAATAACATTTATTAAAATCGGACACAATCCTACATCTGGGCTCTTGTGATTAGATTTCTCACACGTATTGCGGTGAGCGCTACACCTCTCGATGTTTTGAATTTTAGAACATAATTGGATAAGGCTTGGGGATGTGTAAGACACCCAAATGGATTTGTGTTAATTTTTCTTTTTTTTTGTTTGTTCTTTTTAATAACCTTTTTCTTGTAACAATAATTCCTGTTCATTGTAGAAACCTTAGAAGATAGTGGATAAATAAAGGAGTAAAATAAAAATTGCCCGTAATGGTACCATACATTCTTATTCTTTTTAAGCTCCAGGTCAATGCTGGGACTACAGTGCAGCTCTGAAGGTTAAGGTTCAGAGGCGCATAAGTGACTTAGGAAGTGATCTAGGCTAGGCTTTTCCTTGCTGGGGTGATTTTGCAGATGACATGACTGAGGGCCTGGCAGCGAGGAATGGGTTTGGGAGGATATTGGAACCCAGATCTCTAGTCTCCAAGGAAAGTCCAGGGGGCCGTGCTGAAAATCTAACAGCATCCCTCTGGGTGGACGTTTATCTTCTTACTACAAAAAGCTACCTGGTAAGGCCTGTGGGGCATTTCATTCCTCTAATGTGTCTCCACTGTATTTGGAACCTGATAAAGCCACTCTTAGGATTCATCTCTGGAGAAATAAAAGGAACCGAAGGAGTAAAGAGAGAGAGTCGGCCTAACCCATTAATTATACCCGCTAAGCTTCAGTTACAGCTAATCAGGAATCTCGCACCGCTAAGCTTCAGTTACAGCTAATCAGGAATCTCGCATGACCGCCGTGCGTTCGGACAGCGAAGGACACGAGGAAAGAGAAGGCTCGGGACCGCAGCGTCCTTCAGCTCTGCAGGCAGCGGAAGGAAGTCATTGGAAGGAAAATTGATTGAGGTATTTCGGGGACAGAAGAGCTCACTGCCCACCCGTCAGGAGGTGCAGTGTTGATAGTGCTGCTCTGTCTGCCGGAAGGAACTGTTTCTTCACGCTCCTCTCTTTCGCCTAATTCTTATCTTGCCACTTTTCAGGCGAAAAAGAGAGAGAGAAGAAAGAAAGAATTGGAAACGATGGCCCTATTTTATTTGCTTCAAAAGAAACAGGCTGTTGCAGGGTGCTCGGGACAGTTCACCCCTGGCCTTGGACGTGCGAAAGGAAGACCCTGCAGCTGACGCGCTGTCCCGGGAGGCAGCAAATACAGTGTTAAGAAGATACACGGGCATGAAAGCAATGGCTGTTTGATGAAACCATAGAATTTCTGCAGCAAACCTGTTCTCAATGTATTTTTTTGATACTGATTTGCTTACAGGACAATGGTGGAATCAGAGTGGCTTGTAGGCATGGCCTTCCTGATACTGTTCTTCTGCATTATTGGATGTGTGACCACGCACGTGTGTATTACCCGTGGGTCACACTGAGGACCTGTAGCTTGTATGAAAACCTGGAGCATCTGAAACCTGACACATATCTGCAATCACTGAGATCTTAGGATCGAACTAGAATATTCCGTGAACATAGACCTCAGGCACTAAAATGGAAGTTTTGTTTAAGACTGAAGACAACAAGAATGAAGAGATTCCAAAATCAGTGCCAGGATTTAAAAAGTGGGTGCGGGGTGGAGTGAGGTAGGGAAAATTAGCTTTACAACTCTTCAAGTGCTTCATACTTGATAAAAGTATGTGGGGTGGGAGTTGGCATTCAGGAGGAGAGCAATTTTGAGTTGGTTTGCTAGGAATGAATCCTACCTGTCTCCCCATGGAGCTAGGATGGGGGGCCCATCCCCTTCATGCATGGTTGGGAAGGGCCTGGCAGGTTCTTCAAGAGCCACTAAGGGGAAACCATTGCTTAGGGAACATCAGACTCTGGTTTCTGACTCAGCCAAAGGGGGAGAGACAGGCTGGCTGGCTGCTTTCATGTGGAGTCAAGATCACCAGCACTAAAGGGCCCCTTGAGTGTTGCCTTAGATCTTGTCCTAGAGGTGCCCGTGGAGGGACCAGCACCCAGCAACAGAGAGAAGCTGGAGGAACCTTCTGTGCTGAAGGAGTAGCAGGCAATTAATCGGAGCTTGGATTCATTCGCCCTGTAGAGACAATGACGCAGGGAAGATCCCCAGTGATAGGGACTGGGGGTATCTCTAACAATTATGATGCCCCAGTACATACACACACACACACACACACACACACACACACACACACACACACACACACACACCCCAGTCAACCGGTCGGCTTTAAACACAAGCCAAGACTTAGAAAACTCAGGTACTAAATCACCAGCAGGATATAAGGCTTTTAAGAATTTTCCTGCTCCCTTTATCTCTCTGCCTCCCTCCCCTTTAGCCCTAGGATTACAGAGACGGGCGAGAGTAGGAGGGGAAACCCTGGGTGGAGAGAAAAACCAGAAGCTCACCCTCCCTTCTCGGCTGCAGGGTTCTCCCTTGTCACAAGCTCGAGCTGGGGGAGGGAACGAAGGGTTCCTTTTAAAATAATTTTAAAATATGTTATTATTTAATTTGAAAGCATTTTATATTTTGACTACTTTGGGACTGGATAATTTCATTATGAAGCCAAGACCATGTTTTGAAGCTTGAAGGGATCAGATAATTTTTTTTATTACTGAAAGGCATCCAGAAAAGTCGGGCCTGCCTGGGAGTTCATACAAGGACAGGGAGGGCAGGGCAGGGGCAGAATGGGGCCCTAGAGCAAATGGAGAGGGCAGCCAGAGCCTTTAGACCCTATTTGAGGTAGTGGTTACCTACGCAGACCTGGGGACCACAGCTTGTGTGGAGGGGAGAAAGAAAGGTTGTTTTATATTTCTCCCATTCATTTTTAGAGAAGAAAACTCAGCTAGCACAAAAGTCCAAGTGAAACCCCAGTGTGTGTATTTGCATATTTAAACTAAGACATATCATGGCAGCACTGAATTATGCCGTTCATTATTTCAAATGACAAGCTGTGGCGGTTCCCCCCCCCGCCCAAGGTAACAAATTAATTTTCCTTGGAACCTTTCGGTTTGGATCTTAAGATTTTAAGCTTTCATCACAAAAAGATGACCGCATTGAAGACAATAGTGTGCGGCTGTTCTCAGATGTTCTCAGCCCTGTGAAGGATTCTGTGCATGTCTGGGCTTCTCGCCTCTCCCCTAACCTGGGTTTTTTAAATTTTCTTTTTATATTTCATAAGATTTTCTTAAAAGAATTTTTTTCTGTGGTTGAAGGACATGCCAGAGAATAGAGGATACTGTTTTAAATCAAAGGAAGTTTTATGATATGACGTTAGAAGTTTATTTGTCTTAGGGCGCACCCGTTCCTGGTGGAAGTGTTAGATGCTCTGTGCAATGAGCTGGCAGTCTTTCCTCAGAATACAGTTTGCTTCTCCTGCTCTAAGGGACATGTATTTCAAAATATGACCATCAGCAGTCAGAAAGCTCTGTGTGTGCACATATATGTTTCAAGGTTCTCAAAAACCTATACCTAATCATAATTTTTCTTCCCAGATTGTATTTTTTTCCCCTTCCAGGAACTTTGAAGTTTCTTTGCAAGACACTAGGACCCATGTAATTTTGTTTGTTTGCTTTGGGGAGATGAGAGCGGGGTGCTATACCCCCAACCAAGTATCCGAAATTCTGAAGCCCCCGTTTTTTACTTTGCTCTGCACAGAGGCCCTTCTCTCTGGAGAGGTAATTTGTTCTTCTCAGTTTCCTTGTCTTCATCCTATCAAGGGGGAAATTGCGGAAATTTTAGAAAGCTCCGGGCGACAACCCTGCATCTTTGGGGAGTTGCAAACGCAAACAGATTACTGAACCTGTAAGAGAAACGATCATGAAGCCATTACGTTCAAGCAGAAGCAAAATTTCCTCTTGGGTCATTAAGTTATAGAAGACTAGAAGGACTGCATCTTGAGAGTCAGATAAAGCTAGGTAACTTGTAAGTCAAATGAGTAAAGTCTTGCAAGTCAGGAATATTGACAGCCGTTGAGTTGAATGCGCTTCTCACATCCCAAGTTTAAAGCTTCCTTTGCTGAGCTGATGGAGGTAATTCCATGGCAGAAAAAAATAGAATCAACAGTCAAAACCGTATGGTGCTTTCTGTTCACCATCCTTCACATAAAATTTTAGAGTTATCACGAAAGTTTTGAAAGAAGGAGGGGGCAGAAAGTCACCCGCTTGCCCTCTCCCCAACTAACGTCTTCAGACTTGTATGTTTTCCTCAGACCAAAGCTCCCCACGAAAGGGAAGTCAGGGCAACTCGGACCAACGGCCTCCACCCTCTCTCTTCTCCAACTTGTTCTCAGCCCTTGGCTTTGGGCTTTGTTTTGGTTCAAGTCCTAGGACCTGCGTTGGCTTAAGGGTCCGGGTGGTTAATGCTCCTCCTTCCCTCTAGCTGGTCTAGTCTCCTGGTGACTGGAGATGACACCTGCAACCCCAAACCTCTGTCTGGTTTCAGTCCATGAGGCAGGTATCCCGGTGGACGGGCCTAGATCAGACAGAAGCACAACCATTCTCAAGGGTCTCGGTGAATTTCCTTCAGATCTCTTTTCAATATTTTTTTCCCTTTCATAGTTACAGTAGTAACCCCTCCTCCACACACATTTGAATAGCCTATCTTTTTATTTAAAATTACATTATAAACATTTTATATGGTCTCTATAATTGCTGTTCTTAAGATAATGAAATATTCTCAGAAGTCCTGTTGTTCTTTCCTGCGCAGCATCTGTCTTTTCTTTTGGGAAATGCCACTCGCCCTTTGCATGGAATCCAGATGAGATTGTTGATCACAGTGTTTTCACTCCCCACGTTGCCTCCCCAAGAGGTAAGCAGATGACCCAAGTCCAGTCAGTTAGCTATGATCTCCAGAAGGAGTCTTGAGCATGGTATGTCACCCACTCAAAGCTTGGTTGATGAGATGACTGAAACTGAGTCATCCAGTAGCAGCATCCCCCAGAAAGATGGCCCATGCGGCCACTATATTGAGATTCCTGGAGTGATTCTGGTTCCCAGCTTCCTGATGTCACTAATTCAAGAATCTTCCCAATCTTTCCAATATATGTTTTTTGCCAAAGATAGAATTGCTTTCTGGTCTTTGCAACCAAGGAACTCTAGATGATAGACTTGTTGCCAGGCATTTAGGTTAGTTTTACTCTTTTGAATACTTGTGTGATAAACATTTTTGTGTGTGTGCTTACGTGCGTGTATGATGGCTTTTTATATATTTAAAATAATTTCCCAGAAGTGGAATTACTTAGTCAGAGGATATGAACATTTTTTGATTCTTAATATAAATTGCTTAAATATTTTAAGGGGATTATATCAATTTACATTTTATGTTGTGTGTTACAGAAAGGACTACTAAAAAAATACTACAAAAATTTGCCTGTCTGTTCAGGAGGACCATTGGTAGGTTGAAAATATTTGATAAAAAAAACATAGAGTGCTTTCAGTTTAACTTTAAACTGATTTCACTGAGTTATTTATAGGCTGATCCTTAAACACTTTAGTAAACACATTGCTTAGTCAACTGACTTAAATCTGTAATAAAAAGCTGATACTTACTGAATGCTTAATATATACTTTTTAGCGGCTTTGCATTAGCCCATGACATCCTCAACATTTTGTTTTCCTATCTTATAGGGTAACTGAAATAACAATACCTACTCTTCCCACCTCCTAGGACTGTGTGAACCACAGAGATGATGTTGGAAAGTTCCACACCCATGTAAAGTGTTAGCATGATCATTCGAAGTCGTGGGAACACCATGGATCAATACCTCTGGCCTCTGTCAAAGGTCACAAGGAATACTGGGGCCTTGGGATGCACACTCCGCTCTTTTTGCCTTGAGTTCTGAAGGAGCTGAGACACATGTACAAGTCCAACAGACAGGGAGGGAGCAGCAGGGGTACCGGGGCTGTGGGTTCGGTGTGTGGCCGCGGTGGGCTTCCCAGCACTGCGTGAGCGAATGAGACGGGCTCAGCCACCCTTGGCTGGCGCAACTGGGCACGTGCTGTCTGTGGCACAGGGCGGCCTCCTACCGCGTGACCGTGGAGGCGCACGCGGGCCAGCTGAGGCCGCTCCACCATGCAGGGTGTGGCAGCGCCGAGCCACAGCCGGTCACACCCTCATTTGTCGCAGAGAGAACCAGTGGTGAGCAGACAGGAGGAGGCAAGTAGCGCTCCGGACCTGTGCCGTCGGGGACCCTCGTAGGAAGGTGGAAGCGGGGGGTTGGGGACAACCCAGCTTCCCTGTCGCAGTAAGAATCAGCGTCTCTGTTAGTAAATCGCGTCTCTCTTAGTAATAGGAAGACGGGGGTCCTGAGGAGTCCTTGCTCCACGCCCTGCCTCCCGCGGGGCTGAGCTGACGGGGGCCATCTGTGGCTGCTGTGCACGGCTGTCAACTTCGCGATCCCACGCCCACTCCTGAGCTGCCCACCATGGGGCCATAAGACTCCCTTCAAATGACTCACTTAGGAAATGAAATGTGTTTCCTCTCCTGTAAGTCACAGTTCACTGCCAGACGCTTGCACTGTGTGCTGCCTGATGTGACCCTTCCTCGGCGTTTGGGCTGCTGCCGTCTGTCTCTCTGTGGGGTCTCCTCCAGGCCCGGTTGCGTGCCAGTCTCCTCCGGGCAGCAGAAGCCCCGTGGAAGGGCACGAGGAGACAAGAGCTAATTGGGATTTTGTGATTAGCTGTCATGGATGCCTGGCCCTGTCAATAGTGCTCAATAAAGCCACGAGGCCCGTGTTCCCTTCTGCATACTGATTGCTGAGTCAGGTTTCTCAGCGCAGAGCACCTTCCAGGCAGTCTGTTCTACAATATTAGCCTTGGCTCTCAAGTGGTTAAAATCCCTACTTGGCCTTTAATCTGAGTCTGGAGAATTCTTGGTTATGACTGAGATTCTGCTATATTTTTGTCCTTAATATATATAAATCTTTTCCCAGTTTCTGAGGTTCCTGAATCAGTTACGTCTGGTCATCTGTCTTTTCTAGCCTCCAAGAGTGAACAGTACACCAGGTCTAGAGGCAGGAGAGCTCCTAAATGTCTTTCTCCTGTCACCTCCCTAGCAGCCCAGGCCCTCAGTCTTCATCTATGCCGTCAAGCAGGTCCTCAGGGGCTGCCCTGGCTCTTGTCCTCCCAGGGGCCTATTGTTCAGCTCTTTCTTCAGTCCTGTGAGCTGCTCTTTCACTATGTTTCTGTTTTGAGTTAAGTTGGCCAGTGTCTCTTTGCAACCAAAGAACTGATAAAACACCAGCTTGCAGTGATCTGCGTGGCTGCTGAACTTATGCAACATTTCCTGTCGAATCCATTGACTAATCTTCAGCATTTGCTTCCTTTTATTAGGTAATTGTCTGTTTGTGTGCATGTCTTATCTCTCCAAACAGCATGTGGTCTTCTCAAGGGTCGTGGGCCACGTTCTATCCATCTGTAGATGTCATAGGGCACCCAGCAGTGCCTTTCACAAAGGAAGAACACAACAGATATTTACGGATTAATTGCTTAATTTTCTCCTGTATCCCCAGCTACTCCCCAGTCACATCAAGCACCTCCATGGGAATAGCTTGACCCTCAGCTGTGGGTCTGTCTCTGCCCAGAGCAGCTAAGGAGTACCCAGAGAAGCACATTCAAATCCTGCGCTGGCATCAGGCCCTCAGCCTTCTGAGGCCCCAAAGCAAACAGCACAGCTCTTCCATGCATCCTGTGTCCCCACTCTAGGCTCTACGTGGGAGCTGAGCCCTACAGTAAAGGGATAGATACAGAGAAAACCATTTTGTTCAGTCATAGTGATATAAATACTGAGTCTTCTGCTGTGTGTTTATGATAAACACAACTTCCTTTGGGTGAGAGAAAAAGAAAAAGATTATCATGTGTATTGTTCAGAACTCTTTGATTGTGACAGACACTCAATTCGAACCAACCTGAGTCAAGAAGCAAAACATATTGGCTCATGTAACCTTATCACAGAGAGGTCAGGGTGGGTGGGGCCTCAGGGACAAGGGAATTCGACACTGGGATTAATTCAGTGTGAGTCACAGGCCTGTCCCTGACGTGGGAGTAGAGTGTTTTTAGAGGAACAAATGTGTGTTAGGATGGGGGCAGGGCTAAGCAGATAAAGACAAGGGCCCCTATACCATGCTAAAAATGTTTTTCTTGGATGTTTCCCTAAATCTTGCAAATACTTCCAGCATGCAGAGGAAGAGATGCAGTAGCTACACGAGTGATGCCAAGCTTATCCCATGAGCTTGGTGTTTGCCGTCACCTTCTCACGCACTGCTTATGCCTGAGTCCACAAGTACCCTATGAAAAGCTTCTGCAGGATTGCTCCCAGGCTCGGCTCCTCATATGGTTCTCTCCCTGCCCCGATGCTTCACACTAATGACCTCCCTCCTCTCCGGACCACTGGGACTGCCTCGTGTCTAAGGATTACCCAATAAACAAATGCCAGTCTCCCCTCCTCCAACCCGGCCATGCTCCTCATGCCGTTCCTCCTAGCTCAGGCCAAGCACCCCTGGAAAAGGAAAGTCCCAGTTCACCATAGCCATTCTAGAAACTGATTGTCTTTGACGTGTTTTGAAATGAATTCATACTTTGGAACGAACTAAAGCATTTATCTCCTGCAACCAACGCCAACCCAGCTGCCCCTGGAATGTAGAGAGGCCGAGAGGTGGGATGTTCTAGAGCTGTGTGTTTTGGGGCATTTAAAACATTCTCCAAAAGGTTTGCTTAGGGCACAGCACCAAGATGAACACTATTGAGTTCGTTATGTCCATGGAGTTGGTTTCATGAAATGCAGCCTCAGAATGGAGCCAATTTCTTTTGTGTGGCCAGCCTTCCTTCCTTCAGAAGTCAGCCCTGTTTCCTGCTGACTCTCCACAGCAAGGCAGTGTCTGAATCCTGGAGCAGCGAGTAACCCTGACAGGCCCAGGAAGCGTCCACCACTGTAGCTCCAAACCCTAGGATCAATTCTGAGAGAGAAATGAGAAAGTTGAGCTCTTTAGATCAACCTTGCTTTGTATAAGTCCCCTAATTTTACTGCATAATTGTTTGGAATCCACTGACAATTTGTACAGTTTTTCTGTAAGTCATTCACACCCAATTTCCTCTCATGCAACACTTGGCTTTGCTGATACATATCTATTAATGAGAGCTGTGCTTCTCATGTGTAAAAGTTTTATATGTGTTATGGCTCTTGGCTTACATACAAAGGGATATCGAGAACTGTAAAACAGATTTCTCTCTCTCTACATATGAAAAGAATTCACTGGGTTGATTGCAACAGATTGATCTGTGAGTTTGTATGCTCACTTGTAACAAGAAAGCCATTAGCTAAGGAACAAAAAACACAATCCATGCAATGAAAAGAATAGACTGACTTTGCCCAATATAAAAATAAGACAAAAGAAACCGTAAAGGACACTGTGTCTTTAATCAGGCCATTGAGGGTCTATTAAAAACATTTTTTTCTTTATGATGAGAACTAGCTCGACTCTAGTGGGCAGCAATGACCTCTCTGGCCTTCTGTATCTGTGCGGACTGGTGGCTGTGCCACAAAATGTCACCTGGCACAGTTATTGAGATACATGCCCAAGCTGGCTCTTAAAGCACTCTGATTGTTTCTGTCTTTCAGTGAACCAAAGGGAAGAGGCAGATCCCTCTGTGAAAACAGCTCTTCCGTCCTTGGGGAGGTCCCTCCGCCAAGGTTCTTCCTAGTTCCCTTTTCCAGTTCGTCCAATGCTACCCCAGGTCCTGGCCCTGCTGGTCTTACTCTCGTTTGTGATCAGCTTAAGTACAGGGAATTACGTATTCAGCACCTTGCCCTCCAGGATGTACACAGCCTTACTGTAAAGATCTAGAGAAGGGACTCAGGTTTTTGAAGAACCTGTATCCACTGCCATTACTCAGACCCATTCAGTAGTTAATTCTGTCCATAGACAGGGAGACGGGCAAGAGGAAAGGACCCCATATCCCTTCCATTCTCCCAGCAGGAAAAAAAGCATTTGTGTCCAGGCTGACCTTATAAAGGCACATTAATGCTTCATTACAAAGGCGTGGACCTTCTGTAGGTCATTCCTTTTAAGAGTAAAAACACACTTGTGCACACATTCACAGAACATTACTGCAAAACCACTGTGATGACCGTCTACAGACCGAACCAGCAATTTCCCCAGAATGTTTTGTTCAACATCCTCTCTAGACAGTGAATGCAAAATCCTTAGGTTGGAAAAGTGCATTAGCTTTTGATTAAAGGTTGGACGAGGGCCAGTTGAATGTTTAAATCTGAATGGGCTTGCTGACTCAGGCTCCTTAGCAGCATAATGGACAGACAGGCCTCAAAGCTTTCATTAAAAGGGCTTCTGGTAACCGATGTCTAGAGAAACGAGTTGAAATATAATTCACCGAATTACTCGGCTTCCATCTAAAGTGGAAAACGGAATCTCAGAGAATTCAACCGGTCTCTTGAAATTTAAGGTAAAATTAAATTTAAAGAAGCTAATCTTAAGAACTTATATGCATAACCCATGGACACAGACAACGGTGTGGAGAAGGCCTGGGGGCGGAGGGGATCGATGGGAGGAAGAAGTGGACACCTGCAGTGCTTTCAAAATTAAAGATAAATTTAAAAAAATAAAGAAGCTAATCTTAAATATTTTCAACCCTTAGTAGCTTCATGACTATATCATTTCATCTTTCCGAATCCTGCGTTTAATTCCCTTTATTGCATTTTAAGTGCAGCCAGAGTTACCAATCTGCTGATAACGAAGTCTGGAATGATTTGTGGGAGGTTCTCAGGATGTCTCAGGGACTGATTTGATTTGAATTTTATTTTTAATTTGGGGTCCTCTCTTGACTCCACCTCTTCATTTTTGTCTTTTTTTCCTCGGCTGTAGGAACGAACTTGTCTTTGCAGAAATTTCCCCAGGGAGCCCAGCTACAAAAAGACGACTGAGACTCCTCTGAGCTCGGAGGCAGCTTCGTAAGTCAGAAGCAGTAACTCAACCTTCAGGCTGTAGCCGGAGACGTGTCCACTTTCCTTCTGCCGTGACCCTGGAGGTGAAGGAGCTCTCTCGTTTCTCGTGGAAGCGTGTGAGTGACGTGTTTACCTCCTTCCCAGTCCAGCAGTGTCTGTTCAATGAATGCGATCGTAGCAGCCCCTCCAGAAGAGGCAGCCGCCCTGGCTGCTTTAGAAACGGGCGAGTTCTTTGCAGTCCACCCCGAGTTGATGTCTTCTTGCATAACTTGTCGTCTCCATTAGGTTGTGAGCCCCTTAAGGCAGGAACCCTCCTTTTCCCTCCCCCCTGATGCCCTCAGCCACTCCCAGCCACAGGCTTCCAATGGTTACCAAGCCATTTCCTTTTTTTTTTTTTTCCTCTGAAACATGCAGTAGATCCCTTTTTTGAGTATCCATCTGGGTCCCAAAGACCAATGTCCTCTCTTGAAACAACCCTAGAAGTCATATTTGTACCACATGACTTGTCAGAGGCAATAGCCAATCGGGACAGTGGTGGACAATTGCCACAAACCCTGCCAATCAAATTCTCACGCTCTCTCTCTTTCTCTGTCTCTCTCTCTCTCTCCCCCACTCTCTCTAAAATTTCCAATGGAGATTCAGGAGCAGCCAGTTAGTCTCTGCATGTGGCCAGAGCTGTCACATATGAACTCAGAGCTGCAGCGATGCAATGTTCTAGAAAAGGGAGAGGGAAGCAGCCGAGAAGCAGACACGGATCCGGGGAGCACGACCCCTCCCAGGTTAGGTGCCACTCAGTTCAGAGGCCCGGGTGCATTCCCGTGTGGCAGAGTCACGCTCCTCTTTCGCAAAACACAATAAAGCCCTTCTCACCCCCCTTTGCGTGGTAGCTTAAGCTCTTTGGCTCTTGAAACCAAAAGAGTTTTTGTAAATGATGGAAAAGGTCTGCTCTGTAGAATAGTGGATGGGGGTTGCCGGGGCTGTGGGCCCGGGGAGACGGCAAGTCGCTGTTTAATGGGCGTCGTTCTTGTTTCGCCAGATGAGAAGTGCCGGGGAGAAGTGACACAGCAACGCAGACGTGCTCAGCTCTGCTGCACTGAGTGCTTAGAAATGACTAAGACGGGAAAATGTCATGTTATGTGTACTTCATCACGGTTTAAAAATATAGTTTAAAAAAATGTCTGCTACAGTCAGCTCTCTTTCTTCCTCCCTGCCACGGCCCTGGTCAGGCCCTGTTGCCTCGAGTATGGATAACTGTGCTTACTAGACTTTAGCGTCTCCCTGCTTCCACCCCTGTAACTTGGCCCCCAGCTGGTTACCCTGCATGCGAGGAGCAATTCGTATTCCTGAAACAGCGCTCAAACTGTGCCTTTCTCCAGCAATGAACCTCAGAGCTACTCACTGAGTTCAGGATTGAGTCCCACCCCCCGCCCGGATACAGCACCCAAAGGCCTTCCCAACCCTCTGATCTGCGGGTTCCCACTAGGAAGCAAACCCTGACCAGGCCGTCCTACCTCAGCCCCGAGCAGTGTGTTTCGTGCTCCCTCCCCACCTTGGGTACCTTCCTTCTGCTCATCGCATCTCATCTTTCATTCAAAGCCCAGTGCCAAGCCCACCTCTTGAAGGGAAGGGGAGGGGAGGGCAGGGGAGGGGAGGGGAGGGGAGGGGAGGGGAGGAGGGGAGGGGAGGGGGACAGGGGAGAAGAAACTTTGCATAGAGCTTGTGCTGCTCCTAAGCTTAGCCAGTTTCCATCTTGCAAGGAGCTTGTCTGGAAAACACCGGCTCATCCTACTGGGCCACATTCCCAATGTCACTGGTCCCTTCCCCTGGGGAGTTACTCTACTGTGTGTTCACTGCGTGGATGACAGTGGATGGATACTCTCTCGCCCCAGCCTCTTTTGGCGAGCTTTCCTTGGCTTCTAGCCTGCTTCTTGCTTGTTTTGAACAGATAGTACATGACTCTTGTTTCTGTCTGGCAAATGATGAACTCTGGCCTCTGTTAGCCATCAAATGTCCAAATAAAAAGAAAAAATGCTTCAGGTTTGGCGTCTGGAAATGAGGAGTGCTATGTATCCAGGGGCAGCGAGAGGAGACTGGAGGGCACCAGGGCAGGGCATGGTGGTGTTTCGCTGAGAGCTACGGCTTGCAAATGCCCAAAGGCAAATTCAGGAAAATTTCAGCCATAACTAGTTTCCATAAGGGAGCTTATCAGAAAGACGCTGGGAGACTGCAGGCACCAGGAAGCAGGGGCTCGCCTCTCAGTCCCAGTTCTCCTGAATCACACAAGGCTTTACTCTCTGTTTCTGCAAATAGTTTTTTTTTCTCCATGGTGATGATAGTAACTAGCAGTCTCTCTCAAGTCTCACCTTTCCAGCTCTGTGACCAAAACTACAAAGCTCCTTCTAGAAGAGGGCATAGAGGGATAAATGGAGATGGAAAAGTTAAAATAAATTTAATTAAAAAACAACAAACAACAACACAACACAAAATAAACAAACAAAAAGAATCCCAAGACAGAACACGTGTACTAGCTAGGCCTGGGTCACACGCCCAGTTCTGGCCTTGGGCTGGGGAATTCCGAAGCAGGACCCGTAGCTCCAGCAAAACTCCAGCGGCGGAGCAAAGCGGAACCAGTCGGGCAGAAACAACGGCTCTCCACTGACTCTGCAGCGCGTGGTTGTGGAAAAGCAGGCGTGCAGATGTCCCGGCGGCCTGAGCGCTTTCCTTCAGGCAGATGAAAACCCACATTCTTCCAGCTAAAAATTTTCCATTCTCTTTGTGAGGAGTTTCTGTGGAGAGCGCAGCGTCGTGGGAGAGCGTGGGAAGAAAACAGCTCATGATGGTTCTCATTAGGGCACATCGCTTTGCCACCCTAGAGGGACGCCAGTCCCGTCCTCCCACGGCTCACGCTGTATCCCTCATTCTTGTGGCTTCTGGGCCTCCTTTCTTCCTTCTCTTCCTCTCTTCCTCCCTTCCCCTCTTCCCCTCTTCCCCTCTTTCCCTCTTCCCCCTCCCTCCCTCCCTCCCTCCCTCCCTCCCTCCCTCCCTCCCTCCCTCCCTCCCTCCCTCCCTCCCTCCCTCCCCTCTCCTTCTTTTTTTCTTCCTTCCTTCCTTCCTTCCTTCCTTCCTTCCTTCCTTTCTTTCTTTCTTTCTTTCTTTTCTTTCTTTCTTTCTTTCTTTCTTTCTTTCTTTCTTTCTTTCTTTCTTTCTTTCTTTCTTCTTCTTCTTCTCTCTCTCTCTCTCTCTCTCTCTCTCTCTCTCTCTCTCTCTCTCTCTCTTTCTTTCTTTCTTCTTCTTTCTTCTTTCCACATGCTGCTCATATTCCATTCCCTAAAAACTACTCTGTTAAGAGAAATATTAGCCAACTAGACTGTTTGCATTATGTGCTGATTTAACTCATAATCATACACGTGGAAAAGAAAACGCCAGACACCCTTGAATAGCTCAGGATATAAAACATGGAGCACAAAGCAAATGGTCTGGTCACCCACAGGCAAATGGAACTGTGATTCCGCTGGAACAGGCGAGGAAAGAACGTAGCGGAGAAAAGCATTTCAGTCAGTTGTGGCGAGGGCCGGTTCTGCCTGGGAAGACCATGGCAGTGGGCGGCGGAAAGGGAGACATCAGGCCTTCAGATCAGTGTCTGTCTGCTTAGGGCTGAGAGTTCAACGATGGGAGGAAACACATGAGGTGCAGCTTTAATTGCTCTCCTGTTAGGCCTTGCGTGACTGGTCTGCGCCGGGGCTATTAGTCTGGAGGTGCTGGACATTGTCCTTCCCTATTTGCAAGGGCCTGACGGAGGTGGAGAGAAGCCGTCACGCTTGTAGAGTTTGCAAAGGCACTGTACTATACACTATTTTAATCCTTCCATCTAGCCTGAGGGGCAGTGATGTCATTCTCATTTCACTGAGGGGAAACTTGGGCTGCAGCCCAGGAAGCTGCCTGTTGAGTTTGGAAAGGTGAACATCAGTGGTTCTTAATTTTCATGCACAGAAACACCTGGTGAGTTTCTAAAATGCATATTCCTGTGGCCTCTGCCTTCAGAGTGTCTGATTGAGTTCGTTTGAGGAAGGGCCCAAGAAACTGAATTTTTTATCATGCCTGGTACAGATGAAGCACTGTTTGTTAAATGAATAAATGTTACAAAGGACAGACTAGCCATTCTACATATAGCAGCTATTGAAACAGGAGAAAATGCCTACTCTCATAGAACTTACATTCTAAAGAGATAAAATAAGCAAAATAAGTTATACAGTGGATGCATAAAGTAAAGTTTAAGTTAAAAGCAGGGGGTAAGGCAGATGTTTCAGTTATAATCCACTGGGTGGTCATTGAAAGCTTCATTGAAAAGCTGACACTTGAGCCAAGTCTTCAAGGGGGCGAGGAAGTGAGCCATGCGGGTTTTTAGGGGCAAGAACATTCCAGGCTGAGGGAACAGGGAGTGCAAAGGCCCGAAGGCCGTGAGGAAGGACCATGACTGACGTGTCCAAGAACCAGCCAGGAAGCAGGGTGATCAGCAGAGCACAGGGGCAGGGGGGCAGGGGTTGAGGGGACGGCAAGGGAGGCAAAGACCATGCAGAGTCTGATAGGCCACTGTAAGGGCTTCGGCTTTTATTCTGAGCGACACGGAGAGCCGTGAAAGGTGTTTGAGTAGAGGAATGACGTCATTCCCGTGTTTGGAACAGGGTGCGAGGGGGAAGACCAGTTAGACACAAGGACAACAATCCAGGTGAGAGCGGGTGGCCGTGTAGACTTGGATGGCAGCCGTGGAGGAGGTAAGAGGTGGATTATGGCTTTGGCTGGCTGGTTCCCTCTTATATCCCCTATGCCTAGGCATGGTGTTTGGCACATAGTAGGGACTCAATAAATTTTGTTGAGGGAGTGAATAATGAGAGATAAGTTTGGGTAAAGCTTATTATCTGAGGCTCTGTTTTCTCACCTTTAAAATGGGTGCAGGGGGAGGAAGATGTTAATAGTATCTACCTCTGAGGGTTCTTGTGGGGATTAAATATTTTCTCTAAAGTGCTTAGCGTAAGATAATGCTAAGATATATTAATGAAACATAAGAATGCTAAGATGTACTTATGAGACATAAGATAATGCGAAGATGTATTTATGAGACCTAAGAATGCTAAGATGTATTTATGAGACATAAGAAGGCTAAGATGTACTTATGAAACATAGATAATGCTAAGATGTATTTATGAGCTACATAAATATAAAATATTCAGGGAGGAGTTTATCTTTGGAGTGATGGAGGAAGGTAGACTTTCACCCTTCATTCACTTTATGTCCTAAAAACAAAAGAAAGGAAAAAGTATTGGAATTATGAGTCATTTTTAACTTCCTTTTCGTGCTTTTCATGACTCTGAATCTTTTCCGCAGCGAACGCGCGGCGTGAAGACGGGAACGGGAGGACAGGCCACTCGGGATTCAGGTCCCCACAGGGCGGCGGGAGCGCGGGCCTCTCTCCTGCCCCTTGCAGCGGCCTGTTGTCCCGCATGCTGAATGCGGGCTTCTGCCCGTTGTCCTCGCCTCCCCCTCGCGTCTTAGTTAAGGGTGAAGTGAGCTTTGGAAGCTACTACGAAGCAAAAACAACAACCTAGTCCATCCTCGAGACCCGGGGCCTCTCACTCCTTCAAAAGAACAAACACATCTATTTGCTGGTTAAGAGCCCCTGAGCCGAAACCATTCTCCACGGAAACCACAGCCCGTCTGTCTGACGTCCAAGTTGCCACTAAAGGAGTGGCTCCTCGTTGGAACTTACACGCTGACTCTCCAAAGGCGGCTTCTGATGCTTTTTAAATGGGCCACCCAAAGGTAAGAGGGAGCCGTGCAGGCCGAGGCAGAGGAAAGGGTATAGGTCACAGGGCACTTGGTGTTCAAGGCTGAACTTAAGCTCACACCAAGAAAGGTTTACGCTAGACCGAGCTCTAGGATGCAAGCACTGTGGCCAGGCTCTTCCTGGGCAGCATGGAAGGTTCTCCCACCCCAGCGTGTCTTCCTGTCCGGGTCTTCAGCACGTCCTTCCTGCCTGCGTTTCTGGAACTAGTGTGCCCGTTCCCAAGGTTGGCTCCCAGCTGACTCTCGGCTGTCCTCGCTGGGATCCAGCAGTCAGCAGTTCTCAACTCTGGCTGTACATTAGGAAACTTCCAGGGAACTTAAAAAAAAAAAAAGGGTGCCTGGGCCTTACCCAAGTCCTGTTAATTTAGAATCTCTTCCTGGTAGATCCTAAGCATCTCTCTCTCTCTCTCTTCCATTTCTTAAGTTTTCTAGGTGATCTGAATGTGCAGCCAGGGTCGAGACCCACAGGGGTAATGAAAACTCAAGGAATGATCCTCCCCAGGGAGTTTACTTTTCTTGGGTATCTGGAAGACCAAAAACCTGTTAACACCCGAAGGAGTGTTAACAACAATAACAATAATAATATTATTAATACTAACAGCTAATATTCACTGAGCTTTAAATGTGTTGGCTAATTTAATTCTCAGCAACAGCTCCATGAGATAGTTACTATTATGATTAATATACCAATTTTACAGATGAGGAGTCCAAGACACCAAAAACTTACACAATTTGCCAAGTGAGTGCTCAGGTTGGAATTCACACACCGGCAAACTAACAGCCGACTATCTAGCCCACACTCTCCACCACCGCAGGGCACTGCCCGCCCGCAATGTTGCCGTCCTGGAGGGTGGTGATGGCATTACAGGCACTGTGCCTGCTTTTTGTCTCCTCGGTAGGCTGAGCCACTCATACTCGTGGCCTACGCCTTAAAAGAAGGATGTGACTAATATAGGCAACCTCTCTGACATAATTGGAACTAACCAAGAGACTCCATCCCCTGTTTTTAAAGCCATATGAATTATTAAACCGCGTCCTGTCATTCCTTCTGGAATCCAATTCATGGAATACATCCACGGCATAAGTGGGTATCAGAAGTTTTCTATAAGTTGGTCATCAATCAGTGTGACATGTAAGATACAGCGGTAAGAGTTTTCCTCCAAAGAATGGTCTTTCTGTTTGTGACAAATTATTCTTGGCAATGTAATTAGCCAGTTGGGTTACTGAAACAGATGGGAAGTGTTTCTTCCAAAAATTTGGAACCAAAATCATTCTTATTCTGTCTTGTGATAAATGTCAATTAAAATAGTTTTCCCTTCACAGGAAAAATTAAGAAAAAAAATAGTTGAAGAAAATATCAATTCTGATTGCCAGGGGAAATTTGTTTCTGCAGTAAAATAAGCCAAAACAAATCAAATCCCTTAAAATTAGGAACAGACTGTCTTCTGAAGTCAAACTCACATCTGGGGATTTTTATAAAATTTATTGGAATAGTTCCGGTTTTCTCTATTTTTAGTAGAACAAAAAGATTCTTATTGTTTATTGAATTTGGTCTAAAATGTTACGTTTAGCCAAGTCCTGACACAGCTCCTACATGGCTGGAAAATGTTCTATGTGTTGACAAAGAAGCAGAGATTTTAGATGATGAGGCCAAAGTGCACCATCGATCAGCTGGACACTCTTAAATATTCTTTCTCAATTATGGTCACATATGTTTGACCAACATGCAAAGAGCTGGCAACAAGTAGGGAAATGAAAGAATCTGTGGTAAGACCATTATGTTTATTAATGCTCTTCAAATAAATGAATTCAAGTTCCATTTAAAGAATGCTACTTATACTAGGCATCTTTCATGAAAGGTGTTTTTAACTATGACGTCAGGAGATAGAAATCTAAATACAATATATTTAAAAGGACACTGGAATGACTGACTACTCATCTGTGTAGTCACAAGATACCTTTTGATCATACAGAAGTTTCCATGATAAATGTTGATTTTTAAACATTTGTGAATATGGGTCGACATCTATTTTACAAGTAAACTGCTTCCACCCCACCTTTTTTTTTTTTTTAAAGTATATCTTTATTGATTTCAAAGAGAGGAAAGGAGAGGGAGAGAGAGATAGAAACATCAATGATGAGAGAGTCATTGATCGGCTGCCTCCTGCAGGCATGTGCCCTGACCGGGAATCGAACCCTGATCTCCTGGATCCTAGGTCGACACTCAACCGCTGAGCCACGCCCGGCTGGGCAGCACCCCACCTTTTTTAAAGATAAAAAGGCAGGGAGCCGTTCCCATCCAGCTCCTTAAATCTATTGATATTTTAGCCAACATTGAAAACGTTCTCTTTTTTTTTCTTTCTTATTTCTTTCTTATTAAAACTTTTCTTTATTATTTCTTATTCTTGGTATGTAGATTTTTTAAATCTTTTAAAACAGGAAAAATTAGACAAACACTGTCTTAAATGATTGCTATTATTGCTAAGTGATGGATATGAAGGATGAGGCTAAGAGAGCCTTGAGAACTAAAAGCTATTATCTGGAGCAGTTAGAGTCAGCAGAGTGAGGCGCAGACAGGAGGGAGTGCTCAAAGTGCTGCCTGGGCTGTACATTTAAATCTCGGCTCTAGAGCAAATTTGTCAGAATAATCTTTAACAGAAAACTCTTTGCCACAAATCCTAGGTAGTTACAGTGGTGGAAACTATCCAAGACGTTGGAATTTGTGGGAGTTCAGGTTGGGAGGCAGGGTCTCAGCAAACTCAACTCTACGTGACTTTGAAACTGGATTTGAAATACAAATGCTCTGTGAGCTAAGTGGACACTGAAGTTAGCCATCCATTGACGACACCAGGGGATGAGCTGGTTAGGTCTGGTTAGGTCTAATCTCAGCGTGGCAGGATGGGTGGCCTTTAGGGCCACCTAAGTGTGGGAGCCCAGCAATCCCTGCTGAGACGCTGCTTCTTAATCCAACTTAAGTAACCTTCCTAGGCTGAAGGGCTTAGGCTGCTCAAATATTTTGTCTGGCATCAGAGGCAGGACTGATATTATGGGCGGGAAGATTCAGGCCTCGAAGATTCAGGCCTGGGGACTACATAGTTGAATATATAGCATGAATGAGGGCCATCGGAATGGCTCCACACAGGGGACATGTGGATAAATCATAGGGAAACATTTTGCTTTCTCCCTCTATAGTAGCCCATTGAGGGTGAAAGCTTAGACTAAGTAGGCACTCCCCTGACTACTCTATTTAAAATCACAATTTTCTCATGCTCCTGGCCTTCCGGCTGCTGTGTCTGGATTTCCTTTTTTTCTTTAGCACTTTATTTATCATACTGACTATCTCCTCTCATTACTTTTCAGGGAATTAAGAGTGAAGAGAGTTGAAGTCCAGATTCATTAACTTGATCAAGTTTATTAGCAAGGGGAACTCGGGTCTTCTAACCCCAAATCTTTCCAATGCACCATCCTACTGCCTATAAGGACTGGTGCTGTTCTTGAGCAAAACGTGATCTACGAGGTTTAAACATTGATACATGTAGTAAATTTACAACGCATACTGGCAAAGAGGACGTCTCCTAGGAAAGAGTCTGTTTTCTGCATCCCGGGGCTCACTTCCTCCCCTTTTTATTGAGGTGTAACATACACTCAGTAGAGTGCTCAAATCTTACATACGGAGCACGATGAGCTTTCCATTGAGATTCTTCTGTGTAACCACCCCTCCCATCAAGCTATAGGCCATTTCCAGCACTCCAGAGTGTCCCAGTAGCTGTGTGTGTGTGTGTGTGTGTGTGTGTATTTAACCTACTGTTGTTCCAATTTACACTCCGCTCAGCAACGTAGGAAAGTTCTAGCTGCTCCATGTCCTTGGAGAATCTTGCAGCCGCTCCCGACCGGCCGTGTGGATACACCTTCATCTGTGCAGCACCTATTCAGGTCTTGGCCCCTGTTAAAACTGGACTGCTTATGTTCTAATGCTTACTCCTGAGTTTAATATATTCATGAATAATCTGGAACAGAGGATGCATATTAAAGTATAGATTATGGAGTTATTCATTTAGTTCACAGATATTTATCAAGTACCAACTATTTTCTAGCACTACACTAAGACAGGCTCTGCCTTGTATGGGCTCACTGTCTAAAGAAGGAGACCATATACTGTGAAATGATGTAGGTGTGATTATATGGAGATATATGGGCGTTCAGAGTGGGAGCACGAGGCAAGGATGGGTGACAAAATCTGGAAAAAGTGCTTGCAATGGGAGATGACCTGAGCTAAAAATCAGATCGGAGTGAGAACTATAGTTAGGCTCTTAGGGTGCCTAGCCAGCCCCAGTAATTGTATGAATATATTTCCAGGATAGAAGCTCCTGGGCACCCATGAGTGGGAGCCCTGGAGACTGGGGCTCCGTGGCCCTCCCGAACCCCAGGCCGCCCGCGCATCGGCCGCCGCAGGAGCCCGCCGCTCAGCACGCGCTGCTCGCGGAGCCACGGGACTCCACAGCTCCCCACGCGCCTGCATTTGTTCTTTGGCTAATTACTAGCAGGGAGCAAGCTCTTCATCTTCTACTCTGTCATTTTCTGTGTCAGAGTTGCAACTTATCTGTAATTTTTTCTTTTAATTTAGACCTTCTCATGAGCTGAGTTACACCTTTTCTTGTCCCGTCTCTTCCCCATGGCTGGTCTCTTTCTGCACAAATTTTCAACTTTAGTTTCTGCTCTCCGTTGCTTAATCCTTCCTATATTTCCTAATTCAGATCCCCCAAAGTGAGAATGTGATTGCCCCAGTCCATTCCCGTTTGAAGGCTGCTTTTGTGCCAAGTCCCTTTGTAAAACTGCCGGTGCCCCCCAGCTGGTGCTTGTCCCGGGGCTAACTGTCAGTCGCTGAGCACAGCCACACGTCCAAGACGCGGCTGCCCGAGTCGGCTGTGTCACTGGAGGCCATGGAGCGGATAGATGTCCTCAGAAGTGAAGGGCTTACCTCTCATCATAATTATCTAATGCACGTGGTAAAGGAGCAGTGGGTTATTCAAAACCCGCCATCAGGAAACCTAGAAGCCCCGAGATGTTTTCCTTAACCAAGGAGAGGAACACGCCAAAGGCAGGATCCTGAGATTTCACGGCTCACATGCATCTCAGGAAGAAAGAGTTTAAATACTGGCCTCATGGGTATGGTTACTTCTAACCCTTTTGGAAAAGCATGCAGACACCATCGCAAGCAGTTCAAAAAATGCATCTTCAAGGGCGGTGGTCATCAAATAAATAAGGAACTACCACGGTTTAAAAGGGTTGTAGAATATTATGGTAAATTTATGTCCAGTATGACAAAGTACACATCCTGATTTTGAATGACCTGTTCCGTTTTATCATCTTCATCTCAAAAACGACTGAGCTAGAGATAGAAAGTAATTTAGACAAAAGCAGATAAAATAATTAGAGCCCGTGTAGCAAGATGGCATCCGGTGGTGAATAATTGGACTTTTGAGTTGGGGGCGGCGGGCGATGGGGTGGGTAGAAATCTGATTAGAGCTATGAAATAATAAAAGTTAAAAAAAAGGGTCATTGGACACTCTTATTTATATTTTTTAATAATTAAGGACTCAAAGGACACTTGATAAAACGAGAAAGCAGAAAACTTTTAAACTAATGGAGATTTTTTTTTTTTTTAACTGAACAATTAACTTGAGAGACTTAATCACGGGATAATTGCCGCAGACAGTCTAGGATGGCTCAGGAGGACCAGGCAGTCACACGAATGAGGGCAGCGTTGGCAGCAACAGGGTGAGATGAAAAAACAATGAGCCCTAGCAAGTGCTGAGGCTTTAGGGGACACACTGATCACAAGCCAGAGGAAAGCTCCCACCTGATAGAACACTGTCAGCCTGCCGGGGCTGCCGGGCATCTACAAGGCCTCTGAGCATGGGCTGGGGGGTTGGCACTCACGCCTTCGGTGGCTCCTCTGAGTTATCGCACCCTCAGAGGCATCCTACCAGCTCAGTATTGCTGCCGTGTTTATTTGTACATATTTCTGGTGTCTGGCTAGCTCAGAATGCCCATATTTCTCCCCTTTTAATGAAGTTGATTTTTTTTTTTCTTAGTTTGAGTGATCATTTCCAGTTTCAGCCTTTCCAAACTTTCTCTAATAAATATTTCATTTTGACTAGTCTGCATGTTTAAAAGAAGATGGGTTGAGCCAAGAATCTGTCGGTAATGATGTTGTTATTTATGCAGAAGAGATCTGGGGTAATCTCAGAGACTGACATTTCCTTAAGCAGCCTCCAAGCCATTAAAAATAGTCAGGACTGTTGCTGATGATTCCTGCCAGGTTTCGGTTTGGGGAGGGTGTTTCCCAGTGAAGATGTAGCCTTTCATTCTAATTCTCCCCTTAAATTCACTCACTGTGCAGTCAGAGGTGCCCAAATCCTACTGCTAGGCCAACCTCCACTTGGCAGGAGGTAGCTACCCATCATGATTGACTTGAGGTACAGGTCAAATCTCTCACCCAGGAGCCACTCTGTCTAAAGTTCCACCATTAGTATTTAATTCCATTGTGTTTGTTCCCCCATTGGTCTACTTTAAAAAAAAATAAACCCTCCTTCCATGGACATCGTGTTATACTAAAATTATAAAAGGTGTTAGCGACTTCCTAGAGTCATTTTTTTTTTTTCGAACAGGCCAAGTAGTAGTCAAAAAATGCTCACAGTACGTGTGTGCCGTGTTTGTGTTCTGGGGAGGGGGAGGGGTCCTGGGGGTGACAATGGGGATGACACATCTTTATATTTTTCTTATATTCCTCATCAAAACAATTCTCAGGGTTAGGTAAAAGTCATTCTTGCTAAGATGTTAATAACGGTGGTCAAACTAAACGTGTTAGCCCTTCAAAGGCATTTGCAATAGAACAAGTGCCCCCCGACCCCTTAATAAGCTAAAGGTCAAAATCGCTGAGCTGGGGTTTCAAGTTTTAGCTGGAGTGTGGGGTGGCGTGTTCTGTTTTCTGGAGCTGTCCAGTGGCCTCTGCAGTCACCCCACACATGCGGTCACTGACCTCACCTGGGCACAAGGCAATGGGCTGTGAAGCTGCTGCCACCTGAGAGACAGGCCATGGGACATCCAGAGGCAGAGGGGTTCCTGAGCTTGCTTTCTGGCTCTCTGGTGTCACATGGTGCCACTGGGTCCTAAAGCGGTGCCCCCCAGGAAAGAAAAGCGGGGGACACTGCCAAATAGGGCTTCGCAGCTTTTAAAATATGTTCCTTCAACAGCGTTCAGGGAGGGCCAATATTTTTGCTGTTTTACAAATGAAGGAACTGAGGGTAAGCGAGGCACACGGATGAGCTGGGGATCCTGGGTCTCCTGGCCTCTGTCCAGTTTCCTGGGCACTATCTTGTGCTACCTGCAAAAACACAGGCCTGTGTCCAGTGACAAAGAACATGGCCATAAAGCATGTCCAAAAACACCTGCCACGAAGTGGTTCAGGTAATTTAATAAATAACCCTCCTTCACATTCTTCCTGGGCGTGGATATAACATTCTCTCTGTCTAGCGTGGAACCAATTTTCCTAGAAAAGCGTGTGCTCTTCCTGCGCGGAAGGACTTTCAGACTACGGTCTAATTAAAAAGTGGGGAACTCGGGGCTCTTGCTTCAGATCTGCAGCGCTCGTGTTGAATTTTTCTCGCTTAATTTAAAATTGCATTTCAGCTTCGCGGAGGGGTATGGGTGAGGGACTCGCAATTAGAAGAATCATAAGGCTGGTTTTAATTTATTTGTGTACATTTTCAAAATTACTGTGCCTGGAGTCTTCCAAGACTGATGTTTTTAATAAGTAGGATGTCGTGTTATCGGGATTTGTGGGGCCTGGCTATCATTTGTCAGATGTTTTCTCTTTCTTCCTTTTTTTTTTTTTTTTTTTTATGAGCGTGATGTTTTGTGGTTCTTCTTTGTGTCTGAGATCTGCCCAAGCAAACCTCGCTGCACCCTCCCGACGAGAGGGGCCGTAATTCTCTTCGGCGCTCTTCTCCTTGTAAATGTAAACATATTTTCCTGAGCAAGGACCCCAAGCAGCTTCCTAAAAGCTAGTATGTTATGGTTCTTGTGAATTGTTTATTTTGCTTGGGAGTTTTATTTTTTTAAGTACTTCCTGTTTTTCTTGCTGCAACTCACTTTTTCTTTAAACAGAAGGAATAGGGAACGAACCTCGACGTTAACTAAAGGTTTACAGAAATTCTACCTGGTTGATCTGCATGTGGGCAATGCTTTAAGAGTTTGACTGTAGCAGTTGTTGGATTTTTCTCAAACAAACATAACCCTTCCTATTACTCACAGTCACAAGTGCCTCCCTGTGTTCGATGACAGTGGTTTTCAGCGTATGTCCCTTCTGAAGGTTGGTTTATTTGGGTGTAAGACGATATAGCAATAGTGCAGTGACTATTAAGTGTCATTTTGAGACATCAGAATTATCTACTGGGGGGCAATGATAACTTCTGAATAGAAAAGAGTGATATTCCCTTTTTTTGTTACCAGATTCAAACTGAACTTTTGCTCGCTTTTATTGACAACTGTATTTTAAGAGCTCTTTTCTCCCTTTTCTTGAACAAAAGTTCCAGCAAATGATTTCCTGGGTATGGAATGGAGGAAAGGCCCCTGAGCTTTTAATCTTCCCCATGTCCTCATTTCTTTCAACACCCCAGCGAGGAGAGGAGAGGGAAGCCTATTAGATGCCTTGCAACGACTTGGGGAGTTCCAGATTTAGACACCCTTTCTTGACACACTTCTTGACACATTTCGTCAGTCACTGGGCCGCGCCCTTCCTTCCTCGGTTTTCTTCTCTGTCCCTCGCTTCCGTCTCCCATTCAGTAAATCAAATTCTTGCATCTCCATTTCCAAGAATTTTGCTGCTGACTTAGCTTGTCAAATTGCCTTTCTTTTTTATTTTTTAAGTATGCATATTTATCCTCTCTGGCTTTACTTTCCATTCTTAGGCAGGAACTTTAGTCCGTCAGTTAACTGGTCTTAATTGATGGTGCGTGTGTTGCAGACCTTGACCTGGGACTTGAACGTGTGCCTTTAGCTGCCCTGGCAAACTTCCGCTTGGTTGCAAGTTTTTGGTTCAAGTTTCATTCTTTGGCTTCTGCCCTTCGTTTGGCTTAGTTCTGCCTCTGCTGTCACTAGTTTGTATGACATTGGGCAAGTCACTGTCTTTATTGAGCTTTGGAAGACCTTTCTGGAGCGAAGGATGGATGACTAATTAACTTGAAATGTTGTCTTATTAGCCTGAACTATGAGAGAGAAGACAAAACCCAAAAAACCAAACTGGAGTACATTTCAGGAGAACTAGGCTTTTAGACTTAGCTCTGTCACCTGCCACTGTTTGAATTTGGATAAAACACTTCACTTTTCTGGGTCGCAGCAGCTCACCTGTAAAATGCACCAGATCCATCTTTAAAACAGTGTGGCTTTCCTACAGCTCTGCCTGTCTCTTTGTGTTTTTGTATTTGTGTTTGGTACCAACCCAAATCTCTTTCAAAAATCCTTTCCCTCACATAGGATTAGAATTAATTGTTCCTAAAAGTAACTTCCGATGAAAATTAAATCAAGGTTTGCCTGGCGCTTTGCTAGGTGATTTCATACATTGTTGTTTGGACCCTCATCTCAGCTCTGAAATGGACATTGACAGGTCGTTTTATTATTCCCATTGGATAGGCAGGAAAACTGAGGCCCAGAGGTTGATGGAGCGTACAAAGGTAACCAGGATGAAGGTGGCAGAATTAGAAATCAAAATCACAATTCTATGAGTCTTAGGCCATATGACACCTACTTTATTTTATAATAAACCCGTATTTTTATTGATTAGTTTGGGTTTTTTAGAAGTAATTTTTTATCTTTACTCGAGGACATGTTATTTTATTGATTTTTAGAGAGAGAGGAAGGGGGGAGAGAGAGAGAGAGAAAAAAAAAAACCAGACCGGTTGCCTCCTTTAGGTGGGTCGACCAGGGATTGAACCCGAAACCTAGGTATGTGCCCTGCCCTGGAGTTGAATCTGCAAACTTTTTGGTGCTCCAACCAACTGAGCCACCCAGGCAGGGCAGAAATAATTTTCAATTATCACAGAGAACGAAAAGCCTTATAATAAAATGCGGCACTTTTTCACTCTCTTCCCCTCACCCTAAAAGAAAACAGCTTTCAACACTTTCCTCCCGTGCAGTGTACTTACACTGCTACTTCTGGATGTGCCCATTTTGGACATGTAATTACTTCTTATCAAGGAATTGAGAAATCTAGCACTATCCGTCCTTACCCCTCTCCCATCTTTATTTTATTTTATTTTTTAAATTTATCTTTATTGTTGAAAGTAGTACAGATGTCCCCTTTTTCCCCCGTTGAGCCCAGGCCTTCACCACACTGTTGTCTGTGTCCACAGGTTATGCATATGTGCATATCAGTTCTTTGGTTCATCTTTCCCCCTCTCTCCTTCCCTCCGAGATTCGTCTGTTCCATGCCTCTATGTCATTGAATCTATTCTGTTCATCGTGGTTTATTATATTCTTTAGATTCCGCAAATAAGTGAGATCATGTGATGTTTGTATTTCCCCGCCTGGCTTATTTTGCTTAGCATAATATTCTCCAGGCCCATCCATACTGCTAGAGACATATTATAAATGTTTGGCTAAATCAATAGTGTTTGCATTGTGATGATTATGTAAGTATTACTGCTGATCCATCTTGTACAGGTTTCTTTTTTTTTTTTTTGTAGTCAACAATTGCTTCGTTTTGTTCATGGACTTAGATTTCCATGTGCTTATTCCATTTTCCTCCCAAATACTTCAAGATCTGTCACATAGTATTAATATTTTTTCTAAAAGCTCCAACTGTTCTGAACACTCATATCCATTGTTTTCCTAGACAGCTCTCTCCCCAGCCCTCTATTCCAGGTTGGACTGGTTGCTCTATTGGCTTGGGGCACTGTCTGTTTTCCTAGGATATCTCTTCACAATTCTCTTGTGTTCAGTCTCTTCTCCCTTTATGCCATTCTCCAGGAGTTTCCTTAAAAAGGAAAAAAATTTTTATGAATGTTTGTGTGTCTGAAAATTTCTTTACTCTCATACTTGATTGATAGTTTTGCTGGGTATAGAATTCTATGTTGAAAATAACTTCTCTTATATCTCTACTTAATTTTAGCACCTACGCTTGCTATTAAGAATTTTAATATTATGCTTACTTCCAATCTATTGCATTTACCTCTCCTCCCCACTTGTTAATTTGTTGTTGTTTTTAACTCAGTGTTTTAGGCTGTAGTAGGTCCTTCATCTGGAGGTTCAGTTCAGTTCTTGGAAATTTTCTTATGTTGAAGAAATTAATACCAATTTTGTCTACTCCTACAAAGGAGTTGTGCATTAATGTACTAACATGTTAATGAATGTACACATATTATAAATGCTTAATTTAAAATAGTGTCTATTATGCATAATCATTAATGAATCCTCTTATTTTCTTAGCTTTCCCCTCTGTAAGGGGAGAAACTTTCTTTGTTTTGTTTTTCATTTTGATTTCTGGGAGATTTCCTAGAATTTATTTTCCAAACTTTTTGTTGTATTTTAACTTTGGTGACCCTATTTTTATTTTTATTCTTTGAATGTTCTTTGCTTTTTAAAAGAGCATCCAGTTCTTGTTTCATGGTTGCAGAATCTTCCTTTGTCACTTGACTGTATTTCCTCTAATTTCCTTTTCTCTGTTTTTGTTTCTCTCTTTTATGTCTAATGAACATTTACTGGTTTGTATTTTAAGAAAAATGATTGGGTGAGGCTTATGGACTGGCAGGCTGATCCTGAAGCCATCCATTTGGTTGGGAGACTCCAAATGACACTATCTTTTCTGTTGGACCATTTAATTTTTCAGGTAAGTGTCCTTTAGTTTTCTGCCTGTTTTTTCTTTTCTTTTCTTTTCTTTTTTTCTTAGGTTGGCTGTAGGTGTTCTGGGAATAGGTAGGAAAGGGGGGCAGGAAAATCTTACCATTGAATATATAGATTTTTCACTTAATCTCTCCATTTTCAGCTGTGTACCTCATTCCCTCCTTCCATTATGCCTGGTGCTCTAAGTCTGGAGACTCTCTGATTCAATTTCTCAAGAGATTAATCCTGTCTGGGTAGGGTCTGGGACAATCTTTAGCTATTTGGGGTAAAAAAAGGGGGCTGTGGGTCCTTACATTGCCTTCAGCCATCTTCCTTGTGTTCATGTTAGAGTCCCACCTCTCCTCTCCATGGTATCTCTTGCCTCTGAGGCCTGAGGTTTTCCTGGACTCCTCAGGAAAAACAGGCTTATTGTTACTCATCTGAGCAAGCATGCTTATGTTAACTACCATGTTCCCATTTCCTTTTATCCTTCCAATGCATTGACTCTTCCAGATGCATTGACCCCTCTCATCTACTAGTTGGTTCTTTCCTCACTTCCTTTGTCATTGTGACTTTATACCTTGAAATTTTTAAAAAATTATTTCCTGTCATATCAGTAGAGTTTAGAACAGAGGTCAATGCACATACTCAGTCCACTATGTTTAGCAGGAAGTCCTACCTCATATTTTTATTGAAAAAATGTGACAAAAGTCAACTTTCTGCAACTGACTACTTGCAATCAACTGTTTTTGTTTGTTTATTTGTTTGTTTTTTGTAACAAGTTTGGGTATTTAGGATAAAAAATTTAAGGATGCTCATTTTATTTCCCAGTTTAAAAAATGTATTAGCCCAGCATAGTGAATTTAGACTCTTTGGATTTATTTCCTTGGATTTACTTATGACAATATGTTTGAAATGTGTTAAGTGGAAAAGTTGGCAGGACCAGAGTGTATGTGTGTGCTTGCAAGTGTGACAGCCAGAGAAATCGGTAGAAGGGAAGAATGAATCTAAGAGAAAGCAGTGTCAGATTTTGGGTGGCAGGGAGGGTGGTGTTTCAGGCTACCACCATATAAACACTTTTAAGACCATTGATAATTTCTTAATGAGCATCTAAGGTTGACTTTTTCTTTACTGTGCATTCTCATGGACTACCCATGGCCTATCAAAGTCTCAGAAATACTGACATCATCGCAAGCTCTCAATACCTTGGCTGCTTTCAGAAGCTTCATGTAAGTCAAACAGTGAACCAATAACCAGAGTAGAGATCATTTTCCAGTCAAGCAACCGAGAAGGGGATGCTTTAGTTTACTGGACCCAGTAGGATCTGTTACTTTTTGAGTAGCAATCAAGAAATCAGTGGACCTGCTGTTTGTCTTCTCTCTCTTTTTTAAAATATCGCTTGAATTTCCTTCAAACAATTTGGCAATGTGAAATTTTAGACTTTTGCCCATCATATTATAACCATTGTTAAGTGTTATGAATGGAAATGAAACACACTCCCCCAAATACATAAAGGTCCTGAAATAAGGCTAATTTCAGAGAATACAAACATACTTTTCTTATCTTTCCCCTTGGAGACATTTGGATAATTCCAATCTTAACAGTTTTATCCTACCTTAGTAAACCTGACTTCCCCTCACTGTCTTTGGAGTAAAATTTCACATTTCCGCTGGGTTTATGACTGCCATTACCAATACTATGAATTATTTGCAGTGTCATATAGCACTGCCAGGATGCTGACTTCACTTTGGAAGAAAGAAATAATATAATGTCGGAGCTTTAAAATTCCTTGATCGTAGAAGATACAGAAACATTTGTCAAGACTCTAGACGAACTTTATCACGGAGTTTTTGTGAGACCGTTGTAAATCATTTGAGTTTTTGGTGTCTACATTTATAAAACACGTGACACTCAAATGTCTTAGGGACTCGCAATCAAGTGAGCCTCGTGGAAAATAAGCTTATCCAGGGGTAGGGCTCAAGTTTTATTAATCTTTGCTTTCTCTTGCTTGAATGGATCATAGTTCCTCAGTAAGTGTTGAAAGAATTTCTTTGAAAGAATTTCAAAGAAAAGCAGGACATGGGGTAAGTGGAAACCCTTTGAGATCCTAATAATTTTATATAAATTTAATATCATCAGCTTGATTCTAAAGGCTATTTTGAGAGGAGGCCTGTGGGGCTGCATGTTCTTCAGTGTAACATGAAGTACTGAGCTGATTATAGTGGCTACAAGATTAAAAGAGATCTGTTTGAATGGGCAAATCCTCAGCTGCAATACAGGCTGCAGTCAGGATGTGGCTGAGCAGTGAGCTCTCTTGTTAAGGGGGCTACAGTCAGTGTACCATTTGAATTACCTGCACACTCAGATGGTTTCAAGGGCTTGGATACTCTCCACGTGTCTGAAGGCACCTCTACATTAGATGTGAGAAAGATGTGGCAGCTTCTAAACTGTGGCTGGCACCGGGGAAGAAGGGAGAAGGCAGCAGAGACTGTTCACGTGCAGCTAATACTAGAAAGAGCTCGTCTCGATTTTGGAGATTGAAAGGTGTGATGCAGAAGCATACCTTCCTTTCAGCTGTTTTATGCAGACCGTTCCCTCCCCTTCTTCCCCTTTCCAGGGTAGCCTCTAAGGAACATCCTGATAGAGAAAATATGCAGAAAGAAGAAGGGACTGTCCTAATTTTTAAGGTTTGAGGATGACATCTCTTATATTGGTATCATGGGAGAACTGTGGTTTTTGTTGTTATATCAATAAAAATCATGGTTTTTCTTTTTCATTTTCTACTTGCCAAGGAGCCACCACTTTCTGGACCTTTGTTTTCATGGAGTCACTGCTGAAGTATTTTTAAACCAAGCCAACACTTGAATTTTACTCACTAGCGTAGAACAAAATAGAAAGAGCCTGGTAAATAGTGGGGGGAAAAGCACGGGAGTCAGAGGAACTTGTGTTTAAAGCTCGGTTCACCGCTTACTCCTCAGTTGCCGCTGACAAACCTTTCAGCCTCGGGGAGTCTCTCGGGCCTCACCTGTAAAATGGGGTTAATGGAGGATTTCATGGGCAGAGTGGGGATAACAGATTAAAAGGGATGACGTGGGTACATTGTGCCCCAAATAAGCACGAGGTGACTCTTAACAACGACATTATGACTGTGTAGCCGCAACGAAAACTTTCCTCCACTGGCTGTCAGCTGTGCCTCGGGTGGACTCCAAGCTCCGTTTCACGCCGCCCGCTGTCCCTCGGACGCGACCCAGTGACCTTGCTGAACCCCGAGGAACCCCGGGGATGCGCGGCTGCAGGTTCAAGGAGCCTGTTTAGCGAAGGCACAGACGTGCAAAGCAAAGATGTCAGCATATGCCACCCAATCTTGGAAAGCCATCTGAAGGAGGAAAGATTGCCACTTTGGAAGGAAAACGGCTCATTTTGGGCATCCTTTCTGCTCTCCAAAAAAAAAAAAAAAAAAAAAAAAAAATCCCCGGTGTTGCAACATCCTCAAGGCAGAAAGTCCCAGACCGAGGAGGAAACACTGACCCGGGAACAGGCGATACCTGGGTTCCGGGCGCCCTGGCGAGGGGTGGCGCGCGGGGGCTCTGAGCGCGCCGACCTCCCTGGGGCGCGGGGTCATTATCTCGGGGGAGAAACTGCTCCCCCTGGGAGAGGCCCTCCGCGGAGGGCGCCGCGGGCCTCCGAGTCCCGAACCCCAGCCCCTCCCAGCTCTTGCGGACCCCACAGCGTGGTCGGACTGCGGTGCCTTTAAGACTTTTGCCTGCTGCACATGCTCAGCTCTTTGTGTGTTGTTGGAGTTTTTCTCTTTTAAGGGAAAAAAAAAAAAAAATTAAGGAGACCTAGGCGAGGGGCCGGGGCGCAGGAGGGGAAGCGCCGGGGGACAGCGCTGCAGCGGGGCAGCTGCGGGCGGCGCGCGCCGAGGCTCCCTTTCTGCTGAAGCCGCGAGCCGGCCCCGAGCGGATCTTTCGCTCGTGGGCTCAGGCCGCGCGTGGAGCGAGGGGGGCCCGCTCCCCGGCGAGAGGAGGGCAAGGGCACCGCGGGCACGCGGGCCACGCCTGGGGGGCCGGTCACCCCTGGGCCCGCGGGCCGGGCGGGTGGGCGCGCGCGGGGGAGCCCCAGGTCCCCGGGCAGGCGGGGCGAGACCACGGCGCCGGCCTGCGGGGGTGCGCGTGGGCAGGCGAGAGGCGCGGAGGCAGCCCCACGCCCCGCGGGCTCCGGACGCAGCGCGGGGGGCAGGCTAGCGACACGGGAGAGACGACGGCAGCTGGGGGGCCACCGGCCACCATCCGGGCGGCGCGAGGCTGAGCCCCCGTCTCCCGAACCCCCCTCCCGCATTGGGCGCGCCCACCTCGGGGCTCCAGCTGGCCCCCGCCCTCCCTGGCGCGCGGGGCTGGGAGTCCAGGCAGTTGGCGCGAGCCGCGGGTGAGGCGGGGCCGTGCGCGGGGTCCCCTCCCCCCAGGTCCCCTCCCGCGGGTCCCCTGCGAAGCGCCCCGCGCAGCCCGTGCCGCGCGCTCCCCGCCTCCGGCCCGGCCCGGCCCGGCCCGGGCGCCGCGGCGGTGGGCTCGGCCCGCGGAGGACAAGGTCAGGAGACGCGGAGGCGATGCCCGAGCGCGACTGGAGGGAGCCGAGCGGAGGCGACCGCGGCCGGGCTCCGTCCCTCCTGACCCGGGAGCGGGACGGGGGCAGGCGCCGGTGAAGAGCGGCGCACGCGCGGCTTCCCCCCCCCGGAGCGCCCCGGTCCGCGCCCGCGAGCGCCGCGCCCCCGGGCAGGGTCCCGGGGAGCATGCAGCCGGCACCCCCGGCCCGCGCCCGCCCCGCGCAGCCCGCGGCCCCGGGGCTCCGGCGGGCTCGGCGGGCGCGCGGCGGCGGGGGCGCCTCCTCCTGGCCGCCGGGCGGGAGCGCCTGGCTGCTGTGCTGCGGCTTCGTCTACCTGGCGCTCTGCGCGCAGGTGTCCCAGTCCCGGCCGTGCGACAGGACCGGCTCCTGCTTCTCCGGCCGCTGCGTCAACGCCACCTGCCTCTGCGACCCAGGCTGGGTGGGCGACCAGTGCCAGCACTGCCAGGGCAGGTTCAAGTAAGTGCCGTGGGGACTCCGAGCCTCAGCCCCCCCCAGCCCCTCGCGCCCCACCCCCCGCCTCGCGGCCTCGGGGCCTGGGGTCCTCGCACCCGGCGCCGACCCGCGTCCCCTCCAGCCCGGGCGCCCCGGGGACCTCCGGCGCCGCGCGGAGCGCTGACCGCTCCGGACGCTGGTCCCGGTGTCCGCAGGGACTTCTGGTCCCCTCGTATCAGCATCTGCACACTGGGCGACGGGGCCAAACCCCGTTTTGTTAGGACACAGTTTTTTAATCAAAAAATGATGCCCGTGTCTCACGCAGCACTTGAGCGCGTGTCACATTCGGGACAATACAGAAGCGTCAAGGTTAGAAGTCGTGGTCTCCCCCCCCCCATCCTATTTCCCTCCCCAGAGGGAACCGCTGGGAACATTTTAGTTTATTTAGTAACAATAGCGGTCCTAAGGAGAGTTCAGGATGGGCGCGCCGCGTGCCAACGCCGTTCCCAGGGCCTAGCGCGGGTGACCTCATTTGTTCCCCACAACTCAGCGACTTACTAGAAATGTTACGCTGGGTTTACAGAGAGACATCCAGACAGTGAATGTCAGTAATTTGCCCGGGGTTGCACCGGGGAAGGGCCCACTCGTGAGCCCACATGGGCCGGCCTAACTCTAGGATGTTTACTTTGAGCCAGTGCACTGGGTTGAATTGGCCAGGACAGCCTGGAATTGGGAAATAAGGGAGTGACTGTGGGTTAGATGAAATCCCCCCCCCCCCCCCCGACTTTTGAACGTGAAGATGACGGAGTTTCCCAGTGGTTATTTCACGGTCAGCCCTTGTGTGGGAGCATCGCTTTGGTTTTGCTGGAGCTCAAGGCCCTGAGGAGTTTGCAGCAGGAAGGACACCGTCTCCCTCCTGCTGGACGATGTGCGGGGCTTTCCTGCCGGATGGGAAAAGAAATGGGTGGATGTGGGGAAGTAGAAAGTTAGTTGAGGCCACCACCCGGGTAGCTGTCTGACAACTTGCAGTTCGGTCATTGAGTCAACTTCATAGCCTCCTAGATACTCAACAAGAAGTTTTCTGGCCGGTTTGTGGTTCTGAAATCACATTATGCAGGTCACTAGTGTGTGTTGTCGGGATGAGAGCAGGATCTTAAGTGGAATGTCTCTTAGGCTCTAAGACAAAGGCAGGGATATGGTTCAGCTTTTTAACGTATTATAGGAAAATTCCCTGGGAGTTCTAAACAGCGTGTTGTTTTTTTTCTTATTTTTTTAGTTAGTTTTGCACTGTTGCTGATGAAAACAATGCCCTTTGAAACACATTGTAAAAATGTTTTGTTTAGGTTTGGTTTTCTTTTAAAATGGTGCTTTTAAATTTTAGGTAGGTCCTACTATTTAAATCCATTTACAGCAGGTTTTTTGGAAGTGAAATCTCAAAATGAAATTTTATGGAATTCATTTGTAGCAATTGGTTGTTGGACTGTTTCCTAGCTTCACACTCTCACAAATTAGTATGGTACTCTACTTTTGTTTTAATACACTTTTTTTTTTTTTTTTTAATTTGGGAGAGATAATCATTAAAAGTTTAAAAAAGGGTTTCAAGATGAGGAAAGATATCATGTTGAATTGCGTTTCTTAGCCTTTTTTACGTAAATAGTCTTAAACTTTTGCTATGACTATAGCAGCCAGACTCTACCTCACAGAAGAGATTTTTGAACATATAAACTGGGAGTCAACAATGAAAAAAGCCGTATCTCTTTTTTATATCTCTTTGTACATAAATAGGAAGATTGCCCGATTCCTATGTGATTCAGGGATATTGGCCTTTGTGCGGGTGGATTTGCTCCATCTGTCTTAGGACAAAATTGCTACTGTCCTGGGAAGCTCCTGTCTACATTTTATAGTAGTCAACTCCTGAATCAGCTAGATCAGCAGCTTGTAGCCTCACCAGCAGATGTTGTCCCACCAGCAGATGTTCCAGTTAATAGGAAAGATCACAGATCAAGTTAAAACCAGGTTAAATAACAGAGAGACGGCATTCATAAGCACAAAGCATTGGTGAGTAAAGGAAGAGTAGCTTTTTAAATTGAGATACAGTGAAATAACAATAAACCCCGAACTAATCATTGAATGTTATTTCCTTGGAAGCTGTTATTTCCCTATGACTCATTTTATTCTGTTGATAAGTAGAATACATTTCATCTCTCTGTGGAATGCAAGCGATTAATTAGAGTAAACATAACTGGCACAACTCTGTGTGGTGTTCTCTATACTCTTAGGGGTACAGAAAACGTGGTGTTTAATGTGAAAGGGAGGAATCAATTTAGAAGAAAATAATTCTTCCTGGTAAGGTACATGCTGAGCTAAGGAAGGTTTATTTGAGGATGGTGACTTGAAGAAATAACACAGTGGGGAAGACTTTAACTGGAAATTCTCACTTCGCTAATTACCTTGAAAATCTTTTACTAAAAGGGGAGGATGGCAACCCAAACAAACAGACATCAGAAATGATCAATCTTGGTAAGCAGGTGTCAAAATTAATTGGCTGGCTCCATGGTAACTCAGCCTCTCCGCCCCCTGCTACCGGGGTTTGACTAGGGAGTAAGAGTTCTTCAGATGCGTCTTTAGAATGGAAGATTGATGGTGGGGGCAGAAATGCAGGAGCAGATGTGATAGCAAAAGTGGTACTTCAGTTCCCTGAGCATTGATTCCGGCCTTCTCTGTTTCCACTTGAGAAGAAGAAAACACTCAGAGTCCTAAGCCATTCCTCACAGAGGTAAAACAGAATGAACATCGATCTTCAGCTTCAGCAGGACTGAAAGATTTAGGACTGAGAATCAGAAAGGACGATGCCAGTTTGAAATACAGTAATCCAGGGTATGACCTGTGCTAATTCAGATTGTATTTACTCGGGTAGCTAAGGAGAACGTTAGGCTGGAGAACATGTTGCAATAAAATCCATTGGAATAAATAGCGCTCTCTTTTAGAAGCAGGTTGTTTAGAATTCTTTTTGTAGAGTAGTTGGGGTTTATGTTTATATAAATTTATATCCTGTGTTCATGCTTGTACATGTTCTCGCTAATGTGACTTAGGAACTATGACCTCTGATTTCTCTTAGGTAAACAAAATAACCTAAATTAATGCTCTGAGATTGGAAACTATCTCATTATATTATAAATATTTGCGAGTGTAAATTTATTATTAAAACACTTAATGAACATTTTCCTAAAATCATCTATTAAGTCTTACTACATGTTTAATGTATATAGGTTTTTTAAAATCTCATAGGTTAGTCAAATATGGATACTGAATTTCACACATTTATAATGGAAGTATTTATTTCTACAGACAGCAAAATGACATAATATTAAGAATGAGGTAGCTATTGTAAACAAAAAGGGGCAGGGTCAAGGGTGTAAATGTTTTTCTTAAGCTGCTAGTAGATATACATACACACACACATATCCTTGGGAATCCTTTTTATTAATCGTAGGGAAACTATCAGTAACTGTAAAGTTAAATTGAATGTCCTTTGCCCCCAGGCCTTCTTTTCTTCAAACTAAATTGTAATATGTAATCTATATCCATGGGTTCTTTTTAATTATTAAAAATAACATGGTAGAATTTTTTTTTTTTTTTTTTTTTTTTAAATTAATCTTTAGAGAGAGGGGAAGAAAGAGGGAGGGAGAGAGAGAGAAACATCGATGTGAGAGCAAAACATTTGCTCTTGCTGGGCTGCCTTTTGCACGCCCCCTTCTGGGGATTGAGCCTGCAACCCGGGCATGTGCCCTGACCCGGAATCGAAACCGGCAACCTTTGGGTGCCTGGCAAGATGCCCAGCCAGCTGAGCCACACCAGCCCAGGCCGCATAGTCGAAATTTTAAAATAATTTAAATTCACTGTTTCTAAGATCCTAAATTGATCCAGGAGGTTACTTGTAGTGTGGTTTTCAAGACCACAGGTCTGCGTGATTTGGCTCCTGTAGCAGATTAGACTCGGCCCTCCTTTTTTTGTGCAGTGGTCATTTACAGTTTCCTGAAGGTGTCACATTCTTTTCGGCCTCAGAGCATTTCTCACATGCTCTTCCTTCTCTCTGAACCCTCTTTCCTATCTGGTGGTTTTTTTTTTTTGTGGCTGATTGCTAAAAAGCCTTCAAATCTTAGCTTACACTATTATCTATCAGAGGCTTTTTTCCTCAGGCTACGTCACCCCTTGTTATGTACTCTTACAGCACTGCTTTTCCTTTTTAGTACGTTCAAATGAATTATTTAATTGCAATTGTAATTGTTTCCTTTAAAATATTTATAAGGGCTTTTTGAGGTATAATTGACATGCAATAAACTGTATAATTTAAAAAGTTTTGACATGTGCCTCTGAAACTGTCACCACTATCAAGATGATAGAAATGTCCATTATACCCCAACCCCTCTCTTTCCCGCTCTTTCACTCTGTCCCCAGGCAACCACTGAGCTGCTTTCTGTCACTATACTAGATTTGTTGGCATTTTCTAGAATTTTATGTAAGTGGAATCATGTATTATGTATTCCTTTTGTCTGGCTTCTTTCACACAGCATATTTATTTTGAGATTCATTAATGATATATCAGACGTTTACTCCTTTTAATTCTTGAGTAATATTCCAATGTGTAGATACATCACAATTTATTATTCATCCGGTGATGGATATTTGGGTCGTTTCCCATTTTTGGCTATTCTGTAGAAAGCCGCTCATAGTAGAAGTCTTTGTATGGACATATGCTTTCATTTCTCTTGGGTAAATACCTGAGTGGAATGGCTGGGTCATACGGTGGATACATGTTTAACTTTTTAACAAACTGACAAAACTATTGTCAAAGGTAATTGTATCAGTTACATTTCCACCCGCATGAAGGTTCTAGTTAATGTTCATGTATGAAAGTTCTAGTTAATTCACATCCTCACCAGCACTAGGTATAGTCAGTCTTTTAAATTCCTGCGGTTCTGATAAGTATGTAGTGGGATCTCATTGTGGCTTTAATTTATACTCCCTACTGACTAATGTTTTTGAGCATGTCATCCTGTGCTTACTTGCCATCTGTAGATCTTCTTCGGTGACATATCTGTTTAAATCTTCTGCACAGTTTTTTGTCTTTTTTTTTACATTTCTTCTTATTTTTATGAGTCCTTTATCTATTCTGGATACTATTTCCTTATCAGATATATCATTTGGAAGTATTTTCTCCCACGCTGGGGCTTGTCTTTTCATTCTCTTAACAGTGTTTTCAAAGAACAGAAGTTTCAAATTTGACAAGTTTGCCTAAACCAAATGTTTTCTTTGGTTTATTTTTCTAGAAGTTTTATAGTGTTAGATTTTATAGTTTATGTTTATAGTCCATTTTGAGTTAATTTCTGTGTATGGTGAGAGGTGTGGATCTCAGTTCATTGTTGCTGCATATAGATATTAAATTGCTTCAGGGCCATCTGTTGAAAGACTATTCTTTTTCTGCTAAAGTGGCTTTGTACCTTTGTTGAAATCAGTTCATATACTTGTGTGTCTGTTTCTGGATTCCTCTGTTCCATTGATCTCTGTCGATTTGTATGTCAAGACAACAATATCTTGATTATTGTGGCTTTATAAGCCTTGAATTCAGGGAGTGAAAGTCCTTTAATTTTGTTCTTTTTCGGTTATTCTGGCTAATTTATTTCTTTGCATTCTCATATGAATTTCAGAATCAGCATGTACATTTCTAGAAAAAAGTTGCTGGGATTTTATTTGGGATTGTGTTGAACCCATAGATCAATTTGGGTTACAGTTGTCATTTATCAATATTGAGTTTTGTGATTCATGAACATGGTATATCCCCCCCTTTTTTTTTTAGGTCTTCTTTAATCAGCAATATTTAAAACTGTTGCGTGAACAGGTCTTACAACTTTTTTTGTTAGATTTTCCCTAAGTATTTCATGTTTTTTGATGCTGTGGTAAATTATATGTATTTTTTTTTAGTTTTAATTTCTGTTTGTTGCAGTTTTCTAGAAATACAACTGATTTTTTTGTACTTTAATATCGTATCTTTCAATCTTGTTGAACTCACTTATTGGTTGTAGTAGATTTTGATAGATACCTTATGATTTTGATATAGATTATATATATTCTTTGCAATCTGGATGCCTTTTGTTTCTTTTTCTTGCCTTATTTCACTGGCTAGAACTTCCATTATAATGATGTGAGATGTGTCTTGTTTCTGATTTGAGGGGAAAATATGTAACCTCTAACTGTAAAGTAAGTTATCTGTAAGTTTTTTGTAAATCCTTTTTACCACATTGAGGAAGTTCCCTCTCTTCCTAATTTGCTGGGAGTTTTATTCAATTTACTTAATATGTACAGGGCTGCATGACTAGACTCTGTTAAGATTTATTGTTCAGAATATAGTGCATCTTGATAAATATCCTTGTGCATGTGGAAAGTATGTATGTTAGGCTGTTGATGGGTAGAATGCTCTATAAATTTCAATTAGGTCAAGTTAGTTCAAGTTTTCTCACACTTTTCTGATTTTCTTTCTATTATCAGTTATTGAGAAAGGTATGTTGAAATCTTCAATTATAATTTTGTATGTATCTACTACTCTCTGTAGTCTTACCTGATTCTGCTTCCTATATTTTGAAGCTCTGTTACTACATGCATGACACTATATCTCGGTCCTCTTGAGAACTGACCTTTTTTTCATTATGAAATGACCATTTGTTGAAAAGACTGTACTTTTTTCATTGATATCTTCGTACCTTTCTTGGCAGTTAATTAGATATCTCTATCTTTATATCTGTTTCTGTTCCATTGATCCATATGTCTAACCTTTTGGTAGTCCCTCTCTTTTAAGACTACTGTACCTTTATAATAAGTCTTGTAATTCACAGTGAGACTCTTTCAACTCTATTTTTTAAAAATTCATTTGGTTATTCTAGTACATTCACTTTTCCACATAAAACATAGATTCAGTTTATCAATTTCTGTAAGAGTTTATGTAGAATCGGTATTACCTTTTTCCCTTAAATGTTTGGTAAAATCTATCAATAATGCCATCTGGGCCTGGCATTTTCTTTGTGGGAAGGCTTGCAACTGTGAATTCAACTTCTGTAATAGATGCATGGATATTCATTTTATCTGTTTCTTTTTGAGTGAGTTTTGGTAAGTTGTGTTTTACAGAGAATTTGTTCATTTCATCTAAATTTTCAAACTTATGAGCATAAAATTCTCTAATGTTTCATTATCCTTACAAAGTCTGTGGGGTTTTTAGTGATATTTCTTCTTCTATTTCTGATATTGAGAGCTTCTGCTTTCTTTCTTTTCTCTTGCTTAGTCTGGCTAGACACATATTAATGCTATTGCTCTTTTCAAAGAATATGTGTTTGGTTTCATTGATTCCTGCTATTTTGTTGTTGTCGATGTTTACAGTTTCATTGATTGCTTGCTTCCTTTGGTTTTAATGTGCTTTTCTTAATCTAATTTCTTAAGATGAAAAGCTTAGATAATTAATTTGAGATGCCTCCTCCATTCTCTAGTTAGGAGGATCAGGGGAGCTGAGTCTGCTGTTATTTGCTTGGTGCTGGGCAGAGATGGCCCACCCCACAGTCTGTGCAGCTGTGGCGCCCCCCAGTGGTGAGGAGCAGGGGTGCTGCTGCTTTGCTGCTGCTTGCTTGGTGCGTGCAGGAATGGTTGAAGGGATTCCACCTCCGCCTTCTTTCCCAGCAGGGAGGGGCAGATACCCATTATTTTTATAGGTAAAATACAAGCATTTAGAAAATAAAAGCCCTGTATAAATTGGAAACTTTCAAATAAATTTTCTATGTCTCATAAAAAAATAGAAAATTTAAGAGCGTTGTCCTTGTTTTGATGTATTAAATTTAATCCCAGGCATCATTTGTACTTTATGTTTTTTAAGATTTTTTTTTTTTTTTCCTTTTAGAGAGAGAGGAAGGGAGAGGGAGAGAGAGAAACATCGATGTGAGAGTGCAGCATCAGTTGGTTGCCTCCTGCATGCCCCCTCCCTGGGATCGAGTCCACAACCCCGAGGGGCATGTGCCCTGGCTGGAATTGAACCGGCAACCCATCAGTGCATGGGACAAAGCCCCACCAACTGAGCCACACAGGCCAGGGCCCTTTGCACTGTTTTGACAGCATACTTATGCTGATAATGAAATTTCTTCTAGAAATTAGAATTTATTATTCTATGTCATGGAAGAACAGTATTAATGGCATTAAAACTAGTATTTTGAAACTTAACTTTTGAGTTGAGAGGAGAAGTACTATAATGTGGTAGACAAAAGCTTTCAGATATATTGCCTTTTTTTTTTTATTCCTGATGAAAAACTTGTGAAGTAGATAATTCATGTTCTCATTGTACAGTGGGAAGAGAGGAAAAAAGACCCGGAGCGATTATTTAAGCAAAGTCTGATGGCTGCTAAGTAACAGTGAGTTGCCAAATCATGTCTGTCTGGCCCATTTCCATCTCAAGCCGCCTTTTACTCTTCAGTGAGAGGTTTCTTCCTAATTATACACTCACACTCTTCTGGATTTCCAGATGGTATAGGGGTTATCAAGAAAATGAGTTTTGGTACCAAACTGATCGGGGTTTGAGACCTAATTCTGCCAGTGTGCCATGATCTCTACATGGGTTTGCTTTGCTGCTTTACTGAACACTTGATAAGTTTTCTCTCATTCCATTTTTAAAACAATCTTACAAAGTAAGTACTGTTGTGATACCTATTTTACACACAAGGAACCTGAGGCTTAGGGAGGTGGAGTGACATACCCGTGGAGTGACCAAGGTCGGCTGAGATTCTTGCAGCTCTTCTAAAGTTTTTCCTTTACTTTCGGTTTCTCAGTCATGCCTTTTCCATTCTTCAGTGAAAACAGAATATTCTACAGAGTTCTCCCTTGTCCTTTACAACGTAAGTACAAATGGGTGCATTTTACAGTACACAGACATACCAACAGAAAAGTATGCACTTAATCAAATAGTTCTCTATCATGTAGCTGTATTTTACTTTTCTCCAAGCTTGTTGATTACCTGGATGTATAATATAACAGTTGTTTTTAATGTCAGGATCCTGGATGGGCTGTGAGCGTTTGGTGAATCCTCAGATTTGTATATGAAATAATTATTGATGTGAAATTTCGTAGGCAGGAGGGTATAGCTTTTAAAAGATTCTCAAAAGTGATCTCAGATCTCAAAATGGTAAGAATCACTGAATTATAGGAACGAAACCCAAATAATGGTCACTGTGTCTGCACAATTAAAAAACATGGGATCAGGTGGACAGAGAAGGCAGAAGTTGGCTGGGGGTGCAGAATGCACTGTGACGGCAGCGAGAACAAATGCGAGCTCAGCACAGAGTAATACACTGATGTGTCCCTGTGCGGAGAGGGGAACGTTAATACCAGTGGATATAACCTCGAGGTCCTCGTTATCCACTTTGTTTAAATAGAAATCAATAAACTATTACGTAATATTTTAATTAAGAATGCTGTTTTAAAAAAGACTTCTGTGTGGATCTGCCTAGTCCTTGCAGAGTGGTTATGGGTTACGTCAGCACAAAAACCATAGTCATCGATAAACAGGATTTACTGTTTCAGAGGCTTCATAATATTAAACCTATTGACTTATTTTTTTATAATGTCTTAATCAAATTTTGTATTCATAGCCAGGATAGAGAGCAGCACTTCGATTGATTTAATTTTAGTTCTGTTTCATGTTTGTGCTGGTTTTCCTGCACTGAGCAGCGGTCACTCCTGTGATGTACACAGCCCAGCTCGCTTGTTTGATCAGGGACTCGAGATGGGGCAGTTTCAGCTGGAGGAGACATTGGCAAGGCGCGTGGGCATGTGGCAGGCATCTAGACAGGGATTGGCAAACTTTTTTTTGGGAAGGGCCAGATAGTAGATATTTTAGGCTTTGCAGGCCAGATGGGCTCTGTTGCTACTACTCAACTCTGTTCTTATAGCACATTAGCAATCTTAGACACATGTAAACAAATGGGTGTAGCTGAGTTCCAGCAAATCTTCATTTACACGAAGAGGCGGTAGGCCAGGAGTTCCTGCAGTCCTGGTGGAGATGAACATGGCAGTGTGCTTCTCAGTTCAAGAACAGGAGTGCCACAGAATTAAAAAGATAAGTCGGTGGTCTGAAACTTAGGATGCATGGTAGAAGCAGCATAAAAAATAGTTACGTACAAGGCCTAGTTTACCTTTTAGGCGGGTGAGGTATATGCCACCTAATTTCTGGAGACCTCTACACAGTCGGAACATAAGGGTGTTAGGAGTAAGAAGACCAGAAAGGACGGGAAACCAGGTGTTTGTGATGTTGGAGTGTACGACTTCTGAATCTGGGAAGAGGAGCGGCTCCGGATGGTGAAGGTGTCCTAAGTGTGCCTGCGGTGGGAGCGCGCGGGTCAGGTGGCTCGGAGGTGAGGGATGTTGGCGGGGAAGAGATCAGGCCCCTACGAAGGGAGACTTGCTCTTACTGTGGAAGCGGCAGGGCTTCCCCCCTTTCTCCTGTCTCTGGGTGGTGAGAAAGAATTTTCCACCCCTCTCATCTTGGTTTGTGTCAGCCCCTTCCTCCCCCCGTTTCTAGAAGAGGAAATGGCCAAGAGGAGACCTCTTTGCAATAAGTGGAGGCAGAGGCGGGGTCTTGGTAGGGGCTTTGGGTTAGGGATGGGGGATGAAGACTGAGAAGGAATTCAGGAGCTGTGGCGAGTAGGCTTTCCTTTGAAGTGTGTGTGATTGTTGCCCTGGAGTTGAAGAGGGTGGGATGGAGCGAGCAGTGGCCTGTACTCTTGTTGCGTAGCCTGGGTGGGCAAGCAAAACAGTGTCTTCACGTCACCTCTCGCAGGTGGGAGGTAAGAGTCACAGGGGTAGCTCCTAGGGTATGTACTTTGGAGGAGGGAAGCTATTTTAAACTAAGGGTAAGGAGTTGAGAGGCGTAGCCCAGGAGTGGGTCAGTGTGGGAAGGTGCGGTGGTGGGGAGAGGGGGGGTTGGGGAGTAGGGAGAAGAGGCATTTCCTCAGATGCAGTTTGGGAAGTGTGTTCCCTAAGAGGAAGATGGGCTATATTGTAGGTGGTATTTGCAAAGCAGGCCTGCCTGTTCTTAAATTCCCAGATAAAAAGAGCTATGTATGTCATAACTGTGTGATAAGGTGCTTTTTGACTATGTTATAGTGATATTCTTGCATCATAGAAGTTGAAATAGAAGGAGCTGTGTAGGGTCATGGAACAGAGGAGAGGTTTTAAAAATATTAATTCCCTGAGGCTCTAAACTGTGATCATTCCGTCTTAATTTACATCTGATCATTTGTATCATTAGGTTCAGCCCGAATTTGGAATTTTTTACAATTTAAATTAGCACCATTTTGATTCTAAGGGTTTGTTGCAACTGTAAGTTAGAAACGTAGGAAGAAGGGTTTCTTAATGGACTCTACTGAGGGATCCGCACCTCGGCTTAAAGCCGGGGAAACTTTCACACACGAGCCCCCTCGTGCTACCTTGCTTTTCGAGAGAACAGAAGCAGTAATGACTGAGGTTGTGATGAGAAGATTTCTAAATCTTTATTGAGATTCTTTATTTGTTGAGATATCATTATGCTGGTTTCCTTTAGCTCTTGAGCATGTTTAAGGCAGTTGAATTAGTCTATCATCTAGCAAGTCCAGTGTCTGTCTCCTCAGGGACAGTTTCTGTTGACTTCTGTGAACGCACCATACTTTCTTGTTAATTTGCATGCTTTGTTATTTTTTGTTGGGAGACTGGACATTGATTATCATAATACGATAACTCTAGAAATCAGATTCTTCCCCCTGCTGAGGGTGCATTTTTATTACTACGTGTGTTGTAGTCGTGTACTTGTTTAGTGACTTTTCTGAACTAGTTTTGTAATGACTGTATTCTTTGTTGTGTGTGGTCTCTAAAGTCTCTGTTCCTTTAGCTTGTGGTCAGGTAGTGTTTCAAGAAATTTCCTTGCATGCTGGAGCCAAGAAAAAGCGAAGAACTCTCCCAGGCTTTGCAGATTCATGCTGTGTGGCAGCCCTCCAGTGCTCAGCCAGGTTGTTTATGACTCTGCCTTAGCCTCACTTCCTTCTTGCTCTGAGTCCAGAAATTAGCCAGAGGTGAAAGTGTAGAGCCTCATCATGTCTGCCCTGGATGTGGCTTCCCAAATTCCCAGGCTCATGCACTGGACAGCTTTTTAATGTCCTAATTCTTCAAAGAATCTCATTTCCCACATTTTTCTCCCAGGCTTTTGGTGTATCTAGTGTTTGCTTTTATTCTTCTTTTTTGACTCAGGCAGCAGGGGTGGTTCATATTTGCCTGTCAGTGTTTTGTGGAATGCCTCCTGTCTGGCTGCTTTTTGCCCTGGAGGAGTTTCATGTTAGGCATGGGATGATTTTTGTGCACTGTCACGTGGATTACCCTGTGCAGTCTTGTCTTTAGACATTGCTCATTGATCCACTGAATCACGTGCAGTTCCCCAAAGAGATCATGCTATTCCCTGAACCTCCAAGTCTTCACACATACCTCTTCCAGGAATACTGTTACCTGTGTTTCTTTTTATATGCATTTTTAATATATATACCAGATTAAAATTTGACAATCTTTTGTTTAGGGTGTTTGTATGAGGGGTATTTGTAATCTTTTATTTTTTCTTGTATTGGATTGTCAGGTTGTGCTTTAAAAATAATTTTTGCACTCCATTTAAAATGTCAAATTTATTGGTGTGAAGTTCTTAATGTCTTATTCTTTCTGTAGCATCGGTAGTGATGTTCCTCCTTTCCTTTTTGATAGTGGTAATTGATATTTTTTCCTTGATCAGCTTTGCCAGGGGGTTATTATTTTATTAGTCTTTAGAAAGCCAACTTTTAGTTGCATACATTTTCTTTATTATATGGCTGTTTTCTATGTCAGAGATTTCTGTTTTTATTGCTCCTTCTACTTTCTTGATTAATTTACTGTTCTCTTTATAGCTTTTTGAGCTGTAATTGATGATCGACTTTCTAACATGCACACTGAGAACTATACCTTTCTCTCTAAGCACTGGCTGAGCTTCATCTTATAAATTTTGATGTGTTGGGGTCTTGGTATTCAATAGAAAACATTTTCTAATTGTCCTTGTGATTTAAAGGTCTGTTGCTTAATTTCAAACGTCGCCTCTCCGGTTAGGAGCCTTGGCGTACCAGCAGCTCCGGTACCACCGTAAGCCAGCCGTATCTCAGGGTGTTCTGCCCCCCGGGTGGCTCGTAGCTGGGCTGCAGTCCGCACCAGGGCTCGTTTACGTCTGGCACAGCTTGACCCCAGCAGCACGTGGTCACGTCCCAAGTCAGAGTGCCGTGTTGTTGACTCGAGCCCCTACCTTTTGTGGGCCACGCCTCCAGCTTCTGCCCCCTCCCTCCTAGAGGCTGCCAGAAGCACTCTGAGCCGCTGGCAGTTTCTTCTAAGTAGACAGATCTCCCCAGAGCAGAAGCAGCTCCGAATGCCTGGAACCTGTAACGTCTTGGTCTTGGCTTGGCAGATCTGAGCGTTTTGTTGCTTACGACCTGCTTTTAAGATTTTAAAATCGTTCCTTAGCTCTTTATGTTGGCCTCAGTGGCGGGCTTGTCTCAATGACCTCATCTGGTATTATCGGAAGGGAAAAATCAGGACAAGTTATTTAACCTGTTCTTTATCTGTGCTTCCTTTTTCTCATCTTTAATGCGGGATTCGTAACTCCTACCATCTTGTAGGGTTTTGGGGATTTTTAAATGAGGTCACACATTATGAGCTTACAGTAGTACCTGACGTGAAGAACACGCTCGATTTATTATTACATTGGTTTGAGAACATTAAATTTGTCTGTTGCTCTTCAGAAACTATTCCAAGCATGAATTAGCCCCCTTGTTGCCCAAAGTTGGCTGAGATTATGAAAGATTTACAAATAACATTCATATCGACTGGCCTTTCTGTCAGCCTTGATTTGGGTAGATGACACTTCCCCCTCCTAATGTTTTCAAGACTCTATTCTATAAGGAAATTAATTTGATCTAAGACCAGGTAATGACCCTGATATCGGTGTGTGTATACGTATGGGTGCGTGTGTGCATGTGTGAATGTCGAAGACTGCTGAGCCCTCGCGTGCGTGTGTTTGTATGCACATATAAACATGAAGGCTGAGTGGGAAGCTATTTTAATTATTTAAAATATGGTCTTTTGTTGCTAAAATGATTGAGCTGGAGCTGAGGAGAACAAAATGAAGTAGAATTGGGGTCCTGTTTTAAAGATTTTTAAATTCTGAAACTCCCTTAGACGAGACGATGAAATAAAAGCAGGCAGGCAGCCGAGTGAGCTCGGGCGCCGGCTCGGCTCCGGGAGCCCGGGCCCCGCAGCCTGGCAGGACACGCGTGTGCACTCTCTCTGCGCTCCAGCGACCTGCCTTTCCCAAAGTGTCCTTGACTTTCCTTCTTCTGCCTCCACCTGACTTTCGCGCAGAGGAAATTTCACTTAATCTATTTTGTGTCAACTTTCAACCCATCAGTACAATATTCCATCTTTCAGTGCATTTCCCCACTATGTAAAATGAAATAGTCTTAGTACGTCAAGGTTTAAAGAAATCCAAAATAAATTTCTTTTGAGATGGAGAGAGATACATGGCAATTTGAAAATTTTTCTAAATTGTAAATAATTTCTCTTTTTGGTAAAAATGCTATGTCCCATTCCTTTGGTTTAATGTCTTTTAAATTTTCCTATGCTACTATATGCCTTAAAGTTACTTTAAGCTAATTATCTTCATGATTTTGTTTTCTAGGTTAACAGAACCTTCTGGATATTTAACAGATGGTCCAATTAACTATAAGTATAAAACTAAATGCACATGGCTAATTGAAGGCTAGTAAGTATACAATTTGGGTATATTTTATCCTGAAATGATAAAGAAGCGATCATATCAATGTTAAAGCAGAAGTATAACAACTTTATAATTATAGAGTTTATTTCATTGCTTATTATTAGAAAAGCATTATTCACGCTATTTTTAATGGGATTTACAACTTCTAGATGTCACGTTTAATATGTTACAATACCCATTCGCTTGTGATAATAGTTTAATTTTTGCATATATTTTATTTTTTGAGTTATGTTAGTGTGGCATTAAATAAATCAGGCAGGCATTTTTGGCTTCTTTTAAACACCTTGTTAAGGAATTTGAAGATTCCATAGAAAGTAAAAATATTCTAGGCCTAATTATACCATGGGTTCATGTTATTCAGCATTTTAGTTCTAAGGGTGTTAAAAAAAGAACATTTTATAGAAAAGAGTGAATTACCCTTTTAGAGGTATTTTTCAGTAATAAGGACTTGAGATTGAATTTATCTATTTAAACATTGTGATTGGACCATACATGAATCGATACCCATTGTTTGAACCATTTTATGATTTTTAAAGAGTATATTTGGAAAACCGGTATTTTGGGGGTTATTTAAAAAGTTTTTTAGAACTTAAAAGTTCTAGAACTTATGAAATTTTTAGAACTTATTAATTCCCTGTGCACCCTTGGTCTCATTTTGTTGACTTGTTAATGGTATTGAGACCTTTCAGTTAAAATTTGGAGACCTTATCAGGGCCTCTAGTTAAGGTTTGTGTAGAAATAAAAATACTTGCTCCTTGAGTGTTGAATTTTAAAATTCGGCTTTATTCAGGTTCAATTTGCATGAAAGAAAATGCACCCCTATTAAGTATACAGTTCAATAAGGTTTTAAATAATGTATACGATCTACATAACCTCCACCTTAATCGAGAGAGAGAACATTTCCTTTCAACTGAGATTTTAGAAAATGATGATACATACCTATGGCCTGTTAATAGAGTATATATTGGAGTTGCATGTATTTTTTACAAATTATATATCACTGCTTATCAATCTTGTACACTGGTGACTTAAGGATTTATAGCAGAATTATCGTAAATAGGTTTTAATAAAATGCTATGCCTAAAATGTCTTCAGACTGTGCTTTTTCTATTACATATTAATTTTAAAATATTTTATTCTTTTTTTTAGTCCAAATGCAGTATTAAGATTAAGATTCAATCATTTTGCTACAGAATGTAGCTGGGATCATATGTACGTCTATGATGGAGATTCTATATATGCACCTTTAATAGCTGTACTTAGGTGAGTGCTTATGTTTAGCTGATGTACTTAAGTTTTAGAAAAGTAACTGTGTATAATTTATTAATTTTAAAGACATACTGACCTGTACTTCAAAATAAATTTGCAGAGATACTGACCATCCACTTAGGTGTATATGTAATAAAGTCAGTATTGATATAGCAAAGATAAATAAGTCTTGTACCAGATATGTAGATTTCTTTAATGAATATCCTTTATTTTTGCTGTATATAGTGTATTGTTTTAAAGTGCTTTGATGATATTTTCAGATCTATTTAGATAGATTACCATGAGTTCTAGCTGACAAAGCAATAAATAGGTATATATATTTTATAGTTGTCTTTTTATCTTAGCAAAATGATAAAGTTTTAAATTTTTATTTAAAGGTTAAGTTATGCTTTATGTATGGAGATTTTGTGTATAACTTAACTAATGTGATTGTTGACCAGAGTTACTCATTTTGTTATTTACACAGTATCTCTTATATGTTCAGTCATTATTAAAAATGTAAACATAGATAAAAGTTTATTGTCCCCTACAATATTTTTTCATTTTCTTTTTTCTATTTATTATTTATATTGCAGTGTTTGGTTTATGAGGAATGTGAACTATTATTTTTTTGGACAAACATGTAAGGGCTTGTATTTCCAAATAACTGTTTCAGAGTGACTCTTTGGGAGCGTAGACACTTGTTCTGTGATATTGGTATTGCTCCAAATACTTTTAGAACTTAATTTTTTGAATTACTTAAAAATTATATCGAGAGTAGCCATGATAGCCCTTCATCTAAGGATAGTACGTAGGAAATGGAGTAGAGCCTCGTGAATAATTACATCGTAAGATAATTCATTGTGACAGTGAGGTGAGATCCTGGGTTCATACATTTATTTTTTAGCAATTTAGATGTCATTCTGCTCTCATTACTCTATTTTTATGACACTATCGACTGACCATCATTTAGATGTGTGCCTTTCCATTTGTTTTTCGAGTAGTTGTAATGACTTTGCATTAATTAACAGGGGTCCGTTAGCACTCTTACCGACCCTTTCCTGACACTGAAGGAAACTTCTGTAAGATAATTAGCGGGATGGGATTTAGTGTATGACCTTGAAGATGGAGCCAGTGACTTGTCATTAGCAAGTGTTCCTGTTACCTGCCCGAGGGAGATGAGTGTCCCCCGGATGCTAAGCCTGCGGCAGGCAGTGAAGAGCCGCGTGGCCCGCCCGGCCGGTGTGGCTCAGTCGGTTGGAGCAGGAGCCTGCGCACTGGAAGGGGGTTCGACTCCCGGTCAGGGCCCGTCCCCAGGCTAGGGCAATGCAGCGGGTTGACGCTTTTCTCTCACATCAATGTTTTTCTCTTCCCCCTTTCCTGTTCCTCTCTCTAAAATCAATTTTTTTTTTTTTTTAATGTCATGTAATCCTCACGAGGATCTTGTGGAAGAATTCCTGTCACCCCATTTTACAGTTGAGAAAATGGAGACTTGGAGAAATTAAGTTTTACCTGTAATAGGCGGTAGGGCCAGGATTAGGACTCCACAGTCCACTGACTTAAAAGCTAAACCGTACGTTGCTAAGAATTCAGAATCTGATCGTCCAGATTAGTCCAGTTGCGTATTTGCTACCCAGCCAACATTGGAGAGCCCGCTCGGTTCCAGAGGCTGTTGCAGGCCTGGGGGATGTGGCGAGAAATGAGATCGAGACCAGCGCAGGGCCTTCGGGCACCAGCCGCCCCGAGCTGGGCCAAGCGTCACGGGCTAAGCGCACGGCCCTCCGTGAGACTGCCCTTAGCGCAGGCACCGGCTGCAGGTTCCGGGGCTCCCGCTCTCCTGACCAGCCGGCTACACACTTAGGGGCGCCCGCTACCCCCTCGTGTTCAGTCATCCGCTGCAGTGACTCCCAGAGCTCGGGGAAGCACTGTGCGTATCACTGGAGTTTCCTTATAAAGGACAGAATTCACTACCAGCCGAGGCAGAGACCCACAGGGAGGGGCCTGGGAGGGTCAGAAACAGAACATCTGTGTCCTCGGGTGGTGTCACCCTCTGGGACCATTCACGGGTCACCTTCCGGGAAGCTCACCGCAGCTACAGGTGCCCAGAGCTTTTACTGGGGTGTCGTTCCGTAGGCGCGACTGAACCGCTGGCCACAAGGCCCAGCTCAGCCTCTAGCCCCCGCCTTCCAGTCCTCTGGACGGTCTCCTTCTAGAGTCTTCTGCTCCTTCCCAAGCGTAAGCTAGCAGACGCGGGAATTATCCTGAAGCATCAAGGGTTGGCTGCTTTGTTTTGCGGGTACAGCGATGGGGTGAGAAGCGGATGGGAACCGTTTTAGCTTTAGTCTCCTCCTAGCCGCCGGTTCTCATAGAGACACCGGGGGTCCTGCCAAGGCTCTCTCCGAGTGCATTTTATGTGATTAACTGTCGTATGTATATTAATAACCACCACGGTCAATTTTGCCCTCTTCCAGTGGCCTGATAGTCCCCGAAATAAGGGGGAATGAAAGCGTGCCCGAAGTCGTCACAACGTCCGGCTACGCTCTGCTGCATTTCTTTAGTGATGCCGCCTATAATCTCACTGGGTTCAACATTTTCTATTCGTGAGTATTTTTTTCCGGAATTTCCTATTGTAAAGATTTTTATAATTTGGCTTCAAAGAGTTTATTGTTTGCTTTTGTAAACAGCATACCCGAGGAGCGGGCGAGTGTGTGAAATTTCAGAATATACGGGTGTCTCCGTAAGTGACATCCAGTGTGATAACGTGCCTCGGAATACCGCCTGGGCCCGCACTGGGATACATCCTGAGTCCCAGGACATTGTGGTGGCTTTAAGTTTGGCTGAAAATTAATTACCGAATTTAAAATTGTTTGTAAGTGACTAAGTAAACAAATACAGACGAGGGTAGCGTTCCTCGCAGCAGCAGGTGTGGGGTGCAGGGGGTCGCCTGCCCTCCGGTGCCCAGGGTGTGGGGGCTCAGTGTTCACAGTCCTCTATCCAGACCGGACTGGGCGCTCCGAGTACATTCTGTTCTTCAATTCTCACCCCAACAATTCTGACAAGCGGGAATTTTCCCAGTTTACACAGGAGGGAATCGAGGCTTTAGGAGGTAAGGTGAGTGGCCATATCACTGTCTCCTCTAAAATAAAATAATACTTATTGAGCATCTGTTATGTGTCTGACACTTCATATACATTTTCTTTTAATCTGAAAGTCCAAGGGTGAAGGGAAGTAGCCAGACGCTTTCAGGTGCCGTCACAGGAGCAGCATAGAGGAACTCGGCACATTTCCCCCGTTTATTTAGGACCGTAGAGAATGGTAACCAGGGAGTTTTCACCAGGAATAAAACATTCTAACTATCTTGAATCACCAGTTTATTATAGAATTGATTTGTCTCAAGTATGTATGCAAGGGAGACTTCATATGCTTTAGAATATAATTGGTCAAAGGGCCTTAAAATAATATTTGACAAACATCTCATTTCTATATAACAGTATATAGGTGGTAGGATGCTATTTAAGTATTATACAACCGAGTTATATCTCGGCTTCTCAGGTAGTTTCTTTCAGGTATTCATGGATTTAAATTTTTTTTCTGTAAAATAGATATTCACAACATTTGCACACTTAAGCCTTCGCAGAGCGTTGTGCTTGGGACTGCATGTGTCGCACAGATGCTGAGGTATAGTCCTTGGAGGTTCGGGTCTTGGTAGCCACATAAACTCATTGCAAATAAATATTACTGAACTGCGTTGGGGGTAAAAGGGCACAGAATAAAAAGCTGAAGTCACATTGTGAAATTGTGACGCTTACAAAATATCAACCAGGATCCTTTCTCGATGATCTTGAATTTGAGTCTATGATGAACTATGTTTTACAGAATCAATTCCTGTCCTAACAATTGCTCTGGTCACGGGAAGTGTACAACTAGTGTCTCCGTTCCAAGTCAAGTGTACTGTGAATGTGATAAATACTGGAAGGGCGAAGCCTGTGACATCCCCTACTGTAAAGCCAACTGCGGCAGCCCCGATCACGGGTACTGTGACCTCACCGGAGAAAAGCTGTGCGTCTGCAACGATAGCTGGCAAGGTATGCCTGCCTGTGCGGTGTCGTGGGTTCTCAGACTGACTCATATATCTGAGAGGTTAACACAAACCTTCACTCACCTGCTTTGCCATAGTTTGCAACACCCAGATCTCATTTCTTTGTTTTGTTTTTAGGGTGTTCAGTTAACTATCGACTTAATAGTTTCCTTCAAAATAGCACTATTGGTATAGATTTTGTCTATATACCGTTTTGAGAATCAAGGAAGTTACATATGAAGCTCTTTTTAAATTGTAGGTGTGTGATCATTATGAGCTTTTGTAATTTTTTGTTGACTGAATTTAACACGTGCTGCATTCAACTTCGATTCATGGTGGGTAATATACATGGTTTATTGCAAAAAAAAATGCCTGTATTACACTTATTTATTAGGAATTACCGCCCCCTTGTGGCTATTTTAAAAGCTCACAGCATGCAGTGTTTAAAAAGCAGACAATAAGAGTATTTCAGTTGCTTATTGCAAAAGGTTCCCGAGGAAGAATTTCTAAACAATTTTTATTAGTGTCTTTCATTAAAGATTACTTTTATACTACATTGCAGGGTTTTAGTTTACTTACGTATTTGGGTATAAAGTCATAAACTTTGTCATTGTAGAATTGAAGAGATAGGCCTGTTATCCATGTACTTACCCATCCATAGCTTACTCTGTGCTAATTCTGTTTACATATTGAGAGCTTATGTTGTGCAGACACATTAATCTTGTTGATAGAGGGAACTTTTACTAAGAAAATACGTATTAGGAAGTGACATGTTCATGTGTTACTATAATATAGCAGCAGTAGTTGCTATGAGACCTACATAAAAACCAAGGGAATATGGTCCTCTTGAGATACATTTTAAAAACATGTTGCTGAGTGTGCTGAATACTTACTTCAAGGAATTACTTTAGGCTTTGTATAAATTATACCTATCTAAAACCCACATTGTCCCATTGAAAAAAAGAGTTACTCCAACCATACAAAATACTGGTGATTACTTATTGAATTGAATTTGATTGCCTGGTATGATTATGAAAGATACAAATTCCTCAGTGTTCTTTAATTACAGGGCCGTGTCTTTTATTAAGTGGCTATTTGGGACCTTTCTTCTCCTAAAACTGCTTTGAGGTGTCTCCTCCTGTTTCGTCATTTCAGTTTTAAAACTAAAATGATGTTCTTTTCTAAGGAGAGAATGGTCTGTCAAGCATGTATTTAAAGTAAGGCCTGAGAGATACAGGCAGAGCTTATACACAGTGTTTTTCAGACTGCTTTTAGTCTTCATTTTATTTTAGTTTTCATTTTATTTCAACAGTCTTGGAAACAAAAGGGGAAACTTGTATGATACTGTTCTCTACGAACATACCTGTGTTTTTTCCTGCGCTTCTATTAATCCTTCTTTGAAATGCTTTATTTTCTGGGGGTTTTGTTCTAGAGATCTGGTTCAGAATATTATCTTCTTTCTGTTTTTCTGGCTTTTTATTGGCCTTTCACGTTTTTTTTTTATTCCCAGTAATGCCTCAAATCCTACAAATTTCTGATTCTTACATGTCTGTAAGCAAAGGAAATGGGGAAGCAAAAACAAAGTGATAAAATGAATAGTTTTATGTAGAGACAGACACATTTTTAATAAATCATAAAATATTGTAGAAATCAAACACATTTTTTTTTTTTTTACCATTATTAGTTCTTAACAGTTAAGGAATTGGTCTCTGAATCGATGTGGGTGTTAGAGGGCGAGGTGCTTGGGGCGGGAGACGCTGCTCCTGCGAGGCGGGTGATGGGCGGGCCGGTCCCTTTGAGCTTTAAACCTGATCCCCGCGCCTGTATTTAAGGGAGTCAGGACTATGCCCAAAATCATTAGGGGGGAAACGAGGTTTTTATTTCAGACACGTAGAATATGGAAGAATCACTGGGGGGAAGAAAAGGGATTTGTTTCTAGGAATCTGGGAAACGATGAAAGAACTAGGGCTATTTGAAAACGAGAGCCAAGGAGGCAGGCTGCTGAGATTCGAAGCCGGGCTGCTGTCTGTAACGTGTTATTTGGAACAGGAGTCTTTGGGTTGAAAATAAAAGATTGTTGCCAACCCCATTATATTTGACCCTTTTATGGTGGTTAACTTTAGTTATTCTGTTTTCTGAAAAAAAAGCTTTGCATTCTGGAAATTGAGATTTCATTAAGGGAGCAGAGAGGAAGAGCCGGCTTTGCGGGACGTCCCGTCTTGAATTCCCTTCCCGACGTTTCCCCAGCGCTTGTCCGCCAGTCCGCGGGTCTCCTCGCTTCCCCAGCTTTTCTGTGCGGCCGGAGCCCCTCCTGAGACTCCCGCTCATCGGTCGCTGTACTGCGCCCTCCCCTTAACTTTCGCATCTGACTTTTTTGCTTAACCGTCTGCTCTCATCTTCTTACCATGTGAGGCATTCCCCGGGTTACACGGGAGTGGATTTGAAGGCGAGGCGCAGCATTCAGGTCCGCTGCCCCCTTTCCGCTGCGGGGAGCGCCGACTAAACCCCAAAGCCGAAGGCGTGGAGAATCCAGGACGCGCCACAGGCAGCATTCGGAAAGCACACAAGTTTATCACGTGACGTTTAATTTTGTCATAACGCATACGTGTCAGTGATATGTGCCTGTTAAATAGATTAAAGGACAGGGGCCTGCGTGGACTCCTCTGCTTCTGTGACATCTTCCATGTAATTAAATTTGGATAAGTCTTAATAAGTCAAGGGAGGGAAAAGGCAACCTTGAAACGCATTTTTCTGTTAAGGTGGCTTCCAAACATGGGGACAGATGAGGAATTTTTAGAAGATGTCAAAATCAAGACACGACAGATTGGATTTACGCTCATTTGTACAGAATGCGGTAGAAGATTCATGTTCAAAGCAGGCTCCAGGGTGTGGTGCCCCCTTGCCGCCTCCCCCAAACTCCCATCCTAGTGGCTGCGCTTTTCTCTCTTTCACGTAACTTAAAAATGTATATATGTGAATCCCTGGAAGCCTTGACTGTAAGCAGCAGAAATAGCTCTGGGCTTATTTGAGCAGAAAACGTGGTTGCTGGAAAGCGTGGCAGGGACTCTCCCCGCATCCGTCCTTCCCTTGTTCCTAATAATAGCACCCACCGAGTGTTTCTGGCTTAGCAGGTGGCCTCCCAGCGGCAGACCACATTTCTCAGCCTTCCCTGCAGCTGGAACAGCTGCTGTGCTCAGTTTAGGTCAGCAGGACGTGAGTGGAGGCGCCGTGGGGAAATTCTAGAACATCTGGACCTTCCCCAGCGGCCGGTAAATGGCAGCAACTAATCCGTAGCACGTGCCCACTCGCCTCCGGAAGGTTTCCTGAGAGAATCGGCTTCTAGCTTATTTAAGCAAGTTATTCTCGATTCTCTGAACCTGCTCCCTCACTCATGCACAGGGTGTCGAGTGGCTCCCCAAGTGGATGGAAGGCTAGGGAAGCCGTGCTTGGAGAGGGGCAGGCACAGCAGGGGGGCTGGGGGGGTCTCAGCGCCGGCGGAGCCACGGGGGGCGGTGAGGATCTGCCTGTGGCAGCCAGGTCTTAACCGGTACCGTGGCTGCCTCAAGATACGGAAATAGAGAATTTAACTTTCCCAGATTGTGTAGTGGGAAGGGATCCTGTTTCTGAACAAAATTCATACGAAGAGTTTTCCCCAAATTATTGGAATCTCCTAAACAGATAAATTTAAATAAAATATTTAAAGTATAGCCCGGCCGGGCGTGGCTCAGCGGTTGAGCACTGACCTAGGATCCAGGAGATCGCGGTTCGATTCCCAGTCAGGGCACATGCCCAGGTTGTGGGTTCGATCCCCAGTCGGGGGTGTGCAGGAGGCAGCCGATCAATGACCCTCTCATCATTGATGTTTCTCTCTCTCTCTCCCTCTCCCTTCCTCTCTCTGAAAGCAATAAAGATATATTAAAAAAAAATTTAAAGTATAGATCATCGTCATAATTGACAAGGAATGGGCTCAGTAGTTCTCTCCTGTCTACTCAGAAAACCTTGGCAAGGTGTCATCTGTGGTAAGATCGGGCGGGTTAAAAGGCGAGCCAGCGGGCTTCCGGGACGAGTTCTTCCTAATCCATCCCAACAGAACGTTTCCCCTGTTCTCTGGAGATGGAAGGCGGGTTTCCATCTTTTATATACGTGGCAGTTACTTAACCACCTGAGGACCGTCCCTGTTCCTGTCCTGTCCCGGAGTGTCCTGTCGCTCGGTCCTTCTGAACGTCTTTAGGGTGCTCCTCTTCGGCCCGGTGCAGACGCAGTTCTTGTATAAGGAGGGGTGTTTTCAGCCTTTAAGTCAATGAATAAAAGATAAAATCCGAATATGTAAGCCCTGTAACTTGATGGTTTTGCATGGTGCCCCTGGCTCTTCATTGAAAGCGATAGTTGATTTGGATTTACCTCAGCTCCCGGCCTGTTCTGTCCCTGATTATTTAAGGCCGTTGTCGTTTATAAACTTCGCCCTGGAATAGCCTCGCCCCTTTAACATTCTCAGGCCCCATCGGACCCCCTGGTCTCGGCTCCCCCTCCCTTACTGACCCACAGCATCTGCCCCGGTCATGTTTGTGTGGTTCCCGGGTTGTCGTTTGTGCTGGCACAGAAACTCCACGAGTTAAGAAGGATCATGTTCTGATGGCCCCTGTGTCCCCAGCACCCTTCTGTAGCACCTGACATGTAGTAGGCACGCAATTTTTTTTTTCTTTTCTGATTGAATGAATTAGAAACGTATTCGATTGCTCGTGTGTTGATAAGTGGACATTCAAATATAGATGTTTTAGAAGACTAGTGCTCCATTAATTACGTCGTTTGCTTGACACAGGAAACATGATTTTAAACATTGAGAGAAACGACTGGGTCCGAGCATCTGGTTCTTGGGTCCTTGGTCTCGGATTTGCAGCCGTCCTTTGGTTTCAGATCTTAACGTCGCCACTGGGGGGCAGTATTGACCACCGGAGCGCTGAAACTCCCCGGCATTACTCAAGTTGTGAAATACACGGTGATTCTGTTCGTTTTGGAAAAATACAAAGTCTGTTAACGCGAGCTCATGAATGCTTTATCCTGAAGTAGTCTTTTCTCGGCTAGTCACACAGCATATGGGCATAGTTACTTTCGGACGGTGTGTAAGGGCCGTGGGCCGCAGCACCACTCGCACCTGGGCTCCTTCCTTGCAGAGGTCGCCTCACAGCCGCTTGTTTCTCTGCCTGTGCCTTAGGCAAGTGGGAAAGTGCATTGTGCTCGCGATCCCAGCTAGCTCGGTATCTGCCGTTTTTCAGCTGATCACCGTCCACGTGCGGAGGCCTGGGCCACCTCGGGGACCTGGAGGGGAGGCCTGGGCGCTCGGGCACGTGAGGCAGCATCTCCACGTGCTCCCCTGCCCACCTCACGATGCCAGTGCAGGATCGACCGCCCGCTTGGGCTCGGGGTGGGGGAGAAGGAACCCCAGAAGAGGGTCGCCGTCCTCGAGCTGAGCTCCTGGGTGAGGGAAGCGCCGGCCAAGGAGCCAGGCCTGTGAGAGAAGCATCAGGATTTTACTTCGGGGCGTGCCAGGTTGGAGACGGCCGTTAGACACCCAAGTGGAAATGTCACGTAGGGAGTTTGGCTGGAATTCAAGAGAGACTGTGGGGCCGGAGAGATAAATCTGAGAGGGCTCCGTGTATAATTCTACCCTGTGTGGTTATGGAACAGCTTCTCCCTGCAAAAACCTGTCTCTCGACGGCCTGTCAGTAATGCCTGAGTTACAGCATTAAGAGATTCATTGGTGCTCTTTGCATTATTAGACGACACATAACCCGTGGGAAAGGTGCACAGTAAAGCTTCATGGAAACCCGCTGCCATGCGAGTTGCTTTATTACACGGTTTTTGAGCAGCTGAGGTCGCCTGCCTGGAGGGGCTGCCCGCCGAGTGAGGGAAGCTGTGCGGGGAGCCCCCAGAGGTGTCGCCTCTGCGCCGGGCCAGGCAACGGGGGAAGGCTTCCCATGGCCGTGTTTATGAAAAGGGAGCCTCCAGGGCTTTGAACGTAGACGTCAATGCTAGATATTTAACGGAGGGCGAAGGCTTTGTGAGTATAAAGTATTTTTTTTATAGTTATTTGTGTTTTAAATTCAGTTTATAAATTCACATTTTAAATCATTTTAGTCATGCAATGCAGAAAGCTACAAATTAGGACATTCGACGTTCCTTAACATTTTTAAGCCCTGTTCATAAGCCTTTCATTCTGTTTGTAAACTTGTTAGAGTAAAATAAAGACAACCTGTCGAGTTTGGCTACAAAGGAGCCTAATAATTTTTAGAGGTCACATAAAATGTGGTAGTAACAAAGATTTAGGGAGAATTTTGACTGCTCTTTTCTTTGGTGTAGGAAAAGTAGATATTCTAGATTACAGAGTAAAATTTTAAAAGATCTCTAGAATCCTGTTTTCTTTATATTTCGTTTAAATGGATAAATTAATTAAATTAGTTATTGGTTTCCTGTAACTGCTATAACACATGATCACAAACTTGCCATTTGGAGGTTACAGCTCTGAAATTGGTTTCCCTGGGCCAAAGTCCAGGTGTTGTCAGGGCCACCCCCCTGGAGGCTCTGGAAAGAATCTGCTTCTCGACTCTGCCAGCTTCCAGAGCTGCAGGCCCCACCGCATCCCTCCCTCCCTTCCCGCCTTCAGAACCTGCAGCCCAGCTTCTGGCATCGGCCACCACAGTGCTTTCTTTTTCTGTAGTCAGACCTCCTTCTCCTCCTAGGACACCTGTGGGTACAGGTAGAGCCCATTTAGATAATCCAGGAAAAACTGCCCAGCTCAGGATCCTTGACTTAATCACGGCTTCAAAGCCCCTTTGGCCCGATGAGGCGACATTCACAGGCTCCAGCGATTAGGACCTAGATGTCTTTGGGGGCCAGTACTCCCCTTCCACAGACTCGCTCTGAAATACTTCGCTACAGTGAAGATTTCGTGAAGATATTGCTGATTTCATTATATCCCTGACGCCCCTAAGAATTTTCCATGCCATTAATCCCTATCAAACTCTCTTAACACCCTGGTATTATTGACTGCGCCTGACTGCTTTTAGGTGGTAACTTTTAAGCTTTCTATTTAGGAAGGTATTTCAAATTTATAGAAAAATAGTAAGAATGACAATAGCAAAGACTATGCAAACACCCTTAACCCATTTCACCTATTATTAATATTTTACCCTATTTGCTTTTTATTCTGGTCTTACATGATTTAAAATAAATCCACATTTCCTTTGTAAGAAAACAAAATACAACAAGTGTGGTGCCTGTGGGGGATAGTTGGGGGGAGGCGGACAAGGGTCATAAATGGTGATGGAAGGAGAGTTGACTTGGGGTGGTGAACACAACACGGGGTACAGATGACGTGTTGTGGAATCGTGCGCCTGAAACCTGCAGAATTTTGTTCACCAGTGTCACCCCAATACATTTAGTAAAAAAGAAAACAAAATATAAAACTTACACCAGTAGATTAGTTACATGTGATGTCCTTCTGCTCTTGTTTCTCCTCAGTTAAATTAGAGGCTGGCAGACGTTTCCGTTCAAGGGCCACACAGCAGATATTTTGGCTGTGCTGACCGTGTGGTCCCTGCTACAGCTGCTCCGCTCTGCCGGTGCCGTGCCCTCTTAGATCGATGAGCGTGCTGTGCTCTAATTAAACTTCATCTGCAAAAACAGGGAGCGGGCTGGATTTTGCTCATGGGCTGTTGTTTGCTACCCCAAGTTAAATGATTTCCGAGAGATTCAGAATTGTAGTTAAACGTGTTTTTGTTTTTTAAATCAGTGTGTTCCTTTAATTTCTTTGATTGCCAAAGAATGGGTCAGAGTCTTTTCCCTCAAAAATAACAAATTTAAAAAATCTAATTTAAAGGATTGTGGCATCATCAAAGAGGTAATCGAGGGTGCACTTAGTTGCACCTGAGAAATCCAGACTCATAGAGTGTAAGCTTTGAAAAGGACTCTGAAGGTGAATGAAGGAGCGAATGAAGGAATGGGGGAGCGAACAGGTAAATAGGTGGAGACTGTGTGGCTAATGCTTCTCCAGTTAGGGTCCGTTTGGAAGTTTTTAAATATTGTGATTCAGTGATCATCTAAAAATCTAGACCATTTATTACGTATATTTATTGATATCGTGAACATTGAATTACTCGCCTAATCCATGTATTCTGTTTTTATCGTCTAAGTTCTTTTTTAATGTATTGTGTTGTTTGATTTTTTTTTAAACAGGTCCCGATTGTTCTTTGAATGTCCCGTCCACCGAGTCTTACTGGATTCTGCCCAATGTGAAGCCCTTCAGCCCTTCCGTAGGCCGGGCTTCCCATAAAGCAGTTCTACATGGGAAGTTTATGTGGGTGATTGGTGGATACAGTTTTAACTACAGTTCTTTTCAAATGGTCCTGAAGTAAGTATTTTTTCCCAGATTTTCACAATCATTTAAACGGATTTTTTTTTTTGGTAACAAGACTACCTTAAATGCCTGTTTCATTGCTGTCTAAATTTATGAATGTTTATTTTTGCTGTAGTATCTATTTGCTACATGGAACTGATTTGGGAATTTATGAATTCAGTAGTCAATTATTTGTCATTTTGCATATAGATTTGTTTTGTGTATATATTTCATTACCTCTCTAGACTGCTTTTTACAAATTCTGAATAAGAAAATATTCACTTAAAGTAAGGCGAGGCCAGGCCTGTATTAGACATTTTGAATCCTGCCACATAATGCTTTTTTCAGAATGAAGTGTAATTGCTTCTATAAAAACACTTTCAGTTTGACTGAAAATTAATTTACCTGAACTTTGTAAATTTGAATTTCTTTCACAAGCTTTTGTTGGGAGAGAGCGCCAGTATTATAAATAGATCATTCACTTGCTACTGTCTGCGTGGAGATGGTCCTCTGCTTGACTGGGTGACAGAGGGAATCACGTGGATGGCAGCTTTACCTGATTGCTTTTCAGCTGGCGATTGTATGTTATGAACGCTTCATAACATAAAAAAAGAGCAAAGATGAAGAATAATGTGATTATTAATGTTGTTTTTTGGCCCAAATATTGTATGAGTTCTACCCATACTGAGAAATTATTTGTTGTTTATATAACATTCAGATTTAGTTGGGCATCCTGGACTGTATCCGGCAGCCCTCCCCACTAAAAGTATTAGCTCTATTAATATGGGGTACTTAAAAATTCTGCTTATAAGACGCTTTAAAACTATGATTGAATAGGACTAGAATTAAAGTATAAAATAAATTAATTCTGTAGAGAGGGAGGAAGAGTTTTATGTATATGTAAGTAGACAATTAATTCCAGTAATAAATAGCCTCGTCCCTTTACCATACTACACGTTTAGGGGACTGAATCCTAATTTAAAGTTGGTTTATCTTGAATGTCTTTCTGAAAGATCTCTCTTTACGGTACCTGACATTCTGAGCTTGTTAGTTCTGATCGTTTTGAATTTAGTACTTGAATACAGGTGAAGAAAGCATATGCAGATTAAAAAACCAAACGTGAACCTGAGTTTATGAAGTTATCTTTTTCTCGTTTCCAGTTATAATTTAGAAAACAGTATATGGAGTGTGGGAACCCTGTCACGGGGACCGCTGCAGAGATATGGACACTCTCTTGCTTTGTATCAGGTAAGGATAATGCTTCCTAAATTCAATTTTTCTGAGTTCACCTTAGTAGAAAAAATTCTAAATCTCACACTTATTTCAAACACCTAATGAGAGCAATAGATCGCATGGATCACAGTAACCTGAGATGTCACAGACTCGGGTAGTATTTTAGTAAAAATAGATTTTAGTATGAACAAGAGAAGAAACAGAGACTGAGGGGCTGTCCTCGCTGACGGGCATTTGGGTTATTTTCGCGTTTTGGCCCCTGTGTGTAATGCCGCTGTGAACACTTATGTGTAAGTTTTTGTGAAGACATACACTTTCTTTTCTCTTGAGTGTATATGTAGACTTGGAATTGCGGGATCAAATGATAACCCTAGAATTAGCTTTTGGAGGAACCGCCACTGTTTTCAAACTGGCTTATATATACCGTTTCACATCCCCTCCCGCCAGGCATGGAGGTCCCAGTTTCTGCGGATCCTTGCGGCCTCGTTAGTATCTGCCTTTTTTATTATAACCGTCCTGGTGGGTGTGAAGTGATATCTCATTGGATCTCGATTGCATTCCCCGGTGATTAATGATGTGGAGCATCGTTTCACGTGCTTATTGGCCGTCTGTATTATCTTTGGAAAATGTCTATTCAAGTCCTTTGCCCATTTTAAATGGGGTTATTTGTCTCTTTATTATTGAGATGTAAAGAGTTCTGTATGTATTCTAGATACAAGTCCCTTGTGATTTGCAAATATTTTCTCCCATTCTGCGAGCTTTCACTTTCTTGATGGTGTCTTTTGAAGCACAAAAATGTTCGTTTTTTTAAAAAAAGTTTTGATGAAATTCAATTTACCGCCCCTCCCCTTTTGTTGTTTGTGATTATGGTGTCATATCTAAGCATCCGTTGCCAAATCCAAGGCCGTGAAGATTTACCCCGTGTTTACTTGTGAGAGTTTTGTGGTTTGGCCCTTACATTTAGGTCTTTGATTCATTTTGAGTTAAATTGTGTAGGTGGTGTGCAGAAAGGGTCAGGCTCATTCTTTGGCACATCGTGGTCCAGTTCTCTTACCACTGTTCGTTGAAGAGATTGTTGTTTCTCCACTGACTGGTCTTGGCACCCTTGTCAAATATCAGTTGCCTGTAGACGTGTGGATTTATTTCTGGACTCTCAGTTCTATTGATATATAGGTGTGTCTTTGTGCCAGTAGCACACTATCTTAATTACTTTTGCTTTGTAATTGGTTTTGAAATCAAGAAGTGTGAGTCCTTGAATTTTATTTATCTTTTCAAGATGTGGATGTTCTGTGTCCCTTGCAATTCCATGCGAATTTTGGAATCAACTTGTCAGTTTCTACAGGGAGTCATCTGGAATTCTGATAAAAATGGCATCGAATCTGTTGTTCAGTTATAGAGCTATAATTGCTGTTTGTACATTGATCTTGAGTTCTGCAATGTGGTTGAACTCATTTATTAGCTCTGATTGCTTTTTATTTATTTCTTAGTTCTGTCTCTGTATAAGTTCATATCTTCTGTGAGTAGCAGTATTTTACCTCTCCTTTTTCAATCTGGGTGTCTTCATTCAGCTTTTGACGATTTGCTCTGGCTAACACCTCGAGCACAGCGTGGAATATAAGCGGCAAAAGTGGGCATCCTTGTCTTGTTCCTAACCTTAGTGGGAAAGCGAGCGCTCTCTCATCATTAAGTGTGATATGAGCTGCATGTCTTTCCTAGATGATCTTCATTAGGTTGAAGAAATTCCTTCCCTAGGTTGTTGAAATAGTAATGATTTGTATCATTTATGCATCATTCATTTCAGGCATATGTGATTAAAGTTATTTGTATAATTTATAAGTGCTATAAAGTATGTGCCCATGGCCATGGGAAATGGTAATAAAAATGAACTCCGTGCAATACACAGATGTGGTCTACCTTTTTGTGAACTGTGCTCGATGACAGCAGTGAATGATCGAGAACAGCCCAGAGCAGGACACATCCACGGTAACATTGCAGTGTAACAACTAGGGACTCAGCAACAGGGAAAATAAAAAATACGGTTCATTGACTACCTAATACAATTGTTTTAAATAAAATACCTTAAAGTAACTTTTTGAAAGCACGGATTCTCCCCCCCACCTTCTTGTAAGCAGAAGCATCAGTGTTCGTTACTCGTGCGTTCCCATTTAACTTTTTACAGATAAGGACTATGTCTTTCGCGTGCTGTGATTACTAAAATTGAACGTTTAAAATTAGCTTTCACTTAAAATTAATATATATTGCTAAGAAATAACTGTTTTGTTTATTAATACATGTTTTTTAATTTACAGGAAAACATCTTTATGTATGGAGGCAGAATAGAAACCAATGAAGGCAATGTCACAGATGAATTATGGATTTTTAACATACCTAGTCAGTCCTGGAGCACAAAAACCCCCACTGTCCTCGGCCATGGGCACCAGTACGCCGTGGAGGGACATTCCGCACATATTATGGAGCTGGACAGCAGGGACGTTGTCATGATCGTGATATTTGGATATTCTGCAATGTATGGCTACACAAGCAGCGTGCAGGAATACCATATCTGTGAGTTCCTTTGTAAACGTAGCCGCACGCCCTTTTCTTCAGTGGTTGAGAACATTTTTACCTTGATTAAAACCTTCCTATGAATTTAGTCGAAACGACTAGTTGTTTGAAATAAGAATTATAAGCCAAAAATCAGTACTTTTTAACGTAAGCGTTTTGGTTTTGTGCTAGAGTTTTGGCCTTTCATTTTTAAGTTTATCTTCTTAGTCAAACGTGGGGAAAGGTTACATACTCAGTATATGTCACATTTGCCAAGAATTGAGAATCTTTTTAAATATGTGAAATTCCAATAGATGGTGCTGTTTCTTTGGATTTTACTTGTGGACCAAGAGCTAAAAAAAAGAACCCCCAATCTCGTTACTCTGCATTCCATGATTTCAGGATTTTTCATTTTTCAGGGGTCTGTTCCTAGTCTCGCTGCAGTGTCTCTATGTATGTATTACTCCTTTCCCCACCTAATATGTTTTTATTGATTTCAGAGAGGGGGGAGGAGAGGGAGAGAGAGATACAAACATCAGTGATGAGAGAGTCATTGATCGGCTGCCTCCTGCACGCCCCCGACGGGGGATCAAGCCCGCAACCCGGGCATGTGCCCTGACCGGGAATCGAACCTCGATCTCCTGATTCATAGTCGATGCTCAACCGCTGAGCCACGCCAGCCGGGCTGTATTTCTCTTTTAAAGGAAGCTTGATTGTCGGGTTCTTTACGAGATTATTGCCTGGAGTGTGAAAGCCACTGGGGCAATCTATATATGATTGTATTATGCTCTTAAATACTCTTCTTTGTTTGTGGTGATACTTTATTTTTTAAAATTATTTATGAAATTTTCAAACAGTTGTAAGTTTTTATAAAAGTTGTCTACAAATATGCCTGTAGTCACTACTTAGATTCAAGGACATACTCCCTTTCTGGCCCTGTCCAGTATTATGAACTCAAGCTTTTTTTTTTTTTTTGGTATATTTAACTATATAGGGTATGGCAAAACTAGGTTCACAGTGATTTGTACGGAAAATAATGCAGAAATGAATAAATAATAATACAGGAATAAACTGTGTTTTACTCACAAATGTAGATCTACGTTTGCCCCACCCTCTATGCTACTGTTTAGAGTCCTCATGTAGTCTTAATAAGAAAACTCACTTGTCACCTTCAGCAGGCTTTGTGGCCCATGTGGCCTTTGTCACAACTAATCAACTCCCTGTTGTAGCAAGAGAGCAACCACAGACAGGACGTAAACAGATGGGCATGGCTTTGTTCCTGATTTTGCCCCTGTGTCTTCGTTTGCCTAGTCCTGCTCTAGAGAGAGAGTGTGTGTGTATGCTACTGGGGGCCTAGCAACCCTGGCCCAAATTAATTTAAACTTTTGGCACGTGGCTTTTTGGACCTTGTATATATAGTGAATTCATGCCCCCAAATCTATGACCGAAAGCTCCCAGAAGGAACCATATATCTCCCTTCACGTAGAGCCAAGGCGGGAATAAACATTTCTGTCTGCTTCTGCAGAGCAGATTAAAAAATAACTCACTTTTTCATTGAGGATATAGTCCTTCAGGGAGCCTGACTTTGTGTAGAAGTTCTCCGATGCGACACCCACGCGGGCTGACCTTCAGGACTGGCCAGTAACACCGAACCCCTAGGCCGCATGCCTGGGACACGAGCTCCCTCCCCTGCCTTTCCGCTGAATGCAGCTTCTGGTCCTTAGACTATATTTTGCTATTTTTATACTACCCTTCTATGCGGGATAGTCTCATTCAGCCATGAGACATGGTGGCCCAGGGATGCCAGGAAGGCCCAGCAGGTTAATTCTAATTTTCTATGCATGGTAAATGTTGATACAGATTATTTACTGATACGTTCATTGGCTGGTAGGTTTTTGTTTTCATTGGGAGTAATCTGATTATAGAATGTCAATTGCAGTTTTGGCAAATTTTTAACTATTTCTATAGTTTCTTTCAGCTTATTCTATAACCAAAATACGATTTCTAAGTAAATTTATCACCAGGGTATTTTGGGTTTGATTTTTGTCTTATTAATGGCATTACAGTACTTTGTCAGGCACACTTATGGATGTTGCCTAAGATGGAAATAGGAAGAATACACAATTTATGAGTTTTATAAGAATGATAGGTGAATTATGGGTAGATTTAAAATTCTGTGAATTATTTAAGGACAAAGTAAAACTCACCAACTTTTCTGTAAAATTATATCTTAGTAATAAAATGAACTTATTACATTACTTACTCCTAATGCACCTTGAATTTGCTGCTTATGGTTGAAAGTATGTGGTGTCAAAATGATCTGTGATTACTTTCACTTTGAAGTGTACTTGCACAGAAAAGTGTACCAAAAACAAAAAAAAGAGAAGTATACAAAGCGAAGGGTAGCTATAGTTTAAAGATGTCAGAGTAATTAAGTTGTTTATACCATAGACAAGCGCTACGTTAGGGAATGATGCTATAGGAAGTAGGGCTGCTTTGAACGTAAGTAATAGGATAATGTGGTATCTTAGTTATAAGTGAAGGATGATCTCTACAGAGACACTTTAAAACATTTTTTTTTTTTCCTGTTTATAGTGGGATTACTGTACTGTGATGTCAGTTTTAGCTGTTTTTTCCTGGCTGATTTTAATGCTTCAACTACCCAAATGTGGGTCGGATTTACTTTGAGTATCCTTCCATGTTTAAAGCTTCTAGGAAACTGGGAATTTTTTGTTTAGTTAAAAAGGGACTGTCTCTTTTTAACCAGCACTGTGGTGAAGGTAATTGAAAAGAAAGCTGAAATTATAGCCGAGTAATTTACGAAAACAGGGTATTTTACTAGATAAAAATTTACCCTGAATTAGACTCTTAGGATATCGATCTCACCATTATGTCGAAATTTTAAAAAGAGACAGAAATTTCCCAGTTAACATACTCCAGAATGACCGCTTATTTGACTTTGAATAATATTGAAAGTAACTTCAAAGTATTTCTAGGCCAGTGCTTAGTACCCTGAATCTTCTCTGAGATTTTTGTAATAATATGATTTAAAACAAAGGAACCATCTGGTTTCCTGAGGATTTCTTTTCTTTCATTCACTATTTCACCCATGTTGTTATGAATCAGCACAATTGACTCCTCTGCATTGCTGTATTTCATTGTGTGACTCTACCACAGTTCACTTGTCCATTCACCTGCGTATGAGCTGTTGGGTTGGGCACCTGTTAAAATTCACCCACAGAAGCAGTTGTGAGTTATCTTGATAAAAATATCATATTTTCAAAGATTTAAAAAAATCTTCAGGTTCTTCAGGCAGAAAGAGGAAATATCTTATAAGGGCGAGAGATTAGATTAATATCAGATTCCTCCAAAGCAACATACAAATCTAGGTAAACATAGATCAGATTTTTCAAGAAACTGAAGGAAAGCTAAGGGTTTTATACCTGGCCAAACTGTCCTTTAGGTATCAGATGTGGAATGGGGAAGGCAAGAAGGAATCCTGCCTGAATGGGTTGGAATTGGACGTGTCAGTGTGAATTTATGATCATATAGACAGACAGACAAATAGCTGTAGATGCAGATTCCTCTGAAAGGGCCTAGAAGCTAAGACACCTTAGTAGTGAGCACACCAGTCACCGATATTCCAGGATCCAGTTTCTAATAACATTCCCATAAGTAGGAAGCAGGGCTCCCTGGAGGCATCACTGCTGGTGGGGCTGTGGCAGGGCCCGCAGAGATGAGCCCGGCACATCCTGTGCTATTGAATTAAGGTCGTGCTCGAGAAAACAATGGGTCCTGTCCAAAAACGAATAGGAGTCCCCTTGGAGGGGTCCCATCGGTGAACCCCGCGATGATTTGAGCATTAAAATAATTTAAGAAAGTAATAAATTATAAAGTGGTGAAAAAATAGAATCTATGAACTAACAGTGATAATGGACAGACCTACAGACACACATAGAGGAGAGGGGAATTCTCTTTCTTACATAGAATGCTCTCTGGTTGAAGTTTAAAAAAACTGTAGTAAAAATTAGTTTGGGAAAGAATCATCAATGGATGCTAAACCTGTGGGGATGAATATTTGGTGAGATGTGCATGGCATCTAGGTGTCGTCCCCACAGATTGTTGGTAGGGTGCAGGGGGAAAATGGTGACTATATAGTGAAGAAATCTGTCAGGTCCTTCCCTCCTGTAGAGGTTCAGATAGTAAATATTTCATGTTTTGCCGATCATCGTGTCTCTGTTTCTTCTACTTAATTCTGCCATTGAAATTTTGAAAGCAAGCCATAGATAATATGCATAGGAATGAAGATGCCTATGTGCCAATAAATCTTTATTTACAGAAATGAGCAGCAGGCCATATGTGGGCCATGGACATAGGTTGCCAACCCCTGGCTTACAGTATTGAGTGGGAACTCATACCTAAATCTAATCATCAAGCAGTTTCATACAAACTCCAAATGAGGAACCTTTCATTTTAAAAGGGAGAGAGCTTTAGTCTGCAAAAATGTCAGTGTCACGAAAGGCAAAGAAAAGCTGGACAATTGTTCCAGATTCAAGGAGTTTAAAGAAATGTGGCAACCAAATGCTGGAGGTGACCCCAGGCTGGATTCTACACTTGACAAAAAAAACGCTGTGAAGGACATTATTGGCTCAGTTCACAAGTTGAAGTATATATATGTGTATTAAAACGTTGCGTAAATGTTAAGTCTTCTTGATGTTGATAACTGTAATATGGTTATAAAAAGAAAGTCTTTGGTTTTAAAGCGCACACTAAAATATGTATGGGTATTAGGGATGAATGATGTATCTAATTACTGTGCATCTGTGTGTGTGCGTGTGTGTGTGAGAGAGAGAGAGAGAGAGAACTCATATGGGACAAAATGTTAATAATGAGTGAATCTGAGTAATGGGTATGTGGAATTCCTTTGACTACTCTTACAACTTGTTTGTACGTTTGAAATTATTTTCAAATAAAGTGCTAAAAGTAGATTAGAGGGAGTAGATGTATGTTTCTTATATTTGGCTGCATAGGATATGTATTTGAATTGAAATTGTAAGAATTCCTGGGAGCTTGCTCTGGCAGTAAAAGAAACATCCGTTTGTCCTTTCTGCTCCACTTTGAATGATGGCTTTTAGGGAATCCATAAATCTCTGAGGGGAATGATTGGATGGTTTTACTAACTTGGACCATAAAGCTCTCTGGGTTAGTCCTGAGGGAAATTTATTTCACTTTAAGTTAGCAATACCTCATAAACTTTCTGAGAATTTCAATGTGAGTCTCAAGGTTAGTCTAATATTAATGTTTTCCTTTAGTATTTTTCATGCTTTTAGAATTTGAGAGGTGTAGTCGGGAAGCCGTCGTCGATGCCAGTTTATGTTAACCTTTTCCCTTTTGATTTGAAAACCATTAGATGTGATTTTTTAGGAAGTGAATGTTTTCTTCTGTAAGTGTAGTGATACTGCGTGGCTCTCTTCAGCTCTTAACAGGACATATTTTTCAAAATTCTGTGGTGAATTTCAAGTGTAAATGGAACTTTGCTTTTCAGCAAACTGGTGTCTGAAAAGGTAGATCCACAGAACAGGTGTAGTGGGTGGTGGGAATTAGGAGTTTTTAATAGAAGACATCTTCCCTTCAAAATTAATTCAATCATAGGAATCATAAAACACAGACTTTCATTGTGCTTAAGTCAGGCATGGCTTCTCATTTGCGAAGAACTGTACAGGACTTATTAGGTAGAGAACAATTTCAGTGCAGTAAGTAAACTGTTTTAATAAACTGCGTCGTTGTGACAAAGGCTGCTGTTAAGATTGTATACATTTTTGTATGTTCTCAGTGTTTTGGTAAATATCACAAAAGACTTGTTTAGGTAAATGAAATTATTAAATAATATGCTTTAAAAGCTGTTTATTAGCTACATAAATATATACATTTGAAAATATGCATGAGTTACATTAAAATGTTTTAGTAAATGTGCATTCAGGATGCAGAAAATTCTGGCCTTTCTGTCTTTACATTCTTACAGTGATGGAGATATCAGTCCCCTCACAGGCTGCCATTCTATTGTTTTACATACTTAAAATGTAAGAATTTATATTTAGAAGAAATATGCAGTTGTAATTTGTACTTGTTTTTTTTGTGGTTTTTTTTTCATGACTACAGCTTCCCCTCCCCCCAGGATTATTTAAAAATACAGACATGTATGCGAGAATAGAATTTTCCTTTCCCTGCTGCACACACAAGTTTGGCGTTTTCAGTATTTCAGAGTTTCCCCTACAGAAAGACCAGCCTCACTCAACTTGACCCCCTAGCACCTAACATAGTAACTAGCTCAGATTTAATAACTGTTTCTTGGTTAAATGGATATTAGGCATACTTTAGTCATAAAAATGTGGTGTCGGAATTAGCTCGGTGGTTCGATGGTGTGTTAGTTACGTTTTAAGCCCTACGTGAAGCTCACGGTTTATCTTCTTTCTCCTGCAGCGTCAAACACCTGGCTTGTTTCGGAAACCAGAGGAGCCATTGTTCAGGGCGGCTACGGGCACACCAGCGTGTATGATGGAATAACCAAGGCCGTGTACGTTCACGGAGGCTATAAAGCGCTGCCCGGCAACAAGTACGGGCTGGTGGATGACCTCTACAAGTACGAAGTTAACACTAGGACCTGGTGAGTGAAGGAGCCAGAAGTGTGCTGAGAAGACCTGTCACTGTTATATTTGTAGAATAGTGGTGTTTATTAAATATTTTCAAGGAGACATTCAACTAATTGAATGTCTTTTATTTCAACTAATGATATTCTATTATGTAGCAAAGGTACAAAATAATAAGATTTTTCTCCATAGCTGTCATTACTGTAAATGATCAACATTAGAGGGCTTCTGATCCTGGAGATACACTTACTCTGTAAGCATATTATATTTAATTCACACAGGACATTTTGCTTACAGACTTTTAGGATTGTTATTATCTGCCTTGGGATTTGTTCTACTTTGCACTCATATTTTATTGTCACATGTCAATTTTAAAAACGTTTCTTGGGTTTTATTATCTCATTTCCTGTGAGATACAAAACGTGGGACATTTAGCTAGATTTTCCTTTTTAGTTGTTATAAAAATGCTACATTGTATATCTCGTACTGGCCGCCTCATGTCCAATGGGAGAGTTTCTCCAGGGCATGTTCTTAAAAATGAAATGGGTGGGCCTGAGGATAGTCACACCCTCAGAGTTACTGCATGTCGCCTGCTTGCGCCTCTGGGTGACTGTGGCGGTGTCTGTTCCCACCAGCAGGGTGGGGGTGGCCCTGTTTCCCCATATTCCCACTAACACTGGTGACGGTGAGGGTGTTTTCGCTTTGCCAGGGCAGTGGGTATGAATGGTATCTCACGGATATATTAATGCACACACCCTAATGACTCTTGTAAGCGTCGTCTTATATGTTCATTGGCCACTTCTTTCCTGTTAAGTGAATTACCTATTCATAACCATAATGCTCTCTCTAGGTTTGAAATGTTATTAGTTTTTAATTTATTGATTACTTAATAATCAATAAAGAATATATCAATTAATATTAATAACACATAAGTAATATAATTATATTGTTGTAAATATTAAAATTAATAAGCTACTTTTTTGTTTTATGTAATTTATACATTGCATTTTATTTCCGATTTTAATATTTCTAACATTTTCTTATTGACTTTTTGTTATGATAAAAAGAGTAAGTGTGGTGTAGTGACGAAGGCACCATCAATCTGCTTAACCTATTTTTGCATATGTTACAGATGTATCATACCAAAAAGGAAAAGGTAACTGCTTCTGCATGACAGAGGCAGCGTAGTTCACAGTAACAATAATGGGCACAGCAATGCTCAGGGAAAGAGCGTAATAAAAGTGAATGGATAAGAGAGAGATGGGTATTATTTAAATAAAATCAAAGTGGGAGAGTTGGTTGTTGCTTGCCACCTGAATGAAATTTGATCAGATTTTATAGGATTATCTACTCGAAAATTTCCCAAAGTGAAATTTTGCACAGAAGGATAGAATTGTCATCTTGGCAATGTTAGCGTGTGCACAAATAACACTGTGTACTTGCCCCATGGGATCACTTAATAAAATAATTGGTAATTTTGAGCACCTCATTACAAATATGTTATAGATACATATGATGCTTTACTATTTTCCTGGGTTCTACATTTTTAAAAAAGATTTGTAAAATTATCAGTGAGCATGAAAATGGCATTTTTCTATTTGTAGCATTCTTAAAATGTTGGTGCTTTCGGGTAGTTCAAAGGTTGCTGTTATATATGAGTTATAGTATGTATCAGCTTTATTTGTCAAATGTTATGTCCTTTTTAAATGTTACTCTTAGGTGTCCATTGTACACACTAATTTTACGTTTTTACCACATGAGAACTGGTTTTATTTTTTAGTAGATATAGTTTAGGAAATAGGCTACTTTGTTAAGATATTAGAAAATGTGTGTTGGGAGGATTTTTTTTCCACTGGTGAAATGGGTTATTTGGATAATTACCACTGAAAAAAATTAGGAATTATGTTTTTTGAAAACATCAGTGAACTAAGGAACTGAGGATTCATGGGTCAAGATCTAGGAGAGGTAGAATGTCAAGAGAGGTAAGATGGGCATTTTGTGCAACTTTTGTCCTTGATACAATTATAAATCAAATCTGTCTGAGAAACTGAGCAGAGCTTAGGCCAGTCAATGTAGAGTACTAAAATTAGGTTTCCAGTGTGCCAAGGAAGAGGGGCCTTGCTACACTTTGAAGGCTTTAGTCTGGTCCCTGAAGTTCTAAACCTACTGCTAGGATAAGCTCACCTTGAAGCATCACAGTCTTTCATTGGATTATGGTGATCTGCTCATAGCCTAATTAGTTGGCAGAGCAAAAGTCAGTCCTCGCTTGAGGAAGATAGTAATACACAGAGCCTCAAATCATTTCTTCAGTATATCATATGCAATATCTGGTATAAATTAAAATAAGGCTTAGAAAAAAAACAAGATATGGAAAAAATAGCCATTAGAAACATACCTATAGGACAGTGGTGTTTCCAGAAACTTTAAAATGATTAGAACTTTATTTTAAAGGAATTAAAATATAAGGTAGAAAAATATTACCAGACAACTGGAAAATTTTACTGAAGAATCAAGTGGAAATTATAGAAGTAAAAATATATTAAATGAATTAAGAATTCTTTGGATGGGTTTAACAGCAGGTTAGACACAGCCAAAGAGATAATTAATGAAATGGAAGATAGGTCAAGGAAAATACATACTGAAATATAGAAAGACAAAAATAAAAAATAAAAGACTGGAGTCCAGAAGAAGACTGAGAAAATAATAGACAATACTACTTGAGGTGTTAATTACCGATAACTTCCAAAGGTGACAAGACATCAAGTCACGAACTGAAGAAATTCTATGAGCACTAAGTAGGATAAGTACAAAGAAACTTATGCTTAGCAGTATCAAGGTAAACTGATGATATCCCAAGCAGAAAGAAAAATTTTAAATCAGCCAGAGGTAATAGAAGCCATATTCCCTTTAAAAGAGCAACACTAAGATGGACAACTGATTTCTTCACTGAAAAAAAATGAAATCTAGAAGATATGGTATCCCTAAGTGGCTGAAAAACAAACAAACCCATGAGCCTAAAATTCTGCAACCAATGAAATATCCTTAAAACTGATTTTTTCTAGTTTCTTAGATTTGATATAATCGAGTTTTTTTTTTTACATTAAATTGGTCAAAGCTATTTTATTAATTTATTGAATTTTTGTGATTTCTCTAAAAACTTAGCTGTCAGAGGTTTTGGAAAATGAAACAGGACACTCTTATAATGTTATTAGTTAACTTAAATTTTAGTAAATACTGATGAGCGTGCTATTCATGGTGTTCAGCCTTGCTTATCACTCTGCATAATAAGTGCCTGAAATCTTTTAAACAAAATTCGTTAACTCCGTGTCAAACACTGTGTTGGGGATAATCCTAAGACTTCCTCAGTAAAGGAGACAGACAACTTAAATTTTTATGGTACATGTATATGTGGGAAATAGTAGAAATACACACAATAAAGAAGTAGTACAGTGAGGGGATTTATTAAAATGAACATAAAATATTTATGTAGACCAAAATGATTGTTGTCTTCATAACCAGCATGTTATGTTCTGAGATTTGGAATTTTGGAATGCCTGGTTAAAATCACATATTGATTATTTAAAGAAATTTTTATTTCTATAGCTTTACCTTTTAAGGTAATTTTGAGCTGTGTAGTACTTATTTTTTTCATAGTGCTCTTTTATAAACTTGGAAATATTGCATATGGACAAAAGACTCTATGAAAGCGTATATAGTTTCAGAACAATAATGAAGTAAACACCCTATCTACCTGAGCCAAGAAAGAGAACATTACAGTACCCCGAGAAGCCCTATTTTGCCTCCATGTTGGCTCTCCCTTCATTATCCCCCAAAGAGGTAACCGAATTAATATTGTCTTAATTGTTTTGTTGCTTTTCATTATAGGGTTTTTACCCTTCTGTGTATATTTGCAAACAAATCATTAATTTAGTTTGTCAGTTTTTGAACTTTGCGTGTCTTGTTTAACATTGCATGCTTTCCTTAGGGAGCTGTTTTTAAACATCAACTTTACGTTCTGGAGATAGATTTAATAAGGAGAGGCAGACAAAAATGGAAATAAGTAAAATGTATTTTAAATGATAGGTGCCCCGGAGAAAGAAAGAAAGCTGGGAAGGAGGATAGGGAGTTTTAGGTTGTTGCATTTAAATGGGGTGACCCTGAGAACACATTTGGGTAAAGACATGAAACAGATGAGAGAATGGCTGGATCCTGAATATATTTTCAAGGTAGAGCCAAGAGACTGGAGAGACTGAGGGGCTGGAAACAGTGGAAGAGGGAGCGGAGTAAAGGTTGAATCGGGCTTCTGAAGACCTGAAAGCATGGAGCTGGCATTAACAGAGATGGTGAATTGCGCAGGAGGGGTGTGTTTGCTGTGAAGGCACACTTAGAAGCTCAGTTTCGGATACATCTAAATTGAGATACATATTACACATGCTAGTGGATAGTAAACTGGGTGGCTGGATGTAGGAATTTGGGAATCCGACACTATGTTTCTGCTTGGAGAGAGGAGGGTAAGCAACCTTGTTACTGAATATTTTTGTGGGCTGCTTTTATCATTTGCTTTAGTTGATTTGAGTTACCATTTGGCATGGTTTCCTTCCTTTAAGAGAGCTTTGCTCCCGCCCATCCCTTTGTGCTCTTATTGTCAGATATAGGGGTGGGCAAACGCAGGTTTACAGTTGTTTCTATGGAAAAAGACCTGCAGGTTCTGACTGTTACATTAGCTTTATTAACTCAAAACAATGTCATCACAACTGTAAACCTGTTTGGCCCACGCCTGGTATACTACATTTCTATATGTTATAAACCCAACAATCCAATTATATATGTACTGTTTTATCACAATCACTTTCAAATTTATTAGGAAAAGAACGGGGAAGAGAGATGCATTCATACCTCGTTTTAGAATTACTTTATTGCCTTTGCCGGCGCTCCAGATTGGAATAACTGATTGAAGAGTGAACAGCTTCCTTTAGTATCTTGTCGGGCAGACGTTTTCTTTTAAGTTTGTGGACCTATTTGTAGCATATTTCTAACATTTGTAATAGCTGCTTTGAAGTCCTTTTTGCTCATCCGACATCTGGGCCCTCTCAAAGGCAGTTCTGTTGTCTCTTTTTTTTTCCTGCTTATGAGTCACACTTTCCTACTTTGTTGCATGTGGTAATTGACCCTGAAAACTAGACATTTGAGATCATATATTGTAGCAACTCTAGATCCTGACACTACCCCCCCCCCCCCCCCCGGGGGCTGTTGTAATTTTATTTGTTTAGTGACGCCAATGAACTCTCTTAGTGAAGACTCTTTCCTCCTCCAGATGCATCACCCTCTGAAGTTGCTCCTCAGAGGAGGCAACCTGGGGATGCACACAATCACCCCGGGATGGCTGTAGCTTTGCTGGCCTCTGACATTTTCCTCTGACCTCTCTGCTAAGCTACCTGCCTCTGTTTGTATTACAAAGACTGGGGAAGCCTCGGCTAATTGTTGACTGATTGCTCTGTTATTTTCAACAATGCTTTAGGGCATAAATTGCTCCACAGTCTGTTTGAATTCCATTTCAGTCCCTGTTGGATTCTTCCCGCCCAGGTTCTTTCTCCTGTATTTTTTACCTGGTCCTGGGCTATTGTTCTCATGGAACTACCAGCTATGTCTTAACTGCTTACAACCAAAGCTTCCATTGTTCTTGAGAATCCCCTTAAGGCTACAGGTTTCCCACCCTCTGTTCCATAGAAAGTCAGTTCTCTTGGAAGAGCTCCCTGCCAGTATTTGGAATTGTTGGTGGGGTCATTAGCCTGTTCCTCTGCGAGTGACATCAGCGCTGTATGTATGGGGTACTGGACGGGGGTGGGGTGGGGGGGGTTGGGGTGTAGCCTTTGCTTTTCTCCGCTTGCCTCTTTTGGCGGGGAACTTCTGCCTAATAAGTGAGGTGGGGTGAAGACGGGTTGGCCCTTGTGTTCTTAGCCTGCTGGGCGTGGTGTTTAGCTTCCACTCTACGAGTTAGAGGCTGAGTACTCCCACCTCTCAGGCTTTCTCCTTGAAGAGAACTTCTGTCACCCAGAGCTGGTGGCATGAGACGAGCAGGATCCTGCTCTTGGTTGGATTTCAGTGGCTGGACTAGGGGCTGAGAGATGAAGTTCTCTGTTCTTGGCTTTACGTGCTTGTTTGGGGTGAACTGTGTTGCTGAGCTGGGTGTTTGTTGGGGCGTGTTGGGGAAGGATGGGAGCAGGTAATGGGTTAGATGTTGTGGGCTGTTGCGCTGTTCTTACTAAATATAGTAGATATTCTTGAGTAGATATTTATGGTTGCTCTTAGTAAAAAATTTTTGGGCCCAAATGGTTGTGGGTTTTGTGTTTTTTTTTTAAAAATAATTTTGATCAATTATGTTCTTTCCCCGGAGAGAGTGTTTGTTGAACTCCTATATTGCCATTCTGGAAGGCAGCTCCATATTCTTTAACCATTAATTGGTATTATAACTGATGATTTTTGAGACACCATATATAGCTTACTAACTATACTATACATACTTTGTTTACATTCTGATTCTTTGTACCAGGGATTTATTTAGGGTATTTATAAAGCATTGATTCATGTGGTCATGCATCTTAATTATTTATCAGTTCATTCAGGTGAGATATGATTGTGAGACTATATTGGTAGTATTTTCTCTCGGTTGCACTGTAATGAGTTAAAAGAACATTTATATTTTTAATGTTTCTCAAAAATGCATTATGATTTTCAGTTATCCACAACATATGGGTGTATCTCAAAATGTACAAATGAATACAAACTCTCTGATTCCATTTTGTAAAGTATAAAGACAGCCATACAAATCTTTGTTACTAGAATCAGAATAATGATTATATATATATAATTATATATAATATTATTAAATTATATATGTAATTATATAAGTATATATATAATTTTAAATCTGAGTGCCGGTTACTTACTTATGTTCATGCTGTGAGAATTCATTGAATTTTAGACTTATGATAAGTCCACTTTTGTGTATGTTATATTATACTTAAAAAGTTAAAAAAGTGTATTATGGGTCCCATATGACTTATGTATTTTTAACTGAATATAGTTCTAAGTAAATTGCTATATTTAACATTTTATTTACTTTGGTATTAAAAACCGATGATATTGGTCCCCTAGTTTTAAGAATATTTGTTTCCTACTTTTATAAATGAAAACAAAATTCAAAATATAAATTATTATAAAATCATTAACAATCATGTTTATTTTTGCCCTTCCTCAAAACATTTTAAGGTACTGTGAATCTGGAAGTATTTTTTCTAAAAATATGAAGTTTAAAATATTGAAGTTTAGAGGACATTTCTGTTAAAAACTGAGCATGCTATTTCAGAATTCCAAGGAAAATTCTATGTGCAAATTAGATCCTTTATCTAATATATATATAAAATCAGGGAGGTCTTTTTATCTTTTGTAATACATTTTTAAATTTTATCCTGTAGGACTATTTTGAAAGAAAGTGGGTTTGCCAGATACCTTCATTCAGCTGTTCTTATCAATGGAGCTATGCTTATTTTTGGAGGAAATACCCATAATGACACTTCCTTGAGTAACGGTGCAAAATGTTTTTCTGCCGATTTCCTGGCATATGACATAGGTATGTATCTGTTAGGATTGTACAAAGTAGGAAATATCAGAAATTTTTCATGTAGAGATTCTCAAATACGTTACTTGACAGCATGTGTGTATGTCATTTTAGAGAGAGAAATTCAGCGACAGATTATGAATGGGATTCTCTCTAAATTCAGCACAGTCGGAGTCTAGGGCCAGGAGAACAGTGTACTGAGGTGAATGAGTGGCGGAGACAGGAACTGAGATATCTGGGTTTGAATGTCCTTTTTGAAGGCTTTTTTATATTCTATCCCTCCATGAGCACTGTTTCAGTCTATTTTGTTTGACTGTTGTCGTTTGTTTTGATAATGGGTAGATATAGAGCACTATCAAATTATGTAAATTACAAATAGTAATGCAAGCATTTTAGATATAGTGAAGTAAAGAAGCATTTAAATTAAACTCACCATATATATTTACTTAGTATAGAAAGCTGATAGAATTAGAGAAAGGAACATAGAGATAGTGGAGCTCAAGAAATAAGATTTTGGTACAAAATGAAAACTGAGAACTAGGAATGGAAGTAATTAAATAATCTTTTGCAGAGAACCAGAAATACAGTGCATTAATACAAGTTATTTAATTTTAATTATTCTATCTATAGTCCTATCAATTTCTGAATATTAAATGAATGTATTGAAATACTAAATTTAGCTATGCCATAGACTGTTGTAGTGAAAACATTTCTTCTCTATATATCGTATGATAAAACCTAGCTGATATTTAAAATATATTTAGTAGTACTTTAGAGCCTTTTATTGATGGTGTAAAGAAATATACCAATTTTAAGCTATTAAGAATAATTTTGATAAATAAAAATAAAAGAGACCAAAGAATGACACATTCAGTAGATGTAAGAAGTATACTTTTGCTCTTAAACACCATAAAAGCACATAATCTACTTTGGAAAATTATTTCAAGTGGTAGCATATAAAGGAAATTATTACTCTTCATGAGCACTTTGATCTTCATACTATTACACGTTTGTTTGGAAGAAAATTCCTAGTAATAAAGTTAAACATGCCTTTTAACTCGAAGCTATAGTAATCATTCCAAAGGATTCACTGTCTTGGGGATTTTTAGATCCTAAATAATTAAATATTTACTTCTGGAAATAATTTGAAGTGATGGTTCATGATGAAAATGGGATTGTCTCGGCTTTTAGAAGGCTTATAAGTCAGTGCCTGAGATCCAGAAAAACTGATGGAATGAAGTATTGAAGGAGGCTGGCTTAGGAGCTTTCACTGCCGGCCGGGGCTGTCCGCGTGTTGTTTTGCTGATGGTGCTGAGACACTGAGCTTAGCTCTCTGGAGGCAGATGAAAGCTTTGTTCATTTTTCTTATAAGAAAAAAAATCCCAGGAAAAGTGTAGAATTTTGTTGTTATTGTTAAAAATCTATAGAGTGAGTTTGAACTTTTGAATTTTGCAGAAGGTTCTTCCAGGAGCTTCCACCCCATTTCTGTTCTTTAACGCAGAAATTAATGTTGAGATAGTTTTGTATCTCACATATTGGGAATTTATTTTTATTTCTTCCGTATTGTTCATGATTATCTTGTTTTAGGTTTTGTGTATCAAAAAAGCTTACTGAGGTGAAAAAACATTAGAGGTGCTAATTTCAGAGAGAGAGAGAGGGGTGGGGAGAGAGAAAGAGAGATCGATCAGATTATCTTTATTCTAATTACTCTTTACCAAGTGTCTTCTGAGTGCTAGGTACTATGCTTAGGGCTTTATATACTAATATCTGTAACCTCTCTCATAACCCTGTAATGAGGTGTTAATAAACTGATTCCCAAAATATTAAGCAGAAGGGAGTGAAGGGCAATTACCCAACGCTGTGTGGGTAGCGATCAGTGGATCTAGCTTTTGTAACTCCTAAAACTTGTACGTGGTAAGTTGTCTTTCCACTTGAATATACTGTGCTATTTGGTTGGGTCTAATGCATGTTCTTAATTTTTGCAATAAGTTATCAGACATATTATGTTTAATGATGTTTCTTAATGCTGTGGAAAGATAGAGGCAAGTATCAGTTTCATTTTTCAAGCAAATGTTCAATTGAAGGAAGAATAACATTTTTAAATAGCATTATAATTTAATGTAAGATTTTTTTTTTTTTCCCTGTGCTAACACTAACAACAAAAACATAACACAACCATACAATTCAACATAGGATAAATGTTTGTTATTTTACCTCATTTGATTATTTATGTTCAGTTCCCAATGAATTTCCCATCTGAAATCTGCCATCGTTTTTCTTAGTTGTGTAGCATCAAATGTTTGAATATTTTCCTGGGAAAAGCATTTTTTATATTTCAGGAAATGCCTTCCAAAATAATTGTCTTCCTTTTGCAGTATATTTTGTGGAATAAAATACAATCATTGCATAATGCATCAACCATAAAATAGATCTATTTTGAAAGGAAAATAAAGGCCATGTTGCTGATTTTTCTCTGTAGTGCCCTAGGACCCTTATTAGTGCCCTGGGTCTTTTACTTTGGTCCAGTGCGCTGGGACTTTCAGCGCCTGCTTACCTGGACTGCACCTGAACACAGCTGACTGCCTTGTGTCCCATCCTATTTAAACAAACAGGGATATTTGCGCTCACGCTAATTTTTCATTGTCCTCTTCCGTCTGTATAATCGGATGCCCTGAGCTCAGGCACCGGGCACCTACGTTTTTAAAAAGGTCCCTCGCGCAGCTGCTGAGGACCGCGGCTGGTGAGTGACCGTCGACTCCACCGTGCGCCGTGATGTATCGACGTTCTAGCTGCGAATCTAGCTTGAAGTCAGATTTTAAAGCTGAACACATATTAATTTTTGTTATTGTTAATGGTGTTGTTATTGCACTTGACTGAAGATTAAAATGATCTTTCTGGTGGAGAGAACCTTCCAGTGCACAGGAGGCTCGGTGCGGTGGGAAAACACGTCTCACGCGGCCCGTCTCGTTCTTGGACGTACTTACAGTGTGACACCGCTTGGCTGGGGGGTCAGTATTGACATAAAGGTTCGTTTCCTAGGGTCAGCGGGGAAAAAAGGAACCAGGAGGTTTGTTTTCCACGTCTCTTACCTGTCACTAGGCGATCTGACCGAGGATTTCAACATTTGCAAGTGAGAGCACCTCATGGACTGAAACACCTTAAAATTGAAGTGAATTTCAAGACAGTGTTTTAAAAGTATAATAGATTATGGCCAAGTAGGATTTATTCTAGGATTTAAGTGCTATTCAATATAATTTATTACATAGAGACTTTTTATTGAAACCAACAGGAAATAATATTGTATGTTAAAACCCTGTAAAATCATTTCAGTTAAGATCGATTGAGGCAAAGAGTGATGCTCACTTTGGCTGGCAGAGAGTGAAAACTAAATAAATGTTTATTGAATGAATGTGCGGGGACAGAATTCTGAGAGAAGCCGTGGGCATGAATGAGGTAACTAAGACTCTAGGATATTTGGGAAGTGTCGACCTAGTGGGAGGAATCCCAGGGAAGCACCGTCATTAAAGGGCTGGTGGAAAATGTTTTTAGGCAACATCCAGAAATTTGGTTTTTATTACGAAGGTATTCAAGTGGTTAGTAGGAGGTTTTCTCTCTACAGGCATCTAGTTTTGAGTCTTGTACACACAGCCTTTGTGTGTGTTTTAGCGTATTTCAGGTGTGCAACTAAGACTGACTTATGAACTGATATTTCAAGTGGAATATTAAAGGAATATTTTAAATATGCCCTTAAAGCATTAGAGATGTATATTTTCAAGAAAAAATGAGTCCTTGTAGAAAAATTTGCCCATGAATGTGCATTTTCCTCCTGTACTATTTATGCATAATTGATAAAATAAACCAGTCTCTAAATTTCAGCGTAAGTTTTTAATGTAATTCTGGGGCCCTCATAGGTCAGTGGTCTGACGGCATGATATTGTGATTTCTGAAATTTGAGTTTGAGAAAATAGTGACTCTAATTTTGTGATCTTACGTGTATTGCGTGTACAGTTTGTAAATTAATTTTAGTACCTTGTAGCACAGGTTTCAAAAGCAATCTGTATTCGAGAGCATGTATCACACTTTGTTCCGTTTTCCTGAGTGGCTTTTCGGTGGTTGTGGAATGGCACTTCTGTCACTTTCCATGATGTCAGTCACTGTGTGGATTTCGCTTTCATTTGCCTGGCCTTGTACTCTTTATGAAGTGATAATGACCTGAGTGCTCTGGAAACATATTTTTGTCTTGGGAAAAAAGCCATAATTATAGTTTGTAGTCAGAGAGATTAATAATGTGAGAGACTTTTAATGCAAGAATGGGAACAGACCACATGTAAACAGATTGTGTTAAGTTAATATTGAGCTTTAAGGCGCTTGATAACTTTCACATCTTACAGGAAAACCAATCTAACTTTTATAGAGAACCCCGATCAGGAATGGGAAAACTCAGCAGCAGGATCTGTCTCGCCCAGCATTCTGTTTAGCAGTTATTGAAAAAGCTGGAAGGAAAAAGCGGAAAGACTGTTCATAACAGCTGCTCTACTCTTTTCGCTTCCCTTTCTGTGGACGATCCCTGGCAGGTGGGCAACTATCAGCAAGGGCGAAGTACTGTGTCTATAGATACAAAAATTGCTGACCTCCCCTAGCTTTGCATAAGCTTGAAAGTTAAATTCAATTCTTCCTAAGTAATTTTATGGGCGAAAACAGTTTGCCAGCTATTGTAAGAACCTGCAGAGGAAAACGTGCATTGATTGTATTGTATTAGTCAGCACAGGTTAGGTTGTACTGTGCAAACAAAGAACCTTGGCGCAGTTCGGGTTCTCTGGACAGCAAACCCTGTGACAGAGTTTGGTGTTTAAGGTACTGGTTAGGTCCTTGGGAAAGGGCTGGGGAAGAAGCTGGATTGGGCAGAGGAAAGGTCAGGTCCACCTAATGGCCTAGTGCCCATCAGAGTTGTCACCCATAGGATGAAACAGGCCTTGATCGATCATTGTGTGAGGGTCTATCCCAGGAGCATAGACCATCGGTGAAGTTCTCCAGACCTAAAGCCATGTCTGCAGGGGCTGGTAGCTGGATGGTGTGGGTGGTGGTGGTCCTATCAATGGGGCAACAAACCTTCCCTGAGGGTGTATTTAGTCAGCACATTTCCATATTCAACAGACTTCAGTCTGACCCACTCAGTCCACTTCTTCAGATACCTCTAGGATGCAGTGGCCCTTTTCCTGGGGAAAACCTAGATTCCTACTCTGGCTTCTGCAGCTGGGCTCAGCGCTGGCCACTGACACGCCTCATGTCCCGTCTCCGTTTTCCTTTCTAAATGCCCCTCACCATCAGCTAGAGCCTCTCCTGGTCTCTTTCTTACCTGGTGGCATGAGATCAAAATAGTAAAGGCCACACTGCATATCTCTTAGAAGAAAATAAGAGATTTTCTTTAAAATCCTGAGTTAAGGATAAAAAGAACAAGTTATCAATTTGACCAAGTGCATGTACAAACTTTTTGTAAAAGAGGATTCCATAACTAAGCGAAAAGACAGGTCACAGGGAAGGAGAAGACATATGGTAATGCATACGACTGGCAAAGGCTTTGTGTTCAGAACATTTAATAAAGGATTATTAGGCAGAATAATCAAGTAGAAAAATGGGTGAATGTCTTGAACTGGGGTTTTATAGAAGAGTGAAAACAAATGACCTATCGAGGTGAAAAGATGCTTGATCTCACCAGCAACTGGGAAAACACACCAGACAGAACCGTTCATCAGACTGGAGAGAACATGAACTAAGAAGACCCACCGTGTACTGTTGGTTTGAGCATAAGTCGATGAAACTACTTTGGGGAGCAAATTGGCAAAATCTAGTGAAATTGAAATTGTGCTTTTCCATAAACCTAGTAATTTTAATCTTAGGAGCCTACCTAGAGAAACTCTCAAAATGTGCATGGGAAGATGTGAATACTAATGAACTTACCAACATGACTTGTGGTAGGAAAAGTCTGAGAAAAGGCTAACTGACCATTAACAGATGAGTGGATAAATGCGGCACAGTCATAGGAAGGAGCGCGAAAATATGGTTAAAATGAACACATAGCACCACATGTATGCGTAAATCTAAATGGGTCGTTGAGCAGACATTTCTCCAAAAAAGATACACAAATGGCCAATAAGGTCGTGAAAAGATGCTCAACATCACTACTCACTAGGGAAATGCAAATCAAACCCACAGTGCGACACCATGGCACACCCAGTAGGATGGCTGTCATCAAGAAATAGAAAATAAGTGTTGGTAAGGATGTGGGGAAATGGGAACCCTTGGGCGCCGCTGGTTGGAATGGAGAGCAGTAGAGCTGCTTGGAAGAATCTGGGAGCTCCTCAAAATGTCTAAGAGTTTACTGCCTGTGTGTTTTTGTAGGAGTTTTATGGTTTTCTCTCATACATTAATACTTTAATCCATTTTGAGTTCATTTTTGTATATAGTGTAAGAAAGTTGTCCAATTTTATTCTTATGCATGGAGCTGTCCAGTTTTCTCAACACCATTTATTGAAGAGACCGTTTTCCCCCCATTGTATATTCTTGCCCCCTTTGTTGTAGATTAATTGACCACATAAGCGCAGGTTTATTTCTAGGCTCTCTCTTCTGTTCCACTGATTTGTGTGCCTGTATTTGTGCCAGTACCATGCTGTTTTCATTACAACAGCTTTGTAAAATAGTTTGTAATCAGGGAGCATGACACCTTCAGCTTTGTTCTTTTGCAAGACTGCTTTGGCTGTTCTGGATCTTTTGTGGTTCCATACTAAATATTTTATATTTTATTTTGATGATTCTGTTTTTAGACATTCTTTCACTGAACATTACATATTCCATTTTGTATGCTTGTATGTAAAGTTTGATTTAGCGATTTAACTTCCTATTAGGTTTGTCCAGCATTGACATTCGTGTATTACTTTACTGTTTGAACCTTGGTCATTGAAATTATTTCTCAATGTAAAATGCACACTCAATTTCTTTCCTTTCATTTTTTAAAATTCTCATACAGTTAAATTTACTTGTGGGAATTGTAGGCAAAATAATTTTTACTTAAGGAATAATGCTAGTTGAGTAACAATACTAAATTGCAGGTCATGAAAAATTAATAAAAGTCTTCCTAACTTTATATATTGTATCATTAATTTGGCCAATGATTGTTTTAATAGTATTTGTTTTAATTTGTTCTTTTATTTCATTTTTTTGTTTTGTTTTTCTGATCTCTTTTTTTCTAGCTTGTGATGAATGGAAAATATTACCGAAACCAAATCTTCATAGAGATGTCAACAGATTTGGACACTCCGCAGTTGTCATTAATGGGTAAAAGAAATACATTTATCAGTTGTACTATCTCATATTCTGTTATTCTTTTAAAAAACATCATTTGTACTTAATGGTATTGGATTTTATGTATCCCTACTGTACCGTGGAGTACCTTTTGGATCATTAACCATATCCTTCATTCTTTTTTGTTTAAATCTATTTAAGGAATGAGGGAGTTGTCAAAGGAAAGGTGCTGAGACAAAACTTCAGATACCTAAAAAAAAGTCATCCTGCCTTCTTTCCCTTTTTCAGAGATCAGACAATGAATGTGACCGCCTTAAAAAAGATCAAACTGAAATAATAGCAAGGCTAGCCCCATATTTCCATAGAAGAGAGCAAGGATAGTGAGAAGAACTCAGTTTAATTTTGTTATTAACTAAATGCATGATTTTTGACAAGTCTCTTAACCTCTCTGGACTTTAATATTCTTAAATCCATTGGGAATTTGGACTAGATTATCATTAAGCTACCTTCCTCCTATAAGTTAGTATGATTTTTCTATTTCTGTAGGAAAAATTTGGTAATATGGACTCAAGTGACAGTAAAAATGTGCTAGCTCATTCATTAGCTTAAAATGTATAATTCATAATGACACGCTTATAAGTTCATTTTATTACCATTTTACTCAAATTATGTAAAAATTCTCCAGTATGATTCTAAAAGCAGATAGAAGTTAACTACAATGAAACGGTGTAACTGATACCAGCTGGCTTTCAAAATAGTAATAAATGAAATTCAGAGTGGAAACATATAACCTCTAGGCTTCTCTGTTGGGAAATTGTGTTTCGTTGGTTTCTATTTTACTTCTCTTAAACAGTAAAAGGTATTATTGAAGCGTTTCCTGATCCTTTCCATTTATTGTATTAATAATATCTTTAGAAATGAAAATGCTGTTGCGAGGGCCTGTCAAACTTCTTTGGCATTGTTACTACTAATTCAGTAATTGTCTGGGATTTTCTTTCTAAATTGAAATTTTGAAAATCATTTTCATTATTTTATTCTTTTTTTTTTTAAATTAATTTTTGGGAGAGAATGAGGAAGGGTGGAGGGGGAGGAGAGAGATATTTCTGCTGTTCCACTCGTTTATGCATTCATTGGTTGACTATTGTATGTGCCCTGATGGATTGACCGGCAACCTGGTCCTTCCGGGACAATGCTCTAACCAACTGAGCCACCTGGCCAGGGTCTACTGGTGTGTTGTTGTTTTTTTAATTTTACAAGAGAATGGAAAAACACAGTAAGAACACCTCCTTATCTAATTTCTAAATTTTATGTCTGTATTCAAAAATTATAATTTGCTATCTAATAATAACCTTATTATTCCTGTATAGAGATTACCTATTTCTAAAAAAAATTGTTTCCTACTTAGATAAAAAATTGTAAAATGTGTATATATAAATTTATTTTTAAAACTAATACATTAAACAGGAACCTTGGTTGGCATTGTTTCTTTGAGATTCTCATTTTGCTTTCATCAGGTCCATGTATATATTTGGAGGATTTTCCAGTGTGCTCCTTAGTGATATCCTTGTGTACAAGCCTCCGAATTGCAAGGCTTTTAGAGATGAAGAACTTTGTAAAAATGCCGGCCCGGGGATAAAATGTATTTGGAATAAGAATTCCTGTGAATCTTGGGAATCTGGGAATGCAAATAATATTCTTAGAGCAAACTGCCCTCCAAAAACAGGTAAAAGTTGCCTTTTCTCTCTCCTTTCCTGAGTTTCTGGCACAAACTTCTCTACTTGGCTAGAAGTAGAAGTGCGTTCTGCTTATAAGAATTACCTTAGCAGCCTTCAGAAATTAAAAATTTATAATCCTCTGATTAGGAATCTAATGTTTGAACTAGCCAGCAATTAATAATTTAATATCTTTATTATCTATTTTTAGTTTTCTTTAAAAAATTCTGCATGCGATATTACATATCAATATTTTATACATACCATGGTCATATATATGAATTATTTTCCTATGTAAGTAAAAAAATGATTTCAAATAATCCTTTCTAAGAAGTACTGTGTGCTTCAAAGAAATAAAATGAAGTAATTTGTTATGCATTTGGTATTTTTTTTCTTCCTGAGTTATTGCCATGCCAGAGCATGAAGTTAAAATTTCCTTTCTACAATTTTGATGATGAAGGTTCTAGTTTAAGATTTTGTATAAAATATTGAGTAAGCCAATCAAACTTATGAAAAATTACTTGTATTTATAAATGAATGATTTGGATAGAAATGGTTCCGTTTTCGTTAAATGGGTGAGTTTTGTACATTTTCAGGGCTACGGTTAACAGACGTGTTTTCAGACTCTGCTGATCTGTAACTCAGATGTCTCTAAATGTCTTTATGGGGGATGATGGACAGTGTTTGTCGTGACGTTTTTCCCGACCTGCAGTAATGTGCTTGCCTGCTGAGCCCCCGCGAGCCTCTGCCCCGCTTCCATAAGGCTCACGCCTTCGACGGCCGCGGCCCGGCCCTCGAGGTGAGGCAGGAGGTGTGCAGGCCCCGCGCGCACCGCCTGCGGGCTGGGCTTCGCGGTGAAGCGCTGACTGCGACGCGATGGCCATAGTTGCGGCCCAGGCGTCTTAGTGATTCTTGCACAGGTGTCCCAGGGGTGTCCCTCGAGGCGTGCGACCCGTCTCTGCCGCTGACCTGTTTCCCTCTCCCTCTGCGTCGCAGCTGCCTCTGACGACAGGTGCTACCGGTACGCGGACTGCGCCAGCTGCACCGCCAACGCCAACGGGTGCCAGTGGTGCGAGGACAAGAGATGCGTGTCGGCCAGCAGCAACTGCAGCGTGGTCAGTACTCGTGCGGGGCCGCTCCCAGCCCCGAGCCCAGCCCCGGGCCCGGGGGACGCGCCGTCGCAGGCCGCCGGCTCCGGCTGCGGCTCGCTGCGCGAACGTGTCGCTCGGGTTCCATTTCGAGTCCAGCAGCTTTTGCTTTTCATGGGTGAGGCTGGGAAAGTTCTTATAAAGCTGATAAAAAAGGTAAGATGCTGTCCCCGTGGTGACGGAAGTGGGGCCACGTCGGTAGGTAGTGAAGCCATTTCCAGAGGCCTCCTGTCGGACGCTCGTGGGCAGTGGCGGGCGCGGTGTGCGCTGGGGATAGACTGTGTGCGTAAGTGTGAGCGGTAGTTCACCTTGTGTCTGTCTTGACGTCGGTGGTTCCCAACCGGAGGCGCCTTTGTACCCCAAGGGGACGGTGGGCAGTGCGTGTGGACATTTTCGGTTGTCGTGACCTCACTGAGGCTGCTACCGGTATCTAGGAGGTAGACACCGTGGGTGCTGCCAGACGTCCTGTAATGCTCAGGACGTCCCCACAACAGTCACCGGACCCAGAAACGTCAATAGTGATGGGACTGAGAAACCCCGCTGGAGGTAGACTGTTGAAAAAATTATAAAATTAATATTTATGGTAGATGAAAATTGATGAAGAGCAGCAAAAAATAACCTTTTAAGTGGGTAGTAAAAAAATATCCCGTTTTTTAGAAGAGGTCAGCAAATTCAAATAAAAAATTTAAAAGTATTAAAAAGTGCATTTAATGGGATTTAAGTTCCTATTAATAGCTTAAATAGCTAAATAATATGCATATAGATTTTCAACTAAATACAATATACATTATTTTTTCCTGAATTTTTATTAATCAACAAAAGTATCTACTTATTTTTTAAGATAGCGGGCAGTGGTGAAAGCTAAAGAAAAGGGAGTTTGAAAACTAAGTAGAACACTTCTATTGTATGATATAAAAATTTTCTCCTGTAACCAATCATATTTCAAAACATTAAGTTTTACGACTCCCTTCTACAGTAATATTTAAAACTGAAAATGAGGAAAATTTCGGTTACTGAGTCAGACCGAATCCCTTTGCTTTCACACAGATGGCGGTGTCCAGGGTGGGGCGAAAGCGCGTTTACAGCTGTTCATGTGAAAACTCACGCAGTTACTAATCAATACTGTAGGAATACGCTCGGTTTCCCACTCACAGCTGTAAACCTGCTTTCGCCCCACCCCGTATCCATCCCAGCGACGTCAGTTGCTTTCTTAACTGTACATACTTGAATTTATGACTTGGCTCTGAAAATGTGAATCACTTTTTTCACACTCGCGTTAATATTCATCTGATGAGTTACGTTGGTGAGTCGTGAAAACAGGAGGGAAGGAAGTAGGAGGCATGGAAATAAGGGACTAAAATGGGGAATGTTATTAGGTGAAAATTGCAAGCAGATTTTATTCCAAGTTTTGCTCAGTAAGCCTGAGTCTGTTTGTGTTTAGACATTCACATGATGTCAAAATATGCATATCAACAGAGTTGTGGTATAGGAATTGCCATCAGGTGTTCCGTTTATAAAGTGTGCTCTTTCGCTGTGTATTTTGTTTTTGATAATGATGTGTTAACCGGGCAAGCGGCGGGTGAGCGAGTGCAAGTGACAGATGGTCCTCGCTTGTGATTTGGACCCCGATGTAATGTGTCTTTTAGACAGTTTTAGCGCCGTGCCTGGTGATTAAGCTGAACCAGATGCTAATGGATGCAGAAAGGCCTGTGAGATTGTAGTGTAAATGATGTCCATGGATATCCACTTTCATTATTTAATCATATTTGCTGCAAGTTGCATATATTGTGCTCTGATAGCTCAGGTAACCTGCTTACTTCTCACGTATTTTCATTTTAAATTTGCATCTGTGTTCGAGTGAAGATCAGTAGAGTAATGGTTAGTCGCCATAGTCCGTTTCCAACGTACATCTGCTTCATTAGGCCCCAAAATGCCAGCCATGTTTCAGAATAATAGGCAGCTTGCTTCCGTAATTGATTAAATTGGTGCTGTGTGTAATTGAAATACAGTTTCATCTATTGTACTGGTTCAGTCCCAGTAAATGCCTGCACTGTTTTTCATGAAGAGCGGCGTGGTCGCTTGGACCGCGGCTGCTTCTATCACTGAAATCCTAAGGGCTGGCCTGAATCTGCTGTTTTCTCTCTTATCCTGAGATGTCGCTCAGCCATTCTATCGCCATTTTTATAGGGAATTCTGTTTGTCAGGTTATTCGAGTAAATGTATTTCTCTTCAGTTAGCTGGCAGATGTTTGGAACGATAGTCATATGAACCAGTGCTAAGATTTATATACTATATGAGAACAAAAAGTCATGAATTAGAGTAAATAACAAGAAAGCGAACATGTTTCTAATGAAAATGTGATGGTTGAGTTCAGAGTCACAAGGTAATCTGAGATTTTAAAATTGTACCTTTTGTTACTTTTTTAGGATGAATAAAAATAACATGAGTATCTATGTTCTTTTTATGTTACCTTATAGTATATGTAATTTGCTCTAAAGGAATTAACATCTGCGGAATGGAAGTGACTACAGTGTGTTTTATGTAGGAAAGTATAGTAGTTTATAAATAAATATTTGGTGGGTGACACAGTATTGCAGAGGATGAGCATTGTTTTAACTGTTTTTATATGTGGGGTAGTTATAACTAAATTTCAACTTTTAACTTTACTGACTGGAAAGAAATATTTATCTCCCTTATATGAGAAAGCCTGAGGCAAGCATTTATACCTATAGAGAGGGGAAAAAAACCAAACCCCCCCCCCCAAAACCTGAAGTGCCCAGGATGTAGCATTAAGTTCTTCATGAATTTTTCTCAAAGATGAGTCCCAGGAAGAACTGAGCCCAAAATTTTAGTATCTGATTTTCACGAGGGCAGTTTTTTTTGTTGTTGTTTTTCAAATCCTCACCTGCGGATATTATTTCCATAACTTTTCAGAGAGAGGGGGAGGGAGGGAGAGAGGAACATCGATGTGAGAGAGACACATCGACTGGTTGCTTCCCACACGCACCCCAGCCGGGCCTGGGATCGAGCCCGCAGCCGAGGCACGTGCCCTTGGCCAGAATCGAACCCAAGACCCTTCAGTCCGCAGGCCGAAGCTCTAACCACTGACCAAGCCGAGGGCCGTTTTATCGTAGATACCGGTAATATGTGAACTACTGGACCTTGGTGTCTGTGGGGAACTGCCGCTGAAGTTCCTATGTTGCCTGTTTTCTTTTTTTTTTAACCTTTTAGTGCTGGAATTGGTTGAAATATGATTACACTCTATAGTAGGATTGATCGAAATGTAACTTTTGCAGGTTGTTTGCAGCCTGGATAAAGGCAGTGTGCGACAAATATTGGAGAAACATCAGTGAACCCCAACCAGTATTGAATGTCTGTGGAAGTAGAATTAGTTTCAGTTATTGAGAAAATAATTTATCTCTTTAAATTTTATTGGATTCTGATAAAGCATCTCTTAAATTTTTACTACTTATCATTTCTACTTCATTCCCAGGGATCCGCATGTTAGTTTTATCATCACTAGATTTATTTCATGGGATCCTTAAGAGAATGGCTTTGTGCATTGGCCTTATTAATTGAATTGGAAGCCTGTTACCAGAATCAGTGGAAAATGTTTTCATTAGAAGGTTTCTGTTTCAAATTGTGTAATTTGCATATTTTTTCTAATAAGCACACATTCCAATTCCAAGAGGTGTAGTTTAACTAACTAACTAACTAAAGAGAGATTCTGATTCAGTAGAACTGGATTTGGGGTTAGCAATTTGTATTTTAAAAGTCACCAGGTAACTTATATACACTGAGGTTTAAGAGTCACTGCTGCACAAAGGTGAAAAGTAATGTTTTGTCTTTTAACTTTCTAGTCTGTGAGAAACTACACCAAATGCCATGTGAGAAATGAGCAGATTTGTAACAAACTGACCAGCTGTAAAAGCTGTTCCCTAAACTTGAACTGCCAGTGGGACCAGAGACAACAGGAGTGCCAGGCTTTACCAGGTGAAGACTTCAGTTTGGTAAATGAGTTTTATGGTCCACAGATGAGTAACGTCAGAGTAAAGAGCTTTTAGTAAGAACATTCCATTTGCTAAAATTAAATCGATAGTAATTAATAGTAATATTGGAGTAATAATAGTATTGTTTCTACAAGAATAATTGTATGTTTGCTTCCAATTCTCTTAAGGTTTCTTGTATTTTTTATCCTATTGACTTGATCAGAATCTTCTTCCAATTAAAAAAAATGGTATCTTAACATAGAAAATAATATGCACTCCTATTGATAACATTTAAACATATTTGGTTCATATTTTAAGTGCCATATACATTCTGGGAACTATTTTCTACTGACTTTTTTCTATTATAAATTGTAACATTTATAACAAATGTGTGATTTAATGAGAATCTACGCTGTGAAAATGAGAGCAAAGCTCATTTTAAAAAGCAATTTCAATTTATTTTTTATAGTTAACACTCTTCTTAGTAGACCCTAACTACTCTTTTCTTTTTAAATATCAAAAGAGAAAATCAGAAAATGAAAAAGTAATATAGATATTTAACCAGTTTCATCTTCTTGTTGTAAAGATAAATTGAGACCCTCACTCTGGTTAAGTTACTTGCTCAGAGTTGCATGGCTTGTAATGGCAGAAATAACTATCAACTGGGTGTTCAGTATTGGTTTAATTGTTTGCCTTTCCCTAGCCCATGCTTTTTGTTTATTTTTTCATAAAAAATTTCTGAACCTATGCAATTCTAAAATGTATTGGAAAATGTCATCCCACGATTCATGCCTTTCTTACTAGTCCATGTAGTTGAATAAAAATTAGATTGCCTTTAAAAGTACCATTGAGATTTTGGAATGTATGTTTATTCAAATTTTGAATTTTGTTTTACATATTGACCTTTAGAGCTTTTACATAGTGATATATTATGTGTGTTCACTTTGAGAAAATTAGAGACTAGGAATGCAGTAGGCAGGATTTGAGAAGCAGTAGTGAGCTGACACTAAACTTGAGAGTAATATTGATTTCTAGGTGTTAAACTCTAAAATCGACATACAGATCAGTAAAAATACTTACAAAGTCTCTTTCAAAAGACAGAGTAAATCCTTGGCCAAATTGATATTTGACTGAAAGGAATGTGTGTACAGAAAGGAAGATTGCTTCAATAAGAAAGGGATTTGGTTACCAGTGGGAGCTTTAAAAAATAATAGTAAAGTTATATTCGGTAGTCCCTACCGACTCATTGCCCAGGAAAAAACTTTGGTTTGGTACAAGGGCTTCACTTGACTAGGCTAAAAGAATCATAAATACAATAAAATAAATACAAGGAAGCGTTTTATTATACACCAACCTCCCTTGTTTTATGTTCATATTTACTAAGCAATCAAGTGGGTATATATCGTGTGGTTTCCTTTCAGCTCGTCTCAAGGAGGGCGATGCTCTCAATGGAGGGGTGGCCCAGTCTATTGCAGTTGCACTTCTCCATGAAAATTTGTGAATTGCATTTTTAAAATTGATCTCATATAAACTTGGCAATTTGAATTTTTCTCACTAAACTTATTAGACAAATTAACTGCTATCCTTTTAACTCTAAAGTTGCATTGAAGTTCAATAGTACAAAAGCCTAAAACATCAAAACATTAGGCTCAGTAGTGTAATTTAGTTTAGCTTCAAAGGCCCATGCATTGGTTTTCATTTGTGCAATTTGTCAACCAGGTATTTTTGGCCTCAGGAAAAAAAAATGGGGCAGGGGACTGGCCAAAAAATCGAAATCCCTCCTTGGTTCAGTAATGTTAGAAAAAGCCATAATTTAACAAAACTTTTGCACTGTTTCCTTAAAGTGATTTATTTGGTAGTTCAGATTCTAGAAGACAAAACGATTGCTATATATGTAGCCTGAAAATGAAAACAAAGCTGTTTTAAACAATTTCATAAAATAATAATTACAGTTTATTGAGGGGTTACTATGTTCCAGGCGCTGTGTCTTACTCATGGTACCCAATTTAATACAACAGCAGTTATTAAGGAAACAGTTTCCTGTTCATGGACCCTTTTAGTGGTTCCATGAGGTCAGAACTAATAATATGAAGATATTATTTGCATTTTTAATTCTCAGTCTGTTAGGAGTTTACTATGGAGTTTTCCAAAGGCTCTGTGATATGTGATTCCAATAGATTGAATGTAGAAGCACATATGAAAATACGGTTGTCTTATATTAAACCTCCATTAAAGAGATTTGCAAAAATGTAAAACAATACCACACTTTTCAATGTTCTGTTTTGGAGACTGTAATTAAAAAAATATTAAGTATGCTATTTATAATATTCCCCCCACCGAACATTTTATAGGGAAAATTTAAAATACATAGAAAAATGGAAACAATATTAGAGGGGACGCCAAACACCAACACCCTAGATTCTGCAGTTAACGTTTCTCTCTGCTTTAACCCTGATCTCTCTGTCTACCCACCCCTCTATTTATCAGTACATCTTAACTTTTTGATGCTGGGCCCCTAATCTGACCTGTCAGCTACTCTCTCTCAGGAAGAGAATTTGATAATACATCTATTTGAGGTCCAAATATGGCATAAAGGGGAAAGACATCCTAGAAGCTGGAATAGTGTATTTGTAATGAATTTAATGAATTAATTTCTTTTATTTTGTTTTTAAAAAATTTTTTTCAATTACAGTTTACAGTCAGTATTATTCTGTGTTAGTTTCATGTGTGCAGCATAGTGGTTAGGCAATCGTGTGCCATACAGAGTGGTCCCCCTGATATTTCAAGGGCCCACCTGGCCCGGTACGTAGTTATTAGTGTTATTGACTATATTCCTGTGCTATAATTCATATCCCTGTGACTGTTCTTTCTGTGACTACCCATTTGTATTTCTTAATCCCTTCACCTTTACACCCAGTCCCATAAACCCACTACTTTCTGTCCACCATCAGTCTGAATTTTATAATTTAAAATAAACAAATATATCTTTAAATGATCAGCTTTAATTTTTATATGGTCAAAACCAATAGGCATAAAATGGGTAAAGAAGAGATCTGTGGAGTCCTTGAGAGTTCCAGGGGTCTTGAGCCAAAATATATGAGAACAGCTGCTTTAGAACAATTCCATAAAGGTTTCACTAATGCATCGAAGGCCTAAAGGGCTGGAGGCACCCATCTATTTAATGGGATATGGAAACTAACATCTCTTCAAACTTTATAGATCAGTGTGCTAATGAAACACTGCACTGTTAATTAGTACACACTAGTACATACCTTTATAATATAGTTATACATCTGATTTTAGAAATCGGTGCTGTTTTAAGTTCAATTAGAACTTTAAGGATTAACCACTGTTACTGAATAGTGTGTTTCAACTTTAGAAAGACCTGAATAACTGTGTAAAAAATGAATATTAAAAAGCAAAGATCATAGCTTCTTATCTAAGTATAACGAAATGAGAATTTTCTCCCCACAATGATAATTAAAGAACCAAACTTATATCAAAGTAGTACACCTGGACCGTGGAAATTAGATTTGGAAGACAATTAGCTACACGTGTAGGAATAACACAAATTGCTTTTGTTATATGCTGGTTATTGTTTTGAATGATCTTGTATTATGTAAATTGGACTTTGGGATATAAATGTAGTAGTCATTTTACTTGTTGAGATACCATATGCCAAAACAACAGGTTTACAGAGGAAACCTAGCAAACAGTCAACACATTTTAATCAATGGTATAGAGCCATAGCTTATCATATGTTTAAAATTAAAGAAAAATTAGGATCTTCTGTTCTCATTCTCGACTAAACGATTAGACACATTTTGTTCAGTATATTATATTGATATATTTAAATATTTTAGTGTTAAGATTATTTAAACAAATACAGAAATGACATTTAGGATTCTGAAATAAATGAACAATACACATGCTTTCTGGTCACCTAAAAATAAGATGTAATTTGTTTTTTCTAGCTCACCTTTGTGGAGAAGGGTGGAATCATATTGGGGACGCTTGCCTCAGAATCAACTCCAGCAGAGAAAGCTATGACAACGCCAAACTTTACTGCTATAATCTCAGTGGCAACCTTGCTTCGTTAACCACCTCAAAAGAAGTAGAATTTGTTCTGGATGAAATACAAAAGTATACGCAGCAGGTAACAGCTATGCTGGGAATATAGGAATATGGGAATATGCTGGTAATACTGTAATTATTGGCAACAACTCAATCTTTTTGTAATTTAATACATATTTTTACTAAATCTTGGAAGTAAAAGTAGAACTGACTTCAAAAGTGCATTTAGTAATAAGGTTTTCTATGTTACTCATCTCATACTTTGCACAGTAAACCAATGCATTGTCTTAACGAAGAATTCATGCGACTAAATATACTGAAAAAATGGCATATAATTTAATAATTTGTTTTGATGTATTATTACTTTATAACTTGAAAAATCCCTCTTAATAAAACACTAGACCAACACATTGGCTACATTGGTACATATGTATATTGTGTGTGTGTGTGCACGTGTGTATTGTGAGTTATGTTTTTGAATTATGCTATTTTTCTAGATATACACTTGCTTGAAATAACATACTAATGGTTAGTACGACTAAACCCTAATATTTAAAGTATATGGAAGATATATACAGCACTTGGAAACAGTTTCGGTTCTCTAGAGAGTTGTTTTATAGACAATATTTCCACACAAGATAGAATATTCCCTTGAGAATTTAATCAAAATACCATTTTATAAGAAATTTTCAAGAGGAATTGCTACTGTTTATTTTCTGTTCTTGGGGTGTTAAAATATACTCAATTCCTAAAAGAATATATTAAATAGGAGATTTGGAAATAATTTATCAAATCTACTTTTGAAATACCTTATTTCGTTCATGTACTTCTTGAAATGGTTTGAGGGCCTTCTAAAATTCGAGATCTAATTGACACATAACATTAGTTTCAGGTGTACAACGTGATGCTTCAGTGTTTGTGTATGTTGTGAAAATGACCACAGTAAGTCCAGTTAGTATCTCTCACTACACGTAGTCACGGATTTTTTTTTCTTGTAACTAATTTTAAGATGCACTTTCTCAACAGCTTTCAGTGTGCAGTTGAGTATTATTGAGTGTAGTCAGCATGCTGCACGTGAGACCTCCCTGACTGCTTTCATAATTGGGGGTGTGCAGCTCTGCCCCCAGCCCCTGGCTTTGGCAACCACGCCTGTCTGTTCTCTGTATCTATGAGCTTCTTTCTTTTTTAAGATTCCACGTATAAATGAGATCCTGTGGTATTTGTCTTTCTCTGTCTAATTTCACTTTGAAATAATTTACTAAATCTGGTTTGTTTGAGAAATACCAGTGTTACGGCTGAAGTATAAGATGTATATGGCAGGAGGGATGCATGTCATGTAGGAGAGGCCTTTTGATTTTTTAACTTATTTTTTCTTCTGACACATTTTTACTTTCTTTTTCAAAGGTAACCTTTTAGAATTGTTTTTAGTTATTGATGAATACCTTCTCATATATTAAAATACCGTCTTTGCAGCCCCCCTCTTCTCAGACTGCACACTGGGCGATGGGCACCCTTCACTCATGTTTCCGAGTATTTACATACATAAGTTGAAACAAAAATAAAGCTTTGTTTTGAGGAGTATTCTTTTACCTAAATGGTACAATGTAAATATCATTCTTTAGTTTCTTTTCTGTACTTAAAACATGGCTCTGGAAAGTTTTTCATTTTATTTTATTTTTTTAAATTTTATTTTTATTGACTCTATTGCAGATGCGCCCCTCCCCTCCCCCTCCTGTGCCGGCCCCACCCAGGCTCCCCCTTCCCTGAGGCCATCACCCCACAGTTGTCTGTGTTTCTGGGTTACCATATATGTTCTTTGGCTAATCTCTTCCCCTTCTTTCATCCAGTCCCCCCACCCCCTCCCCTCTGACAGCCGTCTGTCCAGAAAAATGTGACAAGGTTTATTTGTAAAGTTTTAGTTTCAGTCACATGGAGCATACAACATAAGATCTGTTAATATGCTTGTGAAATCGAGAACTTCATATCCTTAATTACAAAACTGAGAGACAGTTCAGTGACCGTTGGGAAATTAGTCCGAGTATGGATCACCTATAAAGAACTTATTATTGGTAAATTCTCAATCTTGGAGTTACAGGCAGTACTAGTATTTCGCATTAGCGCTCCGTTGCTTTTCCCCTTGTTTATAAAATACTATTTTTATTTTTATTTCTTACACTATCACCTTGGAGTGTGCTATTTTAGAAGTCGCATATTTCAAGGATACTTGTTTTAATTGCTCATTTTTTCTTATTATAAGTCTAAAGATTGGATGTGTGATGTACTTAGATTCCCCAGTTTGTAGACGAGCGTTCCCTGCACATGAAGAATGTACTTTCTGTTTCATTAGAAAGCCGAGCTTTAGCAAAACTTCATAGGCGGAAACTTCTGCAAGGTGACACTCCATTAAGCATCTCTTTATAGAAAACGAATCACACCCTGAGTCACTGCGATTGTATAAACTTGAGATAACCCTACCTGGGCAAATAAAGAGCAACACATTCATGCACTTTAAAGAGATGTCCTGGGTCAGATGATCATTTGCTCGTTGGAAACGGCTAATGAAGTGTTGTGATGATTTATGGCGTGCTGTTGTGAATTTTTTCAACGTAGTAATTTATCTTTCATTTTCAACTGCCTGTCCAGTTCATTTACTGGGTAATAGTTACTTTAAATGTTTTATCAACGGCTTCATTTTTCTGTTCTAGTCTTCCTTGAAGATTCTTATCGTGATGAGTTAGGGAGTCATACTTCATTTTAAATGACTTGTCTTTGCTATGGGTAGTTCGGAAATATAGGCAGAGTAGCTGTAAAGGGAAGCTCAGTCATTAATCTGAGATATCTGTGTTGGATCGACTCCTGCTGTTATTATCAAGAGCTGTAAAAATGTTATGGCTTTTTGGTTATAAAAGTATCTTTTAGAGTAATGTATGAGATATATGAGGATCACAAGGCGTAGCAGCATGTGTATATTTATAATTAGAAACATTATTTATTAAGTACCATCTCTGTCTCAGGAATCGGATGGTGGAAAATAACTATTTCTGTTCTAATGAACTTTGTTTGGCAACATTTATTGACTACCTACTATGTGCACAGTACTCTACTAGATTGGATGAGATCTACTGTCATAGTGAATATACATATTTTAATTTTATTTAAGAAATATTTGTTGAGTATTAACTGTGTGAAGTTTATTAAAATTTTTTTTAAAGTGTATTTATACACTTGATAAATATCTAGGTCTTTGGCCACCTTTATAAGCTCTCTATGACCGCTTATGCAATATATTTAGAGTAAATACTGGATATATAGCTCTTATTTCTATTTTGTTAAAGAATCAGGTGGAGAGACACAGTCCACAATTATATATATATATAATAGATGATATGGAGTTTTGAAACCACTTGACATTGTAATACTATCTTACTTGCTTAGTAACTTAAAGAATACATATATTATCATGTATATTAAAGTAGACGTGTTTAAGAATAATGTTAGGAAGATAATAGAATGGGGGTTTCCAGCTCTCATCCCCTCACAGAAACATCGATTTGAACAACCATCTGTATGCAACATTTACAAGAGTAAGGAATCCAGGTGAGAGATGATAGCACCTGGGAGGACCACAGAAATAAGAAAAGACTCATTGAGGAGGGTGAACAGGCAGTTCCATGTTCCCTGCATCATCCCTCCACCAAGGCTGCGCAGGACAGTGAGGCCCCGAGAAACCCCCTCAGCAAAGGGGGAGAGAGTGAAGTGAGCCCCTGACTTTGTCGTGGACGCCAGCTTTAGGCTTGCCCTGATGAACCCTGGTGCTCGACTTCATAAGATAGGTGTTTATATCCCCATTTAATTGAAGAGGAGCCTGAGGTTCTCAAGGGCTGAATAGGTAACCCAATAGTGTAGCTAAACACGAAGTATAGTTAAAAATAGTGTTCTAACCTGTCCTGCTCTCCAAAATGTGCTGCAATTGTGGATTATCTTTGGTAGCAGAAGTCATTAGAAAGGCAGTCCTGTATATTTTCAGATGTGATTTTTAATGCTAATGTACTATTTGCTAAGGTCTATGACACGGTATTTTTACATCTAACTGTTTTCAATGCCCCCCTTGCTCTTGTTTACAGAAAGTGTCACCTTGGGTAGGCTTGCGCAAGATCAACATATCCTACTGGGGATGGGAAGACATGTCTCCGTTTACCAACACGACGCTGCAGTGGCTTCCTGGGGAACCAAACGATTCGGGGTTCTGTGCGTACCTGGAAAGGGCTGCGGTGGCAGGCCTGAAAGCGAACCCGTGTACATCTATGGCCGATGGCCTTGTCTGCGAAAAACCCGTTGGTAAGTAGGCCAGTAGGTTGGGGTTCCTTTAAAACACGGTCCCGACCGCTGTTTCCACCATCCCTTCCAGGGTGGGATGGTTTGTGGGCCTGTAGTAACTTTTGCCATCTTTTTATCTTGATGCCCATAGACTTTTAAATTCACCCACATTCTCACTTACTCCTGTTTGTGATCTTAGTATTAACTTGTGAAAATAATGCATTTTATTGTTTTATACAATCTTTACTTTTCTGGTTGGAATGGTGGGATTATGAACATGTGGTTATAGTTCATTACAGTATACTAAGAATCTGTTCTTAATTTATTATTAATGTCTTTTACTTTGATGATAATAGTCTTTGGAAGAAAGACTTTGTCTTTAAGATTAACAACTAATTTAGAAGCACTTTCATCTTGCATATCAATTATTTCAGTTGGAAAGTAAAAAGAAACAGTTTTGTTACATCTTGTGAAATGGATTTTTGTTATGTGAAGTGAGAAGAGAATATTGAATTCTTTTCTCATTTTGAATATTGTATTTTTTGTTGCAGTAAAATAGTTATAACATAAAATTTATAATTTTAACCACACTTTTTTCAGTTTTATTGAGATCTAATTGACGTTTTAAACCATTTTTCAATGTAGAGTTCAGTGTCATTAAGTACATTACCTCGTGCATTTATCAACACCACCTATCTCCAGAACTTCCCAAACCGAAACTCCATACCCATAAATAACAAGTCTGCTACCCCTGACAACCACCTTGTACCTTCTGTCTCTATGAGTTTGACTACTCTGGGCACCTCATAGGTGGAATCTTAAGGTTTACGTCCTTCTGTGATGGCCTATTCCGCCTAGCATAAGGTCTTCAAAGTTCATCCATGTTGTGCATGTGTCCGAATTTCATTTCTTTCTAACCCTGAATAATTATCCATTGTATGCATACACCACACTTGGCTTACCTATCCATCCATTGATGGATCCTTGAGTTGCTTCTACCTGTTGGCTATTGCAAATGATGATGCTATAAATATAGTTGTACAAATATCAGTCCTAGTTCCTGCTTTCATGTCTTTCGCCAGAAGTGGAGTTGCTATATCATATGGTAATTCTATGTTTAATTTCTGAAGAAGTGTCATATTGTTTGCCATAGATGCTGTACCATTTTACACTCCCAGCAGCAATGTGCAAGGGTTCTAATTTCTCCACATCTTTGTCAACACCTTAAAGATTTTATAGTAAATTATTTATTTTTATTCTTTATATAAGCAACATATTCACTGACAGGACATTTGCTTTGATTAGATGTGGACTATTTATGTAATTGTGGCTGGGAAAGTAAATAATGATAGTATGCAAAGGATTTAGCCAAAAGATAGAACAGTTAGGTCATGTATTGCATTTATACCTATAGCTTTTAAATTAGATACACCTTCATGTACTTTTTAAAGGATTAAACATTCCTAGAAATTATAAAATTTAAATTTGAAAATAAATTTAAGAAGTATCGACATATCTTCGTTAAATTTTTTTTTTTACTGAACTTATCGGGGTGACATTGGTTCATAGAATTAAACAGGTTTCACGTGTACAGTTCTACGGTGCATCATGTGTGTATTGTATTGTGTGTTTCTGTCATTTTCGCTTTAATCGTTATCCCACCCTTGGCTTCATTGACGTATTCCCGGAGCAGCAAAATGCACAATACCCTCTTACCTGTGTTAAATTGCCTCTGCGAGTGAACTCGTTGCATTTGTTGGCTGATTTCAGTGAGTCCCAACCAGAGTGCGAGGCCGTGCAAGAAGCCGTGCTCGCTGCGGACGTCCTGCTCCAACTGCACGAGCAACGGCCTGGAGTGCATGTGGTGCAGCAGCACGCGGCGCTGCGTGGACTCCAACGCCTACATCATCTCCTTCCCCTACGGGCAGTGCCTCGAGTGGCAGACGGCCGCCTGCGCCCGTGAGTGTCCCTGCGGCGGCCCCCCCCCCCCGGCAGCGGGCCCCCCCCCCCCCCGTTCCGTGGGGCAGAGCAGTTAATGGTGCTCTTTGCTTTCAGTCTGAAGAGCAGCTTCTTCACCTGTTAAAATGGTCTTTAAAGCCTTAGATTGTTCTTTTCTTCTATTTAATAGGTCCCCAAAGAGCCAGTAGTGAAAAAGGGTCAGTAGTTGTTGGAATCCCTAGATACCCCAGTGTTTCTTAACCTCGCTGTGCTTTCCGCCTCTGCTGAGATTTTGCTGCCCAGCCTTTAGAAGGATGTGCCCTGTGCACCTTGCCGGGCAGCGGGCAGCGAGCAGCGGGCGGCGCACTTCTCCTCGTCTGAGGTTTTCTAGTAAATGGAACTGGAAGGAAACTTCTTTTCTCAGATGAAAAACAAGTGTGGATTTTGCCATATGCTTCAATATTTCCCAGTTATAATGTTGTGATAATAATGCTTAAAATTCACAAACTGAAGAAAAGGAATATATTTTAAGACAAGTTTTGCCTAACAGTCTCTAAGAAAGCTTTGCTAATAACTGGTATTATTAATAATTAACATATTTGAAGTAGTTGGATATTCTGTTTGTGACAACGAAATCCGGTGGGATTACTGAAAGCAATAATAGACGATTTAGCTCTTAATATATAAAAGTTCAAATAAAAATGTAATTAAATTGATATGGTGAATTATCATACATAGTGTCCGTATTCTCCATAACTTAGGACGCTTTCCTGTTGCTATTGTTTTCTGTAAGAAAAAGAAAAACCATTAGAGTCTGTAAGTTTTTGAGTCAGCATTAAATGCTAAAGAATGAATTTTCTACAGGGTTAACATTAGTCACTTGTGTTTAATGACTCAAAGAATATTCTTCCTTTTTAAATTTATTATTAAAGAAATACAGGAGATGGCATCATTTTCCACCTTCTTACCTCCAATCTCTGAAATGCCTAGCCTGCAAAAAATTCGTAGCAACAAATCATATCGTAATTGATGAATTCTTTGCTCTAATATTCTGTTATCCTTGTACAGTCTTCTATATTGGATTCCTCATGTTCACTGAGACACTCGTGCCATTGTTTGCAGCAATCTGAGGAACAGTTTTGTTTCCAGTATTATGAAAACACTGAGAGCCAATTAAGTCATTAGTACCACAATGAAATTGAGTCTGCCAGAAATGTACCATTTTATTACTTTGGGGGAAAAATGTGACTAAAAGACATTGTTCATAGTGCCTTGTCCCTGTGTCACCATCTTCTGTGGGTATATAATCACCAAGACAAAGCGTGCCTGTTCTAGAAAAATACCAGTAAAAGTAATTAAAGTCTACACCCAATATAGAATACTCTGATTGTGAATTTAAAATTTAAAACATTACGTAGGAACTATTGTAAATGTGATAGCAGACTATAATAGGTTCATCCTTGGAAAAGGCATCACAGTATTGATAGGCTTTGTTGAGGGTCATAGGTTATCCATCAGTTAAACAAAAAGTTGAGCTTCAGTGAGTGAGTCCCACAGTGATTTTCTGCAGCCCTGAAAGTCAGAGACAGCCTGTCTGCTGGTTGCCTGACGGAGGCAGTGTATTCGGGTTCCATGTTCCCATTCAGTTTGGCTCTTTGGGTGGAGACTGAGTTTAATTATCACAGGATGGCCAAACCCTAGTATCCTGGACCCTTGGGAGGAGGATTGTGCGTGCGAGGCAGTCCTCACGTGGCTCAGCTGTCCCAGGGCTGGGCAGGCATCACTTGCACTGGACGTCCCCAGGTAGATGCAGATTTTTCCTTGAAGGCCCTCACTAGGCACGGGAAGAACAGCTAATGTGGCCCTGCATCCCAGACAATGGGGGTGTGGGCTGTAGGCCCCGGATAAGCTCCCCGAAGGCTCTAATACTGGCAAAGCGCAGCAGCCTTTAAGCTCTGACTTCATTTTTCTACGTATCATTGTCACCAACCAGTTTTACCCCTCAAGTCAGTCTATTTAGCTCCTCGTTCATGATGAATTTTCTTTGCTTTGAGTAGTTGCTCTCTTAGGTATTATTACAAAAATGTTTAAACTGTAGATGACCTCTTACAGTCTTTTTTTCAGATGACATTTATTTTTCCGTTAGCTTACAGTTCTATTTGAAATGAAGTCATGTAACGCACTTGTTAACGTTCCTGTCGCGCAGCTCAGAATTGTTCCGGGTTGAGAACCTGTGGACAGTGTCTGGAACAGCCTGGGTGTGGCTGGTGCAACGACCCTAGTGACACAGGAAGAGGGCACTGCCTTGAAGGATCTTCACGGGGACCCATGAAGCTCATAGGAACGCACAGTAACGAGATGGCTCTTGACACCAGTCTTTGTCCCAAAGAAAAGAACTATGAGTGGTCCTTTATCCAGTGTCCAGGTAATAAAAATGTGATGAAAATAATTTCAGTTTTTTCAGACAGTTCAGTTTTCAATCAAATTATTTTCAAACAATTTCAAGACCAAGAATATATATTTTTTTCTTTCTTGTACTAAAGATTTAGGAAAAAATAATGAAGACAAGGCTCAAAATTCAGAGATAAAAATATACATTCTACCCTATATCCATCTCTGTTATATAGATGACATTCTGTTCGGAATTATGAAATAGGCTGACTAGTCATTGCGTATGGTTATTAGATTTGGTTTTATGTCAGTTGTTAAGGGGAAATAATATTGATTTATGCCTGTGTTCTGCCCTAGTATTATAATATTTTAGACTTCAAAGGTAACTCTGAGGATCCAGTCAACCTTCACGCTAAGTATGGGAATTTTCTCTATAAAATACCTATGATGGAGCCTACTGGCCTCATTTTGAAAGTTGCCTTTGGTATTTTCTACCATGCAGTTTTGAAAGTCAGTAATAATTACTCATTTTCAGGGAGTTCTTTTGGTCCCAAAGGAAGTCTTTTCTAACAACCTTCTTAAAAAATCAATTTATTCATTATATTTTAATTGAGTGCCTACTATGTGCTAAGAAATATTTTAGATGTTAGAGATCTAACAGTTAACAAATAAGACTAAAATCATTGCATTCATGGAACCTGTAAACTGATTGAAATTACACATACACCTCAAGTAAATGAGGGAGTTTACCCATTTAAAATGTATAACTCAGCAGTGTTTATTATATTCACAGAATTATGCAATCATCACTACAACCCATTTAAAAACATTTTTATCGCCCCCCCCCCCCCCGTAGAAATCCGATACTGGCAGTCACTGCATGTTAAACCCCACTTCTCCTAGTCAGCTCTAGGCAACCACTAGTCTTTGTATCTCTATGGGTTTGCCTATTCTGGATATTTTATATAAAGTGAATCATACAATTGTCTTTTGGGATTGGCTTCTTTCCCTATGCATCATATTTTCAAGGTTTATTCATGTTGTAGGGTGTCATAGTACTGCACTTTTTTACCAAATAATATCCCATTTTCAGAGTATAGCACGTTTTGTTTATCCGCTCATCACTTTGTGGACATTGGGTGTTTCCGGTTTTTTGGCTTTTTGAGTAACGCTTCTGTGAACATTCATGTGCGAGTGTATGTGTAGACATATTTTCATGGCTTTGGGGATGGGATGTCTGGGTCAAATGGAAACTACGTTTAACCTTTTGAGGAACTGCCGGCCTGTTTCAAAGCAGCTGCCATTGTCTTACGCTCCCACCAGCAGTGCACAAGGCTTCCAATTCCTCCACATCTTTGCCAAACACTGGTTATTTCACATATTTTGATTATAGTCATCCAAATATGTGTGAAGCGGTATCTCATCGCAGTTTTGATTTGCAATTTCTTGTTGGCTAATAATGCTGAACATTTTTTTGTTTGCCTTTGGCCATTTGTATGTCGTCTTTAGAGAAATGTCTTTGCCCATTGTTGAGTTGGGGTATTTGTCTTTTTATTATTAAACTGCAAGAGTTCTTTATATATTCTGAATACAAGTCTTGTATTAAAAATTGATTTGCAGATATTTCCTCCCATGCTGTGGGTTGTCTTTTCACTTTTTTGTTCTTTTTGCTTTTTATTGAATTTATTGGGGTGACACTGGTTAACAAAATTATATGGTTTTCAGGTGCACAGTTCTACAGCACATCATCTATACACTGTGTTGTGTGTTCACCACCCCAAGTCAGGTCTCCATCCATCACCATCTATCCCCCTGTGCCCCCCCACCTTCCCCTTCCCCTCTCCCTCCGGCAATCACCACACTGTTGTCCACGCCCATGAGCTTTTTTCTCTTTTGCTCAATCCCTCCCCCGACCAGCAGCCTTCCCCCTCCCCCTGACAGCTGTCAGCCTGCTGTCTGTGAGTCTGTCTCTCTTTTGCTTGTTAGTTCATTTGCTCATTAGATTCTACACATGAGGGAAATTGTATGATACTTGTCTTTTCTGACTAATTTCACTTAGCATAATGCTCTCCAAGTCCATCCGTGCTGTCACAAGGGGTAAGATATTTTTCTTTTTTACAGCCGAGTAGTAGTCCATGGTATAAATGTGCCACAGCGTTTTTATCCGCTCATCTACTGATGGGCCCTTGGGCTGCTTCCAAATCTTTGCTATTGTAAATAAAGCTGCCATGAACAAAGGGGCACGTATGTTCTTTTGAATTAGTATTTCGTGTTTCTTCGGATAAATTCCCAGAAGTGGAATCACTGGGTCATGAGGTAGCTCTATTTTCACTTTCTTGCTCTCCACAGTGGCCGCACCAGTCTGCGTTCCCACCAGCAGCGCACGAGGGGTCCCTTTTCTCCACAGCCTGTCTTTTCACTTTTTTGATAGTGCCCTTTAAATCACAAAAGTTTTAAATTTTGATGATATCCTGTCTGTTTTTTTATTGTTTCTTGTGCAATTGGTGATATTCCTTTGAAACCATGCATACTATGAGATCCCAAAGATTTATGCCTTTTTCTTTTAAGAGTTTAATAGTTTTAGCTCTAACATTTAGGTCTTTGATCAGTTTTGAGTTACTTTTTTTTTAAGACTCTACCATGTTTTTAATTTTTTATTAATCTTAGAAGGAGGGAGGGAAGAAAAGAGGGAGGGGAGAGAGAGAGAAGGGGAGAGAGAGAAGGAGAGAGAGAGAGCGAGCTGTGGTCTCCTGCACGCGCCCAGACCAAGAATCGAACCCACCACCTTTTAGTGTACTGGAAGACACTCCAACCCGGTCATGCTGGCCAGGGTGGGTCACTTTTTATATGTGCTGTGAGAAACCATTTGGTGAAAAGACTGTTCTTTCCCCATTGAATTTATTTTTCATTTTGCATATTTTTCATCTCTAGAAATTGCATTTTAGTCATTTTATATTTTCAGTTTCTCTCTTTCTCTGTATTCTTGAGTATATGGATAATTCTCTTAATAGCTGTTTTAAAAAACCTTCTGTGCTCATTCCATCTCTGTACCATTTATTTGTCTGTTTCTATTGATGTATATATTTTTTACTGAATATGGGTCAGAATTTTCAGCTCCATTATTTTGCGCAGTGTCCTGGACATTGTGATTTTTGCAGTTTATTCTTCAGTTTTGTTGTATTTCTTTTAGGCTGTTGAGCTTTTTTCTGGCATGCGATTATATTACACAGGCTCTGTATGATCAATTTCAAAATTGTTTTTAAGGTTTGTTAGGACCTGTACATAGCAACCCGAAGTCCAGTGCAAATTAATTTCCACTAAGATAGTGCCTTTTTGTGACCTTTGTACCATCTCTTTGCACTATGAGGTCTCTCCACTTTGACTAGTGGGGATGCAAACTATTCCTAATTCCATGGGAGGTCCTGGCATTGTTTGACTTGCTGTTTTCTGGTAGTTCTTTCTCCAGCTTCATGGAGTTTCACATTATGTTCAATTATTCAGTCAGAGGTTCAATCACCTCTGCAGCTTGCTCTGTGAAGCTCTCTTCTGTAGTATTTTGTTCTACGATCATGATCTTTGTTTCCTCAATTGAATGAGCTCTCTGGCCTTTGTTTGGGTTTCCCTCTCTGGGCTGCATCCTCTCATCTGCTTCCAGGTAGCAAGCAGGGCAGTCACATTTTGTTTTTCTTTTCTTGGATGTGCCATTCCTGAGCTGCCTGTTATCTCCCAAAGTAGTCGCTTCCTGTGTTTTCTCTAGTTTTCTTATTGTTTACCATTAGAGGCCTATTATCTGAGTGGTTAATCGGGCAGAAGGGGAACCCTTCTATCACTGTGTTTTTATTTACAGTTAATCTCTTGTAAATAGCATGTAGGTCCTGTTTTTTCTTTTATTTTGGTCTTTTCTTTAAAAATCTAGTTAGATAATCTCTGTCCTTTATCAAAATGTTTAGTCAATTAATATTTAATATAGTATTGGTATTATTGAGTTTAATTCATACCATTAGGGTATTTGTTCTACAATTTTTCTTTATTTTTTTCTCTGTTGTTTGTTCTTCCTTTTGCTCTTTTTTTTTTGGATGAATTGTTTTTTAAGTCCATTTTTTATCACTTTCATTGGATTTTTAGCTATACCTCTTTTGTGTTTTTTTTAGTGACTGCTGTAGTGATTGTAATAGTCATCTTTATCTTATCACAGTCTACCTTGAATCAGTATTATACTACTTCATGTATAAGGTAAGAATATTACAATAGTGTAATTCCACTTGCTTTTTTCCTGTCCTTTGTGTAATTATTGCCATATATTATATATAGGTTACTAACCATACAATACATTATTTTTGCTTTAAACAATTTTCTTATGAAGAAATAAGAAAAAAATCTTTTTATTTACCCATATATTGACCATTTCTTGTGATCTTCATTTTTTTCAGATCGATCTAAATTTCCTTCTGCTGTAATATTTCTTTAGTTTGATGAACTTTAATGTAAATACTGTGTTTTTCAGTTGTGGCATTAAAATATGATAACTTTCATATATATGAAAAATGTTTTTATTGTGTATATGTGTCTTCATAGTTCAAGGATTTTTTTGTTGTTGTTGCTGGAAATAGTATCCTAAGTTGACAGATATATTTTTTCAATGATTTGAAGATATAATTTCCTTTTCTTGTGGCTTCCTTCATTTCTCTTAAGAATTTCTCTCATATTAGTTTGCTGTTTACCTTTTAAAAGTAGTATGTCTTTTTCCTCCCTCTGACTTTTTTAAGTAGTTTTTGGATACCAGTAATTTTAATATGATGTACCTAAATGTCAGTTTTATTCTTTGAAATTGTGAATTGTATGGCTTATTTATTCTGTGGCTTCATGTTTTTCATCAATTTTGTAACTTTCCTGACATTTTCTCATCAGATATTGCATTTGTTCTGTTTTGTCACTTGGTTCTCCATTTCTAGGAGTTCTCTTCACTTATGTTAGGCTTTTTCACTATGTCCCTAATTTTTCTTACTGACTACCCTATATTGTATATTCTTGCATCTCCTTTGATCTATATTTCAGTTCACTAATTCTTTCTTTGAATGTTTCCAATTTTCTCTCAAATCTATGTTTCATTTATTTCTTACTATTTAACATAGCACTGAAGCTCACTGTATTAAAGCAGTTTTACTCATGATTCTACATCATCTGTTTTTGCTGAAATCTGCTGGGCAGTTCTTCTAGTGTCTTCTGTTTTTTTCTCATGTGGTTACAGTTCTCTGGCAGTTTGGTTTTGGGTGGTCTCCGATGCTTCGCTCACGTGTCCAGTGGCGTGTGAGCTGACTGGCTGATCGAGGGGTCCTCAGCTGCAAATTCCTGAGATTTAGCTTGAGTTTAGGTCTAACAGACACCGGCTTTCTGCGTGGTGTATTCACACCTGAGGCAGACATCCTGTGTCATGCTCTCCAGCCGCCGTGTGGAGGCGAACAAGTCACTGTGCTTGCCCGCGCATCGCCCAGGATTGCCTTTGGAAGTTCTCGCTTTTGGAAAGGGGTAGTTGAGTGGCATCATACTAGGCATCCTCCTTTAATTTCCGAAGGGGGACTGCAAGTTACTACTTCCTAGTTTTATTTGTGTACTTTTCACCATACCCAAATTTTGGTTGTTGCTGGCAAGTTTTCTTACTCTTTCCGTAGAAATCTGTGAGGAGTAGGTGCAATTGCTAAATTTAGCCCTCTGACTCAGTAGTTAAAAGGGTTTATTTTTCTGATGAAAAAAATGTAGCCAGGAATTTCATAGAATACCTAAAGCAACCCATCTCTTATTTTGATTTCTTTCAGGTAATGCTTCGCACATAGTGAGCACTCAATACATTTTTTTTACATGAGCGAATTAACCTTACTGGTTTCACATAAAGTTTTCTGTGAAATGATATCTTAAACTTTCAAGCACAAGGTTACAAAAATTAAAGTTGACATCATTGTTTCTTACTATAAAAGTAATATGAAGTTATTTTAGGGAATTGATGGTGCAGGAAAATTTGCTAAACCAAGATAACCATCATTAACTTTTCCAAAGGCACAGTTATACATTTAAAAACAAAATTGTGATCATTCCAAACATAATGTTTTATATCTCTATTTTACTTAATCTGTCATGAACATTTTCCTTTGTTACTAAGCTTCTTCCTGTTTCATAAGGTAATCTATGATAATGTTGAAAACTGCATTATAACTTTTCTCAGTTTTATTAACGGATGTTGAAAATTATTTAACATTTTCCATAACTCCATGTCATTTCTATGCTGTGTTACAATAGAGCTATGCCTCTGAAAATTTCTGTAAGATACAGGTATTTGGGTTTTACTCTGTATGTGGGTGTATTTTTTCACCCTTAGATATTAACTCATGTTGATGACCTTGTGCTAGTCTCGGGATTTCCCTCTCATTTCCAAATTTTCCACATAGTAGAGGTGTGTATTTAATGTCTGCTGTTTTAATTCATACATCCTGATTATGCATTTCTTTCTTCCATTGTTTAGCTGTGTGACTTTGGGTAGTTGCTCAATGACTCGGGCTTCCTCATCTTAGAAATGGTCCTAAAAATAGTACTTTCTACATAGAATTGTTGTCACGATTAAATGATACAATTCATGTATATCACCTAGTACACTATATGACAGTGGGGTGGTATTTACAATATTTTAAAACCTTCTATGCAATATGTAAAGTGACCAATCAGAATACATGCCTTCCACAAACAGTTGGAATCACCTGCACATTGACTCTCTTGGCTAGAGAGAGCGCTCAGTTAAATGCCATCTCAGTTGTAATAATGATGAAAAAGATTATGAAGGTGACAGTGAGGATGATGTTTGAACAGTTACCAAACTAAGCCAATATTATGCCCCAATAGGCACTAAAGGTGTGAGATTTCATATAGAACTTTATTTCTCATCTGAAATTGTTGGAGCCTATTATAATATTAAAATGAAAATGTAATAAACCTTGTATTATGAAAACACAAAAAACTCATGCTTTAAATCTGATTCTATTAGTTCATAGCCACATAGAATTTGAGTTAAGCCTTGAAGCTTTTCTTGCCCAAAGAAGATAAACATTTATGCAAATTAATTTAAAAGTACGATTTTTCATATATATTTTCTTGAAGTAAGGACCTATCGCCACACAATTTTCTATATTTATTGATCCTTTGTTGTTATGTGTAAATTTTCACACATTTAATCAAAGCTATGTTCAAACTTTTGTTTATGTAACTCAATAGACAATATTCACATGAATCTTTTAGGAATATATTAAAAAGGATTCCTTGCCTAGCTTTGATTTTTATGTTTCAGTTTATCTCTAACCTGCACATTTTATAGGGCATAAGGCAAAATTTCTAAATAGAACTTATTGTATATATTGCCCTGTATGGATATTTTGATCCACATATGATATGCATTAAAACAATTTGGGAAGTGTCCTTTGGACTTTGCTAACATTCAGTTTTTTAAAATAAACCCTTTGTCTTGATATTGTACTTGGAAATATTATATAGATGTTTATTGTGTGTGTGTGTGTGTATATATATATATATATATATATACACACACACACACACACATATATATTTACTATTTTCTTTAGCCTGCCAGTGTAATGGACACAGCACTTGCATCAATAATAACGTGTGTGAGCAGTGTAAAAATCTGACCACAGGAAAGCAGTGTCAAGACTGCTTGCCAGGCTATTATGGAGATCCTACGAATGGAGGACAGTGTACAGGTAACTATTTTTTATTTCAATTCAAGTGTGTGTGTGTGTGTGTGTGTGTGTGTGTACTACAGAAAATTGAATTGAGAAAGATGCACCTGTTGTGGAAAATATACTTTTAAAAAAGAAAATTTTGCTGTAATGTCAATATTTTTGGAAAATGCTATATTAGGGACTATGTAAACTATAAAAATTTTGTGATGGACTTTAAAAAATTTTACTTTTGTTATTTCAAAAGGAATTCATGTTGCCCAGCTGGGCATGGCTCAGTGGTTGAGCATTGACCTAGGATCTAGGAGATTGAGGTTCGATTCCTGGTCAGGGCACATGCCTGGGTTGCAGGTTTGATCCCCAGTCAGGGGCGTGCAAGAGACAGCCGATCAATGACTCTCTCATCATTGATGATTCTCTCTCTCTCCCTCTCTCTTCCTTTCTCTGAAATCAATAAAGATATATTTTTAAAAAAATTCATGTTTATTATACAAAATTTATCAAATACAGATAAAGTTAAAAATTACCTGTGATCTCACTATTCAACACACTGCAACGCCTCAACACTCAACGCACTACACTACTTTGCAGTGAAGGAGTATCCTTGAACTCCACAACTATTGAATTCTTACTACATGCAAGTACTGTGTTAGGACTTAAACTTATATACACTCTATGGATGTTACAATAGGAAATTGAATGATAGAATCACTAACAAAGCAGTTAATTCTGATGGAAGGCTCTGGGTAGGCCCTTGAGAGTTGAGGGCAGTTTATGATCTTCAATTTTATGTGATTATTATGAGTTGCATGTTTTTCATTATAATTTGTTCCAAATATAAGGTAGCTAAGCTATAATGTTACTAATCTTAAAATATTTTTCATTTCTTAATATGTATTTGTTTTATTCAATTATTCATAAAAAAGATGTACAGAGTAAAAAACCTTCTAAATCATGAAATATACAGATATGTAAAAATGTGCAGTCTTGTAGGACTAAACCTTCTTCATCTAGGTCTTACTCTTTTTGAGTAGTGTATTGCAAGATTGCAAGATGTCTAGAGGGCTTAGTTGGTATTGTGAATAAATTCTCAGTAATTTAACATTGTATTTATATTGATTTAAGTAACATTTATTTTTATATTTATTATTTTATGTCTTTTAGTTCATTTTTGTTCTTTTTCTTGGTTCTTGAATAACATACTTATCTGAATTTTTTTTTTATATGCATGGGTGGGTAAAAGTAGGTTTATAGTTGTCTGTATGGAAAATAATGCGGTATTTAATAAATAATAATACTAGAATAAACTATGTTTCCCCTACAACTGTAAACCTACTTTTGCCTATCTCCATATAGTGGTATACTTATCTGAAATTATAGATATGTACTTTTAATAGTAATAAAGAAACTTACTGTTTTCCAGTTTGGGGAAGAAAAGTGTTCTTTCAACATAGTGATAATTCTATGTTTTTATCTTTGTTTCTATCAGCAAATCTTATATTTTTCTGAATATTAATAATATCTGTCCATAGCTGACTGTTACAGACGTATTTAATATTTTAATAAACACAGTGGGCTATGACACAAAGATTCTCTGAGACTAGAGGGTAGTGTAAAAGAAGACTAATTAACTTTTCTTTCTCTCTACTAGGATGGGAGTTTTTTTTTCATTTTAAACTCTTCTCACATACTGCAGATTGTTCATAGAAGCAGAAAATTTATAAGCAAATGAATTTGAGCATTTTCTAATATAAAAGTAAGAAGTTTAATTCTCTCAAACTGGGAGCATTGACCTGAATAATCTAAAGATGCAGATAAATGGAAGTCACTTGACATGGAAATCTTGGTTTTATTAGTTGTTTTGACAGAACAAAATTAAAAGTTTGCATTTGCTGAGCATACATTATTGTGCTGTGTGTCAGAGAAAAGCCAACCTGAGATTTTCTTCATTCCAGCGAGAGCCCATTAAATGAATAACTATATAATTATGTGTAGATATTTAGAACATGGTATAACCATGAAGTTACGCTTTGATCAAAGATTCTGATCAGAATAGCATTTTTATATAAATTTAATCACATTAAGAAACCAAGAAAGCCTTTTTAATCATGCAAAGGCGAGAGAAAACTCCTTTATTTAGGAGCTGATATATCTCCAATCTTCCAGAACTGCATGATTAAAAAGGAACTTCATTGCTTAGCTGCTGGAATATTTTTAGCTAGTTTGTCCTCACTCTCTACTAGTTTTTTGAAATTCTTTTATCATCATTGGAAGTGGGGGGGGGGGTCCCTTTCCCCATTGGGTGCTGGGGATTGGGCCCTTACGATACCTTGAGAAAAAGAATTCTCTAGGGCTCGCAGGGCAGGGTGAGTGATTATTATTTGTGTGGAATTACATGCCTGCATTTCTAAGGTCCCATTTCCCTTAAACCGGTCCTGGAAGAGGTGCAGCTGGGGATTCAGCAGAGCCAGAAGCAGAGCCAGTGTCCAGAGTTTCTGTTCCATGGTGGAGTTGAATCCAGTAGAGCATCAGGCTAGTTCCGGCCCATCAGTCCACTGTGCGGGGTCCATGTGGCCGTGAGCCAGGAGCCCAGTGCACGAGAGAGAGAGAGAGAGGAAGGGAGGGGGAGGGAGGGAGGGAGGGAGGGGGACTCCTTTATTGAGCAATTTATGTATTTTGCATCTTCGGGAACTTGCAGCGGCCACACCTACTCTCGCCAGTAACCTGTTCAGAGGTGTGACTGCCAAGCTGCACTCTCCCCGTTCCACGCACACTTTCCTGAGCGGCAGCTTTCTCACAAAGTGCACAACTGGCGTGCCTTCGCCCCTTTGATTCCCTTTGATTCCCATTGATTCTCTTTGATTCCTAACTGGTTCCTTGCCATGCTGCCACTGTTTTCCTTGGTGAGCGTTCCTCTCAGATGCTCAGCCGCCCTAGGGTTTCTTTATTCTATCTTCTCAAGCTCTTTCCTCCTGTGGGTTCTCACAGAAGGAACGACAAGGACAAGAACTGAGACTGGGCAAACTTTGACACTGACCCTAAGTCAAGTATTTCAGGATGACCCTTGCTAATGGGCAACAGGGGAGGCAGATTACTACTTTTCCGTCAGCTGCCTTTCTTGGAGACCCGTGTGTGGGCCGAGCCTCACGAAACTGCCGGCGGCAGTCCTGCACCTTGGGGAGCTGGGGAACTCGGCCAGCTGAGGTAGCCGGGCCCTGCCCCTGCCCCTGCCCCTGCCCCTTCCCTGGGGGTCCTGCCTCAGCTCTCCCTCCCTGTGTAACTGGCGCAGACCCAATTTCAACTCAGCTTTGACTTCAACTTCTGACCCTTGGTTAGTGTTGAATAACCCTTATATCATCTTTTATTCTGTTTATTGTTTACTTTTGGTTATAAGTCGATAATGCAACTTTGCATTGTAGGGAACAGAAATACCGTGTGACTATATAATGGCCCTGTAGGGTGCATCTCGGCTGTAAGAGCATCATGTAAAATTCGCAGAGCAAAAGGCCACTGCGTGGTGATTCTGTAGGTGCTAATTCAGCATAAAAAGAAGCTCAAATGCTGACAACAACAGAATAATTTCAGCACTGTCATGAAGCATACATTTTAGACAATTGAATTTAAAATACATTTGTGCCATTTTAGCCAGAAGTACAGCTCCACAGGGGAATTCTCTCAAAATGAGCTTACATTAAAAGGTATTTTAACACAATTTTTTTTTTGTCCCAGAAATTATTAAAGCTACTATATGACAATTCTTTCAAGAAACTGTGCGAGTGTTAACTATTTCCAGTACTACCATAAAGGATAAATAAAAGATTCATCCCAGTTTTAAAATATTAATGTGCATGGTGTTTTCAGTGAAGTTCTGAATGCAGGGCAGTATTCATACGCAGCTCTGCAAGTTCATGTGAAGATGCCCTGGCCCCTTCACTCACTGCTTAGAGTTGCGTGCACAGTGTCAGCCAGCCTTCGTGACCCTGTGACCTGATGAGCGTTCCTCATCTTCCTGTTTCTACATCTTTTCATTCATTTCCATCATTCTCCCATGTTGTGTTTCCACAGCTAATTCTACAAACCTGAAGGAAAGTTATGCTGATTAATTCACTTTTATGTAGACATGACTTTGAAGGAAAAAAAACAGGTTCTTAAAAAACTACCTAATACCAACTTATTTGTGTGTGTGTGTGTAGGGGTGTGTGTATTTAATACTTTATATTAATTATCTACTTTTTAAAGCAAATATTCCTGAATGATCAGCAAGAAACTTAGTGTTCTAGAATACTTTAGCCCAGCCAGCGTGGCTCAGTGGTGAGTATCGACCTATGAATCAGGACGTCATGTTTGATTCCCAGTCAGGGCACATGCTTGGGTTGTGGGTTCGATCCCCAGTAGGGGGCCTGCAGGAGGCAGCTGATCAATTGCTCTCATCATTGATGTGTGTGTGTCTCTCTCCCCCTCTCCCTCTCTCTCTCTGAAATCAATAAAAAACACAGACATATAGAATAATTAATACTTTGATCAAAACCAGTGACTCAGCTTATTTTTATGTTTGTATGTGAATCAAGAAAACACCACATTATTTCATTTTTGTCAGTAGAATGATTGAACTTCACAGGAACACAGTAGTTCTCATTAAAGGTTGTTAAAAGGCCTGGTGACATGGCTAAATACATTGCCCAGGGTCACACATCTAGTGATTATAGGTGCTCATTGTGAAGCTAAGCTGCTTGACTCCAAAGCTCTTGTGCTAGTTGAGACCCATTTCATTGAGTAGATGGCCAAAGCAGAAGTGGAAAGAAGCCCAAAGAATGAGAGACATACTCGGATCTGTAAATACCCAAAGGACTTTAAAGGGTTTCACAGATGTTTCTTTCTCTCTCTTTAGAAAAAAAGGAAAAAAATCAATGTGAGAGAGACACACCTCGACTGGTTGCCTCCAGCATGCGCCCCAACTGGGCAACCGAGGTACATGCCCCTGGCCGGAATCGAGCCAGGGACCCTTACAGTCCATGGGCCAGCTCTCTAACCACTGAGCCAAATCGGCCAGGGCTCAGAATTTTTCAATGAGCGAATTTACTTCCCTTTACTTAAAAATAACTCATATGGTAACCCTAGTTTTGGGATGGCAAGGGGGAAATTCATGGTGTGAAAAGATAATGAAATCGTCCTTGAAATGTGCTGCACGTTTGCAATGGAGAGTATTCAGTGTCATCTTGCTTTTGACTTTGCAGCTTGTACATGCAGCGGCCATGCAAATATCTGTCACATGCACACAGGAAAGTGTTTCTGCACAACTAAAGGAATAAAAGGTGATCAGTGCCAACTGTAAGTAAAAAGGGGTTTCTAGAACTTTTGTGGGTTGAACTTGTGCTGCAGAACAAATTTTTGTAGGTTTTCCCCTTTTAAGTCTAGTGTTTTGCTGGTTAAGTAAACAGTATTATTGTAAGCTATGTTTACTTGGGTTCTATCAATTCTCATAAAAAGTTAAGCCTTTTAAAATGACAGTTTTGTGGAGGCTTTAAAACAGAGCCCATAGACCATGTTTGCATTTTGTATCTCTCTAAAAAGGAGAAACATTTGTATTTTTTCCTTGAAAACTCATGTTACGTATCAAATATGCATCATCATCTTTAAAGTTTTCCTTTGTATCTCGTTAAATAATTCAGATTCAGTGCTTTTATGCCTCTCTTTCTATTTGAATCTTTCATGATTAATTCTGGTATTTGTAGCCTTTTAAGCCTTTCAGGTGATTTTTTATACCTGTTCTCTTTTCCCTGTTATGTCAGCAGACATGACCCACTTCTGTTGTTACTGTGCCCAGTAGTTTTATGAGTGGCTTTTGTCTTTTTATAATTTGTTATTCTCAAGATTTATTCAACTCCCCAAAATAACTTTAAGAGGTAGTTGTTTCATGTTATTTGAGTGTTTTCCCTTTTTATTTTTTTCATGTATGCCATATATTAAAAGTGTTTTCATAGTTTTGAATTGTATATATGCCAACACTTATGTTTATGTTAGATATAAATGTACTGTATTTGATACAAACCATAAACGCCAACTATAGTTATAAAAAGTTAAAATTTTCCAAAACTATAAATATATAAAATTATACTCAAAAAAGTCTGTTAACCATGGAAAATGATCACTCTGTTTTTATTGAGAAGAAATACCTATTTTTGCTGTAGAATTATCCCAAACATTTCAAAGTAGATGCTATGTCTTTGACTGGTTGCTGAGCTATCATAGGTTTTCAAGTTCAGAGAAGATGAGAAGAACCAGCTTTTATTTCTTCTCCATAGGCTCTAAACTCAAAAACGGAGCCAGAGCGTAGGATTATAGGGCAGTTCTTATTAAGGAAGACTGTTTGGTCTCCTTACTGATGGGATTAGATCAGAGTCCTGTGCTCTAAGACAGGAGGATGCCTCCAGTACTTTGCAACACCAAATACTGGCTGTCACAAGCAGGGCCAGTGTGGGCTCTGCCTGCGCACGAGGGCTTCATGCTTGTTTTAATGCTCTGCTGTCATCATCTTGAGATTCTTAATACATTTTTACCAAGATGATGCATTTTACCAAGAAAATGCATTCTTAATGCATTTTCATTTTGCTCTGCTCCTTGCTTTCCTCTCACCCCCTCCGCCATGAATCATGTAGCAGGTCGTGGTCGTAAGCAACAGGTGATTTATCTTTGTTCTGTGACTCCATCCTGAAGATGAGCACTGGCATCTTTAATTCACGCCGCACCTCTGCATCTGTGATATAACCACCCACAATAATCATCTCTTATGTGATTTGGTACTGTTTTCTCCAGATGAGATAGTGGAATTTTAATTCATTGAACGTATGGGCTCCTAAGCTTAGATCTATGGAGTTACAGGGTTTGGCATATGTATGAAATACTGAAAGATAAATTATATATTTCTGAATGATGAAATACACTTACCCTAGTTCTTATGTATAATTTTTTTATAAGCAGAGGAAAAATTGGACTACTAATTTGTGAAGAGTATTTTGTAGCCAGAATGATGTTCATTACTTATTTTGTTTGATTTGTTTAGCTTTTGAGTGTGGGGCAATGAAAGATAGGGCCATTATTTCTGAAGCGATTATTTCCTATAGCGTGCTTACCAAATGCCCTTGTTAGGAAGCAAAGCTGGTCATTCACATCAGCAAACAGTGATTAAGGGGGTGCTTGGGACTGTTAATGAAGATTAATAACACGTGGTTTTTGCTTAAAGTATTTTTCAAGCTAGCAGTGGAGACACTGGGCAAAATAGACTAATTTCTTACATTAGCGATTGGAAATGCTTTATCAACCCGCCCTCCTCGCAGGATAGTTTCTGTCCAGCTTTGTGCAGTCAGACATCACATATTCTTGGTTTTCTTCACAACCTCCCCAGACTGAAATTGCATCTCTTCCTCTTTGGTAATTAGTTCCCTGCATTACCTGTGTACTTGCCTGTATCCTCAATTAGAGTGAAACTCTTTGGGGACAGTTGCATCAATAGCACATTGTCAGCGCTCAATAAATTTATTTAATGAAATGGACTGAAGAAAGTACTGGAGGGTGCTGAAGAGGGAGGGACTCGTTCATCTTGGAGTTCAGCCGAGGGGCTAATAAGTTGGTGCCCGGGTGCACTGTCGGTGGGGCCTGCAGCTCCTGACAGCTCCGGAAACGGTGGCCTTCACGCCCTTTTTGGAGTCCTTCCCCCGCGCCCATGAAACCCACCAGCTGCTCGTGGAAACATTGAAGACTTTTTAAAGAATGTGCTTCTTGTGGTATAAGCTGGGCGTGGGAATGGCAGACACAGGGCGGGGCTTTGGTGTTGGCATCAAAATATTCAAGTAAAGGGGCACCAAATTGCTCATCTTGCCAGGGTACTGGGAGTTCTCATTCTGGCCCTGGCCCGAAACACAGTGGGAACTCAACACTGGTAACTAATAAAGGAATTTAATGAAAATATAAACTCTAATGTAAATATATAATGAGTGAAGTAGTATTTTTTCTGAATATTGTTTCCTTTAGAGGGGCCATTTTTCCCATCCCTAGTTTACCTTTAGGTCAGCAATATCTAAGATTTTTACCTGTTTTAACTGATTTTGTTATATATAGCCTTTTTTTTGGTTCTGGGGGGAGGCAGAGGATGATGCCAATGCCTTTTTTACTTTAAGGACACCAGACATGTGCCCTCTGTAACGACAGTAATTTTGGCTATTGCAATTCCATTTTATTGTTTTTATAGTGTTCAGTTTTTTTTAAACTAAAGTCTTCACTTTATTATAGTTTCTAATTGTCTTTTATAGTTTCCAATTTTTTAGGCAAGTTTTTAATCTTGTTCCTTATTTCCTTCCATATAAAAAGAGTTCTTTCACAGCCTGTCTTTCCCAGATAGCAGCTGAATTCCCAGGGCTCTATTTACACGATCATTTGTTTCTGCTGCCTCCTGTTCTTGTTTCCTTACCAGTCTCCAAGCCTGTTTACTTTTTATTTTACACTGGATACCATATTTGCAAAATCAATTTATAGATGGTTTGAGACCTTGCATGGAAGCTCTTTCTAAAGGGAATTCAGTTCTGCTGTGTGCCTGAGGACACTAGTACCTTCGTCATTTTCAGGAATAAAGATGCTTCAAGTTAGATCTTCAGTCTCTTGAAGGACTTTCTGTGTCCTTGCTCTGAGGTTAGTCTTTGTTACTTAGCTCACCAGCCTTTGGCGGGCCTACCTGCCCATCGTTTTTCCTGTGAAATACTGTTTCCATCCATAATCAGGGACAAAGGGATCGCCCGATAACCTGGGAGTCCATCCTCTGCCTCCTGGCTTGGCAATTTCTTGCTCTTTTGCTCTGCAGTGCTTTTATGCATCAAAAAAAATAAAAATCTACCTTTTTCGTTGTCTTAAACTTACTATTTACTGGATTCTGAAATCCATACAGCCTTATAATTTTAGAGCCTATACCTCCTGTACTCTTTGAGGATCTGTCTTACCTTCATGTCTAAAATTTTATTGTTTTATGATAAGTTGCCTTGAATATATGGTATCAGAACTGATATACTCAATATATTTTTGTTAATATTATATGATACAATTTTTATGGGTTTCTATAGAAGAAAAACAAAGCAAAAGCAATTATTTTGTGTATAATTTTCATAATTTCTCATCAAAACGTAAATTTATCAGATTCTCAGCTGATTTATATAATGTCATATTATTTCAAAATTTTAGCAGATGCCCCCCCCTTTTTAGTTTCTGAATAGAAAAATTATATCTCATGATAAGATATATATTCATATATATTTAAATATTTAAATCAATAGGAACAAAATGAAATACCCTGTTTTAACACTTAGAAACATGAATTATTATATAATTTTAAAGTGGCATTTATAATGTAATGTCATCATTCACATAAATAGTAACCAGTATTTAAGTGACATGTAATGGGAATATTTACCCTTTCAAAACCCCTACTAAATATTTCAGCCTAGATTTGTTTTCTGAAAAGGCCTGGCTGTTTGCTTCACTTGGTTGGTGGGAAGAGAGATTGATTATCTCTTTGCTTAGACACAGAAATACTTTGAAGTTGTGTTTTTAATTAAGCCACGCAGGAGACTCCTGAAGGCTTTCAATGTTTGCATCTAATCTTTAGACAGAGGATTCTGAATTTTAAAAACATTACTTAGCTTACAGATCAGAAATATTAATGTAACTTATAGTGCAAAGTTAATTTGTTTAAAGCATTAGTTATATCTACACTTGTCCATTTACATTTTCTTCTTATAATCTGAGTTTGAACTTGATCAAGTAATTTAACTCCTCAAATTGTTTGTTATGTGAATTAGATTAGTAACGTTCATATCTTAAATAAATATAATGATATATTTTATAATAAAAATTTTTACATACAACAAAAATATTATGGTGGACACACCCTAAGGTGACTACCAATGATCTCTGCCTTCTGGTATTCACACTATTTCCTTTCCTTGAGTATGGACTTGTGACTTGCTTTTAAGCCAGAAAATATGGCAAAGGTGATGGAATATCAAGTCTCTGATTCTGTTACATTATGTGATAAAGGTGATGGTACGTCGCTTTCATGAATATGCTTTAAGTCAATGTCTTACTAGAAGACTTACTCTAAAAACTTTCCCCTTTCTGTACTGAAGAAGTAAGCGGAGCTTAAGGTGTCCTCCAGCCAATAATAAGAAACAAAGGCCCTCAGTTCTATAGCCGCAAGGAAATAAATTCTGCCAACAACCTAAGGGAACTTAGAAGTAGATCTATCCCCAGTTAAGCCTCTGATGAGAACACAGCCCCAGCTGACACCTTGATTACTGCTGTACAGAGAACCCCTGCTCCAGCCAACACCTTGATTGCATCCCATTGAGTCTCTGAACCAGACAACCCAACTATGCCAGATTCCTGACCATGAAAGCTGTGAGGTGATAAATATGTGTTGATTAAAGTCACTAAGTTTGTGGTAGTTTGTTACTTAGTATTTATTAAATAGCTAGTACAACTATATCCAGTTGCTTTTGTTTTATTCACCAAATTATATGATTGTGTACAAAATAGTTATATAACACATTAAGTGTTTTTAAAGATGTTTTACTGTGGCGTCTAATTACTTTTTTGTTTAAAAAACATGAGGCTTTTGAAGTTTGGTGTTTAATAGTCAATGAGTTTTTTTATTTCTGCAGATGTGACTCTGAAAACCGCTATGTTGGTAACCCACTTAGAGGAACATGTTATTGTAAGTATTTGTATTTTTTATTTTAATGAATTGTTTTGTATTATTTATTTCAGGTGATTTGGCAGATAATAAAATTCATTTTAAATAACTGATGTCATTATTAGATTACCATTTCTGTTTATCTTAAATCTCATTAAAACACATATTGATAAGAAAAGCAATGTCTTTATATTTTCTTAATTGTATTTGGTGCATTTATCCTACTCTAAGGAGTAAAATAGCAATAGGTCTTATTCTGAACATGGAACAAAATACAGAACTTGAATAAGCTCAGCTAGATTTTAATGTAATCTTTTCATTATGATCAAATTTTCAACAACTACAATTTTGTGATAGATTTTTTCAGGGGGGAACTTTGCAAATAATGGAATTTGAATTCTTTCTTTCCCTTCTGGATACTTTTTTTTTTTCTTGCCTTGTTGCATTGGCTACTACCTGTGGTACTCAATGAAAAGATGTGGTGAACATGTAAATATTCTTGTCTTGTTCCTGATCTTAGAGAGAAGGCATTCGGTCTTTCACCATTAAATATCATGTAGGTTTTTCCTAGATATCTTTATCAGGTTGAGAAAATTTCCAGTCAGCTTTGCTTTGCTGAGCATTTTTATCAAGAATTGGTGTTTGTTTATATCATATGGTTTTTCTACATCAATTGAGATGATTAGAAGGTGTTTCTATTTTACTTGGTTAATATAGCAAATGGTATAACTTATATAGTTATACCACTGTTTTTTATTTGTTAAACCAGATATAAGACATTGGGGTTATTTCCAGGCTTTGGCTGGAAAAATGCTAATATAAACATTTAGATGATCTTTGTGTAGACATATATTTTGATTTTCCTTGAGTGGATTCCCAGGAGTGGAATTTCCAGATTGTATGATAAACTTATGTTTAAGTTTTTAAGAAACTGACAAATGATTTTACCACATAGCTCTACAGTTTTACATTCCCACAATTTATAAATGTTTCAGTCTTTCTACATCCTCACCAACACTGTGTATTGTCCTTCTGATTATAGCAGTTCTAGAATATGCATAGTAGTATCTTGTGATTTTAGTTTGCATTTCTTTTATGACTAATAATTTTGAGCTCATTTCATGTGTCCATGCTTCTAATGTTAGATGTGTAAAATAGTAATTTTATGGTATTTTTGTTGCTTTTTAAAATAGTATTTTTAAAATTACATTTTCTATTTATGTTTGACATATAAAAATAAAATTTATTTTAATACATTGATCTGATATTCATCAACTCTTTATTAATTCTAATTTTATAGATTTGTTTGATTTTTTAAATGGCGTTAATTATATTGCATGCAAATAAAGACAGTTTTTTCCTACCTTTTCAATTTCTTAATTTTCTTATTGGGATGATTGGGATCTCTATTTCAGTATTGAGTCAAAATGATGGTAGTAGATATTATAATCAAGTAGAGACTTTGATAGAATTTATGGAATATTCCCTGTAACAAGTTAAGAAAATTCTTCTGTATATCAGTGTGCTTCAATATTTATTTGTTTAATTTTTCATCCTCACCAGAGGATATGCTTATTGATTTTAGAGGGTGGGGGGAGAGAGAGACACAGACAGACACACAGACAGACATTGATTGGTTGCAGGGATCGAACCCACAGCCTAGGTATGTGTCCTGACTGGGACTCAAACCCTTGACCCTTTGGTATATGGGTTGTGCCTCCAACCAGCTAAGCCATAGCGGCCAGGGAAGTGTGCTTCAAGATTTAATCATAAGTGCCTCTTTCCTTTACCTTGTTAAATGTGAAGTTCCATTCATAGATTTTCTAATGTGAGACATCTTTCATTCTGGGGTAAACCAAACATAGTCATGGCATATTATTTGAAATACCACTAAATATTACTTGTTTATATTTAATTTAGGATTATTTTCAGTATGCATGAATGTAGACTATATTTTTACTCCCCCCCCCCCAATTAAGTGACCTTTGACTGTAATAATATAGTTTTTCTTTTCTATCTTTATGTTGTGTTACTATGGTGATAGCTTTTGAAAATAAATTTGAGAAGACTGCTATCTTTTTTAAAAAAACAGAAACAGTTAAAAATATCATTATGTGATCTTCAAAGATTAGCAAATTCCACCAAAATCTCTGGGTCTGGTGCTTTTTTGTAGTTTTTGGTTCATCTTATTTATTTATTGCCAGGTTACAGCATGAGAGTTTGGGTTTATTAATTCTTTCCACTGATTTTGATTTCTAATTCATCAATTTTAGGTTTTGTCTTTCGTAATTAAAAAACACACTGTTGTTGTTTTGCCTGCGTCTGGTATGGACTCTCACTCTTTTAAAAATGTTAAAGGAATAGTCATAAAGCGCTAGATGGCAGTCTTGTCATTTGTTATGAGACCTTCAGAGCTTAATGGCCTTTGAAAAAAAAATAATGGTGTTGAAAAATAGAAAAGGTCAGTAGTTCTTGTAATAGTGTTAATGGAAACTTTCCTGATTTTAAAGATCGGAGTGAAATTTAAAATGAAGGTCTACACTGTAACACAAAGCAATTGAGTGCAGTATGGTGTTAACTTAATTGACAGTAATGTGCCAGCAGTTGTATCCTGTAGATAGTCTTAGTAGTTTTTCAAATGTCAGTTTAAAACCAAAAACCAAAGGTGTTAGAAATTTGTCATGCCTCACATGAAAGAAAAGAAAGTTTCTAGCCGTGATATCTTAATTAGATTGACCCTTGTAAACATTCAATTACACAATTCATCTCAGCAGATATAAAAATATAAATTTATCTCAGCAGATATAAAAAGTAGTAGCCTCAAAGTAGTGTAGTTTCTTTTTCCCTTAAATGCTTTATTATTATTTTTTAATACCACTGCATTCTAAACACTGGGCTCTTGCTGGCCAACTCTTGAGCCCTTGAGCACTATGTGAAACCTGACATCCCGGAACTTCAGTAGCTAGTGAGGCAGATCTTCCTAATTTCATTTTGTTCCTTTTTATAGAATTTATTGGGGTGACACTGGTTAAAATTATACAGGTTTCAGGTGCACAATTCCACACACATCACCTGTGCACTGTACTGTGCGTTCACCACCCCAAGTCAAGTCTCCTTCCGTCACCATTTATCCCCCGAACACCCACCTCTACCTCCTTCCATCTCCCCTCTTAATGATAATAAGAATTGTAACCAAGAAAACCTTAAACACAAAGTCAAAGACCGGGCTATGAAAATGTTACCTAGATGATGTATTTTCAATGGTTAGAACCCAGTACAGAAAGTCACTGTCTGCAGTCATCTACCCTATGGTATCATTGCACTAATTCTTCACTACATGTAATACCCAACTGCTAATTATCTTGCGTTAGTACATTTCCAAGTAATCAAACATATTTTGGCTTATTTCACCCTTTGAAAGATTACTGTGTTTTTTAAAAAATTTCTTCTATTGCTCTTTAGAGTTCAGGATGCAGTTTTGTGATGATAATGATACACTACCTTTATAAGAATAAGGAATTTAATTACTACTTTATATTCCGTGATCTCCTCTCCTACTCATGGTGTCTTACCTTAGTTTATATGTGTATAAAAACAAAATATTTATCCATTTATCTCACTGTAAACCCTTTAATTATTGTTGAGTTATTTAATGTTTATGTCTTGAATAGAAAGACATTATTTATAAGCATATTACTTATTGGACCTGATTTCTCTATTTTTGATAAACTAGAGATATTTTGTTCAGTACATGGGACAACGCTCTAACCATCTGAGCTGCCTGGCTAGGGCCTAAATTCTTATTTATGCAATCAGTATAAAAACATGCTATTTCTCCCAGTTTAAAAACCAGCTTCTCGCCTCTCTTGATCACACTTACTCCTCCTGCTATTTTTTCATTTCTCTGCATTTGTCAATAATACAGGTAGCTTCTGGAAGACTTGATTTCCAAGCAGCTTTAAAAGGAAACATTAGGTGTAGGAGTCCAAACTTCCTTCAATTAATAATAATTCACATTCACCGAGTGGTATTCCTATTAGTCACTTGAATTGAGTAATACTCCTACTAATTTTGTTCTCGGTCAGGCTTGTATTTTTAGCCCAACTGACATTTAGATTGCTCCGTACCGTACATAATATACATTGCTCTTGTCTTGTACTTCCAGCTTTACCAAACGAGAACAGAGAAATCAAGTGTGAAGCCTCACCAAGAACTTGGTGGGGCATGCTTGTGGCCGAGGGGTACAACCCAGGCAGAAGAGTGTCCACAGGCCTGGGCACTGCAGCTTTGCCCAGAGCTGCTCAGGTTCCCAGGTCACCCAAGACCCTGCCTCCTAAAGGGTATCCACTCCTGACTTCGTAATGTTTAGTTTCAAGCTGGAAAACATACAGATAATTATGCAGACAAATTCTTGAAAGTAGTCCTGAAGCGTTTAGTTTGTCTTAGTGGTGTTTTGCTTTCGCTCTGAGTAGATACTGTTCTTTCCTCGGCATTGCAGCCCTACTTCTGAACCCATCGGCTGCTCTGACTAGCGATCACTACTCTCTCTGTGCGACATCATGTGTCCTCGACCCCGTGCCACTAAATCCTGGCTGGCTTCCTGCCTCGGAGCTTGCCCTCAATCTCCCCGTGGGCTCCTTGAGGATCTGAGTAGTTCCCAGTGGTAGGCCTCAGGGCTCTCTATTTACACCTGGTGATTGCTCAGCTCCAGGGCTTTAGATCCCACCCAAAATGCCGTGCTCTTGAACTCTATTTAAGGTGCCATCTGCACAGAGATGAGCCAGAGAACACATATGCATATATGTAGAACCCACAGACACAGGCCCGAGTACCCTGAAGGCCTGGGGAGGGGGCGGGAGTGGGGGGGAGGGGGTCAGTGGGGGGAGAGGGGGGACATCTGTAATACTTTCAACAATAAAGATAAAATTAAAAAAATAACTAACTTAAATTTAACATCCTTAAAACTAAGCTCCTAATTTATTCCCCAACTCCCAACAAATAAAACCTATTCTTCTTACCCTGCTCGGCAAATGCTGATGTTACGCTTGGTCTTGGGTCAAAAAAACTTTACCTTTCTCTCTTTCAAAGGCTCCTTCCGTTTATTTATTCCGCTCGCTCAGCCTGTCGCGCCTTCCAGATGCATCCCATGGGTCGGGCCTCCCCTCCTGACCCCTGCTGCTGTCCTCGCCCCCATCGCCTCCCGCCTCCTCTTGCCGCAGCGTCTGTAAAAGCATCGCGGGGAAGGCTTGTTCTCTCTTTGAGGCTCCTGTGCTTGTTTCCTCTGCCCGGATTACATTTTCTCTGCTCAGCTCTACAGTTTCTCCTCTTATTATCTTTGCCTTTTCCAATGTTCCGTCTCAACAATTGCAGGCATACTTCTACCCCGACAGCAGCTTCTCCCCCTTTTCACTGATTTGCTCTTATCCAAAACCCTTAGCGTTACCTGTTAGATGCTTAAATTACTTATTAATTGTTGATGTCCATCCAACAGAATATGAGTTGCCCGAGGACAGAAGCTTTTGCCTTTTATTGTTGTATCTCCTGTGCCTAGAACGACACTGGCCCTTTGAATTCACCTCTGCATTTTCTGGAAGTCAGGCGAAAATAGGAAATAGGGCCTATTGTATAATTCTCATTCCCACGTATAAGGATGCCTGTAAATCCTTAGAAAGACCAAGTGTTGCCTTACACTAAACTATAGGAGAAATGCACACGGTGGATCTTGTAAAGTATGTAGCGAATAACACGAAGAATGGCGCCTTAGTAATTTCAGCAGTAACTCCAGTGATGTTATTCCTATACTTACTTTTTATTTTAAAAGTGTGTAATTGCCGAGGGCATAACGTGAAAGGTATGTATCCAAAAAATTGAAGTCATCTCTATTTAAGATGACTTGAAATGTTTTTTGTAGAGGTGGCGGTTTCCACCGTGATTAATACTTCACCCTGGCGTAACGTGAAGCTACACATGACATCACATTTGACTGTTCCACCTTGGTTCCAGCATCATCCATGGAAAATGAAAATTGTTTACACCTGCATTCTTTTTTATCAGTTGTTAATGGGAGTCATTTCTGTAGAGCGATGTCTACTGCAGAGTCATTGTAAAATTGCTCAAAGTAAAAACTGCCACAATAATAAAGGAACAAGTGAAGTCACTATAGCATATGACGAACTCTTATTTAACTATTAAAATTCATGTTTTCAAAGACTGTTGCTTTTACTAAAGTAAGATATCAAAATGTCTGACTGTATCTTTCCAGTTTCAAAATGTTAACTGGAATAAAATGCACCAAAATGTTTTGTACTTTTGTCTAATTAGAAGATTATAAATGACTTTTTTTTTTTTTTTCAATATTCCTTCTCCTGTGCAGTTTCCAGAATGCCTACAGCATTTGTAGAATTTTTATGACAACAGACGTAGTAAATATGACTTTTAAAGAATTAGGACTTCTTCTGTGTCTGTATTTTGCTTTTTGTTGGTTAATGATGATGATATATAATTTGCTAGTCTTACATAGGCCACTAATAATTAATGATAATCATTTTTAATACTGATATGCAACGTGCTTTTAATATGTTTACCAAACAGTTTGTGAAACTCCATATCTGGACTGTATTCTTGTCCCCACAGACAGCCTTCTGATCGATTACCAGTTCACCTTCAGTTTGTTGCAGGAAGACGATCGCCACCACACTGCCATCAACTTCATAGCAAACCCTGAACAGGTGAGGAGACCACTTAGCTTTTATAAAATCATTATATTTATAGCAAGGGATACAAGTGTTTTGTCTTCTTTGATTGCAGTTTTACTGCTTAGAATTATCACACTGTAGGGGTTTTGTAGAAAGATCAATCTTAATAAATTTTTCTTTTCATAAATTTAGGTTTCCTTGTAATTCAGAGAATTTGTGAGTTTGATATTTCAGATATTGCAAAGAGTCCTACAATTGTATATTATTTCTATTATATTTTTATGCTTACGATAGTGTTCATGTTTATAATTTTGCTCTCAAGGTATGAGTAATCTTATTTGAAAATAGAGCCCATACATTCAAAACCTGCCATATTAAATATATATTTTTATCCTTATATACTAGGTTTTCATTGTTTTTTTTCTAAATCTACTGGTTTACCTGACTTATTTTCTTGGACTAGTTCGGATCCTCAGATGCTCTCTGCAGCATTAATGAGCCCTGCTCTGAAAAACCTGTATGACAAGTCATTCAACCCTATTATCATACATTTAATTCTGCTCTTTGGAGATGACCATTCTTCTTGAATCTATATTTTCTTCCCAGAAACTATGAAGAAAATGTCCTCCGATAGTTATAGAACATTACTAATAGTTCTTCATAGAGGCCCAGCTATCCCTCTATCTATGGCGGTCATTAAGAGGAGATGTTGTTTTGCTGGTAAAATAACAACTTGGATCGTAGTGTATCTTTTCCGTGGGATGACTGTCACACACCACCCAGCAGCCTTTGCCTTCTATCGCTCCTTCCTTCCCTCTTACCCATCAGGACAGGGCAGTGAGCGTCAGTCACATCGCATATGGGGAGCTTAATTGCTTACGCACTTCCTTTCTCGGAGCGTCACTCAGAAAACTGGAGCTGTATTTTCTATTGGCTTACATGATTTATCTAATTTAGAAAAAAGTAGTAATACTAGGGAAGTTATTTATCTATTTTTTAGTAGCCAGGTCTCACCTAGCAGCACAGCTTTTTGTATGTCTTTGTATATTTAAAACGTAGCACAACACACTCAGTGTCCAAAGCTAAACTTGTTCAATGCAGCTCTCATTTTCTGTGTTTATGCAGAACTAAGTAGAGATCATGTACGTTCTGCTCCTCATGTCTTGGAGTAAGATAATAACAAATGGCATTTAAAGGAATCTTCTAAGTATTTGCTTCCTCCAAATTAAATGGAAGGGGTTTGTACCCTGCTAGTGAATGGAAGGAAGAAAACAGGCTGACTGACAAATTCTTCATTGTCTCTCTGTACAGGTGTTTAAGTGATGTGATCTCTTTTTTGCCCAAGTTGGTTCATCATTTTTACTTGAAAGTTTTAGTTTGCATAGTTTAAGTATTTTTTAACTAGATAAAGTGCATATAATAATACAACATGCACCTAACAAGAAGTCTTTCAACAAAATAATATATTGTTGTAAAATTTTTGGACTAATTCAAACCTGTATCATTTAAATAGTAACTACAGGTAAGCAAAAAGAATTAAAATGCAAATATTGAATTACAGCAGCTTCTGGTTTGCATACGGAAGGCCAGATTTTAGTAGAGAAGATAAATGGGAATCTGAAATCTACCTTTGTACCTATCACCTATATTTTTTTAAAAGAGCGTAATTGGCATCTGCACGTAGTTGAATATTGTCATAATGTATAGAGTTTGAGAAATATAGCATGGACATAATTAAAACATTGAACATATCTACCTAGTATAATTTGATTTTTTAATCTCAATATTTTCTTTCTTGGTAGTCAAACAAAAATTTGGATATTTCGATTAATGCATCAAACAACTTTAATCTCAACGTTACATGGTCAGTTGGTTCAACAGGTAAGAGAACTTTGTTGCCAAGTGTCTTTCACATGTTTCTATGTGGACGGTGTTCTAACATGACCTTTTACTATTCATTTAAATAATTGAAATTAAAACAATATTATAGGCCTAATCACTGTGCTGTTTCAGATGAAAATAATAAGTAGCATTATTAATAAAGCTTCATTACTTTGTTAACTTTCTCCCTTATTCAATTAAAATTAGATGGGGAACAAATATTGTACATGACTTAACTTTTTAAAATGTGAGTGTCCTGAATCGCTATGATTTATTTAAGATTGATTACTTTTTTAATGACTAAAGAGACTGAGGTTTCAATAATTTGATTCACTATTCAAACTGTAAATTTAATTATTAACCTTAAATTGCTATAAAACAATGAAATTCTTCTGTGGAGACTGATGAATTAACAACTTATCTATTACTTTTTGTTAAGTTGGAGGGCTTGGTAAGATGGTTGGAAATGCTTTATTTCATCCCTGGCCTGTGTGTCTCAGTTGGTTAGAGCATCATCCTGTGCACAGAAGGGTCACGGGTTCAATTTCCAGTCAGGGGACATACCCAGGTTGTGAGTTCCATCCCCAGTCAGAAGGCAACCAACAGGTGTTTCTTTCTCACATCTATGTTTCTCCCTCTCTCTCCCCCCACCTCTAGAATCAGTAAAAAGCATATCCTCAGGTGAGGATTTAAAAAAAAATGCTTTATTTCATTTGGGTAATTTCAGTAAATATTTATTGAATAATGAATATTTAACTATTGAACATTTAGCTCATGTTTTAAATTATAAGCTCCTCCCAATTTATTCAAATTAGTGATGTTTCAGTTTGTGGTAAGACAGACAAATTGATTTCCCCCCCATTTTTTAATTTAATTGAGACATGAGAAATACAGCCTGATTTATTTTGAAATGCTCTGTGGAGTAGTAAGTAGAAGGAACTGTTTCTGAAGCCATATATACCTGAGCCCCAAAGAGGAATTTACCGTTCAGTAGCTGTATACTTGAGGCAAGTGCTTTAATCTTTCTGAGGTTCAAATTTCAATTTGAACAACTGAGATGGAACTTGGAAAACCTCTGGGATAAAATTGCTATTAGAAAAGAATAAAAGCCTAGTGCACAGCACTTAATCAGTGGTATGATTTTTAAAAATAATTTTTCTGCTAAATCTGTTTTATTATATTTATGACATTATATTACTCTTTCTTTTGTCAGTCTAAATTGTAAGCGTGAGTTTATTTTGATAATTATGTTCTTATAAGTACAGCTATAAAAAAAGTATAATATACCCTTTTAAGTTCATAAAGATCTGTTTTCTAATATGAATTACTTAAATTTTGTATTATTGTTTGTATTTTAGCTGGAACAATATCTGGGGAGGAGACCCCTATAGTTTCCAAGACTAATATAAAGGAATACAGAGATAGTTTTTCCTATGAAAAATTTAACTTTAGAAGCAACCCAAACATCACGTTCTATGTGTACGTCAGCAACTTCTCCTGGCCTATTAAAATACAGGTAAGTCTTAAAATAGTGTTAAATCTATGACTGTTGAGTATTTTCATTAGAAAAAGATTGTGGTTTCTTTCAAAGTGATGAGATAGATGGAGTTCTGTGTTTTGAACAATACGAAAAAATACACTCATGTTTGTGATTATTAATATCTCCATAAAAAACATTCATAAAATAATGTTGACTCAACCAAAGAATGTACCGATTTTTAATGAAATTATATTCTAAAGAAATGCATCAAACTTGAAATTAGGTTATTTGGATTTTCTGATTAATTGTATACTTTGAGTGTTAAATAGATATTCTTTTCTTACAATCCTACTTGAAATTACTCTGCTGTGTTTAGGAATCTCATTTTTGCTTTATTATATACTGAAGGTAATTTAAACTTGCTTTAAAAATTAAGCATTCGCTGTACTTAACAGTTCTTTCATACCCACTGCCTCTTACTGTTGGTATCTTTACCTCTGCTACTTACTTGTTGTATGTTTTGTTTTTATTGTGTTTTAGCGACAGGCTGCTAAGGATTCAGATTCATTTCTAGGAGATACTCAGGATGCTCTGTCTTGAAATGTGCATGGTTTGAGCTCTTACTTTCTGCTCTTATGAGAGTAAAGTCTGTACTTTGGGATTTGTTCATTTAGTCATTCTCTTATGACTGATTGTTTGGTTTGATTGAATTCAAATTAGTTTATGGAACAGCTCATATGTTCCAAGTCCTGGCCTAGGTCTGTTTCAAAATTTTAAAAATTTTTACAGATTACTTCTTTTATATTAATAAATGACAACTTATGACCTGTGGCTACAAATGTTTGCATGTTTTATTGACATTCATCTCTGTGTGTTTTGTGAGAGGACTGAGTAATTTTAAAAAATCATGTTTACTGGAAAAATCTTTCTCTTTAGTTTATGATCGAAGGTGACAAAAAGGCTCATTTATAGAGCTTATTAAATAGTAAATAAAATGGAAATAATTGTTATATTTTTAATTGTCCCATGCCCTTTATTTCTTGGTTATCTAATTGTATTTTATTTTTAAGAGCATTACATAGTTACTTTAGAATGCTTATGAATATTTAATAGTTAGAAATTAACTTTCTAAATTGGATTTACTTTTGGGAACATCTTAGTAATATGTTCTGGATCCCAAACTAGAATTTGTGTAATAACGTTGACATATTTCACTCTCCTAGAATAGGAAAATGTGGAAAATAACTGAGATGGTCTAGATAGGTAGAGCTTAATTTCTCCTCTGAGTAAAATGATTGTATTAGTCATGAGAAATGTGTTTTACTAAGGTATATGAGTATGTGTGTTTGTTTATAGAACTATAATAAACTTTCAATTATTAAACCTAAAATAGTAAAATTCTTTCAATCGAGATTTATTTTCTAATAGAATTGTATTACATTGATTGATTTTTAAGTGTTTAGCCAACCTTGCTATTCAGGGGTAAGCTCCACTTTGTCATTTTGTATTACTTCTTTTATATATTATTGGATTTGATTTGTTACATTTTTGTTAAGAATTTTTTTATGCCTATGATATTGAAGACTATTAGTCTGTAGTTTTCCATTGTAATCTTGTTAGATTAGGTATTATGGTACTGCTGGCCTTACAAAATGAATTGGGCAATAGTTCTTCCTCTGTAATTTCCTAAAAGAATTTGTGTAGAATAGGTTATTTTTCTATGAATTTTCTTGTTGTTTTAGTGGTTACTTTATGGTTTATCATAGACATTAAACTTCTCATTATCTATCTCCAAATAATTTTACATCACTCATTTTTTGACTATTAACCTTAAGATAGTATGCTTCCATTTTCTTCCTTCTGGTCTTTGTGTCATTGTTGAATAAATTTTACTGTTTCCTTTATTATGAAGTCATTCTGCACTTGCTATTTTTGGTGGAGTCAATTGTATTTAAAGATATTAAAAATAAGAAATTATCTTCTATTTTACCTACATAGTTACTCTTTTAATCTAGGTATTTTTCAAATATCCTTCTCCTACTGCCTAATGGACATCCTTTAAAACTTTAGTGCAGATCTGCTGGCGATGAATTATATCATCCCATATTTCTGAAAAAGTCTTTATTTCAGTTTTATGGGGATTAAAGAATCCTAAATTGTAGCTCTTTGATATAATGAGTCTTTTTCCTCTTTCTGCATTAAATTTTTGTTCTCTTTATTATTGATATTGGCCAATTTGATTATAATGTACATAGGTGTGGTTTTCTTCATGTTTTCATGTGTTTTTGTGTGTGTGTGTGTGTGTATGGGTTTTATTGAACTTCATAAAAACATTACAATTTTCACCAAATTTGGAAAACGTTCAGCTATTATGTCTCAAAATTTTGTCCCATCCCTCTCTTCTCCTTCAGAGTCTCCAATTGTATGTATATTAGACGGCTTGAAATTGTTCCTTGGCTTACTAATGCTCTGTTCTTAATTTTTAATTCACTATTTTTTTCTCTGTGTTTCATTGTGCATATTTTTTTTCTTATACCTTCAAGTTCATAAACTTTTCTTTTATAATGTTTAATCTGATATTAACCCCATTCAGTGTATTTTTCAACTTACACATATTTTTTATCTCTAGAAACTTAAGTAGTTTTTTTTTGGAAATATCTTCCATGTTCTCTACTTATTATGCTCCATCTTTTCTCTTCCTCTTGAACATACAGATTACAATTATCATCACAATGATCTGTGGCATTTAAAGGTTCACCTCCTATTTTACCCACTCAGGAGTGATTGTCCTGTGTTGCTTGATATCCAGTGCCTGAAAACAAGTGTTTCAGATATTTTGTCTTTTTTACTACTTGATTAGACATGAAGATAAATCCATTCTCTGTTACTCCATTTTGGGAAGAGATAAAAATCTTACCTATAATTTTGAGTCTAAATAGTAAGTAGAATAAGTATAGTAGCCACATGTTAGTTCACCAACTGAGGAGACTGTTACCAGATATGTGGTTTTATGTTTACTTGTAAATTGTTTTATTTATTAGCCTAGATTTACGCTTCCAAGTACTTTTCAGATAAACAGCAGTTAAGGTGCAGACATATTTTTATATATTTTAGATTTCAAAGACATTCTATTGCAGATTCCAACAAGCTATAAGTTATGTGAAAGTTTACAATCCATGGATGAAATTGTTCATAAATATTTACCAACTACATTTGTGGAAGCAGTTATCTTAAAAAGTGTCTGAAATAAAGTACAAAATACCTAATTCTTATTGAAAAATATCCATACCATGAGATACCAAGAATACTCTGTTCAAAAATAAATATCACTGTCCCCCCCAATTTTATCAGTGAGTTTCAAACAAGCAAAAATAGTTTGTGATAAAAATTAACATTTAAATTTCATGACCATTTTTACTTAATTTATTTTGATGTTTGCTTCAGTAGACTTGTAGCACAGAGAGACACCTTTGTGTGTATAGCTGAGAGGAAGTGCTTCAGGTTATTTTAGCTATTCAACTTGTAATTTAATTCTTTTTTTTTAAATAAGCTATAGCATAAAACATGTATAAAGATTTAAATACTTCATTATTTGTTGTTTATGTGAAAATATTTGTATCATATCCTTTTTGTAAGCAAAATATTTCACACAGATTTTACTTCAATTAATATTAATAGTATTTTCATTAATTTCTTCCATCACACATCTTTCGCGTACTTTTGGTTATAGTATTTCCACTGTACACTTGAAGAGATTGACTCGATCAATTTAAAACGTGGTACATGAATAAGGGAAGTTTTTGCTGATATGTGAGAAAGGAGAAAAGTATTTCATTTGTCTTGATCCAGTTTCAGTCTAATGTTTCTGTTGAGATGAAACATCCTCGCATGATAATAGGTCTTTGTAAACTTCTGCAAGTAATGAACAAAATAAAAAATTAAAGCAATGGCATCTTCTGTACTTCATCAGTCAAATGCTAACCTAAAGTAGTGCTCCTTGCAGAAATGCCAGAAACTGAACATTTATATAAATTTTTGGCTACGCTTTCAAGCAGACATTAAGCTTCAACATATACAGGACATTTTTCTAGAGGATGAACTAGTATATAAAATAGTATTTTCCCTCAGGTAGCTCATGAAATATATTGTAAGCATTTTTTTGAGTAGTGAATAAAGAAATCCAACTTTAAATGAGCTTTAAAGTAAAACAAGGGACATTGCAGGCTTCGAAAACAGGACATGGAGAGGAACTGTCTTTGGGACTTTAAGATCTCAACATCCCCTCCGATCATATTACCTAAAACGTCATCCCTTTATGTTCTTTGTACCACATTATGCAAGTAATCACTGAATTGCTAGCGCGCTTTTTCTTTCTCCGTCTCTAGTTTCTGTTTCCCATGTTGACCCTATTCTACTTCAGCCGGGTTTATTGCATCCTTATTTAGTATCCTGGAGAGAAAAGGGGAAAGATTCTTTCTTAGAGCCTTTGTGCAGTTTCAGGGACATATTTTGGTTTGTTTACTTCATAAAATGTTGCTGGAGCCATTCACTTTGGCTGACATAAGTGCGAATGATATTTATGAACCGGAGACCCTAGGTTACGTATCCACCTCTTTGACGGTTACAGAGGTGATATTGAAGTAGGAAAGCTGCTTGGGGACAGTTGTATTGAAGCGAGGTTTTGAAGGATGTGTAGGAGTTCGGCAAGGGGACGTGATGCACGAGGGAATTCTAGACAAGAATATGGGTCTTCACAGTTATGAAGAATTTTCACCAAGGAGCAATATGGATTTTTTTTATTGTTTGGAAAATAGGCCGCATGGCAGACATCTGATGATGTAGGATGAACGTGTGTGGGGCGTGTGGGATGACAGGAGTGGGAGAAAGTGGAGACAGAATGTAACTGGAAAGTTTCCTTGAAACCAGCTGATAAAGAATTTTCAGAGTTAATCATCGGATGTGCATTTTAGAAAGAAAATTTGGACAGTCATCTGGCGGAAAGAATTTTATGAAATTGAATCTAAGTTGTGTGTATTTTTTTTAATTTGACATTAAAAAAAGGAATTTTGTATATTCTGAATTGACAGCCAAAGTACTAAGCCTGTTACCCACAGCGTCGGTACTGACATTCCGCGGGAGGATGCTACTGCTCAGTTCAGAGAAATACATGTTCTGTTACTGCGCCCGGAGTTTGATAGACCCGTCTGAGCGACCAGAGAATGGCCAAGTGCCCACACCAAGAAAGGAGTCTTTTTCTAGGAGTATTTCTGACTTAAAGTATGATTTTTGCTCTCTTTCACTTTCATTTTCTCCAAGACAGTAGCTGTGAGTTGCATGCCCGGCATGTTGGGGCGCAGTACTGCGGATCAGGGGCAGTACATAAGTGCCATCCACGTTCTCGAAGACTTTAAACTTCTTCCCCACTCTCCTGCAGCCTGGCGTCCACCCGCAGCTCCTCTGGAACCCCCACGTGGTCCTCGGTCCCTCCCGGGCGCCCAACTTCAGCTCCCCGCGGCGGTGGCGGCTGCCCGTCAGCAGCGTCCCTGCTCCCCAGGCCACCGCGCTCGCACTCCCCCTCCTCTGTCGCCAGATCTTTACGTTTTACGTTATTTCCCTGTGTTCCTCAGCTGCGCTGTAGCCGCTCTGCTCTTCGGCAGCGCGCTTTCTGTTGGGCCTCACCCCCTCTGATGGCCTCCGGGGTATTGTTTCTTTAGACTTTGGAGCTACTGTTACTTGCATACTTTGTAGGCAGTAGAGCCTCTGGAAAAGTCAGGGTTGGTGAAGTACAAATAGTTGAAGTGCAATTTGAGTATGTAAAAATAAACTACTTCAAGCTATTTTAGCTACTAGTGAACTGAATATTATAAATGTATACATCAATAAATACGGGATATTACATATAGGTCTAAATAAAATGTATGAGCAGTGTGTATCTATATCTGTCTTTAGACTTTGGGTAAAAATAAAAATAAATGAAAATTGTTTATATTGGTTTTATCATATAAAAAGATGTTGAGTAAAATAATATTAGTATTTATATTATGTTTTCATTAAAATCACTGTAGCTTCTCTTTTAAATCATGCATATTTTATTACAAGTTGTATTATCAAATGTGGTTATATTTTTTACCTCTTAGCCCATTCCTCAATAATTCATTAACGTTTTAAATTTATTTTTAAGTAATTCTTTTATTATTTTATAAAGCATTTTAGTGAGAATTATATGACAAGCAGTTCTCGTAGGATAAAGACCGCACGTGGGTAAGACTGTGCTGGTTGCTAAGTTACAGGATAGATTATGACTTCTTATCTAAAAACATTGTTGCTGCCCAAAGTCACTCGCTCCATGATTTTTTAAATGTTTTTGAAGATGTTTGAGAAATAAATATCTCTAGTGAGGATTTTTATTTTACTTTTTTGTAAGTATAATACCAAGTTGTTGTTTTTGGTTTTTTTTTTAACTATCATTTAGATGGATGTATTGTAAACGCTTATTTCTTATAGCATCGTAAATCTAGCGCTTACTAATGGAATTCTAGAAATCAAGAAAATTACTATTTTTGTCTATCAGATACATACTACACCAACCAGATCAGGAAAATGATAATTTGGCCATTGAGAGCCCTGCTATTTTGATATATTATTTGATGAATTTATGTTTTTAAGGAAATAGCTTCAATTTAATGTAAATCATTCTAGTTTTAAACCAATTTTCTTCATATGTCTTGGATTGCCAACTACTTTAGCATTCAGATATCCTTGAAATTTCCAGTTGTGACTGACTGTGAGGCATATAGCAGCAGTGTTACGTGGTAAATATGTTAATAATCTAGTAATTAAACAGGAAGATACTCATTTTTCTTTCCGAGCGCTGGGAACCATGCTACTCGGTTGATCTGCACCAGTTTCTAAAGTGAGGTTTTATTTCGGTGACACATCCTTTATGACTTGTAAGGCCATGCAATTGAATCTTGACGATAAAAGAGAAAAAAATACTACTAAAACCACAATGCTAATAACTTGAAAAGGGGAAAGATTGCATTGAGCTTAAGCACTTTTATTCTACAAGAGTGCTGCTCATTAGCACTTATACATCACCATTTAAATTAAATTAGATTAAATTAGTTTGAATCTAAATTACCTGTTTCTGAGTAATTGGGATTTGGTAATTTACTATTAAGTCAATCTGCAAACTATGTCATAATTTAGATTTGATTTTTTTAAATGGGAATACTGCTGGGAATCGTTCTTCAATTTGCAATTTCCATTCGGGTAGGAGACTAGGTGATAAGATAGTTTAAGTTAATACAGAACAGGGGAGAAGAGGGGAGTCCCGGCGCGATGTGTATATGTTTTCATCGCAGGCGTGTTAGCGGTTTGAATGTAGGCGACGGGCCATTTGAGCGCAGGAGGTGGTTAGCTGCTAGGTAACGAGGCACTGACGTGAAGAGGGGCTTACATCTGGTCCGTGCTGTTTGAAAAGTCGGGGTTATACTGATGTGCTGAGAAGCATATCCTTGTGTACCCCCCCCAAGTTACCCCAGAGGACACATATGATTGCTGTTGATGGCTTCCAAACTGTTATAAGCTTAAGGAATTCATCGGCTGTCCGTTAAGACACACTTTTTCCTTTTGTTTTAAGCTGCACCTCTCTTTTGTCGTGAAAACTAGATTGGCATAAGTTTAAGAAGTGGTATTTGATCTCCTAGCCAATATCAATTACACTAATCAGGACATATAAATGTGAGGTAAATAGTAGATGGTACTTCAGACACATACTATTGTAGGGCTACATGGGAAGATTTTATGACAGCTGAAATATAAGACTGGCTGCAACAGGTGCAGATGCTCTAGAGAGTAAGTGAAGAAAGATGTATCAGTCATATCAAGTTTACACTGTAATGCCAGAGTTGAGTAGTAAAAACAGACCGTATTGCTCACAAAACTGAAAATATTTACAGAATATGTACAGGCCCTAAACGGGAAAAGTTTGTTGACTCCTTATTTTAAATATTACTACTAATGTTATTTTTATAAACAATAAGATTGTTAGATAAGATGGCTTATGGGTATAATACGGTTTTCTAAGAAAATGACTTATAAGGAGCCTACCTATTCAGTCTTTCCATTTGTAAAATGAATCTCGCTATTAAAGTTCTCCAATTCTTTATAGAAGAAAGTTTTTAAAAGCCATTGATTTCCCTTCTACATCTAATTAAACTCTTTAAAAAATTTAATGAATTCTTGTTCAATATTCATACAACCGTATAGATATTTTTAGATATTTGCCATTATAATATAATTTGATTTTATAAAGTTCTATGATTTTTATATAACATAGAGAAAACAATTTCATTTCTATATAATCTTCATTATCATTTTTAATACCAAAATAATTTTATCCACGTTTTACAACTCCATGGTATATTATTGGAAATTTGGAGGTTTTAAAAAAGTAATGTAGCAATAAATATTGCTCTCATTTATGTGATATATACATATGATATTCAACATCACTAGCCGTCAGGGAAATGTAAATAAAAACCATGTGAGATACCACTACATACCCACTGCAATGGCTGATGTTAAAAAGAGTGAAAATGTCACGTTTCGGTGAGGATTTGGAGTAACTGGGATTCACATACATTATTAGTGACAATGCGTAATGGTACAGTGACTTTGAAACAATATTGCTTGTTTTATAAAATGTATCCCACATTTACCATATGACTAGCAGCTCTGCTCCTAGTTTGTACACAAGAGAAATGAAAACAGGCCGCACAAAAAGTCTTAATCACAAATATTTATAACGCCATTACTCATGAAATCCCCAAACTGGAAACAATCCATAAGTATATTAACTGGAGAATAGATAAGCAAAATATATATCCATATTATATAATACTCAACAATAAAAAGAAATGAAATGTTATTACGGGCACTGTCATGGACAAATCTTAAAAATACTGTGCTAAATGAAAGAAATCCAACATGAAAATTACATTGTATAAAAATAAAAACTTACTGCTGAAGTTTCAGCTAACTCGATATGTTAGCAATTCACTTTATCAATTATTTGGAGGCTGTTTAAAAACATAGGGTGAATGAGGATACTGTTAAATTTTACCATTCATTTGTCTCTTGATTTGGATTAAGTTCTTGAATAATTACTGGATAGCTTGAATAAAATCATTACAGAAAAGGGAATTTCAAATATATATTTATGTAGGCCAAAGTTTTAAAATTTACTTTAAATGTGACTTGAAAAATCTTGTCATGTTTTCATGGGAATGACCACAGAACCAAAATGGGAACGTGTTGGTTATCTGTAAAGGGCCATGTTCTAGCCGCGTCATCAGCCAATAGGAATCTCCCTAAATTAAAATTGAATTTTAACATTTTAGGGTCAGAAATGGTCCATACATATCCTCAGAGAAACTACCAAATGTAAGGTGTTGTTACTGATTTTGATTCCAGCATGAATGGTTTATAATACGGTGATCCAATTGTCTGGATTGTTGAAAAGCATAGTATTTACAAATGCCATGAAGCATGATCATATCGATTCAGTAAGTTTCAAACTTTCTTTCATTTTGATCTTTCAGATTGCATTTTCACAACACAACACAATTATGGATCTCGTGCAGTTTTTTGTCACCTTCTTCAGGTAATTTGCTTTTATTGACTTCGAATTTGTTAAACCTACAATTTGATATATGTTCTGTCAATCTGTTTGGTAATCTATGAAATCTTTAACCTTAATATATCATATATTATGTCTTGAATAGTTTTACATGCTTAAATATATACCACAGAGCAGAGGAAACATACTTGAAATACACTTTTGCAAGATTATTTTACTGTTGTACCGTTTCATAGTTAGTGGGTTCAGTGGAATGAGGGTAACCTTGTGTCCCCCGTCACATAAGTAATTAAAGCCTGTTTTAATTAACAAAACAGTACATTCTCCATGTTGCTTAGGTACATCTCCTAAATCAATTCAGTGATTTCTTAGGAAATGATCATATGTGCCTAGCAATGTGCTAAAATCTGTAGGGAGTAGGAACAAGCCTGTATTTTATGTTCTCGAAGTGTTTATAATCTGGATGGACTAAATTTGACTGAATAGAGCACCATTCCTAGGACATTAGTTATTTGAGATAGCAACGGTGGGTTCGTAAAAAAGGGTTTCATAATTAAACACCTTTGGAAAATGTATTTACTGAAGTTAAGTACGGCCCTTTTAGTTTTTTAACTTACATTACTTTTGATAGTTTTTAATATGCTTATTTGCAATGTATCTTTCTAAAAGAGAGGGTAGAGTTTGAAGCATTTCTTGAGACATGAAAACTCTTTTCCATGAGATTTAAGTGGAGGAGCACTGGGCTAGGGGAAGAAGCTGAGTGCCCGGGTTATGGCATCTTAGATCCTCTGGACTGGAAGGAGTGTAGGTTTCTTGACATGATTACGATGCACATCGCTTAGGCGGGTCCATTGGGTGCCGTTGTGCAAACTAGACAAATGCGTCCCCTCCTGTGGCGGACACAGCCCCACATCACAGCACACAGCTCTACAGACGGCGCAGTGTGAATCTTCACCTTCACCCAGCAAGGAGGCTGTACTGCCTTGGACAGTAATGAACCTTCCCAGCCCAGCCCAGGTGCCATGCCAGGCCCTTTCCTAAACACCAGGTGACCGTTGCTGTTGATCTGGCCCGGACACCCATACGGCACTTGACTTTCTGATGCCTTCCCCACAGAGGTAGCAGACATTTTCTGTGAAGGCCCAGGTAGTAGACTCACATTTGCAGGCTGTGCGGCCTCTGTTGCGTGTGTGCACCCCAGCGCTCTAGGGCACAGCAGCCACGGCCCGTATGGAAAGGAACGGAGGGGCTGTTCCAGGAAACCTTCATTATGAAAACAGCCGGCGGGCAGAGCACTGCCTGGGACACAGTGCCGCCTCCTGACCTCGCTTATGCCTCAGTGCCTCTAGTGACAGGGACCGCACCGCCTCCCAAGGTAGACTTTTCTGTCTTCAGACAACTAATTGTTCTCCGTAACTGAGATGAGATCTGGGTCCCTGTAATATCTCTTCTAATTCATCCACATGGGCCCATTCCATAGAAAGCCTAATCTCTCATCTCCACTTACAGCCCTTCAGTTTTCCACACTATTTTCTCAGATTTATCCATTCCCTGTTTACTTGTCCATTTCTGCCCTCAACACCTTTGCATGGTGGTCACTTTGCTCTGGGAACAGTCACGTTTGTCTCTGTCCCTTGAAAATTTGTAGTTTCCAGAATTGAACGCTATAAACATATTTACCACCAACAGGAGTGCAAAGTCTATTCATGCTGTATGTCCCTTAAAAGTGAAATTTGAGGAAACATCTTAAATTGAGTTAATGTTTTATGACTTTCTACTTCTGAATATAAATGGGTTTTAAGGCTATTAATTATGTTATGTCTTTGGAAAGTATTAGAAGTTAGAATCAAATGAGCATTATTTAATGCATCAAAGTAAAACTTTTTGCGATGCAGAATAGTGTGGATGGAAATATACTGTTTAAGGTTTTGGTTGAAGCTTTTGAATTTGTGCGCATATTTAAGTTTAATCGTTCTTTTATTGAATAAAAGAAAGCTAGCGTTAATGTGTGCCATGTCTTAGAGATGGTCTTATTATGTTGTCATCATGGACAAAGTGGAAAAAAATATACTAATGATTGTGTGAGATAAAACACATTTGACGGGGCATTTTTTTGTCATTTAAATCTGTTTCAGTAGTGAAATGTAAATTAGTATTAAAATTGTCTCATTGTTAAGAAAAATCATGGACAGAATATTTTGAACTTTATTTAGTTGTGTGCTTTTTTTGTTTAATAAGGCCACTGATAAGTTTTAAAAGAGAGTTTCAAAGAGGCCAGCATTTGTGGACACCCTTCAGTCGGGCCACCATGACTGCCAGTTCCTAACCGAGCCACTGAAGCAGCAGAGAGGGACGTGTCAGCTTTGGGTGTAGCCACGATTCTATGGAGGCCGGTTCACAAACTGTCAGTTTTCTAACTCTTTGTATTGGGTATAGTTCTGTGAAACCAGACAAATTGCCTGCTTCCAGAATACAGTGGTGGGACAGGCACAGGGACATTCCCATTCCCAAAGGGAGGACTCTGAAGGAAGGAGGCAGTGATGGGTCCTAGCGTGTCGCAAACCCAAGGCAGATCCCATGAGCTCTTTAGACCAGAGAAGTCCTCTTTGGCTTAATGCTGTACCTCAGGGCCCATTGGGGTGTCAGCATCACCCCACAGCTCTGTGGAGGAGCCCTGCCCCTTCAGTTGGTGAGATGGCCCTGACCCTAAAGCACTGGGCAGTGGTATCCTGGTTCCCCCCAAACCAAGGAGGCTTCACCCTTTGAAACAGGAGAACTAGTCTTGCTCCCCAGGTAATCTTAATTACCTCCTAAATCCCCTGACTCCAAGTATAGACACATTGAATGTTAGGACTTCAACATAGAGATTGGATCAATACAATTCAGTCATAGTAAGGAGTATAAAGTTCATTTTGTTCCAATATTGTTTATAGCATTTGCATTAAGTTTTCTGTTACTTGAATTTGAAATCATCTCAACTACTAGTGCATCCTAAGATATAGTTGGTTCTTGCTCAATAACCCCCAAAAGTCTGTACCACTGTGTGCTATGAACATACTGTTTTCTCAGTTTCACCCCGGAGGCTTTGTCAATTTTTCATCTTTGATAACTGAAACAAGTTTTGTTTTTGCAATGTATAGGTTGGGCTTTTTTTGCATTCTAAGTTTATGATTTTATTTTTTAATATTTTACTTAGTTAAAAAAATCCTTCAAGTGTTAGGAAAGCATTTTTTTAAATCTTTGAAAGATATTTTCCAGAATAGCAGTAATTAGGGAGAAAATTGCTTTTTAAAATAATACATTTTTATATTTCAACACAGTTCCCTAGTTTGTAACATTTTTAGTTGAAATAAAAGATTAATATGCCCAAATCCTCTTTTAAAATATGTATTTAAGACTCGATTTTTATGATCAATTAACCTCAAATTGCTGTAAAATAGTGACAATATTATCTCTTTTTGCATTTGGCCGACTAGATTACCACCAGAGGGTATTTCTTTGTCTCTCGAAGCCTGCTTTACAATACAATATATACCACACTGTGCTACTTGTATTGAATTCTCTTTAATTTTCCCTAAATGAGAATATCTAATGAGCTCCATGTTTTCTTATTTTAAGAAGCCTTTCCATAGTGACCATTCTATGAAGGTTAAAATCGAATTATTGAGCTCTCTCTCCCTCAGTCCTTGTGCTTTTCTTTCCCCCCCATAGCTCATCTCCTTGCTTTTCAGTGTTTCCTTTCTTCCCTTCTTTCCTGTTTCATTCCCACTGGGGGCCTCACTGCAGGACGATGAACCTTTCATACCTTTTGATACTATTAGAGGGCATTTTTAATGAAATCCCAGTTACCCCCTGCCCCGTACCCCTACCAGGGAGCTGTAAGACTCGCATGTAATGTAATAGGAAGAGATCTGAGGAAAGCGATGGAACATTTTCCCTGGTGGACTTACCACCGTCCCAGGTTCTCCAGTGCTGGCGGTTAACGTTGCTCGTAAGAATTCTGGCTTAAGAAATACATCAGGGAGAAGCTAACTGGAGCAGCTGGACCCATATGTATCAGTCATTTTGTGAAGGGAGTGTTCCTCCCTCCCAAAGTCCGGTGGGCAGAGGGGAGCCAGCGGAGGGGACAGGGCACTGCTCCATCAAGGAATCCCCACTGATGGAGAGAGAGCCTGTCGTTCTTCAGGCCCCAGGGTGTCGCAGAGACTGGGAGTGTCTTTTGGTCGCCAGAGGATGAGGGTAGCTTTTCACCTATGCTGGGTAAATTTGTCAAGCTATTTTGTTTGTTTGCTTTTTTATCAAGCAAGTGTTCTTAAAAACTGGTTTTTGTTTTAAATATAGATATTTAAAAAGAACTATAATTTTTATTTGCAGTATAATTTATTACAAATCAAGAACACTTATAATTTATAATCTTGCTAAAAAGCTAATAATGCCAAATAAGACATTCAATGCCAGAAAAATTATAAGATATTCAAATCAATTAAGGAACCAATTCCATTTGTTTAGAAAAAGTTTAATGACACATACTACTTGCCAGGAACTGAGATCTATTTCATTGAGTTTTTAATATTTTGAGAGATTATTAGAATATTATGGAATATTTTCTTAAATTATTGATTGAATTTTACCAACCAATTTATTTATATCATCCTGAGCTCTAATCTAATATGAATTAGCATAGAGAGCGTTCACTGCAAACCTCTAAAGTATATACATATCTTCTCTCCTGGATGTTGAAATTATGAAAACGGAACATTTTTATGCTGGATTTCCACATCATTATAAAAGTGGCACTGTGCACGTGAGTCATGAAATTTAGATCAGAAAGACTGTCATTTCCTCTGGAGAAATTCAGCAAGTCTTCACTCTCTTAAATTGAATCTCTGTCATGTAACTGTTTTGAATGAGAAGTATTGTGAATTACAGATTATCAAACAAAAATATTTTTGCTGTTTAATCTGTATGTAGTTATTTAATACAAGTGAATTTTGAGACACATAGTGTTGTCTACTACAGATATTCTGAAAGGACCAGTTGACAAAATTTGTGCCCAACTGAGTGTGAGGGATGAGAAAGCTGGATGTGCCGCTGCATTTTAGCCGCAGTGACGGTGAAAGGCAGAAGGCGGGGCCGGGCAACTGAATGCCCCTTCACTTAGGCGTGTTCCTTAGGCTCTCCCTGAGTTAGCTTTCTCATCTTTTTCCCTGAATCCTCATTGAAGGATAGGTTTTTATTGACTTTTAGAGAGAGGAATGAAGGGGGGGAGAAACGTCAGCGGGGGATGGAGCCCCCGGCCTAGGTGTGGCCCTGACCGCGAGCTTCCACATGAGCATGTGGCACTATCCATGGTGTGTCATGTGGGATTACGGTGACTAAAGAAACAGCGCACCAGCACACCATAGTGCTTGCTACATGCTACTCAATAGATGCTGGTCTTATCTTAATGGATGTTATCAGGAGCTCAGTTTGGACATGGTAGGTTTGAGGTGATGTATCTATAATGTTAAGATTCTTAAGTGTGTAATGGTAGGACTGAATTTCAGGTCACTAGATCCTTGGACTTTATCTAAGTACCGTTTCTCAACAATGTTAACATGGATATAACAAAGGAAGTGTAAGCACCGTAGTAATAATTCAGACCAGAACAGGCTTTCTCAGCATTATAAGCATCTTGATCTGGAAAAACCTTGGGGTTGGGAGGCTGGCGCTGGCCTGTGTATCATAGGATAGTAACCGGCATCCCATCCGATGCCCACCAAATGGTAACAACCAAAAATGTCTTTGGACACTGCCACGTGTCCCCTGGAGGACACAACTCTCCCAACTGAGAATTACTGGAGCCGAGGGAATCATGTGGGCTTCAAGTATAGAAAGAAGTTTTAGCACACAGAAAAAGGAGTCAGTGTAGCCCAGAAAACAGAAGCAGCACTGATAGATGAGGACAGTTTAATAGAAGGATATGTTCATAGCTTGAACTAGCTAAAAATAGAAGGCACTGACTTGTAAGGCAGCTTCTCAGCTCCGAGTATTTAATTAGGAGCTGGGTCACTATCAGAATTGTGCTGAGAATTTCTTTTCTGGGAGGGAGTTTGAACTAAATAAACTCTTAGATGCCCACATTTTGGCAGGTCTGTCTGATGATACAGATTTTGAAAACCATTGCAAGCGAGGCCGTAGTTGAAGCCATGAAAATAACTGAGCCCTCTCTTGGAGAGCAAGAGAAGATAACAGCATGGTTGCTGTGAACTGGGTTTTAATTGAGAAGAGGGCATCCGGAGTGCAGCCTGCCTTCGCTGACCCTGTAATGTGTCAGGAAGGATGCAGGGAGACCAAGAAAATAATGTATCCAGACGGAGTTTCAAAGAATGAATGATTGGTATTGTCAATGTGATTGACAAAAGACCAGTGTATTTGACTACTTGAAAGTCATGGTGAGGACGGTATCCTCTAAAGTGTTCAATGTTATATAAACATTAATCTTTATTAATATTAACATTTTTATTAGCACACAAGCCAGATGCCAGATTCTAAAGAGTTAAATGAAACTAGATTATGAGGAAGTTGACAGGGAGGTGGGCACATTGACCATGTGCTCAGGAAAACACAAGAAGCGACGGTCAGTAAAGCAGCCTTGCTGTTTCTGTTCTTTAGGAGGTATGGGACTTGAGCACTTTGGAAAATCTAAATTAGTATGAGAAAAGTTTGTAAACATTAGGAGAAGAGATAATTATATAAAAGATAAAAAAGTAGGTACCTCAGTGGTTTGGAAAGGTTAGGGTCATAGGCTTTTAAAAAATTTTTCTTTATTTTTATAAACCTACTTCCTTTGATCATCAAGAAAGAATTAGAAAACGGGTATGGAAATAGAAATGTGAGACAGTGGGTAAGCTCCCAGCAGAGGGGGAGGGGAAGAGTTTGAGGCTTACGTAGTGGGGTTTGAATTTTAACACTACCTGCTCCCTGTGTGACTATAGGCAATTTACTTTGAACTCTGAGCATTGACTCCTTCTTTTCTAAAAAAAGGATAACACATGTTCTATGGAGTGTTCCTGGAGAACTAAATTCAATGATCAATGTAAAGTTTGTAGCACAGTACCTGGGAGGTTTTCAGCACTCGGTGGACAAGAGCTAGAATTGTCACTGTCATCGTCATTGAAGGATATGCTAAGATTTCTTCAGCTGAGGCAGTGAGGAAAAATATATTAAGGCCTTGACAAGCATGGAAAGTGTCAGAAATTGCACTGCTTACAAGGGAATTGATTGATGAAGACAAGGATCTTCAGTTCAGGAGAAGACCAAGATTTTTATAGCGACCAGTGAATTTGTAGTGACTCAGGTCTGCTCACTTCTGGGGTTTTTCACAGCTTCATCTCTGAACCACAGAGCAAAGGAAGAGAAAATAAACATTGCTACAGGGTTCGGATTGATTAATAGGATTCACAGAAATCTTTTATTTAGATATTTGTCAGTCTCAAATTGCTGCTAACCAAGTATCCTGTATTATCATAGCTTATTGCCTATTGTACCCAATATGTATAGACCACATGTATAAACATTTAACTGAATAATTTCTTATTTTAAACATCAGCGTATACTGGGGTTTCTGAACTTCAGCACTACTGACATTTTGGACTAGATGATTCTTTGTTGTAGGGGGCAGTCCATCCTGTGCATTAAAGGAGGTTCAGAAGCATCCCTGGCTCTGCTCACTAGATACGAGTTGCTCCCCTCCCAGTTGTAATAATCAAAACTGACTACAGACATTGCCACATGTCCCCTGCAGGTGGACAGGAGGCTAAAATCATCTTCAGTTGAGAACCTCTGACATACTCTCATACCTAAAATAGTTGCTAATAAAGATGAAATAAATGAATGAACATGTGAAATTTGAATTTATATAGTTGCCAATATAACTCAATGATTTTAAATAGAGTTCTGTTTCTTCATAAGACCAATAGAATTATAACTTACATTTCTTCTGACAAAGAAAATCTTAAAGGTAGACTAAAATGTATAGCAGGAAATCTAAATAATTCTTCTACCTGTATACTTCAATTTTACTTGAGAATATTTTCAACACCAATTTATCCTTTTATGCTTGAATTCTTTACCAAGACAAAATGGTTACTTCTATAGATACAAGGTGGTACATAAGGAGGTTTATAGTCCGTATGGAAAATAATATGATAAGTAATAATATATGAATAAACTCTGTGTTTCGCGTACTCACAACTGTAACCCTACTTTTACCCCACCTTGTATATACTTGAATCCTCTACATGTTCTTTTATTCCATATATTAAATGTTTTAAGCAGAGATTATTTGTGTTTTATTTTCCAGTTGTTTTTTATCCCTATTATTGGTGGCTGCTGTGGTCTGGAAGATCAAACAGACGTGCTGGGCTTCTCGGCGGAGAGAGGTATCGGTAACAGCATTCCCTCTTTTGTTTAAAGATTCAAGCAAACATCTGGGCCTCTATTGCTTACTTAACATGCTCCTTTCAAATATGGGTTTTTACACCCATTTCATTTTATTGAGGTTGAACAAATCAGTCTTGTATTTTTTAGGCTTCAGAATGAACTTTACCACAGTCGTTCTAAGTCAGTATGCGTAGAAGCTTTGGTTAGCTATAAAATGCTTTTTTGAATCGTGTTAGAATTTATAGTGAATACAGATATTCTGTTGATAAAATGATCTGCAGTCTCTTATTTAGGTAATTAGTTACACTGTAAAACCATAATTTATTTTAATTAATGTCTGTTGCAATTTCAAAGAAAATTCTGAATGACAAATATTTATTTTTGGTTTTTGTTGCCCAGATTTTTGTTTTTGGAAATCAGACCTTTCCCACCTCATGACTGTCTGGTAGTGCAAGTAAATTTGAAGTGCACCTCAACCTGATACATTCCTGTATCAGAATTGATTATGTATGGTTCGTGTCATCCTAAAATTGATAGAAAACCTAATACTCTTCTAGAACAACTGATGATATAAATAAATTAGACAAATACAGTTTCTTATTAGCTAATTGAAAGAAAACGGAAATATAATAATCTGAGGAGCATACGTATGTATTGGGTTTATTGTTCTATACCTCATACAATAAAATGTTCCTGTTTTAACAGCGTTATATTATATTAGTATTAATACTAGTTTTCAATTATTAGTATTCTCTTTGCTGTTGCATTTCCTAGTATACGCTTATATATATAGTTTTGTGTAACAATATAAATCTGTACTATATTTACTTACCTACTTTTTCCACATGCTAAAAGATTATATTATATTCCCAGGCATTTAAAAGCAATCCAGAGTATTCTAAGTTATAGAATTAGTGAGTTTTTCTTAATGATTCTCTTTTTTTCAAACATCCATCATAGCCCAGTGCTTACCTATAATATATTTACAGCTTTGGCACCCCTCCCCACAAACTGATTATTTATCCCAACCCTCTCTGTCTCTCTGATTTTGATATGTGGCCGGTGCAATATCAATGAGTATTGACTTGTTATGACCCTATGATAAAAGGAATCCAGTTGAAAAGGAAGCTATTAAGCACAAATAGATAAATATTTGGCAAGAAGTAGAATTTTGCGTGGGGATAACCAAGGAACACCCATGTTAGAGAGTCTGTTAAGGTGGAATTATAGATTCATGAAGGGAAAACAGTGGTGGGCCGGCAGTGTTAATGAAGGCCTTTTTGAATGGAATAAGATAAATGCATTTATGTCCCTAATCATTAGAAAAGAAGTGAGGATTAATTAAGGATCCTGGGTTCCCACTTCATTATGACTAGCAACGTTTAAATATCCGGTTTCTAAAGTTTATAAAATGCAGCTGTATAATTGTGGGATCGTGAAAAGGTGAGTGTACGACTCTGACATTAGCTGGCTTCTGAATTTGGGTACGTGGTCTCACTGAATTTTTTTCCTCTAAAGGTCAAGGATGGTGCTATGTAACTAATTCCCAGTTGGAGGTTCCTGCAACTCTAGGAATGTTTGTGCGTAATAACCAAAGTTTAGAAACAGTATTAAGTATTTGAGAAGACTAGTGTGAAAAGTTTATCTATTAAACTCAGACTTCTCAAAATGATAAATTGCTTTTGGTTAATATCATATCACCTCCCTGTAGTAGTAATGCTGTTTATTGCATGCTATCAGAAGCTCTGGGAAGCTGATATTATTTTAATCTAAAAATAAAAATATGAATTTATCTTTTGATTGAAAGTCCAGACTCTCCAAATATGTGTTGCACATGGAGAGAACGGGGAAGAAATAGGAAGGGAATAGAAATAGCTGTCTAACCTGTGCTTCTGAATATCACCATGTCCTCGTGGTCCCTTGGTGCCTCAGTACAGCCCCCTCTTTCCAAACCTCCTCTAGCTAGTCTTTCTTAAAGAATATATTATTATTATACTAGACCTGCATTTAATTTGCTACCCGTACTGAAATACAAAATCTGTAAAAATCCATCTTGTTAAGAGATCATGGTATGTTACAATATAATACGTTAAAAAGTATTGTGAGGAATTGCCTCAAATTGAATTTTATTAAATCCTTTCAATACAAAATTCTAAATGTCTTAGAAACTGTTCTTATGTTGATGTCCAAAGTAAAAATGTCATTATTTAGGTGACTATCAGAGATCTATTATTAGATAATAATTTTTATATTGTTAAAAGATTGTCATTTTGGTCTTAAAAGCCCAAAGACTTTTAACTACAGTAGTTGCAGCTTATATGATAATACCGATTATAGACTTTATGTGAATGGGAGTAAAAATATGTTTTTATCTGATCTTCTCTTAATTTAGTTTTAATTATTACATTAACACTAATATTCCCCCAAAAGATCCCCGTTTTTGTGTGTGTATGTTGTTGTTTTTTTTATTGTGGATATGTTACTTTCTCCAAAACCTTAACATGGGCAATTCTTATAAACCTACGAGGACCGTTGAGATGAGTAGAATAGAAATTTATCTGTAACAGTAAATGAAAATTATTTAAAGGATTTTTCTTTTTAGTATTTCTGAAATTTTGTTACAGGAATTGTATTATTTGCTTTTCTAAATATAAGGACAATTTTATAATGAAAATAATCTTTGGACATTTTTTAATATATTGTGTTAATTCAACCAGGCAAATTGCTTTTTTTCTAAAAAAAAAAAGAAAATACAGTTTGCATCTTTGGTTTCTCAGAAACACACAAATGTCTTTTCTGTGGTATAATTTTAATATTGGAAGGCTACTATTAATGTTAGGCCTTTTGAATAACACCTCTGAGAATTCAGCAGCTCCAAAAGACAGAAATGAAACTACAAAGGACTTCAGTTTTAATATTACCTCTTCATATAGAACTTCCGAACTCACTTCTATGACAACTCTATAAAGAACGTGAAGGGGGGTGAGGGGGGCGTGCTAATGAATGGAAACAATAAATGGATATTGACCAGTGGAAATATTGTGATTCAGTAGAAGGCTGAGTTCATTGTTATAGCTTGTGCTTATTACAAAGGTATGAAAACATGAAGTTTTAATGGCACATTCAATTTTAGGTAAATAGTTATTACATTACAAAAACATTTGTTAGCAGCAAGTATATGTTAAAAGGAGTCACTTAAAATATTGTTGTGCTTCATAACCTTAATTTTTGAAGTGAAATTTGAGTTTTTAATAAGTATTATAACTCTCCTGCACATTTTACAATCACACAGCTAAAATCCAGATTTGGATTTAGCATTATGAACCTGAAGCTTGAGTTAAAATTAGTAAACTAAAACTTAAACTAATAAATTACAAGTAGGATTTTCTAGAGACAAGTATATTATTTCCTTCTATATTTGTTCTATGGGCAGAAAATCAAAGAAGATGTGGCAATAAGTTACACTTTACTAAGGAAATGTCATGGGTTAATAGTAAAATATTCTCTGAGATGCTATATTTGTGATAATTGGGTTCTCATCAAAATATTATTAAGGTAATGAAGCAGTTTTGCAAAGTGAGTTACTCTGCTTCCTTAGACACCCAACTTGTGCAGAGCGAGGGGAGTGGGCAGCGTGAAGAGAGTAATGAGAAATGTTATTTTGGGTGGAGAAATTAAAATTAATTATTAGGTACTGTATGAAACTTCTTGTACAATATGTCAGCACTTTAAGAATCTCATTTTATATAATGTTTAAACATTTTAATACCTAGATAAAGCTTTCTACAAAACATGTTCTTTTGTAAAAAAAAAGCAAGTTTTTAACCATTAATAATTAATGCGCTCATATAAATGTCGACCTTTGTAGCTAATGGCCTCACTGTTAACTTATTTTTGCTTATAATTTTATCTTATTGAATTGCAAAATATAATGATCACTGTTGCTTTAATTTTTTCACGTTATCCTCTAAGACTAAAAATTAAGATATGCTTTTTACTGAGTAATGCTTGGTATGTATTTCTAATGCTTCTAGTTGTCTAAATCACACACACACACACACACACATTATGTACATGGCAATGTTAAGAATCACCAAGATTATCTTGGTTCCTGGGAATGGTTTTTGGTAAAGAAGGACGATTGTATTATTTCATAATTATAACACAAACAAATAACTAAACTTTAGGAAAGGAGAGGAAACATCTAACATTTTGGAGTTGGCCATTTTACAAAAATAGTATTCAACCCTCACATTAGAAGATATATATTATTTCCCTTTTAGCTGTATAAGGGATTTGAGGAGAGTTGAGTGCGGTGCCTCAAAGCTTATAATTAGTAAAAGGAAGGGCTGTGATTTTAAATGAAGTCTGTCAGATTCCAAAGCTCAAGCTCTTTGAGTAATACAAGGAACATCAGAAATAGCCTGAGTTTCAGCAGGTTTGATTCAATAGCTGACTACCGGTAGTATAACCTGTGAATGTTTGTTGTAGGGAGAATATGTTGTATTTTATCTAATATTGTGACACAGTCGATCATTATTTGATGTAACAGAAAGAACAGACCGTGCCAATTAAATTCTCTCCCAGTACTCTCTTACCACTAAGAATATTTATTTTATACTTACTGAAAGGACTTTTAGAGAAGTCCTTCGATACAGATTTTATTACATCATTCACATATCTACATTGAAAGGAAAGTTGAAGCAAATTAAATTGGCTAAGGTATTACTAAAACTTGTCCACAGAGTCCAACTTTCCATAAATCACTTTTTGATTCAGGTGAAAGTGTTTTGTGCGTTTCACGTAGTATCATTGACTGCAGTAATCAAGTTTGTGTTTTGCAGGCAATGACAACTCTGTCATAACTGCCATCTGGCTAGCAGTGGTTGTGCAGTTTCTCAATTGTGCGACACATCAGATTTCAGAGATATTAAAATGTGAAAACAAAATGTGTCTTATAATCAATAAAATATGGTGGGGCCTACTCAATAAGGTTTATAGTACTAAGTAAGTTCATGCAGGCTAAGCTCTCACCCCACTGCCTTTTACTTTACCCCACTTCAACAAATGTTAGCTGTTTTTGTTGTTGACGTGTAACATAAAGAGTGATTGACATTTTATTATGCATTAGTATTAGTAAGAAAGCTCCTCTACATCTGTTATTTCTTCTCCTCTATATTGACTTTGACACAGTGGTTCTCAATCAGTAGCCCCTTAGAATCACCTATAGATCTTAAAAAATATATTGATATCTCTGAATTCCCCTTCTCGGTTCCACCCGCACCAGACCTATACATCAGAATTGAGCCTCAGCTTGACGGGCTTATTTTTAAAGCCTGCGATTGATTCTAATATGCACCATTGGCATTGAGACTCTGCTTTGGCTTTCACTCTTGGAGTGATGGAAAACCATCGAAGGGTTTTCAACCGAGGAATTAAGTGATTTGAGTAAGGATCTGATTTTAAACTGGTAATTCTGATGCTGTGTTGCGAATAGACTATAGGTAGACGACTGTGGACACAGGGAAACTAGTAAGGAGGTTACTTCCATACTTGGTAAAAGATAATGATAGCTCAGCTGAAGAGGTGGAAGGGGGTATGGCGAAGGCGATTAGATTATGGATATGTTTTTTAAAAATAATACCAGGATTAGACAGATGTGGAGGTGTGAGAACAAATTAAGCCAAGCATGACTTCAGGGTTTTGCCTGAGCAGCTGTAAAGACAGAGTTGGTGTCTCCTGAGATGGAGTTGATTGCAAGTAAAATTGGTTTAGGGATAGGAGTTCAGTTTTTACATGTTAAGTTTGAGACGCCCGTGTCATCCAACTAGACAAGTCAAGGGGGCTCTGCCATGAGAAAACATCTCATCAGGAGAGATAAGTTTGGGAGTCTCAGTACAAAGGTGACATTTAAAGCCATGGGACTGGATGGTGTCACCAAGGAATAGGAGTAATCCCTGAGGCATTTCAGTTTAATGTCACGGACTGAGTGTTCGTGTCCCCTCCTGAATGCATAGGTGTAGCCATAAACCTCAAGTGTGATGATATCTGCGGATGAGGCCTTTGGGAGGTATGTAGGTTTGCATGAAGTTGGTGGCAACATGATAGGCTTAGCTCCCTGTAGAAAGAAGAGGAGACACGGAGTGCTTTCTCTCTGCTGGTACCCAAAGAAGAGGCCCTGGGAGCTCATGGAGCGAGGGCGCCTGTCTGAAAGCCAGGGAAGTGGCCTCTTCCAAGAACCTCATCTGCCAGCACCTTGATCTTGGACTCCCCAGCCTCCAGGACTGTGGGAAATAAATGCCTCTTGTTTAAACCACCCGGTCTAGTGCAAGAAGTCAGAGGAAAGGCAAATAAGCAGCAAAGAAGTCTGTGCAGCTGGAGGAAACCTGAGTGAATGTAGACTCCTGGAAGGTGAGGAAATGCTGTGTAAAACAGGACAGGGGTTATTGACTCTCTTACAATTTACCTTAAAATACATTTTCCTGACCTTGCAAAGCCTTCTAAGATATGACACAAAAAGCATAAAATTATAATTGAAAATTGACCGTCAGATTTAACCACTTGGAAGAAATTGGTGACCCCGACAAGAGCAATGTTGATTGACTGATGGCCGCCAGAGCGCGATGGAAGTGCGGTTAACAGAGAATGGAGGAGATGACTCCCAGAATCCCAGAAGGGCAGCAAGGCGAGCTCCATACACCCGCAACCGTACTGACAAAAACCAGCAATTGGTGAGAATTATTTGAAAAACAAGTAAACCTCAATTTTCAATCTCGAATCTGTTCTGAGTGTATATAACCAACAAAAAAATTGTCCAAGAAAATCTACTAAATCTCAGGTCGGAAGAATGAGGGTGTAGTATTCGAGCTATGACCTGCTCTCGTCCTACTTCCTCTCATGAGACTCAGCGTCTCTCATCTGCGACCCCAGCCCTGCCCAGGCCTGTGTCACAGGCTCTGCTCCAGGTAGAAGCAGCTGAGATCCGAGGCTCTCTTCTCCAAGGTGGCAGCACTTCCTAAACTGACCTGTAGACTCAGTGTGATCCCTGGGTGCACACCAACTGGCTTCACTGCAGAAACTGATGGGTAGATCAGAAAATTCATGAGAAAAATGTGAAGGACTCTGAAGAGCCCAAACAATCTTGAAAATAAGAACAAAGCCCCGAGACTCACTTCCTGAACTCAACTTGCTACAAAGCTTAATCAGTTTGGCGTGCTACTGGCATAAGGCTGGACGTACAGATCAATAGAATAGAATTGAGAGTCTGGAGATTAAATCCTTACATTTACAGTCAATTGATTTTTTCCAAGGGTGCAAAGATAGTTACATAGGGGAAAGATTACTCTTTCAACAAATGATGCTGGGCAACAACTGGTCACCTGCAAAAGAATGAAGCTGGACCCATACCTTACACTATCCATAAAAATTAAGTCGATAAGGGATCAATCTACCTGCACGTAAGAGATTAACTATAAAACCCTTAGAAGAAAAGACAGGGATACATTTTCCTGACCTTGCAAAGTCTTCTACGATATGACACAAAAGCATATGCAACAAAATAAAAAAAAATTAATAAACTGGAATTCATCAAAATTAAAAACTTTTATACATAAAAGAACATCAGGACAATGCAAAGAATGAGAAAATGTTCTATCTGATAACAGACACGTATCTAAATATTTAAAGAACCCTTACAACTCAATAATAAACGGATGTTACAGTGAGACAGAGACAAAGGATTATGAACAGGCATTTCTCAATACGAGATATATAAATGGTCATTAAACATGTGAAAAGAAGCCCAGAAACATTAAGCATCAGGGAAATAAAAATATAAGACAGTGAAATATCACTTAACACCCATTAGGATGGTTATGATCGATAATATTGCATATTATTATTCACCAATAATTGTCACCACTAGCCATCAATATTTACTAATAAGTATCACCAGTTATCACCAATAATAAATGATAATAAATGGAGTGATGATGTGGAGAAATGTAATGTCTTAGACATTGTTGGGTGTGTAAAGTGGTGCAGCCACCTTGTAAAACAGTCTCTCAGTTCCTCAAAAGGTTAAAGTTTCCCCCTCGCCCTCCCGTCAAATCAAGCATGGTTTTTGTTCCTTTTATTTGTTTGCATTTTGTTTTGATATCTATTTTTTAATAGGTGATATGTCTGTGTTTCAAAATTGAAAATGTGCACCCCATTCCCTAGTCACCCAACTCTCTCCTGCCCAGAGCCGGGCAGTGTCATCAGGTTTTGTGTGTGTAGTCATTTGAAGTGATTTTATATGTATACAGGTAAATGTGAACATACAGTTTTTTCCACATTACTTACTCTCATTGTAGCATACTGTACTCCCTGGTTGGCAGATTTTAGTATTTTAACTTTTAAAGTCTATTATTAAATTCCTGTAATTATAAAATTGTTACTATCTTAAAATAATATTTTATATCTATTACTGAGGAATCAAACGTATAAACTAATATTTTCATGATAGTATCACATTTGGACCTTTTGTTATATATTTTTTCTCTTTACTACTTATCTCTACAGTGGAGCATGCACTAAGAATATTCTTTCAAAGAGATTTTTGTAAGAATTCCAAGATACTAGTCTAGCTATGTAATTCCGAGATATAATTTTAAAACCAACTCCAGTGTAGTGCCTCTCAAAAACTCATGGCTCTTACTCAAGTTTCTCATAATCATATAGGGAAAATTACTAAGGAGTTCAGTATGAAATTTAAGGCACACCAAGCTAAATTATAATCGTAGAGAGCTAAATTTAAATATTGGCTAACTGCTTTAGACTGTGTTGTAAAATCCTTGAACTCTGATGAGTAAGTAGAAAATAATAATAAAATTTGGCTTCTGCTACTTTTCCTCTCATTTAAGTTTAAAAAGTCATTTTATGTAAATAACTAGTTTTTATGTTGGTGTAAAAAGACTATCTAATTATATCGTCATTATATCATGCAATTATAAATTTGTGCCATAGCATTGTGTTGAAGCATGTTACAGACTGTGGTGCTCAGTCACCAGTCTCCCACATAGTGCATTTAGAGCACTGTGGAATCACTGACTTTGGCCTTCATTCCTTGCTTAGGAAATTGACTTATAAGGATTTTGAAACACAATCTCTCCAACTGCTACTAATTTAAATATACTAGCAGCCAAATTTAAAATCTACACATGGTCATTATTTTCAAGTAAAATATATAAGATTATAATTAAAAATCCAGAAGTCATCATCGATATTGGAAATTTCCCTTTAACTATCTTTATTTTTAATTGTTTATCAAATTTTTCTTGTAGCATCAAAGTATATTTTCTTAAAAATGTCACGTTATTACTGTGGAATAATACTAATTTCAGTCAGATACAAGTTAGCAAGATTCTACTTAGTGTATTTCTTTTAAGGTGCCTCACTAAAAATAATAACTCCTTAATTCTCTTAATACATCCTGAACTACTGACATTGTGGACTGCAGTAGAGTTTCTCTTTGGAACATTATCTTTGACTTTCAAAAGCCACACATAATTGTTTAAACAGTTCTATTGAAAGCCCATAGTTTCCTTATTAGAATGAGAAAAATACACTATTCTTAGAAGCTGGTTTTGTATTATATCACCGAATATAAAAAATTTCAAATAGATGTGGACAATTTATTACTTTCAGAATAGTTATTTGCCTAACAGATGAGCTAACATGAATTAAGCAGTAAGTCAGTTTTGCTTCCTTTAGATAATTAGTAATTTACATATAACCTTTGGCTATTCTTTTATCTTAGGGTATTGATATAAGTTGCATAAAATTGTTTTCTGCATAGAAAATGCTTTGAAATGCAAAATGTAATTAAAATGCACTATTATTTTAGGACAATTGTTTTGCTAAATGATACTGTTGAGACTGTTATGAATATTTGAGGAGTCTGAATGGAGTAAGGAGCTAAATTATAGCCTTTATGGACTTACTATAGGTTATTTTATCAATCAGTTGAAATAAGTGAAACTGCCAAAGTACTCAGAGTACTGCGTTTTAAATACACACTGCCTTTCGAAATAATGCTATTATTCCCGTATTATGCTTCCTCTTCTATTTCATGTCAAGGTAAGCTTTAAAAGGATGCCTTTGTAAGAGACACTAAGGAAGTGGGTAGGCTGATTATGAATGCAGGCCTCCTGCTCAGGGCCTCTGACAAGGTGTCCTGGAGGCTGCCCAAGAAATGACATCAGCACATTTGCGGGCCATGAATTGCACATTATAGTTGGTGAACATTTCGATTACTGGCAGCTGAAATCCAGTTCAGGTAAATGGCATACCTGTCAGCTAGTTCATGTAAATAGTATTTTTCAGGAATGGCTTATTTGCTTAACCCACATTGTTTAACAACTACCCAATATTGGGTAAGAAAACTGTTACATTTAATTTTAAAACTTCGAAAAGTTCATGGATTTTAAAAGATTGTAGAATCTTGCGGTGGCTGGAAACTTATGTGGCTAGTTGATTATAATGTCTTGGATCATAGTTTAATAATCTTAACATTTTACAAATAGAGTTAATGCTGTTTTAGACTGCTATCTCTTTTTTAATATGTGTGGTAAAATGATTCTTTGAGATGTATTGGGATGGTTTTTTTCCAGATGAAAACATCTCATTGCGTTTCACAGATTAATTCAGAATTAGGATTTGCTTAATTAAATTTGTTCTTCATTTAATTTTGATGGATCTATTTTATCAAGAAAATATATATTAAATAAAAGTATGTATTAGATGAATTGTTCAGGAATGCCGCGCATGCTAACAACCCATTAAAAGATCAGTAATCAAGATTTCACTTTGATGCCCCTGTTGACAGTGTTAGTCTACCTTTAAAATATGTTTTTATTGATTTTAGAGAGAGGAAGGGAGATGGAGAGAGAGAAACATCAACGAGAGAGAAACATCTATCGGGTATCTCCTGCACGCCCCCTACTGGGCATTGAGCCTGCAGCCCGGGCATGTTCCCTGACCAGAATCGAACCGGTGACCTCTTGGTGCATGGGGTGATGCCCAACCAACTGAGCCACACTAGCTGGGCAGCGTTAGTCTGTTTTTAACTCAAAAGTATAACCATTTACTGATTCAAATTCTATGTTAATGTGTGATTTTAGATTAATGCTGGAACATTTTTTTCCCTTATTTTGTTAAGACTTATTCATTTTTTACATTTTTTAATTAGCAATTTACCTGCTCATTAGCGGGCAACTAGAAAGTATTTTAATAACAGTGAGTTTAATTAGGATGGTGAAAACCAAATAAATTCTCCAGAAAGTGCCTGTAAGGACTAAAATGCATACTAAGGAACAATCAGTGTCTGTGATTTCGCTTCTGTTTAACCTTTATAAAACCTTTATAGTCTTGCTACCCGATGAGTGAAATATTTGGTGGCAGTTGCAAACACTGTCATCCTTTATCTGGTGGTTACTCCACTTAATATGCCTCATTATTGTGTTTAGAATTACTTTTTATATTTCTTCAGATAAATGTTTGTTGGATTTCAAACGAAGGTGACTTTGCTGCGGAAAGCTGGCAGTTAGCGATAACAGACGAATAACTTTTTATGAGTGTGGCTACACAGAATCACGCCTGGCAGACGTTGCCGTCATACACAGCAAGCGGCCGGCACGCTTTGTGCAGGCTATTAAATCTTGGTGATAGGCATTATTTCAGCTAGAGGCAAAAGGATATGATAAGTCCTTTCACAAGGAAGGAAATCCATTCTAATTGCTTCATCTTCTTTTTATGCCAAAAAATTAATATTGAAAGTTAATTTAATATTTTGAATACAGAAGCTTTAAACAAAATAAAGCATAGCCATTGAAGACAGGATATCTAGTTACTAAAGTCATGTTCTAGTTTGGGGGTTTATTAAAGATTTTAAATTCCAACAACATCACATTGGTGGCAATATTTTCAATTAGTATTGGCCATAAAGACACATTGCTCCTGCCTGCAGGGATGGGATCTTATCCTGAATTTCTTTGCAAGAATTTAGATCCTAAATATAAATCTAATTCTCAGTGTTTGGCCAAACACAGGTTTTATCTTAGCAGGAATATGGTATGGTAAGTAAAAAGCAAATATAGACTCTTCAGAATGATACTTTAAAATCGATTTTTCAGCATATGTTTTTATTTTAATTAGATTTAATTTTTATATAAATAATGCATTTACATAGTTCAAAAATTGTAACAAAATAATTTATGAATTGAGAATTTTCACATGTAACTATAACCATGCCCACCTCTCACCCCTTGTCCCGTAGAGCACTGTTGTTTCTTATGTGTCCTTATGTGGATTTTTTGGGGGTGTTGCGTTGTATGATCTTTGTAAATTTTGGATATTAACCCCTTATTGGACGCATCATTGGCAATTATCTTCTGCCATTCAGTAGGTTGTCTTTTCCTTTTGTTGTGCAAAAATATTTGAGTTTGATGTAGCTCAGTTTGTTTATTTTTTCTTTTATTGCCTTTGCCTGAAGAAACATAAACAAAATATTACTAAGACTGACGTCAGAGTTTACTGTCTATGTTTTCTTCTAGGAGTTTTATGGTTTATGACCTTAAATTTTAGTATTTCATCCATTTCGAGTTAGTTTTTTGTATACGGTATAAGAAAATAGTCTGATTTAATTTTTTGCATGTTCAGTTTTTCCAACACCACTTAATGAAGAGTCGGTCTTTACCCCTTTGTATATGCTTAGCTTCGTTGTCAAGACTAGTTGACCATATAAGTGAGGTGTTATTTCTGGGCTCTTTATTCTATTTCGTTGCTCTGCATATCTGCCTTTGTGCCAGTACCATAATGTTCTGATAACTGTTGCTTTGCAGTGTAGTTTGAAACCAGGGAGCATGATACTTTACACTGTGTTCTCTCTCTAAGTTCCATTGGCTATTCGGGGTCTTTCGGGGTCTTATATAACTTTTAGTATTAATTGTTCAAGTTCTGAGAAAAATGCTATTGATATTTTAAAGGGAATGCATTGAATCTGTGTATTGTTCTAGGTAGTAAGGACATTAACAGTACTAATCCTTCTAATAATGAGTAAGGTATATCTCCCCATATTTATTTGTATCCAGTCTCCTGAAAATGGTGTTACTTTTTCCTTTTTGGTTTGGACACCTTTTATTTCTTTTTTCTGGTCTGGTTGTTGGGACCAGGACTTCCAATACTATGTTGACCAGAAGTGGTGACACTTGAATCCTTGTCTTAGGGATCTCAGAGGAAAAGGTTTCAGGTTTTAGCTTTCACCATTGAGTGTGATATTAACTGTGGGTTTGTCTTATGTAGCCTTTATTACGTGGAGGTGTATTTCTTCTATGCCTATTTTGTTGAGAGTTTTTATCATAAAAGGATGTTTAATTTTGTCAAATAATTTTTTCTGCATCTGTTAAATGATTTTATGGTTTTTACCCTTTAGTTTGTTATTGTGATACATCACATTGATCGATTTATGGATGTTGAACCATCCTTGCATCCCTATATAAATCCCACTTGGTCATGGTGTGTAACCTAATCCATGTATTGTTGAATCTGGCTTGCTAATATTTTGTTGAGAATTTTTGCCACTCTGTTCATCAAGAACACTGGCTTTTATTTATTTTTTGGTAAGGCTTTTGTTATCAGGGTGATGCTGGTTTTGAAGAATAAGTTCCATTCTCTCCTCCTTGTTTATTAATTTCAGACATAAGCTCTTTGTAAAAACACTTAGAAGGATATTATAATGAAATGAAATTGCTCAATAAGTATATATAAATCATTTTCCACTGGTTGTAACTTGTGGAATCTTTTTGAGATCATGTTCCAAAACAATATGTAGTACATTAGATCTGGCTCAATTTTAAAGAGAATAATTCATGTAACTCACAGGTAACACTTAAAAATAGAATCATAATCAACATTGCTGCTTTTTTCGTAGACCCATTAAACTCATTGTTTTAATACTCTTAAGAATTTACAAGTGATACTGTTTTAAAACATCGGTGATTTAGGTAGGACATATAATACATATTCATCTTTTCCCACTTAATGTTGAGTTTTAGAAAATGTATATTGTTAATGGGCCATCTACTTTCGAGTCATTTTGTTTACTAAGCTGGAACTGAGATCTGAGCAATTATGTATGTAGTAAAACCTGTAAAACAGAATGAATTGCATTAAAGAATGTTCATGTTCATTTGCAGTGAAGCTGAGAAGAGTGTCAGAATCTTGCCCTAACTAGGATTAAGTCAAGAAGCAAACTCTGTGCACATTGTTGCATTTATTATTATCCGAATGTCGGCAGGTTTAACGTTGTTGACATCTGGAGTGCTCTTCAATGGGTTTTACAATGCGTTTTACTCTCTTTTCATTGTTGATCACATAGCCATTTTCCACGCCTGCTAGTGTTTCTCAAGTGTTAGAAACCGTTTTCCTTTCTGCATGTTAATGACATCTACTTGCCACTACTATATTTTTCAGACATCCTAGATGTTGAATTCAGGCAGACTTAAAACAACAACTGATTTCCTTACATTTGTGGCACTTTCCACGTAGAGCATTCTTCAGATGATTAACCATTACTATTGAGTGTTAAGGAACTTGTGGCTCCATTCCAGCTCACAGTAAACGGAGCAGTAGTTATTATGAGAAATGGCAAGCCAAATAAGAAATATAAGGAAAAGTGCCTGTCTCTATGAGTTGTGATGGTCAGTACTGGGAAAATGAAAATTTAGGATAAAATTAGACCACGGCTATAACAAAACATATTAAAATATCTTTAGGATCTATAATGCATAAACTAAATTCTGCCATTAATATCAAATAATTGTGTGCAGTTGGTAATTAGTTATATGAAGCTGGAGAACTATTTAAATGTTCTATTTAAAATCAATTACTCTTTGAGCCATGATCTTGGGCTACTGATATCAGTATGGGGTTATCATATTTATTCACAGCCTTTTATCATTGTATCCTTGCTCTGTCATTGGATTTTCATTTGCTTAATAAAGAAAGCACATTGAGTTGTCATAGAGACTATATTTCGGTCTCTGGCTCTTTGACAGTAATTGTGTAGGAGCTCCAGAACTCGCACAGCTGGTCTTCAGTTCTCGTTGCATGAGGACTACTTGAAACGCTTTCAACAAAACAAATGAAGTTTCCTTGCCTTCTTTATGATTTGAGTGTTAACTATATTTTCTGGGCCCAGATTATCTGTAGATACCTGTGGCTTTTGGCAATAAGTTTTGACAAATATTAACAGCTGTCTTTAAATTTGATTTTAATTTTCCATGACATTGTTTTGAATTCACTTTATTTGTGTAACACTTAATCTGTTTCAAAGTGTTTTGAATCAAAGATGTCAGTGTGGGTATTGATGAGAGATGAGACCCTTAACCCTCCAGGAGAAAGGTCAGGAGTCCAGGGTCAGTAAGAGTCTTATCAGACAAGTCCATTTGGCAATGAGCCGAACAGCCTTTGCTGCTGTTTATCATCTTCCGAGTGAAAGTAGATTATAGCTGACACAGCCCTGTGTTGGTTCTCTGTAAAAAAAAGAGAAAAAGCTCTAATATAGCTGTTTACTTCTGCAAATTTCGCCGTACAGAATATAGTATAGCAAAATAGATGAATTCATTGTTGTTCTAAATTGCAAGTATTGACTCTACCAGCCTTAAGATTAAATCTGAATTGTAAAGAGTCTGATCGTCCGATAACTACAGTGATTTACTGCCATAGACAAAAATAATTAGAAAGGTCTAAGATTTTCTTTCAGACAGAGATGCCGAGACTAATTTTACACGAATACACATCCTAACAAGATTAGCGGGCTCACTGTGGCATAGGAATTGTGTTTGGTTCATGTTGACCAGGCTCGTGTTTTCAGTGTCACCCCATTTCTATCATGGTCTTAAGTGCCCTGCTTTAGCACCTCGCTTTCTCTGTTCGTATTAACCTTTAGTTGCCTCATTATTGTTTCCTTTGGTAGATAATTAATATCTTTCTGCTTGTGCTTTCCATTATTTGTGCAGAAAATCCATTGCTTGTACAGTAAGTAAATAGAAAAAGAAAATATACCCCTACCAAGTGGGGAAGGGAGAAGTGGAATAATTGTGAACAATAATAAAGTTCACTACAGTCCACTTTCTTACGCCCACGAACTTGCCTTCCTCTTGGGCATGAAATACACTCACCGCCCCGCTCCCTCCTGCAGGAATAAACCCAGGGGTCTCCTCTAACTGCTTAACAACTTGAAGTAAAAATGACCGTCACCTGGCCGCCCTCCTTCCCCACTCCAGCTTCCGCGCTGCAGTGGGATGGGATGACCGCAGCTAACGCTGCCGGCGGAAGGCAAGACTAGGGGGTGGTCAGCCGTCCCCGAGCCCAGCGTTTCTGAGCCCCTGTGGGCGAAATGTTTTACCACCCCCCCCCCGTGGGTAGGAGATCTCTGCTGAGGTTTCTGGGAGCGACCCCCCTGGTTCTTCCTTCGAGGCTGTGGGCTCTGCCCCCTGGGAAATCCTCTGTTTCCGTTTTCATGCACCGTTTCAGAACATTTTTACCATCCCCAAAGGAAGCCCCATACCCATGACCCGCCGCTCCGTTTTCCCCCGCCAAGCCCTAGGCAATCACCCATTTTTGATCTCGATGGATCAAGTTACCCATTCTGGACATTTCGTGCAAACAAACTCAAACCCTGCGTGTTCCTCCGAGACCGGTGACTTGCACTTAGCGTGGGGTTCTCGCCGCTCATCCATGTCGTCTCCGTGTCTGTACTCCTTTCCTCTTTACTGTTGAACAGCATTAAACACGGCCTTTTTATTTCTTCAGCAGTCAGTCTCTTTTCATCCAGGATGGTGGCACTTTTGACAGCACAAAGGCCTTGTAAATGTGGTTGTTTTCTTTGTCGCCGCTGTCTGTTGATTCGCTTAGAGTCAGCCACGGGTGCCTGCTCACAGTTCTTTCTAGGGAACGCCAGCGTCTGCCATCTCTCGGTGCCCACCCCTTCCCTCCCTCCCTCCCTCCCTCTTTCTCTCTTTTTTTACCTCCCCTCCACCCTCCCCCGTCACCTAATTACAGGTGCTTTTTGCTTATCAGGTTTCTTTGGTATCATATTTCTTACGACATTTTGTCCCCATGGATGGATGTGCTGGGAGCAGCTTAGCTGGACCGCAGCCTCTCGCGGAAGCAGGCCAGGCCACCCAGTTTCTGACCTATTTTCCCTTTCACCCCTTCCTGAAAACAAGACATTTTTTTAAGCTCACTTCTTTATTATATCAGCTCCTCGTGTTTAGCAAGAATAACTAGTTCACATTAGCACTGTTGTCCTTTGAGAGCTGATTGTCCACAGCCACATATTGATTATACATTAAACAGTTTATTACCCATTAAAAGCTTATAGATTTACCAACCAACCTGACGTTGAGTAACAAGGGTTGCCTTTTTCCAGGCTCCAGTAATACCGCCTTGAGGCCCAGGCCATGTACTTTAGGGTAACAGCCAACACCCAACTTTAGGTACCATTTTTTTTGGAATCAGCTTTTCCCGTCCCCAGTTGTGGCAGCTAACAAAAGCCACTCGATGTTACAGGGCCGGGCAGTTACCTGGGGCCCTGCTCCAGGCAGCAGAAGGGCAGGGCTGTGGGTCCCTTGCGCAGTCTTTTCATCCTAAAACCTTGAGTGCAGGAGCCGCCCCTCTCTCAGGATCTGCTGTTCTAGGGCAGGGGCCAGTGACAGCAGAGATGTCAAGCGCCATCTCCACGCGCTCCGCTGACAAAGCAGGTGATCGAGCCGAAGTCAGTGGAATGGGGGGAATGCTCCAGGGCACCTGAGCGGTGGGGTGGGAGGTAAGAGGAGTATTTGTGATCAATAAATCTATCTGCCATTAAAAGGAAGAAAACATGATTCTTTTTCCTTTGTATCAATGAGCAACCAACAGTTTTTTAAGAAAATGAGTGAAATGATGAGTAGCTAAATAGCTTTTTCAGAATGGCTATTTCAATACATCCTGTGTGGTTTACAGCCACATTTGGTAGTTTAACAAGAAAAATAATTCCTTTTCTATCAGGGAATTAAAGATTTATTTTAAATGTGAGCTGATATATTGACAATGAAACACTGAGAATGACTGGATTATTAGGACCCTAAAAAAGCAATATTTTTGAAATTAATTTAGCTTCTGAGTCAAACACAGTATGGTTTTTTATAATGTAGTTTGTCTGAGACCCGTTAAGAAATATTAGCTCATTTGCCATTTTAGATATTACAAATATTTGAATATGTACTAGTCCATAAATTTTATTGAGCAAAGAGTTTGGTTTAGGGACACATAATTGATCTGGATTTTTTTTGAATTCCAGAATGCTTCTCAGAAAATCAAGTGACTTTGATTTGAACAGATTACTAACAGGTTTATTTTTTCAGTCAACATCATATTATAAACTTTCCTAGAATATCTCTATTTAAATGATAGTTTTAACAGTTATATCTAAAATTTACATTGGAACAAAATTGGCCTTGGTACTCCCTTGTAATCATTCTGAGATTGTTTTAAGGGAGTAATTTTGTCCTACCAAACAAAGATTTTGCTCATACTTATATTACCATGTTTTATAGTGAAGATATAATTATCTTTCCCCACATAGTATGTGATTATATATATAAGCAATCTATTTTAATTACCCAAGATAAATGGGTTTTGATACCTTACCAGGAAATAAACCCTAAAATATACCATTGGGTCAGTAAAATTTCAGATATCTTTGTTTTTTGACCTGTTATATCAGCTGTAACACCATTCATGTTTGCTTTTATTAGTTCAGAAAGAATGAAACTGTACTTTCATATGACTCTGACTGATTTGTAATTCTTCCTAGGGGAGGAAGAAGCATTTAGCCCATTGCTGATATCTGGAAACAATAAATGCCTCAAGATTCCAAGTATATTATATACATGTACATATATTTTACATATAGATGTACACAATATCACATATAAATTATATATTATAAATAAAATAGTATATGTACATATATACTATTAATATAGATGTACATATTATATTTGAATTATATATTATAAATAAAATATTACCTAGTATTTCATATTTTCTCTTAAATATTATAATTATATCATTGATATGTTATTATATATATTTTAAGCTAAATTTTAGTGATTTTAGGGCCTTTTCATTTTTACTCTGGGGAAATCTCACTTTTGCTTCAATAAATTCGCTTAATGAATCTGAAAATTTGAGTTAGATGAATCTTAGGTGGTGTGATTCTGATGGGTCTTAATTTGCATTTGCTTACCAAGAATGCTGGGATAAAAAGTAATTCTTCAGTAACCCTGTTTCCATGAAATTCTCTAGGTCCTCGAAGAGGTCACCATGTGGTGCATGCTCCAGACCAAAGCAGAGCCCTTGAGGTTACATGCCGTCCTTCCCGAGCCACCTTCCCTTTTCAGATCTCTAGTCGTGGAAGCTTAGCAACTGTTTCTCTGATTCTTTTTTAATCTTTTCTTTTATAGCTCTTTATTAGGTAAACTCTCTGTGAGGTAGAATCTGTATACAGAACATTAAATAAGTCAGACGCATAGACCCTGATGCATTTTTACAGAATGAAGGCTCCCGTGTAATCACCTTTCCTATGCGTTCATAGAAAGAAATGAAGCACCACAGAAGGTCCACTCGGCCCCCACCCAGCCCCAGTCCTCTCCAAAACAAGGACTGTCCTGACATTTTAATTAAAGTCATCTACATGTGTTCTGGGTGTTTGAAAATATTTTTCCCTTCCTTTTTTTTTCTGTTTCTTTGTTTTAAAAATTTTAAATGGGTCAAATATGAGACACTGATGTAATGTATTTAATATCATCCATTTCCAAATGGAAATACAGGCATGAAGGAAATATGTTTCTACTTTGAGTGTAGGCCTCCCTGAGATCTGTAATGTTACATGTTATCTAGAAAATAGCTAGGAAAGGTGCTGTCCTACCTTTCATTTAGTACTTTATTCATTTTCATATTTAAATTATTATTTGGTTAATATGTTCAGAAAACTATTAAGGAAATAGTTAAGAGCTCAATTTTTATGCAAAAAATAGGGGCTTTCTTCATTTCCTGGAGCACTTATAGATTACATCCCCGCTCATTTTACTGCGTAGGTAAAGCTACTTATTATTTTTCCCTTTAAGATTCAGCTGTCACAATAACATTTGATTCATTTGAATCTTTTTAACCATGAAAATAGCAGTGTGACCGTTCAGTTTTTTATACTTACAACTCAGCATTTTATGAACTGATTTATTCTTCCCTGGAAGTGTTACAATTTCTCTCAATTTGAAAGGTTAGAATTAATTATAACGAAGCACAAAGGATTGATAATTAGAATTTGAAATCCAAATGTCAGTGTATTTATTGTGAAGCTACATGAATGGGCTGAGAATTTCATTAATATATCAATCACCGATCTTCAGCAGCTTGACACAATTCTAAAGATAACCCTGTCTTTAAGTTATGCATTAATTTTTTTTCTTTGTGGTCTTCTAACTGGAAAACAGGAGTTATAATAAGTGCTATTAGAACTCTAATAAGTGCTGTTAAATAGTAATACCAACAAATAATGTGCTGGGGCTCAGTGATGGATTAGGTTTACCTCTTGAGGAATGAACACATGTAACTACTAGTAATAGAATGCTCTGTAGTTACATTTAGCACACATATATATTGTATATGTGAGAAAGAATATTTTAATGATACCCCTTTTCATAGATTAAATATATTTTTCTCATCTTTGTATTTCAAGCATGTTTTATGTTAGAGCAGTGAGTAATTAAATCGCCATGTGTCCTTCAGTATGTACATACAGAAATCCCCAGGCAAAATACCAATGGCTCTGATTCCTCAAAAATCCAGTTCTTTTATATAATGCTAACTATTTCTAAATCATTTTTATCTGAATTTCCACAGACTGCGTTACTATATAATGTAATTTTTCTAAATACACATCTGAGTGCCATGATTTTGCTATGCTAGCAGGCGATACACAGATATAATGGTCTGAACAAAAAAGGGAGGGAGAGAAGAAACCTGAGGCTGCTTTATCTGAGTTGATCATGTTATGCCCATGTGTTAACGTCCGAGGCCTCTTTCCCGGCCTGACTGCCTGAAAGAAATTGAAAGGTATTAGCCATGGTTTGGATTGTAAATGTGTGATGCGGTGTGTTTCAGAAATATTTTTCACGCAGACCCTTTAATTGAGAGGCAAAAGTTCAGATTGCAGTCATACAGATTTGGCTTTGCATATTTGATTCTAGGAATGTGCATTTTCAGCATGGTGCTCATAGAATTAAACGCACAGCTGCCAAAACTGTTAATGAGAACTGCAGGCTTAATTTAGTGCTGCACCGAAAATATATCCCTACCCAGTCAAACAGATTCATTAAGAAACGTCCTTACTTGCTTTTCACTTTTCAAGGTACGACAAGAGAATGGTATAGTCCATTAAAAGTGAATGTTTAAGTAACAGATTTCAGAAGTCAATACTGACTTTGTAAGTTCATTTTGGGGAAATTTAATTTATGAAACGTAAAGCTCTTTGAGTCTGGTTGTGGCATTTCAAACAGTTTTTCCTGTGCTTGCAATTATTATGCAAATATTATTGCTATTGCCGAAGACCCTTGTCATGAGTTTCTTTGTAAAAGCAAGGTTATTGAGCACCGTTTTAAAAATAGATGTGTCACCCAGCGCCTTCCCTCTGGCCACCGCCTCGCTGTTGTCTGTGCTGCGGGGTGTGAATACACCTTCTTTGACTAGTCCCTTCGCCCGCTTTCATCTAGTCTCCCGTCCCCCTCTCCTCTGACAGCTGTCGGTCTGTTCCGGGGGGGCGGAAATGACATCTGTAATAGTGTCGGCAATAAAAATAAAGTTAAACATTTTTTGCATTGGAAAATAAAATAGATGTGTCTGTTAGTATACATAATATCTTGAAGATAAATTGCTGGTGGTCAAAGGCTGCACAAATGCACCCACCTTCCCCCCACCAAACGTGCCAGAATTAAAGATGTGTTTATCCAAATGCTTTAAAATCCCTTTATTTGATATTTTCTAGCCAGGCACGTGGTAGTAAATCTGAAACAATGCTTGTACCCGGCTTTCTTCGTTAGCTGTCACTAAGATGGTGTCATAATGTTTAGAGATGTGCTCTCTAACTGTCAGCATTTATTACAGGTCAGTGATGCGTGAGAAAGTGGGGGGGACACTGTCTCCCTGCCCTGCTAAGTGTATTAGTGCAGGGATGATACCTCCCAATGACTTTTTACTCAAGGTCAAAATAATGACATTCGTCCATATTTTATTTTTCAACAGTTTGTTTATTAGTATATTTTCCATCTTAGCCTATTTCCTTGAGTTTATTAGGTACTTTCTAAATTTTGAGGCAAATAATGAATTCCTCAGTAGTTTAACATCTAAGCAGAAAAACTTGAAAACGTTTGCTTCTAGCTTTTGTCTGATTTACTTTACCAGGGATTATTTTTAATATTTAATTGTTTGCGTGATGTGAGTTTACTGATACGGGGGCACTTGTGCTAAGGACTTAAGTTATTTAATTAGCAATTAGTGCCAAAGAGGATTGCAAGTCAAAATTGCAGAATCCAAGGTTAATTCTATTTTTAGAAAAGTCTATCATTTTGATTATATACTTAAGCAGCATTCCCAGTGACAGGATGAAGACTGTTTTCATTGTAATATTTTGAGTTAATGAAGATTACTGTGAAAAGAAAAATAATCATTTAAATTTGTTTTAAAATATCAAGTATATAGATATATCACATAGATGTAGAGTTTCAAAATACGAATTCTCTACAAGTAGCACAGGAGTTTTCAAAGGATTTTTTTTACTGTGTATTTCATGATACAACGAAATAGTGAAAGAAAAGCTTAATAAGGTGGAACTGATTGGATTGGACATTTGTATACCTCTGTGGGTGTTGTTTAATTGTCCGTGAGATTGAGCTGTTAAATAAGCAGATTAATATAAGTAACATAAAGAAGAAAAATTGAAGAACTCTGGAAAAATTTTATTTCTAATGTGCAATTCTTAATTATAGGTTGGAATTTGGTCTACTTTGTTTGGAGAGAAATTTAATTTTACTTGGATCAGGTTGTTTATATTCTATTTCCTACTTTGTAGAAAGTACACATTGATAGCAGGGCTACTGCATATCCTTTTAGGATTATGTAATTCAGTAGGTTTAGCTTATGTCTTAATCAACTTAGGTATATGGATTTCAGTATACCGCCTTTCAAGTGTTTTTATTCTAATATAAATATTTATAGGATGAAGAAGTATATATATAATGATGTTTTATTGATTTCAAAAAGCACAGTTTTAAATAGCCAAATGGTAAGATATATGTATTTCATTAGATACAATCAGTTATCATCTAATTCATATAAACATAAATAACTTTTGACTAATATTAATTAACATTATTTGAATCATATTTTGTAACTTAGGAAAATGTTTTATCCCAAAATCTGGATCAGTAATATAGGACTTCTGTTGACAGGATATGTTAATCAGAGCAATCTCTCCACAGGATTTTAAAATACTGGATAAAATTAAAAAAACACACACGTTTTTACTGATTTTAGAGAGAGAGAAAGGGAGAGGGAGAGAGAGAGAAACATCAATGTGAAAGAGAAACAGCCGTCGGCTCCCTCCTGCACACCCCCTACTGGGGACCAAGCCCACCACCCTGGCATGAGCCCTGACCGGGAATCGAACTGGCGACCTTTTGGTGCCTGGGACAGTGCTCAACCTACTGAGCCACACCAGCCAGGCCAAAACTTTTTAAAATTTCTTAAAAGCATCAAAAAACTAAATTGACAGCATAGATAGTAATTACAAGGCAAGAAACTAGAGAAAAGGAGATTGGAAAGTAAGAAGGCCGCTGAATAAGTTTTGCCCTGTTGGCATTTGTCCGTGAGGCACACTTGACATTTAGTTTGCTGCCTTCCGAGAGTAGGCGAGACAAGTAAAAGCACATCCCCCCCCCGCCCCGCCCTGGGAATCGAGTAGAAAGTGCTCACCAGGTGCAGGCGGAGCCTCACTGGGCCGCACAGCCGGGCGGGGGGAGCAAGGTTCAGTCTGGGCACCGCCACCCTGCTGTGACAGGCCGGCCCGGATTACCTACAGCACGATCCCCCAGTACCTGGGCCCACGATCGTTAGACAGTAACTACCACACCTGCGTGTGAAGTATCTGATCCATAAAGGGGTTCCCTTTGTCCCTTGTCTGCATAACTCCTGCCCCTTTTACAGAGTGTAGGCCCTTTCCCTTAAGCCCCCCGTGCCCAGACGCTGGATGCGCTCTGTCTTTAGGATTTTAATCCGGAGCCACTTCCTAATTCCCGGGGAGAAGATTGTCACGTTTTCAGTAAATAGTCATAGCGTTGCAGCACTACATGAAAACCGCAAGAGGGACAGGAAAGAGGTACGTGACCCTTTGAAACGGAGAGTGATCCTCTGTGCAGAGGGAGGGTGGGAAACGAGCGGTGCAGACTGGCAAAGCAAAACCACGAGCTCTCCCCAAACCTGGCAGCAACTCGGCAAGTTTATAAGGCTGGCCTGTGCGGTATTTTCCACTTTTAGTGGGCGTTGCATTTAATAAAACTTTTTAATGTATTTGACACAGTACATTTTGGTCAGGTCAAGAGTTGTGAGTGCAGGTTTCTTAAGCGGATAGAAGTTTGGAATTGCCTGAATTACTTTGTTTTGGAAATTTTTTATATAACCTATAAATTGTGGGATGAATTTTTTTCCCTGTGTTTGTTGTTTCAGGGGGCAATAAAAAGGATTAGAAATAATTATAAGTTTCTCGGAAGCCCAAACAGCATAGGTTCATTTGAAACATCAGCTGTTCTGGTAATTATCATACTTAGAGTTAACAGTAATTTAACTCAAATAATTTATTTTTGGTCTCCATGTTGCTTTAGCATCTGTCCGTGGATTAGGTTTCGTAATGTTTCAATATGTTCTGGTTCGTGTTTGGCCTATTTGGTTCTGTTACAATAATGAGAGATTTTCTAAGTAGTTCTTGGACAATATTCAATACACTCATTCCTTTAGGGAGCAAATTATTTTAAGTTGTTCTTAAATTATTTGAAGTTATTCATATTTGATACTAGTAGTGAACTTACACATCAGTTTCTCAGTACGTAAACTAAATTAGGTACAGTTTGAACCAAAAATAAATGAATTGTCACAGAGGAAATTATTTTATTACTGATTTATACATATAATAAAAATATTTTCCCTAATGTAATTTATGACATTGTTTTGGGCTTACATCTAGCACCTGTATAAGAGTCATTTTTTCATATGAAAACCATCAATAAATATGATATCGTATACTCCTGCTGATTAGCCACTCTTGAAAATCCTTGGCACATACATAGTTTTATGTCCTGATGTTTAACATGTTTCTTACCTCCCTGTAACCTCCATATTTTATGCTTTGCTGATAGAAATATATAATTAGGCAGATAAATGAAATAATTTTTTTTAATGAAATGAAATTCACAAAACTTATAATTAACCATTTATAAGTAAACAATTCACTGTCTTTTGGCGCTTTCACCAGGATGTACAACCACCACCTCTGGCTAGTTCCAAAACTTTCTCATCACCAAAAATATCAAACTGTGTACCTGTTAAACAATTACTTCCCATTCTCCTCTCCCCAACCACCAGATCCCTGGCAACTACCAACCTAAGTTGTAATGGATTTACCTATCATGAATATTTCATATACATGTAATCACAATTTTTGTGTCTGGCCTCTTTCACTTAGCACAGTGTTTTCAAGCTTCATTCCTGTTATATCCTGTGTCAGTACGTCATTGAATGTGTATACCACAATTTGTTTATTCATTGATGGACATTTGGGCTGCTTAATTCCTCCAATAATTAACGTTTGTGAGGATGGTTGAGTGGTCGCAAATTAATATTTAATTTTTTTAAAAAGTATGTTTTTTTATTGATATCAGAGAGAGGAAAGGAGAGGGAGAGAGAGAAACTTCAATGATGCGAGTCATTGATCGGCTGCCTCCTGCATGCCCCCTACTAGAGATTGGGCCCACCACCTGGGCATGTGCCCTGACTGGGAATTGAACGGTGATCTCCAGGTTTCTCAGTCAATGCTCAACCACTGAGCCTTTCATATTTTGCTTGATAGTAATGAGAGAAGGTCTATATTTGATACTAGCTGTGGGTAATGTAAAAAAATTACCTTTCTTATCTGTATTATTTTTTTTATTATCCTCAAATCTGTCATCATTACTGTAACACAGAAAAGGAGGGTGGGACTGGTTGATACATAATATCTTCATAATGAAATATTAATGATATTAAGTTCTGAAAATTAAAATTACTATCTATGAAAAAAATCTGCCAAACTAAATTTACCTAATAAAACACCTCAACTTCAACTTTTGATATACACAATATAACATGATTATTATGCACTTTTATTATCTTTGCCAAATTATCCTTACTATTTTCTAAGTCACTACAGTGAAACAGATTTTCCATTTCATGCTGCACAGTAGCAATTCATTAGCGGCTATAATGGCACTTGCATTCAATCAACCATATTAAGTCCTGACCTATTTCCAGGATTGTTCAAAGAACAGTGAGACATGTATTTGGATTTTGACAGTCTTAGACTCTGGTAGAAGTATTTTATGGATGATAAAATTCATACTGGAACAATGAGCTTAATTGACCAGCAGACAGTAAGCAAATAAGATGGCCAACGTCTGTATAACTTAGTCGCCCATTAAGCTTAAAGCAGTTATTTCCCACATAAACCAAAGGATTTGAAGAAAATCATGTTCTAGATAATCACCATCAATTTTTACTCTTTAATCAAATTTAGAAAAATGCCTAATCTAAAGGATTTTAAACTCTTCGGTTATTGTACTGCATGAAAGAAATTGTTATGCTCAAGGGTTTAAAACATAGGTGCACTTGATCAATTCTAGGGAGACTATACATCCAAATTAAAAAAAAAAAAATGATTATTTATTAAAACATCTTTTCATGACCTTGGAGTGGACACCTAGTTCTTACGCAGGACATAAAAATCATTAATCTTATAAGAAGAAAAGTAATGAGTTGGACTATATTAAGATTATTAAGATTAATAGCTTCTCTTCATCAAAATACATGGTTAAGATGGTAAAAAATTAAGGTACAGAATGGGAGTATGTATTTTCAGTGCATAAATCTGACAAATGACTCATATTCATAATACATGAAGAACTTTTTACAAATCAATTAAAATAGTTTGCCCAGTAGAAAAAGGGTTAAAGAACTAAAAAGAAACATTTGAATAGATACCAAAAGAGGACAGCCAAACACCCATAGCATATGTGACAATTCCCAGTTTCTCTAGCCATTAGAGAAATGCAAAATAGACTGTGAGGTGACACCACACATCTACCAAATGGCTTAAATGAAAAAGTAGACAATACCCAGAACTGTCAAGGAAGCGTAGCAGTCGAAACTCTTACCAGGGCTCTAAGGAGTGTCAACTGGGGCCGTTCCTTTGGGTAGCTGCCTGGCAGTAAATTGAAGCTGATCATGTGCATGTCTTATGGCTGATACGTTCCTCTCCTAGATACATACCCAAACATATCAGTTGGCATTCATCAGTTTGCCGAAAACGCATACAAGGATGCTCATAACAGCATTATTAGTAAAAGCCAAAACCTGGTACTCCGGTTACCAGGTACCCATCGACAGTTAGAATTTTTAAAAAGTTAATAATGGTGTATTCCAACAATGGCACACACAGGAAAGAAAATGAACCACTGCAATTACATATAACCATATATGTGAATTTTACAAGTGTAATGACCACCAAGGGGAAAAATTCAGCAACATAAATACTGTATGATTCAGCCTATTTAAACTTAGAAAAGACAAAACTAATTCATATGTTCTGCCGGGTTAGTAGTTATCCATTTCAGGGGTAGTTATTCCCTGGAAGTGGAATGAAGGGAGTTTCTCTAGGGTGCTGTTAGTACAGGATTTTTTATTCTTGATCCTGGTTACACAGGTATGTTCAATTTTTTTTTGAAAATCAATTGAGTGGCATACTTACGATATATGGACTTTTCTATACTTTATTCTTTAATAAAAAAATTTCAAAAAGTGTTTGGTATGGACTGGTGACCAGCAAAAGGGATCCAGTCACAAATGGGGAACCAGTTCTAGAAGCTTCTTTGTCCCCGTGGGTCTGATACTCTCTCCCTCACACACACACGTGGAGGCACCTAGAGACACCGATAGAGGGATCTCACCATGCCTTATCTCACAGAGAGACATCCCGGGCCAGGCCTGGGAAATCCCTTCCGCCGCCTCGGGTAAGACTAGCTGGTGTGAGTGGAAGCCCCAGAAGCCCCAGATACACCATGCAGACCAAAATGAGACTGAAGAGTGTGAATGTTGGGCTGCTTTTGGAGCCAGACCCCATGAGAGTATGCCAAGATCTGTATCCTAAAACTAAACAGAGTGACACCCTGCTAAAGTAAAAGATGCACATAAAATCCAGAGTCTCCTAACATAATAAACAATGTCCAGGATGCAGTAAACAATCACCCTCTTATGAAGAGCCCAAGCAAATCACAACTCTTGTGAAATAACTTAATCCCACAAGGAGGCATCAGATGTTGAAATTACAAAAAAAGAATTTTAAAGCAGCCTTTTGAAAATCTTCAACAGTGAAGTACAAGTTGTCTTTAATTAAAGAAAACAGACAACTACCAACAATTTGGGAATAGAGGGGAATTACCTCAACTTCGTAAAGAGCATCTACAAAAATCTATGGCTAACAACATACTTAATGGTGACAGACTCAATGCTTTTTCTCTAAGATCAGGAGCAAGGCAAGGATTTCCATTCTCATCACTTTAGATTGTTATTTTACCGTAGGCCTTAGACTTCAATTTGAGCTACTTTCTCCACTGACTTTCCCCTTTCATTTTCAGCATTGACATGATTTAAAGCACATAGACATACTGTGTACTATGATGAAATGCTAAAAAATATGTGCTTTTTAGAGGTAGAAACAAAATGCAGTTACTTGTAACCACTGTTATTTTGCACCGTTCTGGAAGGTGAACTAATGGAACTAGGTAAAAAATGTCTGTATTAATGCAATCAGGTCAACTGAAAAGTCAGCAGAAACAATATCCATTATTGTGGGTAATTACAGAATTAATATAAAAGCTTTTTTATTCTTTGCTTATATAATAATTACAGGCTCTTTTCAAAATATGATTTCAACTTAATTGTACAATCATTTGCTGAGCTGTGATGGTCTTCTGGGCTAGAGTGTAATAGAAGCTGTCATGTAACTTCAGAGACTTTTCAACAGAATAAAGCCGTGCGTGTGTGCTCTCCCAGTCTTTGACAAGGGCACCAAACACACAATGAGGAAAGAAGAGACTCTTCAGTAAATGATGCTGGAAAAACTCAGTCTCTACAAGCAAATGAATGAAATGGACCCTGATTATATACCACTCACAAAAATTAAATCAAAATAAAAATCAAACCTATGTAATTTTCTTAGCCAGTGTCACCCCAGTAAATTCAATAAAAAAGAAAAAAGAATAATCCATGCCAAGGACGGGGGAGAGGGTAAGGAGCCTCTCATTGCCCGGGCCCAGCTAGAGGGTCAACCGGCGGTCGTGTCCTCTCGGTCCTGCTGGATATGCGGGCGGCGGCCCTCTCTAGCGTATCGGGGGGCCCTCTGTAGAAAGGCAAAAAAACACGGAGAAAGAGCCCCTTGACGTTGATCTTGGCATTTGATATTTTGGATACGAACCGAAAAGCACAGGCAACAAAAGCAAAAATAAACAAGTGAGACGATATCCAACTCGGGAGCTTGTGCGTGGCCCCGGGAACAGTCAAAATGGAAAGGCTGCGGAGCCGGGGGAAATGTTTACAAACCGTATCTATCTGATAAGCGACAAAGGTCTAAAATACGTAAGGAACTCTTGCAACTCAAAACTAACGAAACAGCAGCAAAGAACCTGATTTAAAAGTGGGCAGACGTTCCCGAGTAGACGTTTTTCCAAAGAAGCCATACAGTTGGCCAACAGGTACCGGAAAGGTGTTCAGCATCGCTGATTACTGGAGGAAATGCTGGCGTTGTGCCATTTCACCAACTGGGCTCCTGGCGACGTCGCCACGAGATATGCATTATGCCACGAAGATCTGCAGGGCACCTGCTGGGAGACGGGACACAGCAGACACTAGGGACATGCTCCTGATGTTTACCTAGTGGTTTCATGCCTCCTAATGGTCTCTGGCAGGGATTCAGGTGGGGTTAGCCTGCAGTTGCTGTTGAACTGTTCTTGAAGATTCGCTCGTTGCTTGCCACCCCCCACCCAGCTGTGCTTGGAGTAGAAGGCTAACTCTAGAGCAGACATGCGTCAGTCCTGGGCATCCCAAGGCCAAACTGGTACCCGAAACCGGCCCCCTGCCTTCGCACCCCATACTCTCTTCTCTGTAGTGTGCTCCAGCTTGTTCTGCCCTCTTCTGTTTTTCTTTCACATTTTTAAAAAAAAGACAATACAGAATAATATTAGAAGTAAGCTGTAGCTGAAAAGTAAGAATAAAAATTGCACTTCTCAAAAGTAAATAAATACAGAAAATGTGCATTGTATAGGCACTGAAACCAAGGGACTACAAGAAATTATGGGAGATCTATACAAAAGGAATGATCTTTATTGAAAACGTCTTAAAGTTATGCTGATTTTAAGGACTGGGTATGATTGTACCTAACGTTCCTTTAAAACTGCGTTGCTGTTTTATAATAATGACTGTTGTAGCCTGAAACTCCGTGTCCATCAGATCTATTTATCAGTTAAATTACATAGTAATGCAAATTCTAGTAACCAGAGGAATTTATCTCTCTCTCACGGACCAGTTTCATGGAGATACTCCTGCCCGTAAGGTATTTTCCCGCATGTAGCGAGCCCAGGACCCTTTCCCTTCCCTTCCATCCGTGGCTCCCGCGTTCCCTAGTCTTTGAGCAGAATGGTGAATGTATGGTGGAGAAGGCACACCTGCTTCTTAAAAACATGGGCCTGGAACTGATACACACCCGCATCTGCTGCAGCTGGTTAGCATGAAAGAGTAATAAACTGCCCTACAAGAGTAGTTCTAGCCCTTGGTGGACAGCCAGTCATCTCTGGCACAGACTCCTTTAAGGTCGTTTATCTCTTTAGGTATTTTCTCATTGTGTGGCCCTGGAATTTGGTATGTTAGCAGGTTTGGTGAAATTTTAATTCGGTGAAGTGGGAAAACAGCAGCCCCCACACTTGCTGTAGGACATTCATGTGCAAGTTCTCATAGTGCAAAGAGTCTTTTCTTTCTCGCGTGAGAACCAGGGCCGTGCTTGCCTCTAGCATCTCCCACTCTCTCCTCGTGTGACCTTGGGGAAATCACTTAACCTCGCCGGGCCTGGTTCCTCATTTAGAATCTGAGGAGGTGTTAGGTCTCCAAAGGTCCTTTCAATGTGAAAATTCTATGATATCTGAGTTATGTAAATTCTAAGTGTTTGTGGTGTTATTTTTGTTTCACTTATTTATGTGTTGTCGTAATTTAAATGAAATATAATGTCATTATCACTTCAAGTCCATTGTCCTCACCAAAACAGCAAAGATTTGGTATTTGTATTTATTCATGCCTAGTTAAATTTAACAGCAACGTGAAATAAACGATTACCTGCTCGGGTATAATTTTATAATAAGGCCTCTGAAGGTCGTTTGAAATACTGCACTAATTAATGTTTTATTTCCAGCCTTCCTTAATTATTCCAGCCAGATGGTCCTTTATTTATGTTATTGCTAGAGGTTTCCAGCTGAGGTTGTTTGATTGTTGAAGAAAAATATGTGATGGCACCAGAAGATAACTGTAATTGAATTGTTAGGTATGTTAGAGCATTTGAGCCTTCTGTCCCCGCTCCATCCACATCTGGGAAATAACTTTGTTAACAAAGCACTTTGACACCTCATCTGACGCCCCGAGTGAGGCTCTGAACTGTGCAGCAGAATTCGAATGGGAAAATGACTCTGCGTTTTATTGCAAAAGGAGGCACTTTGCAAATATCTCTCTGCGCAAAATTCATTTTGTGAATGACAAAAAAATAAACTTTGCAATAAGTACACTTTGAGGGACACGATCTGTTTCCCAGTGTCCTAATAGCTTCAGGAATACGCGGTTCCATTAAGGTCAAATTTAAGATTTGTGCAGATTAACCACCATTTAGGAAGCAGTTAAATGGAATTTTTATGGTATAGAACTTCAAAAGCCTAAATGAATTATCAGCTGAATGGATAGTCCAATAAAAGAAACAGACTCGAAGTGCAAGATAAACGAGAGAAAGTGGCCGTAAATTAGAACAGAGCTTAAAGCTCCATTGTTACCAAGGACAACAACAGACCTCCCGAATTATCTCTGTTTCTTTAGCGAGCATCTCTTCTCCTCCTTTCACTGGGGAGGGTTAGAATAACTAAATAAATTAATAGCATTTGAGCTGGAAGCTTCTCTCCGCCAAACTACGTAGGCAGCCTTACTAACGCGGCCATTGGCAGCTTCACACGGGGCCATTTTCTTCCACGTGAAGGTCATTTCGTGACCGTAGCCCCTGAGCTGTGCCCGCGGGGAACGGGCCCGCCCAGCTCCCCTCCGGTCGCCTGGCTCCAAGGCGGTGAAACCCCAGCCTGGGCGGAGCAGAGGCGACGGGCACTGTCCCAGCGCCCGGCCGCTCAGTCTGTGCGCCCTGCGGTCGTGTCCCCGAGGCTGCGCGTCCTGGTCTCCGCGCCCATGGCTCATACGCAAATAAAACGTCATTGTTCAAAGGACCAAGTTACTGTTTGACTCTAATGGACTTCGTAGGTGTTTGTTATGTGCGACTGCAAAGGTGTCCCCCTGAGAGATGATTGGATCGTCGCTGAAATGGGCAGAGCGGGCGGTCGGGCACCTCCCAGGGCACGCGCACCCCCGCACCCGCACGGCCCGCCTCAGCAGAAAGCCTGACCACGTGGACTTAAAACGCTTTTCGAAGAGACTAAAGAGGAAAGTAGCATGCGAAGGGATTGGGTGGTTGTTTTGTCGCCTTTTTTATTTTTTCCATCATTTTGCGTTGTCTCGCCGGTTAGAGTGCCGTGCCACTTTAAAAGCCCTGGCTGCCGCTTCGCAAGAGAAGGGGCCGAACAGAGCAGCACCTGGGTGTTTCTCAGTAACGTGTCCCCTCGCCGCCTCTTGGTTGGTTGGTTACTCCCACCTGAGTAACTCCCCTCTGCGGTAAGTAGGCTCCTTGAAGCAGTCATTGAAGCAGTCTCCTGATTTATAACCCTGAGCATTTTTGACCTGACCTTGTGGGACAAGTGCTAAGACGATGCACACGGGCCTCAGGAAGTGCGCGTGGTTTCAGGCCGAAGGCCCGCTGGGCTGTTGTCTCGGCTTGCCGTGGAAAAAACACTGAACCACCGCCCCTTACTTCTGCTGTCGGCTGCCGCTTGGTTTATCAGGGGAAGATCAATGTTCCCAAAGTCAGCCTGAATGGGTGAAGTGACGAGGTGTGTTTGGAAAGATGACCAAGGCATTCATGAAAGTCCTACAGATGATGAAAAATTAGGTAGGGGACCTTGACATAAGCATCTTGCCAGGAATTATTAAGTGCACTTCTGAATGTGATGTGAGCTGAAAGGCAGATGCCCAGCAAATTCCCACACTGACCAATAATAGGTCATAAAAAACTTACTTTTTTCCATTGATTTGTGCAATATACCTGGCGAGTGCGAGTGAACATGGGCAGATGGCTTGCAGAATGAAAGAAATATTTAGGAGAACCAGAGTAATGGAAGCGTGTATACAGCCATTCCTGTTAATTGATAATAAAATATCATTGATTTTCTTAAAGGGTAAAACCTAGAAGAAGCAGCATATCAGGGTCTCATATATTCTAAAGGGTCAAGATAAGAGCCTACTACCGTCTACACATCTTATTTTTAAGAGACCTTGAGCACATAAAGATTAAATATTTGTTTGTAATGTTATACTGTTATAACTAACTAAGCCATGATGTATTATTAAGCCTGAAAACCATTAGATTAGAAATGGTTTCTGTTTGTTTATCTAAATTTTATTTTGATAAATACTTTTTTTGAATTTCTTACTTTCTGAATCATTGGTCACTTATTGCAGATGAATTAGAAGTTTATAGTACATGTAGATTTCCCTTCAGTTTAGCAAAATGGAAAATCTATGCCTGCCACTTTAAATGTTATAGTTATATAGTTTCTAGTTAAAAATTAGAGCAGAAGCTATAGTGTTAGTCACATGTAAATAATAGTTAAACTTGTCACTGCATAAAACAATTATAACACTAAAACTGTACACACTAAATCCATAGGTAATCTAATAATTGCAAGCAACTGAAAAACACATTTGGCTCATAAATAAAATCCTTCAGATTTATGACACTACATTTAAAAGCTTTCACATGCTTTTTCTATTTGAGCTCTGATATGTGACTTTTCAAAAATGTTATACTGGTTGTTTACAAATATGCTTTTATATACGTGGCTATGCACCTGCAGGTATTCACCTGAAATTATTTTGTTCATTTGTGCCTCCTCCTGGCTTTCAGTATGAAATCCATACTCACTAGCATCAAATAAAAGGCACTAAGAGATGTGATCATAATTACTCCCCACCCCCCAAGACCTATCACTCAGTATGTTTTCCTGCCCGAAATTCTCCCCACATTCTACCAAAGTCACACTGGCTTTGCCCTGAATGCCCCGGGACTTCTCTTTTCCAGATGTGTTCACAACCTGTGCCCTCTGTTGAGAATGTTCACCGATCCCTCCGTTACTCAAAACCGGCCTCATTCTCACTCAGCAGTAGCAGCGGCAGCCTGCCAGTGGCCTGCGGCCGCGAGGTGGTCAGCGTCCGCTGGCGGATCTTCCTGGGCGGGTCACCCTCAGTCCGAGCAGAGGGTTCCCCGGTTCCTTGTACAGCAGTCTGCACTCACCCTGTTAGGGACGTGTCCCACCGTTACAGAATTGTTTTACTCATCTCTCTCCGTAACACTCAGAGCTCTGTTTACAAAGACGATGTCTTTTTTAATCTTCATGTCTCCGCAGTAATACAGCACAATGCCCTGGCACGTAGCAGGCACTCAGCAAATGTTCGTTTCCTCCGAGTTCATCAAACAAAACCATTTGTATGGTCCAGCTACAAATGCCATCTTAAATGTGCCTATGATCACATCTTCTTATATGCATCCTTTCTGGGTTTAGACAATGTATCTTGAATACTAATATTAAATAGGATTATCTCTGGTTTCCCCTGTGAGACAATGAAGGGAAACCAGAGATAATCCCATTTAATATTAGTATTCAACATATTGTTCTCTGAAAATGTGTTTATCCTCAGAACGGAATGCAGTTTAGAGTGTGAAACACTTTATTCATTCTCGACATTTTGTCAAAATAGGGAATATTTTCGTGATTTGCACATGGAAGAGACTGGCGTTGCTGTTGTAGGCAGAATGAAAAATCCGTGGGTTTCTAATAAGTCTGTTTCTCCTGTCATTCTCATTTTCTCCTTGGCTAGTTTAAAATATTACTTGGAAGACTATTGTTTAAGTGTTTATAGTTGCAGTTTTCATTTTTTAGATGAAATTTTAATTTGTTAAAGTAAGAGACAGTGTTTTATGTAGCTCTTGGCATGAGTTCTTAGATGCAGTTGGTGTTCATGTTTAGCTGAGCATGAGAATTACTGACCAGAAATAGAGTAATTTTTATTAATGCTTCAAACAAGTTGTGATGAATTTAAGATGACCACAAATTCTTTGGCATTACTCAAAAAGAAAGGTGACATTATGTCCCCTCAACTCAGGGTGGGCACCACGACCGACGGCTTTGTCTAATCGCACACTGTGGAAGCGACCCTGTGCCAGGTCCCGGGCCCAGGTCTTAAGGTACTGGCAGCCTCCCTTCTTGTCTCAGGATGCTTGCCTGTAGAATATTCGCTCAGGGTAAGCCAGCTCCCATGTGGGGAAGTCTGTCTTCCCTGAGATCACTAAGCTGTGAGGATCATGAGGCCTGTGAATGGAAGGAGTTTGGGGGGGAAGAAAGGGAGGGAGGGAAAGCGGGAGATTGAGAGAGAGAGAGATGGAGGGAGGCATGGAGGCACAGAAAGAGCCACCAAGAAGCAAGATAGCAGATAATTGAACTGAAAAGCCATCTTGGATATGGAATGTCCAGTCCCACTTATCCTGGGTGACACAAACCGACTCAGATGAACCACCTGTCCAAGTTGTTCCAAAATTCCTGAGTCACAAAATTGTGAATTAAGTACCAGTTTGTTAAGCAACCTCAGGTAACCAGAACAAAGGGTAATAGCTTTAGACAAGGCATGGGAATTTTAGCATAGTTTACTCTCTAATTCGTGAATAATAACTATGGAAATATGTTTTCAAGGCCATTATTTTATTTTATTGAAAGCCGTTTAAGTTGTTGAAAATGTCTTAACAGTTTAAAGAAGCGTGGATCCTGAATTACCTCTTTAACATTTTTTGGCGACCACCGTATGTTGCCAGAATTTCCCTTTTATATTTCTTAATAATAATAAATTATTCAAATTATGGGGTTTTTTTTTCTTTAAATAGTGGCATGTAAAGTATTTGAGGGGCTGTAATGAATGAAACTTTAGGGGATAAAGTAGAATCCCAGATGCCTAACTTGTCCAATGATGAGTGTCTCTTATGAATTTTTTACCCACTTTCTCTGATTTGATTCTTGTTATTTTGAGGCTTAATTTCCCACCTTTGGGGCAAGCCTAACCTGCTTAGGTGGCAGTAACGTCCGGGAGAGCAGGTAAGGCCTCAAACAGCTACTGATTGCTAGGGACCCAAACCAAGGAGGCCTCCCCATAAAGTAATGTTTGAAACAGAAAGTGACGAGGCGGGAGGGAAGGAAAAGCCCCGCTTATGACCCGGCCCGCGGCCAGCGATCAGGCCAGTGGAACAAGGCTGTTCGACTTAATTCAACATTTTCTTTCATTCAGAACTAAAGCCCTTCACCTTGTACATTCATCCTTTGTCTGCTGCAGAACTTCCTCCCCAGACTCGGCCGCAGACCCGGGCTGGCCAGGGCGGCGGGCCTGGCGCCCGCACTGCTGCCGACCCTGCTCGGCTTCCTCACGCCGTTGGCTTAAGTCGGGGCGTCGTGACCAGGGTGACCGGGAGCAGCAGCTCGGCTTTCGGCGTCAGCCAGGCCCTCCGCCGTATTCGGTGATCTCCAACAGTGTCATGGGCTCGTGTCCTTGTCCTTCCAAGAATTTACACCGGTGATTCTCTGCTCCATGCCATGATGACAAATATCTTGTAGCGTCTCCTTTATTAGCGTGAAATGAAACTTATTACAATATACCTTACGTAAATACATTCTTTCAGAATGCGGTAAATGCCCTGATGTAAAAGGAAAGTAATTAATGAAAAATCAGTATGTAATTAATATAAATGTGTGTGTGTGTGTATATATATATATGCCTGTGCTCTAAGACATGATGAAGTAGTCAGATGCTTTCTTCTATTCATAGAATTATCTCAAACATGACAGCCGCAGATGCTGACAGGCAGAGGCTGTTCTATCGGTGGCTCACCCGCAAGAGCAGCATTACAGTGACTGTCTGAAATGGTGAATGACTCATGGTAAAGTCAGGAACAGAGCCGAGAACAGTCTTCTCTTAAAATACACGGTAATTGCATTCGTGAAAAAGTCATTGTTAATAGCAACTGTCCAAAACATACTTAGTGTTTATATAAAAAGGTAGTTAGGTGTTGGGCCTAGACAATTACAAGTAGGTGCATTGGAATGTCACGCAGGAATCAGGACAGTCTGTGGTGGGGACAGTCTTGTGCATTGAAGGGCCCTTAAAATCCCCCGCTTCTGCCCGTTAAATGCCAGCCCAGTCGGATCTCCCATTCACGGTAACAGTTCTCACTCAGCACATTTTCATAACACCCCTCAGGGATGGCGTTTCTACCAGTTAAGAACTTCTGCTTTAAACACGCTTTTCTTTTTCATCTTCTCTGTTCGTGCCCCAGAATCTTACCGACAGTACGTGCCTCCTGAATTCTCTGGGTTAACACAAACAGTTTCTTCTAAATAAACATAACACAAAATATTACCAAACTTACGTAATGACATAATTATATATTTCCCTTTATGGCATCTCTTACCAAATAAATACATACAGATCTCATACTTTTAAGTGATATTACTCATTTTATTATCATCTTAGACTCAGTTCTCTCTCATCTCTCTGCCTCCTCTCCCCCCATTTACATTACGACCCCGTCAGGGCAGGAGCACATTTTCTGGGAGGGCTGAGGGCTGGCAGTCTGGCCGTAGAAGTTCTTCACGTAAGGCGATCACTGAAGTGAAGGAGAGGTTAAGACGGGGCAGCCAGGGGGGCAAACCCGAGCATCATCGTATCCCATGCCAAGAGGAGGACCCCCTGAGGATGCTTTCAGAGGATGCAGTGAGGGCCGAGGAGGGCTCGGAGAAAGAACCAAGCGAGCTGACAAAACGCCTCGACTGGGACACTTCCGATGGAGAGGAGGGGACGGCAGCCTCATTAGAGAAGTAAGACGTGAGAAAGCAAGGGGAGCGAGTGCAGACAACTCTGAAATATTTTTTCTCTGCAAGGGAGAAAATATGAATGCAGTTTTGGTGGCGATGGTGGTGGCTCAGGGACGTGGTTGGATGTATGCACATACCTATGTAAGGACACGCGTGTGTGCACGTGTGTACATCAGTGGAGATGTCTTGCAGTTTCAATGCTGATGAAAACAGAATTGTGGATTAAAGGTTCAGGAAAAAGAGAATACAGGTTTAGATGCATGAGAAGGTAGGAGAGGAACAGCAGCATTATTATCAATTTATAGTGTTCTTCCTACTAGCGTGAGCCCCGAAAAGGCAAAAGCTACACGTTTCTTTGTATCCTCAGCACGTAAAGCATTACCTAGGAAATACTAGGGTAGTCTGTATTTTAGTTGAAGTTTGTAAAAAGGAACAAAAGAGTTAATTTACCTCAGATCTCTTCCAAGATCGTGGGCCAATATTTCCATTTTATTCCACCCTCAAAAAGTGTCAAACATATATACGTTTCTTGTATATTTTATCTATATAAAAATTTTAAATTATCCATCTCAGACACTAAATAACTGTTTGAAAGTTTTGAATTAGTATTAAGTGTATAATTTTAGTGCTCTTCTCATATGCACCAAATGAAAAAAGTGATAAATGTGAGAAATGAGTTAAACCAATATGGTTAAATTTAATAAAATACAAATTGAAGAACCTACATTATTTCTACAGTAATATCAGTAAGATATGTGACAAAGCCCTCCTCAATATATGTGTCCCAACAGTAAGAGTAAAATGGTTATGTGCAGACAGCTTTTGATTTCTTGCCCTGTATCTCACCTGTTCTTTTTTATTGATTCCAACAGACTCAAGTCTGCTTACATTAGATTAGACTGTATACCAATCACACAATTTTCTGTCATACCACAGTCTCAAATTTAATAAACGATCAGAAGTAACCTAGATTCTATAATGATAAACCATGATATAGTCCGTGGGGATTTGCTGTGATGACTCAATTAAAATGAAATTTCATCTCATTATTGGGACTTTATGTTGGCGGAAGTGTGAGGTGTGCTCTTTCATCATTCACATGCCTCCTGTTCTCATCCCTCCTTTCTGAGGCATATTGAATAATCACATATTCTTAAAAACACATTTTGAGGATTTTTGATAAAATACTTATTTTGAAATACAGTCTGACTTATGAATGTAGATGTTGCCCCTCATAACAGAATTTTAAAACACCAAATGTAGCTATTCTTTAAATGATAGGAGAAGATGAATTTCAGCCACCTGATCATTCCAAAGATAGAATTATTAACTTGGTGGTCAACTGATGTTCTTATATCATAAAAAAATGATGCTCCGAAAAAGACAAAAGTAATTTTACTGAAAATACTCTTATTTAATTAAGGTTAAAAAGAAAACAGTTGGTATATCCTTGACATTAGCTGATGAAAGTTAGATGAATTTGCGTTAACATTTAAAGTAATAGTGTTAAACATGGAAACTGTTAAGTAAAGAAATACATACTGTTATGTCTTCTGAAAAATGATTCACATTGTTATTATAATATAAGTTAAAATTTAGTGTAATTTTTAAACCGATGTTCTCTTTGGTGCATTGTTAGTATATGCCAGGGCCCATACAAAGTACTTCATGTGCATTATACTATTGAGTCTACACAGCAGCACTGTGAACTGTTATTCTCATTTCATCAATGAGTAAACTGAGGTTCAGAGGTTAGATAACTCGCTGTGGTCATAAGCTAGTAACGAGGCGAAACAAGGATTGAGATACGGGCTGGTCTGACTTGGAAGCTGAAGCCCTTCACCCCTATGGGGTGTACGCTCTCCTATCTCCATATCTAGGTCCCACCTCCCCCATATTTTTTAAACCTGGCAATTTGTAGCATTTGACATAGACTTTAAGTATAATATTTATGTGTGAATAATATAACTGGTATATTTGTTTATATATTTAAATGCATTAAAAGAATATTTATATAGTGCCTGTTATTATATCTAGAACAGCACTAAGCATGATGGGTTTCAAACTGTGTAACAAGCTGTGTCGTCGCAAAGACCAGTCAGTGTAGCTAGAAAACAGTGACATCAATGAAACAATTAGTTTTATGGTATAGTAAAAATTGTATGCTATATATTATCATATAATGGTATAATATGCAAAAATATGTTCATTAGTGATGGTACATCTATAGGAGTTTTACAAGAAGCGTTCAATGACATATCATTAGGAGAGCTTTGGGGAGGAGACGAGCGCTGAGCATTAGTGAATGTAAAATACGTGCATCGATTTGTGTACACAAAAGAGACTTGCTGAAATCCATCTGCTTTAGGTTGAGGGCCCCTCCATGGCTGGATAGGACCGTGATTGTCTGGTTCTGAAGGTGCCTTAGCAGAATGGCCCCACATATTACTCTCGTGCAGTCAAGGCAGTTTATTTGGCGTCCTTGCGGCCACCTTGGCTGACTGACGGGTCTCTGCTTGGTTCACCGCCCCCCTGCCTCACCTGAGTTTGATTCTGGAGGATCTGCTCCCCTGTCCAGTCTCCCCCCTAAAGGCAGCCTTGTTCTCATGGCATCCTCCCTGGTGTCTCACCGAGCTTGCCTTCCTGGGTCCTTTACCAGTGTCCCCGCCGACGGGCTCACTGAAGTCCTTGCCCGCTCCCGTGGCCGATGGCCGCAGCCCCCCTGGCGCCCTGAGCCCGCCCGCAGCCGAGCAGGCCTCACGCCTGCAGCCTGCGCCCGCCGCTCCCAGGCACGGGCGGCCCGCATCTGCGTTCCCGTGGCGGGAACGGCTTCTCCGTGGCAGGGCCCGGCACAGAAAGGCAGTGAGTCCTCACACCGTCGGAAATCCCAAAGGCCATCTTTCTTCCTGAGCCATCACTGTGAATAATGATAACCTAGGAGGATAATATGTAGGTTTTGATCATTTCTATTTCTAATTTTCTATGAGTAATATAGCTATGGAAAGAAAATGGTTTTTTTTGTTCCAGATAGTGACTCATTTTGCTTATTAATTTTTATGTCCTGTCTCCATGTATAAATAAGCATATAGCTTTGAGACAACTTCATGTTTGGCAGTGAAAAAAGTCAGACATGAAATAGTTGTGCACTTTTCCAGTTAGTCTATTTTCGTCTCCAAGGTTTATAATCACTTTTCAGTGCACGACAATTATCATATGAATAATTCGATAGAAAATTTCACTCTCTTCACATTTTAAGGTTCAAATTTTTAGATGTAGAAAATAATCAGATTTTTTTTCTCCCTTCCACTTCTAGAATTAGAATCCAAATGACTTGTAGGTATTTTCTTTTACCGCCTTACCTCACTCTAATTGTATCCATTGGTGAAGTCTACAGGATCAAGGTCACCTTGCTCTGTGTCAAGCTACTCCACTTTTTTTTTTTTTTAAGTGTTTCTGTATTTAAAAGTCTATGTTATAGGGTATTAAATTCTGAGTTCTTGTTTATTTAATTTTAAAGCCACCGCTAAATTGCTTTCAGCTTGGAAACATTATCCAAGAAATGTTATGTGTACTTGGACACTTGGCTACTGAATCCAAAGACCAGATGGGAAAACATCCCGTGGTTTCTCATTAATCCAGAGAATGCAGCTATAGACGAAGCGGTATGTTTGCTGCGGTGGCCAGCACTGAAATCAGAGTCACCAAGACTATGTGATGTTTCTAAACGGGGAAGTAGCAGGCACACTTGAATTGAAGTGGATCTAGATATAGAGAATACTAGATTTTTTATTGAGGCCACACCACTATCTTATTTTATTACAGCTATAAGAGAATTGTATGACTAACTTTGCAACATGCATCCCTTTCGTAACGGACATTCTGTGTTCGGGTTGTGTTTCTGACATGGTCCCATCATTTTCTTTCCTGAGAACATCTCCTCTTGGTGAACTGCGGTGACTTCTTAATGGGCAGGATGCAAGCTCAGGAGCTTTCTCCCGAAGCAGAACTTCAGAGCAATGGGCCAGAGCCACTGTACGGAGTCGCTGGGGCACAGGAAGGTTTCGGGGATGCGGCGTGTACAGCTGGCGTTCTCGTAGGGCGGCTCTGACGAAAAGCCCTTTCTTCCAGAGCTTGGGGAAAATTTCCGGTCTTTAATTCCCATATGTAATTATGTTCTAAACTTTGTATATACATTGTTATGTTTTTCAACTGAATTCTCAGCTGACTGTAAAAACTGAGAACAAGTTGTTATTACTTAGAGGTGTTTTTAACAGTTCTCCCGTTTCATAACTTGTCATTTCCTTTTCTTCGAGTTAGAAATGTGTTATCCTCCTGAAAGTTTTCATATGCAATACATGCCAAAAAAAAGAAAGAAAGAATTTGAGAGGGGTTATAATAGCATAATGGTTGAGAGCTCAGACTTTGAAACCAGACAGTCTGGGTTATTAAGCTGAGCTCTGCCCTTGCCTGCTTTCAACTCTGTGCGCGTCACTTACCCTCGTATCATGGCCATTTCTTCACCCTGGGAATGAATATATATATATATATATTTTAAATATATCTTTATTGATTTCAGAGAGAGGAAAGGAGAGGAAGAGAGAGAGATAGAAACATCAATGATGAGAGAGTCACTGATCAAGCCCACAACCCGGGTATGTGCCCTGACCAGGAATCGAACCCCGATCGCCTGGATCCCAGGTCGACGCTCAACGGCTGAGCCACGCCCGGCCGGGCCACTCTGGGAATAGTATTTGTCTAACTGGGAGCAAAACCTCACGGGATTGTTATGAGGATTAGGAATTAATGTGCCCTGGTCGGTGTGGCTCAGTGGTCGGAGCAGCGGCCCACGGTCTGAAGGGTCTCGGATTCGATTCCTGGCCCAGGGCACGAAGCTGGGGTGCAGGTTCAACCCCCGGCCTGGTTGGGGCACGTGCGGGAGGTGACCACTCGATGGGTCCCCCGTCCCTTCCACTCTCTCTAACAATCAAATGGAAAAAATATCCTCGGGTGAAGACGAACAACTACAAAAGAATTAACGGGTGCGAAGTGCTTAAAATTGTGACCGTCACATAGTAGGTCGGATGCCTTTGCTGTCGTCTTTGCCGTTGAAAGGAAAGGAAAATCCATTTGCGCCAGTCACGGAGCATAGTTCGTGTCCTTTTCGTTTTCTCCCCCAGTTTTATTCAGAAACGTTGACGCGATTCCATACAGGCTTAAGGCGCAGGCGGAAGGGCTGGTCCACGCGTCCCGAGAGACGATCGCACAGTAGGTTCATGACACGCGTCGTCTCGTCCAGATGCAATAGGAGGAAATGAAAAACCCTCCTGTGACGCGGGAGCTCCCAGGACCCACCCTCCTGCCCACGGGCCTGTGCCGCACGGCAGTGCTGACCGTGGGCGTCCCTGGCACTCACCCTGTCACTGGAAGTGTGATTGTCCCTTCGGTGACCCCTCCCCTGCTCCTGCCTCTGGGTTTTTTGTTTCTTTTTTGTCTCTGATTTGGATTCCGCGTCTGAGTGAGGTCACTCAGGATGAGGCCTTCCAGGCCCATCGGTGGTGTCGCCGGTGGTAGGATTTCGTGTGTGGGCCGTGGCTGCTGCTGAGGACTGTACACCGGGCGACGTGTCCCGGCCACACACCCGGGAGGTTGCAGAGCTGGGGTGGCGTTTGAGGCTGACCCCTCTCCCACTCGCCCTGTTCCTTTGGAGGGAACAGACTGATTTTAGGGGTTCCTTAGAGGAGCACCTCCGGTTCTAGATTGGTAATGTCACGTGTTGAGTCTTAAATTAGAGCATTTGAGAGAATAGTATATATAAAAAAGCACAACGTATTTGGACTGGAACAAAGAAAATGATTTAGGGGATAAAAATAATCCCAAGCACTAGTGTTAATTTAAGCAAATTTAAACTGAACGTTGAGACATTAAGAATATAAGCCTCTTAGATTTTCAAAGCAATGTGTTTTTCTACTTTAGAAAACATTCATTTTATGTAAGACGCTGATCACTAAAAAAAGTTAGTGTCGTCATTTGTTGTTAATGTCTCCAACTTACTGAATTATATTGGCCATTTTTGTATTTATTAAGTTATTTTTGATCCAATGTTCCTACCTCATTTGAGGAGGAAAAAAAAGAATGGAAAAGAAGAACCCTTTTACATCTGTATTAATTAGCATCTTGCACATAAATATTTGTTCAATAACTTAATGTAAGGCTATGAGTTTGTATAAGGCTATACGTGTATGTTTGCACTGTTTATATTGTTCAAGTAGTACTCTGAAGATCTGATTATATACCAGTCATTGGGTAATGTCTAGAAAAACAGAATTAAGTACAATGTCTGCAATAACGGGGCTTAGGTCTTTTAGAGAGAAAGACAAATGAGCCAATAACGACAATACCATTAACAATGAGCCCAGGATAGGCTTAATTCGCTGATGAAAACATACAATGGTGAGGTTTCCAATTTCCTTCCTAACTTGCATAAAGCTAATTAAGTTAAGCACTCAACACCAGGCACTTAAAACTGAGACATTTAAAACTTAAGGGATGCATAACCCACAATGGCAAACATCATATATCTTTCTTTTTCTCTCCTCCAACTTAGACCTCAACTTTCGTTCTAGCGATTGAAAACTTGTTGTGATGGGGTTTATGGGTTTGTGGAATGATCTCTTTTTGAACTATTGTCAGATGCCTTATTGCCTGTTTTCACCTCCATTTCAGATGCCTTTGACTTTCATTTCTCTACAGTGACCGAGGTGTTCAGTTTTGTTTATCATTATGAGTTCACTTCTGAGATACTTTATAATTTTAATTAAAAAATAAACAAAATACAGAACTCTTCTAAGCAATAAAGAGCACTACAAGATTGAAACTTTCCCTCAAATCATTTAAAACCTACTACAAATATAGAACATTAAATATAGCAAGTGCAATGACTTACTCATTCTAACACTTTTCTTTTGCAGGTTGCTATATACCGAGATTTGAGCTAGGTTCTAGAAACATAGCAATGAACAATAAAGAAATTTCCTGTTCTCATAGAATTTACATTCTAGTGGATGATAGAAGTACACACAAGATGTCAAGTGTACTTAGTATTAAAATTTTGTAATGAATTTTTCTTAGATAATACTCATAAGGAGAGTTATTCTTTAAGAACACCTTTCAATAATTTATACTAAATTAACAAATTATACGGTCAATGGCTGAGTAGAATCTAACAACTCCTGGAAAAATGTACGCCAAGATTCGAGTTGAAATACATATGACATTTATCTCCTTATTGAGTGAATAGTGGGAGATAGAACATTGTTGGCCCCATGAGCCTGTTGGGAATCTTAGAAGCAGGAGCAGCTGCAGTAAGAGCTGGGCATGCAGAGGTTGCCGGACTGCTCTACCTGTTAGGCAGCATTTTCTAGGAGGCAGTGATGGAGGTGATGGAATGGTACGTGAGACCATTCATATGTCCCAGTGATTTTTAAGTCAAGTATGGTTAAGATCAAGAACTTACATGCAACCAAATACTAGCTAAGGTAAAAGTAAACCGAATGAATATAACCAGTGCCAGTATTTGTGACAGGCTTTGTTTTCCTATGATGATCACGGCATCTTCTGTTTCACTTGTTCTTCTTCCGTGTGACTCTGCTATGCCCTTGTCAACAGGTGGGATCGCATTCCTCTCCCCGTGAAGGTGACTGGCCTTAGCAATTCACTTATAGCCCTTAGACTGCAAAGAAGTGATGCGTGTGCCTTTCTTTTATTTTAAATTTTTATTGAATTTATTGGGGTGACATTGGTTAATAAAATTATATAGGTTTTGAGTGTATAATTCTGTAATACATCATCTGTATATTGTGTTGTGTGTTCACCACCCAAGGTCAGGTCTCCTTCCATCACCATTTACCCCCCTTACCCTCTTCCAGCTGCCCCAACCCCCTTTCCCCCTGGTAATCATCACGCTGTTGTCTGTGTCTGTGAATCTTTTTCTTTGTTTTGCTTAATTCCTTCACCTTTTTCATCCAGCCACAAATACCATATCATTTCACTTATATGTGGAATGCAATGAACAAAATAAACAAGCCAACAATATAGAAACAGACTCACAGGTACAGAGGATGGACTGACAGGTGTCAGAGGGAAGGGGGATGTGTGTGTCCTTCAAGGCTGGTTCTTGAAACAGCGTCTTGCTTGGAGTCTTGGTTCTTGAAACACTTGCTGTCTGGATGCTTCCTCTCAGATGCTTCCTCTTGGGAGCTTTCATCCTGTAAGAAGTCCTGGCCACGTGAAGAGGTTACATGTAGATAATCCAGTTGACACACCCAACTGGGCCCAGCCTCTCAGTCAGCCCAGCCCACATCAGACATGTGAGTGAAGTCCTACTTGTACAAAAAAGAAAGCAAAGAAATATTTGGTGATCAGAATGATGCACTGTGGCAGAGACAGTAATGCTCACACCAAACATTCTTTGTGTTCCCCCAAATTTCTTAGGCCCCTGACAGTTAATTAGGGCCAGTGACTAATCCTGCAGAATAGACTAGGAGCAGCAGCAATGTCACCTCCTGACCACAGCAGAGAAGATCGGGTACAAATAAAGGGTGGCGTATCTGTTGATATTTAGATAATCCAGATACTTAAGTCATTATGTGGAGTAAAAAGCCTAGACCATCCTTGAGTAATATACTCTCTTCATTCTGCATTATCCCGTTTGACTTAATCACTCATTCATTGCACGTATGGAGCTCCCACCATGTGCCAGCTAAGTGCAGGACAAAAGATGAACAATTCGTAGTTCCAGTTCTCAAGGAGCTCAGAGGCTGTGGTGAACTTTCCCATTCTTTAGGTGCCACTTACAGACTTTCTCCAGGAGAGATGTTTGAAAGTTGAAATTGCTCAGCCTAGAATGCAAGGACTCTCAGAAATGACCTTAACTCATCATACTTGTATTTTTTTTTAACACATTCCAATTACACCAGAAATCTCATTTTTCTAAAAAAAAAAAAATGGCCTGTATTTCTAGAATGCTGTGATTTTGCATATGCTATTAACTTTGCTTAAAATGACCTAAATTATCTGTATTCATCAGAATTCAACTCAATCTTTATAACCCAATTTAAATACAACCACTCCATGAAATATTTCTTCACCATCTCACTGAATAGAACACATTTCTCTGCTAAAACCTCAGTGACAATATGCGTCCATTTCTTGGTTCCCTCCCCACTAGACTGTAAGTTCCTTGAGAGCAAGAGTGGCTTACTCATTTCGTATCCTGCGCACCCCCGGCCATGAAATGCCCCACACACTAAGCATTCAACAAGAATCATTCAGCTGAACTGAGTTGAGCACGGCGCCTTGAGCTGCACCGGCAAGGTTTGTTCATGGCTGCGTCATGGATTTCAGAAGTACAGAAAATTTTCTTGTAACATATAAAAATAGGGTTCCAGTTACTTATCCTTGACATTATTTTTATAAAATGAAGGCCTGTATCAAAACTGTTACCCAAATGAGGACAGGAAAAACCTGAACGTGAATATGTTCTAATAGAAACACAAGTCCTATAAAATATGACATCCATGAATCTAAAATTGCTCTATAAAGTCAATCATTTATTTAATGATTTATATTAATGAATGCTTTTAAACCAGCAAATTTCACCTCTAGAAACAGATCTTTTTAGAGTACAGAGAAAAACGCACTTATCTACCCTGACTTCAAAATCCAATAAAGCATGGGAATTAATACATATTAACATTTGGTACGAACCAAAGACAATGTACTGTTCATTAGTTTCCGATTAAAAATCTGATTTTCTGTTCTGGGCCATATTATTTGCTTAAGCCAAACAGACTCTTTAGGAGCTTCTGCCTGGGCTTATGCTCTTGTTCCCCTGGAAATACTAATAATGAAAGGCCTTTTCACAGACGTTCTCTAGACATACTAACGCCCGAGGTTCACTGTTCATTTCATTCCCCAGAGCTCTTTTTATTATAGCAGATGAGAACAGGAAAATGCAAAATGTCAGAGGACTTCTGTCTGATACAGCCTGTGGTCCTACACCTGGCTACCTGTCAGTCACGCAGTAACAGCTAGCATTTGTCAAGTGCTCCCTTGTGCCAGTCGGTCTTTTAAGTGCTTTATGGATATTAGTCATTTTAATTCTCACAACAGCCCCATCCTGTAGAGGAGAAAAATCTGGCACATGAGGGTTAAGGAACTTGCCTGAGGTCAAGAAGCTAGTAGGTTCATCAGCAGTGAGTCAGGACCCCAGGACCCCAGGACCCCAGGCTGTCTCCAGAGCCTGCACCCTCTGCCATGCAAGCAAGGAAGGGAATTCTGAAACCGGAGTAGCTGTTCCGAAATAACTTGGGGCAAAGTTTAGCAAACCAGTCTTTGTGGAAAGAAAATATTTCTTGAAAGAAAAGTCATTTCAGTGATTATTAACCAATAACAAAAATTTAACAGTGCACTTAACTACAGTTTCCTAAGGCTACTTTTTAACTCAGATGAAATTTACTCTAGCATGTGAAACCACCCGCAGTGACAGTAAGGAAAAGTTGTTGTCATGTATCATTGTTATAAACACTGAAGAAAGCAGGTTTTCCAAGAAATCGTGGCTGGAATGAAAACCCGTTTAAAAAATATTAAACTTTTTGTTAAGGATAGAACACAGGTTGACTGATCTATTCAAGAAGATAGTAAAAAATATTTCTGAAGAAGTATATATTTAGTGAACAATAGCTTGGCTTGACAGTGTATGCAGATTTCTGTAAAATTATGTACTCAGTTAAATAAATAATCCTACTCCTCCTGCAGTTTCACTTTGCAAATGAGAAAAGAGTGGCAGGTTGATTATACGTGACCTGCAGTGGGAGACGGAGATCTGCCCCTTTCTCCGTGTGTACTCAGACCTACCTGTGGCTTAGTAAGCACAGAGTGAGAACACAGCCCTGAGGGTTCGAGCTTAAAATGTGCCGGTGTGTGTCGTGTCAAATATATTTTTAAAGGGAAAGGTGCTGGGATGTGGCAGTGTAGCTTCATCAGTTGTAATACAGGTACCGCTCTGATGGGAGAGAATGGGGGGGCTCTGCATGTTTGAAGGCAAGAGAGTACATGGGAAATCTCTGTCCTATCCTCTAGATCTTTCTGTGACCCTAAAACTCAAAAATGAAGTTTTAAAAAAAGTTAAAGAAAAGGCAAACTTAAGTCGAGGGGAAAGGAGCATGTAGAGAAGTGGGGAAGAATTAAGATAAAGGATGGCAGTGGGGAGCTAGGGGAGAAGACAGAGGGTAGATTGGCGGAGTGGGGTGTCAGAGAGCTTACTGCACCCGCTAAGTGGAGGGCCCCGCGTGGAGCATCCGTGTCTGATAGGAGTCGATACTGAGCTCGTTTCTGGGTTGTGATTTTTTTCCTTCTACTGTATCTATGGTGGTTTCAGGGAAAGTAAGCAGGTAGAAGGTAAGTGAGCTGTTATAGTTCATCTTACATATCTCAACTATTGGACAGATTAAGGAGCTGTGAGAAGGATGCCATTCATAGAAGTGCCGTGCTGGGGATTTCTACATGCATTCTCTCAGCTATTGCTCATGATAATCCCGCGAGGTAGTAAACTGACGGCAGTAAGGCCAGCAGCGGCCCCAGGGTCACCCAGCAAGTAGCAGGATTGGTATGCACCCCACGCGGCCCGGCTGCAGAGGCCACATGCTGACCTCCTCCTGCGTGCTGTCCCCCGGCTGCGATGCGAGGCTGCTGGTATCGGGCCCTGAATTGAACCACGCTGGGGGGGTGTTGGTTGACTCCGGCTCAGCAGTGACCATCACAGGCAGCTGGGGAGAGAGAGCTTCACGAACTGCACACATCGTTTTCTGACTCCCCCCGCCTCGCTCTCACCCATCCCCGCGTGGTGAATGTATGTGTTCTTAAAAAAATACTTCCATGGTATTGTAATCCGCCACCCCACCCACCCCTCCTTTGAGAACCACCGTTGTGGTAACTGTTTTGTGCTATTTAAGGAGAAAGGTGACATGTACAAGAAATGTAGGTATTTCTGGCCTCAGGGAGGCTTACCATACATTAGTCCTGAAATGTAAGGCAATGCCTGAGAGTGAAGGACTCATAATCCAACGAGGCGTGGACTTTGTGTGCAGCCTTTGGTTGTTGTAATAATATTTTTAGACAGTCTAAGACTCTCACGCTGGTTCTTACTCCAGCTGTGAGAACAGACGTCTGTTTGGTTTTCTTTCTGTTCTCTTTGATAGAAAGAGAGTTCTAGCTGCACAACTTAATCGCTGGGTATATTTTCTTTCGCCAGCTACTTGCGTCTCTGTTACCTAATCTTTTACATAGAAAAATAAGAATATATACTTCATATGTTGTGAGAACCAGATGAGTGACTACGTGTAAACTACCTAGAAATATGCCTATGTTATAGTAAGTACTCGACCTATAAGAACAGATATCCTGGTGAAGGGTACTGTGTGAGAGGAGCTGGCTGATTCACTACCTTTATGTTTCTGTGCCTCCACCACTAGAAATCCCCCAAGGACAGAACATAGCAGTTGGCAGCTGACAACTCCAAGCAGCTTATTTATTTACTCATTTAATCTCACAACCCCACTAACTAGATCATTTACCACTAAAAATACTCGACTAAGATTATGTAATGAATAAGTTGTAGCACTGGAAAAGTCAACCCAGATTTACCTCCCAAAACACAGAGAGTGCAAATAATTGTAACCCAGGTAGGTCACAGGGAATTGTAGAACCTAGTAACCAAATAACTAGGTTGATATTTGTATAAACATCAGTATTCTGAAAATATTTACTGTAAATTTTATAAGCATATAGACACAGACATAGCATATAAATCCTACCTAAGAGAATTTTCATTGACCACTTTGTGTCTTAGTCCAGTTAGGTTCTGAGATATTTATCAAGATATTGGATACATACAGTTTTGTCTAATAATGTGTCATAAGCTCTTCTAGGAATAATATCAGTATACTGTTCATGATAATTATTTCCCTGTTTAGATATTGTAAACCTGTGTTAATTATTACGTAGTAGTTTAATTGAAGGGAAAGTTTTTTAGAAACCTGGTAATTTCTATAAAACATATTGTTGTTTTTTGGGGTTTTTTGTTTTGGCTAGAGGTTTTTATTTTAAACTTCCTGCTACTTGGCAATATAGTGATTCCTTAGTATATTTTATATAATATTTATATACTAACAAGACATTTCTAAGAAAATAATCTATCTTGGGCCCTCCAAAATAACTGCATTTTTAGAATATGTTACAACTTGAGTATGAAACACAGCAGGGGACGTTTTTCCATTTTCCTAGTCACCCACTGTGAGGATTGCGTGGTGTGTGTGTGTGTGTGTGTGTGTGTGTGTGTGTGTAATGTATTGCAAGTAAACATTTTAAAAAATTTACAGCTTTTGTTTTGATTTTCTCCGAACAATTTTATATCTCTAAGGTGTTTTTTTTTGTTGTTTGTTTTTTTTAAGTCCTTTGGGCCAGGATATTTATATGAAGAAATAATATTAATATGTCATCATTCAGATAGGGTCCAGTGTTGTTCATAATTAAGTATAATTCACCTTAAAATATGAGCTCCTGAGTAAAAATTCTCTGAGAAAAATTATACTACGTACTATATTCAATGACCTTGGGTTAATTATCTAACCGTCCCGAATCTTAGTTTCCTCATCTGTAAAAGCTGGAATGACTGTATGTTCACGACTGTCTTGGGTAAATTAAGTAGATGTCATACGCACAGGTGGTGAGCATATTTTACTTAAATGTTCATCTTCTTCCTCAGTTTTCCCTAGTAATTTTGTTTGATATATAGCTCCTTGTTAAATACAGTGTATTCCACACTAATATTTCTCGTACAGTACTTTTCAGTGGGCAGCTATCAACAGATAGAACTACCTGGAACACACCAGTGATTCCCACTCAATCCGTGGGTGGACACTGGCCTGTGGCTACATTTCCACTCTACAGCTAGGCACATATGGGTAATAAAGAGTTTATCATAAAGCTGAATGAATTCCAACGAAATATTTTCTTTCTAATTGCTTTTGATTAAGATATCCTCTATGGAGTTATACGGAAATAGTGATATTTGGGGTTTTTAAAAATACCTTTTTATAGCAACATAAAGTTGTAACTCCTCTGTAGGTGACCCAGTTGATATTTTAAATATAAACTCTGACACTTGCTGCCTATGTGACCTAAGACAACTTATTTAACCTCTCTATGCTTCATTTCTCATCTGTACAATGGGAATACCAATGGTAATTACCTCCTGGATTGTTATTAAAATAAAAGTAGGTAATACATCAAGACTCTTGGTAAAATTCTGGAACATACTAGCATTCCGTGAATAGCTAAAATTATTTTCATCATCACTCGTCCCTGAATCCATAATGCTGGGAACTAGATCTATTTAGAGAATTCGTCTTATGCCCAAATCACTTGTAAAGGAAGGAAAGCTTAGATTTGCATGTGACATAATACCTTTAACTAGAGATAGTCTTTGTAGACATATGAGATCGTTACTAAATTTGAAAGCATCTTACAAAATATCCCTATTTTCAGCAACAATTTAATATCATCCTTGGACACCATCCATATATAATTTGGTGATTTTTTTTAAGGCTTGTCATATATATATATAAATAAAACTAGGCTTTTGATGCTTTTTTAAGCTCCCCCAAGCAATTTCTGGCTATATTATATTTTGCATTTAATTTAATTATCAGCATTTTCTTTAGTTTTTCAACATTTCTTAAAGCAGTGGTTTCTTACATACTAAGCGCACAATGATGAAAGCCTATGTAATGTTATTACAAATAAAAATAAATGATTGCCAAATATGAGGTATAATATTTCACTTTTACACATTGAGTTGCTCTATATAGTTTATTTTAGAAGTTTGGAAAAATTAGAGCAGTGTTTATAATTTACTCTTTGTGCTAATCTTGTAAGGCATCACCAGGAGAAAAACAGTAATTAGACAACGTTCTTTGCATAACTTTCATTTGCATAGCGTTTGTTCTGTTTCCTCAGGAGGAAGTGCAATTGTGTTGATTTTGAATTATTAATGCCGTGCCACACCAGGAAATAAACCTGTGGCCACATGCTTGAATGTTGAAGACGAAGCATTGCCTTTTAAAAAAATATATGTTTTTATTGACCTTTAGAGAGAGAGGAAGGCAGAGGGATAGAGGGATAGAAACATTGATGAGAGAGAACATCTGCTGCCTCCTGCATGCCCCCTCCTGGGGATCGAGCCCACAACCCGGGCATGTGCCCTGACTGGGAATCGAACCCATGACCTCTTGGTTTCTGGGTCAGTGCTCAACCACTGAGCCACACTGGCCGGACACAGAGCATTGCCTTTTGAGGCAGAGAACATGCAGTACAGCAGGTGCTTCCTTTAGAGCAAAAGATACTGCTCCTTCCCAGACTTTGTTGTAGAGGATGCCAGCGTGACCCTTTCTTGAGGTATGCCCATTTCAAAAACTCATTCACTTTTTCTAAATATAAAAGCTTTGCCCTGTGTCCGTGTCCCCATAAGAGAATGGGAGGGATTTGGCAGGAGCTGCCATTAACCTCCATTAATCTGCATTTTTTGCGGCAATAATGAAATTCTGTTTTTGACATGTAAGGTCTGAATGGCAGAAACTCTCTCATTTATCTTTCAGCCCTAATACCTAGCATGATGCTTGCACGATGTGCTAGCAGATGCTAAATGAGCGTTTGTAAAATGAAGACTATTCAGGCCAACTGACCAAACCAGCACAGGCCAAATATGTGATTGATTAATTTTAAGGTCACTTTCAAGTGAGTCTTTTAATGCACGTTTCACACCCATAGGCTTGCTATCCAAATTATTTTCTTCCTATTTTTAGTGGACATTTTCCAGAATTGGTAGAAACCCAGACTGCTGCATTTGGAATACAAGTTATCCAAGCACCTTACTGAGTGATGCGTATAAAAGACTGAACTTCACCAGCGAAGCACCTTTGATTTGTAACATTCTGAGACTTCCCTAGAATGGAATAAATAATAAAATTGAAATTCCTAATTCTGGAACAATTGAAGAAAACACCGTTCCCCTCAATTACCGTAGAGCAAGTTTCGGCTGTGAACAGATAGCTGAACTCCTTGTTAATGGTGTGTGCAGCTGACAGGTGTCCGACGGGGCCTCTGGGCCTTAAGGATCTCATTGCAGCCGGACCGGCTGCTTCACTGCTGAGCTCTTGGAGCAGGAGTTCAGGAATGATTGTCAGCGAGCAGGACGGTCTGGGGACTTGCGCAATAACTTGCCACATGGCGCTGACAGTGTGCATGTTGCAGTCAGGAGCTGTGAACCCTACACGCCTGTTGTACTAGAGGTTACGGGTGAAGGTCACGCTAGTACGTGTAGGAGCCAGTGGGCCCTGGAAGGCTTTACTTGACCACAGATGTGAGGGGATGGAATGGTGAGTGTGTAAAGAACTGGTTGTAACATTGCCATGCAGTGGGAATTGGTACTTTACAATACAAGCATATCATTTCTCCTTCCTTCTTTAAATTGATTTCAGAGAGAGAGGGAGAGAAAGAAACATCAGTGATGAGAGGGTCATTGATCGGCCGTCTCCTGCGCGCCCCCCACTGGGGATCCAGCCCACAACCCGGGCATGTGCCCTGACCGGGAATCGAACCGTGATCTCCTGGTTCAGAGGTCAACGCTCAACCACTGAGCCCCGCTGGCTGCGCTCATTTTTTTTTAATTAATGAAAAACTATTAGTGTTTTAGATATAGAATTATAATCATTTTTAATGAATATTATATGCTATTTTGAAATTTCCTTTGAGTTAGAGGTCTTTACTTTGATACCATCTTAATGGTTCTTATGACTAAGAAGACAAAGACTCTCTTGGACCGTGTCATTGCCACTATCCTGTACTTGGCCGTCCTTTTTGTTGTAAATTAAAATAGATGAAGGCTGTCGAGCCAAGGCAATGATGGAAGCTAATTTAATGTGATATAATTGATGAACTCTAAATTGTCCCGCTTTCCCTTTTGAAACCCACTGAGTAGAGCTTAACATTCCAGACAGAGGATTTCGATGTATGCTCTTGTTACATTGCTGTTGAGCAACTCATTGTAGTGATAGAGAAACAGGAATGAACTTTTTACGGCTATTTCCATGGTTGCTGTATATTTGGCTGCAAAACAGTCAGAGAAATGGACCCAGCCTCACTATACTACCAGAGTAACCATTATGAGAGAGAGGAAGAAAGGGAGGGAGGGAGGGGGCGGACAGGGGTTGTAGAGGTTACCAAGTTAATATTAATTCAATTAGTTAAATGCTATGAAAATAACTACTCTAAAAGGGGAAAATTAAGTAAAAAATGTTCAGGTAAAATACTGGACTTGTGCCACCGTGAGTCCTCCGAGTTTGGGTGAGCCTGACTGCCCTTGCCGTAGATGAGGCCCGAGTGTCCGGGGGCAGAGATCACGCAGACCTCTCAGCGCGAGGACCCTCCCAGCGTATGGTGCGGCCGGGGGTCAGCGGGGCCTGAGGGGTGCTGTAGCTGTTGCCCTGCCCAGGGCGATGTAGGAGCCGCTGCCCAGGGATGGCCATTACCAGCCCTGCTCCGTCCAGTGCTGTTTTCGGTAGGTTATGTCAAAAGGACCTTCAGCGGAGCACATCCAGGGAAGTGCTCTGTGCACAGGACCCGCGCGATAGCCAGCACGGGGGCAGGAGACGGTCAAGACGCGCCCAGACGGCGTCGCTCCCCTTGTGCTCATTGGCAGAAGCGCCCGCTCCCCGTGAAATCTGGCAGTTCGTAGATGCTGACTTGAGATAGGAGAGCTCCTCTTTCATCGGGAGGTTAATCGGTAGCATCCTCATGTTAAATAGGCCGAGGAGCACTCAGAAAGTGACAGGTTATAAAAATCAGATTTTAACCGAAAACATAAACATTGCCCAGCCGCCCAGTGTGGGCAGCTGCAAACCCACGCCACGGTCTCACTGGTGCAGTGTCCGCTTCCTTTTTGGTGGGTGTTTGCGTGTTTGTTTTTTTAATGAGGAATCATGATGACACTAACTCGCGTGGGCAACAAGGGACGTCCTTTAGGGAAAGGGCCCCAGCGCTCCCGCAGCCTGAGAGGTGCCCCTCGGGCCGCAGGCAGCCAGCCACAGCCGGCTGGGCGTTCAGGTCCCTCTCGGGGGGACGATTACCGGGCGAGCAGAGCCACGGCCTTGCTGTCCGCCCCTGTCGTCCAAAGGGCGAGAACAGTTCGGGGCCAAGAGAATTAAAGGGCCAAGAAAACGGAAATGATTTATGGAGTAGAGTAAATCCCTGGGGAGCGGAAACCTGTTGCCAAACTATGTTTGAAGATACTGGTGCATGAATCCGATAGAGCAGATGCATTAAAAAAAAAAGAAGTGTTGCTAAGGCCAGTAAGGTCGCTATCAAGGGGAAAAGAGGCGCTTTGACTGCGCCTCCCAGGCCCTGAAAGGTCAGGGACAAAAACCGGGAGCAGGGCCGTCCCTCCTGTTTAGAGCTCTCTGTCCTTAGCATCCGTGCCTTTGTGGGGCTTTGGTCCTTCACCTCCATGGTCACTGCTTCTCGTGTCGGTCAGCTGCCAACTTCTGAATATTTGTGTTTATCATGTTTATAGAAGAAAATTGTATGATTATCTCGATATAGAAAATTCTACATCTTTTGTGATTTAAAACGTAATCTTAGCAAACTGGAAATACAAAAAAAAAACCCCAAAAACCTTCCTTAGCAGATACAATTTATCTGCAGAAGTCCACCTTACAGCAAGTGGGAAACTCAGTGGGGAAATACGCAAAGCACACCATTTAAAATGAGAAATGGGGAAGGGCTCCCGCTGTTTCCACTTTTATTTAAAATTATACTGAGTGCACTAATTCAAGAAGAAGATGAGAAGATACACAGATCACAAGCAAGTATTTCATTGCTTACAGCTTATGTAATTATCCACATAGAAAATCTGAATGCATCTATGGAAAAAAATTATTAGAAATATTAAAAGTTAGCACGTAACCAGAAAGAAACTAAATACACAAAAGAAAATTTCATATTTATAGACACAAGCAACAAACAGCAACAAATTGTAAAAAATATGTATAGAGGCAACAGAATTATAAATTATTTAGGAATGGTTTTTACAGATGTACAGAAATTTTATGTAGAAAATTATAAAGTGATAAAAGTATAAAGTTTTATGAAGCTTAATTGAGAAACATTAACGAAGATCCAGCTAAATGGCGAGAAATATCTTCAGGACGGGAAGATTTAGTGTAGTCAAGTTATCGGCTCCACTCATTGATGTACAGGTTTAGTGAAATTCCCATTGCAACAGGCTTTAGATAGACTATTAAAAAACTTCAGTATTTGCATAGAAAAACAAAATATCAGGAATATCCAAGACACACTTACCGAAGAATGAGATTGGATCACTTTCCTTTCAGGATCCCAAGCCCTGAAGCTGGAGGAACTGAGAAAGCAGCATATTTTTGACAGGGATAGACAGTTAGATCAAGGGAAGAAATATGCTGCGTGTTACTTCTTAGACCAGGGATACCTTTTCATCTTATTGAACTTGCTGAATTTTATCTCAAGCTTCATTTAACTGTAACTCTGTCCACCACAGGCTAACTTCTTGCTTTGGTTAATATTTAAGAATTTAAAATATATCACATTATATAGGCCAGTGAAGTATGCATGTCCTTTAAGGTTTCTTTGATGCTTTAAGGGAGAGACCGCAAAACACTTGTAGAGTAAAATACATTTACTATTCTATTCCTCAAAATTACTTAGATCACACGGATTAGACAGAAAAGATGGTGCGTGCACTCTGTTTGGTTCCTTTCTGAATAATCTTGGCAACTTTTTCATGCTTGAACATTTTGGGTAATAACGCATTGTTTGTTGACCTACAGGATCAGTCAGTGGAAAGAGTTCATTTCCCAAACCTATTTTTACAGCCCCTGTATCACTCAGCCTTGGGTCCTCCCACTTGGCTGTTGTATCAGTTTTCTATGGCTACTGTGACAAATTGCCACAACTAGCTCACAACAACACACACAGTTCTTCTCTTAGAGTTCTGGAGGGCCCAAGTCCAAAGTCAGATTTATAGGCCTGAAATCATGGTGTCAGGACACACCCCCTCCAGAGATTCCAGGGAGAATCCATTCTTCTTGCCTTTTCCAGCTCCTAAAGCTCGTTGCTGGCATTCCTTGGCTCCTGGCCCCTTCCTCCGTCTTCAGAGCTTGGAGTGTCACATCCTTGCTGTAGTAATCACACCGCCTCTGCCTTTTTCTGCAGTCACATCTTCCTCTGCCTCCTTCTTATAAAGATGCTATGACTACAGTTAGGGTTGATCTGGATAATCCAGGATAATCTCCCCATCTCAAGATTCTTAATTTGGTCACGGTCTGCAAAATCCCTTTTGCCATAAAAAATTATTTTCACAGATTCCATGGATTAGGACCTGGATATTGGGAACAATTCCCTGGAAGGGGCATTGTTCAACCCATCACAGATGTTATCTGACCAAATCACAGAATTCACTTTTTCTTTGCCAGGGCTCTAATTTTATCCATGAATTTATTTAGTACCCAAAATTGTCCTCACAGTTTTAGACCTACTTCAAAATTCTGACGTAGAAACACGTTAAGGGAAGACAGCTGATTTATATCACACTGACCACCAGGTGGCAAACTTTGTCACTGTATTCTTAATCCTAATCTCAATGAATTTTGCAGCCTAAATAGTTAAATAGGCCAATTTGAAGTCAGTTACAGTGCCACGCAGCTTTGGATCCTTGGACTTTTGGACTTTTATCGTTCTAGATCATTGCTGATGGGAATGACTACACACATCCGATTTTTAAAATTGTCCTCTGAGCTACTCTAATGGCCACTGAAACAGAGAACTACTTTAGCTCTAACAGCAACAATTAAGCATGTTTCCATTTAACAAAAGATTCTTCTAATGCTGTATTCACTTGTTTTTAGAGAAACTGCTTCTAAGTTTCCGAAATTTTATTAAGAGTATGTATAAATAATTATAATTAAGATTAAAAATGACTACTATTATTTCTTAATTGTTTAACTGACTATTATTTATCTTAATTGTAATTATTTATACGCAGAATTTCTCCTAGAACTTGCTTCATTAATACTTTTATCTCAGGCAAGTACTAATCCTTGCCACTTTTATCCTGTAGAATCGTGTAATATATAATATAAATAATGGGCACAAATATGCCTGCTTCCTGAAACACCAAAAGTTATTACTTTATTCCTCTATAGTTTTTGTTTTCTAAATTACACATTTTTATGGTGACAGTTTGACCGATTCAGAGGCATCAAATAAGAACTAATATTTTCCTTTTTTTTTCAGTTATAGAAACTCCTATAGAAAAGTTGGGGAAAAATAAATTTAAAAGAATTGAAATTCATGTTCTAAAGATAAAACTTTCTTGTATTTCCTCTCAGGCATACTGATATAGATGTAGATATAGATAATATAAATATAGACATATAGTTGGGGTCATTCTTTACAGTGATCTTTTTTCTTTTGCCCTTAATGCAGAATATTAAATTAATTTTATTGGCCCTCCCCCATTCTCTCTCTCTTCATCCCCCATCCCAAAGTAAACATCATTCCAAGTCTTATTTTTATCACATATGTAATTTTATATATGATTTATATATATATATGTGCGTGTGTATATATTTTATTCTGTTTTTTTATGTTGTTATATCCTTGACATTTTCTAATGTCATTAAGAATTCTTTGAAGACATAATTTTAATGGTCATGTACTATTTTACCTTTTGGCCATTGCAGTTTGTTTAACCAAATTGTCTCCCGTTTTTCACCATTATGAACCATACTTAGGCAGGACTTTGTGAATCTCGCTCGTGTGTCTGGTTGTTTCATTAATGCAGAGTCGTAACGTGGACACGCTGGGCCAGGGGACGTGCGCGCTGGTGACGCTCTTGAAACCTGCCAGCAAAGTGCTTTCCAAAAAGGCCAAGCCAACTGCCTTCTCAGGGCAATTGCCAAAGTTTGCCATTAATTTAATTTTGTTCATTACCTTAAGATATTTCCTGATATTTTCTTGTTACCAGTGTATCTTATGAATCTCTTTGGAGTCACTTAAATGACAGGCAGTTCCTTGGCCTGCTGTGCTAAGGGAGAGGGAAGTCGGCGTGCGGGAGGACAGGTCATTTCTCGAGATGGGGGCTCAGGGTGGAATCGCAGGGTGACAATCCTCTTTGCCTTGTGGCCTGGGGCTCTCCAGCGTCCTGTTAGGAACAGATCAGAGTTGTCAAAACTGCAACGGAAAGACGATGGGAATAAAATCAGATCTTTTAACTAGAGATGTTCGGCGACCTTCAGCAAGCTCCGTATATACTTTGTGACTTACTGTTTCCTGAGAAAATTGGAGCTTCACTTTACAAGGTTCTTTTGAAGACACAGTCCCTTTCAAAGCGTGATATTCCTAAAGGAATTATTGTTTGAATCAAAAGGTGTATCAATAGATAATAATAAAATATACATCTGGAAATTTACGATTTCTTGTTCTCTTTTTGCTACTGTTCATTTGAAAGGGTTAAGAGGTCTTTCTGTAGTAAGAGGGCATTATTTCCATGACATTTCACTTGGTCTTCCTCTCCTTTTGTTTGCACTAAAGAAAATCTTGCCAGATCTGGTATGTTATCCTCTGAAGGTACGTCTGCATCTTTCCCAATTAAATGTTTTAAGTCAGCAGTCTGGGGTGGCTTATCATAAATGTTACTGTAAGTTCAAGCTGAAATGCTAGCAAGAGAATTGCTAAAGGGTAGCATTTAACTCTTATTGGCTTTGTGTATTTGCTAATGTCCGGGGTGTATGTTCCTTAGACTGATGAGTTTACAGTGACTTCTAACTTGAATTAAAATATGGTATTTGGTCTCTCTTTTTTGAGATCAATATAACGTTTAAACTAGAGTAACATTTGCTAAGTTAATCATCTCATTTTTTTGAGGCAAGTAGGTAATGATTTGGGAAAATAAATTATAGCTGTTTACTTAGGGTTCGCGAAAAGGATACGTGCATGTGTTTTGTTGAAAACTGTAGCATTCAGTGGATTGAGTAATAATTTATGCTACATTTTTTTTATGTTTATTATTGATGGAGAGAAAAGCTGATTGAAAAGTAGCAGAGACCAATTCAATTCAATAGAATAAGACATGCCACCCCCTGTAGTCAGTCACTGGAGTGACTACACTCCTGGGGAGTAATGGGCAATTTGGCTCATGGTATAAAGTCAGAAAAATATGTACCAGCTGATGGGTGAAGCAGACAAGATACAGAGAAAGAAGTAGTCGAGTTCCTGGGAGCATTCTTGGCCCACACGATCGAATGAGCCAAGACAGCTGTAGAGTCGTCCTTTGTGAGGGGCTGGCTAAGACTGAAATCTGCAAGGATCTCTCTCAGTTGTCCCAAGTAGGGGACCCATTCCTGCAGCATGTGTATGCAAAGCACGGAAATTAAGATTCATCAACATATGATCCAAAACACTACTTCAGGGGCAGGTCTAGGGAGGATATGTTTTGGATGAATTTTTACGATGGACAAAGCATGACTTCGCAGAGCTTGAAAAAGGAAAGTGTTCCTACTCCGCTCCCTAGGGAACCAACCTCTTAGGTGCCACAGACCTGTTTTCTCCCACAGTGGATATATGGATATAGCCTGTGAAAATAAACCGAATGTTTCTAAGTCCATATACCTCATGTGTTCTGTTTTTTCACATCACTGCATGGAGGAAGCCCTGGAATATAAAAGGCAAAAGGCATTCTCTTGGTGGATTTTATGGTTTGCCTTGGATTCTAGCAAGTATGGCAACTCACCATCTTGATTCTTTCCTTCGCCATCAGATGGCATTGACCTGGTCAAGGGGACGGAATTGGGAGTTCAACACAAATGACAAGACGGGGAGAGATACCCGTGCTAGTTGGAAGTTCAGAGGGTCAGAGAGAATTCTGCACACAAGGAAAAGTAGGTTAAAAAAACAACTATAATTCATGAAAAATTAAATATGTGAAGTTCTTAATTTAAATTTTAGAAAATCTACTCAAAGAAGTAAGTAGGGGACACTTGTTTTTGGTCAAAGTTCATGTGAAAAAGACCTGGAATTGTTGATTGGGTCCAACACCAGAGTGGTTCTAAAAATGAAACAAAAAATATTTTTTAAATGCATGTTAATTTAGAATATATTAAGAGAAATAATTCTACCAAATTCTATACTAATAAAATTTCATGTCGAGTATTGTGTTCATTTTACATTTTTGGAGGGATATTGAAAGAATGCTGGAAAACATGTTACATGAGGACAGGACTGTATTTCTCATCATGAAATGTCAGTGTCGTTCCCAGAACATTTGCATAAAGAATGAATCAATAATGTAAGAGACTGGAATTGTTTAATTTGAAGACGTGAGACAAGTTTCAAATATACAATATATATTTAAAGAAATTTTGGTAAATGAGATTAGAAATGTCTCATTTAACTTTAATGGTCCAAAAAGAGCCCAAGAATATAAGTTTTCATATAGGATATTGAACTTTTTAACAGTGTTATAAATCTTTGGGGAAAAATACTGCCTTGCTAAAAAGTAGTTCTTTTGCAATATATATTTCAGGGTACTAGATCATCATCTGTCAGAAAAGTCATAGCACTTTTGACCCTGTTTTAATGGGAAAATTGAACTACGTCACCTCTAGGGTTGGTTCCTTCCAGCTCCAAGAATGAGTTATTCCATCAAGTCTGTTATGACCATTGATTTTCTTACATTCTGATATTTGTGGTATAACACACCATTCCAAGTACAGGTGAAAGCCAGTTTATATCAATCATGAGTAATCTACACTGCTTTTAAACAGTTCTTCAGATTTAAAATATTAAAAGGATTGAAATTCGTTTTTAAAAATATTTATATCTTCTTTCTCAAAGGATTGAAAAAAAGTGACAGTACCTGTTACTCTATTGCACTGATTAGTCAATGGACGTCATAAGTACTTTCCAAACAGAGACTTAGAAAATTATAATTAGCAATGTCTTGTTTCACAAAGAAGCGTTTTACAAAAGAACCACTTTTGAGTTTCCCAACATTGACCTGAAAATGACTCCATTAGCTAATAGCAAAATAATCACATTTCCCTTAAAGGAAAGAAATATTTTTAAAATATTGATCAAGATGAAAATGCCAGATTTTGAGTCACTTACGTCTCCAGGAAGACTTAAGTACCTCTTGAAGAACTTCCAAATGACTGTCACAAACTACCTAACTGTTCAGCTTGCACTCCCTGTGCCCTAAATGAAAAGGCTAAACGGATTATGTTGCATTTAGAATTTCTTAACCCAGAAGCTAGCATGCTATGGTTCAGAAATGAATCTTGAACTTTGTATGGATTCCCAGAATCAGGGAGGGGAAAAAAACACCCACACCTTTCTTTAGTAAATTAATTCTTAAGGAGTGAGGGAGACACTACGGAAGAATTGATCTGAGTTTTATTGTCACGACAGCCTCCAGTCATAAATTCCTGACACGCAAGCTGGGGTCGATGTGTCATTTCTATTGTAATCAGCTGCTTTTATATTTCCCCTCGTCAGGGTTGACTTAATCGTACTGTGCGCCTCTTGGATGTCAAAGCCATTACTTTGCTCTTTTTGAGAGCAGGGCGTGTGTTTCTCTTACAGCTTAGACCTCTAACTTGGGAAAGTGGTGTACTCCACAGCCGGCCTGTGACTGTGACTGCTGTCGTAGATGGGGAAAACAGTTTTTTCAAGTGCAAGTTTCAGAACCTGAAAGTATCCAGCTTTCCAGTGGGCGCTTTGAGGAGTAATATATATTAAGCATCCATCCTGGGGATGGAGCTTTGGAATGACCTTTTCACTACCCATCCTTTTGTTCACTTTGATTTGCTCAGATAAATGACAACCACCTGGCCTTTTGTAGTAAAGAAGGTTACACACAAAATTGACCTTTTGATACTTATTGGGAGAGCTAGGTTCATTGTATTTGAGATGAACTGCTGTTGCTGTTTTCTGGGTTACGTCTTAAAATAACTGTATTTGGATGGCAAAGCCTATTTCTTTTGCCTGTTGGTTCCAAGCTACTTTTTCCGTTACAGGAGTGGACCCTCTGAGTAATAAAAAAAAATTATGTTTTAAAAAAATGATTAATCTGATTCATTTGGGTCCTCTGGTGCCTGATGATTTAAATGTGTTATTTCAATTTCTCTTAACCTCAATGAAGCCAAAATTATCCTTCACCCATTCCGCTCCTCGCCACCTTGCTTAGCAAGACTCAGCCTTTTCTCGGTTTCTTGAAAACTCTACGCTCAGACTTGCCTCTGCCCGAAATGTTCTTCTGTGGCTCCCTTTGTTTCATTTACCCAACATTCCGCTGTTCCCCTGCAGTTTCCGGCCTGTGTGTACTTAGGGCGGGCTGTGTGACAATTTCTGGAAAGTGACATATGTCACTTCTGGGCTGAGGCAGCAAGAAGTCCATGTAGGATTCACTAGTGTCTTTTCTGCACGTACATTCAAGGAATCCTTGGCTTGGGATGGCAGAGCCTCAGTTTTGCAGACTTGCCAGATGGGGAGTTACTGGACCTATAGAGTATTTTCTATGATCAAGAAATAATACTTTACTGTGTTAAACGTCTGAGTTTGGGATGACTGAGTGTTCCAGGACTCGGGTCAACTGTCGTTTCTTCAGAGGTCTGTGACCGCTCAGGCACTTTCTCCCACTGTCTACCTTTCTCCCATCAATTTTATGTCTCCTGTAGTGATTTTTTTCTGTAATATTTTTATTTATTTATTTACATAATTATAGGTTGGACAGACAAGACTTCCATGTATTGTTAATTATGATTTTTAAGGGCCCAGGGTAATCTTTAAAATTGGCAATAAGCATTTTATTTTTTAACTTTTTGCTATAATTTCAGTAAGCGCAAACAAAACAAAATGAAATATTGCCCTGCAGTGGTCTGTTGTACTTTCTATTGCTCGCCGGGAAGGATGGTCTTGTCTAAAGCAATTGCCAAGTGTCTGACTCTTCTAGATGAATCCATTCTGTGTGATTTCTTTCATCCGGAAATGAGATCATCTTTGGCAAAGTCTAAATCAGTGATGCCATCAATGTCAACAAAGAAGGGTTATGCATCCTAATTTTAATTTTAAGATTGCCTGAAGTAACCTTCCAAAAATTGTGCCATATCTTTACATACCTTCCAGTTTTGTCCACTAAGAAATAGGTAAGGCTTTGCTGTTTTTAAATCCAGGTGACATAAACACAGGAATACTTGGAATATTGTGGGTGTGGTTCCAGTTCACTGCAGTAAAGAGAGCGTTGCAATAAAAGGAATAAAGTGTTTGGTTCAGTGCGTATGAAAGTTGTTCTTACACTATACTGTAGACTGTTAAGTGTGCAATAGCATTGTGTCTAAAAAAACAACCTGCATACCGTAGTCAAAAATATTTTATTCCTAAAAATTCTAACCACCATTTGAGCCTTCAGTGAGTCGTCTTTTGCTTTTGGAGGGTCTTGTCTCGATGTTGGTGGCTGATCAGGAGGCTGGTGGTTGCTGAAGGCTGGGGTGGCTGTGGGAATTTCTTAAAATAAGAGAACAGTAAAGCTTGCCTCATTGAACAGTGCTTTTGTAGCATGTGGTGCTGTTTGATAGCATTTTACCCTCAGTAAACCTTTTATAAAAATTGGAGTCAGTCCTCTTAAAACATGCCCCTGCTTTATCAGCTGAGTTTATGCACTGTTCTGAAGTTTTTGTTGTCATTTCAACAGTCTCCCCAGCATCTTCACCAGGACTCTATTCCATCTCAAGAAACCACTGTCTTCCTCACCCACGACAACTCTCCTGTTAAGGCCCCAGCCTGAGGTTGTCGCAGTTCAGTCCCACCCCCAGGCTCCGCTTCCAGTCCCCTTTCTCTCCTGTTTCCACTGCATCTGCAGTGACTTCCCCCACTGAAGTCCCGAGCTCCTCGAGGTCACCCATGACGGTTCTTCCAAACCCCTGTTACCGTTGATGTTTTGACCCCTCCTCATGAGTCACAAATGTCCTTGCTGTCATCTAGACCGGTGAACCCTTTCCAGGGGGCTCTCAGCTCACTAGCCCAGGTCTGGAAAAAAGCAGTCGGAGCAACCCAATCAAAGATGTCATGACAAGCCACCCCCCTAAGGTGCCAACATCTTTACCTACGAGAACCAGTTCAGCCTGGAAGACCAGAAGCAGTAGATTCCCAGTATTCCGAGTAAGAGCTTGAGGACTGTGCCTTGCAGATCTAGTTACATAAAATGACAGAATATCACACTTTCCTAATTAAATGACACTAAAACATATTGCCGCTTCTCTTTACTTCCTCACACCATCCTAACGCCAGAAGAACAAAGTGGATTGCTTACTTACATTGCTCTGTTAAATGTTTGTTAGTAAGAGATACGCTCCTTTTCCTGAAATGTTGCTTAATTTCTATCTAATTCAAACACTTCGTTTTATATTGTAAACTCAAGAGTAACAATCATTTTGATTGCTCCTTTTAGACCTTTCCAAAAACTTAGGAATATAATTTTTATTAGAAATATGAATGCGTTTTGATGACTTTATGGTGATATTTTTCATAATCTTCTCAGTGTTGCAATGAAGTAGAGGCGGAGCAACATGAAACTTGATGTTGATTTGAAATATAGATCCACAAAGTTGTCCCATTCTAAAAAATCAATATCCACTTCCTTGGGAGCATCAGACATAAATTCTAAAATAATAAAGGGCATGTCATAGTTTTAAAGGCTAACTCATAATTAAAATCACTTTTTTCATAACTTGTCTTCACTCACATTCAGACGATACAGAGTTTTATACTTTAATCCACTCATTCATTGTTCATCTATCAAATACCGTTGACTACCAACTAAGTGCTTTAGGGAATTAAACAAAACAAAACAAAGAAAAACAGATGTATGCATTAAAGAAGACTTCAGAAGTGCATGAAGATATAAAGAGAGTGTGTCATACTAATCTAATACATAATTCATAAGAAAGATGGTCACTTCAAGCTTGGGGTGGTGGAAGGACTTTTGGAGGTGGGGGAAAGACAGAGAACCGAGGCCGGAGGGAGGAGATAGGAAGACGGTTGGGGACAGTGAATTACTATTTTGTTGTGTGTGTTTTAGGGTTGTTACCCTAAAGTCTATTAGAGAGATGTTAGTGTGTCTTTAGGTGGCTGGGAATTTGCTAGTATGAACTCTGGAGAATGCTACAATATTTGAAGAAGTAATGTTGAGTGGAAGAATTAGCACACTGGATAGAATTAACGAGTATCCTTGGTTGCCGTATTTCAACATGGATGTTTATATTATTTCTAATTTCATGATTTGTTTTGTAAGAGATTCGAATAGTAAAACAGTTATGGACAACAGACGCGATACCGAGAACACCTCTTTACTTTCAGAGTTTTCTTCACAGTGGAGTTTGTGGCAGCGTGACTGGTTTATTTTTCTGTTGAATAACTGGCAGTAGCAGATTAGCTATGAAGCACATCATCTGTTACATGGCTTCTTGTGGACGTACAAAATGTTAGGCTGGCTTTTATGTAAAAATCATAATCACAAAATAAATTATTTTTGGAAGTTCCCAAGAACGTAGGGCAGCCCTGCACCCTCCTGATTTTCATGTTGAGTTTTTACCAGTCTTAGCTGCAGTTGGCAGAAAGCACTTCCAAGCCTTAATTTATTTTACCGCAATCATGACATTTTCCAACTGTCACACGGATTTGCAACATTTGTTAAAAGGGAGACTAGTAGAGTGAAATGTGCCACTGGTGCCGAAGGAAATGGGCCTGCGGTAATTAGGGTGCCATCTCGAAAGACAAAATGAGCGCTTGAAGTTTGACATCACAGTTGTACCAGTGAACAGTTCCTGAGAGCAATCCAAGTGCATTCTCTCTTTATTCCCAACCTGGTATTATTGTTACTTCCTTTTTATAGAGAGAAAATAAGCGTTAGAAAGGCCTAAAAGGTAATTTGGTTGTGGTCCCGTGGGTAGTGGGTGGAGAAACTGGGAGAAATCCTCTGAGGTGTAGGTGTAGGTGTGGGCCATGTTAACATCCCCACTTTATAGACGGGAAAATTGAGGCCTCAAGACATCTCAATAATTTGGTTAAGCTGAAATAGCTAATAAGTGTAAAAACTGGTATTCAAACACAGGTCTTTCTAAATCAAGTGTAGCTATGTCACCTGTCAATATTTATACTGAATTTTGGCAAAATTTAAGTCCTAAGCCTGCTGTTTACCTCTTCTTTGTTTGACAGAGGGAGGGGCAAAAATGGGGAAGTGATGCGTACCGACAGTAACCGGCAGGAGGGAGGACAGTGGTTGAGGATACTGAGGGCCAGAAATTAGTAGCAAATAATATTGTCCCATTATATTATTTTAGGCCATCACCTCAAAGCAAGAGGGTTTTAGGAGGAAGTGACTTCCCCTTCCTAAATGTCACAGTCAGAACAGTTACATTAATTTCCCAAAGTCAGTGTGATTCAGCCCGTCAGCCAGCGCCCTCAAACCGGCCCTCTGCTCAGTACCCTGGAGTAAGTTCATTCGAATTCCCTGTTCGTGACCTTCACTCTATAGTACCTTCTGCCCTAATTATTTTTTTACATCCTTAGTGTTGAAAGTATTACAGATATCCCCCTTTTTCCCCCCATTGACCCCCTTGACCCTCCCAGGCCTTTATTTCGCCATGTCTTGTTTACAAACGATAGCATTGGGTCTGGGGTAAGAACTGTTTTTTCGTCTTCTTTGCAAAGAGCACTGTAGGAGGCATTCAATTCTTAAAAAGTGATGGAAACTCAAAGCTCAGAAGACAGACTGGACTGTTTAAAGATACTTTTGTATTTACTAATAAATAAAAAGATCAAAAAAATATGACTGTCACTGATTTTTCTTTATTGTGAATGTTAGGGTCACAATAATATAGAATATATTTTATTCCAGAAAACTCTATTCTTTGTCAAAGATAGTACATTTGGAATATTTATAGATTTATATTACAGTTTGTGGTATTGACTGATTCATTAATTATATTTTTAGACCTTTTGGGTGTAGGGGAAAGGTAAGATGAGGAAACAGAAGTTGTTCGTTTTGTTAAAAGTCATAATTATATGAGTTACCATTTGTAAGCTGAGGACAACTAGTATTAATAAAGAAACTTTTTAATACAAATGTTAGAAAATTGTGTTCAAACCTAAGCTATAATTTACAGTTTTCTCAAGGCTATTTGCATATTACTATAGGAAATTTGCTTTGTATATTTGTATGTGTGTATGTGTGTATGTGTGTTTTCACCAAAAAGCATGGTGTCTTTTATACCTGGTGTTCCTTGGCATCTGAAGTAACATTATGTTTGCATTCGGCATAGACACAATATTCAGATCAACTGGCCACTCCTATGGAGAGAGGCACAAACAAGATTCTACTTGCTAGCAGCTGTATTTTTAATATGATTTTGAGTTTATATTAAAGCAAATAATTTGGTGGCTTAGATCACATTTATGTTTACTTTAAATGTTTTAGTATGTCTTCATTCTAATACACGTATATTTATATATATTTATTTTAAGAAAAACTATTACTCCATAATAGTTGTATTATTTCTATCCCATATTGGCACGTGGATGTTCTCTTCTTAAAAATAACAAAGCAAGGCCTTCAATTATATTTTAGCGACACATTTCATGAACGGCGTCCCTGCTGGATCACAAGTGTAGAACAGAACGTTAAATAATCAGCTGCCATCGGGTGTTGGCTTGTGTTCCTTCATCATCTAAATGGGAATTTTATGAATGATGCATCTCAGGGCTCTATACATGTACAAAGCCCAGTCGTTAACGTTTTAAGTTAATGCCAGTGAATTAAAAAAATCCCAGTGATTAATGAAGCCGTTCATTGTGTTCAAGGAGTTTGCCTTTCTTCAAAGATACAATTTTCTTCTCATTTGAAAGGGTACTTAATTGCATTGCTCACCCACTTTTAATATTTAACAATAATTGTATTAGCTGTATAGAATGAGAAGGGCAAGATTTGCAATATCTAGTGCCAGTCGTTGGTTTTTTCTGATCATGACTTAATGAATATGGTAATTAGAAGGAGAGGCAGAAATATAAATGAGCTTGGGAGCTGGTTGGCACTTGCTAGTCCGTCGGTGTTAGCTTGGCCCAGGCCCGGAATAGGCACGAGGGCAATGAAACAGATATCTGGGGCTGAAGCCCTGGCACAAAACTTTTGCAGCGTACTAATCATTCCTCATTTTAAATCGTGAACATAGAGGCTTTAGTAAAGTTGTAGATGCTGCCAATAACAACTGCTGGTTCCTTAGCAATGGACAGGGGATCTTGATGACTTAAAAGGCTTAGTCTTGGAAGGTATATGTTCCTTTCATCTCGATTAGTGCATTTGACAAGTTTTCATTAACTTTTCTTAAACGTGTTTACCATCACTTGCTTTCAGCCAAGACAAAAGCGTGAGTTAGAGTGGGAAAACGTGGCATAGCCGTTATCATAATAGCAGCTCTTACTTAAGTAGCACCTCTCAGGGGAAGTTTTCAAAATGCTTTTGAGTACATTTCATTAGACCTGTGGGATGGAGGTCAAGGAGTTCTTCCCAGGCACCATACACTTCAATCCTCTATGGCAACATTACACAGGCCACGGAGAGGAACCAATTTTCATTTTTAGTGAACTAGACATGGATATGTATATTAGATGATTTCTAAATTTTGAGTGACATTGTTAAAAATAGAACCAGCTAGCCCGGCTGGCGTGGCTCAGCAGTTGAGCATTAACCTAGGATCCAGGAGGTCGCAGGTTCGATTCCCGGTCAGGGCACATGCCTGGGTTGCGGGCTCGATCCCCAGCAGGGGCCGTGCAGAAGGCAGCCGATCAATGACTCTCTCATCATTGATGTTTCTCTCTCTCTCCCCCCGCCTCTCCCTTCCTTTCTCTGAAATCAATAAAGACATATTAAAAAAAGAAAAGAACCAGATATTGTATTTATTGTGTTTTAAACCTATTTTAAAACAAATCATTTTTAACTGTCTCCAGCAACTGCTACGAGAACGACAGCAGATGGCCAGCCGTCCCTTTGCTTCTGTGGATGTCGCCCTGGAAGTAGGAGCCGAGCAAGCAGACATTCTGCGAGGGCCATTAGAGGTAGGAACAGTGGTGCCGAGAGGGGGCCGCCGTGATTTGCATATTTATATCGCTTCTCTAATCTGCATCTGCTCCCGAAGCCAAACAGAGTCTGATTATCTGGAGTTGACAAGAGTCAGCTACATATATTATGCCATTTTCAAGGCACATGGTTTTAATAGGATGACATGAGCTGTAACAAAAGCCACTGGAGAATCCATTAGCCCAGGCAAGAGTGACAGACTGCTCACCTGGCAGCCTTTCCCTGACAAATAGGAGCTAAAGGAACTTAAGATACAGGTCTAATGGAAGAAACAGAGCACCTATAGTTAGTCCTTGGAGTGCCCAGTGCCCCTCAATTAAGGATTCATATCTGTATTAACAAAGTTGACTATAAAAGGTAGGTGGAGATGAGTTGCATTTTAATTACATAGTATAGTTCCATTTTTGAATGTTGAGAATTGTATAATACAGTGAGTATTTTTATTTGTGGCAATGACAGTGTTAGTGTCTTTCATTGCAAATGCAGAGGTAAAGATGGTGAAGCAGAAATCATTATGTGCAAGTAAATGTGGTACTAGAGTCCCGAAGTAATGCATGAAGTGGTTTTTGAAAAGAATAATCCCCAAAGAGGGAAAATCCACACATTACAATTAGTGACTAATTAAAGCAGTACTTGTATGTTTATTATTTTTGTACTCATATTTTATATATAGTAAGATGTTTAAATAGGAAGATTAAAAAACGCTATAGAGTGGAAATACTTTATTCCCTTTTATAAAAATGCCCTCATGGGACTCATTTCATGTTGCTATTTTGATATTTTGCTTTTCTCCAAGGAAAGTAAAAATATAAAAATAGACTCCTTCAAAAACGTAGGTACAAATATAATTGACACATGGGCGCTGTACAAAGGCCAGTATTTGGAGGACAGTTTCCTATAAATTTTTTTAGCTTCTGTGTTCTTGATTTTTTACTACTGTAGAGGACAGATTTGCCAAAGCAGCTGAGGACATTAGGAAGCGTACGTGTCTGTCCCCCATTAAGCGGGAGGAATGAGAAAGGCAGAATGCTGAAGTGAAAGTTACGCAGGTGCTTTCACTTCCTTTTGACCCCTTTTCCAAGGAACATTAGTAAAACTCCTTTAACAAAACCTGGACCATTTGAACACAACTTCTCTTTTTCTCCCTTGTCTATTTCAAACATGCTCAAATACTGATAAAACCCAAGATACTGCTAACGAGAAAAAGCAATGTCACAAATACATGCAGAGGCCCAGGAGGGAGGGGAGTCGTCGAAGAACTAGAAAAACTTACAAACGTGAGGCACAAACGTGGTCCACACATGTATATGCCACATATATGTATATGTCAGACTATATGTAACATGCATATTATATTTATTATATTCTATTTTAGTTGCTGATGTCCACTTAGAAAGAGGAACTCTTGATTCTGTTCCTACAGGTGATTTAGGGGTTGGAGGTGAGGAAGCTGCCTGTAGTGTATAATCTGGTGACCGTCACTACTGCTCACTTGCCACAGGTGTCCCTTTGACTATAGAGACTTCCTAGGATCCCCTTTCCAAGCATTATTCTTGTCAGATGGTAGCCTGACTCTGATGTAGTTGCCAGATCAGCAGTTAGGTGGGGAGAAGTGAGTGCTGAGGCATTGTCCAGCCTTTGATGTCTCCATAGGTAATTGTGTATTACTCTACACCAAAATGTCCAAGTCAGTGAAGTAACCGTGTTCCTAATAATTTGGGGGTATAAGTGAATTATATTTTTTAATGAATGAGAATTATTACATCTTTATAGAACATTTGTGTAAAATCGTAGGTTTCAAAACCCCTGTGAATGAAAAAAGTTTATAGTATGAATAATCACCCTCGAAATTATCTCTTAGCAAGTTGGAATCATTGTATTTCCTCTATTTAGTGACAAATTAAAATACATTATTAAAATGTAATACAGACACTTGGTCTGTAAATTTATATACAAACACTATTTACTGGTTTTAAACTTACCTTAAAAAGAGAATTATTGTTGTAGTAATTGGGTGACCTATATAGTATATATTTATCATTTTTCCATAAATTATCAATAATTATCATGTTATTGATAATTTGTGGTAACTGTTGAACAGATTTTAATGGACCATTTCCTGTGTCTCAGGCTCTGTTCTAAACACTTGGGAAACACCAGGGAACATCATAAAGAATACCTTCCCCATGGAGTCTATTTTCTAGCCGGAGAAAGTTACTGATTTAATGTGTTAGAAGGGGACAGTGCAATGAAAACAAGGAAATAAAGCAGGAAAGGGTTTGGGAGTGCTTTGTGGAAATGGGGGAGCTGTGCTGTATTGAATAGGGTGGTCATTGGGGTGACCTCACTGAAGAGGTGAGATTTGAGCAGGTCTTGAAAGAGGTGAACGCGTTAACCAGGCTGCAGTTTCCCAAGGAAAGAGTGTTTTGGGCTAAGGGAATAGCTGGCACCGGGACCCTAACACGAGGCCGCCTGGCAAGTCCAAGTTCGCGGAACCGCAGGCAAGGGGAGGGGAGGGCGGGGCACAGGTGGGCAGGTGATACAGGGCCTCATAAACCCTTGAGGAGACTTGGACCTTCCGTTCTGGATGAAGAGGGGAGGCCCTGGCAGGGTTTTGAGAGAGTGGCGTGTTCTGTTTGTAAAAGCAGTGCTCTGCCTTTCGGTTTGAGAAGAGTCTGAAGGGAGATGCTTCCTGTGGTTCCCCGAGGAGCGGACAAGAGGCGCAGGTTCACTCGAGCTTGCAGAGTGTGCTGTAAGGGAAGCGGAGCAGCGAGGAGGAGCTGGAAGGCAGCCAGCGGGAGCTCACTCCCACTGGGGAAGCTTCGGGGCTCAGGGTAAAACCCGTTGGGCTACTGATGCCAGGGGCGAGGCAGCCAGTGCCGCACTTACTCCCCAGCTCCCGCCAGTCTCTGGTTGAGGTCGGATTCCTAGGAGACTAGAGGAAGCCCTCAAGCGGAGAAATGCAGGCTTCAGCCTTGGGCACCAGAAGGGAAACTGGCTGGTAACTGAGGGTGGAGGGAGTCATCCTGCAGTTTCCACTGCTGGGGACAAAGATCGAAGCAGCAGGACGTCCGGAGGCTGCTGTGGAACCCAGGCAAGAGACGGCGGTGGCAAGGCCAGCCCGACAGAAGTGAGGAGAAGTGGTCAGATTCTGGACTATATTCTTGAGGTTATTATGCGTATAATGCTCTCATTTTAAAAGTCTCTGCAGTGACTTTATGTTTGTAAGGTCCAAATAGAAAAACAGGAAACGATTTTCTCTGTTTAACTGGCACTGTAATCGCTCTAGAAGTTCCGATGCTCTTGTATTTGTTCATTGAAGTACATAATTTATGCACTGAGATGCACAATTCTCTCTTAATATGTTATACCCTCTCAAACAACAAAATAGGTGCTTTTCTTAAGTGACTGATAGAAGCCATGAGACACGGAGGCAAAGGCAACCAGCGCCCCTGAAGTGACTTCGATCGGCTGGGCTTGTGAGAACTGGTGTCACACTAAGAGTATCGCCTGCAGTTTGCTAACAAACAACTTAATCTATAACCCTTTAGGTTGAATTGATGATGATGTTAAAAATGTACATTTTTATTCATGTTTCTTCGGGACGAATAGTGGTGTGTACTACTGCAGGGGAGGAAGTAGGGAAGGGAGTTGGCAGTTCCATAAACTTCGTTTGAATCCTTTAATGTCATTGACATTAAAGGGTTATTATTCTTTGTTTCTGTTCTTATTTGTAATTATTTTAGCCAATTTTTCTTACCCTGCTACTTATAATACTGAACTTGGAAACCGCTTCAACAGCCAATAATGAAGGATTTGTTAATTTATTACATGTGACACAGTGGTATATACATTATGATCTGATTTTTGTTAAACATAGGGAAGGAGCTGGTCTAACAAGCTGTTAATAAGAGTTGTATCTAGGTGGGTGATATATATGGGTTATTGGTTTTGCGTATCTCTGTGGTCCTCTGCACTGCTGTGTTTTTTTTAAAAAAAAACACGAAGAAACAGTAGAAGTAACAATAAAGTGAAAGTATAAAATGTGGATTATTGTCCCCCACATTTTAAACCCTTATACTGACTGCATGTATTGGGGTTCCAAATTCTGCTAGTTGTTCAGAATGAGTGCTCCAGTCATCATTTCCTCTTAGGAAACTCTTGTGCATATTTTACATGTTTTGGACTTTCCTGTTACCCTTTGTAACCCACCATAATTAATTTATTCACATTTCAGCTTTTGAACATTGGGGTGTGTTCTGCAAGCTCAGTACTTAGGTGTTCATCAGGCGTGCACGAGGGAGAGTTTTCCAGGCAGCAGTCATAAGGAGTTACGGGGCAAGGTCAGGAGCTTGAACTTGATCTTGGCATGGCAACGGTTGAAATGTTTGAATTAAAGACACCATCCGTTTAAATTGAGCTTAAGATACCGTGGTGGTTGTTTTTTTTGAAATTTATTTACATACACTCTCTCAATTTCATTGGAGCGGTAGGTCAGTCTTGTAAAATAGGCAACGCAGGTTTTGCTTTTCCTGAGCAGTATGAGGAAGCAGAGGCTCTTTGAGCTTAAGACCTTCCTTCCAGATGCCACCTTCAGTCACCAGCAGAGCGAGAGCCAGGTTCTGAATCTCAGGTTGGCCCCAGTTTCCCTCTCTTTCTTCAAACGTGCTGAGTTTAGTTCAAGTTGCGAATACATCTTAGGCCCTGATGTATCTGTGGAATACTTTTTTCAGGTGAATCTGTTCATAAGCAGAGTTCCTTGAAGTTCACATAGCGCTCTCCGACTCCAGGCGCCAGAGGCTCCTGGCTAACTCAGAGGCCAGCCCCGCACACTGTGAGACCCCTCTCGCCCAGGGTGACAGGCGCATTGTTGGAGGGAGGCCAGATGCGGCGAGCCCCCTGCAGGCTCCGAGCCTGCTGCCCCCGCTCGGAGCAGCGGCCTGGGCCCTGCCCCTGGCACAGCCGGGGCTCCCCCCCCCCCCGGGCCCCCCAGCCTCGCGGACCCCAGGCCCATTGGCTGCCCTGAGCCGCCTACTATGGACTTGCCCCTGGGTTTCTTACTTTTCAGAGCATTAGAGCTGTCTTATAATAGTTGATGTTTTAATTAATTGATTAACATTTACCATTAATATTCTGATTATATAAATAATAAATCCTCACTGTAGAAAAAATAATACAGAAATCATTAAAATTAAAGTCTTCCCGCCAGGCCGGGCGTGGCTCAGCGGTTGAGTGTCGACCTAGGATCCAGGCGATCGGGGTTCGATTCCCAGTCAGGGCACTTGCCCGGGTTGCAGGCTCGATCAGTGACTCTCTCATCATTGATGTTTCTGTCTCTCTCTCTCTCACTCCTTCCCTCTCTCTGAAATCAATAAAGATATATATATATATATAAAAAAAGTCTTCCATAATTCCACTACCCATAAATATTTGCTGCTGGAACTTTTATTTCCTTCCAGTAACATTTCCCTTTTGTATATGCGTAATTTTAGAAAATCAAGAGTACCTTCCCTATGCGATTTCACATTCTGTCTTTTTTCAAGAAGTTTGATTTTGAAATGCCATGTTAATTATTTTTGTAATATAACAATTTGTTTACTTTATTATCAATTAGCTTGATGCTAATTTCACACTACTATAAATAAGACAATCATTCATTTTCTATACCTAACGCTCAAGCCTGACCTATAAAAGGGAAATTGCTAGGTCAAAAATTATGACGCCTTATGGATCTTGAGCTATATTGCTTATTTACTTTCCAGAAATGTCCTTATTAATACTAACTTTAAGAGTTTGAGAATTCCTGTTTTCCTGCAGCTTTGTCAGAAATCATTTTTAAAACACTTCAGCTAATTTGATACATGAAATGTTATCTTCTCTAAATCAGATTTCTTATTAGTAGTGAAATGGAATATTTTCATATTCTTTAAGCATTTCTGTTTCTCCCAGTTCCTCTAATGATCATTATGCTCTGGTCGTCTTCTGCTTTAATAGCATTTACTGATAGTAATTTGATTACACCAGAAATTCTTTATTAGTTACAGAAAGTTTAAAAATGACAAAATAGCTTGTTTAATATATTTCTTCATCTTTCCTTTGGAACAGCTTTGCTTCTTATTTATAAATCCCATACATGAAGCATCTGTAAGTTTTCTTTTATAAACATTTTCCCTTCTGGATAGCGCTATTAAAATTTTACATTTTTTCTATTACTTTATTAATCAGGCTGCCTTAATAATATTTTCAGACATTACCTTTGTTTTCTATTTATCCTGAGTTTTCTATTATTTTGCCTTCTTTGCTGCCCTTCTCTTGAACTGAAGATTTAAAAAAATAAATATTCCCTTTTTTTAAGTGATTTGCATGTTATATGCTCTATTTCTCCTCTTTTAGTGATTATTCTTAAAACTTTAATATGCATAGTTTAAACTGAAATTAATGAACATTTCTACCTCTTTCCAAACAACCTAAGAACCTATACCTTGTTTCCAACTTGCCTATCATAGTTGTCTTATTTGTAGTTCGGTGAGTTTTGTCACAACTTGAATGAAACATTATTGGCCGTTGTTGTTTTGCGTGATCAGCACGTGTTTAAATTGTCCTAAATATGTACTATTCCCTTTGGTCATTGCGCTTTGCATTCAGAGCTTCCTCCTGACATAAGTTTCCATCTTCCTGTCATTTATCTTTAGAAATTCCTTTTGAGCACGTCTTTTGATAATAAACTTGCCTTGCTGGCTGCTCAGGCCCCCCTTCGGTCTCGCCCCGTCCTCGGAGCAGTCCCTTGTTGCCTCCGGTCTAAGCAGCGTTTTGAAAATGTGCTTTATCGAGCATCTAGTTATGCTGCATCGGGAGAGCCAGGCTCACGCATTTTGTTTGTGTGGATGTAGTTCTGGCTTTTGGTTTTCATGCTCACACTGAGAAATCTTCTGACAGTGTGGCGGTCATTTCTTTGTAGCTCATCTATCTTTTCTTCCCAACAGCTTTTCAGATCTCTTTGTCTTTGGTGTTCTGCAGTTTTATGATGATTTTCCTGAGCATACATTTATTTGTTTTTATCCTGCTGGAATATTTTGAGCTTCTCATGTCTAATATACAGAACCAAAGATGAAAATGAACCGTAACAACAAACGGATAAGCCCGGCTTCATCTCTCAGTATCTGGTACGGTCAACAGAAACGTTTACAAAAGGCTCCTGACCCTGGTCACCTATATTCCCATTAGCTGTCATTCAGCAGAAAATACATACACTACGTAAGGACACAGTCGCATCACAGTTGAAGCAATGACAGCAAGGACTACTTTTTATAGAAAAGTCTTGCAAGGAAGAAGTGGCTATGGAAAATAGGCTGTAATAGCATTTATTGGAAAGCCTCAAATACAGTTCAGCAGTTCTTGGGGACAGTGGTCCAGACCTGAGTGGGAGACTGACTTTCCCACCCCACCCGTCACCTACCCTCAGATTAAACAGATATATTGGACCCATCGGAAAAAAAATTGTGCTCAACAGGACATACAGACTGTGAAACACAGCAGGGTATTTTTGAGTACCGTCGAGCACTTTAACACACATTCCTGGTATATATGTAAAAACATTAATGTTTATTAACATAAGACTAATATTAATATGTTAATGCTGGTTAATCAGTAGCAACAACAGCAAAAAGTAGTTATAGTAATTTGGGCTTCTTTTCCTGATCTTTAGGTTGTCTTGGAGCCTTTTCTTGTGCGATGGCAGCATCTAAGAGTTATTTATGATTTTCGTTTAAATACTTTATTAGGCTATAGTTCCCTATGACAGTTGTTATTATTACACTAAATTTATGTTTCTGTTTAGTATATTGTTTGCTTACATTTCATGTAAAATCAGTTAGTAATTTAACTCGTATTTCCTACTTCTTTCCATTACGTGCATTAGTAGATAATAGGATCAAGTTCATATCCTCAACGAAATACAAGGAAATAACTACTATAAGAATTTTATAAAATATTGTTAAGTCAAATAGAAATCAAAGTGAATTCTCAGGTATTGGAAGTATTGTACTAGATGTTTTAAACGTAGGATCTAAGAAACCAGTAATGACACACTCTAAGTAAACGCTTCCATGTGTCCTGGAAGACCTTGTCTGTCTGGTAGAATTCAGCTATTCCTTCTCGTTGAAGAAAGAAAAAAAAGAAAACAGGAAAGATACATGAACAAAGGAAGAAATAAATGAAAAACATTATCGTAAGGCAGCCAAAAGGGTTGCTGAGCAGCAGTGAAAAGCCAGAGGAGCTTGGCATGTAGCAAGGACAATGACTTTATGTTGCGATGGCCTTGAAGGTAGAATCTTAAGTGAAGAAAGCGGACAGCGGGGTTTTAGGGTTAGAGATCCTCAGGGTGCATCACGAGAGGGAATGGTAATGAGAGGCTGGGGGCACCGATATGAGGACCCCTTTTCCATTGCTGAGGGTGGGAGTGAGGGGGCTGATGGTGGCTGCGGAGGCCTGTGGCTGACAATCTGGATCGCTCAAGGGACAGGGAGTTGAGATTAATTAATTAATTAGTTAATTAATTCGCTACTTTAATTCTAATCTAACTCTTTCTGTGCACCTCCTGTATGTCAAGCATTGAGAATACAAAATTAATACAGGAGCACCGTCCTCACTCTTGTGAACAACAGTTTAATTAGGAGTGAGGGGGAAATTCAGTGCTTAAGGTCTTAGCGACTTGAGTTGTGAAGTAGTTAGGACTCCCTGGTTTTGCCTTATTTATTGAATTTTCTGAATAAGTTACATCTGTGTTCTGATCACTCAATTTTCAACTTTGTTTTGCTTTAACACAGTAAAATACACACATGATGTCTTAGACTTAATTTTTAAAATCAAACAAATTCATTTAGAAAAGAGTGATTTTGAGTGAACAGTGAAATCTTTTGGTAACCACAATGTAAAATATTATTCAACCAGTATATTGTTTATGTCCTTATCTATCGTCTATCTATCTCCTAGGGAAAAAGTAAGTGTAAATGATTAGGTACTTTATGTGAGTAAATAATAAGTATTATTAAACCTACATACTTTAAAAAAAAACCCTTTTTTTTTTAAGAGCCGTTTTAGGCTCACAGCAAAATTAAGAGGAATGTATAGAGATTTCCCATATGCCTGCCCCCTGCCTGGACACATATCCTACATAAGCTTTTTGCATATAACTTCTTATTAGACTATTCACTCTTTCAAAATTATATGAATTTTGAGGTCTGTATTGTATATGTGGTCCTTGAATCTCTCTTTGAAATGATACATTATGACCCCTGTGTCTGTGTTTTTGAGAAAGTTTTAAAAGTACATTCTCAAAACAGAATAATTTTGCCTTATATAAATTGCATTCCAAACAGTTCCATGCAACATTTTATTAAAAGCACATTCAATTTTGATGACCCCATCTATTTGGCAAACACACACACACACACACACAAAACAAGAAAATGAGTGATGCGCTATGTGGGGCACCCCAGACGCCATCAAGGCGCTTGTAAGTCAGCCGGGGCTCTGGAAGGCCCCAGAACCTTCGTGGAGGGAGAACGACAGTGATCGATCACCTCACCCCTCCAGTTATCCCCCCCCCACCTCTGTCCTTTCCCCTCACATTGGCGGCTACACCCATTCTCTCGCGTTACAATAAACACCGAAGCATCCTGAGACCCCCGAGTGCTTTCGACTCGTCAGAGACGGTTTAGTTTGCGGATAATTAGTAATAAAGCTATTGATTACAGTTAGATTAGCATCCGATCCCTTTCCATCACATGTCTGATCCGCCGGATGAAGGGCAGGCGTGTGCAGATGCACTGCACGGGGTTTACCAGGTCCCCGGAGGAATGCGGGTCAGCTCGTGGCTGTGCGCTCTTCCTCGTGTTCTTGAATCATCCAGGCCGTGTAGTTCGCGTATGTTAGTTATGAATTTTCAGAAAACGTTCGTTCCTTCCTCTGGTTAGAAAATTAACACATTCTAGTTATAAAAGCTTTGGAAAGTAGACAGAGGTAGATGATGGGAATAAAAATTCTCATCCGTGCTCCATCCGTTTCAGTGGACGCTCGGCCCGGGTGCAGAGAGAAGGCTCCTTCGGGCACCTCCCCAGCCCCCAGCCCTCCGCCCTCAACCCCTAGCACCCGCCCGCCTGGTTGATGGCCCTGTAGTTTTGCCTTTTCCGCAAAGTCACGTAAATGGAACCGTGCCCTGCGTCGCCTTTGCGGCCTGCTTCTGTCGCTTGGCACAGTGCTGTCGGGATCCATCCACGTGATCATCAGTGTCAGCAGCTTGCTCGGTTGCTGAGCAGCGTCCCGTTGGCTGGGTGCGCCGCCGTTTGTTTACGCAGCCACCGGGTGGTGGACGTTTGGGTTATTTCCAGTTGGAACTGTTGTGAATAAAGCTGTATTGCAGGTGTTTTGTAGGCAGGTGTTTTATGGAAATATGTTTCTATTTCTCTTGGGTAGACATGTATCAGTGAGATTCTGGGCCATATGGTAACAGTAGGTTTAACTGTGACAATTCTCCAAAGTGGCTGGATCATTTTGTATTCCCATCAGCAACCTATGAAAGTTGCAGTTGCTTTGCGTCTTCACCAGCACTAGGTATTGTTGATTTTTTGTATTTTGTTTTGTCATTTCTAACACTTGTCGGTGGAAATCATTGTTGTATTTGGTTTTGAGGAGGCCTACCTTTCTTTCCTATGTAGGAAGAACTTGTCTACCCATTTATGAGTATGCATATCTTCAAATGTTAATTTTTTCGTAGACCTATATGCATAGACATTCACTGAGGAATATTGTAAAATAAAAGGCAAGGAGCAGGGGACATCTAATACATACTTATAAAACAAGAATCCGGAAATGTAGCTTTGGAAACATATCGTCTTAAAATAGTTGTGTTTTTACAGCTGCTTATGGGGCTCTTTTTAGTGGAAATGACTCCATTAAATAAGAAATAAAATATTAATATCAAAGATTAATTTTTAACATTTCTAATAAGCAAATTTAAGCATACGGAGGAATGAATCACGTCTCCCAGCCTTAACAATCGGTGACTCATGGCTAATCTTGTTTCATCTCTACTCTCCCTTCCTCGCAACCCCACCAGTGATTATTCTGAAGCAAATCCCAGGCATGAAAGATTAAATTTTAATTGAATCACAGAGTTCTTGATTTATCACTTTAGTATTGAAAATAACTTTTTAAATGTTTAAATTTAAAAAATTAATTTCTAGTATTTATCTCTAAGGTTTTAGTCTTTCGGTTTGTCCTTTTTATATGTAAAGTGTAAAGTACTTGCCAGGTATGTTCTTCCAGGCATTTATTTAGCAAGCAGTAGGAAATCATCGCACCTGAGTGGGAATAAAAACTCATTAAGTGAGATTGTTTTACTCTATTAGCATATTCTGTATATAGTTGCTTTAATAGCATTGTGTAAACATTAAATTATAAGAACTGCAGGTTTTGCCTAATGGAAGGTGCTACTTAAGTTAACAGTATAGGTCATTTGATCTATTTTTGTATTTACTATTTTGTATTTTTAAATTACACATTGCCTATAATCCTAGGAGTGCTTTCTTAATTCCTATTATAATACTGGTCTAATTTTTCTCACTGGGAAGCTCAACTGAAGTGCATAATCAGCTTTAATTAACAATAAAAAAAAGAGAGAGAGAGAAAGAAACTTCACAGCATTAGGATTTCTGATTTTTGCCTCTCTGAGGCATGAAACCATGAGCAAGATGGGATTAGTGATGTGAGAAAGGAAAAGCAGCCGAGGTGGGGCCGCCTAGGACAAACTGCAGTAGCTGGGGAAGTAACCTGGACACATTTCAGTCCAAGCGTGAGTATCTGGAGTTAATTATATCCCAGACAGCATCCATTACCAGAGATGTAGGGCCAAATGAGCTTTAACGCTGCTCCCTTCACAAGACATTCCGCAGCTCGCAATAACATTAAGAAAACGCCGTTAAAATAAGAATCCCAATTAGAAGGCAGATGAGACTGAGAAACATGACAGTCGTGACAGGCAATGGGAGCCGGTGTCGCTTAGATGGGAACGTGCTTACCACGGGGAGAGGAAACAGAACCCGGCCGCAGCCCCTTCCTGCTGTCTTCCCCTCCTCGGTGGGGAGCAGCTGTGGGTTCAAAGGCACCCCTGGTATTCTCCCAGGTCGGTGCTAGGGTGATGGTCTTTCAGGCGTAGCTGGAACACCCTCAATTTCTGTAGTGCCCCACTCTTCCAAAGAGCTATAAGCATTTTCTTTTGAAAAAAAAAAATTAAATTTATTGGTGCGACATTGCTTAATAAGATCATACAGGCTTCAAATCATACATTTCTGTGATACATGATTTGTATATTGCCTTGTGTGCCCACCACCCAACGTCAGGTCATCTTCTGTCACCTCACATTTGGCCCCCTTTACCCTTTACACCCCACCCCCTCCCCTTCCCTCTGGTAACCACCCTACCGTTGTCTGTTGTCCATGAGTTTGAGTTTTACATCCCACATATGAGCGAAATCATATTGGGTCTTAGCTTCCCTGACTGTCTTACTTCATTCAGCTCTTCTCAAGTTCCATCTATGTTGTCCCTGACCGCTGTATTTCTTACTGGTTTTTATCACATCTTTGTTTAAAAAAAAAAAAAAAGAAATCAAGGTATTGGTCCCTTCTTGCAGGTGGGAAACGAGGTCAGTAACTCGGTGGTAACGTTGGGAATAGATTCCAGGTGCTCGAAGGATCACCAGCTGCTTATTAGGGGATGACTTTCACCAAGGCCCTTGTAATGAACGTTACCCGAGCACAGTGTCATGCTCTGTGTTGTATCAGACATACCCTTGTCTTTCCCTTTACAGGGGTAGGAAGAGAGGGAACCGGTGAATGCCACGGGTGGGAAGAGTAAGATCAGAGGAGAGAGAGGCTGCTATTGAGAGCTCTCTGTCCTTTGTAGCCCCTCTGCAGGAAGCCACTCCTACGGTGGCTTTTCCCCGCTGGCTCCTAGCCAGGCCCGTGAGCCGGGTACAATGCAGCCTTCATCGATCCCCTGCTGTGGTTTAACACAGAAACCTACCTTGGGGCAGGCTGGCCCTGTGGAAGCACCGCCTAACCTGCCCTGGAGCTCCAGGGCCTGTTCATACAAATAAGGGAAGCGAGGAGCTCAGCCTGCTCATCTGCTCTGTCATTCATTTGATGCCTGTTTTAGCGACCAGCTGCCTCGGTTTTGCCTCTCTGGTGTGAGTTCTTAGGGATTGTAGTCTCTTCACGTTCCCTTTGTGTGTGTTTTCCCATTCCATGTGCATGTGGAAATTTTCCTTTGCGTAAAGAATAAACTTATATGAAAATGTGGGCTATGTTGAAAGGTCGGGAACTCTTCTGCTCCTGGAAAATCCTAAATGCTGTTTTGGTTTTCATTTACTCTATATGTCACTATTTATTCACCACTTATAGAATTAATGTAAACATTTCCCTCAGTCTCTTTGTAAATACATTTCTCATAAAGCATTTTCCTCCGTATTGCTTGCTCTAGAGCATGACCAATTTTCATAATCCTCACTACAATATGCTCTATAATGCCCATAATGTGGTGCTGTCTGCTCTCATATTTACTTAATCTGTCATCAAAGGGAGCATGGCTGATGCCTCTAAGTGAACCAATCGATTATACAGCTTTATGTTTAGCTTCCACAGGCAGAAATTTTGTTTTCTCCCTCAGGAACCTTAATTCTGGAAATGAGCATGCCATCTCGATTCAGAATGTTCATTTATTAAATACAAATGTATATTAGTTTACATAAAGCACTTAAATGATAGATCTATAGAGTAACCATAAAACTTTAAGGCAATTTATTAGCATCTATGATTTTAAACATAATCACAATGAAGCTGATTTAGACTACAACTATTCCAGTGAATCTTTTAAGATGAACCACAGAGAGCAAATTCAAAATCGATGTTCTTAAATTCATCCATCAGTTAATATATTGTCAAACAAACTAAAATACAGTGCCATATTAGAGGAGCAGCTTTGCCAAACAGATCTTATACTTTTTAAATGTAAGAACGTAGTGGGTTTCAACCATATTGTTACACTAATTTCATATTAGGTTTTTTTGTCATATCTATTTTATTTTCTTTCCTCCTTTCTCACGAGAAACAGTGAACCAAGAATTCCAAAATCGGGAAAACTCACTGTATTTTTTCTTTTTTTTGTCCTGTTAATTATTTATAGGAACATAGTATTGCCAGTTCCTGGGTATCTTTTGTGTAAAGCCTTTTGGTAGTATCTGAATATACAGATTTATATATATATTTAAAAAATTCGACTTCACAATCTTTTGGTAAAAAAATAAAGTATGGAAATAACAAAAGACATATAGGTGCTAAAAAATGTTGAACAAACACCTCACTATGTGTTTTTTAATTACCTAATATCACTTCCAGGCATGAAATTAATATTATCACTCTCAGAATGTTTGAAAATTGGCCTTTTGAAAATGTTATTTCAGCTCTCGTGCATTCCTCTCAGTGACGAATAATTGGTTCGTCTCATCATTAGTCAGGTTTAGACTTTGTACACCTCTTGGATGGAAGTTATTTTAGAATCGAAAGAAAAATAAGGAGGAATGAAATCAAGGCCAAGCACGTAGTCATTTTACCTCTAATATTAAGAACATTAACTCTGAAGTCAGAGGATGTAGTTCCAGTTCCAAATCTGGTATTTACATATGTGACCCTGAGAAAGCGACTTAAGCATTTCTGAGCCCCAGGTTCCTCTTCCTCATTTATAAAGTAGAGGTAAGAAATCCCTTCTCTGCCTACCACGCTCAGTTCTTGTTGGGTCAGACAAGGTTTGCTACATTCAGATGGCAAACTCAAGATTGCTCTCTCAACATCAGGTATTCTAGCAGTGATTTGTTGTCCAACATTTTATTTACACATTTTAAATAATGATTTATTGATTACCCTCAATGTGAAAGGAACATTGCTAGACACTAGGCCTAAAAGTGGGTAATATAATGCCCAATAACTTCAAATCATAGTAGGGGAAATGTATGAGCACATAATAAAATAATTTCAGTCATTGACTTTGACTTGTTGGTTGAATGTTTGCCAAGTACAAGTAATTATTATATTAATGAGAGATGATAAAAGTTTAAAAGAAAGATCTAAAATGAAACAATTAAAAATCTAGATACAGATCAAATTATGTGCAGAAATTTAATATATGAAAAAAGTGGCATATGGATCAGTGGGGAGAAGAGCTTCTTTCGTTAAGTGGCATTGGGATAACAGCTACATGGAAAAAGAGAAAACAGAATCAGTTTCAAATATAATAGATTCAAATGTTAAAATAATCTAAAATTTAAATATAGAAACTATGTTACTTGGGAAAAAAAGTCAGTTACTTTATAACACTCAGAATGGCCAGTAGTTTTCTAAATATAACTCAAAATCTAGAATCAGTAAGGAAAAGCTATTAAAATTGGCTATATAAAAATTTCAAGTGTACTTTCCATGGCCAAAAAAGTAAAATGAAAAATGTGGAAGATATTTGAAATTTATATCATGAACAAAGGTTTGATATCTCTAAAATGTGAAAGAGCTTTTAAAATTAAAGGGGAACAAAAAGACCAACCATGCTGCAAGACTAGGCAAGAGAGATGAACAGTGCACAGGAAAAGAAACGCAAAGGGCATAGGACACAGGTAAGTATGTTCATAGGACACAGGTAAGTATGTTCAAACCGACTCATAATAAAACATGCTAATTGAACTAACTGAGATGATTCTTACTTATCAGTGGGATTGTCAGAGACCCAACAGATTGTGCTCATTTTTGCTGCCCAACCTCTTAAATTTTATATCTAGTATTATTACTATAACTACGTAGTGTATACTGAAGATGGCAAACTTAGACATTGTCTGACCTATCCATAGATAAAGGAATATTTACAAACACGATTCATAAATTCTAACCTTGTGCTGCTTGTCCAGTTATCAAGAGCACATCTGCATCTTTTAACATTGAAATAATTTCAGTCATGGATCCTAGAACCTTAAAAATAATTTTAATGATAACTGTTAAGTGTACTAATAGCATTTAATTGTGTATGTGATATGTGTGAATAATTCTCAATTATATGTACCATTTCGTCTTACAACTCAAGTTCATATTGTAAAGGGGAAAAAATTCAGTTTGTTTTTCTTCTCTAGAGATTCTTAACTACATTAGTATGACTTTATTAATGGCAGTAAAGGGGAAAAGTAAAGTTATTGAGCTAAAATATGATTATTGAAGACTAGAATAAAATGAGCAATGCTTTTAAAAATGTATTTACTTTTTAATTATTCCAATATAAGCACATACATTTGAAAAACAATAACACATACATGAGCAAGCTGTACTATTTATTTCATCTGTGCTTGATAAAGAATTCCTGGGCTCATCCCCAAAGCTCTGTAAAGCCCATGCCACTGGTCCTTCGCTTACAAATTGGGCGTCTTTACAGGGAACAGAGCTGACTTTCCACAAGCTGTTCGGCGGTCACCCTTTACACTTGATTTGCTTTCCCAGTGGAATTCCATAGAAACGGAATATTTCTCGCACTTTAATAAACTGAGATGTCCAGACCTGTATGAGTTTGGCCGAAGGCCGAGGACGACCCTGGGGGCTCCCTCCTTCACGTAGCCTTGTACCGCGCTGGGTGAATCGGTTTCCCGCGGCGCCTCGATTCTTCTGGATCAGAAGGCAGGGATGATGCCTGCCCTCGTGGGGTGTGGACGTGAGATGAGATACGTAGATGGCAGCTGTTGATGTTATCAATGACATACTGTCATCAGTAATAAATTTCCAGGTTAACTTAATATAAACCCTTCTATATTTCAGTTCTTGTCGGTTTAGCCTAAGTGTGTTAAAAATCTATTAGTTCATTTTCCTGCTTTATGGAGTAGAATGCATGTAACAGGATCAGTTCTTTTTATAAGGGTGTTTTGCTATTGTGACAATGTAACAAAATATTTGTATTACAGTTTAAATGCTCTGTTCAGTTTTCAGAGAAGCCCAGCGCGATAGGCATTTGCACTGTCCCATCTCCGGGATGGATCCAGCGAGCTCAGACACGCCGTTTTGAAAATTAACCCGCATGATACTGTGCCGTTTATGCAGATGCACTTTTGGGTAGTTAGACTGAACGTGCTTCGTCACGAGGAAATTGGCATTTTAAAATACGCGTCTGTTTTGATTTCCCTTTATCTTTAAGCCAGGGTTACTCAGCGTGACACTGTTGTCGCTGGGCTGGTGATTCTCTGTTATTTTTTGGGGGGGGTGCAGGGCCTGTTCTGTGAATTTGAGAATGTTGAGGAGCATCCCTGGCACCCCTGTTGCAGCTGTGACAACCAAAACTGTCTCCAAACACTGTCACATGTCCCCCTGGCGGTGACTAGGGGACATTTGTGAGAGCAAATAAGAACCAGTGAGTGAGAACCACTGTTTTAAACTTTAGCTTGGTGTAGTTTTAATTACTTAGGTTTTGATTAATATGTTCTGTTTTATACTAAAAGGTAAAGATGATTGTTAAGGTATTTTATGATTTAGTCACTAAATATTTGAACAGATGACATTGTTCCAACGATAATTTACAGGAATAAAAATGTGAATTTTAGTCACAGTAAAAGGAAATATTCAGATACAATTCTTTCTATATGCTTCATTGCATATAATTTACTCAAGTTTCCACAAAACACTGCTCATTAGCGTATTCTCCTTACAAAAGAAAAGGCTACATTTGTACTAAATATATTTGTGCTTTGTTTTCAATGGTTTCATTTTTTATTTTATAAATACTAGTTAAATTTTAGGAGGTAGAAGTTAATTTTGATAGTTTGCTCTAGTGCATGCAATATCATACTATAGGTAATTTTTCTACAATTACATGTCATTTTGCTTCTTATAAAAAAACCAATATTTATTATTTTATACTTTTCATTGACACCAAATTTTAATTTAAAATAATTCATAACTTTTTTGACGTGCTCCTAAATAATAAGTCTAGAAGATTTTTAATATTGAGTAAAACGATTTGTAGTTTAATTATATTGCTCATTAGGGTTACCTCTGTAATCAAGCCATTGAATTTTAAACACCTTTTTGAGGGGAAGAAAAACATGTATTTTAACATATATATATATATGTGTGTATATATATATATATAAATAACATCACAGCTTCTTGTTAGCTCTGAGTATAGGAAATACATTTCATGTATGTATATATGTATGTGTATTATGCACATGTGTATATGTATACGGTGGATAACAGGTAACAAGGATAGAAGATAGTGGCTGAAATTTTTGTCCTGCCTAAAAGGTTATCAAGTAGGAAGTAATGCCAGCAGAGCATGAAAATGACCAGTAATTCAAAAATCGATCGGACACGGTATATAGTTTGTTGTATTTTTAACTGCAGCGGGCTGGTCAATACGGCACTCAGTCGGCCGGTGTTCCCGTGGAGAGCCGGTCTGTTAGCTGCAGGTCAGGCTCCGTCAGTGGGATCTTTTTTACTAAGAGAAACGATCCGTGGGGGGTCCCCGAGGAGTGAAGTCCTGAGAAAATAGAGGCGGCCTTTCATGCTCCCCGCGCAGCCGGGGAAGCGGGACTCTGACCTACTTCAGGTGGAGTTTCAAAGACTCTGCCCGTGGAGCTCTTTTTAAAAAAAATCAATTCACATAATCAAAAGAAAGCGGAAAATGATAGCAAAAGGCTGTTTTTATTCGAAAAAGTTCTTTTTTTCGATTATGACACATTTGAATTGCTTGAAATTGACCTCAAATAATTTTAAAACACATATTTAAAAAGTCAGTCATTGCACTCTCGAAGTGTGCCTGCGTGTAGGTACCGTTTCTCATCGGGAAAAACAATTGGAGGCGGGGAAGACACCCAGACGTGGGCCACATAAGTTGCAACACGCGCTCATTAATAGTATGTGACCCGATTTCTAAAAGAAGGAGGAGCCCCTGGTGATCCGTAAATATGTCAAGACACAAAACCGTAAATAATATTCTCCTGCTAAATATCTGGGCAGTAAGATTGAAGAGCGACGTCCTCATTGGCAGCATTAGGACTTTTACTGTTATTACATTCTCCCCTACTTCCAAAAAAAGAATTGAGGCGGCCTACAAGGAAAGGGACACCAAACTAAAAGCACAGTCTTGGTGGATTTACTTACTTAGAGCAAAGAGTGTCACAGCAGAATGGCCTGGGGAGGGAACAGGCTGGGCCCGAGCCCGAGCCCGAGCTTTTTCTCTCACCCTTCCCCGGGCAGGTTCATCGGGCTCTTGGAGCTCTGTTTCCTTAAATGAAAGCGGGCGGGACGGTGGCCAGCTGCGGGGTGTTGCGGGGTTGAATGAGCTGAAGTGGGCGGGCGCCTCCTAGGACCTGGACCCGAGGGGGGCCCCGTGGGGAGCACTTCACCTCCCTGCTGTTCCCTCCCCCGAGAAGAGGGGCCGCGGGGGGCTCCCCCAGAGGGCCCCTGCCCCCTCCCCAGCACAGCGTGTCTCTGAAGGATCCAAGACCACAGGCGCCGAGGGGTCGCCGAGCCGCGCGGCAGAAATGGGCAGCGGCGGGGCAGCACTCGCCTGCCCCCCAAGCTCGGCACCTGCTCCGAGCGCCCGACGGGGCCCCCGGGGCAGCAGCTGCCGGGCCGGCAGGCAGGAGGCACCTTTGCTCCTGGGGAAAGGAACCAAAAGCCCCTCCGTTTCCTCCTTCCTTGCTGTGTGCCACTCTTGGTGGACATGCCCTTGAGCGGGAGCTGTGCTGCTCCTGGCTGGCCGCGGGGGGACCGTTCAGAGGCCCCCCTGGTCTTCCCGCCCACTTGCTGGGTGTGTGTGGCCCCATCGGGGTGGCTGACGGCCTGCAGAGAAGACGAATGGGCTGCCCGTGAGAGACCCAGCTCTTCCTGGGTAGCGATGGGAGCTCGAGCCCAAGGGTCCGCCGATGGGATGGTCACTACTGAGAAGCAGCGGCGCAGGCCTGTGAAACACCCGACAGGAACCCGAGCTGCCCTGGCCCGCTGGCTCAGTGGTTAGAGCCTCAGCCTGAGGCCTGCAGGGTCCCGGTTCAATCCCCGGCCCGGGTCGGGGGCGTGCGGGAGGCAACCGATCCACATGTCTCTCTCCCATCTATGTTTCTCTCTCTCTCCCCGGTCTCCTTTAAAAGCATCGGGTAAGGATTTAAAAAAAAATCCAAAAAAAAAAAAAATCAGGACTTAAATAAATTATTTAAGGATAAACTTAGGAGAATGAAACTCACCTTTAATGGCTCTTGATTGTCACATGAGTTGGGGAGAAAAGGCGCTTTTACATCCCATCTAGTGCTAAGCCTCTCCAAAAGTTCTATATAAAAGTATTATAATAAAAACAATTACTCCATGCTTTAGAAAGTAACTGTCAATAATTTATATTGACAGATTCTAGCTACGGAGAAAAATTAAATGTGAGAAGTAAATCATTAAAGTAATCATTTTCCAACAATTTATGAATTTCTTCAGTGGCTTAGAAAATGAAAGCTTATGGTTTTTAAATTGTGTTTAAATATCTCTACCCATTTTTGTTTAAATTACTGAAATACTCCTCCTCAACCTAAGTAAAAATCAGGTCTGTGGAAACACTAGTAGTTAAAATAGAAAGGTATTATGTTAAAGTATGTTCTCCCCTTTTTTTTTATGGCGTTTGCATAAGATTGGATAAAATTGCATGTAGATCGTGCAAGTTTACATTTGTGCAGATGATCATAGAAATTATAATGCAATAAACATAATGTACTTATTCTCAACGTGAGGGTTTTTTCCTGTATACACTTTAGTCTTATGACTGCGTGCAGTTTGTATGAAAGGTTAAAATTCATTTACAAATTAATGAAATTATTTGTCGTTCCAGAATATTGATTGACTAGCCTGGCATCATGCTAAGGCTGCACATGAAAGAACAAAACTCGCTCACCCCCGAGTCTGTGGAGGGAGGGAGGGAGGGACACAGGCGCTGGACTGTGTGACACACTGATAGAGAGGTACTTGTCCTCTGAGAACAGACAGAAAGGAGGAACTAATTATGATCAGAGAAGTGAGGCCATTGTTTCAATGACAGGGCAATACCCCAGCGGGAACTTGAGGAAAACACGGTAAGGGTTTCTTTAGAGAAAGAGCCTTTTCCAGAAAGGGAGGGGCAAGAAGGGATGGTTGCCCTGGAGGCAAGTGGAGTCCAGGAGAAGTGGCGAGGAAGGGGACCGGTGGGGGCCGCAGGGCCTGACGCCCGTGGGCAGGGAGGAACGGGAGGGGGCTGCGGAGCCGTCAGTTTGTGTTCTGGATAAATCCCTCTGGTGGTCTTACGGGGAAATAATTGGAAGAAACAGACTGCAGGCAGAGAAAGGCGTTAGGAGGCCGTCGGTTTGGGCAGAAAAGAAGTAGGAGTAAACGGAGGCTGCTTATTAACTCACTCAGTCATGAGTTCAAGGAATATTTGATTTCCAACTGTGTGTCTGGGTACTAGAGATCCAGCACTGGAAAACCAGGGGAGCAAATTCCTTGGATCCTGAATTTTGAGTCCTGGGCAGGAAAGATTTCAGGGACTCCTTTCTCAACCCCACCTCAGTTGTTTATCCAGGACAAGGGTGATTTCTAGGTAAACCTTTGTTTCATGTTTATTTTTAATAAACTAAGGAAATACATGCATGTGTGTGGTGTGTGTACATGTATGTGTAGAGACAGATAATATATGCATACATATGTATACACCTATATGTACAGGTGCACATATACATAAGTATGTGTATTTTTTTAATCCTTTTATAGCATGAAGATTTTTTTAGAAAAAATATTGAATTGTTTTATTAGTTATTAAGTGCCTGTTGCTCATATTCAAAATTCAAACGATACAAAAGAGAGTACAGTGAAAATGAAAATTAATAGTTTTTCTACCTTGACTCCCTCGCCACCTGTCTTGGTGAATGTAACCACTATTTCTAGGATTTCTGTCTTGCTTTACAGAAATGTGTTAGACAAGTCTGTCATCAGTGTTCTCTTCTTTATAGATGCAGTGTTCTCCACCTCGTTAGGTAATTATGGATTTGCTCTTATGGACCTACCTTTTTAATGGCTGCCTAGTGTTCCACGGCACTATAAGCCTTCATTTAACTAGTCCTCCACTGAGGTGCAGGTAGACTTTCCCAGATCATTAGCTGTTTCGAACATTGCGGTGAGCATTCCTGCTCATCTCTCCTTATCAACCTTCCCCCTCCGCCCCCCCATAGCCTTGGTCACCATCTGATATGCTGTGTATTTTCCTTACATGTTTCATTGGCAGCCCCCCCGCCACCCTGCACTAGCCTATTAGTTCCAAAAACACAGATTTTCCTTTGGTTTGTTCCTTGCTGGAATCCTAGCTCCTGGAATCAATATTCAATGGACATTGGTTGAATGAAAGAATTTTGCACATGTATAATTATCTCAAAAAAAAAATAGTAAGAAGTAGCATTGCTAGTTCAATAGGAATATGTATTTGTAATTTTGACAGCTATTGACAAAGTTATATTTATAGAGCAGGATAGTTGTGTTACCTTGGGGAAGTTACCTAAACTCTGAGCTGCAGCTGACTCATATGAAAATTGTGGATAGTAACGCTCACTGTCTCTACATCACTGAGTTGTTATAAGAATTACTTTTTTTAGGTTGCTAAGCCTTTCACAACGGCAAGGGCTTAGGATAATTATTATGAAGGTTTTATGACCCACAGCTTTATCTTGTGACTCATAGTGTCTCAAGAGCTTATTTCTTTTTAGTGCTTCAAGAATCCCATCAAACTGTTCTCACTCATTTATTTATTCAGCACAGGCATTTGGTATCCTTCCCATACCTTTGCTCCAACTCCGTAGTCTTAAATCATTACAGTACAATTTCCTCATAACTGAGTAAGTCCCAGATACAGTCATCATTCATTCATTCATTCATTCGTTTGTTCGTTGCCCACTAAATGAGCACCATTACCTTCCTCTAGACTGGCCTTCCTTTCCGACAGCTCCATTCCCGTCAGTGCCATCACGCATCTAGTCCCGAGCTGGCGACTTTGTCACCATCTCCCTCCTTGTATTCTCTGTCCTACTGATCCTGCGTGACCAGACTTACTGTGACAGAGAACCACTTTTTTCAGTTTCCTCCTGTCTTTGGTCACAGTTTATGAGAATCCCCTTGGCTGCCACATCAAATCCGAATTCTTTCTTAGCACTCTTGATTTTCGTCGATTCAGTCTCTGAACTACTTTTTCTTTCTGTGTCCCAGGCTCACTCCTGCATCTGTGTGTTGGTCCGTGTCACTCTCCTCCCTAGGATCCCCTTCCTGCCTGTCACCGTCGACAGCACCCTCTCTCAGGGCCCACGTCCTTCCCATGACTCCCTGTCCCCCTTTTCTCCGTATTTCTTCTTGCTCCGACCCCTTTGTCACTCCGCTGTTACTCTTCTCGGCCAGTCTCACGCCGTGTATCATCTTGACCCTCAGTCCTGGCTGCACATCGGGAACGTTTTCGGGGGGGTTTTGTCTCTTATCTTGATCCGTGACCCGGAGACCGCCCTTGGAGACTCTAATCCTGGGCGGAGCTTAGTCATAGCTTTGAAACCGAGTGGCTTGAGCGTTCTCGGGGCTGTATGAACTATTTCATTTTTCTCTTTCCAACCAGATTTTTAAGTACCTTGGCGATAAGAATGCTCGGTCAGCTGACATTTTGAGTATCAAAATGTTTCGTATTTATTTTCTGCAGAGCCTGTGATTCGCGCTCTGGCCACGCCTCTGGAGTCTCAGCTCCCGCGCCTCCGTGTGTGGCGGGAGAGCGGTGGCGCCTGTTTCTCGGTGATGAGAGGGCGCGTTAATGCGCATAACTCACCCGCCACAGCCAAACGTCGGTGGACAGCGGCCGCGTTCGTAGGTTAGCAGAACACGCCCGCTCTGCTCTTCTGGAGACGCCGGCACACGCTTTATCTTCCTTGCCTTGAGATTCTCTGTCTTCGACTCGGTGCCTTCGCTTATCTACATTCCTTTTGGAATTAAGAAAACAAGATATCAAGGTCCTAGCAAATCACTGTGCAATTTTTTTGTGTCTTTTAAATCTAATTACATTTTGTTTTTTAATTCAGAGTAAAAATGAGCGTCCCGTTTTTTGACCATCCATCCAGCGACTGTCCCCTTGGCTGTAAGAGAAGAGGCACCGCTGCAGCCTTTTCTTGTCACGGGCGTTGTGAGCGTCTGCGTCCAGTTCACACCCCCTGACGTAGTCGAGGGGCTGTTTCTTCCTTCTAACTGCGCTCGAAGGGAATATTTTTTTAAGTATTTATTGTGCCCTGGCCAATGTTGCTTAGTGGTTAGAGCATCGGCAGGTCCACCAAAGAAAGGGTCGTGGGTTTGATTCCCGGTCAAGAGCACGTACCTGGGGTTGGGACACATTCGGGAGGCAGCCAGTCAATGCGTCTTTCTCACATCAATGCTTTTCTCTCTCTCTCTCTTCCCCCCACTTCTATCCTTCCACTCTCTCTAAAAATCAATGGAAAAAATATTCTCAGGGGAAGATTAACAAAATAAAACCTTTTTATTGTGGTAAAATACACATGACATAAAATTTAACATCTTGACCATTTTTTTAAAGTGCACAGTTCAGTGACTTTAAGTACATTCTCACCACCACCATCCATCTCCAGAGCTCTCCTCACCTCGCAAAACAGAAACTCTATCCATTAAACGGTAACAAGGGAAGATCTTTATTTGTAAATTTAGCAAACTTCTTTTGTACAGTTTATAATTTTTAATTTAATTTTAAAATTAAGACAATAATAACATTATTCTATTAAAGTAAGCTTGATATTTATTGTGTTCTTGTGAGAATTACTAAGAAAACAAAGTACTTTGTTTTTCATAGAAAAAATTTGTTACATCAATTACATTTATTAATTTCTATTTTTTAATGAATCATTTTTCATGTGTTCTTACTAAGGAAAAATTCTGATTGTGTTTTTTAAAGTAAAATTATAGACATATGAAAAAATAAGTATTAGGTAATGACTTGTCTCCATTAAATTAGATGAAAACAGTAACAAAGGACTTAACCAAAGTGGCACATTGTCAACCATAAAACGGGGGAAAATGTCCCGAGCAGTTAAATGAAGGACACCCTTCCTCCGACCATGGTCGTTATCCTGGCTTTTCAGTTTTGAAGTTGTAAAAGCTTCATAGGGTGGTCGGGAGGATTTAATGAGATCATACATAGAAGGGGCTTTCTAGTACCTGGTACATGTTACTAATACTCAGTACGTAGTAGCTTTATTACTCTCACTATGAAATATAGTTCTCAGGTTTTGGATTTCTTTGCACACACATCTTTGAATAATATGGGAGAATTGAACTGCTACTCCCTAGAAGTAGATTGACCTGGAAGCTAAAAAAGCTTAAACCTAAAGGCCCCTTACAAAGACTGGCACTTAATACTGTGTTCTTAATTTTATATTCTTTTTACCTTGAAGGATTTGTTTTTTTAACTGAAAAATTCAAAGGAAAGTCATCATAAGGAAGTCCAAAATATGTATGCCATCTCATGAACAAATTGATTTATATTAAATTACCATTTTAAACCCAAATTTCATAAATTCTGTATTATACATGCAACTTCAAAATGATGCTCCCAGTAAAAATGGCATATTAAGCAATGAAAATGAGCAGTAACTTGACAAAGGTAGTAAAACTCCAAAGAAATGTAATCAGGCACATAGAATTGTCTGATTTTTTAGACTCAGTATTTTCTATGGTGTTTTTCGGAAAATAGTTTAACGGATCAGTGAGAAAGTTAACGGGTTGAACTTATTCAAAATAAGTATCAGCCCTCTTCTAGTTAGAGTGTGGCAAAAGCACGAGGCATAGATCTCCCAACAAATTATCAATTAAATGTCTGTGACTCACACATGCAATAAATGAAGCTGAGAAAATTACATATTTGGAATCAATAAAACAAACTCTGATATAAAAGTAAGCTGCAGTCCACTGAAAATATATTCCTGTTTTAAATGGTTAGCTTCAACATTTTGAGAAAAAATACTTTGAGATCTTTCTGGTGACATTAATTAGTGAGTTTGAATAAAACCTTAATAAAACCACTGAAAATGCATTGTAATTAACATTTTTCATCTTGGTCTTTAAAAGAAATTATTGATGAATTATCTTATTACACCTACATGTTCATTAGGTGTGAAATATGAAAAATATAATGTAAACCAGTTCAGAAAGATATTCTTGATTTACAAGTCAGGCATTTTAAAAATGGGTGCCCTACCTTTAAAAAGTGCAAGAGATTAGATTAGCCAAAGGACATATATGCATAGCCCGTGGACACAGACGACAGTGTGGTGAAGGCTGGGGGTGGGGGGGTGCTGCGTGGAGGTGGGCAAGGGTGGGGGGCAGAAATGGGGACATCTGTGGTAGTGTCAACAATAAAAAAGTGCATATCTACTTCAAGGTAAATAAAGTATACTATACTAAAAATGTTTCACCTAAAATATGCAAAATTTCAGTCTAATCAAACAGATGATATTAGCTCTTTAGGAAGCCATGTATCTTAGAGAAACATAAGCACAGTTAGTAACAAAAAAGATCTACTATTTTTTATTAAATATGTTACCTTAGCATTGTAATTAAAAAAAGTCATCCCCATTTTACTGACAAAGAAATATAAGAATAGCCAGAATTAAATCATTTTCCCAAGGTTATTGATGCAGCCAGGGCTTGCTTCCAGTCTATCTCTTAATCTTGTTAGGTCTCGTCATCTCTCAGCATTTTTAGAAAATGCCCATTTTATGATGTTGTGAGCAGGTTTTGAATCGAATATACCAGTTTTATTCTTTTCTGTGCTTTCCTTCCTTGAGAATATTGCAGGAGAGGAATTAGAGTTTTCTGTCCCTTCCAAACAGTTAAGAGCATAAAGGATCATAGTAAATCCGTGTAGAAGCCAGATGACTTGATTGGGACACTCAATTTTATTGTAATGGCCTCCTCTGAAATCTTGCTAAAATGCTTAACACCTTCGGTTCTTTCCACACTACAGAAGTTGTGCATAACAAGAATCTTGGGGGAAGATGTGATGAGACGTTGCAGACAGCTTGCTGGGCCGTCACTGCACTAGGTACCCATCCCTTAGAGAAGCCGGATTAGCTGAAGGCTGGTGTCCACTGAACCTGTTGAACAAGGTCTTAAGTCGCTCTTCAGGATGGACAGTCCTCATAAGTGAAAGCTCTTTTGATCGTTACAGATGTTCTGTGGCTACAGTCGAAGCTCCACACTAACAGAAACAGAGCTTGCAGTTTGTGGCATTGGGTTCCAAGGTAGAAAAGCCAGTGAACAAGTTTTTGCAAAGTTCTTCTTTGCCAAGAATAGAAATTCCAAGAAAATTATTGAATACAATATTCATAAGCCCAGTTTTATACTCACGCCTGGTGCTTATAAGTCAGAACTAGAGAAGATAGCATGTTGTTCAATATTGAGGCAACTAATTACACAAGATTCCCTAACCAAGTCTAACTGAACTCTGCTCCCTTACAAAAATTCGAACCTTATTAAGTATATAACTCATTGGCACGGTCCATTTGAAGATGTGACTTATTAGTCTAACCCTTAACACCTATTAGATGAAGCTGGGGCATGAAAAGATTTTAACTGAAGGCAAATGGAGTAAATTCTGACTCTTTTTTTTTTCTGGTTTTATAGAAGTTGATATGTGCACCCACACCCACACACATCCCCCCCTTCCTGGACCATTTTGGTACATTTTCCCTCTGATCTAAAAGCTCATATCCCCATAGATATTTTTTTTTGCAAGTGAAATTGCTTTTCATTTGGCCAAAACTAAGCGTGTGATTCATATCAGCTTAGAGCGCTCAAGCCAGAGAGCACATTCTGCTCTCTTTGACTGACATTTTGCAGAGGAAATCAGACCTGCATGATTCAGCGGCATTGAGGTTCATTAGGACACAAAGAGGGAGACTTGGGGGTGGGCTAAGGAGCATAAAGGGAAATTGTCTTGGAAACTGTGGCTAGTGACTGAGCTAAAAAATCAACCACAGCCAATAGGCAGTTTCAACTGGTGTTTGATAGGGAGACATTTTCCTGCCACCCCCTTTATGCAAAGAGCCAACAAAAAGCATTAGGGGAGGTTCAGTAAAGAAAACTCTTGTGAGGAAGCAGGGAAAGAGGGTTCTCCTTTGCTCTGAGAAGTGAAGACCAGGGAGGGAGCAAGAGCAGGGTGACGGGCTCTGTTTTAATAGTTCTCAGCTCGGGCATTCAGAGTAAATCAAGTGCGTGTGTTGTATAAAAGGAAAGGTGGTGACAAATCCATCACTGAAACATTTCCCCTAAATGTTCACCACTGGGAATTCATTCCTTTTAAATTTCTCCACTGGGTTTGCTCATCAGTTGCCCTGAAAATTCACAGTTCAAGTCCAGGAGTTAAAATCTTCTTCCACCCGGTACTTCCTGCCCAGACTCGGTCCAAGGAGAGCACAAGGTAATTGCTTGCGAGCTGGGGCGTCAGAAGGGCATTTCAAAATGATTCCTCTGTGTGGTAAGCTACCGACCCCCCATTTTTGCTTAATGTTCGGTTTACTCTCTCACTTTTGACACGGAACCCAGTCATAATGGCTTTTATTCAGGACTAGCTACAATAACCTACAGTGCAAGTGAAAATATAGAGCCTCGTGTTCAAAACTTATTGAAAATATCCAGATGGAGGAGTTTAAGAACTTCAGCAGAGCATTGACCTAAGTTTGGGGCTCTGACAACTGCACAGGCCACATGCCCACAAATAGCCCTGGTCCCATTCATTGTCATAGTGGAAATGGTGAACCCTAAGTCTGGATAATGGGAATGTTTCATTAAAGATATCTAAATATTTTCACCTGTGAATTCTCAACATTAATACCAAAAATTTGAAACCAAAATGTTTTTAAATTAACTTGGGGCTTTAGAAATCACTAAATACAATGTTTTTTCCCTGTCTGACTAAATATATCTCTTCTTTTTCTATCTATATTATCTGCCTGTCTTTCCTTTATTGCTTGACTTCTGTGGGAATGTATAGGATTCATGAGCTCCCACCTTATCATTTCGGGTTTGGACCCCCTGCCCTTATCCTGAACCCTGAGGTTCAGAAGGCTAGTCTCCACTTACCATTCCTAAGTCATGAACTGTCAAGGTGCAGAAAACCAGAGATTGCTCCCTGCAGCCTCCCAAACTGCACTCATCCTAGACTAACCAGCCGTTTTCCCAGCCCCAGGTTTGAGGTTAGGATGCACGTGGGTGACACCTGGCTGTGCCAGATCCTAGATGGAGATTTAATAAAGCTAGGGGTAGTTTAAGGTAGGGTTCCCTGAGATTCCAGGCAGTAGGGAAAGTAAGCCTGTGAGGGCCTTGGTCAGCTATAAAAAGTACCTCTGGGTAGAATAGGTTTCATGTTCCTACTTGAATTTGAGTGAACTGCGATGTAAGCCAACATTTTTTCTTTCCAGCATATGTTTTTACTTTAGGCCAGCCCAACACAATGCTTTTTGATTCTATTAAATTCTTGCTCTATCTTTTGTTGACGCATCACTATAATTAGTCTTACATTGATCCCGCCACTGACAGAATGCCCAAGGTGTTTGTCTTATTTTATTTTTCAAAATCAGGTATCAACGGTAACTCTTCTGACTTTCTGATCTTTTACTCAATCGTGTTTGGAGAAAATGAGCTCATTCTTTTGGTGTCAGGCTGTCTTTTCTTTCTCCCAGCTCCAGTCCACCATCAAGGAAAGTTAAATGAAGCAATGGCATTTTCATGATGCTGACTAATCATCACAAGGCATTAGCTGAGAAATGAGTAGCATTGAGGTTTTGAATAATCAGCTGTTAATTTTTTAATGATACACTTTAGGAAATAATGGTAAATCCTACTTTTGTTGAGAGTTGAACATTAAAAACTTTTTAAAGTAATATATATTGAATAACTAAATTATATCTAGCGCAATTCTAAGTCCATACTTCTAAAATATGTACCTAAAATACTCTCTTCTAAAACATAAAACCATAGCTTGTCAATTTACTTACAAGTCAATTTGAATAGTTTAGTTAAAACATGTTGAATCATTTTTATAACGGTTGGTCTGATTTTTAAAAACAGTTTTATTATTTTATCTTTTGAGAAAGAAAACAGCTAAATAAGGTATATTCTTTTTATATTCAAAGCATTGTAGGCAGAGTTTTTCATTATTAATAGATTACTTTGACTTCGGGAAACAGTATTAATATTTTTCCTTCTATCAGAAAATGTTTACCATTTTATAATGTTGGGTTATTTTTCTGAACTGCACCTTTTAAGATTTTATAGGCTTAAGTTACAATCCTATATAACAAAATAAACATAAAACCAAGACTCTATAACAAAATATGAAGTGTTAGACTATTTGAACTTAAAAAGACAAATGTAGTATATGAACTTCAGTATATATAAGAGATCTGGGGGAATCAGTGTCATAATTTGCTTAAGGCAAAGTATTTAGGAGGAAAGAGAAACTGAACCTATGGGACAGTAAATACTCTTCTTTTGAAGGAACTTCAGGATGCTGGAGGTCATTTAAGCAGTATTATAAGTTTCATGCTTTCTTGATGGCATAGCCAATTAGCCTGTGATCTAGTCAGTTACCCAGCTTAATGACAAATACAAGATAACATGTCTTTAAAAGAAATGAAATAGTTCAAGAGTAAGTAGTGTATTATCTAGAAAGTAAATTCACTACCCAAATCAGACTCCAAGGCCTTATTCCAGGGTAGACCTTTGCCTCCAATTATATGAGGCCTGTGTTAATTCTGACACGAAGTACCTGTGGCTAGAGAGTGTCTGTCACTATGCAAGTGCCCTTGGCCTCTCTGGGGCAGTACGAACTGGCCAAGGGAACCGAAGCTTCCATAATGTGCAGTTGCTAAGTGATCTTACCTTTTTGGTAGATTAGAGTTGACTTCCATGTCTTTCACCCTCCTTTTGTCAAGAGGTGGGATCTAAGTTTCCTCCTCTTGCATCCAGGGTGGCTCAATACTGATGTAGTTAGTAGAATACCTGCCTCATTTAAAGAAATACGAGAACCAGCACGTTCACATCACATTCCATAGGACACAGACGTATATTTTGAAACATGGTAGAGAAAGTTTAAAGATTTGAATTGCCACACAAAGGAATATATTTCAGTGTCAGGAGCATGGGGACAGCAGAGTGTACCGGAGTGGAGTGCAGTGGGATATTGACATTGCTCAGAATTGCCAATAAATGGTGGTAAGGAAAAGCCAGCCAGTTTCTGGTCAGTTTTATTATTGCTCCTATGATCTCTACAGACGACTCCGCCTTGATGGCACGTGCCCAGGGCCGATTGCTCCCACTTGCCTCCACCTTTGTTTGCCACTGCATGGGAGTGGAAAGTCTCTCCGATTTAAGCTTAAAACCTGTGAGTTTGAGGATGCTTTGAATAGAAATGGAAATCAGAGACGTAAAAGAGCAGATTTAGCAATGAGTTCAATTGTGTACATGTTAACTCTGAGTTACTGGTGAGATGTTCGAGAGATGATATCCAGCCTTCGAGATGAGAGAGTAGATTCAGCTCAGCTGAGAAGTTAAGGCAGAGATCTAGACTGGGAGCCAGTCAGCTAGAAGGGGCAACTAAGGCCAGTGGAACGCCCCTAGCTTTCATGACTGTGATATTTATAATTGAGGATCTACAGTATCGCCCACATATCTGGTCTCTAAAGCATACGGATCTTAAGCCAAATAATGCTCAGACTATGTACAATTAGGGGCACCTGCCAGAAATCTCCATCTCAAATTGCCTCCTTTTCAGGTCCTACCAATATTACAGTTGAGATCATTGATGCTTAAAAGCTAAATATAAGAGAGATTTTGAAGGAAAAAACAAATTATAAATAAATAAAATAATACAAGAGATTTCGACTGTGTCCATACAGCCTTCTTAGAAAAACACCAATCACTGGATTTAGGGTCCATCCTAATTCAATAGGACCTTCTCTTAACTAATTATATTTCCTCTTCCCAAACGAGGTCACATTCTGAGGTTCTAGGCGGACGTGAATTTTGGAGGGACACTGTTCAACTCAGCACAGCTTCTTTTAGGTTCCTCATGCCCTTTCCTCCTAACTTGTGGTTGACAACTAATATGAAGTTGCTGTGATGACAGCTTATTCATTTGACCTACCATCTGCGTTCTAATTCCGTATCTCTTTTCAAACTGTGTTTCTTAAACGTGACACCTTTAAACTGGCAGACCAATGGCAGTGTTTTGAGAAATATGAACATTTAGTTTTATCTGGAGGTAGGAAAATTGCCAAGGTGAGGTCACAAGCAGTAAAGCACTGTTTTTAGTTCATTGGATTAAATGTGGCTGCCTGCCAGTGACTGTTTCAATAACAGTCTTTGGTTTTGTTCATAGTTAATTACTTGCTCAAGTTGAAAATACCAAGTTTTCTGTAACTGATTCTCTCAATTGATATGTAATACCGGCTCTGCCATGGTTACCCAGCCTGGGATTTGTTACTTTAACATATCAATCAATGGCAAAGTCAACGTGTGAGCTGTTGGTAATTTTGAAAGTGTCTTTATATTCAATAGTCTCGCACCTTATTTGAATTGAAGGTCATTCTTTAAGAAGAGAATGATACCTAAGACTGTAAATTCATTGTACTTTCTAAGCTCTTGAGAGGAGAGATTTACAACATCAATATGTAGCTGAGCTTACCCACTCAGCTTACTAAGGACTAATGCTCGTAGCTTTAATTATTTTCACACGATGCAGCTAATTCCAAGAATATAATTTTTTACTTGTTTGGCTCTTAGAAAACATATATCCATTTTATTATTTGAAACATGTGAAGCAATACTTTTTGTTTGTTTTAGGGAAGCCTCTTCTCTCACCAATACACTGGTCAGATTTTACTTGTCTTCATAGCAATCAGGTACTAGGGATGTTGTGTTTAGAAATTCCAATTCATACTAGTTATAAGCTGGAGTGCTGTTTCTTGAGGGTCTTGAGGAATACATGCTCCAAGCTCCTATTTTATTTGCGTATCGTTATAGGCTAAAACCCTCTCCCCACCCCCTAACCCCCCCAAATTAATTCCCATTCTAATCCCTGGGACCTGAGAACATTATCTCATTTGGAAAAAGAGCCTTTGCACATGTAATTAAGTTAGGGATCTAGAGATGGGAGATTATCTGGGTTTTCTGGGTGGAGCCTAAACGCAATCACCAGTGTCCTTATAAGAGAAAGCTAGAGGGAGATTTGACAATTGAAGCAGAAGAAAAAAACCGCGTGACCACAGAGACGGAGACTTGAGTAATGCAGACACAAGCTGAGAAACGCCACACTCTCCCCTAAAGTCTCAAGAGGGGACGCAGCTCTGCCAACACCTTGATTTGGACCCAGGGACACTGATTTGGAAATTCTGTCCTTCTGAACAGTATCTTCTGTTGTTCTAAGCAACCAATTTGTTACAGCAGCCTTAGGAAACTAATACAGGCGTATAACATTTTCCCTTGGATGATGTGAGATACACCTACGAAACACATAACTTATTGGATTTATTTATAATAATTGCTTCTCAGTTCTATATCAGCACGTGATCTGAGTTGATACTGAGTTTTCTGAAGCTGGCACACTGATTCAGTGATGTCTTTTAAAAGAGGCTTATCTTTCCCTACCTGAATGGCAGATTTCCTATTCATAGTCCTTCCTTCCTGAAGCCTCAAGTTCAGTTTTTATTTCACATTGCAAATTACAAATTAAACCAAAGCTTCCTTCCTTTATGGGTGCGAAATTGATGGTACAACTAATTGTGCCCTCCAATGGCTAATTATATCTCTAGTTGCCTACTTGAAGATCTAATTAGCCAATGGCATATGCTCGTGTGGGGGCAAGGGGATTATTGGCATTCTCAAGCAGGTAATTACACAAGCAATTAGTAATGCCCACAACTAATTACAAGAGTGAAAATTGTACCCACAAAAATGGTACCAGTGTCTGCTGGGCAGAAAACCAGCCTCTGGAAAGTGATAGGAGACTTAATGCATCTGGCAACATCGTAATGAGAGGCAGTAAAACAAACCGTGAACTAGACCTACCTGGATCTGTAAGCAGCCTGCTCTGAGGGCTGTCTGAGCTTTTCTACGTCTGGCAAACGGCTGCACGTGGGGCACTTTCCCTGTTGCCGTTAATTACCTGCCCCAAAACTTGGACTTGAACCTACCCCCATGTCAGGAACACGGTAATCTTCCAAAGCTCTTTCATTTCTGGAACTAACATACAGTGAAATTCTTTCTGGAGTAGTAATTAAAAAAAAAAAAAAGTTTTTATTGATTTCAGAGAGAGGAAGGGAGAGGGGGGGAGAGAGAGAAACATCAATGATGAGAGAGTCATTGATTGGCCGCCTCCTGCACGCCCCCGACTGGGGATCGAGCCTGAACCCGGGCATGTGCCCTGACCGGGAATCGAACCCCGATCTCCTGGGTCATAGGTCGATGCTCAACCGCTGAGCCACACCTGCCGGGCTGGAGTAGTGATTTTTGATGCTGTGTGCTGTCAGCTTCCACTGTTCACATGTTGTAAAATAAAGGGTCTTATTAAGAGCATCACTTTGTCTCTGGTTGCTTTTCACCTGTACCCAACCGGCTCTCCGGGTACCAGGACCTCCATCCACTGTTTGCACGAATTCGCCTCGAGCAGAAAGCGGCCTGCGGTGAGCAGGTGTCGAGAGCCCCGCAGATTTTGTGCCCGGATTAAGCTCACGATTGTGTTCTTTGTTGTTACCTCATCTTAAACTAGCTGCTCCATGGAAATGTGCAGGGGGAGAAATAGGAAAGCTTGTTTGATCCGACAGCAAGTCAAACAATTTAGCTCTTGGGTAACAAGAAAATGAAAGTTGTTGAGAATGTTGTTATTCTAAATACCTGAAAATATTAAATCTGTCAAGAGAAATGAAAAAGCCCGAATCCCTCCCCCTCCTGTCGCATTCCAGCAGGGGTGTACACGGCACAAATGACAGGGCGCTTGCTGGGGCTGTGATAACAGCACCGTGGGCTCCTCCCCAGCGCCGAGGCTGCTGCTGAAAGGGCCCGAGTGTGTGAGCTGCGCGTCGATCGTTGCCTGGCGGAGGTCAGGAGGCCAAGGTCAGAGGCTGCGCAGGACAGAACAAGTGTGTCAGAAGAATGAATGATTTAACTGGAAGAAATGCCTTTGTCATTTTCCCCTGTTTTTAAATCTCTTTGCCCGGCCCTGTGTTTTTCCATGGTTTCTTTTGCCTGGTCCTACTCACCGACTGTGGTCAGGACCTTCTGCCTTGTAATCGGGGGCAAAATGTCTCTGACTGTGGAAAAATCTCACCTTGAAGTAAAAGTCGAAACACATGCAAATCTGCCAGTATGCTTAAGCTCTACGGCACAGCTGAAGATTAAAATCCAGGAAACTGTGTCCAGACTAAATACACAACCAAGAGGTTGGTTTTTAAATGAGCAGCGATGGAAGGATAGTGCAGAGGGAGGGTTCGGGCATTAATTACCCAGCGGCCGCAGACCTGGCTTGCAGTGCAGTGTGAAACAGTCTTGCCGCCCAGAGGGTAAGGCCTTTTCAGTCTCTGAGACATTTGCTTTGCTTTCGTTTTTCCAAAACACAGCTCATCTGTATGTTTGCGTACGCTCGTGTGTTTTCCAGATCAATTTTAAGACCATAAAATGTGTGGTCTAAGATGTCACCTGCGCAGAGCAGGACACCTGACAAGTGGTCGCCTGGCCTCTGCCTAACGGCGAATTCAGTGACTCTCAAAGCAGCCTTGCTGGTTCCCAGGAAAATTCTCTTATTAGTTGAAGGATTCGCCTTACGTTGCATTGTCTTCCTCTTTGTAGCTCCTACCCAGCGGTCCCATTTCTGTTCCCCAAAGCTGCCCCGGGAAGGGCCTGGCCCCGCTGCGGTGGGGAACCCTCCAGATGGGAAAGGCCCCCGTGCCGGGTCTGCCCCCGACCTCCTGCCTCCGCAGGCTCTGCCCTGCCGCTGTATTTAGCTCACTGCTCTTAAGCAGCGGCGAAATCATAGCGCAGTTAAGCTCTTCCACCAGAGCTGCATCGTTCAAAATGAGTGAGGGTGGAAAGAAGGAGGGAAAATGGAACGCTCCCTCACTTAGCTGTCAAAACTTGAAACTTGACTTTTTTTTAAAAAGTTTAGTGGAATATGTCGGTGTCAGAGAGACCTAGCCTGGATCTGTTTTTAGAAATTCGTGCTTAATGTTTCACTGACTTTTCTAGCTATGCTCTCTCTCTCCCCTGTCTTCTACTGCTCTACTCTAAGTTTCAAGTAGAAAAGAAATGAAAAGGCACCTGTTTACTCTCAGCTTCTTGCTGCGCATATATTTCCTACTTCATGCAGAAGTGTCATCAGTACTAAAAAAGTAATAGTTAGGGGGTTTTCGACTGGACAGGGTCTCTCTTCGGCTGCCATCTCCCAACCGAACGCAATTTCTGGGTGACTTACACGGAGCAGCCCAAAGGAGTGGGGAACATCCTCGGAAGCTACAAACCGGTCAGGTGACTACTAGTAACTATGATCATTTTAAGAAAAATGTATTACGACCTGTTCGTGTCTCAGGGTCTTTTACTTCCTGTTGCCTCTGCCCAGAACTCTTTCCTCCCGAGTTCCAGGTAGCTCTTCCTTCACCTGCTTCCAGCCTTTGCTCGCATGTCACCCCCTCTGTGAGTCCCTGCCAGGTGTGCCCATTGGAAATGGCATTTCCCCTTCCACATGTCCTCGCAGGCCCTTCCCTGCCTTACTTCCCCTTGTAACACCCATCACCACCTCATGTGCTTCTCTCATTTTATTTGTGAAATAGAGCATGCACACAGGAGGGTGTGGAACACATGTATGTACAGTTTAGAGCAAACACCTGCCTCACCACCACCCAGGTTGAGAGATAAGAACCTCCCGGTGTGGTCTTTCCAGAGGTAGCCACCATTGCAACTTGTTTGATAATCGTTGCCTTACATTGCTTTTTGCTTTCACATCTATCTATGCATACACTGATAATAAGACACAACTTACTTATTTATGATAGTTAAAACAGCAGACCAAGATACCTGGCATTTTTTTTTTTGGTACCAGTGAATTTCTGAAACCCATTATTAGCAAAAACCAACTCGCCTCTTCCTTCACCAGCTATCTCAGTTTCTCTCTTTTACCCCCAAACTCCCACACCCACCCAAATTTTATTCCCTAGTTTGGCATTGATTTCAGCCTCTGGTAGTTACCCTACCTAGATATTCAGGTTCTTTCCCAATTTCCTTAACAAGGCAATCTTCATCTTTTACTTAGGTCAAAATCAACTGACCAAAGTAATCTAATTCTACTGAAAATAATTCACCCCTCAAAATACAAAGTACTTATTGGGAAAATGGCAGGCAATTTCTCTCTTTTTTCATTCCTGAAACAAATTTAAGCGGTTATAGAGTTTCGGGTATTTGTTACCAATTGTAGTAGCAGGAAAGCTCAGACTCGTCTTGACAGCCAAATCCTCTTTGTTCTCGGGCCCAATCTTCAAAATGATTTCACTTTGCTTAGGGTCATCCCATGGACGAGCCACGATTATCATTTCGATTTATTCCAAAGATTTCCAGCAAGCACACTGCCTCACAGATGATCCCATTTTGTTTTGATAATGTGCCCAATCATTTCATATACAATCAGAATGTGTAATCAGAGGTTATGCAAATGAAACTTCATCACCGTTGGCACCTCTGCCTCTTTGCAAGTGACCTTCAATCCATCTCGCTGAAGTTCACCATAGTTCTGGGGAGTTTTCCGTGGAAGTGTCCACCTTTCTTTTGTACAGTGTGGGGTCCCGAGAACAGCGCTCATTTTCGTTTTATGTCGTTAGAATCAGACGCATCATTCATCCATAATCTGAGTTCCACAATAGCCGCAATCACTGTGCCGCTGGCCTCCGGAATGAATTCTGAGATTCAGCAATCACTGCGCTACCAACACCTATTAGGTGAGCATCGAAATCTCCTATTGAGAATGTTGCGACCTCCCCTCCCCAAGCCGTGTGCGGTGAGAGTAAGAGGGTGTCTCTCCACTCACTCCCCGTTAGCATCTATCAGTGTCCCGCCTTCTCTACGTTGGTGGCATTTCACTGGAAACAAAAGTTGTGGAGCAACAGCGCATCCATCCGTAGCCTGGGCGCTGCTCGGGGGAAGGAGAAACATCGAGCGTTCTGTATGAAACAAGTGTAATTTTTTGGTTTAGTTTTCTTTATTAGCCTCAATATTTTTGCATTTATTTCCTCACTCGAATAATAGGTTTTTAAGTGATGGTTGAGATTATAATAGCACCTGTTTAATAAACTGGAGTTTAAATAGGCTAACACACGCACAGTAAAGCACTGCTTCAAAATCTATTCAGTTTCAGAAATGTACTTATACCAAAATGATTCTTTCTAGAGATCGGACCTATTTTCTGTGGTTAATTAATCCGTTTCTCTGAGAGGCTCATTCCTGCCAAACATTTAAAAATAAGTAGCATTTGGAAGAATACAATTATGTAAACGATTGTGTCCACACGGGCACAGACATTTTGAGGAGGTACTTTAAAGTGGAGGCTGAAATGTTTTGGGTTTTTTTTCACCTCGACCACAAAATAGTAACTTGACCATTTCCGAGAGTTCTGCATTGAATTGCCCTTGAAAAGAAGATCCTGTTGACAGGCTTCAATGAAAATAAAATATAGATTATAAAAAGGTAATTGTATGGTGATACGTAACCTGCGCTCCTAGTACTTTTTTGTCATAAGGTTATGTTAGAGGAAATATCTTTTTTTGTGTTGGTCTCCAGCTCAGTCATGTAATAGTTGTCCTGCATTGGAAGAATTTTATTTAGTCTGTCACCATAAAAGTTAATGGTAGGTTGCTAATGTGGCAAAGGTGGCAAGTTCAATAATGCTGATGGTGATTATCTGTGTTACAGTGACCTCAACCCTTTCCAGAACATATTGATGTAATAGCAGCTCACCATCCATATTCTGTGAGACCACAATAAAGGTAGTACAACTGCTACTATTTTTTTAAAATGAAAATATAGAAAATAGCAGATGGGACACAACCATAAAGATGCCAGTCATAAATCCCTGTACGATCAATCAGTTGGCAATTCATTCATCAAATATTTATTGACGACCTACTGTGTGCCAGCATTTAGTCTATCAAAAGATGAAGAAAGTTTTAAAAATAATAAGTTAAGGATGGAACTGAGGAGTGACTACTGATGGGTCTGGTATTTTGGGGGGAGGTGATAAAAATGTCCTAAAGTTACATTGAAATGAAGGTTGCACGACTTTGAGTAAACCAAAGACAAGGTCTTTCTTACCTAAGAGACCACAGTCTGTGGGGCAAGGGACCACGTCTTTTTACATCTTTTAATTCTCGGCTCTTAACAAAGTATCTGACACAAAGAGGTAAAAAAGGAACTCAGTAAATGCTTGTTTAATTAACCTTATCCAAGCTGAAAGCCAAGAACTTACGTAACTACAGGCTTTTGCTATTATCAGTGATCTGGGGAAAATCTTCTGAGCCCAATTATAGAGAGGAAGCTAAATCCTAAGCAGTTTTGCCAGTTGTCCTCCAAAGAGGGTGTTTCTGGGAGAGTACAACACAGTGAGTGTGCTTTTTGCACAGGGGCTGAGCCTCCTATGTACAATTTGCTGATAATTTGAACTGATATATTTTGAAACCATAAATTTAATAGCAGCAATGTTAGATGCACAGCTTTTATTTTTATTAGAAACAAAAATCATAGGTGATCAGAAGGATGTCTTACCTCCCCCATTTGTACAATACAGATAAGTGGATAAGCTTCTATATAGGCCCAAAATTATAGTTAATCCAAGAAACAATGCAATGAAGATAAAGGATGTTTGGAATAAAGCATTATATAGGGGAAAAAATGGAGGTTTTACCCTGAAATATAAGGCCTTGTTGACTTTTAGTTCCTGTTATTGGCAGGAACAAGCTTCTATTTGTCTGCATCATTCCTGGTAAATGCATTCATTCACTCATTCACTCATTTACTCATTCATTCATTCATTCAGCCTTACTAAAATATAACACTCTTCCTGTCATCTGTGGTCTCTCCTTTGGCCTGTATGGTGTTTGTATTTGCTGTTTAATTTTACACTTGGGATACTCAGCAGGCAGATGCGGGTCTTTCAGGGCCCAGAGGAGGGGCGATGTAGACACGCGTGGCCACCACACGCAGTCCTTCCTCCCGCCAGTCGCTGGGCTAACAGCAGGGACGCCAGAGTGAACAAAACAGGCAAAGTGCCCTATGTCATGAAACTTGCATTCCAGCAGAAGACACAATAAGAAATACGCATGCTTGTGTGTGTGTGCGCGTGTGTAGTACTTGATAGATCGTGGTAAGTCTAGTGACAGTAAACAAACAGAACAGGAAAGTGCCGCCTGGGTACGCAGGGTAGGGTACAGAGGGGGCTGCCGTAGAAAGTAGGGAGGGTAGGAAGGGAGTCAGAGCGTGGATGCCGGTGGCAAAAATGCGCACCCTCTTCAGTAAATGCTGCGGGCATTTCAGCGAGTAAAGGGCAGCTTTCTCGGCGGCATCCTCGCGCCACCCACGGTCCTCCACATCACTGCTCTTGTTTCTGGAGCCTGTCGCATCTCCTCCTTTCCCAGTGTAGCTGAGGTCCCCAGCTGAGACCCCTGCCATCTCTCACCTGCTGCAAGAAGCACCGAATCCCTGTCCACGTCTCTCTGCGCTCCCCTCTGCCCGTCTCCTTAACAGCCGGTGGTGGCCTGTCACTGAGAAGCCCAGCCGCAGGTGGGCACACGGGAGGGCAGGGCCACATGTCATCTCCAGGACACAGTAAGATCTGCCCTGCGCGCAGACGGAGCCGGGTATTTCCTATGCCGGCTATCACCTGGCCCTTCCCACCCCTCTGCCTCTCCTCACCCTGGAATATGTTCTTCCAGCCTCACAGCCGTTGAAAACTTGCAATTCAAATTGCAGTTCTGATGTCAGCTTCTCCCTGAAATGTTTCCTGATCTGCCCGGTTAGAATGAACTGTTTACCTGGCTTTAGTTTCATTGAAATACCTCTCTGCCCGCTGGACAATAAGCCTTCTCTAAGTCAGAGATCCTGTCTTTATATCCATAATACCTGCTTGCTTTGTACATAACATGTACCGAATACGTTGTTGAATTTCATATTAATATAATTACCGTTGATCGTGAAGCAGTAGATTCTGCAGTGACGCACCAGCAGTGATGTAGAGTAACTTTCATCCAAACAGAGAACGCTGGCAAGTGGCTCCTCTGCTCTACCCGATCCCTTCACTCAGAGCCCCTCAGGCTGAGGAGGGGGGTGTGGAGCCCAAGGTGATGCTGGGCCAGGAAACAGGTGATCCTATCTCAGGAGCAGGGAGCAGGGAGCAGGGAGTAGGTCTGTCTTGTCTGACTTGAAATGATTGCCCGACTTGAACTTCAGGAATTATGAGTACTGTAGGAACTACAGACTTTATGGCCACTTCGGAAACCTTAAGGGCCGGGGGTATTTCACCACGGAGGGAACAAATAAGGGCAGAAAAGAGGCAAGATCAGTAAAAGGAGTAGAGAAATAAAATTTTGGTGCAGAAGGTTCTGAAATTTTAGTGGGTTATTATGATTCTAATTGTGTTTAATAAGCCATTCTGTCCTTTATTTGCATAAGGGTATTGAAATATTACTGTCTCTGAAATGCAAATTATGTGGTTAGCCATTGTTCGATTCTAAGCTCTTAATTATTTAACTTATGGATGCTATTGGGTAGGAACCAAAGTGATCTACACCCACACAGCTGAGTGTCTACATCAACACCACTTTACAGTTTTCTTCATTAATGTGGCTGCTGCTCTACTGTCCTCATCAACGTGATTTTTACTAGTCCAAGAAACTCTTGCCTGGAAAGCTCAAAATTGCAAATAACTTTCCTGTTTCTTTCTGGAACTTTTTGCAAATCCATTTAAAAGAATATTAAACTCCTCAGCTTTCAATAGATAGTATCAGATGACAGCTTTAACCTCCAAGATGCATGTGGAAATCCTCCCCTTGTGTGTCCACCAGTCCTAAATTGTTATGTAGTGATCCTCAGCTAATTCCAACCAAGCCCCCACCTAATGAAATACCAGTTTTAAACCAGAACATCCACTCTCAACTCCCCCTAAAAAATGATCTTAAACATCCGCCTTTGCCTTCCCTCTTCTGAGGGTCTATTAAAATTGTACCTAGGAAGCTGTCTCTCTCCAGATGGTCAGCAATGAATTCAGCTTTGCATTATCAACAGGCTTGCAAAAGCCTGATTTGCTGATACTTTAAGAGAGTTGTATGCAACTTGGGAGCGATGGAAGCCACTTCCTCTCAGGGTTATGAAGTTACACGAAAGGTCTCATTCTGCCCAGAAAAGAGCAGCCTCTTACCTTTATCCTATAGAGTCTGGAAGCATCATATATTTCTATGAAAAGAAGGTATACTGACTGCCAGAAACTAACAATAGTTAGCACAGACATTGAAAAAAGAATTAATCATTTCTGTCAGAGGAAACAGTAGAAGAAATGCCAAGTCATTATAAAAATAATTCATCTGCACTTACATTTTGAGATTACATTATTTTCTCTCTGGTATTCAGATACCTGAGAGTCACTTTAAAATATGTTGGTTGAACAAGTCTCATCTCCGAAAGTACGTTTTAAAAACAGCAATATTTCATAATAACAGTGTAAAATGAACATAATTGACTGTCTCTTGCCTTGTGGGACTTAGCTTTTAATCTAAATAGATGTGAAACATAACGACATTCATCTATATGAGACATCTGTAGACTTAAGAGAAATTAAGTCACAAGCCTTGAAGACTAAGTTCATAAATCAGCAAATAGTAAAACTTTTCCCAAAGGCTATCAAGCAACTCCTCACTCCCTTGCAATGTGTCCCCTCTTCTTTATATCCTTTCAGGAAGGTCCATCTCCCATTGAAGGTTTGGCAAAAAAAGTGTATAGGGTTAGAATTTACAAGAGCTGACAACATGGATTGAACAGTTTTAGAAGACTTGTTCAAAAATGACTCCTGATTTTAGTTTTCTTCTTAGTTTTCTAAAATGCTGCTGCTATCAGGGCCTAAAAGCCACCCAGTGAGTAGTAGAAATGCTGTCATGTAGCCATTAAGATGGCACTAAAAGGCAAAATGTGGCAGCTAAAAGTATTTTTAATGACTTGAAATTGCTTGGAGTGCTTTCTAAAGGAAAGGGGTGCTGATTTATTTACCTCATATACTTACCTAAATTAATTTGGCAGGATTACTTTGGACCTAATCCTCTTACAATGAAATTTATATGTTAATATTTTTAAATGGTGCATCATCTTTTTTCCTGAAGGATATAATGTATCGCAATCCCATGAATCTCCCAACAGTCATTAAAGAAAGAAGTAAGTTAACCCATTGCTGACACATGAGCACAGACTACATTTTTAGAGATTACCTTTATGATTTTATGGGACCTTGCAGATAAAACCTCACTATGTAGACTGTTAATGAGAACAGATAGAATCTCATTCTGTTTTTAATTTCCCCTGGTGTACACTTTCCATGAGAAATATGGAAGGGGCTTCCCTGGGCATAATTTTTTGTCACGGTGTTTTTCCACTTTGAATGAATGAGCTGTTCCTGTACCTTTCTGACTGAGCACAATCTTTACTGCAGGTTGAATCCTCAGGAGATTCTCAGTATAGATCATTCCCATGTGGTATGTTTGTTTTTTTTTTCCTTTTATGGAAACAGTAACCATAATTACTAACGTCTAAATAGACCCTTCTAAGAGCAAAGTCAGAACAGGTGTACTTTGGTGTGTACATATCCACTTATTCCAGTTTTACATCTTGTGTTTTTCTCCACTTATGGACATCTCCTTGGTACTTAGGGAAATAAGTGTAAATATAATGTGATGTTATGAACTATGAAATACATTTTTATTATTAATTACTGATGTGCATTTTAAGTGAATGTGTCAGGTTCATATAGCTGACACTTAATTCATTTTTACTGTGTGCCAGGTACTGTGGTGAGCTTGTGCTGGGGACTGAATGTTTGTATCCCTTCCCCCTTACATTTAGATGCCGAAGCCCTAATCTTCAATGTGTCGATAACTGAAGGAAGGACCTTTGGGAAGTAATTAGGTGTTAAGGCTAGATGGGATGAGTGTCTTTAAAAAAAGAGACATGGGACAGATGATCTCTCTCTCCACCATGTGAAGACACAGGGAGAAACCCGCCTTCTGCAAACTTGGAAGAAGGTCCTCATTAAAACCTGATCCCCTGGCACCCAGATCTCATACTTCCAGCCTTCAGAACTGGGAGAAATGAATGTCTATTATTTAAGCCACCCAGTGTATGGTATTCGCTGTGGGAGCTTGACACAACTCACACGGCACGTCACACCATTACCTTTTTAATCCTTCCAGGAACCATTGCCACCCTTAAATTAGAAAGGAGCAAAACTGAAGTCAGGGGGTAAGTAGTTTGTCCAAGACACAGGGCAACTGAAAGGTGTCCAGGCCTGAATCCAGGTCTCTCTGTTCCTCCCTCGGTGCCCGGCCTTTCAAACTCAATTGTCTGATTGTCCAAGTGACTCATGTCTCCCTGGGTCACACAAACAAACAAGTAAAGCTCGGGAACCTTGAAATGAAAGCGCCGATTTTCTTGAGTGGGTTGTGATATTATGTAGTCGAGGTAGGTTTCCTCCCTCCCACACATCCTCCAAGTGGGAAACATTAAAATTATAGGGGAGGCAACTTGAATATATTCACCACACAAAGAATTTATTTTCTACTACTTCTTGGGAACACATCTCAGCCTATTTCAAAGAAGGTTAGTGTGACCGTAGGTTAATTTATAGGTCAGGCTAACAAAGGATAGGATAAACCTAAAACCGAAGTGCAAGCTCTGGGTATGCGTCGTATGTGTGTGTTGGGGGATGAAGGGGAGTTCAGCACAGTAGGCCTCCCAGGAAAATGTGAGAACATCGAGGAGATGCTTTTCAGGGGGTGCAGGTGCCACACCCAAACCTCCATCTCCGTACAAATCGTGGAAAGGATGCTCCTTTGTTACTCAGCCCAGCAGGCAGCCGGCCTTGTCTAACCCTGCTGGTCCTTCCCACTCCCTGGATCATCTGCAGCTCTGCCGATCCCGGAGAGGCCTCCCAAGGCTGCTCTTGGATGCCTCGCTCTCCTGTGAGAGCAGAGTGTGCTGGTCTCAGGACGCTGCAGGTTTTTAACGGGGCTGTGACCCTTCCCTCTCTTCACAGCCTAGCGTCGCTTCGATGGATCCCTTCTCTCTCTCTGTCCACCACCTACGATTCTGTAAATTTTATAAACACCTAACGCAGCGGTCAGATAATCTGGAACTTGCTACAATTCATGTGTTAGCTGTTCTAAGTCAAACATTGACTGCTCACTGTTTTTTCCATGCCCTTCCCCCGGGGCAGCGCCACCCGCCGGCCTCTGCTTTGCTAGAGGTGTGTTGAGAGGAGCAGGGAATTCAGCTTTAAGCAACAGAAGCACTTAAACTGGGCGGGATCGGCTCCTCCGGCGGGTGGGGCGGGTGCGTCCAGGCTGCCGGTGGCTTCGAGGCCTAGCTGGCATGTTTGTCGGTTAGGGACTGTCACAGACATAGATAGATTCTAAAAGCCATCCCAATAATAACCTCGTATCATGCAAGAAAGCTCTGCAACGGGATGGATTTTCACATTCGGAAATTAGGTGCATTTTCTCAGCGTGATAGCCACTTACCTATCACTTTATGCCACATCAAACGATGAATTATCCAGCGTGATCTAAAACCATCTGAAACATTTCAAAGTTTTATGGTACAGCCTTTTAAAGTTTACCAACTATTACATAAAATTAATAAGATAGTTTATACTGTTTCTTGCTTTATTGATTGTGGGTAATAACTTGTAGATGGGGCTAGAGTCGAATGATGTGACTAACCGCCTTTGGAAAAAAGTATTTAAACTTGAGTAATTTATTCCGAGTGTTTCTCGGATTCCTTTCCCTTCTGAAGTCTTGCGGAGAGATGGTCAGATAATAATGAGTTGCTTTGTTCACTAAAAAATTTGTGGAGAATATCTTTAAGGGGAGATGGGGATTTTAATGCATAAATTTTTTAGACAGACTATTGAAGTTGAAATTTCATTTCAAGAGGCAGTCAGCTTTGTTTAACTCTATATTTTTTTGTATCCACAGTTACTGAACCGAATTTCGCTTTAATTAATAACTATAGGATGTGAGGCAGTTCCAGTGCTGCCTTTTCTATTAACTTGCAATTTCCTGTAGGAAATTAATAAGATGAAAGAGGTGGGGGTGGCCAGTGAGAATAAATACCCGCTACACTTGCAAGTCACCAAAACTCATCAAAATAAATTAAGCCGCACAGGTTTTTAAAAATTCTGTGAAGTTTCCTAATTCTTACGGCAGATTTGACAAAGATGCTGGGCCATCCCCAAAAGTGACCAACTCGAATATAAAAGGCATTATTAATTAATTGATTCAGAGAAAACATTTTGCCGCGCAGGACCACTTAATGGTTAAGAAAGTAGATTCTAGAAACAGGTTGCCCGAGTTTGAATTCTGGCTCTGCCATTTACTAGCAGTGGGAATTTGGACAATTTATTTCACCTTCTGTATCTCTCTTTTTATGTTTAATATGGAAATCATAATAACATCAGTCTCACAGGGCTGCTCTGAGGGTTAAATGAGTCAATATGTGAATATGTGTAGTATCTGGTACATGGTAAGTGCTACATTTGACTACTTTTATTTTTTCTTCAATATTAAAAAATTTTAATCATCTTTTAAATTTAGCTTTCGCTTCCTGTAAGCACTGGAGCGCCAAATATTTAGGGAAAAAATTAAGTTTTTAAAATACTCTCAATTTGGTTTTGTTTTTCTGAGTCTTTCACCATGAATTTGCCTCCTTTTTAAGTGTTTCATCTGGGAATCCAAAAGGCACACGCAGCTGTGCGTGTACACACACACACACACACACACATTTTTTTGTGTGCATACATACTTTTAAGTAGATCTCATGGACACTGAATTTCAAGTGCCTGATAATTTTTTTAGTAAAAAGATCCTCTCGCTGAGGTTCCAGAATATCTTGAAAAAATATTTGGAAGAATATTGCCAGTTGCCCAGGATATACAAAGAAACACAGCCCCTGGGCCTTTAAGTACTAGCACTGAGGCCCGTGTCGGTAGGGGCAGCAGGCTGTTCAGAGTGCGGTTGGTTTTCTTTTCATAGTTATGAGGATGCTCATCCTACAATCAGTATGTATTGCAATTTGAATAAAGACATAATAAAATGTAGAATTAAGGGCTATACTCCTTGGGCTGTATTGTTTATCGAGTTAATAGCATTAACAAATTTTAGTTTGGGCTTCGTTTGAGCCGCATGTAAATGCCTATTCAGTGACATACCTGAAATAGCTTCTTTATTATTATGTGCTTATTTGCTCGTCTGAGCGTGTCTCGTTACCAGGATTGCCTTATAAAAGTTGCTTTTAATTTCCCAAGTTAATTAAAGGTTTATCTTACATTATAGGCGCCCTAGTTTTGAGTGTTTTTTCCCTGGGTGGGGGAGGCTGGAGGAATAGTACCTTTTATCATTTGGTCGCATATTATTTATCTTTGCTGTATGAATTATTAAGCTATTACTTTTATTAGGTAATAATGAGTGACTGAAGCAGAATATATATGCCAGAACGTTCATCTGTTCTTTCTCTTTTCCTTCCAAGCACTAGTTTAAGTGGACGATACTTGAAAAAGGCATTATTTGAAAAATGTTGCAAACTTGTTATCACGTTAAAAATCACATTAGCAATGTTTTCAAAATGATTTTTTTTTTTTTCATTGTAGCACAGTTAAACCAGAGTGAGGAAGAAAATTTTTCTTTTTACTGTGAATAAATAGAATTCCTTAGTATGAACTTCCCACAATTTATTCGTTGGGTTACGGACTTTGTTTCCAGCTTGAAGCTACTAGGAGCAAAGCTGCTGTGCGCTTTGTGGGCAGCTCATTTTTGTGGACGTGTTTTCATTTCTCTTGGTTAAATCCTTCGGAGTGGGATTACGTCGATTGTATACGTTTAACTTCATGAGACACTGCCACGCTGCTTCCAAAGGGGCTCCACTGCTCCACATGCCCACCAGCCATCCATGGACGTTCCGATTGGTCTGCATTTCAGCTCTTCTCCTTGTAGCCGTCTTGCTGTGGTTCAGTTTCGCGTTCTCCTGATGACTGTAGTGTTGGGCATTTTTCCATTTGCTTGCCTTTTGTGCAACTGTTTTGGTAAACTGTTCAATTTTTTGGACCGATTTTAGCTGGGTTATTTGTCTTGCTATTAAGCTGCAGGATTGTAAGGTTTTTAAAAATATACTTTGGATGCAAGTTCTTTATTATATATGTGTTTTGTAAATATTTCCTCCCAGTCTGTAGCTTGCCTTTTCCTTTCCTTACAAGTGCCTTTTGACAAGCAGATGTTTTTAATTTTGATGGTGTTCAATTTATTGGGGGGTTTTCTTTTATGAATCATGCTTTTGATATCAAATTTAAGAAACCTTTGCCTAACTCAAGGTCACAAAGATTTTCTTCTGTTTCCTTCTAGAAGTATTATGCTTTAGCGCTTACATTTCAGTCTCTATTGCACTTAAAGATTTTGTTTTGTTGGATACTGTTTTGGTTTTTGCTTAATATAGTATAAAGTAAGGGCCAAGTTCTTTTTATATTTTCATATGGATACCTAATTGTTTCAGCACTTTCCTTGCCCCCATTGAATTACTTGGGCTGCTTTGTTGCAGATCAATTGACTATATATAGTTTATTGCTTCACTCTATTCTGTTTTATTGATATTTATGTCTATCCTTATAGCAGTCCCACAATGTCTTGATTATTGTGGATTTATAGTAAGTCTTAAAATAGGTAGTGTGAATCCTCCAATTTGTATTTCTTTTTCAAATATGTTTAGGCTATTCTAGGTCTTTTGCATTTCCATATAAATTTTAGAGTCAACTTTTTAATTTAGTTGAATCTATGGGGAGAGTTGACATGTTAACAGTCTTGTGTCTTCTAACTTACAAACATGATACTATCTCTCCACTTATTTAGGTTTTCTTTAACCTCTCAGCAATGTTTTTTATTGAAATAGTTTGTTAAATTTGTACTTATTTTATTTTTAATGCTATTGTAAAAGGTACTTTTTAATTTCAATTTCCAATTGTATGTAATGGAATACTAAAAATAAGATTAACTTTTTTTTTTAATATATATATCTTTATTGATTTCATAGAGAGGAAAGGAGAGAGAGAGAGAGAGAGAGAGACATCAATGATGAAAGAGTCATTAATCGGCTGCCTCCTGCATGACCCCGACGGGGATCGAGCCTGCAACCTGGGCATGTGCCCTGACCGGGAATCAAACCCTGATCGCCTGGATCCTAGGTCGACACTCAACCACTGAGCCACGCCTGGCAGGGCAAGATTAACTTTTGTATATTGACCTTTTATCTTGTGATCTTGCTAAACTCAACTTATTAATTTTAATAGCTTTTTCGTAGAGTCCTTAGAATTCTGTATATAGAAAGCCATGTCATCTGCAGATAAACAATTTTACTCTCTTTTCCCATCTCTATAAATTCTTTTTCTTGCCTTATTGCATTGGCTAGGGCTTCTAATACACCATTGAATAGAAATGTTGAAATCCAACATCCTTGCTTCATTTCAGGTCTTAGGAGGAAAATATTCAGCCTTTCATTATTAAGCATGATGTTAAATTTAGATTTTTCCAAAATGTTCTTTATCAGATTTAAGAAATCTTCTATTCTTAGTTTGCTGAGAATTTTTGTCAGGATTGGATACTGACTTTTGACAATATTTTTCTGCATTTATTTTAGATAATCTCATGGTTTTATCTTTTTAGTTTGTTGGTATGGTAAATTAAGTTGGTTGATTTTCCATTGTTAAACTGACATTGTCTATTGGGGATTAACCTCACTTAGTTATCACATTATCTTTTTTATATATGGCTGAATTCAATTTGCTATTTTTTTAAAGTTTTTTGGTTTTTATTTTTATTTTTTGCCTCTATGTTTATTTGGTATACTGGCCTATAATTATTATTATTTGTCATGTCTTTGTGAAATTTGGTTGTCAGAGTAATGCTGGCTTCACAAAATGTGTGGGAACATGTCCCCTCCTGATCAGTTTCTGGAAGAATATGTATGTAATTGATATATCATTCTCAAATGTTTGGTAGAAACTACCAACCAAGGCTATCTGGTTTGGTCCCTGGGTGGTTGTATGTGTGTGTGTATGTGGCGGGGGGGGTAGTTTGTTTTCTTTCTTTCTTTCTTTTTTTTTTTTTTTACTAATTCTTTACTAGATTAGATTTCTTTAATAGTTATAGGGATATTTAGGTTAAATAATTTTTCTTGAGTGAATTTTGGTAGTTTGTGTTTTTTTAGGAATTTGTCATTTTATCTAAGCTGTCACATTTATTGGTATTTCTGTATTATCTTTTTAATGTTCCCTATTATTCTTTTAAAACATCTGTAGAATCTATAGTGATATCTCCTCTTTAATTCCTGATATGACTTCTCTTTCTCTTGATTAGCCTTGCTAGTCAAAAAATTTATCAAATTTTTTTATCTTTAACAAGAAACAGCTTTTGGTTTTGTGGATTTATTTTCTGTTTTGTACGTCATTAATATTTGTTTCTTTATTATTTCCATCTATCTGTTTCAGTTTATTTCACTACTTCTTTTCTAATGTCTTAAGAGGGAAGCTTAAGTCATCGATTAGAAACCTTTCTTCTTAGTATAAGCATCTGAAGGTATAAATTTTCCTTTAAACACTCCTTGAAGTACATTTCACAAATTTTGGTATGTTTCATTTTCGTTCAATTCAGAACATTTTTAAAACTTCCTGGTGAATTCCCCTTTGACCCTTGAGTTATTTTAGAAATATGTTGTTTAAGTTCCAAGTATTGGAGGATTTTTCAGATATCTTCATGTGATTTATTTCTAGTTTAATTCTGTTGTTGCCAGAGAATAACTGCATGTGATTTCCATTTTAAAAAATGTGTTGTGGTATCTTATATGGCTCTGAATATGACCCATCTTGGTTGATGATCCATATACACTTGAATAGAATGAATACTCTGCTCTTGTGTGGAGTTCTAGAATTGTCCATCAGGTCAGTTTCTTTGATAATATTATTCAAGTCTTCTCCATCCTCAGTTCTGCATTCTTACTGATCTGTCCTTAGTCTTACATTCTTACTGAGAGAGAAGTATTGAAATATTCAGTTATAATTGTGGTCTAATCTATTTCTTCTTTAAATTCTACCAGTTTTGATTATTGCATTTGTGCATGTGTGAAACATTACACATTTAAGATTGTCATGTCATTGTGATGAAATGACTTCTTTATCATTATAAAATGTCATTCCCTTTTCCCGATAATATTTTTTTTGGCCTGAGATCTACTCTTTCTGCTATTAATGTAGCCACTTCAGCTTTCTTTTAATTACTGTTTTCATGGAATATCTTTTTTTATTTTTTTAAATTCTTACCTGAGGATTTTTTTTTTAGAGAGAGGGCGGGAGAGAGGGAGAGGTGATCGATGTTAGAATGAAACATCGATCAGCTGCCTCCAGTACCCACCCTGACCGGGATGAAACCCTCAACCTAGTTATGTGCCCTGACGGGGAATCAAACCTGTAGCCTTTTGATTCTTGGGACAGTGCTCCCAACCAACTGACCCACCTGGCTGGGGTGTGGAGTACCTTCTTATTTTATTTTTAACCTATCTGTGCATTTATATTTGAAGTGAGTTTCTTGTGGACAGCTATAATTAGGCCTTGCTTTTTAAATCCAGTATGATACTTATACTTTTTAATTCATGTACTTAGACAGTTTACATCTAATACAATTATCAATATGGTTGAGCTAAAATCTGTGATCCTATTATTTGTTTACAAGGTCCTTGCTAGGGTCTTGCTCTAGTTCTGCAGTCTCACACGTGTTTCACAGCATTTCTTTTCTCCTGCTCTACACGTAGCCATTATAAGCCTATTCCAGTTCATTCAGTGGGCCACATTTTCAGTCTCCTGATATTTTCACAAGCTATTCTCTTTGCCTAGTTCAGCCTGTCCTGTCTTCCCCTGTTTCTCAACCTCAATTAATTCTTACCCATCCTTCAGATTTCAGTAAAGATTATATTCCTCTAATAAGTTTTTCTTCTATTTTAAGTCTGGGGTAAGTGTCTTTTTCTACCTTTGCTTTACATACCTGAGAATTTGTCCCAGTAAACATTGATTTTTTAAAAAAATTTAAGCTCTATAGGAGGAGTGTGTTAGGGATTGAATGAGGATGTCTTTCTCTTAAAAAGGAGAACCTCCCAGCAAGATCACCATGAGCCTCGGCCACTCCATCACACTCTTGAGATCTCCCTTAGGAGAGATTCTACCGAGTTCTTTTGCCCATCCTGCTTGAGAGCCTCTCAATTAAACGAATGAGAGGGTTCCCTGACGTCTCTGCAGAGCTGTCTTCTCCTCACATATAGTTTGTGTAATAACAGTGCAGTTAGGCATCTTGTTTTGTCGTTTTTTAAAGAATGAGGCCCCAAGGAAGGTTCTCTGTCAGATGATTTTTGTTTATATCAAACCAGATAGTATGTGTATACTTTTAGAAAACTGAAGTTGAGTTATGAAAAATGCCATGCTGTTGCTTTTCACTAACAGTGGCCTGATTTGTGTCACGGACAGAGTGCCAAAATCTGATTTTACCCTATTGCAATAGGATAGCTGCTGGTGGTGCTTGGTACCCTTATGAAACAGCATTCTTTCTGTATGAGACATCACAAAGCATTTAAATAGCCTTTTCTAAATTGATTTTTTAAATTTCCACAACAAAATTCATCTCCATTAATAGTCAAGATAGCAACAATTTTAAAATGGCACTAAATAATAGATAGACGTCTAACAAACAATACGTAGTTTTGAAAAAATCCTTATGAGACAAATTACAGTAATAGGTATTGATGAGAAATGGGGTTGATCTATTTATAGAAAACATAATTGTAGCACACATTTTCAAGTTTATTTTTTCTTACTCCCGTAATTAACTTTAATCAGACATTCTTATAACATTTTGTACCTACAAAATAATATTCTTTGACAACCATGTGGAACCTGAAAAGGAGAATCTTACAAGAGTTATTTATTTTCTCCTTTGACTCCTAATGGTGAGTCTCATTTTTATTTATTATCTTGGTGGTATAAAGCTACAGTTGTATTTTGTTTTATGGAAAGAAAAGAAAATTATATTCTAGTAAAAAACACATAACCTTACTAACATAGGTCAAAATCCGGTTCATTCCCTGAACATCACACAAATGTAAGATCAAGTAACTGAATGATCTAATTCAGCCTTCTAGATGTTAAACCTTAATTTAGGGAGCAAATATGAAAGTATAATTAATGAATCAGTTAATACTTTGTAAAATCCTACTCGAGTCATCGTAATAGCAGCCATATTGGGGAAAACATCATCATGTTGATTTGGTCAGGACTGGGGACTGACCTCCCCAAAATGTACATTTTTTAATGAAAAAAAACTGTTTCCAAAAAGATTTTTCGGTCATTGGCTGACGAGTATGTGCTCATTTTCATTATTTAAATTTAGCCAATAGATCTTCTTCAACTCAAAATACAGAGTTTAATTTTTGAAAACAAATTTTGAATTTGCAAGAAGCACCCCAGATAGGCAGACGCGGGCTGAGAGGGAGCTGCCAGGCGAGCTGAGGCCCAGGTGTTGAGCGAGTGGCTCCCTGGCCTAGGCAGCCGGAGTCTCCTTCCTTCGGCGTGATGTGTGCCCTTGACGTTACTACAGGGCCCTAACCACAGGGCTCAGGAGGGGCTTTAGCCAGGAGAGGAAGGCAGAGGCCGATCTGGTGGGTGGAGTCTAAAGCAATCATCTTCACAGTGTCCGCCTCACTGTCCAGCTTATCAGAAAGCGCACATGAATTAGCACGAGTCCTGGTGTGAGTTCCAGCCCTTACACCTACTAGGTGCAAAATCCGAGGCAGGTTACCCAGCCGCAGCAGCATCTGCGTCACAGAGTTAAAGCGCTAGGTCAGCTCCGTAATGATGTGAAAAAACGTTTCAAATGGAAAATCATGGTGCAGATATTAATTGCAGCTCACATGGATAATCGGGCTAGAAGAAAACCTGTAAAGAACAAGCTCCGGAATCGCCTGCCTACGTAACTGTGGCATGAACAGGTGGGGGCCACTGAACAAACCAACAAACAAACAGGCACTGAAAAATGAGTCCCTAGATTGTCCCCACGGTCGTATGAAATCCATAGTCCATTACCACGCTCCCTCCAGGCTCATGTTATGCTCACGGCACGTGGGCTGGAATAAAGGCGCACAGCTGGAACCGGGGGCTGAACGCCTCCTCCTAACTTGTGAGGACCCGGCATAGGAGAAAAATACAGGTTTGTTACTTTAAAGCAATAAAATTACTCTGCTTATGTATTTGAATTTCAGTTTGAATACTGAAAAATGAAAGTGCAATAGGATATTCTGAATTTATGAGTTATTTTTTAGGTTAATAGTAGTAGACTACCTTTAAGTGGAGGTTGACTTCAGAATAGAGATTTTTCTTTTATTTACCTTTTCTTTTTGTCTCCTCGTCAGGCAGGATTTAACAAAACAAAAATGTGTGAGGAGACGAGTGTGCCAAGAGTAAGGGGCGGTAATGGGAGCAGCTCTACTGCGGAGAGGCTAGAAAACGAGACGGTGGTCGAACTCTAAATCGGCGTTGTACATTTTATCTTATCAATCATCTCCTGCCTTATAATTCTTTTAAAAATCATGTTTCAATCCCAAACTGCCAGGTAAGAGGAGAATAAATGGTATGTCAAGCTGATGCCATGAACTTTCAGTCCTGTCCCACGTGAGCATCCAGTGGGGGGCTAGCTGTGTTCCCTGGAAACACTCTCTGGAGACAGGTTCAGTGAATTACAGTTTGGAGCTAACCCAGATAATTTTAAGAAGAAAAAAAAAAAAAGCCCCTCTTCAGTGTGACAGTAGAAAATAAACATTCACATCATCACTCAAATTCAGTGAACACAAATTTTGAAAGTCTTTCTTGGACCCAACTTTTTCTTTTCCTGCCGCACCATTGGATAATTTGTAAGGAACCGGATTCTCCAACACAAATCCCAGGCCAGATTGGAAGGAAATCGTTTACAGTCCATTTTTAGGAACTCTGTGCCATCCTACCGCCCTTCCAGAAACCCCGTGCTTCCAGCTGCGTGTTTACTTGTCCAAACTTGGTCCTAGAGCCAAGGGAACGCAGAGGGTCTCCAAGGACATCCTCTTTAAAGCCAAGAATCAAAGCTCCACCCCCTGGTCTAATGTAAACAACCAGGAGCGTAGGGTTTTTCTTGGACTCTTTGAGTTGGGGGTAAATATGATTATCCTGTACTATTTAAATTTTGGGGGAAAAATCATGAAATTATTTATGAGAGCAGAATAAACATGATTTAGATTCCTAGTGTGGCTTTCATGAGACTGAATTATCTGAGGGCTTGAAAGCTCCTGAAAGGTCATCATTTTTTTGAAATTTGTATTCAGTTTATTAAACCAATATTTATTGAGCACTAACTGTAAAATATAGGGCTCAAGCAAAAATGAATGAGACAGAGCCTTTGACCCTAAAGTCACTTCTATCTAATACAAACAGACATGTCCACACATGATGGAAGGGCAGGAATGAAGAGCGAGCCGCGTGTGCGCCCGCTGCTAAGCACCCGCATGGTCACGCTGCCGCGGGCAGGCCTGTTAATCTCGGTTTTCCGCCCTCTGCTTTCCTGTTGAACTAGGAAAATCAAACCACCTCTTACCCAAGAAGGAAAAGAAACGAAAAAGAAAAACCGCCAAGATGTTTCACGAGCTGAATTAGCACTGGGCGCTAAATGTCTGAGCGAAATGACCCATAAATAGTGGGGTTTGTTTTGCTTTTTAATTGAGAGATATTTAGCGCCGTAAAACAGGCTTCGTCCCAAAACACAACATCTTAGTGTATGCCTTTGATTTTTACGTTGCAGTATTTTCTGTTTCAATGTTCGGTTGCACAAACTTGAAGTTACGGCTCCAATGGAAAATTCTAGCTGTCGCTGGCCAGTGAGTTATCGGCGGGGAGAGACTGTTTTCCAGCAAACCCCCAAAACGAACCTTCTCCACCGTCACACAGTTCACGTCCCCACCCCCCTTAGCTGCTCCATCCATCTGCGCGAATCGCCTTTCATTTGCTCGCTTTCCAGGTTTCTAAGTGCTTGTTTAGGGACAGTTTTTCTTAAGTCCACGCTAAAGTCCAAGATATATTTGATTCATTAAAAAAAAAATAATCAGCCAATCCTTTACTTACTAGTTTCAGTTTCTGTGAGTAAAAATCGGAGACGTGAGCTGCTGAAGCTTCAGGTGCTACTAGGTGCCTGCTTCGCCCATGAAGCCACACTGCGCGCAAGGCTGCGCTGCTGGTTCCTAATCTAGTTTCAAGTTAAGCAGCGATCGAAGCTTATTTGCCTCAGGATTTTAGAATGATAGGGCATTATGTTGATGGATGAGTGCTCTGTGTTTTGTTTTTTTAAAAAAATACTTTTATTATAACTATTTTATCCTGTATATTTTCATATCTGCCTGGCAGTCAACAAGCAGTTAACATAATGCAAGTCCATTTTAGTTAAAGAAACTGTTCCTCAGTTGGTTGGGCATTGTCCTGTGCACCAAGAGGTCACTGGTTCGATTCCCCATCAGAGCACATGCCTGGGTTGTGGGCTTGATCCCCCGCGGGGGGTGTGCAGGAGGCAGCTGATGGATGTTTCTCTCTCTCATCTATATTTCCTTCTCTCCTCCCTTCCTCTCTCTCTAAAAAAATCAATTAAAAAAATTTTTATAAAAGAAACTGTTGTCAAAAAAAAAAGGGTTACTGTCTAAAAACTGTGTTTGCTATGCTCTTCGTGAGAGTTCTTTATATTTCTAATGTTTTAAAGCCCATGATAATTACGTTTCTTTCCATCCAGCCACTCCCGTGGCTCTTTCCGCTCACTACCAGAGATCTCCTAATGGGCAGCCCCAGCCTTGCCTGATTCCACTTGTCTGTGGCATGTCATTGTACTGCTGGCCACTCCTCCCCGAAGTCACTAAATATGTATCGTAAGTACCACCCTGGCGCAGGTGCCACGCTAGTTACTGGGAAGGATGGCCATGGTGCTTGTCCACATAGTGCTTGGTACTCAGTGAGTAATTAAAAGGAAACAAAACCCCCTACCCTTCAATTCCATGGCTTCATTCAATCCGGATTTTATCTACCTTCTCAGCCCTCCCGGCCACCCTGCCTTTCACCGGATGCCCATCCTTTCTGTCGAATGTCACTGTTCCTAGGCTGTCTTTTTGCTTTCTGGGCCATCCCAGTCTCATCAGGCTCCGACCACCTTCACTAAGCCTGTGAGGCCAGTTCTCTTGACCTGCAAACCCATCAGCCAGCCGTTTGCTGGAAGTCTCCACCTGAGTGTCCCTGTGGCACTCAGACACAGCATGTTCAAAATCAGACTCCTTGGCTTTCCTGTCTCTTCTTTAAACTTGGCGCCCCCCCCCCCCCACTTATGCTCTTTAGTTCCCGGCATTCCTGTCTCCCTAAAACATTTTCACTGCCGTTTTCCAGGAGGGCAGAGAACTTTTCTGACCAGGTCTGTGTCTCTCGTTCTTAGGAAGTGCAGGCATTCAGAATACGTGCTGAGTAAATTCAGAGGTTTTCTGGACTCTTCCGTCTCCCTCACCACTAACAAAATTTGTTCAAGTGATTGTTCATTTCTGAGAATTGTACCACCAGGCGCTCTCGAACGCATCCCTTTGTCATTCCCAACACCCTCCCACGTTCAGGACCTTTCTTTTATACCTTTCAGACGCTGTTTGTTTGTTCCCTGTGCCTCTGTCTCTCTGCGTTAGCCCTTGAAAAGTTGGTCATGCTTTGTGGCATCACGACTCTTTCCCTAGGTGCCTCTCTCGCTGTAACTTCCCCGCGTGAGCTCAGCGCCCGGTGTCCAGCACACAAGTGGCGCTCGGCAAGTTTGCCGAATGAGTAAGAGTGTAAACAGCAATTACATATGTGGGCCCTGTAGGCAGTCACGCTCGCCGTGACTCCGTCCCCGCTGCATTTCCAGAAATGGGTCAACCAATGGACTATCCTACTTTTGTTGCATGTTCCTTTCTGAGTTTCTCTTGAGTCGCTGGACACTGCCATCCTCTATTTAGATATCACACCTCAAGGAGCTACACACTTTATCCAGGTGAGCACCCCCCCGACAGGTTCATTTGTGAAACGGGGTGGACTGGGCAGGGCCGAGCGTCACGGCCGCCTCAGCCTTGTGCTCTGGATAGAACATCAACATGCCTGATGTCAGCTCCACAAAACAGTGTCCCTGCCCTAGAGGGACCCCAGTGCCTGAAAACCTGGTAGTGTGACTCCGGCTCACTGCTGTATGAAAACAACTGAAAACAACGAACCCCGTGATACAAGAGCCAAAGCCTTGCAGCTCAGGCTACTCATCGTATGGGCTACACCCCCGCAAACTGTTTCAGGATAGAAAACTCATGATGTTGGCCCATGCTCTGGGATTTTAAATTTTTAAGTATGCTCGATTACTGCCTACAATTAATGTGTCAGCTAAGCATACACAAGGCAATTTAGCAAAGACTGCTGGCAGGCCTCGAGCTGTCTCTGACTGTGTTTCCCACATTTCGTGGCATCCATCCGAAGCGCTCCGAGGTCAGAGGCAGGGTGCTGGTAGATGCTAATGTTGACGATTACCCAAAGGGATGACCGCATCGTGAACACATTGCACAACGTGGTGTGGATTTCACTTTCCTTATGGAAAGAAGAATTCTAGCCACATCCTAACAGCTGTGCCAGACCGCCGCCTGGGATACACATGAGGTCAGGGAAGGATGGGAGCCCGCTTGTCAACAGAGTGGCTTCCAAGTGCCACATGTTGGCTTAGGTAAGAGATGACATAAGAGCAACGGCAGTTGTCAAATTCTGACACGAGGGAAGGGCCCTGGCTTCAGTGAGCATGCAGGTGGTCAGACACGAACCCGGGCTGGCCTTAAGCAGTGGTCGCAGTGACATCATGGCAAAGGAATGTTCCCAGGGGGCTGCCTAGGAAGGCGGTGCGTCCAGAGCTGACTCCTGCTCAGCACCCGAGAGAAGTGGAGCCCAGAGAACCGCAGCAGCCCCCGCGGGGTGGGGGCAGAGAGCTCAACAACGGCCCTGACCCGCGTGGAATGGAATGGATGCTTCGGGAAACAGCGGGCCTGGCGCGAGGCTCGGACAGCAGACGGGGCAGCTGCGAGGGCCGTATTGGAGAGGCGCCGAGGAAGATGGAAATCAAGGGCATAAAGCGGAGCTTCTTCATGGCTTGTCAGTTATTTTACTCTAAAGGACACTTGAGTTGCAATGAAGGGTTTGAATAGATGGGTAGCTGCGGTTCCAGTGTCTGCTGCTCACTCTGATCCATGGCATGGTGGCAGCTGTGTCCGGGTTTCTGTTTTCTAATTTCTCAGGGTTTCTACTTTTACAGTGTTTTCTTCAGGGAGTCCAGTGGGCTTCCTTTTTAAAAAATTTTTTCAAAAAATGTTTTAGAAAGTAAAGTACTACCATTTTCAAGAAGCTGAGCAGCCCAGGGCCCTGGCATGTATCACCTCTTTCCCCTCCTGGGCTGGCTTAGTCTTTTAAGCCAAAAAAAGGGGGGGGAGGTAGATAGCCTTTTGGAGACCCTACAGCTTATACCACCGGGGAATCCACTTCAGTAGTTGCAAGGCCAGGAGGGGGGTGGAATTATTACTATTATTATTTTTCCTTTCTGGTTGTGGGGACTCCCTAAGAGCTCCAGCAGGAAAAAAGTCAACACTAGATGGCCCTCGAAGATACAGTCTTAACCATTCAGACTCTTGTCAAATAAATCACCCCAGGAATAGTTCCTCAGGCTTTTACCAATGCACAGTGAAGCCCCTTAGCCCCACATTTCCTGGGCCTTACATAACTAATGCTCCATCACTTTAGTTACACGGTAGGAACCCGCCTTGGTCTATGCTGTGTGAAACTCTCAGTCTAGGGACTGACCCTGTTCTAGACCAAACGCAGTAAGTCTCAGCTGCCGTCACTTAATCGGTAGGCCTGCAGCAAGATAATCCTGTTACTACAAAATCTTCCTACCCTAAGACTTCGAAGCCTGCAGCTGTAGCTGGACATCGCAGTGCGTGGGGCATTGTAGGTTCTGGGTAGATATTTGGTGTGTGGATGGATATACAGGTGAATGAACAAAAGGTTTTTAGCAAAATCTCATTCATCTGGCCAGATGACCTAAGGATATGTAGAGATAGAGTTACAACCAGAAAATATTCTTGTTTGTTCCTTGGGTTGTTGGTAAGAGTTGAAGCGTCTCTTCATTAGGAATTCAGCAAGACTCACCTTCTCGTTATATGGAGCAGCACACAGAGCAGTAAGAAATCTGGCCTGGCTACAGTATCTTGCACTTAGGCTATGCTCAATAAACGTTTATTGAATGGCTGTCTTGTTACTAAGACTTTGCAGCCATCAGCTCCGGAGGCTTTAGTCTGACCATCTGCTTGAGTGGGATGGATTGTGATGATGATCGTTCTAATTGGGTTTGTGTTCACACGTTCGTTCCTAAGATTCAAGTGGGATATGCAGCCCCTCTGTCAGAAAATACCACCATATCTGGAAATCTGCTTTTCGAATAAAAGGCACGGAAGTTGGACTGTTTCACACTGATGGTTTCACGTGGAACCGGGAGCCCTTGGAACCGTATTGGAGAAGCTTCCACAATCGGACTTTTCCCCTTGGGGAACCTCGGCCAAAGCTTCCTGGTCACTTTTCATGGAATACTGGATGCCTTTGGCCAGTCGTGTTAAGACGGCTTCTTGACAGCCCTCCTGATGTGAGCTAATTTCATCAGTCCTAGTGCCTGGGTGACTTTTCTTCAGTTCATATGAAAATGTGCAGATGGGAAATTGTGAGACTCAGTTCAGAATGTGCCTTCCTATCCCAGGGCTGGGAGCTAACACTTAGCCACACACACTGTCCTGTCTACTGCTTGTGGTTGCTAGAATTGGAGAAGTTAGTTTATATTTCTGTCTTTAAAAATTTTTTAAGGTTCTGTGGAATGGGGGCAAGCTGTTTTTAAAAATAAAGCCATAGTCTGGGTCAGAGAGCTACCTAGAAGGTAGGGTAAAATAGGTAAGAAGATGGGATTTTCCACAATTAGTTGGTGCTGATGGCTTCTGCCCTGGGAGCCTCATCTTGGTCAGGAGCTGCCTGTCACCTCTTGCTTCCACCAACCGGGCTGGGAAGATTGGCTCCTCTCACCAAGAATTTGAGGACAGTGCTGAAGGAGGGATAGAAACCCTCTGTCTGGGGGTTCCTTCTACATCTCCTCCTAACTGGACATCTTTTTGTTCTTGCCTCATTCCTTCAAATCTCCAAGGACCTCTGCATCCTAAGCCTTGGACTTTGAATGGCCATGTGCCTGGCTGTCTTTTGTAGCATCTTGTAGCTTCTGATGCTCATATGGAGGGGGGGAAAGGGCCAAGCATTCAAATCATGAAAGGCCTGGGTTCAAGTCTTGACTCTCCCACTTAACCTTGCACAGGCAAGGGAAACATTAGCTACTAAAAAAATATTTATTATGATGTATATCACTTCTAAACCTACAACTGACTTTAAACTCATCCTCTAACCCCCTGTACTTATGCCGTCCTTGCTTGCCTCCTGTCCACCCCTTCGGGAAGTTTCATCTCTGTCTCCTGTCCAGCCACTGACCCCTGGCTGCCCCTGCCCCAGCCCTGACAATAACATGAATTATAGTTTCAATGTACAAGGATCTATGGTTGGGAGATGCAGTTAAGTAGCAAGGTAATTCCCTTCTAAATGGAAAATGACCATCACAAGTATTTTCATGACACAGTATTTCATTTTAGTGAGGTTTTTTTAAAAAAAAATTCTTTCAGGACATATAAGAATGGAGGGGGGAAAAAAGGAAATTGAAACAGCTAATAATTTACAGTGTTCAATTGTAACAAGCAGGCAAGCTGAAGATATCTTTAATTAAGGAAGGGAAATGGGCTAAATAATAACACCGCTGCCATTTACTGAGCACTCACCCTGGGCCATGCGATACACCAAATACGTTACAGAAGTCCTCTAGTTTACTCATTGCACAACCTTGCGAGTTATTGGCACTGTGATCATCCCTTTTTATAGAGAAAGAAACTTGGGCCTGGCTGGGCGTGGCTCAGTGGTTAAAGCGTCGACCTGGGATCCAGGCGATCAGGGTTCGATTCCCGGTCAGGGCACATGCCCGGGTTGCGGGCTGCGGCCGATCAATGACTCTCCCATCACTGATGTTTCTATCTCTCTCTCCCTCTCTCTGAAATCAATAAAGATATATTTTTTTTAAAAAAAAAAGAGAGAGAGAGAAAGAAACTTGGGCCAAGAAATGTGAGTCTTTTTGCCGAAAGTCACATGGTCTGTAGGTGGTAGTGTCAGGATTCAAACTCCGTTTTGCCCTTCACACTAGACTGTGCTGGATGTAGAACCTGTGTCCTCAAGGTCTGTGTCACACCAGGGCCACATGTAAGCCCCTGGCCTGTTCCATCATAAATCAGAGGATTCGGGCTTCATTATAAAAATAAGTTATAGTTACAGTAAAAATATATAAAAATAAGTTCAACAGGCCATTAAAGAATGACAAAGCAAAATAACAATAGCTAATATTTATTGAATACTTGCCCTATGCCAGGCAGTGTCCTAAATGCTTTATAAGCATCAATATATTTTATCTTCACGATAATCTGATCAGGCAGATGTAATTATTGGCATTTTACAGATGGGGAAACTGAGCACAGAGAATTCAGAGATGTGCCAAGTTCACACAGCGGGCGGCAGAGTTAAGAATTGCATCTAGGTGGCGTTGTATCAGAGGTTAAGCTGGTAAACTCTATTCTATATACCAACTGCCTACTTAATTTTACTCCTGTAATTTTAATTTCTTTGAATCCTAATATAAAATGTCTTTTAAAGCTGTCGTGGAAAGATCTGCGTCATAAGCAGCAGTGGCCTGCCTTTAAGCACTTGTATTTAATATCTGGATGATTCTTGGTGGAGATGCTGGGAGCAGATATTTCTTGTGGATAATCCTCTATGGCCAGCTGCAGGGCACTTTGCTTGTGCACCATAAGGGACTAGCCTGTAGCGGACCACTTTTCTGCCCAGTGTTATATCAGTTGCTGCTCCTGCGCCCTCAGGAGCCAGCTGTCTGTTTGGCCATCCTTCCATCCCGCACGTTTCGGTTCTGCTCCAAGAACTTGCTCCTCGCAGTAGGCCTGATACCTTAGTTTATCTTACTGTCATCCATTGGGAACCACACAAAATTCCTTCTTTAGCCTTTTTATTGTGTTTTAAATGACATCATTTAAAACCTTCCCATCCCTTGAGCCATATTATGTAGATTCTCTAGTGTTGGGATTATACCTATATGTTGTTGAACTTTTTGAAACCCACCTTCCTAAGTACCAGTGTACTTGTCTGAGTCCACAACACCCTCTCTGGTGACCCGATTTCCTACTTAGCTCTTGCCCCCGAAACTCTTCCACTTGGCTTTAGGAACTCACAGTGTCATTAGGCAAACAAACCCCTACATTTTTCAGCCTCTTCGGCCAGTTGGGCTCTTCTCTTTACCTCTTTGCTCTAATTGAAACCTGAGGAGCAGTTCTCTCAGGAGGAGGTCCCTGCAGCCCTTGTACCATTAGTCCTGGAAGCAGGGCGTGTGCTTCTCCAGCTCCTTCAAAGCTAGGCCATGGTTGCCCCGGTTTCATTTATGCCATCTCCGACTCCTACCCTCTGTATTTCTAGCTAGCTAACTCTGTTAACCTCTGCTTCAAAAATTCTTTGATCTCTGCCGAGACCTTCAACCCAGAGACCCTACCTCATCTTCAGTGGTGATCCCCTCCTCCCTGGTCTTAGTTTTCTCCTTACCCTAGTGAATCGTTCCTTGAGTACACCCTGGACCACCTTTCCCGCCTCTCTCACCCCTGTCTCCCCTCTAACCTTGGTTAAACCCAACTTCCCAGGTCTACTCCAGTCCTGCAGCCAAGCAGCAAAATGAGGTTAGAAAAAAGAAACCCTCAAAACGAAAAACCAAACCTGTGCTTTAACTTTATGGCCTCAACTGGGACAAATTCCACATTCCCCAAGTCAATTCATCACTCTTCTTACCGGTGCTTGACATGCCATCCCCAGTCCTCCCTGGGGACCTTGTCTAGAAGCTGCTCTCCTTGGCTTCTAGATCTGCACGTGGCTTCGCCCTGCACTGGGCCAGGCTTAAATTTTCACCCTCTCTAACATAACCGTAGCACTCCTCGGCGCTCTCGATCCCTTTTAACTCGCTTGATATATGGCTGTCACTTGGTCTTCTTCGACGTTATGTTATATATTTATTTGTTCTCCCTGACCCTTCCCCCTCTATGAAGGGAAAGGTCCTGTCTGTCTTGTTCAGTGCTTTGTGCTCAGTGACTGAAACAGCCCTGCGCAAAGCCCACGCTTACAATGCACCTGGCTACGCCTCCAGCATTTTAAACTCCAGAAGAGCACGGTCGCGCTCTTGGAAGTTCTAACCACATCCCTGCTCAGTTCTCCGCAGGTCAGAACCAGACAGGAATCTCTGCTTCTTTATTTCTTAGCCCGAGAAATGAAACCGGCAACTATTAAGTTAAGTTAGGTGATAGGATCAACTCCTACGGGCTTTGAGCAGAATGAGATTGCCCCGCAGACGTGGCTGGTGTGAGGTTTGGCACGTGCGGCGGGAAGGCATCATCTTGTTTTCTCTCTAGCGGATGTCTCCGCCGCAGTACTATAGTTCTCTTGCTCCCCCCTCACCCTCACACCTTCGGCCTGGTCTCCGTCCTCAAGGTCATGGATTCCACCCTGCTATGTATCTTCTTGCCTCACTGTGCTAGGAGGCAATCTTAATCTTAAAGGCATCGAAAGAAACATACCACCCCAGAGGGTCTGCTTTGCTTGGAGCAGTTGATTTTACAACCCGATGTGACTTTATCATGTTCTGGGTTCAAAACATTTTGCAGTTGCTTGGAGCAGACATTGGTATTTAGCACAGCGTCCAGTAACTGCTTTTTCATCCAACTACTTCCTCTGCTCAAGGGAGTGCTCAATAAATAATACGTGCTCCGTGAACGATGGTTGCCATTACTGGAGAAAGCCCGCACACACTTGGAGTTTACTGAAAAGACAATGTGACTTAGCCGGCCAACAGGGCGAATGGGTGTCTTCCCTGCCACTCCTTTGGACTCTTCATGAAACCTCAGAGATAGTAATGAATTATCTCATCCTGCACTTGCCTGAGTGTAAAATAAAGATGACCGCCTTCTCGGGAAGCTTCATGACTTCACAGAGAGCAAGACGCATTGAGTCATTTGAAAAAGAAGTGGGAAGGGTGAGCAGTGCTTACTCAGTTCCTCAGACTCTGGACCAGGCCATGAAGTGAGCACTGAGGTCATCACTTTTGCCCTTTCTTGAGGAGAACGATCACCGTCAGAGTTGCTAGCCAAGGTAGAACAACCAAAGAAGAAAGTCGTGGCCCAGAAGAGCAAGCATCCTATGGAAGGGTTAGTGATGGCAACACAGCGGCTTCATGAAATGAGAAACAAAGTGTGGGTGTCCACTGACCTTATCTACAGCAGAACGTACTGTATGTGAGTCTGGGCACTGTCACTGTCTTAGCTAACAAGGACATTGTTTGATTAGGGTTGTGAATACTGTGTGGGGCTGGGATCTGCTACCCAGATCCCCCTTCAGGACCTAGCCTCTTATTGCCATAGCTCACGGCTGAGTCCCTCTCGAGGAATGGCCTCTGCCCAGGGAAGAATGGTATATGCCACCGCTCTGGGGACAGTGTCTGTGCACTGGGACGTTCCAAGGCTTGGCTTCTTGCCTCAGTTTGATGCAACCCTAAAGGACCACCCGTCTCAGGCAGAGGCCTCTGTTGCAGCTGCATCTCGGATGAGCTTCTCTCTGCCCGCCTCACACAGATGTTCTTCCGAAGCTACTTCCCAGTCAGCCTGCACGCAGAGCTTGGAGTCTCAGAATCTGTTTCCTAGGAAACCTGACCCACAACATATACTATGTCTATAGTCTAAGGAGCTGTTATCATGACTGCTTCCCGTTTTATGAATGTCATCAATTTTATGGCGATCACAAAACTCCCATAACTAAGTGAATTTCCCCATTGACATTTGCCACGCTGTGTGATATGTGGCTTATTTCTCAAAGGGAAGTCGTTTGAACGACCCCAAAATAGGGTAAATGCCCCGAGGGACTGGTATTAGTCACAGTTTCTGTATTATACTTCATGATCATTTCCAAAGGAACAGAGGAAGATGGCAGCCGATCAATCCTCCCTGGCCATTCCGCTAGAGGTCACATTGTGACTGGGAGGCTGTATTTGTTTCCTTGGGCTGCTGTAACAAATTACCACAAACTTGGTGGCTTAAAGCAACACAGATTTATTTTCCTACAGCCTGGAGGCCAGAAGTCTGAGATGCAGGATTTGCCAGGGTTGGCTCCTGCAGGAGGGCCTGAGGGAGAAATTGGTCCACGCTTCTCTCCTGGTTGCCAAGAGACTTTGGCATTTCTTGGCTTGTGGCTGCATTACTGCAGTCAAGAGACTTTGGCATTTCTTGGCTTGTGGCTGCATTACTGCAGTCTCCACTTCTGTCTCCACATAGAGTTTTCTTCTGCGTGCCATCTCTGTAGGACCTGTCTTTTTATAAGGACACAAGGGCCACCCTAATCCAGTATGATTTGGTCTCAACCAATTACATCAGCAAATGCCCTCTTGTGGGTGGGCATGAACTTTCAGGGGCCAGTGTTCAACCCACTACAGAGACCAAGTGAGGAAATAGCCAACATTTGTTTCCTTGTTGGCAACTTGTTTGGCCATGTCTCTTTTAGTTAACCTACTGGCCTTTTTGGAGAAAACTCGGTGAGCCTGGTGTGTGCAGCGGGCCACACCCATTGACAGGAGGCTCCTCAAAGGCCTCAGCGATTCCATAATCAGTGGGGCCCAGAGGGAGTTGGTAAAGCAGCAGCGTGGGTAAACCAGGGAAAGGATCGTTACACAGACTCTGACCATTAACTTTTAGTCTTTCTGCAAAACAAGGTTTGGGGAAGAGCCAGGTGTGGAATATTTTATTCCCTTTTACATACTTCACTTTCTAAAGCAAGCTCTGGTGAGGTAGTTGAGTTAACACAACCAAATCATTCAAGGAAAGGGCCAGAAGAAATGTGGATATGTTTAATTTGGCCACACAAGGGGCGTGCATGTCTCAGGACATAGGTGGGCAGCAGGTCTGCCCTGTGGATTCCAGGGCCTGGGAGAGGCTGCTGGAGTAGCTGCATGAGGGCCCATGGTCCTGCTGAAAGCATCCTCTGCCTTCTGCCCTCTTTCCTCTTACCCCCCCCCCATTCCCTTCATTATAAAATTAAGGAAATTTTAATCTAGTCAATAATGATGGGTGAGGTACTGGGAAAAGTCTTCCCAGCCACACAGAGACACAAAATAGCGCTCTTAGGAACCATTTCTAAGCATGTCCATCCATAACACAGTTTTCTCTTCGCCGTATAAGGAGAAAGTTTTCAGTAAGAACATTTATCTTTCTTGATGGCCTTCCACCCTGAACCTACCACCGCTTGTATTCATCAGCTCTCATCTTCTCTACAGACCTGGTTCCAACTTGAATGCAGATACTGGAATACTGGCCCCATACTGTGGAACCACGGCTGAGACAATGTAAGATAAGAAAAGATCAGGACATACAATCATCTCTTACTGCCCTACCACTAATCACCAGAACTAAGGGGAAGGGAAAGATAAAGGGGAACCAGATGGAGACTGACATTCAATAGGTTTTGACTAACAAAAATTGCATTTGTAAGTGATCTGACCTAATATAAACATTTAAACAGCTACTTCTGCCAGGAACTGTGTCCAATGCCTCATCCATATATTACCCTTCATGATCCTCAGGTAACCTTCAGATTGGTGTTATAAACTATGTTTCCCATAGGAAGAAGCTGAGGCACGGAAGAGCTAAATACTTTGCCCAAGACCCCATATGATTTGAACCCAAGTCTGCTGAACATTCAGTACAGTCATTTGGGTCTGATGACATATTTCTAGTCTTTGCAATAAGAATACTCCCAAACACTATGGTCAAAATTCTTAGAATTGGAAAGACTACTCTGCCTTACACTTCAAGAAACACAGGAGGATTATTACGAACAGTCAAGAAGATGCCTGTGGGACCCTGGCCAGTGTGGCTCAGTTGATTAGAGCATTGTCCCGGGCACCAAAAGGTCACCAGTTCGATTCCCGGTCGGGCACATGCCCAGGTTGCAGGTTCAATTCCTGGTCGGGTGTGCAGGAAGCAGCTGGTTGATCGGTTTCTCTCTCTCATCAATCTCTCTCTCTCTCTCTTTCTCTCTATAAAGTCAATAAAATAAATAAGAAGATGCCTGTGGTCCGTGGGATTGGCGATAGAGAAATCAGGCAGTTCTTTGAATGCCACTGACGGGTCACAGTGAGAGCAGCAGGGAAGGAGCTGTTGGGGAGGGTGAGAAAAGCCCTTGAGAAGGGCACTTCAGCATTTGCATCATTGGTGGGTTTTAGAGATGCCCTTGTGTTACCCACTGGCAGCTGCAAATCTTTAAGCTACCTTTATGTAAAGAGACCAATAAGCAGAAAGCAAGCTGGCATTGGTGACGTCAGAGAAAACGAGAAATAAAGATGGGAAAGAAATCCCAAGCGCTGTAGCTATAACGTACATATTCAAACACACATTTACAACTCCATGTATCTTCAGCACACTGTGAAAACCGATATTCACAGCGGTGATCGTGGGACATCAAGACGATGCCAAATTATCTTTAGTATGTTATAGTCTGGTAGAGAAGCAGAGGAATCTATATTTAAGAGATCTCACATTAAAAAATATCCTAAAGTCACAAGTCTTAGTCCTTATGGGGTTAATGTTCAGCTTCCTGGGAAAACTGTGTTATTCAGAAGGACTCAGTCTCCCAGAGACCCAGGTAGGTTTCACTGCATAGTAATTTCACACATGCGGTTGTAACTAGTCAAGTCAGCCCTCTCATTCAGCCTTTTGTCCGTGCTTTTGTGACCTGTAATAGGCTGTGATTGGCATAATAATCATAGTAGAAAGTCATTTACTACGCCGGATCTGTTGACGTCTGCTTCCTCATTAAGAACATCGCCGTATCTGCACTTTTATTCTTTCTGCTGACAGTCAGTTTTTACAGTGCTTCTTGATTTAGTTTTACGATTGAAGTTTCAGAAATAGATGTTTTAATTTAACGTTCGCTCGGTGTAACAGCTTTGACCAACAGTTTAATGAAAGAGCCGTGTGAGCTCCTGATGGAGTAAGGTTGGCTGGTGTCGCTGGCGTGGTGCGCACGGTGCCTTGGCGACGGCTGCCCCGGGCCCTGCACTCCGCACTGGTGGGTCCCATTGCGCAGCTGAGCATGCCCCCTAACAGGTCTGATCACCCCGGGAACGGCCAGGAAGGGCGCAGAGGGGCTGGTGAGGGGCCTGGATTTCCTAGGGGGCCCCAGTCTACCTCTAGGCCTCTTCCCATCCCTGCGCTCTATCCACAGTGAGCTTCTAGCAGACTTCCTAATAGCCTTGGGCCTGTACCCCTGTGCTTTCCTGCTTTCCCTCCTTCCAGAATTCTCCATCGTTCCTCAGCCTCCTAGTGAACTCCCGGTCACCCTCTGCACAGTAAAGTCCCTCCCCAGGAGAGGTACTGGGTGGGACCGTCTCTGTCCCCTCCACGCCCAGCCCCAGGGCTCTGTGCGTCGCTCTGTGAGCACCTTTAGCTCTGACTTGGGCAGCTGCAGAGCTGGGTTGCCCTGAAGGAAGCTGTACCCGGGCAGGCGCTGTGCCCCTCACCCCCACTGCCAGCAGGAGGCCTGGTTCTTTTACCTTTCAAATGGAATTGATCTATCAGCTGCATTGCTGAGGTCACATCTTGCATTAACGACATAGAATAATGTGTTTTTGGCATGCGCCAGCCTGCAGGGAAACTCCAAGATCTTGATTTTCTGCCTTTCCTGCCTGCGTATCTCTACCTGCTATACATTGAGCTTCTGTGGTATACCTTTCTGCCACAAAATTTAGATATTTATCTTTTGTGTGCTTTGGAAGAGAAAAAGCAAATACCCATTTACCATGAGTTAGGTGCCAGGGAACATTAACTCTGCGTGGCATATGGTTCTCAAAGTCAAATCGAACCCCTTGATTGGAACAGGGGAAAAATTGGGGAAAATAGGCAGACACTCGGGGGTAGTGGGAACCTTGGCATTGAGATCAGATTTTCCCCACCCTGTAAGCCTTCAATAAAATTCTCTCCTGGAAGATGCATTTCTTTGTTAATGACTTGAGATTTTAAACACATGGCCCCTGCCCTCAAATAACTTCCTTTCGAGTTGAATATATTCTTCAGATGGAACAAAAAACAATTCTAAAGCAAAGGGAATAGGACACACTGGCATAATGATAACAGCTGATTTTTAGCAAGTACTGTGTGCCACACTTTATACATAAGAATATATACTATTTTTAAAAATATTTGATACGGTCTGAAAATTAAGTTTACAATTGGACTAACCTTTGGAATCTCAGAAACAGCATATATTTCTGTTAACTTCTTAAATCCTCATAACCATACCATGAGGAAGGCTTTGTTAGTTCCATTTTACAGGTGAGAAGCCTGAGACACAGGGAGGTTAAGTGACTTGACCAGGGGCACACTTGGATGGCTGAGAGAGCAGGCCTTGAACCAGGCAGCATTGCCAAAGGCTTTCTCGTAACTGCTGCATTGTACTTCCTCCCAAAGGTGATGGTAGGAAAAATGCGTTACTCCTAATGACTCCTAATGACTGAGGAGGAGAGAGAGGAAGGAGGTCTCGGAGTGGCCCGGGATGACCTGGGGAGGCTTCTTGCAGGCAGTGAGTTTTCAGCCTGATCTTGCAGAAATGGGGGGTGTTGGCAGGCAGTCTGGGCGGATGGGATGGCCTGAATAAAAGTACAGGACCGAGCTTGAGCAACGTGGAAAGTCAACTGACTTGGCAGGCACATTTGTCTCTCACACTTAGCCGTGTTTTTTTTTTGAGGTCAGGAAGGTGGCCCCGATTTTGAAATTAACATATAAAGTATGTACAGTGGTTCGGTTGCTTTTTGCACTCCGCTATTGAGAAAAGTACAGACTGGTAAAAACCTAATTATAGCAATTGTTTAATAGATAATCTCTTTCAGATTCTTGAAAAATGCTATCAGGAATCAACTTTTAAAGATAATCTGTTCAAAGTCACCTCCTGTTAACATTCACATTTATTGGCCAACTCGGGGCAAAGCATGATTATATATGCCTCAAAAAGAGATGATATCCTCATTTTTCAGGACCTAAGTACCTGTGAAAAAATAGGAGGTAAAACTCCAGCTCTCATAATCCAGCCTTCCCAAGTCAATGCCACATAATTAAAATTACAGCAAAATCCAGTTCAACTAGATATTATACTATAGATAGAAACCTTAAATTTGTGTGCATATGAGTGTGTGTGTGTGTACACAGTGAGAGATTTTGAACAGAGATTGAATAAGGAAGCATTTCAACAAAGGAAAAAATACCTGATACAATATGAAAATTACGTTTGCAGTCGGAATACCTCTGGCACCTCAGAAGCAGCTACTGGTTCTGTGAATACTGTTTCATTCCTCTTCCTGTTCCCACATGTAATACTTTATTCTCTTTGAATTTGCTTCTAATGCAGTTTAACCCTGGTCTTGAGAGTGTCCATCCGCTTAATTTCTTTTATTAATATGAATTCTTCTAGCAAGTAAAGCCAGCTCATGTATTTTTCCCTTTATCATTCCACGAAAAGCAAACAGTAAATAAGGGCAAGAATATGATTTTCTTTTCCACCCCCCAGGTCTAAACAGAATTGAGGGAACTTGTTTTGGGGACCTGGAATCTTGGTGATGTTAATCCTATGGAATCAACACACTTGATCGGTTTGGAGCCAAGCCATCAGGCTGATTTAATTCAACGCTCAGTAAATTAATTCCATTTTGCTAATGTGACTAAAAACGAAATTTCATATCAATATAAACAGTCATTAAACTGCAAATACCAAGTCGTGCAAGCTGTTGAAAAAGACTCATTTTTATTTATAGATGGGTTTTGATAAGAATAGCATTAAAAATGTTTTAGTAGGGAAATGTTAGAGTGATTAATGTGCAGTTGTTTGCATTTTTAATATTTCACTCATATATCAGATTAGTATTTGTGCCTACTGTCAGACTTTATTCTGTTCTTGTCAAAACACTTATTACTGCTGACAGGTATAACATAGCCACATTAATCCTTAATTCCTTAATTCAATTTTCTAATTGCTTTTTTGGCATGCGATGGTGGCCGTTTAGTCTTATGTGATATATTCATCATATGGTATATTAATGTGCTTTAAAAATTAGATGTGTCATTTAAAGTACCTGGACAGGAAAAAAAATTACTAAGGACTGGAAATTTCAATTTTCACTGTACTTAAACAAAGTATTAGATATTGGTATGTCACACATTCTGGAGGTTGTCCATAAATCACAGTCACAGAATGTTCAAGGGACCTAAAAATCATCCAGCCTACTTCTTCATTTTCCAGTTGGGGAAATTGACTTAATAACACACCCAGGACCGTACAGCCAAACAGTGGCAGAACTGGCCCTAGAACTCAAGTGTTCTGAACCCTGGTCAGAAATGGGGCAGGTCTGTGCATATCATTTTTATAATTGATAGCTTACGTTGGTTCCTACTATTAATTGCCAAGCCGAGAGAATCCTTGTCTTCTTAAGCTATGCTTCTTAGCAGTAGTGTATAGTGGGTGAGAACCAAGATACTAGAATCACACAGACCCAAGTTCCAGTCCTGGATCCGCACCTCACTACCTGTATTACCCTGAGGATATTACCTGACATCTCTGAATTTCAATTTCTTCATCTGTATACAAAAGAAAATAACACACTAATGCCTGTGAAATGTTTAGCACAGTACTTGGTACCTAGTAACTACTCAATAAATGTTAGCTAATATTTTAGCAAATAATATGTCAGCGAATGATTTCAGTATTTTACTATCCTTTTAATATCTGTAATTTGGGTAAAATTGAATCATGCCTATCAGTTATCTCTCCCTGTGACAATTAAATTTATTCTTTTTTTCACTCATCCACTTGCCATGTGCAAAATGCACTCTAGTAGATGTTCTAGGAAAAGTAAAAAAGAATCCGACACGATACCTTCCTTGGAGGAGCGGGAAGGTAATAGTGACCTACGTGGACAGCAGTGCCTACAGTAGAAGCTGGGGGGACCTGCGCTCACGAAAGGTCGCACATGCACCGTGCCGGGCATCTCAAGACAGAAAGCGAGAACAGGGGAGTAGGGACGAATGAGAAGCTGACCTGCCCTCAGCATGTTCCAGGGGGAAGGCAGGACATTGGCCCAAATGCCATTCAGACCGAAAATGAGGCGGGCCGGGGAAGGCCCAATTAAAGAACTATATTGGGAGAGACTAAGTCCCTCCGACCAGGGAGGGGTGGCTGGGGGAGTTGGCTGAGAGAGTGTGTGATTTTAGGAAAGTTGAAGACCTATAGGAACGATCTCTTAGACAGCAGGGGCATTATGAGCGAGGAAGGCGCTTTCTGGAAACCCTGTTAAGTAGTGAGCACTGAGATTGACTGACATATGGAGCTTGCGCAGAATGAAAGATGAGGTTTGATGAGTGCGTAGACACAGGAGCCTGGCAGCCCGGAAATGTCATTTTAGTCTCCATTTTACAGAGGTGACAAAGTGGCAGCCTTCAGACCATTTTGGGCCATAGACATGTCTTTCAGCAGCAGCAAAAAAAAAAAAAAAAGAGAGAGAGAGAAAGATTTAATGTTTTTAAAGAAATCTTTTACTTTCCTGTTCACTGTAGTGCCCATCGGTTTTCATTGTCTAATTCTATAAGCTAGGATAGTTTTCTTGCCTATTAGAGACAGTTACTCAGTGATGAAGCACATGAGGCTCAAGAGATAGACTTCATTGTTCTGAATTCTGGTTTCGTCACTTAGTAGGTCTGCAACCTTAGTTCTGCTCCTTCCATCTTTGAGCTTCAGTTTCATCACTGGTAGAGTGGCAGTAGGCCCTGCCTCACGGGGTAGGATTAAATCCAGGCAAGCACAGAGCATAGCACAAGGCACTGAACAAGCGTTAACCACGGCTGAGCTGCTCACCTGGGCCTTGAGGGAATGTGCGTTTGCAGGCCCTACTTTGGAACGACTGAACGTTTTGGAGAAAGGAAACATCTTTTTCATCTGTCGAGTCCTAAAGTATTGCACTAAACCCCGCTTAGGCTGCAGTGACTCTGCCAGGGACATCAGACCATTCTGTCTGATGCTCAGCTGCTGCGCTTAGGGTGCCCAGGGGCGAATGCCAGTGCGATTCCTAGAGGTGAGTGCCTCACTCGCACCCGCACCCTGCCAGGGCCGGTGGGGGAGGTGCAGGCAGGTAGCCAGCGGAGCCGGCCGCCTCTTCCAACACCCGGCGATTCTTGTAGCAGCAGGTTCCCAGGATAGGTCGGGTGGTGGCCTCGCTTACAGACATGTCACTGAGAATTTCAAGAACCGCCATCTCGAAAGTCCTTAGGATTCCAGAATTCTCCAGTACCTTGCTTGTCGTTAATGGCTGAAAACTGGAAAGGGTTTAACAAAGAATCGTTACCCCTCAAAACAGGAACTTGAAAATATAAGTACAATAGTTTAAAAGCAGTAGAGCGGCCCTAAGTGGGTAGAGCGTCAGCCTGTACATCGGAGGGTCCCTGGTTCCATTTCTGGTCAAGGGCACGCACCCTTGATGTGTCTGTCTCACATAGATGTTCCTCCCTCTCCCCCCCCCCACTCCCATCCCTCCCTTCCACTCTGTCTAAAACTTAATGGAAAAAATATCCCCGGGTGAGGGGAAAAAAAACAACACACAGTAGAGTGAATAAAATGAATCTTCTGTAAATTTTGTGAAAGTGCTGCCCACTTTATAAACAATGACTGCTAATTACATAACTGTCAGTGATGTTTCCTGGCGGGCCTAACTCCGGCTTCCTGCCATACAACAAGTAAGAAAATGCCTAGAAGTAAATCACAGTTGCTGAGTGCTGTGGGCAAACCCGAGGCCTTATCTCTTCCAGAGGCAGCCGTGGAAAATGCGTGATAAACCGCACTCTTCAGTAAACACGTTATGTCATCGTGGAATGAGTGTGATTCATGGTTATGTATTTATCACGCAACAACTGACAAACCTCAAGGTATCAGAGGTATCATTCGCAGGGTTTTGCTGTTTTCTGTTGCAAAATTCAGATGACATAACGTGGAGGTTTTTTTTCCCTTTTTTATTTAAAAATCTTTATTGAAAGTGAGCTTTGCCACAGAGTCTTTGGAAATAATTTTCTTAATTATGAGAATTCCTGCCAGAAGTGTCAAAGAGCTGTGCTAGTCACTGATATTTTAAATATAATGAATAATTCATATTTTTTGCTATTATCCTTCTATGAACATTTTAGAGCCAAAAATAGACAAGCTTGTAAGCCAATTTGATTTTCAAATAGAATGATAACCTCCTTTTGTATGGCTCATCAATATAAAGAAATGTCTGAAGGTTTCTGCACACTCGTCGGGGAATTAAGAGTGAGAGCATCATTTTATTTTAGGAAGATAGATCCTTATTCAAGTCTAATTCCTTTTGCATGGTCAGGGTATCTCACTACACTGTATGCATCTGTTGCCGCATCTAAGAAGTTTAAAGCATTAAATAATTAAGTCATTTTCCACCTGAAATTTACAGTTATTTTTTTTTACTAATATTTGTTTTCAGTTGGTGCTTTGGGCATCAGCATTTAATGTTTCAAACCTTAGAAACAGCAGGAGGTAGCCTCACAACAGGATCCAACCATGTGCTCTCAAATTGTTTATTTCTAAGTCCCCTAAGCCAACAACCACTGTTTCTCAACTGTTTTTTTTTTTTTTTTTTTTGCCTGTTTGTTTTATTTAGTTGTAATCCTAAAAGCCGTCTAATTTTCATAATCCATTATTTTAGCATGACTTTGGAGAATTTGGATACTGCCAGTTATCATCGCATTGAGAGCTTAAAAACCAAACGGCAAAGAAAACCTTGCCTGATGGTAGAAGTGAAAGGCTCTTCTTTAGGTATATTAAAGGGGATTTGGGTATTTCTAATATATCACCATCATTTAAACCTGAATTTATTTTATTTTCTCTTAGTATATTTTAACCAATTGACCTTTACATATACTTTACATTCATTAAATTAGAATAAATTTCAATGGCCTTGAAACAGGGCTCAAAAAATTCGCAGTCTTTTTCTTTTAGCCTCAGAATATGACAAGCCTATTCTCTAAATATTTACATCATTGGAGGAGGTCTGTGTACTTATGCTGATTTTGACTTAACATTTTCGAGAATAAGTCTGTTAAATTAAACGTAAGCTTTAAAGTGTAACACCGTAAATCATGTAACTTGATACAAGTATAGCTGCATGGCTTCCAGCGTTTTCTTGGAGGATTTTTATGCCCTTCTAGCACAATGGCCACTTTCACCTTTCGATGGAAAACTCCCAAAATGCATGTGCATGGGGATAATTTTAAAGCATGAGATTTATGTTGCCATAAAGGAGAAATTCTTTATAACCACATAAAACCATTGTCACCAGAAATTTCGGTCTTAAGTTTTACATGAAAGGGGACATATTTTATCTTTAATGCTTCATTAAACTTTCTGGAAATGGTAGTGTCCTAAAATATTCTAGGTGAATGACCACACATGTCTGTCTGTCTTCTGAAAAGTTCAGGCGTCATCAGTGGAAAATACTAACCATTTGTTTTAGTAATTAAAGCAGTGGTATGTTTTCTTCTACTTAATTTTGCATAGATATGGCTTTGATACGTCGACCATGTCTCACCTGCAGTTTTGTGAGTGAAAAAGCCAAAACCACCACCTCTACCCTAAAAAGATGTCGAAACTATGGAGACAGTGAAAGGATCGGTAGTTCCCGGCGATGGAGCGAGTGGGCTGGGATGCATAGGCCGAGCACGGAGGATTTTGGGGGCAGTGAAACTCTTCTGCATGATGCTGTAATGTGGGTACATGTCAGTACATTTGTCCAAACCACCAAGAGTGAACCCTAACGGAGGTTGTGGACCCTGGGTGGTTGCGATGTGCCAGTGCAGGCTCATCCGCTGGAACAATGTACCACTCTGGTGGGAGGCTCTGAGTGCATGGGGGCCGCAGGTCTATGGAAAATCTCTGCACCCCCTCTCAGTTTTGCTGAGAACCTAAAACTTCTCAAAAAAAAAAAAAAAGTCTCTTAAAGAAAAAAAGGTAAAAATAGAACAAAGCAAAGAATACTTTTCAAGAATTGCAAAAATGTGTACCAATATATAACTCCCCAAGAATAATGTCTTTGAAACGTTAATGACCACCACTACAAAAAAAAAAGATATTGCTACCATAAAATATTTAATTAAACTATTTAAAATTTTTACAGGGTGTGTCCCCAAGCCCTGGGAGTGTCCAGTTTCGCTGACTGATGCACAGCCAGGAGAAAGTAAAATAGCGGTGTCGTGTCAATTGTGCGATTGAAAGTGAGTTTTCTCTTTCAGGGGGCGCCCAGGCCCATAGCCGTTGAACCGTGTGCTGGGAACAGAGCCGCCGTCCTGACCATGTTCCTCTGCCTCCCGCGAGGATCCTCAGGCGCCCCGCCCCCTGGGCAGTCAGGTAAGGCGAAGGGCGGGCCGTCGGCAGTTAAGCCAAACCCGTTGACTGGGCAGAAGAAAACAAGACCACCAGGCGGCACAGTGAAAACATCTACATGGTTCTGACTTAGAGTATGGAAAAATTTTATTCGGCTACCAACTTTCACCCAAATATCTAGATATCTGCACGGCTGTACATTCAGATTTTCCAGTGGTTCTCTTAGAAATACATGTTGAGTATGTGCCTGTTCGTATATAATATACACACATATGTGTGCTCACCCCCCATCCCCCAGTTTGCTGTCGTAATTGCAATGAGAAGTCTCACCAGCAGGGCAAACACGTTCTGGACCCTTTGGGGCGGTTTCTTTTCTCCTGGTAAGTGCGTCACTTAGGATGCCAAATTATAAATATGGGTAGGGGTTTGCTTTATAAATATGGAGCCGAATTAGGGAGCTTACTTGCATGTTTGGGATGTTTTAGCAGCGTCCGAGGATGATAGCGTGATGCAGCCATATCAGTATGATGGAGGTATGTCCCTGCCCAGCCAGCGTGGCTCGGTCGAACACTGTCCTGGGCCCCGAAAGGTTGCCGGTTCGAATCCCGGTCAGGGCACATACCTGGGTCGTGGGTTTGGTCCTCCGTCGGGGTGCTTTTGGAAGGCAACCGATCGATGTTTCTCTCTCTCTGTCTCTCTCTCCCCCTTCCTCTCTCTAAGCGTGTCCTCAGATGAGGATTTAAAAAATAAAAGGTCTGTTCTTGCTGTCGGCACCAGTCAGGTGGGGGTCAAGGGCCGGGGAGGCCTCTCCTGCCGGTAGGCACAGCGGCCTTTTCCTCCGATCCCCCTCTTCCTGCGTGAAAAGCGTACTTTGAATCGTGGGGTGACTATCCACGTGTATCCTCCTAGAGGTCGTCTCACTGCTGGGTCGCCCACATCGCAGGCGTTCTCGGTGCTGAGAAAGCGTGTGATTAGGTCATGAGCCGTGCTCATTTCTCTCTTATCACACATCCGATTCCATCTGCTTACGGTTTCTAATTTTCCTTCCTCCTAATTGTTTTCTCTAAAGACCTCTTAGTGAAGTGGGTGCTTTCTGAGGGTAAGGGTGCTTTCAAATCTACCTTTCTGTTCAGTTCCTCCTTAAGCATCAAATAAAGTGCCAGAGATCTGGCAGGTTCTCGGCAACGGGAGTTGATGGTAGCCTCACCTCCCCGCACGTTTGGTCTGTCCTTGGTTTCCTAGTTATCTTTGACCTTGATCTTTCTTGATTTGTGCCCAACCAGACACCAGAAGCTACTTTATACCTTATATAAGCCTAAGATACTCTCAAAAGGGAATGTTTCCCGTAGGGGGACAGGTTTTTCCATCACCTTCAGACTTGTCATTTGGGGTACCGGACTTGCCATTTCTGATGCGTGAATTTCTCCCCAGTTCATCTGTTGGTGTTTATTCAAAGAAATCACCACCCTCTGCCCCTTCTCCCACCCCGAGTGAGGGCCCCCCTCTCCTTTGGAACCACCATGTGAATGGGATGCAGGAGAATAGCTGGGCACCGGTCAGATGAGATGGATAATTATCGCACTGTGCCCAGCTAATGGAAGTATTGTTTTAAGGCCGGGACGGTTTCCAAGGCAAACACTTCACTAATGAAAACAAGTCAGTGTGATAGACACCGACGTTCTTCTAGGTCCTTGACAGGATGACGTACTGATGGGCAGAGTGGAGGCATCTGCCAATAGTCCGTCCCTTTAACCTTTGGAATCTCTGTGACTGATTTGAAAGAGCCAAGCAGCAGTGTGGCCCGTTCCCCCGGCTGTGTTTTATGACGGATGCGTCATGATTACTAACGATAATGCTACTTAGATATGCACAGAGCTTTGCAAAGTGTTTTCCTGTTTTTCACACTTAATCCTCATGCCAAGGCTGTGTTATAAAGCTCACTTTATAAATAAGGAATTGAGGCATGGAAATCTTCATAGTTCTGCACTCAAAGAATGATTGGGAAATACTAGAGTATGGAGCAAAACAGTAAATACTTACTGCTAACATTCCAGGTAATTTTTCCTGAAATAAGCAGAAAGCTTATTTCTCTATAATCCACAGCTATGTCGTCACAAAACCAAACATTGGGATGAGTACTGAAAATGCCCACAGGGTTGATACAAGTATTTAAAACCTTGAGCTAACTTACCATACTTTACATAGTGCCTGTAGATTGAACTGTGTTGAATATCTGTGCACATAATTCAGAATGAGCTTGTTTATTGTTTTAAAAAACGAATACATTCATTTCTAGCTATCCTTATAGGAGCAGGAAGGCTCTTTGGTTTTACTTTTTCAAAATACGTGATTATCTGCTGTCTGCGGTCAACTTTGAAATACATCAAGAACATATATTGATGGGTGGTTAGTAGGATGGGTAGGTGGACAGATGTCACAAAGCAAGTAAAGTTAATGTTAATGGTAGAATCTAGGTGGTGGGAATACTGGTGTCCATTGTAAAATTCTTTCCACTTTGGTATATGAAATGTTTTATAGGAAACAGTAAAATAAAAAAACTCTTAACTTTATTGGGGGGGGGGAAGACAGCGTCTATAGAGAGGCATTTTCTGTTGTTCACATGTAGGTTTTCCCTAAACAAGGCAAATTCTGACACCAGTATACAAACCCACTTATTTTTTTCCCTCTTCGTCATGATATTTGGTGTGTACACAGCCAATGAAAATTTCCCACCCGTGTGCCTGTGCTTATCGCAGGGCCCTACACATAGAAATCAGCCTAGAAATGCTCTTGACGGTGGTGAGAGGACACCTGTGAAACAGGACCTTGAGCACCCACGCCCATCCCTGAGCCTCAGTGAACAGCAGCGAGCCAGTGACTAGAATTCAGCCGCCGTCTCCCGCATCGCTCCCCTGGGAGCCCGAGGTGCCGACGAGCCCCCTGCAGCGCTGGTGCCGGGGGAGAGGCCGGGGGGCCTGGTGGGCAGGCTCCTGAGCCCATCCCCACCGTGAGGCGGGCGTCTTCTCCTGCCTCCTGGGCTGTTTACGTCTCCAAATGCTAGCAGATCTGTTCAGTGATTAATTAGCATTAATTATTAGATTAAAGGTCCTCTTGCAGTACTTTGCACAACCTCAAAAATTTTCATCAGGCTCTATTCGGAAATGTGGCTTCCGAAATGTCGAGTGATGCTTTTCGTAATGCGCCCCTCATTACTGCGGACACGCACACTCAGGAAGAGGGGTCTGCGGACCCGGAGAAGTCAGGAGCCCCCAGGGGTGGGGGTCTTCTCCCAGAAACTGCTTTCACCCACCACTAACAAAATAGTGATTTGGAAACAGTCAGGTGCTGATTTTGCTCATCTCTTTTCAGGAGCAGCTAGGAAATTTTTTTAAATTCAAAGTATGGCATTGCCTTTGGAGCCCGGGAAGGATTTCAGTCAATACTGAGTAACAATCAGACACAGCCCTTTAGGTGCCCGCCTAACATGTGTGAGGTCCCTTCCGTGGCGCTCATCTTTGCAGAGGTCAAAAGAGAGACTGCAGATGCACCCTTCAGGTTACCCGCACACTAATCCTTTTTTGTTGTTTTTTAATGTAATTAATTTAGGTGTTTGGGAGCAATTCTCCCTCTAGGTGGCTCAGAAGAGTAAATGCAAAGGTGTCACCAGGGCTTCTTGGCATTTCCGGGGCTGGGCTAAGTAGGGTCCCCGCTCCCCCACCCCATCCGCCTGCGGCCTGCTGGATTCCCTGCGTGCAGCCCCTGTGCACCGCGCCGGGCTCTCTTGGGTTAACGCGGGGTTCTGCTGCTGACATGTGGACACTGGGCGGTCACTTTCTCTTCTGACCTCAAAGTGGCTGAGAAACTCACGTCCCCACGCAAACGCCACATCAAGTCGCTGCTCTGCTGCGCGGCACCGAACAGCCCAGCACGTCCCCGCTCACCTTGGACAGCCGGGGCCCCAGGAGCTCTAGAGTCACGTCGAGATGAAAGGTGGACGAACTAAATAGAGCTCTTCAAAAGCATCGGTTGAAACGCATAATGATCGCTGTCATTTTGTGATGAAGGGTTATGGATTTTGTAGTTGATGGATTCGCGCTAGCAAGAAGCAGATTAACTTTTTGCAGTGGCCCAAATGCCCACTGTCAAAAGGAACGGCGTGCTTCAGCTAAAAGGGGGATTCTGCCCTCGCCTCGCCTCGCGCTTGATCGGCTCTAACATTACCAAAGAGGAGACTGCTGGAAAGCCTAAGGTTTTGACAGTTTTGTACTTTAGGCTGAGAAGTTTTGGCAGGATAAAGAGATGATTTTGAAAAATCTGGAAATATTGTATAATGTTTAAAACGATAGTCTGCCCACGGTGTCCTGGGTAATGGTGACTGAAAAAAAGAGAACTTTGGTTTAAGTAAATGAAAAGGGGTGGGAGGGAGAACTAGAAATCCTGAGCTTTATATACATTCATTATATATTTTATATGCATTATATGCTTCGTATACATCTGAGCTTTATATACACATACTGTATGCTTTATATCCGTGTATACATACAGGCGCTTTAATTACATTCATTGGTTTAACCCTCAGTGACTCTGCACAGTAACTATTACTATCCCATTTTTACAGATGAAAAGTAGAACTGAAACTCAAGTGGGATGAAATGACTTGTCCAGGGCCCATACAACGAGTGAGTGAGTCAGTCAGAATTCGAACCCGGGGCCACCTGGCTGCTCCGCCTGTGAGACTCTCCCTCATCTCTGTGCTACTCCAGGTGCCCTATTCCTGAAAAACCTTCATATGGACGATCAAAGAGGAAGGACCTAGAGGGTTCTGCTGGGCATCTGGCTTAAGGGGGCAAGAAGGGGAACTCTGCCACTGTCTCTCCACACTGTGGAAACACACCCGTTGATCTGATCTTGCATTCTCCGTGCGAGAAGTGGCTGGAACAAGAAATGAAACTGCTGCATCGTATCAAAACTTCATTCTAAACTCTGGCACTGTAGTTGCTTTTTAACCTCAAATCCATAGGTGTCTTCGCAAAGAAGACGGAAAAGGGGGCAGTTCAGGGCAAAATAAAGTACAAAGTTAGGCAGAGAGCCCAGGGAGCAACACAGGTAAGAACAAATGTATGAGATTATTGTCATTGACTCTGTGTCAGAAACACACATCAGAAACAACCCTGATTTAAAAGGCCTAGAATCAACAGGAGGAAATAATTTTATCTTCTCTCCAAATCACGGTTACCGTGAATCTTCACTTGTTACCTTTATTCATTCAAGAAATATTTAAGAGTGTCTGCTGGACTGCCAGGCACTGGATAGACAGACAGCAGTCCACCAACACAGAGTTTGTTCCTTTAGACGAAAGGGTTTACAGCCCTTGTGGAGATAAACATGAAACAAATCATCATGCAAATAAACTCATAATTACAGATTATTTTAAGTGCTCTGGGCAGAGAGGACTCTGCCACGAGGGAGGTGACATAAAGCTGATGAACAATTGCCAAGCAGAGTATCTTTCTATAGTAACAACAGAGTGATAAACACAGTCATTAAAATGCCCTCTTTCCGAGTCCACATTTACCACCATGTCCTTCGTGTTTGACTGGAACAGTCCCCACCTTCCGGAAACTTCCACTCTTCTGGTGTTCGGTGCCTTAGTCTCCCGCAGGTACCTACTTAAAACGTGCGTAGAGATCATGGGTAGCGAGCCCCTCGCCTCCGTTCCTGGCCTGCGTGCTCTGCCCTCTGGCACAGGGGCATCCCCGAGGTGTGGTCCCCGGCCGGCGTCTCCTGCTCCGCCTTCTCGCTGCGGAGCCTGCCCTGTCCTAGGCGGATGCTCACCTAGGGGGCTTTCAGCGGCCAACTCCTCTCACCTGTGGGACAACCGCATCTCAGTCTGGATTTGCTACTCTATTTATTTATTTTCAATTATTGTTTACGTTCATTATTATTTTGTGTTAGTTTCAGGTGTCCAGCACAGTGGTTAGACAGTCATATATTTTACGAAGTGTTCCCCCTGATATTTGCAGCACCCCCCTGGCCCCGTCCCTAGTTATTAAGAGAAGTGTTACTGACTGTATTCCCTGTGCTGTGCTCTACCTCCCAGGACTGCTTTGTAACTGCCGATCTGGACTTGTCAGTCCCTTTATGTTTTCCACCGGGCCGCCCAGCCCTCCTCCCCTCTGGCAGCCACCAGTCTGCTCTCTGTATCTGTGCGTCTGCTTCTGTCTTGTGTGTTCCTTAGATCCCATATAAAAGTGAATGCATATGGTACGGATTTGCCACTCGTGAGGTATAAAGTCACTTTTCCTCTCCCCCTCCCATTACCACTGCCAGCTCCGCGGGCCCGCTCCTCTCCCTCGTGGTTCCTTGTATGGGAAACGCCCTCCCTCTCTCAGCGGCCTGTTTGCAAAGACCCATTCAAATGCCACCTTCTCTCCCACGAAACTCGTTCTCTCAGTGTCTCCCATATACATTGGATCTTACGTTTTTGTCAGTCATGTAGGACTCAAGGTACGTGTCTCCCGGACTGAAATCAAGCCCCACACTGTACCTTTGGTGAAATGATCTATTAAAACTTCTTAGCAGAGATTTAAGGTTCATGGAAAATCAGAACGTTAGTGAACCATGACACAAATGTCCATGTCTTAGTCATACTTAGGACAGGTAAACTGACAAACTATCTGGCCAATGGAAGGGATCGATCGCTGTCGCTGTTGTCATCAACACACGCCGTTTGTTGTGGACCCGGTTTATGCTGGTTGCTGGGGCCTGGTTTATGCTGGTTGCTGGGGCCTGGTTTATGCTGGTTGCTGGGGCCTGGTTTATGCTGGTTGCTGGGGCCTGGTTTATGCTGGTTGCTGGGGCCTGGTTTATGCTGGTTGCTGTTCTTCCACTTCCCACTTTCCTTTCGCGAGGGTGGAAAATGAGCTCAGGGAGTTTTATAACTTGCACACACAGCCACACAGTAAACGAGGGACGGCAGCAGGATTTAAAACCGGAAAAATCTCACACCGTAGTGCTCTTTCCAATTCTTTATTTTATTTTTTGAGGAGGGGGAGTTTTTTTAGGGTAATGGTCAGAGACCATTAGCCATGTGCTTTTTGTGATAACACAAGCTTTCCTTTTTCCCAGCCAGCGTCACTGTGAAGTGACATAGCCATTGTCCTCTCATCTGACATTTAAAAATGTATCTCGGTGCCATCGTTCATGGAGGGAAATGGGCTGCCTCCTAAAGAAAACAAAGACAAAAAATGGATTAAGAAAATTGAAAATCTGAAGACCAGTGAACACAACTAATTAACATGCTGCGGAAGTGAATGAAATGCTCAGAAAGTTAACTCAGGTCCTTTCCAGGTAGAGCAGTTAGAAAGCCTCTCACATAAAAAGTCAGAATTTGCGGGCATGAAAAGTGACACCACCAGCACAGAAAGAACACATGGTTCTTTGCTTTCGCTTCTTCCCACCTGCCACCCTTTCAGGTATTTCTAGAGTTGCCTGGTAGATACCTACTGAGGTCAGAAGGAAAAATAGGAAAGAACTAGCACCTCAGGTAATCAACTCACAAAGGGGGAAATCAAGACTTGTTTGGAAGAGGTAAGCTGCCTTTAAAGCAACAGAATAACAAAGTAAGAATCTTGTAAGTGTGAGTAAAATGCTCAGGCTAAATCCCCCAGCCCCAGCCCAGCATTTCTTAGGATGGCTGCCTCCAAGGTCTGTGTATAAAATTGCCACTTAGGAAGGCATTTTACTTTTAACTGGCCGTGAATTAAACAGTCCCGTTTTCCATAGCTTTAGAGGAATTTAGCAGAAGCCTACCTCCTGCATTTAACAAGGATGGACGGGTAATCCGGAATGTCAGAGAATTTTAGAAGTTTTGGTGCTTTAGAAGTGGCCTGAGAAATCTTCTAGTTCCACCCACACTTGGCAAAAGAGAAACCTAGAGAGCCAGAGGTGGGGAGAGACTTGTCCAAGGCGAACGCAGTTGTAGCTGATCCGGAACTAGAACCAAGGTCTCTGGATCTGTCCTGCAACGTGTTTATTCTGCCAGGTCGCAAAAGCTAATCAGAGAAAGAAAATAACGACGATCCACTTGCTACCGGAAGGCAGCGCTGCACGCCTCTGCCGCCGGGGCCCTGAAATCGCCGGCAGAAGGAACTAGCCCCCTGGATCCAAGAAGGGAAGTAACGTGAGAAAGTATGTCTCCTGACCGGCACCCGACAGAGATGCTAGGAAATGTAGGTCAAGGGCCCTGGGAATTCCTTCTTCTCACACAGTTTTCTGGGAACCGTGTCCTTCGGCAAATCCAGCAGGAGTATGTTCTAGTTGCAGTGAAAATTCGATGTTCCACTGACAGCAGATTGAATCTCAGACCCTCCCGTTCACTGTAAAATGGTGCCCAGTGCCTGTCCAAGGCGGTTTTGAGTTCGAATGTCCCTTCATCTTAATGAAAGGCCCTGAGAGGAGCAAGCCCGCGAGGAGTGGTGGTGCAGTTCTAATTTACAGCGGTGACGTTGATTCACTCCCAAAAGCCAGAGTGATTTTTTTCAAGGGCTTTTAGGGGAAGACTTAGTGGCCCTCTGAAAAGTGAGTCATTTACCCCCTTTTGCCCACCTTATTATATGCAAATAAACATAACCCGTGCACGTTGGGCCAGCACCCATATCCAACGTCACAGGGATAAAGCGCTGGTGAAACTTAGGAAGGAGCTCGCCCGCTTCCTTAAGAGACAGGAAACTGGTCCTCAGGACGCCAAGGGGGTGGCTTGGGGAGCACTGCCTGGTCCCAGGGACCATCGTTCAGAAGCCTTGGAGGAATAAGCGGATTCTTGCCCCCTGAACCTGTTGTCTGACATGATTCGAACTGAACCATGAAGGCCCGAAAAGTCTGGACACAGTGACCATACATTCAGTCCCATTTACTCAACGAGCCAGGCCAGGATCGTCAAATCAATCACAGGACTGCGCCATCTGCCTCCTCTTGCACCCCATCATGATGAAGTATGACTCCGTAAGTGTTCAGTGTGGCAATTAGCTCTGCATGTCGAGCTGTAATGGGGAGAGGCCGAGGCACATTTGTATTCAAAACTTCACTAGTGAAACGGAAAGGAAACCGCTGTCCATATTAATAGACACATAAAGCGTATAAATGGGATGATTCGGTTTCACTCTGTGTGTGCCCAGGATTGTGCAACTGCAGGGACGCGCAGGTGGGAGGGCACAGAGTGACATCTGGCTCATCCAGCTGCGTGCGACCACAGCCGGGGACCCTGTCCGGAATCACCGGGTCAGACGGACTGTTTCTAAAGACTTTCCCAAAAGGCAGGCCCGTCACTTCCAGGACTCATTCGTTCTGTTATTTAACAACCTTCACTGCAGTTTGATCCCAGTTCCCTTCTCATCTCTCCAGAAACAGAGAGCGGCTGGCTGTGCTCCTTGTAATATAACCCGTCATGTGGCAGAAGGCAGCTTCGGAATCGCCTCCCAGCCTGTAGTTCAGCCCTCCCGTCCTTGGGTAGGGCCTGCTTCTTCCAGCTGGGCCACCGTGTGACTCTGAATGCTCTTCAACCTCCCCAGATGTCATTGGCTCAAGAACCATGGGACAGAAAAGGACACTAGAGGTCGTTCTGTCCCTTTGTTTCACAGATGAGGCTGAGGTTCACCCAAAGAGACATCCTCAGGGCTCACGATGGATGGCGTGGCAGGCCAGACTCGAACCCGGGAGCCTTCAAGGCCAAGGTCCGATGCTCTAACCACTGAGCAAAACGGGCTAGGGCACCGCCTCTGATTCCTGCTCAGCTATATGGCTTCTATGTCCTTTGTTGCGGGTTCCTAGGTCACCGCTCTTCTTTAAGGCTGAGATTTTTCAAACACCTGGGGCCTCTCTATTTTAAGCGTTATTTGTTAGTAGCCTTTCCTCTTGCATGTGAAAACAAGTCAATCTTTCTAAGCCTATCTTATGCTTAGCGCGGTACAGATTATGTTCTGTTCCCCTTTATATCTCTGGTGGGTCGCTTCAGCCTCCCCGTTAATGTTTTCCCCTGTCCCCAACACTTTAGCATTGTCTTTTCCTAGGCTTCTTAGGTGACTTATAGTCTTGTCAGGATGCCCCTAAGTTCCACTTTAGTTCTTTGTGCAGCTCTTGGCTGCCCATAGGCACTTCCCCTCAATTTTCTTTCTCCATTTGCAATAAAAGTATTTCCAAGAAATGCAAATTGAAACAATACTGAGATGTCATTTCTCACCTACGATTTCTTCACCTGTTGGGCTGGTGAAAATTAAAAAGTAGGAGAGCACGTTGCTGGTGAGAATGCGGGCTGGTGCAGCCTTGTTGGAGGGGCATTTGGCAATACCTGACAAAACTGCGCTTGCCATCTTCAGACCTAGCAGTCCACTTCCAGGACTACATTCTAAAAACTGCCTCCAGCAATATGAAAGCACGGAGGCGTTGGCTATTCTGCTCAGCATTGTTTGTAATGGCACCGTATTGGAACCTGTAAATGACCATAGGAAAGTAGTGAAATAATTCACGGCACAGCCACAAATGGAGTACAGTCCATGTGTAAAAAAAAAGAATGCGGGAGATCTCTGTGAAATGATATGAAGTTATTTCCAGGATATATTAAGTGACAAACGGAAGGTACAAAGGAATATCTAGAGCAGCGATTTTCAACCTTTTTCCTCTCATGGCACATAAACTCAGTACTAAAATTCTGCAGCACACCAAAAGTATATTTTTTGCTGATCTGACCAAAAAAAAAATAGGTATAATCTTGATGCATTCACAGCGGGTAGCTTTTGTTGTGTTGGCTGTTGTCATTTTTTAAATTTTACAACCTAAGGGAAAAGAGGTCAGTGCCCCTGACTAAGTAGTCAGGCATGTGCCGCCTGTTTTAAACATCCTCGCGGCACACCGGTCGAAAACGGCTGATCTAGAGTATGCTGTCCTTCAGTGGAGAAAGGAGGAAAGCATACAGAGATCGTCTCAATTTTGCAGAAGGTTCTAAGCAAGATAAAGCAGGAACTCTGAGATTGGCTTCCTCCAGGAGGTGGAATAGAAATTCAGTATAAAGATGGGGAAATAATAGGGAGGGAGTCGCAGGAGTGAGTATACCTTGCCCTGGACCCCTGACTCTTAGTAACATGCTAATGTTTCACATGCCCAGTAAGCACATACATAAATCTGGATGCAGGGAACCCAAATGTTATACAACCCATAAAAAATGAAGCTAAATGGGTTACAAGTGAAGGACATAGCTACACTGAGGAAGGAAGGAAGGAAAAGAGCAATCTAATTTACTTTGGGAAATCGTGTTTTGACTAAGGCTAAGGGCAGAAAGAACCACATGGGAACATTGTGCTCCATAGTTGGTACATGTCTACACCAGGATTGAACCAAGAAGTAAATACATTGTGCGTAACGAAAGGTTTCTCACTGTCAGACAAATAAAAGGATACATATGAGGAAAGTGAGAAGGGTAGAATAAACTCTGATATTGGATTGGGTTGGGTTGGGTTGGATTGGATTGGATTGGATTGGATTGGATTGGATTGGATTGGATTGGATTGGATTGGATTGGATTAGAGGGGTCAGTATGAACTCAATCACATGCAGGTAGATGCATATAGAAATACAGATGTGTGCGTGTGGGTTCGCATTCGTATATGTGTTTCTTCGCTGTGTCCACTGAGGGGAGCCGGAAGCGGTGAGACCTCCCTAGCAATGAACACACTCAGCACCCATAACTTGGTTTTTCAACACCATTCTGCAGTACAAGAAACCAGGGCTTCTTGGAGAAATGGTTGACACCAAGGGTAGGAAGGGAAGATGCAAGTTGAGTCTGGGACACCTTATGGTTCCAGAAAGGAATTGTTCCAAAAATGATGAAGACATGTTGAAAAGACACAGGAGCCCAGCTGAAGGAGCACCCAGTTGCCACAGCTGGGACAACTTGAACAATGAAATAAGTATACTATTAGGTTATAAGTCAAAGGATAAATTAATGTGCAATACTAACATAGATATATAATTGAATAAGTAAATAAATGGGGAGAGAAGGGGCAGCTCTCCCTCACAGTTTAATTCTAGTTAATGAACATACAAAGAATAACAAGAGAAAGACACCATTAGACAAAGAGCACATTTGTAATTTTCTGGCAAGATCCACTGATGGAACCTAAAAGTCATGGGAGACCATATAATGTACAACAGCAGAATCACATAGCCTCAAAGCATCTTCCACAGACATTGATTACTACGAAGGGCAACGTAAGTTTACAGTAGAAAGGTGCAGCAGATATGACCTTATCCAAATGATCAAAGTTAATATCAGTAGTAATAAAACATATAGAAATCATATACCCCCTGATATGTTGCACTAAGACCAAAATATCACTTCTGTGGTGTTCCTGTTAAATGCGTAACATCAGTGTAATTAATCATTAACAAAAGTTCAGGCAGATCCGAACTAAGGAGCAGTCTACAAAAGTGTCAGATCATGAAAGACAGGCAAGACAGAAATGATCACCGACTGCAGACCAGCGACATCTCATGCAGTGAGGTCCTGAAATAAACCCTGGACCAGAAAGAAAACGTTAGTGAAAAAACTGCTGAAATTCAAATGATGTCTGTAGATTTCTCAGTAGTATTCTGCCACTGTTCATCTCCTGGTTTTGACAATTAAGACTGTGATTACATAAAGTATTACCATTGGGGGAAGCTGGAGGAAGGGCACATGAGAGCTCTGTACTCCTTCATAACTTTCCTGCAAGTCTAAACTTATTTCAAAGTAAAAAGTTTCTAGAAAGTATTTCTCAGGCCTCTTCTGCAAATGGGTCATAGTCCAAAAGTTCATCTATAGGTTCATTCTCTATTTTTTCTGAGAAATTATATTTGCCTGCTTATATGGTTCCTGGGTCAGCCCACAAACGCTTGCTTAACCTGGAATTTTTGTGGGTATGTGTGTCTCTATTTATTAACTATTCTCACTATAATCTAGAATAGAAACAATATACTTTGACTGTGTTCCTTAGGGCTTTCACAAGGGGGACAATGGATTGAGAATAGATGATACATGTTGAGGGTTCCTGTACATGTGAGTTCACACACACACACACACACACACACCTTTTGAACATCGGGGACACAGATTTCTCTAGTTCTAAACCTCTAAAAATGTCCTATGTGGGACCTAGCGAAGGAGGAACTGGTGAGAGAACGGGCCAGCACACTGAACTCTGGGAGAGGGCACAGAAGACGTGGTCGGAGTTGGCATTGTCATGACTGCTTCCTGGCCTCTCCTGTCTTTCTTGGGAGAATGGTTATCGGAGTATTGCTGCCTCGCACCTAGAAAATGCTACACAGAGTTGCCCGGAGGAAAAGCAGCTAATCACAGACCTCATCTTTCGATTCGGAGTATCTGTCCTTGTGATGTTCAGTTTGGGGGTGCGGGTTTTGAACTCACCCTTTTCTCTGTCCATGAGCCTCCTGATCAGCAACCCCATGACTTCTTGCGCCTGGGTTTCAGCTCCTTAAAAAATGACTGTCGCAGTCGTTGAAGCTCTTCCTCAGAATTTCCAAAGTGAATCTCGTACGTTCCACGTAGTTTTATATTAAGTCCAGCCATCCCCAAATAGCCTCCAAATCGGGTGAAGATCTATCTGGCTTTTAGTATGTGATAGGTTAACGTATAAGTAAGACTCTAATTCTTAACTTACTATCACTAAATAGCAGCATAGGGTAGAGCATCTGCCGTGGACACCTGCTGTCCCTGTGCTCTATGTGTATGTGTAGTACACCACTTAATTTTACTACAACAACCCATGGGGGAAATTACCCCTGTTTTACAGCTAAAAAAACCCTCAAGCTTCAGGAAGGTCATTTTACTTGCCAAAAATATTTTACTAGCAAAGATTTGAGAGCAAGCAAGTTGTAGAGCCGATTTTAGAAGCAGGTCTGTGTGATCTGTGTGCCAAGCTGCCCGCTTGCCGAGGTCTCCGAGGCCCATCTGCCAGGCCACCCGGCCACTTAATAAAGACGTTGAAATGAGTAAATCTTCTGAATGCCCCACGCGAGCCTCTTGAATGTTTCCCTTGATTCTTGAACTACACGTTCATCTCTGTTTTGCCCATTAGAACACCTTATTCGTAAAATATCAACTGTTAAGTATTTTGTGGACTTTTTCTTGAATTCTGCCTTCCATCTTTTGATGAGTAAAGCAGAAAGTGTTGAGCTTCTAATGCAGTGTGAGGAGCTAAATTAACAAAAGCTTAAAACAAGATGGCATACATTTACTGAATCGTTTGTACTTATAATGTATTGCCATATTTTTTGTGAAAATTTTGAAAAATTTTGCAATAAGCATCTCAAGATCATGATGAGACTGAGAAACTCTTTCTATTGAAAATACCCTTAAATTATGTTGAGCCCAGCCAGGTGTGGCTCAGTGGTTGAGCTTTGACCTATGAACCAGGAGGTTGTGGTTCAATCCCTGGTTGCGGGCTCGATCCCCAGTAGGGGGCGTGCAGGAGGCAGCCCATCAATCACTCTTATCATTGATGTTTCTCTCTCCCTTCCCTTCCTCTCTCTGTGAAATAAATAAATAATACAAAAAAAATAAAGAATAAAAATAAATTATGTTGAAATGGACATGTACTGAACAGCTATAATGGGTGGGATGCCTAATGCAAATGTCACTTCTATTATGGATTTTTCTCAGTTTAGAAAATATATGCAGTAGTAAGCTGTGTAAATGTCCAAAATGAGCAAACATACACGTGCGCGCGCGCACACACACACACACACAGCAAAACAAAAACAAAAATCCCCTGCCATTTATTGGGTATTTACTATGAGCAAGTTGCTATATTAATTTACTTTCTTATATTTGCTCATTTAGTCGTGTAATAGTCTTCTAAGTTAGAGACTACTATTTGTACTTTACAAGTTAAGAAAATCGAGCTTCAAAAACTTGCCAGTAGTTTATAGAGCTAATAACTGGAAGAATCAGGGTTTCAATCCAGTTGTTGTTGTTTTTCCCCTGACTGAAGCTTATGCCTGTAATCCCCATACTTCAGAATTTCCCTGGCAGGAAGTATTAAATATGGCTCAGAAAACTTAGAAGGAGAGAAAGGCACTTAAACAAGATATGTTAAGCTTACATTTAATTTGCTCTATTTTGTGGTTTGAAAAAAGAAAGCAAGAGGGATTTGAGAGAGTGATTGTGAGATCAAACATTATTTTATCGTTTGTCCCAAAACACTCTGGCTCCAAACCCAAGGCCTCGCTGCTGCTGCTGCACATCCGCACCCCCGTCTTGTGATTGGTAAATTTACATCGTGTGTGTCCCTGGCAGCTTAAGACAGGCACAGATGCCAGTTTCAGAAAATCCTGAAAATCTCAGCCTTGCTCTAATTGGTCCGATCGATAAAACGCTAATGAAAAAATAAATCCAAACCTCTACCCCAGTAACTCTGAATTCTGACCACGAAGATTAATGTAACTGCCTTACAGAAACCCCTCAGTTATCACACAGTAAAAATAAAAATCCTTAAAAAAATTAAAAACAGCCTGGCCAGCATGGCTCAGCAGTTGAGCATCAACCTAGGATCCAAGAGATCGCGGTTCGATTCCCAGTCAGGGCACATGTCCCGGATTTGGGCTCGATCCCCAGCAGGGGGCATGCAGGAGGCAGCCGATCAATGACTTTCATCATTGATGTTTCTCTCTCTCCCTCTCCCTTCCTCTCTCTGAAATCAATAAAAACATAAGAGAATAAAAAATAAATTGAAACATATTTGTCTTTTATAAAAATTATTAATGTTAAGCTGGTAATGTAAGGATTACCAGAAATTCTATGTGCCAGTGTCAGCTGTTCTTAAATGCAGTTCCACTTTTACATTTTCTCAAACAACAGAATTCCCCATTGTCACTTGTTGGCCTTAATGCCATCTTGATAACACATCTAGGAATTTCAAGCTGCTAACTGCTTGAGCATTAGCAGCTCTCTGATGTCATGTGGTCAGAGGAAACTTCCATTTATTTGCAGCATCTTTAGCAGCAAAAGGCTGGTAGGACCTAGGTCAAAGCCCGCTGACTGGAAGCGGCAGCCTGCTCGGAGTTCCTGGAATGCTTTTTGCTCCCCGAGCTGTCCCTTTCCTCTCCCAGCCTTAGTGTCATCAGCCTAACAGGATCAGACAGCTGGAGTGCATCTTGTTCGGTCCCCCGTCTTGGGCAGCTCGTATTTTTAAATAATATATCCGCAGATTGAGACCAACGTAGATTCTCACCATAATAATTTTCAGATCTCAATTTCCTTTTAGTGTTTAAAATATGGCTACGGTGTGATTGACTTTTTTTTCCATTTCTTTTTTCCTTTTAATTGAATGTATTGGGGTGACACTGGTTAACAAAATCATGCAGGTTTCAGGTGCACGATTCTACAACACATCATCTGTACACTGTATTGTGTGTTCACCTGACTTGCTTCCAAGTCACACCTCTGTCTATCACCATTTATCCCCCCTGTACCTTCCTCCACCTTCTTTCTCACCTCCCCCCCCCAGCAATTATCACACTTGCCTGTGTCCATGAGGTTTTTCTCTTTTTTTTTCCATTTTGGTCGATCCCTCTGCTTCCCCCCCACACACATCCGGCCACATGATGAATTTTCACACAGACATCCAGGAGCTTATGCACTGAACTGGCCGCTGCCCCCTCGAGGCTGCTACCTTGGGACATTAACTGGACGGACTTGAGCGACACAAGGAGTAGCTCAGAATGAAGAGGCCCAGTGGACTTGAACTCACTCCAGCCCCTGCCCCTTCGTTCTGCTTCTGCTTCTCCCCAGCCAGGCTTCACGTACAGTGTCTGTCACCACCATCTGCATTTACCCCCAGCCCGCTGCAATCTGGCCACTTCTCTGTTAGATCTGCCCTGCTGGGGTCCCTAGTGGCCCCCACTCACTGCACTAAGCGTCACTTCTCTGTCCACCACCGTCACTAGACAGCGAGCTCGGTGCAGGCAGGCACCCTCTGTCTTTACCACCCTGTCCTCGTGTCCAGCACACTGCCAGGCGGACGCGGCACCCTGCTGGATGAGCGAGTGAATGAGTCGATGAGTGCATCCATATATTCTTGCCCTTCTTTTGCACATACAAAACCAGAAGCCCTGAAGGGGGCATGCATTTTGCCCAAGGTCATGCAGCTGATCATCGGCAGAACCAGCACGTGACCCCAGGCTTTCCAACCACCCCCCCCAATTTGTTCCATACCACGCAGACATTGCCCAGATTCAGTTCTGGCTTCCTCACTTGACTTGCTTCCAAAGCCCCCAGTATGTTCCTTTGGATGTACATGGTGGCAAATCTCTACTCCTTTGATTGGTGGCTTTAGTACGTGGACTCCTCCCAGTGTTACCAGGATCCTCTGTTCTGGCCTCAAGCCACGATTCTCAGCTACTCCTGTCCACTAAATGGAAGCCAGAAGGTGCACAGGAACTGGGTGTTTAGTACAAAAAAAAAAAAATGAGTGTTACAACCTATGATACGTTACAGAAACCTATGGAAGTGTATGGAAAAGAATACTCCAGCTTAGTTTTAGCCTAAAGTATTGAAGGCCCCACTGGGGGACCATTATCAGTGTCACACTTCAGAGTAATCTGCTTAAAAATACGCATTGAGATGATTTGACTGTGTTTATATTTGTGGTAGCCGGGAATCCCCAATTTTTTGTGGGAAGGAGCTCTGTGAGATTGGTAATCGGGTGTCTGCATATGTGTGTACCTGTGAGTGCTCACTGAGCACACAGGCGCCGAGGACTGAGGGTGGAGGGTGCAGGGGGGTTGAGCTGTGTCTTCTGGAAGAAGAGGCCTCATTTCTCTTCGGCTGCCCACGCCCACCCGCCTCCTGCCACCACCACCACACCCAGCATCTGCCAGGCCTCCCTCCTGTAGCTCATGGGTATTTATGTTTCATTGGTTGGTTTTCTGATTATAAAAGTAATGTCTTTTCATTTTAGAAAATTTGGAAAAGAGGAACCAAAATCTTGCAGCTCAACGATAACCAACAAAAGGCAGATGTCCTCTCAGGACTTTAGACATATTTAGATTTTTCTCTTTTTGCATACGTGGCATCATTTTTTTTTTTTTTTTTATGAAGTTCTGTATTCTGCTTTTTCACTGAACGTTATGTAATGAGTATTTCTGTGTCATTAAAAATTCTTCAGAAACATAATTTTAATGACTGCATAATATTGCTTTTTATGGATGTATCATAAACTTCTTAATTAGGCTCCTCTTCTCGGTTATTTATGTTGTTTCCAGGCTTCTTTGTCTTTATCTTGTGTGTGTGTGTGTGTGTGTGTGTGTGTGTGTGTTTTGTAAATAATGCTGTGATCAAGATTCTCATGTAAAACTTCTGTCTACATCTCTGATTACTTCCTGAGGGTATAATACAACTTCTGAGACTGGTAGTTATGCAGCTTTTTAAAGTTTTCAATACATATTGTTAAGGTGCTTTTCAGGAAAACTTTACCAATTCATATTCAGCCAACTAAGGCATTTTGAATGTCATGAAAGCCACTGTAGTAAATTGGAGGCATGTCCGTTTCCTAATGAAAATCCCCATGAGACGTAGGGAGACATCGAGCATCCACAATCGAAGGATTAATTGCAATTGACTTAGCGAGGCCCCTGCATGCAGCAAACCAGAAGCCTCAGGGAGGACCTGGGAGGGAGAGGGCCATAGACGTCACCTGAAATGAACACCAGGCCACCCACTGGCATAGGAAGAAGCTGGAACTAAAGTTTCCCAAATATATCTTGTGCACTCGGTAGTGTGCACTTTATTATCTACGCCCCACCTGCATCCTAAAAGCTTTTAGGGGAGCACCGTTCATCTGGGACTGCCCCTTATGGATTGTTCCCTGAGCGCCCCAACCTGCAAACTGAGTAACCAGGTTTCAAAGCAGAGATCACTGTCCCCATGATCAGTGGGGCCTTATCCAAACCGTCTCTACTTGATTGTGGATAGGATCATGCATATCTGTATACATCAATCAAGCCTTTATGAAAGGCCGTAAAACATTAAAATGGCTAAGGGCATAGACTCGAGCCAGACTGCCCGAGTTTTCATTCCTAGCTCTGCCACTTAATAGCTGTGTGATCTTGGGCAGGTTCCTCGATATATCTGTGCCTTAGATTTCTCTTCTGTAAATTGAGGATAATAATCTTTTTTTTTTTTTTTTTTGCTTTAGAATTGTCATGAAGAGTAAATGGGTTAATAAATGTAAAGTACTAGGAACTTATTTGTTAGCTCTCAGGCCCATAATAAGTGCCATATAAGAATCTCCTACATTTATTATTTCAAGTAAGAATTAACTTCAACCAATGAACTAATGTTAGATAATAAAAATATTTTAAAGTAATTGCTGGGACTCTGTGGGTAGAAGGAAAACTTTTTCCAGCTACATTCCCAAGAATATTCTGGTTCTGTCCCTGAAAAGTTTTTTATACATCAGACATTTTTTAAAAAAATCTAAGCCTCTATTTTGTCTAAGACAAGGAATTTCCTAAATTAATACTGAAAAACTACAGAACTTCCCCCATAATCTCACAAGCCATACATAACAGTGGCAATGACCACAAAAGGCATATTTCCTTTCAGAACTTTTTTTTTTCTTCGCCATACCTCTTCTGCCGGATCCTTCTAGACAAATCTCACTGAGGTTATCAGTGTGTGTGCGGAATTTGACAGTTCTAGCCCCAGAAAAGCTTAGTCAGACTCTTCATATATTCATTGAACTTCCTACAAGGAACCCTTCTCAATCGAATTCCATTGAAGGGTCCTGGTAGACAAGTGAGCTAAGTGGAAAAGTGTTCAAGTAAAGGAATCGCTCAAAGAACCAGGAACTGCTTGACCAGCAGAAATCGGGCCATGGGCTGGAGAGTCTACAAACTCTGGGCCACCGTGGATAATTGAAAGTCGTCGTCTTCCAAAGAGCTTTAATTGAATATTTGGAAATCCGTATGGAAATAAACTGAGTCAACTCGATGAGAATACACACAGCTACACTAAGCAGTATAATCTTCAAAAGAAGAGTCCTAATTAGAAAGATGTCCTGCGCTTCCTGGACTTGCCATTCTGGCCGTTTTCAATAGTATGCCACTGGGAAAATACAACTGTTCCTGATCAAATAATTCAAGCCACCGTGCTGGGGCTGACGGGTGGGTCCTCCCATTTCCCTCTTGCTACTTGTTTTGGGGATAAAGCGCTGCAAATTATTCAGACACCAATCAGATTTATCATCCTGAGCCTTTTGATGACATCCATCTGTTTATCTAAGAGGCCATTAAAGAGTTATTGAGTTACAGCACTGTGGAGAAAATTGGGTTATCATCTAGGTTAAATCCAATTCTTGCATCTGCCATCTTTTCGGCATATGTGGCGTGTTCTGAAATTACCCTGACTTGCAGCCCTGCACTACAAGAATACATTTGCTTCATAGCCTTTTTTATGTCATTTCTAGAGGATTTCTAATGCATGAGCAATTTGCGGTGCAGGGAAATGTTGACAGAGAGATTGGCAGTGCATCCTCTTGTTAAAAGTTCAAAAAGCCTAATAGGGACTGTGCCAGCTTAAAAGCCTTATCCCAGAGCGGGTACTGCTCAATTCTGAGGTTTGTATGTAGACTAGCCTATTCAAAAAAAAAAAAAAAAAATTTGTCTCCAGGTCATAAAGGTAGAATTGTGTTAATCAGAAAATAAAGATAAATTTTATCAAGTCCGAATTCAAATAGACCAAAAAAAAAAAAAAAAGTGAGAGCTCATCACAAATAGTGTTAAGTAAATACCAGCAGGTAAACTGATAAGACACAAAGGACCCAATCTCCCCGAGTGAGGGCCAGGTAGGAGTTCAGCGCTTATCTCGGAAGTCAAGCAGCTTAAACAGCACTGAAAGTCCTGTTTCCTGAGCCGGCTGAAGAGGCAGAGGGCTGTGTGAGGAAAACTAATTGAAATCAAGCGAATATGTGCCATTTCCTGGAGATTCTGTTACATGCTGACCGCAGGAGCGCCAGGGAAAAGCAACCGTAAGTCAGGCACAAGCGCTGGTTTGCTAGTTTTTCTAGCATCTGCCAGAGAAATAATGAAGGCTCCACGAGTAAACCATTTCCTTGATTTGTTTATGTCAAACAGGCCAGAATTCTGGGAAGCCTAGATTTTCTGGGAATCTCTGAGGATGACAGCATAGCTGCTCTTCCTTAAAATCTAGCTACTTATTGACTAGAATTTTTAAATAAATGGCTATTTATTGGCCATTTAAGGGAGTCCTTCCCATCCTATTTCACAGCGTCCTCTCCCTGTCTTCCTCATCGTAAGATGAGCGCTCTGAATGGGAGACAATAGCTGTGCAGCAGCCGAGCGTGATCAGTTGAGGCCTATGGGCTGGGTGTTGCTGGTTTCAGAAAGATGTCCCGTTGTCTGTCTTCCTGTTTGCTTGTCTGTGACCTTCATACAGCTCTGTCCTTGCTGTGGGCAGAGAAGCTGGGTCTGGAGGTCACTCGTGGCGCCACAATGAGAGAAAGTTATTGCCAAGGCAGGATGACCAGGGACCAGGACACAGACCCAGAGTAGCAAATAGGAGGCAGAAGAGTCTCCTGGGAGGATTTCATACCCTACTGCATTCGTCCAAGAAGTGAATTTGAGTTGGACTGAAAAAGCCCTCGTTCAGTATAAGAAGCTGAATACTTTGTGTCTTTTAAGAGCTGTGGCCTTTCTCTCTTGGCTGCCCTAGTCCACCCATAAAACACTTCTCTAACTTGCTCACGTCTGAAATTCAGTGCCTTAAAGTAAGTTTTGTTTGGGAAAAGGGAGGAGTGAGGGCCCTTTGGGCCAGAAGGAGAAAGCACTTGGTTGCTCCAAAGCTTTTGTGTGGGATCCACCCTATGGATCATCTATTAGGTAAATATTTTGACTTTCAACCAAAATGGTAGAGGGAAATATACTGGCAACTCTCCTTTCATTCATTCAAAGGCTAGTTTCAGAACACATGTGGACTGTTGCACAACATTTTACTTAATAACTTCATTCATTTTAGTGTTCAGGTAGGAAAAATGACATTGAGAATTCTCTAAGAAGGTTTTCAGTCAGTTGATGTTGTTAACGCAGATACAGATACCTGCTGGGATGGCTAAAAGCAAGCTTCTGAAGATGTAGTGGGAACTGGTGGGGACAGTAGGCCTGGGAGAACCAAAACGAGACAGCAACAGTAAGGCCCAGGGCTAATACGACCACTGTCCTCTTCGTCTTCCCATCCCCTTATCTCCTCCATGCCTCTCCAAGCTTCTCAGTCGGGGGACATGTGGTTGCTGTCTGTCTGGAGAAGATCTGTTGCCTTTTCGACCTGTCAGTGACATTCCCCTCCATGTCTTGGCTTCACCCTATGGTGTCCTTAGAACTCAGAGTCCAAGGCCAGAGGTGCCTTGTACTTGCTGGGCTGACTTCTTCCAGCTTGAAGGTTACCTCTCTGGTCACTCTGCCTCTCAGTTGAAGTGGCCATTCTCACACTGACCGGTATTAATTGGAGCAGATAGCATAACCAATGGGTCACCAGGTCCCTGCCTTGTTTTCGGTTGCCCTTCGTTACTGACTTGGGAAGTGAAGGTGTTGTTTACGTTTACAGGTGTTTCTTGAGGGTCTATTTTGCAAGAATTGGATACAGTTGAATAAAACAATGAATTGTTAATTATGCACAAACTTGAGGAATAGGAAAGAAAATTTAGATACCTTTCTGAAGAAGACCTGCTATCTCCTCAGGCAGAAAATAAATAAATGTGTGAAACTTCTATTTCTATAAAAGATAAAAATGAGAGAGAAAAAAACACTAAATGTTAGGGACTGAATTCTGTTCCCCCAGATTCATGTGCTGTAGCCCTAACCCCCAGTGTGACAGCATTTGGAGATAGGGCCTTTAAAGAGGTGATTAATGTAAATGAAGTCATAGGGCTGGGCCCTAATTCTATAGGAATGATGTCCTTATAAGAAGAGGAAGAGACACCGGGGATGTGTGCACACACACAAAATAGACCATATGCAGACACAGAGAGGAGGCAGCCATCTGAAAGCCAGGGAAAGAGGCGAGGCCTCAGGAGAAACCAAACCTGCTGACACCTTGGTCTTGGACTTCCAGTCTCCAGAACCATGTTCTGTTGTTTAAACCACTCAGTCTGTGGTATTTTGTTATGTAAGCCCTAGCAGACTAATACACTAAAAGTTAAACAGAGTCCATAGGAGGTTTTCAAGTGAGGATTAGGACATGGGCGGACAATATTGAAGGAGGTCATGTAAGTGGAGGGGCTCGTGAGTAAAGAAAAGTCAGGAATTGGAGTGATTTAGAAGCAGGGAGTTGCTAAGATAGACGGAAGATGGTAGGGAGGCCCTCACTCCCAAGCTGCATTTGGTTTTGATCTGGTGGGAACTGGGAAACCACTATGGGTTGTTGAGCAGGGACTGACCTTCAGATGCAGGGTTTTAAGAAAATGAACTTTGCCACAGTACACAAGCTCAACTGTAAAAGATTAAGACCAGAAGTGGAAGACCAGTCACACAAAAAATTACAGTCATCCAAGCAGGTAAAGGTCCAGATAGTGGTAGAAAAAGAAGGTATCTGATGAATTGGAAAGTTATTACAAAGTAGGAATTGATAGGACTTGCTGACAAAATTGAATTAAATTGACTAATAAATCATTTATCTTTTATGCATTTCAGCATTGTGTGTCTCTACCAGTGAACTCATTAAAGAGACTTTTATGTTAATAGCAAAGTTCTTAATATAAGTAGATTTGAGATCTCTTTTCCAGTTGAATAAAGTTAGCGCGCTGTTGGAATTACCCTAAAGATCTTAGTAAGCAAGGCATCATTAAAAATTAGGTAATCTCTATAAATAAAGCATTCATACATTTAAAATTTACTGTCATTAGCTAGTTTGGGGAGGGAGAGGGTCTAGCCTTTGGAATTAGGTTATCCTAAAGGACAAATGGAGGAACAAGTTCAGGGCCTTTTTTTTTTTTTTTTTTTACAAGAACAGTTTGGAAAGCGACTCAGAAAGAAATCCCTCTATACCAAGATATCAGTCCCTGAGACAAAATGGAACATGGAATGAGGGTAAAGACCCAGGGATCTAAGTAGAGTTAATTCATTTATGAAATAATATTGCTAATGTGTATTGAGCACCTATTATGGACTAAGGGCTTTGCATAGATTGTTTCATTTATATGCTTTGAGCACTTACTGGGTGTTGGCTCTGGCTGAACAAAACAAGAGTGGTCTCCGCCTTTATGAAGCTTACTTTCTCCGTGTGGCAGATCATCATCAAACAAAGAATCACACAAATATGTGCCTAATTACAAACCGTGCTCATTGCAGTGAAGGGAAATACAGAAAGGCATGAGAATTCCTCATTTAGATTTGACAGTCAGAGATGGCCTCGCTGAGGAAAAGATCTGCCAGTGGAAACTTTGAAGAACGGCCAGGATTAGCCAAAGACTGAAGAGAGATTTCAGGGCAGAAGTGAGGCCAGTGATTTGCAGAGCGCCGGAGGGCCGGCTGTTGGCTTTACAGGGCTGTGGCAGCTTTGGGCTGAGGTCTAGTCGTCAAGAGACGAGTTCACTCGCGGAGAGCTTGATCCCTGGGGTCCAGGGCCTGGATAAAACCAACCATTAAAGACTCGGGCCTTGGCTTAAGGCACCACTCAGTCATAGGGACATTGAAAGTCAAAGTAGGAAACCGAATACTAAGAATCTTGGATACGAAGTAAAAATGAGACAAGTGTAAGAAGCTGATGAACCACTACCTGTGAGGTCCCCACATTACCCAGCCCAGGACCTGCAGGCACCAGCTTCAGTGGAAAAGGCTGTGTGGCTTCGTGGTGAGAATGTCGGATTTGCGGCCCCTTCCTCGGCGTTTTAACCTGGGAAGACTCAACCTTTGTCAAAGAGGGACAGCACTGCCTGTCTCGGGAATAGTTAATGCCCACCCCATGCCTAATTCAGTGCTTGACAGACAATGACGCTCTTTCTATACGTGTCTCCAGTTCTTTTGCTGTTCTGTTTGCTTTCTGTTTATTTGGGTAGCAACATGGAAATATCTACAAGCCTAATAAAATGCATGAACTTTATAACCAACATTTACTTTGCTGCTCAGAGGTCGGTCTGAGTCTCTTCCAGCTTCTTCTCCGTTTGTAATTGTGTCTCACACTTTCGAGGCTCTCTGAAGGGAAGTCCCCTCATTGGGAGCGGATAAAGGAATGAGTTATAAATTTCCCAGACAGAGAACTCAGGGCATGCTCAATTAAGGTGAGATGAATGAATAATTGCCGTATAATTACAGAGATTTGGCAGCAATCAGCATAATTAATTAATTGCTTAGATAGTGTATATTAAATAATAATTTTAAAGCAGTTTTTGGTAAATTATGTTTCTAAGTGCTTAGTAAACTGAATTCTAACCTCTCATTCTCAGAATATTCTTTTAGTTATAAGCCTACCATGTTTTAATTAAAGAACTGTTCTGACAGTTTGGGAGAGAAAACTTTATTTTCCGTTTAAAACGTTTCTAGCATTTCAGCTAAGCAATTTATCTAGAACGATTTTCCCTTTAAAAAGCATAGTAGACAATTAGAGGCACAGTACAGTAAATTTTCTGCCTTATGGATCCCAGCCAAAAACCATACAACTTTTGTGCTTTCTAAGCAATTACAAACCCAAACGAGTAAGTTGTCTGTCGTAATAGAGCTGCGCCGAGCTGCCGTAACCGTGGGAGGCTCTTCCGGCCTCCTCAGAAGCCTGAGAACAAAACTGAGAAGGCGTCCGTCTGCTTGAAGCCAGGATGGCGCCTGCATTTTCAGGTTAGGCAGAGCGGGGTCATTGCGTTTGCTGTTGATGTGAATGGAGCGAGCGCTCCTTTTCAGGACGTAGCCTGCAAAAGGTGTGTAATACGCGGCTGGGGGTGACACTGCCTGCCTGCACTCGGATAGCCCTGCGCTTGGCCAGACCCTGGGGGAACATTCGGGGAATCACAGTGGGAAGACAGGAGATTTGCTTAAACAGTGATGTCTGCCAGGAATTACTGAAACCTCCCTTTAGCTCTTTCTCCAGAATGTGGGAGTGAAGGTAGGCCCAGTCCGTATAGTCCGATCTGTATTTTCAGTTGGGTCAGGGGTAGGTTAGTGACAGCTAGTTGGTGAGGTACGCTGGTATTCAAATATTTCCCCTATGACTTTTTTTTTTTTTTAAGTTTGGGAACAAAAGCATTGCTTGAGAATATTTAAATCCTAGTAAATATAAACAGTAAACAAAACATGATTAACCTGAAATATTTCAGCCAACCGCATAGCTATAGAAATGCTAGGTTGGCTTAATCTCTCTAAGGACTTGGCAATATTTTTCCCGTAACAAGTAGGTTTCGCTGTTTTATAAATTTTTCAAAAATATTTACTGAGTACAGGCAAAATCCTAAGCACTGTAAGCAGCACTAAGTAAAATAAACACACACTCCACCCTTTTGGACACTGTCTAGTCCCGGGGGCAGAGAGAAATCAAATGGTGCCACAGTGTCTTTTCTGCAAATGAGACCTTTGGAGGAATCCCAGCAGCTAAAAGTGGAGCAGCTCTGGTAGAAATGAAATGGGGCAAGGCACCTGCCATTCACATACTCACTCAAACATTACAGAAGCCCTATGTGATCAACGTGCTTATTACTGAACATTTGTAGATGGGGAAGCCAGGTAAAGCACCTCAATCCCGTGTCCAAGATCACACAGCTAATCAGTAACACAGTCAGGCCTTGAACCTGGACAGTCTGGCTGTGTGCTTTCAGCACAGCTGTAGGGGCGCCCTCTGCAGGATGTGTAAGTAGGGGGCCGATTTTTATTTTCAATTGTAGTTTACACTGAATGTTATTCTGTATTAGTTTAAGTAGGGGGCCGATTTTTATTTTCAATTGCAGTTTACACTGAATGTTATTCTGTATTAGTTTCAGATGTACAGCAAAGTGGTTAGAAAAATCATGTACTTTGCAGAGTAGTCCCCCTGCTGTTCAGGTACCCACCTGGCTCCATACATGGTTATAACAATACAGGGTGGGACAAAAGTAGGTTTACAGTTCATATGGAAAATAATATGATAATAATTAATAATATAAGAATAAACTCTGTGTTTCTCATCCTCACAACTGTTAACCTGCTTTGGCCCCACTCTGTATTATTAACTATATTCCCAATGCTGTAATCTACATCTCTTTGACTGTTCTGCACGTTTCTTTATAAGCTGAATGTGGGTGTGAACTCAGTGAGGCTGTGTGATTGGGTAAAGGGAATGGTGAGGAAGGGAACTGGGAGCTTTGAATGGAATAGATGATAGGGTTGACTGGGAAGACCCTGATTATGATGATTAAAGTTGAAAATAGCCCCGGGCCGGTGTGGCTCCGTTGATTGAGAGTCGTCCCATGCACCAGGAGGTCTTCAGTTCCATTCCTCACCAGGGGTCAGGGCACATGACATGCCCAGGTTGCAGGCTCAAGGAGGGTATGCAGGAGGCAGCCGATCGATGGGTCTCTCTCTCTCCAAATTCAATAAAAACATTTTTTTAAATTGAAAATGAAAATAATGATCATTTAGTTGATTTCAATCCTTTTAGAAGTAGATAGTAGATAAATTATAAGTAAATAATAATCACTGTGAGTTTCTTTGAAAGGAACATTAGAGATGCTAGACAAATTGGGTCCAGTGGCTTCAAGGAAAGCATTTTCAACCTGGAGCTGAGGTTGCACTCACTCCCGGGCACCAATAAATCAGGGAGCCAAGAAGAGGCTGTGGGCGATGGGCGGGAACCGGTGGAAAGAACAGCACAGAGAGGCCTGGGGTCACGAAGGAGTGGCGAAAGCTACGTTCAGGAGCCAGGAAAATGTTCAGAAACTAGAAATCAAAATTCACCAGATGGTAAAAGCTAACATAGCAAAGATGATGCCAAAAAGCACTTGGAAATGGGGCAAAGACTGCCTCAGACAGGAAGCATCTCTTGCCCGACCAGCAACCCACATTATTTCAGGATGAAGTCATCTTCCTCAAGCCCTCAAGTAGAGCGCTCTGCCAAGACTGGCAGGTGCCGTCAGCCCAGGAGGTAGCTCGGCTCGCACTAGAGAGCTCGCTTTTCTGAAGGGCCCAGGGATCAACCCTGGGTTCAACCTGAGCCTGGCCCTGAGAAAGGGTGCACTCAGGAGGCGAGTGGGGGAATCTCAGCATCTGGCTAGAGAAGACCTATGATCATTAGGGCACGGACCAGAGGCCCGAGGAGAAAGTGAGTAATGTTGCACAATACTTGGGCCAACTGTGTCCCTGTCATTTGCCAAATCAGTATTGGATTTTCATGACTCTTTTCCTTAAGCCCTTTGTGCTCTTAAGAATTTCCTGTGCCCAATAGTACATGAGAGTGAAAGGGCTCCTTGGAAGAGAAAGGGGAGGCAGTGAGTCACAACATGGGCTTGTATGTTGTTTTTTCCCCCTTGAGAAACTGAGAAGGACAAGCTTTGGATGGGCAGTTGCCAGGCCCCTTCCAACTTAGGTGCACCGAGGCCATAGCCTAACTCAGTAGTGTCTGCCCGCACTCTTGCTTTTCCTGTGTTCTCTCTTGCTTGCCCAACCAAAATATTCGAGTCATTTCTGACTCGTCCCACAACCTCTACATTTAGCCTAACACTAGTGGTGACCCCTTCCGATATCTCACGTACTGTTTCTGTAGATCGAAAAGCCAGGCACTTTGTGTCTTTTGCTATCGTAGGTTACCTTTCCCGCCCGTTATGTTCGGTTTGTAAACGTGGACTCCGATGCTTAGACAGTGTATTTCGGCCCCAGGTGAGTGCCACCTGCGCAGGCCCGCCCGACTCCGGTCCCGCGTGCTTTTCCACCTGCGTGCTCACCTGGGGCCTCTGGGTTTCCCTCGTCAGCCTCCGCTCCTCCAGCCCACCTTCCACGTGGGCTGCAGGTAACTTCCTCAGACGCAGCCAGTCCACCCTCTGGCTTGAAGATCTTTGAGTTTTATGAGTTCCTCACATGTGAAATACTGCCATTTGCAACAACATGCATGGATCTTGAGAGCAGCATGCTAAGCAAAATAAATCAGGTGGAAAAAGCCAAGAACAGTATGATTTCACTCGTATGTGGGAGATAAAACTGAAAGCAACAAATGGACAAGACAAACCAAACCTCAGAGACACAGACGACAAAGGAAAGGGGGCCGGGGGGAGGCGAAGAGACTAAAGGGCGTCATTTCTCTTTGTATCTGGCCCACTGTGTCTTTTGGCAATCCATGCTTCCGAAGCACGTCTCAGCAGAGTCCTGGCCTGTCCTCAAGCATGGGAGATGGGTACCCCGGTCAGCGACAGGGAGGCTTGAAGGTAGGACGGTTTCATTTCGCCACGCGGGGTGCTGGAGCCATAGGCTGCTCCTGTCAGGTTCCGGCCTGAGTCCCGTCGCTCCCGGGCGGAGCCGGCTGTCAGGAGATTCTCAGCAAACAGCAACAACAACAGAAAGCATTAAGCCGCTTCTTCCTAATTATGTCGCCCTCTAAATATCTAATTATCGTTGAGAACAAATTGCTTGCTGCAGAGATGATATTATGGGGGACCGTGCATCTGCTGGGCTCCTGCCTTTGAATTCCTGAGTCGGTGCTGCAGCTTCTGGAGCAAAACATGTTGCCACCTGGACACTTCATTATGATTTCATATTTAAATGCAAAGACTGGAAGAGAGGTTCTGTTGGATGGACTCGGCTCCTTCAGGCACTTGCACTCAGATATGCATCACATGCACGGCTTTTCCAGGTTTCCCAGGAAGCTGGGCAGAGTGACTAATTGAGCATTTAGAAGGACAGAATTACAAGGGAGCAATGGGAATATTGTTATGCCAACAAGGTGACAGTGGGATTAACTTCTCTAATTCTTTCTCTTATCAGTGCACAAGGTCTGCAGCTTTTTATGACTTTCCTCAGTAACTCCTTGGGATTTACTTAATAAATGCTGATCCAGAAAGTACGCATTCCCAAAGATTACCTGATAATTGCACCTACTGTAATATGCTTAAAGCTAATTAACATTCAGTCTTCGCTTTAGAGAATAGAAATTACCAGGTACTTATCCTATAATTACATCTTTGTGCATTTGCTATTGTAATCCGTGGCATTAACTATATAATTAAATGATGAACAGTGACTGTATAAGTAGAGAGTGCTTATGTAAAATCTGTGCCTTATCCAAAAAAAAATAATAAAATAAAATAAACAGAGCCAAAGAACCATGTCTCATTGTAAGTTCCATTGTTTCCAGGGAGATTGTATAGCACATCAAGAATTAATAATAATACTGCTAGCTCCTCAGAGGTGGAAAGATGATAACACTGTCAGGAACATGTCCATTGTGGGTCATCTCAATACTAAGCAGGAGTTGCACTGAGCAATTCTCACTGTTTTTTTTTTCCCCCAGGTCTCCATCAAATAACAAGTACTTAGAAGTCCTCTTACGAAGTATGACCTGTCTCTAAGCTATTAAACCTAGTAGTTTTGTGTCAGATGCTTTGTGTAAAAATTCTTTTTTAAAATGTTTTCATTTTATTATCATGCAAATATACAGTCATTGTAAAATATTGAAAAACACACAGAAGAAAGTAGAAATCACTTATAATATGATATCAGTGTTAACTTTTTGTTAACACTATGCTTCCAGTCTCTTCTAGACGAATCTCTTGATAATGTATTGTTAACATTCTAATGAAGTCTTATTTCTCATCGTATTTCCCATGATCCTCTGAAGTATTGATAGTCCTTAAATTATTTAACCATTTTTAATGGACATTTAGATTACTTCCAGCTTTTCATCATTAATAATTATTCTTTTAGTCCTCACTGTGTGAGGTTCCAATAAGATAATTTTCTAAGTGTTGTGTCTTCATAAAAGCATATTCTGGATCATCCGTTCTCAGGAATGACCTTGTGACCATTTCAGGGTCTGAGTTTGCATCTGCATTCACAGTGTCCTAGAGCCAGTGCGTGCCACTTTCATTGTTGTGGACCGATGAGAAAGGGCAGAGGTCTACTTGACAGCGATGGCAAAGTTAGTTCCACCGAGTGACACCAAGACTTCATAATGCACAAGACAAATGAAGGTTCATATAGAGACAGGTGGTGGCAGAACTGAGTCATCGCGTGGTGGAAGCACAGATACGTCAAACTCAGAAAACCCTCAAGAAGTTGTTCGTACCATAGTCACACAGCAAGCAGTAACCAAGGCTCAAGTGAATATCATCAGTCACCCTAAATTAATGCTGTTGATCTGAATTTTATTTGTTTGTCAATATTGCATTTAATTTGTAGATTTACTTTAAATTTGGTTAGGTTATAGAGTTGTGCAAGAACTATAATCATAAAGAGTAACTATGTAATTTCATATTTTCACACATTTAAGTAACATGGTAAAATTAGTATAAGTTGGCATTGGGAGGGTGGCCTGTAAGAAGTTTTCTTTTAAAGTGGACCTATACATGTTCTCAGTCCGGGCTGCACCGCTCCCGTAGCTACGCAGCATGGAATTTTCTCTGTGCACTGATTTCATCCTCTCACCGTCTAGTTATTAGTCAGCCCGCCCCATCCTACCCTCTGGCTCCGTCATAAACCAAAACGGTCTTTCTCTCGCTTCCTTAAAATACTCCCCTGCCTTGAAGAATATTCTTCCTGTGTATAATATTCTCCTGGCTTCCTCCATTCTCTCTGTTCCCTTTCTGCTTTCCTCGCAGCTTATATACCTCTCTCCAGCCATTAAGTTCAGTGTTCCTTAAAGCTCTGCTCTAGACCCTCCTCTCATCACTCTGTCCTCCAAGAACCCCCACCCAAACCCAAGGCTTTCACGACAGTTTCTCATGCATTTTAGCTCCAACCAGACCCGCCCTCCAACCACCTGAGAATGAGCCATTCAAGTAGCTCAATCAGCCTACGCACTGTCATCCCCGTGACCTAACTCGGATGACAGACGCTGAGGCATTCCTGGGAGAGGTCTGCCGAGACTGCAGGTGAATTCCAGAGCACCCAAGCATCAGTCTTTAATTAGAGTCACACATTCTAAAGCCAAGGTGACACTCTCACAATTGGTTAATGTTGTTTTGGATAACATGTTTCTGATGTGTGTGTTTAGGGGGGAGGCCCAGCTGAGACAACAGCCACAAAGTCCCTTGTCCTTTTGCCTGTGGTATGGACATTCACCTACGTTTGCATAAATAAGACTCGCCTTTAGTTTGACACTTAGCTCTAGGTACAGTCAGCACACCAGCTGGCGCAGGTGTTCGTCGCAGGGAAGCCGGAGCGGCCTCAGAAGCCCTTTGACGGTCGTCTCTGCACCCACGTCGCTGTGGGTGGCGACCGCACAAGCACCCGGGGAGGGGAGGCCAGTGGCGTGGTGTTGGCATGTGGAGCCCAATAAGCACAGACTGGGCAGCTGAGGGACTCCATTCTCATCACTCTAATAGGGTTAACTTCCAGTTATTTATTGAACACAAAGACATTTGATTAAGCACTTGGTGGAATGAAGCTTTCCCTGCCTTTCTCGTTCATTGCCTGTTTTCACCATATCTTTGTTAAAATGTGCAGTAATGAAGCTGGAGAAAGGTCCTTTATGTGGCTCATAGCACCCAAAACATAACATTTTTTTTCTCGGATCAGCTTTTGAAAATTGCTACTTCTTGTTATTTTACTCCCCCCTGCCAAGTGCACTAAGTTTACTTGCTACAGGAAAAGATTATTTAGAGAAACGTACACTTTCTATATCCTTTTTAATAGCTTGGGTTACGATACATTTGATGGTCCCTAAAGGACACTGTCAGGTTCGGAGCAGGAGCCAGTCAGTTTTAGGTGCTAAGAAATATAGCTCCGTAATGATTCCCACTCATATGCAGAGATATTTTGCCTGCTTAACGGCACCTTTTAGTATCTGACACCTCTGCTTTACAGGTTTGCTCAATGGCCCCTTTGCCTCTGTGCCAAATTAGTGTCAAGGGAGGTTGCCGGTGAGAAGAATGTTCAGTTTGGATGTTAGAGTTATGGTCATCGAGTTGGAGGCGGTCAGTCTGGTTTCTCTCAAATGGGACTTTTTACTGCTGGTGCAGACTGGGGACTCGTGAAACGCCAAAGGAACTCATTTCTCTTTAAAGGTGCAAATCAAGGTGTGTGGGCATGCAGCGGCTCCTCCAGCCACGGTGTTAAGGGGAATTTTTTTTTTTTTGTAAAATATTTTTTACCTTCCCTGGGTAAAAATAAAAAAACAAATTATATGTTCATCTTATTTTTAAGATATGCTTTTAGTGGCAAATGAGAGCTTGTAATATATATAATAGCATACGTTACTACATTAAATACATGGGTGGCCAAAAGAGAAAGTTGAGAGTGAGGACATTACTGGAAGGGGAAATTTGGGTCAGGATGCAGGGAAGTAAGGGGCAGGGTTCCGGGAGCCCAGGGGAAGTGGGAATGCCGATTATCTATAAACTGCCTAAGCCTGTGAGCTTCACCCAAGGACAGACTTGGGACTGGGCCTGTTGGTTGTGTCTTTGTGTTTTGAAGTACAGGGGTTGCAAATAAATGAGTTCTTTTCCTGCAGAAGCTTCATGTGGACAGTGTATCCGATTAAATTGTGCATAGAATTATGCCATGTTTGGAGCAAATGACTGTCAAGGTGAATTGTCTCCTCTATCTTTAGGCCCACTTATTAGATTTTGGTTCCTCAGTTTCTTCTGTTTCTAGATGTATCTTCTCAAAACACTGTAAGATCACTTAGTGCTGAATCTGTCCCCTCAAACTGGACAGAAACTTCCAATCATCACAAAAAAATAATAGCTTTAGTTTTCTTTTGTTTTGACGATTAGATTATCTAGCTGAGATCTATTTAACTTGGTCAGGTAAGGTGGTAAAAGTTTGTTTTTCCTTAATAAACCTAATAGTGGTTTTTCTTGGATTTTTTTTTGCATTGATCAGATAATTTTATATATTCTGAATATTCTACGGTTTAAATGGGACATTATTAATTCAGCTTTTTCGTTCATTACAAATGTGTGATGCAGAACTCACACACTTACTGAATGATAGATGCAGGGTAAGAAAGCAACAGCTCTGTCCTTGTGTGGGTGACAGGAAAATCTTATGACGTGAGACTCATGGATGTGAAGAGGGAAAAGGGCCTCCAGAGGCTCCTGAACCTCATCAGATCATTTTTCGTTCTATTCTCCTGCTATATGTACCCAGTTCATCTAGAACCAGGGTACCTGAGGCTTATTTCTTAACTCTCGGAAGGATATTTCTGAAATGTCAAGATATTACAAAGGTGGTTTTTAAAAAGCAGAGTTTGGTGGCTTTTGTTTAAGAAACATGCCAGACAGTGCAAACACAGCCAGTTATTTACTCCCTGTTGAAAGAGTTTGGTCAAGTTTTGGGTAAGAGGCCACTTACCCGATAAGGGGGGACTTAGTTTCCAAAAGTGTAGTCTAAAAATTATTTAATTTCTCCTTGTAATTTAATTGATATATCTGGTAAAGCATTTCCTGCCCTGTTTAGCCACCAGTATTTCCAACATGTGCATTAAACCTCACAGACTTCTGGGTGGCACAGAATCTGTTCAAAGTGATGCTGCTCTTCTAGTTTCCTAATAATACAAATAGTGGACTCGAGGTTAGCAGTTTTTCATGCCTATTGTATGTATCTTGTCAGACTGTGAATTCTTTGGAAGCAGATTAGGGGAGACTCAAAGCCCCACAAGCCACCCATGTCACTAAGTCACAGGACTGACTATTGCACAAGGGATTTAAGCTCCGAGAAAACTCTTTCACCATCACAGAGTATTTAGATAGAGGGAATTCAGGCGACTGGGGAAAATGGGGGAGAGTTGTTTCACAAGCCCGTTTATGCCCCTGCGTTTGTCAGAGCAATTCTAATTATATTTGTACTATATTACAAGTTAAGTGATCTAATGAAATATTTCATAAACTAATAAACTGTTAGCTCAAAAACGGTTTCTCTGAAAATCAGTCCTTCAGAAACTGTCGAGACAAGTGACTGTTTAAAAATGCTGTTGAATCGTATGTGGACGTGTGTGTCATGAAAGCCTGGGGAGGAAGGAGCTTCGAGGAGAGTATGCTCAATTGTGTCCAATCCTCAGGAGCAGGAGAAGGCCACCGACAGGTCCCCTCCAAAGCCACTGCCGACTGTGCAGGTTGGAGTTTCGTTATGTGAGTGAGAGCAGAAGCTGAGTAAGTGTGGGATGGAGGGAGATGGGTGCAGGGCCTGGAGACCGAGACTGTGCGGCTCATTCAACAGCCAGGGCATGTGGTGAGAAAGGAGAAGCGACAGAGAAGATAGATGACTGTCTAGGGCCGAGAAGGGCTGCATTGAAGAGCAGGGCACAGAGCATGATCGAGGCTCTGGATTTGCATGCTGTGTGACTTCTAACAACGTATGCAACGCCTTCTACAAAATCAAAATAGTGATACGTAATTCAAAAGATTGGTAGGAGGTAAAACTAAGCGCCGCGTAGAGAGCAGAACTGTCTTCTTCTTTATAGCTCAGCTTTCTTCTAGGAAGGTCAGGTCCCGTCCAGCTCGAAGACGTTGCCTTCTGCTGAGCACGCGGGTGAATTAGCATAGGCACTTTGGGCAGGCTGGGGACTGCTGAGTTGCCTGGCATCGAGAGCACGGATCTGGCTGCTCCCAGAGGAGATTCAGGTGGCAGGGGCTGGGCAGCAGGGATGGCAGGGGGCAGTGGGAAGCCAGCAAATGGGACAGACAGCTGGCATCGTGTGAAATGTGATTCCTTCCCCAGGAACCCCTCCAAAAATAACTTCTGTAATGTCCACTGAACTCACAAATGCCCAGTACGGATATATTTATGGTAAGAATGGAATAGGGGTGTGAGCTGACTCCTGTGTTACATTATAAAACCTCGTGCCTTGAGCATAATTGATGCAGAATCTCAACAGTGCTAATTAGCATAACCTCTGATTGAAGATGCCCCGGAGGGGATTGTTGATGGCCCACTGTCCACCAAGAGGCCGGAGGAGTGGAGCTGAGACGATGGTTAGATTTCTCTGCTTTATAGGCCATCAAATTAACGACTGGAACAGAACTTCGGCGTCCGTGGTTTTTCCCCTTAATTTTGCTGTTCTTTGGGAAGTCACATTGAGCTTTGTTCAGGAACTTACTGTCCTTGTCACTGTTTATGCAGTAAGCAATACTTTACTCTCCCCTCCACAAAAATCTAAGAGCTTTAAAATTGGCCGCAGACAGGTACAAGGTATGTAAGGCGGTAACACCTAAGGGAATTTCATTCCTTCTCTGAAATTACAGGCATTGGCCAGGCCTCTGAGAGATGCTGGGGTTGTAATAGAAATGCTCTGGCAATTTCCAAAAAAATCCCAAGGAAATTTCATTTTTAAAGGAGCTAACCAGATACTGGCCGTCATTGCGTTGTTATAATGGTCAGCCATATGTTCTTATAAAAGAAATCTTGATTCTATTTGCTTAAATTAACAGCAAAACCACATGGTGTCTATGATGCGACCACATAACACCCCTGGACAGTGAGAGTGGCAACATCATTTCTTAAAAATCCACCAACAATATCGACCTCCTGTTTAGACAAAAGCAACCATACTGGCTTTTGCTTCTTGCAGACCGAAATGGCAGGAGGGGTTTGTGTAGAAACATGTGGAGTCTATAAAATGAGCTTTTAGTTTATCCCCTGGTGGTCACCATGCCTCCGGGTCAGTGAGACGGCTCCCAATCGCCCAGTTGTAACCGTGGCCTCCCTCGCAAGCTGTGTGTGGGTAACTCCAGTTTACGTGTCCTCTTAAGTAAAACGCAGATCGCCATGTGCGTGAGATCCGGAATTATGATCAAAACTGAAGTACGCCAAGGTGGGCTATGTAATTAAAACAATCTCATCAAAAGCTTCTTTCTTTATTTGCTGCTCCGTTCGTGTTCTCTTGGTTCCTCCAAAGATCATTTCTTTAAAAAAAAAAAAAAAAAGCAAAACAAAATAAAGTGAAAGGAGCATTTTTTACCTTCATAACTTTTGCCTGAATGATCAGAGATTTGCACAGGGCTTGTGCCCACCCCGCTGTTCTCATGCGGACGCATCAGTTCCAGCTCCGGGATGCTCCCCCGAGAGCTTAGGACCACTTCCTCCCCACCCCGCCGATGATCCTTCATCTGAGAAATGCCCAGTGAAAGGTCGTCTACCCGCCTCTGCCACCCCCCGCCCCAAGAAAAGCCACCACCCCTGCTTTGTGCGTTCAGCAGACGCTTAGCGAGCACCTGCTGTATCCCAAACCCTGCTAAGTAGCAGGCAAATCAGGTGAGTAAGACCCAGATCTTGGGCTCCAAGGTGTTAATGTCATGTGAAGGAGGCAGCCATCGAGACAAGTAATCACGATGAAGTATAAGAAGAACTCCTAACTGAGATGGCCACGAAGCGTCAGGGGCTCAGAGAAGAGGGAACACCTAATTGTATCCAAGGGAGATGTGCAGAGAAGTCAGAGAGGCCTTCACAGGGGAGCTGGTGTTTGAACTGGGTCTGGAAAGATGCAAGGAATTTGGCAGGTAGGTCAAAGAGGGAGCAGAGATGTTACCAGACAGAGGAAAGAGCATGAGCTGAAGGCCTTCAGATCAACCAGGGGGATGAGGGAATGTGAGGGGAGAAAATGGGATGCATGGAGGAGCCCAGCTAGATTTCTCTGCATTACTCTCACTGTCACAGTCATCATCTTCATCATCAAACCACATTTCCCTAATTCACTCCACTAATGCAGTCAGCAGAGTCACTGCAAAGGCCATGATGCCCGCAGTGGACGGATCCAGTGGTGTGCTGTCTTCCTGACGAATAGTATGTACTTTTCGATTCTTGTTCTGCCTGTGCTGTATTTTTAAATTATAAAGTAATTCGTGGCCCACAAGTTGGAAAGCTTAAATTAACCAGTAATCACAAAATAGCTTTACAAAGCTATTTTAAAACTAAAAAGTGCCAGGATCCACATGGTTTTATAGGTGAATTGTTTTAAGCCTTCAAGAAATAGGTAATTCCAATGCTAATTAAACTATGTCAGAGCGTAGAGAAATAAGTCAGCTTTTTCTGGAGCAAATATAAATGTAACACAAAACTTAAGAAAGAAAGCACAGTAAAAAGACACTTTGAGAAAATAGTTATACGGTTTATTTAAAATAATAAAGGCGTAAAAAGATTTAGTAAATTGTGAAAAAATAATAATGAAAAGAATAATGGAAAAAAGAATAATTATCATAGATATGAAAACATAAAGCCATAGGAATTTTAATAATATGTGACATAGACTAAGTACACAAACCAGTAAGATAATACCGAAATAGGCACATATCTTGTAATTTAGCACAATAATGTAGAATATCAAATAAGTAGAGGGAGAATTATTTTTCAATAATAGTATTGAGGCAGTTGGTTAGTCCTATTAAAAAAAAGTTCCAGTTGGATAAAATAAGACTGACATAAATCTATTAGATTAAAATATGAGTAAGCATTTTTACAAATTTTTTATTGGGAAGACCCACCCAAGAAAAATTCCAATGGCTGTGACTGCAATACTGACACATAAATTTCAGAATCAAAGTCACAATGAAAGACTAAAGCCCACTGCCAAACTTTAGGACATTTATCATAGAGTCAATATTTCTAACATATTGAGTTCCAAATTCATTAATTTTTAAAAATAAATGTGCCAATTGGAAGCTAGACAAAGGAAGTGAACAAGCAGTTGACATACATACCAAAGAAAGAAGCAGGAATGGCACGTAAGAATGAAAATATGCTCAACGTCGCTAAAGGTTAAAGAAATACGACTTGTGACTATAATAATCACTTATGGCCTATTAGACAAGCAAAATAGAAGCAACTTTATCACATCCAGTGTCGCCAGCGTTTGAAGAAGGGGGCCTGTTCATACATTGGTGGAGGGATAGTTTGACAATATTTATCAAAATGTGGAATGTACTTTATCCAGTCTTTTAGGAATTAACGATATTTGAACAAATATTCAAGGATAGATTTAAGGCTATTGATTTCAGAATTTTATATAATAATGAAAAGTTAGGAATATCCTAAATGTTCATCAGAAGGAGATCCAGTTTATCCAGGCAGATATAAAAACTGAAGTGCCTAGATATACCGTGGCAATAGTTGAGTGAGGGAAGTGGGTCAGATGTGAGACAGCAGGGAATAGAAGGGACTACGGAGAACCAGAGAGCATTTACTTTCCCAAGGGGACAGCCACTATCAGCCACTATCACCAACTCTTCATTGCCATGAGATGATGCTGAGCCAAGCTGCCAGATTTCCCAATTTTTCTGGAAGAGCAGCTAGAAGTTGGATTTGAAACCTAATTATAAAACGCCATGTGTATCATATATACATGTGAAATGTGACTTCAGAACGTGAATTCGTACCATCTGGTTTATACAATGAAATGCTGGGTTGTGGTGGGTGGTTATGTCCCCCCCACATTCGCTTTCCTTTCCCTGAGAGAGGAACACACACCCACCCTCTGCTGAGTGCCTTGGAGAGCCTCCCGTGGACTGCCCCGCCCGCTACCAAGGCCGGGCTCAGCCGCGCGGCTCAGATACCTGACCAGACAAATGTGAGCGGAGGTGACACGCACCGTGTCCATCTGCCCCGCCTTTCCTTCTGCCTCTGTCCTAAAGAGGGGCTGCCGGCCTCCTGGAATGGGACAGCATGCGAAACTGACCGTAGCAGATGACCCCCACGCCGGACGTGTCATGTCCACAAGAAATAAATATTTGCAGCTATAGGCGCTAAACTACTGAGGTGGTTATTGCGGTAAAGCAGATGGATATAAACACTTGTGAAAATTTTGACAATTTTCATTGACATGAAGAGATCTCTACAATGTGTTATTAAGTGAAAAAAAGCAAACACTAAAACACGAGTGTATGATAGGAAACTATGTAAAACTTTATATATTAATATACCTTCTTATATTACATATATGATGTATTAAAAAAATGGTCTGAAAGATATGCAAAAATTGTTGATGGTGATTGTCTTGAGATACAGAACTTAGGACAATTTTTACTTTTGCTTTTGTATTTTCCTGTATTTTTTACTTCCTGTGACAAGTCATCTTTAGAAAAAGAAAGTAATTAATATTTTTACTTGATCAATGGTTGAAAGAAGCTCAAGAGCCGCATAGAGCATTGTGAAATAATCTCATTAGAACTTCCTCCTCAAAATAGTAAGTGTCTGTCTTCTCATCAAAACTTGATTCTAGAGCCAGAACTAGCCAAGACACTTTCAGAGAAAGTCAAAGTGCAGAAATTTGCTTTTCAGGATTTCAAGAATTATTCTAAAGCTATAGTAATTGTGACAATGTGGCATTGGCACAATACAGATATATAAAGCAATAAAAACAACGCTGGGAGTCAACACAGTTCCAGAAACCTAATTCATAACAACGTTGGGATGTGGACTGGCAGGAACAGAGTGGAGTTTCCAATAAATGGTGTTGGAAAATTGGTTGTCCATAAAAAATTTTTAAAAAGTAAAGAAAGAAATTGGACCCCCTACCTCACATAATAACTCACAATGAGTGCCACATGGCTTAAACTTTTTAATATAAAAGGTAATATTAAACATTTAGAACACGTCTACAAAAGATTTTAATGACTTTGGGAGAAGGGGAGAATTTCCTTACAATACAGCTCAACCCATGAACAAAAATTGATCAGTTGAACTACATTGGAGAACTTGTGTTCATCAGAAGACTTCACTTTTTTAAAAAGTAAAAAGATAAACTACCAAACAGGAGGGATTTTTTAAACTTGCAACTGGCACACAATGTTTAACAACTTTTGAGTGCTTCCTGTGGCTTAGATACTGTACTCAGCACTTTGTATATGCTAATGTATTTCATTTTCAAAACTACCCTGTGAGACAAAGTGGGATTGTCCTCCCCATTTCAATAGCTAAGCACCGAGGCTCAGCGAGGTTACGAAACTTGCTCAAGTCCACACAGTAAGTGGTAGAGCTGGGATTTGAACCCAGGCAGACCTGCGCCAAAGTCTGTTCTAACCACTTTGTACTCCCTCAGCTATATAGAATGATCATCCAAAACATATAAAGTATAACTACAAGTAAATAACAGAAAGACTAGGAGTACAATGGAAAAAAGGCAAAAGATTTAACAGTTACTTCACAGATGAGAAAATATTGATGGTCAATAAACCTATGAATAGAGCTCAATCTCACCACAGTCAATGAAATGCAAATCAGAGCTACAAGAGCTAAACCCAGCAGACGGGAGGATTAGGGAGTTTGCTGGTATAAAATAATGGCAAGGATGGGGACTGCTCTACCCAGATGGAGGGCCTGTAAATTCATAAATATACTAAAGTCATCCTCATAAGAGTTAGTTGATCCATATTTTGGTCCTTTTACCTAAAGTTCTTGTGGGGGGGAAAACCCCACTATCTCTCTTTAAGCTACATTTTTCTTTATTTAACACAACAGTTTATCTAACACGGACGCGTGAAATAGTCCCATTAAAAATAGAAGCGGAATGTTTCGATGTATAAAATATGCATATGGAGTTTATGAAATGGCTTGTAAAATAGAAAATTAGTCTTTAAACATTGATGGAAAAATTGAGCCTCCTTCAAGTCTGTTTTAATTAAAAAGATGGTACCCATTTGAGTGAAAAATTATTTAACTTCTTCTTTCAGAGCCTCCTTAAGGATTTTTCTACCAACTTGGAGGGGTTGACAAACCCGAACGATAATTGTTCATCGACTGCCGAGGTTTAGTTTTATTTTCTAATCTGGTGCCCTTTGCCTCATTTCTCACTGTTCCTCGTATGATATTTATCTTAAAATATTGAATCAGCGAGGGAAGCATCCGAAGAGTACAGCTCAGTTCATCTCAAACCACTACGTCTCTTAACCCTGACCTGCCAAACAGTCTTAGGGATGTTATTATGAAAAGGCCAGAGAGGGGAAGAATTTTTTTTTTTTTTTTTTTTTAAAAAACTTGCCTGTTCCAGAAAGGTTCCTAAGATCGGTGCTAAAAATCATCACGTGTAAACTATCGTTTTGGGGTAAATGGTTGTGTTAGAGACAGTGCCCCTCAACCCCTCAACCCAGTCCTGCAGAATTAAGTCGCAGCCGCGGTGGCTCCTGCCCGGCTCCTTTGAGGTATTGATCGGGGACAGAACCCAGCCCCGTCCACAGCTTACGGGGACCCAGGCATAATAACAGGGCAAATTATGTTTTCTCGCCCGCAGCTGCACGCTGAGATTGTTTTGGAGATCTTTCAACTTAACTCACTGTAATCGAGTTGTAGCCGCCTTTGTTTTAATAAGATGCTAATCTCGAGGCCTATCCTTCGCCTCAGCGCCTCTACGCTCCGTTAATTGCTTTCTTGTCCCCCATTAAATTGCCGTCGCGATTGCTTCGCCTTAACAGGCACTTTGGGCTTTGTGTTCTGCCCCTCGCTCTGCAGACACACACAGTCCCAGCATCTTCCCGAACAACAAAAATTACCTCCTCCCTCCAATCCTGACGTGCTTCTTTATGAATTTGGTTCCGAGCTAGTGTCCAGCCAGGCAGCTACGCGCTATCTCCTCTCTTTCTTTAAATCTTTTTAAAAAAAGCAGCGCAGAGTGGATGGCCAACATTTATTTCTAGATAGAAACTGGCATAGGGCCCCCATTTATTGTTTTATAGAACCAATTAAAAAGACAAAGGGGTCTCTTCTGCCCTGGACACGCAAGGGCGACTTCCATTAATATTAATGGAAGGGAAACACTTGCCTGGGGATGAGTGGGGCCGTCGTGTTAGGGAAGAGAGGCAGCATCTGGAAGGAACGTGCCCGTGGTTTTCTCCAGGGAACCTGCACAAAGAGCCAGCGGCTCAGTTCACAGATGCCTTTTCCCTCCGCGCCCCCGGCTCGTCTGTGTGTTGAAGGAAGTCCGCGAATAGCGTTGAGGCCGTTCCTCCCTCCGCACATCAATCGGAGGCGAATTTGTTATTTTAACCCAAGTGACACAACTTACAGGGGAGTTCAGTAATGGAAAGCAGCCGGGGGATTTGACAGGCTTGGGCTGACGTGAGCCCTGCGAGACCTGCCTTTGGAGGCAGAGGTGAAAGTAGAAATTGGTTACCTGCAGAACTCTGTACAGAGCGGCTCAGTTGTCAAGGGAGACAGGCTGTCGTGTCAAGCTCATCTCCTGACACATCTCGCCTGAAATCTGTCAAAATCGGCCCTGACGCCTCAGTGCAGCGTCCGGATCTCTGATCCTCTCGGCCCTCCCGTGTTCTTTATGAAAGGGGTTCGGTTTAGGCCAGCGTAGTCTGGCACAAACTGGGGAAGTTTCTGTTGTATCATTTCTTTTTTTTTGGTTAATTGTTTGGGAGTTTAATTATTTAAAGTGTGACTAGCTCTCCGATATCATCTTTTCTTTAAAAATACTGACACATTCATTTTGAATCCGGTGCATGTTAAGTTCGAGTTAGATTTTAACCTTTGGAAAGGTGCTTCGAAGATACAGGCCGTCCCCTGAGTAGCAGCCTGTCTTTGGCACCTTTCAGTCTGTCATCGGTTTCCCTGGCCTGGGCTTTCATTTACTACACAACCCAGGCTCGTGTGTTTTTTCTGCTCCTGGCTGCCTGGCACCGTGGCTGGAACGTTACTATTCATACTGACCTAGAAAACGCTTCCGAGGTGGTTCCTACTTTAATTGCTTCCTTTCTTAACTATGACAAATTCCCTGCTTGAGAGCATCCCTTGCAACTTTCTTTGCAGCCAAAAGAGATTCAAGTCCCTCAGCCAGAGTTCCTTTTTTAGCTCAAAATGTGACTGTAGCCCTGTCCTCTGTTTATCACCTTCAATGTCCTCTCTTTTGTCCTGGGATCCAATTCAACCTTGATGCTCTCTGGTCAGGATTCCTAAAGAATCATCTTTATTTTCTCCTTCCAGCAAAACCATGTGCTTTTTCCCTTCCGCACTTGGCGTTGTGAAATGGCTTGCCCAAGCACCTAAAGGAACCTGGCGCTGGGGGAAGTGGAGATGGCAGTAAGGGGGTCTCAGAAGCATTGATTTTAACTTGACACGTTGGAAACGCCGTTGTTCCCTCTGACGTTTTTCAGTGTGTTCGTTCAAGGCCCCTGAGAGGCTGATGTCCAGGCCACATTAGAGGGCAAGTTTTATTGGGGGACCTGGTCGCGAAGGGTGCACGCAGGAAGCTGAGTAAGCGAGGGGAGCCTCAGCCCAGGATGTGGGTCTGACATCTGTGAAAGGGGAGGAGAGTCCGTATCTGAGTGTCCAGAGTTGCGGTTTGGGGCATTCTTGTTGCACCCCCATTATCTCAGTCTTGACATAGCACTTGACATGACTGTCATGACTAACAGGGACTCCATGTTGGACTGTCAAAAGTATTCAAAAAGTCCACTCTGCTCCTGCTCTGTACTTTAGGCATGGTACAATCTAAGAAAGTTTTGGACAGGCCTGCGGGAAAGTCCTCAAGCGAGTCTCCTTCTAGAAAAGTCCCACATCAGGCAGGAATGGGGCTGCCTGAGTAGTCAGTCCTGCCATGCTCGGCATTGGCTGGAGCAACCAGGAGAAGCCTGGCACCAGTGAACACGGCCCTGGGCCCACAGGGCTGGCACCTCGGGCCACCTGGGCCACCACACCCAGCTGTTTGTTATCCCGCAGGCAGTCAGATGGCTCTTTTCCTGCTGGCATTCTCCCAGTGCCCACTACCACTCCTTTGGGAACCATCATGAGATCACTGATGGGCATTGTAGGTCACCTCCCCCACCCAAAGCTCTGAAATTGATGAAAACCATACATCAATTAAATTCGCTCCAAGGCTTTGCTGTGGCCAGGGCTGAAAATCCATTTCCTGTTCCCTGTTCCAAATTATACACAGCCACATTTCCGACAGTGCACATAACAGGGTGTAGAGATCAAACGCCGTTGAGATACTTTGATAATAGACCACCAACATAACGTGCCCTAAGACTGAATGTAAACCCCCTACCACTTTCAAATTCCTGGAGAGAAACTGAAGTCCAAATATTTAATCACTTTACAAATTAAAGTCCAAAATAGTCTGCAATCGAGTTCTTTTGCCCTAGTGAGTTCAGTTGTTCTTTCAAGTTCAGAGTTCATGCTCTCCAATTATTTATATTGCCCAGTGCCAAGTAGCAGGGTTCTTAGCATCCAGGGGAGCTAGGATTTCCTCAGCAGCTTTATCCTCCCTGTCCATCATTGGGATGGATAGAGTTCCTTCGGTGCTTCATAAATTACAAGCTAATGTTGAAGGAGCCAAAAAAGTTATAGGAGCCTCAAGATAATTACAACCCTGGCCTAGAGAAGAAACTAGTCCCCAGACTCGAAAGGCACTATCCCAGTACCCACGGCTGCCAAAACTGTAGCCGAGATTCAAGTGGTGCGTGAGTGAAGGAGAATAGATGGGGACAGTGCTGGTCCTAGTTTCCCAAGGATGCCCGTCAGTCTGTGCCTAATGCCTAGAATCCATGACCTGTAAGTATAAATTCAGCGGGGGAAGCCTCCCCATGAGAGGCTAATTAGACGCGGTGCACTTAAATCTGCTGGGGAGAATCCACCTGTACGTGTTCCGCTCCAGCGCACGTCCTTGGCCTGGTGCATCTCCTCTGAAAGCGCTTGTCTTGAAGCTGAGGACCACGTATGTCCTGGGCCCCCCGGAATCCCCACATCCCGTGCCTCACACATGAAGGGGGCTTGATAAATAATTGTAAGAAAATGGCACTTAATTCCTAGTCATGTCATTCAAGCTTCCATATCACCTGACTTGAAGAATAGCCTTCTCTACAAGGTGACCTGTTAAAAATCTGTTACAATTGACAACCATGTGATGCAGGATTTTCTAAATACTGTGCAACACAAAGGAAAACAGAAATAAATCAGGCTCTGGGACCATCCTGAGGCTCTGGGACTCTAACCCATGACGCTCGATTTCACAAGTTCGTGTTCTTCACGATAGCCACAGCTTTTTCATAGATCGACTTTATGGCAAAGAAATGTTTACTCTTTTAACTGTGATAAAACAGTTGTAAACAACTAATAAAATAATGCATTTAATAACGCATGTATTTTTAAAGCTAAGTTTCTGCTAATAATGTTGGAAAAACACTGGTTCAGCAGTAGTAACATTGGCTTAGAGCTGAGAGTTTTACCTGGGCTCGGATTCTTCTCTGATTTAACATTATTTGAGACTCTGGTCACTCTTGTGTAAAAGGGGAGTGATCGTACATATCAGAGATGGCTGCGAATCTAAAAAGCCCCCAGCACCCAGTGGGCTCTCCGGATTGTTTCCCTCAGTTCTTAACAAATGCCTTCACGCAGAGCAGTCCCAGGGCACCACACAGGCAAACAAACAGGCTCTTAAGAAGTATTTCGATTAATTTCATCTTCCGTATTTTAAGATATTTTAATTATTCTAAACAATTTTAACTGTAACTGGGTAAAACCGTTTTCATTATTATAAGTGAGTATTTTTCCTGTAAGTTTTGTGTTGCTCTGTTTACACGTCCGTTCCAGCAGGTGCCTCCCCCTGGAATTTCAGTGCCTTCAGGGCGAGGACCGTGTCCCAGGTCACCTTCCCGGTGGGGGCCATAGAGTTAGCTCAGTGAGCTCTCAATAAATACCTTTTTTAAAAAACACACAGGAAACACATGTATAAAATGTAGCTAGCATGAGGACTCCCGTTGCGCAGGAGGGGGAGCCGAGCCGTGGACGCGCCGGTGGCCCGGTCACCGGCTAAGGGAGCGGTGAGGGGCGCCGGGGCCCACGCGCCATCGCCTGACCTCAAAGCCCGTTCTCTCGGTCCTTGCCCCGTGCTGCCTCCCACTAATGAAGGGGATGATCCAACAGAATGTTTTTTAAATAGAATAATAAATAAATTGAACAAGAAAGAAAATGATGATTGAATCACCAAAAGGGAGTTGCAATAGAAAGCTGATTGAATTCCTGGTACTTCAGCGCTAGGACGCATATCGTGGTTTCCATAGTAACCGTAACCCTTCCTCTGTCCTGCTGGCGCCTCACAAAGGACGCATTCAGACTGGCGCTGCGTCCCCTGGAGGTGTCCTGTTGACCTGTGCAGAACCGTCTCATCCCCAGCACTGTGAGCACCCTGCCTTGGGCCCAGGGAAATGTTTAAGACCTAAACCAAAATCTTTATCCTGAGAGAAGAAAACTACAAAAATTGAACATTGAGAAATATCTACACGATGTAACATAATGCCAGCTTTATTCACTGGCTAATTTAGTATTCAGAGCCCTGGCCAGGTGGCTCAGTTGGTTGTCCTGTGCACCAAAAGGTTGAGGGTTCGATTCCCGTCGGGGCACATACCCAGGTGGCAGGTTTGATCCCAGTTTGGGGCAGAGACGGGAGGCAATTGGTTGATGTTTCTCTCTCCCCTCTCTCTCCCTTCCTCTCTAAAAATCAGTGGAAACCTGTCCTGGGGTGACGACAGAGAAAAGAGGTTGGCACTACATTCTCGACTTCGGCCTTTGTCCCCGTGCCCTTTACAGGGACCTCGTTTACTTTGAAGAGCCGAGTTAAGGGCGCTCCAGCTGATTGTGCTGGGCGGATGGGCTTCTGACGGGTTGCTTTTCTCAACGCCCATCCTCGCCTCCCAGAGAAGCCCTCTGAGACCCTGCGATGCCCTCGCTCCCCTCGAGACCCCTACACATGCTGTTCCGGTAACTGACGTCCTTCCAGCCCCCCCCCCCCCAGGCAGCTCCTGCCATTGTCAGTCCTCAGCACCACTCAGCGAAGCTCTTCCTAATGACCAGCGCCCCCCAACACGCGCGGCAGGGAAAGGCCATTAATTAATATTGTATGCCAACCCCTTTCATGTATTATGCAGAATGTACAGGGGTGGGCAAGGGTAGGTTTACGGTGGTTCGTATGGAAAATAACACAGCGATTAATAAATAATAATACAGGAACAAACTCCATGTTTCACGTACTCACAACGGTAAACCTACTTTTGCCAACCCCTGCATGTGTCTATAACAGAACTGTCCTGCAGACTTTTCATCAAAACATTTTCTTTAGCAGGCTGTGCTGGCCAACGTAGAAGTCAAGTTAAATGACTACGGTGCCTGCTTTTTAGGGACATTTAAATGCATATCATGGGGTAGAGGGGATGAGGGGGGTGGGAGAATTAAAAGGAACCAGAGTAATTAATCACCTGAGAAAAATCATAGCTTCTTATCCTGCATGCCAATGAGTTTTTCCTTGAAGATACTAAATGTCTACATCAAAACTTCCACGAAAATGCAGGACTTATGTTTCCGTTTTGCTGTATAGTTCCCAGGTTGTTGTTATGTCCATCTTCTCACTGGATCTTGGCAGCAACCCTGTGCAATACCCATTTTATAGATGGTGAGGCTGAGGCCCAGCAGGGCCCTTGACTTGTCTAAAGGAACAGGGCCAACGGGTGGCTTTCAGGAGAGAAGTGCGTGGTCCTCCATCTACCCATCCGCCCACACACCCTCAGCAGACGGCGGGTATGTGCTGGCCCTAGTAACACACAGGGACTTGCAGGTAGATTAGCTATGGTTTCTCCCCTCCGTCGCTGCCACCTTGCTGTTCCCGTGCGCCACCCTGTGTTTCGCCCCCTTCCTCCTATTCGAGCTGCCTGTTATTTCAGGAACTCGTGCCATGCTCCCTTGGAAAGCCCAGAGCCCGGAAAGTCATACGTTGTGACTCATCTCCTACGTCTGCATACCTCGGCAGAGCTCCGTATGGTGTCCTGTTTTCCTTACCACCACGCCATGTGCTGACATGAGACTATTAAATGATTCAATCTCATGCCTCTGACTTAAATAGCCGCCCGTCTCTCGGGGTGACAGGAAGAACTGGGTTGGGAGAACTGCAGAAGACAGGGGCCCTCCATAGACATCAAGTGGCAGCTAACGCAGGGGGAAGAATCCAGGGGGGTATTTCCAACACATACGATAAAGCATTGATTGTTTTAGTATAGGAGAAGCTAATAAAAGTAAGGAAAACCTAATAGCAGTACAAAATGGGACAAAATACGCAAAGAAGCAAACAGACTAATAAATGATTAATAAAAAAAATATTAAAAGCCTGTAGTCTAACCAGTAGTCAACAAAATAGACATTACGACAACAATCCTCACCTGTCCAATAGGAGAAATTAAATATATAATATATGCATGTATGATGAAACCCATTTTAAATAGTGCTGGTAAAGGTACAGTGTAAATATATTGGGACTACGTATCAAGAGTTTCAAAATAGTTCAGCTTCTTGCACTTGGTTATTTCACATTTAGAATCTTCTTGAGGGAACGAGCCAGAAATTTGTCAAATAACGAAAAGCAGAGGTGGTCAACCCAACATTATTTATAGCAGTGGGAAATTGGAAACTTAGATAAATAAAAATATACATAAGTTATCGTAGAATTATGTGTTATAATAATGCAGAGAATATCTAAGTTATCAGATGTCAAAACTCCTTCACCTAAGATCTTGCAAGAATGGAATTGCTCCCCTTGCAGTGGGAACAGTGAAGTAAGAGGGGCCTTCTCACGCCTGGGCGGCAGGGCCTGTGAGGCGGGGAGGGAGCACTGAGCTGGGAACCGGATGCCCTGCTCTTGCTATTTACTGACCACGTGGCCTTGGCAAAGTCGCCGGACTGCCCAGCGCTCCCGGGTCCCCCGCGCCCTCTGCCTCTCCCTCAGCAGGAGAATTGAGAGGTATGTGACTAACGCTGCCTTGCGCTGAGGAAGCTGACTGCTGTTAGCACAGAATCCAGGCACCAGAGAGAAAATTATTAGTGAGATGCACGAGAAACTGTGGAAGCACTTTACAAACTAAATTACAGTATAAATACAGTAATAGTTTAACCAATTCCTAATTTTCTTTCCTTCCTGCGTGTAGAACATTCATCTCCACAGCTGTCATCAGCAGCTTAAACATAATCCCAGTTGTCCAAATACGCGATGCCCTCCACGAACGGCCCGAGTCCCTGGATCACGCCCGTCCTCACCAGCTCCCCAAGTTGACTCCAGCCTCACCCAGATCCCAGCTCTGGGGCTAGGACACCTGGTCCATGTCCAGGTCTGTCACATGCCAGGTGCAAAACCTTAGCCCAGGTGCTTAAATGCTACAAAGCCCCAGTTCCCTCAACTATAAAATGGGGACTGTGACCTCTCCCTCGTTGGGGCTGTGGCAGGATTAAATGAAATGATCCAGTTAAAGGGCTTGGCTAGTACAGCACCTGAACAGATCAACAGTACCTGGTCGGTTTTATTATTATTATTACCATTATTATTACTACTGTTACTTATTGTTACTGCTATGATTCTCTATTACTAACAATAGTTTTATTAAGCTTGCGGTTACAGAGCAGTGCTTGTGGCCTCCCCAGCACCTTCAACATGGTCTCATTAAAGAGGGTAGAAGCAGCCTCCAGAGCCCAGGCAGGTGTCAGCCAGGACAGAAAGCAGAGATGACGTCACAGGACGTGGCGGAGAACCTCCAGGGATGTCCAGACCGCTAGTGCATACCCCCAAACTCTGATCCCCAAACCGTGGACCCCATCGCATAATTAGACAATTGGGATTCTGACATAGGTTTTGAGTATAAATGCAAATTAGGAATGTAGTTGGCTTTTGAAAACACTTCATGGAGAGACTGGGGAGAGGTTGTGTGTCAGGGGTCACAGAACTAACAGTGGGGAGGGACAAGCATGGAGAGGAAAAGTCTGCTGCGGTCCAGAAAACACCAAGACGTGATGGAATTCTGAGGCCCTGTGACCAAAGAGCAGGCATTGGGGGGGCAGGGGGGTCACAAATAGGCCCCAGTGAGTCAAAGCAGACGGAAACATGTTTGTGCCACATACGTACCCCCTCAACTGGGCATGCTGTCAGCGAGCCATCAAGTGGGGGGCTCGGCCTTTGATTCCTGGGTCATGGGCTCTGCCAGCCAGCCAGTCCCCTGCCTTTTCCTCCCTGTCCCTTTATGCCCCTCAGCTCATCTGTACACCTACTGGGGACTTCTCCATGCCGATGGCCACGGGCTCGTCACCCCTCCTGACTGTTGACTGGTGCGACCCTTTCCGTTTTATGAATGTGTCTCCTTTCCCTATTTTGATTGTTACGCAGTGAGATAAAGGGGCCGAAAGTATGGGCATTGGAGTCGGAAGATGCCTGGAGCCTCGGCCCTGCCACTCCCGCTCCTGCATGCGGGAAAGTTAACTTCCCTAAGCCTCCGTGTCTATATTTGTAACATAAATATGAAAATACCACCCCCCCCACCCCGCTGTTGTGAGAATTCATTGAAAATATATATTCGTAGAGAAAACCAGCATTCGTAGGCGGTTACTAAATTCCTCCTTTCCCTTCTGTGGAGAAAGGTTTAAATGCAGATACTGCATTTTATATGTTTGCGGTGTTTAAAGGCAAATATTGTTCTTGCGGCTCTATGACTGTCTAATCAAATATGCTTGTGAGTGTTTTGATGACTAAAAACATTTAAACAGTTATAACCAGGTCAAGGGCTCAGGATATCATGATAAACACGACAAAGTTCATGCCAGCCCGAGCTTTCATGCTAGCTAGGAAAGACGGCAGGTAATTATTGTGTATATGTGATGCATAGACCAAGATTTTTATAGGAAAATAAGACAGCCATGGGTGCCCCCTCGGCACCACTTTCAAATGGAGATTTCTCCTATTGATTGATGGACGGTGTTCGCTGGCGATCGGGGCGTGTGAATGAAACCCCAGAGTCCAAGGTATCAGGTCCTAAAGAGATTAAGTGAGGAGGCGGATTTTGAGCTGAGAAGGATCCCGTGTCGATGTCTAAGAAAATGCATTCTATAGATCGTGACACCTCGGAAAACGGAGTCAGCTGGCTTCCGCAGGCCGGCAAATTGCCGGTGACCCTAGAGAATTGCGTGAGGCCACAATTTAATTGCACCAGCTTTAAGAGATCTGCGGTCCTTTATCCCATTAATTCAACCTGCAACTTTGTTCTCCTGTCCTTTTGAATATGCGGTTCCCATTGATTTCCACGGGAGTAGCAGACACAGAGAAAGGGGCGAGCTGGGCCAGGTACCTGTTCAAAGCAGGGCAGCCCTGAAGGTGCAGTTTTACGGTGTTTGCAGGCACACTGCCGAGTCAGCGCCTTCTCGGTCGCTTGCCCAGAGGGCTTTCCAGTTTGGGTGGCCCTTTTAAAGGGCAGTCTCCTTCCCTAAAAGTCCCAGCGCCATGCTCACGCACCAGTGATTGGACTGACCCCCGGGAGGCAAGGGCCTCACGTTTCAGGCTCGATTTTACTGCTGAATTGTTGCAGATGTAGCTACAGCCTCATCGTAATTATCAACCGCAAATAACATTGTAAGTTCCTAGGATGCCTACTGGGCTCCGACCGGTGTTGCGCTCTGCCGGTGAGGTCCACCCAGCCGTGCCCTCCGAGGCCTTCTGTTTGAAATCGTCTCGGTCCATGGGTCACAGGTCACACGCCACCACAGTGCAGAGAGGGAAAGGGCTGTAACTATAACATCTAAAGCAAATGTCCTCGCACAGACAGTGACTGTGACTTCAGCTCTCCCCTCATCTCAGGGACCACGCGTTACAGCATTTGGCCGCGTGCTCAGTTTCTGTGAAGCAAGTCTGCTTTGCTGCCGATTTCCATGTGCATTAGAATTCGGGAAAGTCTTCCTTGAAAACTTCTGTTGGGGGAGATCTGGGTGGCGTGGACTGCCAGCCCCCCCAGCCCCCGAGCGGCTCCGTGTCTCTGAGGGACCGCTCGATGCCGGACACCACTGTGGTCGTGGGAGCTCGGGACCTTTTGGCTGGGAGCTCTTTCTGTGACCCAGAGGAGGCTGTTTCTGCCACACTCTGAGATGCGCCGACTTCATGCTCCGACGCCCCTCCTGGTCCTTTTGTCTGGTGTGTGTAAGGCTTTGGAGGACCAGGCTCAGGATCGGTCTCCATCCGCCACTGTCCCTGGGTGTGGCGCAGACCGAGCTCAGTGTCTTCACTTTCGCAGCACGAGGAAGCAGGCTGCCGTTCACGGCCCTGCAGGCCGCACCGTGCACCCGGTTCCTGTCCACCTTCCTGCAAAGGCTGTCGTCTTGCAACGTGGTCAAGGGAGTAACGGAGGAGCTTGGGGATGGGCTCTAACTCTGCCTTCCAGCTCAGTAGCTAAATTTCAGACCGTGGGCCACCTCTGGGATTCCACGTTTTTTCCTCTGTAAAATGAGGCCGTAATGTTTACCTCCCAGAGTGATTGTGCAGACTAGATATGATGAACTGTGCAAAAAGCCTGCTTGTTACGTCGTGGTTTTCTGGTTTCTGTTTTGTGTTGTGTTCAAAGGGGTTATTTAAATGTATTTCCATGGAGTAAAAAGTCCATATGTGATTAATATTTGAAAGAAAAAACTCGTTTATCTTCTCTCAACTGCCATTTCATGAGGAACAAAGATTCCCTATGAAATAGCTCACGAAGCACTGATGATAACCACATTTTGTTCATAATAATCCTTGAAAGGAAATTTTCTTCAGGGATTGATTATTAATAGTTCAGGTCAGCTCCGTGTTTACCCAACTGGTATTTTTCTGTGTAAACAGGTAGAAACATATAAATAAGTGGAGGCAGCAAATAAAATCACTGATATTACAATTATTACAAACAAATATTCTTTGGTTAATTGACTTTTCTTATATGAAATCCTATTTCTAATTATTATTAATAGTAAATACTAGGCCCCAGAAATAAAGAGTAGTATCGTTTTAAAATCCTTTTAAAAATGTTTCTTGCCTGCTATAAATTAAAGAATCTGAGATCGGACTGATATGTGGCCTAGCTTACAGCAGTCTCTTTTCTAGTGTCTTCTCCTTGCCTTCTAAGTAGTTATTAGATCCACAAGTAATGTTAGCTACCTTCCAGGTGGAATACAGGGTTAAGAAATCCTCAGGGAAAGTTGGAGTAATTTTAAACGTTTGTTTCAGTAAATTTTAGACTTTTTAAATTAACCAGTGAGTATTTCTACAGAAGTGTAGTGGGCTTAGGGATTTGAGGATGCTCTTCAATCATAGCTGATAAAACAATAAACAATAAAACCACCAGAAGTTGAATTACGTGGTACAAGCTTCAGGTGTAAACGACTTCAGAAGGAGAGAAATTCTAGTGACGTCGGTGGTCATCAAGCAGAAGAGCTTGCTGGAGAAATCAGGCCTTAGGCCGGGACTTGAGGGATAAATGAACAGAATGTGGACAGGCAGAGGAAACGTGGTCCTTAAGTGTTTCATACCCTTGCTCTGCGGAGGGAGTCGGTGAATTCTTTCACATGATGAGTGGATCAGATATTCCCAGGTAATGAGCAAACGCAAGAACGTGACTGTAAATGGCTGAAATGTCTGGCCCTTGCTCAGCCGTGAAACTGCGATGACCCTGTGGGAAGAGGGATCACCGGCGCCGAGGCCACCTCTCCAGGCGGCAGTCGGCACCAGCCTGAGTTTTCACACGCAGATCTTCGAGAGATAAGAGGTCAACAGATTGTGTTCGTGCAAATAGGGTGTTCAGATTCTACTGGGGAGCACAAGTAAATAGGAAACCGGAGAACCTGAAGGTTAGCTGAATTGGAAAGCTGGCTGAAACACTGCATAGAACACACTTGATAAGAAATGATAGTGTCACTGAGCCCGGAGGAAGAGCGGCGCATGGGGACTGTTTCTAGTACAGCTCTGCTCCTTAGGATCTCAGCGCTGACTTCTCCAGTGTAGGTGCAGAAGGCATGTTGGAAGCTTTCCACATGCCTGATTACTTCCTGCTAAGTCTTTCGTCAAAAAGTCCAAACATTTAGGAATTACACTCAATTTTATGTAGCCAGGACACAGGGATCCTCGATGCCCTGTAAACACTGAATTGCACCACACAACTAAGACTCATCATATCTCACGTTCAGTTCAGAGTGCCCTGCTGGACATTCATGAAGATAAAAACAAGAACTGTTCATATTGGCTGAACTTACAGCTTCTGTTTTACATTAAAATCCATTTTTTATGGTTTTGATATATACTAATTTTCCAAAACTAGAACCACTGTGTAAGTTGATAGATTATACTTTTTTGTTGCTGCTTAGAACCTTTCTAGAGTTGTTCAAAACCACCTCAATGGCAACAGGGCCCCTCACATATTGAGTCACCAATAAAACACTCCTTTTAATCTGCATTTTTACCTGAAGGCTGCCTGGTGATTCTACAAATAGGTGGAAGTACCTGACTATTTCTGATATCGCCATATACAAGCATTACATATTGAAATACACATTAGCTTAAAGTTACTTTCCTTTTATGTACTCTGCATTTTATAATTAAAACACTATATCGCTTGAGTGAAAACTATTTGAGTAAATATTTTATATGTCATATGTCTTGTGATTTTTTTTCAGATAATAAGGAACACTACAAAATATTTTCAAAGGAGCACATTGAGTCTCATAACATTGAGAACCATTGCTCTCGGTTCATTATCGCATATGTGTTGAGAGGCGGTGTGGCCGAGTGACAGGCCTGGATTCAAATCCTGGTTCTACCATAATTACTGTTAGTATTTTATTACCTCTTTCAGGATTAAGTTTTCTTATCTGTAAGATAAGCTAATAACATCTACCTTGCAGGTTTGAGGAAGGGTTAGTTAATGTATTCAAGTGTTCAGGATAGTGCCTGGCCCATTGTGGGTGTGTTATAATGATACACATCCCGGTGGGTAAATAGTAGGACCAATTTTGACCCAATCTGTAATGAGCAAATCTGTGTGGTTTTTCTTCCCAGCTGTGCCAGGTAAGAAGCCAGTTTGATTCTGAAACCTAAGAACAGTCATGCTTCAAAATAACAAGAGGAAACCCAATGATATATAAGGTATCACTTGACATAAGAGTAAAGAGACATAGTTTCAGTCTGTGGTGGGCTTGAAAGTAGCACATTAAAATTAGTAGCAAGCTCAGGGATCTGCAGTTTTTTCAATGTAGAGTAACATTTTCAGTTATATTTCTGATGCAGAGTGTAACTGTCACCCATGCTCTACAAAAAGTTATACAAAAAGCTACGATAAAACGGTAAATGTGGGATCTCCGCTTCTCCCGTGTCATCCTCGATCCCACTTTTCGCATCCCTCCTCTCCGCGAGAAGGGCTTGGCTGTCAGTGTTGGGAGCTGGTGGTTCCGGTGCACGCTGTCCTCTGATCACCTCTCCGTGCTCATAAGCGGGTGGAAGCTCAGGCCGACTCGCACACGGGCAGGGGAGCTGTGTTCTGACCTCGCCGCAGTCATCCCTGCCGCTCCTCGTGGCACTCAGGCCAGCCAAAGCCAAAGTTATCACAGCACCTCCAGTGGGATGGCCAAAGCCGGACTGTGGGCGAGAGAAATGCTAAGACTGTAACTCTGAGACACCCCACCGTGGCCTGCTGGGGGTAACCTGATGGTTTTTCTGCATTACAGACGCCCGAAGTCTGAGAGGGGCCCAGCTTCCCAGCCAGCCTGATGTGGCACGAGGCTCATAGAAACCCCCAAGGAGAACTCTTAGCAGGGGCACAGCAGCCCCAAAGTCCCTGAAATGGATTCAAGCTTTCCCTTGAAGGGACCTTGTATTGTTTCACCAAAATCTGGATTTATTTCCATTGTGCTATTTCAGTAAAAACACCTTTATGACCTGAGATGGACACATTAATAGAAGAGGGAGCTCTTCTACTCTGTATACATAAAAATTCATATAAACCCGATATTTTATAGATACTGATGCTAAAATGGCAAACGGAAAAGTTTTAAGAGAAAAATGAAGACGTTAAAAATTATCAAAATATCAGTACTTCTTCCTGTAACTGATGCATATGTAGAAGACATTTAAATATAAATGATCTACGAACCAAAAGGAGAAGTTAAGAAGAGCACATAATAGCAGCGGTTATTGGAACCACGTGCGGGTCCCTCTAGGTCCACGGGACCGGGTCACGAGATGACATTCGGAGTTGCTCACAGAATGAGAGAGCATGAGACAAATTTCAGTCGACGTTTCTGAAGTTTCACGAAAGGACGTCCCCGAAGACTGGAAGATAGTTTAGATAATGCAATTGCTTAATCAGGGATGTCAGATGCCAGCCGTCACCCAGCTGCTTCTAAAGGTGCAGGAAGCCGGGACCCGAAGGGGGTGGTTTAAAAAGAGGCCGAGGGAGACTGAACGACAAAAGCAAGGACAACGTGAGCCGGAGTCTAGAGGAGATGGGTGCCGGGGCAGCTCTGCTGTCGTTTTTGTCTCAGAAGTTTCTGTATGCCCTGATACGTATTAAAGATAAAAAGAAGACTGTAAATGACAACTTTCCTGAAGGAGGTTAGAGGCCCCGGTGGCGACATCTTTCGATGGCAGGGCCCCGGTGTCCTCTTGTACCCCTGCTTCTGTTCCCAGGCTTTACAGGCTGTCGTTGGGTGACCACATCTGTCATTGACCTCCCAGCTGGAGCTGTCTCGGTTGGAGCCTGAAGGGGGCCGCTCAGGCGTCGAGGACATTAACTAGCAGGTGCCACGTACGTGAACCTCGTATCAACAGCGGGAGAAGTGTGATGGGACTGAATCACCGTTCTGATGATCCTGCGTTTCACAGCATTTTTATAACTCCCCGTTTTCAAGTAGCGTTAAGGAGAGAGACGAGCTGAATATTGTGAGCGCAGGCCTGTCTTTGACCCCGAGGCTGTCGCTCCCGGCCGATGACCAGGACGCGCGGGGGGGGCGGGGAGGCTCTGCCTGCGTCCGCCCCAGGCCGCCCGCCTCCTGGCCGGGCCGGAGCGGAGACGGTGCTGCCCGGCGCCGGCTCTGCGGCCCCTCCGCGCCCAGCCCCGCCCGCTCCAGGGATGTGGGCGCTGAGATGGTCTTGAAGTGAAAGGAGTTCTGCGGCTCTACGTAGGCCGCTTGGCATTGCCTGAGCTTGGGAAATTATTTTTATCTTAAGCCTCAGCTTTTAGAGAAACGCTGCAGTTTGTCAGCTGGGATAATGTATGGGTTAATAAAAATTTTAAAAACAGACGGATGAGTAGTTTGTCTCTGATCACTTAGCAAAAAATGAATTTTGTAAAATTTTCTAAAGATAAATAGCCCATCAAAATTATGTATCCTTTAAGATAAAATAGCACAGCTCTTTTCCATATATAAATAAGTAACCAGAGTAATATTCTCTCTCAAAGGTCAGTAGAGATTATCTCTAGCAAAAAAAAAAAAAAAAAATCCCTTTTTCCTGCTGGCATATGTGGCCCCGTAAGAGCAGATTAAAAATTTTTTAAGCTAATAAGTAAATAAATAAATAAGAAATAAGGCAAGCTCTTTCACATAAAGAATAACTTAAAGAGAAAAGAGTCAGAGGTTAGGAGAGGAAGAAATTAGGTTCATTTCTACAGAAATGAAGCCAAATGGACTAAGAATAATTTAGAATTTTTAGCACAAGGAAAATGCAACCCCTGTGTAGTGAGTGGGCATGTGGGCTGTTGTCTTCATAGTGATAAGATATCAGTGCTTCTTTAACCCACAGTAAAGGGGGAGTATGGGTTATTTTTGTGATTCAACATGTGTGCACCACGAAGTGCTCTTTGATTTTTTGTTAGGATCCTTCTGTGTGCGCTTACAGTGTTTCCTCATCAAAGCATTTAAAGATCACAATGTTTCTAATGATGGTGAAGTGGCTCTATTGAAGTGGCCCCATGATTTATATCATTGTATCGACACCTTCATACAACCCAGTAATTGTAACATATATGTTGTATTCACTGCATACATTATATATGCTACATGCAGACACATGTATATAATATGTATCTAGCGGGTCAAAAATTAGAAGAACATTTCATTCAAAAGGGACTGATAAAGTTTTAACATTTGCTGAGAATATTGTGATTACTATCGCTTTTAGTCATTTCTTTGGTAGTTCCTTAGTAATGCCAAAATGTACATTAAATAGAAAGCACTAAAGACATAGGAACACCTCGTGTGGTAAATAGGGAAGGGTTGTCCAAGCAGCACACGAGAGTCGCGTGTCACAGGAGTCATAACGGGGAGCTGCGACTTCACCTGCCTCTCAAAACGAAACTTTGATGCTAAGAGAAAAAAAAATAAAACGAAGTAAAAGGACAAGTAGCCAAATTAAAGAAATATTTACAATGCAATACATTGCTGTTGAATGTTCTTTCACCCAAACCTTTTCACAGTGATCCCAACTTGTAAATGCACTTGACAGCATTTCATTGACTTGTCAGAAGAATCCATGTAGGTGCTGGGAACAGTTTTAGTGTTGTGTTTATGCTATATATATATATTTTTTAAATCTAAATTCTGCCATAAATGCTTCATGTTATAATTCAGCATCATCTCTGAGCTCAGACTGTGCTCTTAAAACCTTGGAAATGAGAGACAATTTGGTTTGGGAGGAACTTAAGGCATTTAAAAGCCAGTTGGTCAGTCCTGGAATAATTCTAACTTTTGTGGTGGTTTCCAAAGGAGAAAATGAAAGAAAAAAAAAATCCCTCTTCACTGCTTTGGTCTGTGGGACAGTGTTTGAGGCAGACTTGTTCTGTCCCCATCTCTGAAACCAGGGACTTTCCAAGACTCCTTCCAGCTCCCGTTCCCCGGTTCGGAGACTACCCCGCTGTTATCATTACATCTCTCTCTGCTTCGAGAGTGTTGAAGCAGTGGTCCCTTGTCTTACATCTCTCCTTGTGAGGAAGGGTAAAGAAACCGAGTGTAGTTTCTTCATGATTAATGCATTTGTCAAATCCTTTCCAACTAGCAAATTAATTTATTGTGTTTTTTCCATGAATGCAAATTAAGGCTGTGCACACTATTGTGGTAAAACTTAGCGGTCTTTTTCCATAAATTACAGCTAACTGATTTAATGTTAATGAAAGGAACTGCATTCAGATACAAATTTTAATAACATGGGCAGAAAGAAAACCTTAGACTTCATAAGCTTCGCCGTACATAAAATCCATGCGACTTGTCCAGAAATTCATTAAAATGCAATGTCCTGTAGTGAGGCCTGGAGTAATTGCCTTGTATGAAACTCTGAAAAGTTCCTTCATAAATGTCTGCTCCTGTGCATCCCTGAGAAGAAAACTGTCTATTGATTAGTGAATTATCTCAAACTAAGGGCCCCAGATTCGGTTTCTGATAATCACTGTCTCTTCCTTTGTTTGGATGCCCCATCTTGGATGGAAGTAAAACAGTTTCTATGGAAATAAGGAAATAAGGGAATAAAGTGGGAGGCCCCATTTTATAGAAAACTTATCCTGCACAACATGAGAGAATCAAAATCACTATCTTCTCTTGCTTTTTGTATTTTAATTGCATTTCTGCTTGGTTTTCACCCAGTTCAACGAGGAGATATTTTGACTTTTCTTGGCAAATTACATTTTTTAATTGCATTTATTGACTCTTTATATTGACTAAGTAAACAAACTATCAGGGCTAATTATGCTCACGTTTTTTTAAAAGGAAAAAATGTATAGACGCGAAGTTTGACTACATGTACTTCATACTGGGGTTTAGGAGTTTTTGTTTAATTAAAGTACGTGTTTTTTTAATATTAATGTTTGCATGGGTCATGAAATTTAAAAGGTAGTGCCAGGTTAGATTTAGTGCTCACATAATTCTAATCATTTAAATTGAGAAAGAGAAGTCTAACGCGTAAATCTTTGGTACAGTCCATCTTATTTTTATGTCATACTGAAAGTCATAAAACTTAATAAAACAAAGAAATTAAAACTGAAATGCATCCAAAATCTTTTGGCTCACCATCTAAGAACTAGAGAAGTGCCGAGTACAAAGGATCCGTGCTCGAGCGGGTCGGAGGGTCCAGGTAGTAGATCCAGCCTCCAACAGTCTTCACTGTTGGGTTTTACTTTGAGAGAAAGTGAGCCCATGGAGGAGCCCTGAAGGCCTTAATGAGGAACATATGTAATATTTTCACCCACATTTTAGTTTTTATCTTGGCTTCCTTAACATCTCCTTTCAAAATGTCAGCAGTGATTAGGCTACATTATGGGATAATTAATATGAACTTTTATAGTGAAGCTAATTTTGAGAAATACTAGAACAAAACACATGTCGAGATGTTAAAGATGGAAAGTTGAACAGATTGCTTTTGTATATGGAAAATATATATTTCCTCTTTTCAGTGCACCTTTCTTTTCAAATACCAACCCAACATAAATGTTTGAGAAAGGTTGCATAGCCCTGTGAAGGAAGCACTTTGTGAAGTGGGGGGCGGGGGGGGGGCTGAAATCCTTCCATAGAATATAGTATAGATTCATGCATATTATGATATTGGCCATTTTAGGGAGTTTCGGAAATACTTTCTCATGTACTTGGACTCGGGGGGTGTGGCTGTGCTTGATGAGCTGTGTCCAATTCACACTTTCATGCCAGCGCTCCGTATTTTACAATTATCTCCATGTGGCATCCTATGTCCTGTCTTCTTTCTTCTAAACTTGCCTTTCCCCAAATCAATTCAAATTACTAGGTAATCTGTTTCATCCCACAGTAATTCTAGAGGTTCATTAGACGTTTCCCCCTAAGTTGCTCCCTCCATGTTCGATTGCACATCTGAATAAAGGCCACGTCGGGGTCGGAGTGTGACACCTCTTGTCTTGGGTCATGAACTGCGGAGCGGCGTCCGGTCACACCACGGAGGCGCCGTAACGAGACCGATCCACACAGTTCAGTCAACCAGCCGAGCACCTCAGCAGCCGACAGCTTCGCCGTTGCTTTGATTTGGGTTGAAATTCCATTTTAGATCTAAGGGCGTAGCCCTGGCCTCGGCGGGGGCCCGTCGGGCCGCACGAATGGCCGCCAGAGACAGCGCATCAGGGCTGCCCGGATCTCTTCATACTCGGACCTTCCATTCCTGCAGGTTACCCTCACTCGCTCTGAAAAAGGGGGGGCAGTCCTTCGGCATTGCGGCTCATCGGCTCCCGGTCAGCATTTCCACTTCTCCATTCTCTTCTCTCGGTCAGGACTTGACCCAAGAAAGAAAACAACTGGTTGGCTATTTGCAACTCCACAGAGTGAACCGGGGATGTAATGAAATTCATCAAAATCTGTAATTATTCATAGAGGACTTGCTTTTTCTCTGATTTGACAAATTGGGATCCTGGTAGACACTTTTAAAAAGGTAGTAGTCTCTTACCAAAGAAGGGAGGGGAGACTCGTGGACCTTGTTAATTATAAATCGGCCGTTTATAGTTCCTCCTTTCACGATCCTCTTTGACGGTGTTTAGGGAAAGTCCTAAGTGCCTTTGCAAATAAAAACGATAATCTGCATTTCTCCACCTTTAATCATTAAGGATTTGAAGTGAAAGAATATGTAACCAGATCTGATGAATTATATATATACTTTTTTAAGACCTTGATAGTACCATACTTTAGCTATACTTCTCTGGTTTGTTCAATAGAATGCCTCTAAAATGCAAGTCTTTTCTTTACTAAAAAAAAATAAATAAATTCTCTAATTATGGGAACTCATTGACCATCGGGGCTGAATGTCAGCAGCATCTGGGTGGTAAACTGGCCCCTTGCCCAGACCTCAGAGTAAGACTAATTTGAAAACCCTTTAGAGAATGCAGCCTGGGGTCCACACAGTTCAGAAGAGTCTGCTCTAATCTACCATTGATCATAAGAGATTTCCTTTATTGACCTGAAAGCAGGTTTTTTTTCATCTTTCTGCCGGCTCAGGCACTTACTGAAAGTAGGCAGATAACATCCAAAGTGACTATGCCTAATAAAGCAGGCAAAGTCGTCCATCTCCCCCCAGATGACATTCCGGGTCTCTTTCCAGTAGGCCTTCTGTCAGGACAAGCGCTCGTAGGAATTCCTGTCTCCATCCATCGTTTCACCCCTTTCCTTGCCACCCGAGGGGGAACCCACTGTCAGCAAGATGTCCCTTTTACACACACACTTGACAGATCACTTAGGAAACTGGAGCCAGGGCTTGCGGGACCGATCTAGGAGAGCTCTCTCTGTGGCTGGAGACAACTTGGAGTGAACTCAGGGCCGTGTTTATCCCCCTGGTTATAATGTCAGAAAGCCCCAGATCTCTCGGGTCTGCTCCCTCTGTGATTTACCCGCCTGTACAGTTCAAAAGGTTCCCTCTAGTGCCTACTTTTTGGGACACTTCTAATTTACAGTAGCTCAGAGGCCACTCCGATTGTTTCCAGTGGCCAAGTGGGGTAAAATGATGCCTTTTCCCTCAGAAAGGTTAGCGTTTATGGGACATGCTCAGTCCGACTCTCAAAATTGCTTTGAGAATGAAAGCTTCTCTTACACTATCCTGTGAGATTAAAGGAGGTAATTTAGACAAAATCCTTCTTGAAAGTCCGCGTTATGACTTACTGCAGAGGATGTGCACTATCTGGGGCCCTGGATCACTTAGCCAACGCCAGAGGAACGGTTTGAAGTCTGTTTCGAGAAATACACCGTCCAACTCTATAGCCTTTTCCTTCGGCAAAGGGAATTTATCAGGGGTCGGTTTGGCTGCAGACACATGTGTTTTTGTTAAAATGCCTTTGGCCATTAAGTTTTCTATAATAACTTTTGGTAAGGTCTAAGCAATCTGTAATAGCATTAATGGGAAAAAATCATGATTCTGTGTAGCATTTTCCTTTCATTTTATCTAAATGGCTATAAGTGAGGATTTGCATAATTTTATCTAGTTTTTTTTCCCCTATGATCTGAGAGTTTTAAATGAAAGGCATAAATTTGCTTTACTGTTGGAGTTTGTTAAAATAATATTTTGACTTTGCAGAGGTAGTTGTGTGTTTTCAGTTTCTTTTAATGTTGAAATTATTTTAAAATATTGATTGCTGTGAACTTAGGGGAGCAGGAGCATCACTCTTGGACAATACTAAAATTCATTATTTAGTTGACAGCTCGTCTTCCAATATTCAGTGTGGTGTATCTATGTTACATGATATTTTAAGCTTTGTGTCTGTCTCCTATACTCTCAAGTCCTTTAATATAAATGCTATAGAAAGAAATTATTCACATCCACCACCCAATGCTATTTTACCCTGATTTAGAATTGTAATCTAGTTTCTTATACATAAGTATCTGAGCTTAAAAAAAAAAAAAAAAAAAATGTGTTTTTGTATCGGCTCTAACTTTGTACACATCTCCAGGGAAAGGTGAACCAAGTTTTTCGTTTGGGAAGTGGTCCATTCGGGAGCTGAGGGAAGCTTACGGTGCGACTTCCAAAGTTGATTTAGAGTAACTGCAAGTCTCTCCAAAGATATTCAGGGCGAGTTGAATTGCTCATGCTTTGATGCCAAGCAAGTGTGGCAGCTGTTTCAATTTTTCATCACTATTGCACACACAACCACAGATATGAAAACCAAGATACTGGGCAGATGCCCACTGGCGCAGCTCTCAGTCTCTGGGCATAACCACAGTCAGCCCATAGGAAGGGGCGCGGACACACCTGGAGTACAGTTGGCACCATGCAGGAGAATCTCCCCAGGTCACCTTCTTGGACAGTAGATTAACTCTAGCCACACTGATGCTGCAGTGTCACCCCCCCCCCCCCGCATTACCCCCCCCCACTTAGGAACTTCTCTGCAACTAAATGCAGGGATTAGAGAAACATGAGGAGGGCCAATATTTCCAAATACTTTTAAGGTAAAATGACACTGAGACTTCTAACCAGAAGTCACTCCCTTAGCAGCACAAAGCATCGTGATACAGCATTTAATTCTTGTTCGAGCGATGGTTATTGACCACCTACCTTAGACTAGGTGCGGGATATCAAGGTGAGTAAAAACATAGCCCCTACTTTCAAGCCCGCCGAGAGGGGTAGGCAGAGATCTGAAGGCAAAATTGTATTAATAATGCAAAGAATTAGAAAACTAAACTTTAGAAAATTCTGTTAGGTTGTTCGGAGATTCCTGGACATGAGATCAAGTCCAGCCTGGCCTCGGCCACTGCCCAGTCTCCTTCCTCCTCTGATACGAGACTTACAGTCTCCTGACATGCGTTGTTGGCATCATAGAAACCACACCTAACGAAGCACAAACCACACCCGCTATTACCAGTGTGGTTCCCCCTCTGGCAAAAGTATGTCCAGTCCTTCGCAAGTCCTAAACTAGCAGCAATACACGCACGTGTCTACCGAGAAAGTCCTTGAGGCCAGCCATCCCCGACCTCACGGTGACACTTGCGGCAGCCCCCCCTCCGTCCCCGCTGCCCCTGAGAGAGCAGAGGTCAGGGCGATATCTGGGTCCTCGCTGCCGGCCTGCTGGAGTCATACATCTGTAGAGCCAGAAGTGACCTTAGCAGCCACCTACTCCACCTTCCTCCCAAGAGAAATCACTCAAGGGACATCCTGGAGATCACATCAAGAACAGCTGGGAAGCCACACACTCGGCTGGCTTACAGTTGTCAAGAAATTCAGAGACTATTGGTTGCAAACAAAAATAGGATACACAGGTTGTGAGTAGCCACTGACTGTCTTCTCACAGCGTCTGGATAATCTCGGTCCTGGCCTTCTCCGACCTCTCCAGGCGTTCCTGTCTCTTCATGGGATCCCCTCTTCCATTATCAGCCCTGTCCTTGGTCTTCTCTCCTTACTCTGTTCTTTCTACCAGGGTGGCCTCCCCCACGCCAGTGGCAGAGACTGTTGGTTCTCCACCCAAGATCTGCCCCCTCCCCTCGTGATACCACATCCCTCATGCTAGGGTTCTTCATCTGCCTAGTCCCTCCTCATCTTTCAGGCTTCAGCTCAGAGATCATCTCCACCAGGAATCTTTGACCTCCACACGCATCTCAGAGATCTCACCTCTCTCTGTCTTTCATGCCTTGTGCCTACTTCATAGAATTTGCGTCTGTGCAATTGTTAGCAAACCTAGGAGGCTCCCACCTTCTTGCCCTACCTTGATGCTATTTGGTAATGACCCTTTGAGAACAACCAACTTTAACCACGCTGCCTGCAATATGCCCTCAATATATGTTTATGGATATAACCTGTGTTGTCATCCACTCCTTTCTGCTGCATAAATGGGTAAAATACGCCTCAAAGTCCTGAGGGCAGTGCCTGGCATTCAGTAAGCATTCAATCAATGTTAACACAATAGTTGTTTTTTATATTATTATAATTGTTTCGTTACCATCAGCATTAATGAAGGCCTTCGACAGTAACTGATTTCACGCCTTTACCAATTTTTGTTTTTCTTTGGTTTAAAATCATGTGGTAGTCATTTGTACCAAAGCAGTAGTTTCCTCCTAATGGCTCTAAAGTGAATAGAATGCAAGTCAAGGGATCTGGAGTCCTGGGTTCTGGTCCCTCCTACCACTATCACCAGCTGTATGAGCCTGAGCTAGTTGTTTAATCACTCTGTGCCTCTTTTGGCCATCTGCAAAGCAAGAATAAAAATAGCTTCCTGACCCACTTCCAAGGGAACAGTCTTAAGGAACAACCTAGATAATGAATGTGAAAGCATTTTTAATTCTAAAAAAAAATATGTATAAATGTTAATTATTAGTAGTATTTCCCGTAACCCAAGCAATATCAATATAAACATTCCTTTGTTTAATATTGTCCTTCTATTTTACCATTACCAATTTTAAATATTTTCACATTTTTTAATGAGTGGGGAACACATATAAGTGATCTGTGTCTTCATGAGCAAGTTCTCAATTTTATTACCCAAGACATCAAAATAATTCTGGCTTGAGGACATAATACCTCACTGACAATGTTGCTCTAAAAAATTGATGCTGTCCATGATTCCATGTTTCTATCAAATTTTTCCCTTTATTTGGCCTTCCACATGGTAGGCATCCTAAGTTTTGAATGAATGAGTGAATGCTACTAAAGGATACAGGCAAAATTTTGGGTGCCCAGTGTTTTGTCTACTGCTTCCTATTTGACCTCAAATTTCTCACTCAATGATGCTGCTGACAATCATGATGGACATTTTTTTTAATATATTTTCATTTTCAACTACAGTTGACATTTAATATTATTAGTTTCAGGTATACAGCATAGTGGTTATACAATTATATGATTTATGAAGTGCTCCCCTGGTAATTCTAGTACCTACCTGGCACCATACATAGTTATTACAGTATTATCGACTATATTCCCTATGCTGTACTTTATATCCCCATGACCATTTTATAACTACCAATTTGTTGTGTGTGTGTTTTTAATATATTTTTATTGATTTCAGAGAGAGGAAAGGAGAGAGAGAGAGATAGAAACATCAATGATGAGAGTCATCATTGCCTCCTGCAAGCCCTCCACTGGGGATCAAGCCCATAACCTAGGCATGTGCCCTGACTGGGAATTGAACCTCGATCTAGATCCTAGATCGATGCTCATCCGCTTAGCCATGCCCAGCTAGGCCCAATTTGTACTTCTTAATCCCTTTACCTTTTCACCCATCCCCATATACCCTCCCATTTGGGACCCTCAGTTTGTTTTCTGTATCTATGAATCTTTTTCTGTTTTGTTTGTTTCTTTCTTTACTTTGTTCTTTAGACTCCATATATAAGTAAAATCATATGGTATTTGTCTATCTCTGACTGACTTATTGCACTTGGCATAATACCCTCTAAGTCCATCCATGTGATACTTCCAACTTTGATCTTTTTTTCCCCCAAGATTGCTGTGGCTATTTAGGTTCTTTTGTGGTGTCATATAAGTTTTAGGATTATTTTTTCTAGTTCTGTGAAAAAACGCCATTGGTACTTCGATAGAGATTGCATTGAGTCTGCCAATTGCTTTGGGTAGTATGGATATTTTAATGATGTTAACTCTTCCTATCCATGAACATGGTATATGTTTCTACTTATTTGTATCTTCCTTAATTTCTTTCTTTAATGTCTTATAATTTTCTGAATACAGGTCTTTTTCACCTTTTTGGTTAAATTTATCTCTGGGGTATTTTTGCCACAATTGTAAACGGGATTGTTTTCTCTGATTTCTCTTTCTGATAGTTTATTATCGGTGCATAAAAATGCAACCAAATTCTGAATACTAATTTTGTATCCTGCTACTTTACTGAATTTATTTATCAGTTCTAGCAGATTTTGGCGGCATCTATAGGTTGTTCCATATATAATATTGTGTCAGATGATGGACATTTTTTAGCACTTCCGTGCCAGGCACATTTCTAAGCCCTTTCCACTTAATCATCACAATAACTTGGTCAAAAGAATACACGAGCTTGATCCACTATAACATAAGCTCCATGAAGAACAGAGTCCTTTATGTCTTGTCCGTCTTATTCACTGCTAAATGCTGAAAGGCCAGAGCAGTGCCTAGCATGTGTATAATAGGCACTCAAGAAATAATTGTTGAAGGAACTGATTTGCTCTACAAAGAATTTTTTTGATATTTAGGATTTGGGAGTTTTCTGGACATTTGTGACTTAATTTTGATTTTGTATTAGTAGTAGTAGTAGTAACTGTTTTATAATGGAAGTGATTGACTTTGTGTAATACATCATAAACACAGTTTATAAAATACTGTCACACATAAGCTCATTTAATTTAAAGCAACCAGTGACATTTCACCACCAGAAATGCTAAAGTACAATGTCCCTACCTAATGGAAAATAAATGATTCCTATTATTACAAAACTGCTATAGTTCAATTTCTTCAATGAGCAGTAAGTACTTCAGTTAAATTAAATTAAGGATTATTAAGGCTTAAAATAGGGATTATCATATGTCAAACCTTTTTTTAATTGAAGGAAGATAATACTAGGAGACGTTTTCCTGGTTGGCTTACGAAGAGGGAATATCATGTGGGAATGTATTTAACCACTTTGTAAGGTAGCTGCAAGGCTGATTCTTATAATGTTTGTGGCTCTAAATACCACAAATTTTTTCAAAATAAAACTTTCTAGTATGTGATTAAAATTAGAATTGATAAGATCTAAAAGAAGCTTTACTTGGTAAAAAGCCATGAAGATTTGCATTGAGTAACGACTTGAGATCATAGTGGTCATTACTTACTCTGCACATTCTAACCAATGAGGGAGCAGTTCACATAAAATTTAGGGAGGACTTGGCCATGTTAGAGGAACAGGCATTTGTGTTGCTAGGGTAGGACTGCATTTCCGAGAACTCATACAGTGTGTCTTTAAATGAAATTTTAAAATAGTATCATGTGTTAAAAGCCCAACAAAAATTTAGAACCAGAATACAATTATCCTTACCTAAACATTGACATCCATAGTTGTCACTGGTTTTTAGTAGGTGAAGAGAAATATTTCTTTAGACTTTCAGACAAATGTGACTAGTCCATTTGTCATCCCGGTGTTTTCAGCACTTGAACTATTTCAATTTTTCTTCAACAATGTAACCTTTGGAGTTTTGCCTAATAATGACTTCAGTGGCACTGGCCCTTCCAACAGATAAATTAAAATGGAAATGCATATTTTCTAATTATGCATCCAGCCCCAGTTGCACATTGGCAAGGGTGGACGCACTGAATGTTCAATTAAGTCGGCACAATAGATAGAGTCTGCAGAACATCAGAGTTTCCCAAAGTCACTCTCTTAATCGCGTGAAGGATCGCCAGGACTCTGATTGGTGGTATGTAGCTACAGACAATCAGAAGGAAAAACATTTAAACATCCCAGCATGGTATTTCCATTTAAATCTGATTACTGTGAAATAAAACTGTAGCCATTAAAGGCTTAGAAGAACTACAAATACAAGCCGTAAAAGAAGGCAGATAGTAAATGAGGTAGTAAAGCATTTCGGCGGGGGAAACAGTCCACAGCCCTCACTCAAGGCTTCCCGAGCAGGCTGCGCAATCCGCTGCAGGCCCGGCGCCGTTCCCCGAGCTCCACTTAAACCCGCAATTAACCTTTCACGCCTAATGAAGCTGTTTTCCTGGAAAATTAAAATATATAGTGGGGCCTGCTCTTACACAGACTGGGGAGGAGAGCATGCCAAAATGAATGACTTTTCCAAGGCTTTGTTCAAATGTAAAATGGAAGAGCTATGTTTGTATATAAAGTGAGAGTGTTCTTTCCAAGGCCATTGCGTTTGATGTGCAGTGTTTTATTACTGTACTTATTAATTGTTCTGCATAATTGTAAAAAACACAGCAGTAATTTCATGATTAGATTGTTACTGCCGGAATCTAAGATCACCCTACTTCCATTAGGAAAAAACTAGAGCTTTTCTAAAGGTAACTAAATTCCTGATGTTTCTCCTTGGTGGTTTTCTTCACAAATTTAGCGGTTTAAAAAGGTACAGTCACCATCCAAATATTTAGCTGTTAGACATTTACACTGCATTTTCTTTAGGGCATGCCTACATGTGGTTACGAGAAACAAAGTTCTGAAATCTTAGGAAGAAAATAGTGGGGCTTTTTTGAAGGTTCTGGGTTAAGATCTGATTTCGGTGCATCTTTTACTTATTTACAAAATACCTGTGGTTGCTCTTAGCATCCAATCCGGTGATGGCTCAGTTGTGCCCACATTCTGAAGGGAATCCGCATGGCATGGTGCCAGGGGGATTCGCTTCCTTCCAGGCTGGCCCTGTCCTGGGTGACCCCGAGCAGCCCCCCGTGGGGCTCCACATGAGCAGACACCAGTGTGAACCCCAAGGGACCATGGAAAATGGAACAGGAAACAGAAGATGGTACTTCCTTTCCTATGAGGTTTATAATTCGTATTTCAATAATCTAGATGCCATAGTGTCTGGTATTTAAGAACTACGAGAGCAAAAAGGTAAAACTTACAATAAATATTTCAACCCCCAGCATTTTTATTGAATCTACCGCAGGCTTGGATATAGATCCTGCTCGCCCGCGGCGTCTGTGCATCATCTTGACATGGTAGATGAAATTCCTTTAGACCACCGGCCTGAAATAATGAATTGCTCCCCCAGTTAATTGTATTGCTTTGATAACAAGAACTATGCTAGGCCCAGAGAACACAGTAAGTGGATTTCATCAGATGATTTGTGTGATGTTTTGAAAAATGGTCCTCTGGAGTGACCTGATTTTAATGGGACTCCAAGGGCGCCGGTGGGAGCCACTGCCCAGCATCCTATGGGGAGGAAAGAGGGACTTCCTTCTACAGTGCGGGGACCGTGGGGTCGTCACCAGATAACTGCTCACCCAGAAACAGTTCCCTGGGACAGCTAAACCAGGAGAAAGCATTTGCCTCAAAGGGCAATACAGGGAACTTATTTCTGAGTTGCTTTGAATTAATTGACTCATATTTTTTTAAATCCAGGAAAGATCTCAAGCTATGTTTAGCTCTTCATCACCAGTGTGAAAATAAACCAAGTAACAAGTAAAGGCTATTTGTTCAGAACTTGCTATACATAGCAAGGGAGCCGGCGCCCCAGCTTGCTTGTGTTTTGGCAGAGATCCGAGAGGCGACTGCGTGGGCGCCCTTTAGAATGGAAAGGGGGCGGCTTCGAGTGGGCCTGACTGAGGCTGTTGGCCTGGGGAAGCAGGAGGCAGGCTAATTAGAAGCAGAGCATCCTGTGTGGTTGTTAGAGGTGTGGATTTTCTTTTCTCTGATTGGTCCTCAGGTAGAAGCAGGGACAAAAATTACAGAAGCTGTCAGCTCTTAACCAAGTCCTGGGTATTCGGGGCCCATGGCTACGGGGCTAATAATTTGACTTCGCAATTGTTATTAGAGATGGCAATCTGACTTCCTACAAGTCTGACATGGCAGGTGGGTGTCCTGTGCTGGTTATTGAAGATAAGGGGCTGGCTTCCAGGGCAGGTTGCTGCAGCTGTGGGCCAGGGTTCTGTTTTTACACATGGTCTGGCCATTGCCTATTTGGATATTCAGTCTATCACCAGCATATCAATATTACATTGCGGCAGAAGGGGAGGTAATATTGTCTTTTTGAAAGAGCCACTGACTTGGCTTTTCTTTTTATCAATTAAGAAAATGAGATTCCCTACAATAAAGTATGCTGAAGGGAAATGATAGAAATTACTTTAATTTTTCTTTCTTTTTTAATGAGTCTTCCACACACACTAGGCAATTCGGGAAGACAGGGACCTTATCTCTTGTGTTTACTCTCATGTCCAGGCCCTCTTATAGGTTGAACAAAGACCTAGCAATTTCAGGGTGGTAGTTGTTTAAAGTTCTGCAAATATTAAAATATGAAGAGATGCAAGCACAGTAATAAAATCTTGTGCCCAACAATCTGACAGGTACACACACACACACACACACACACACACACACACAGCTGTTACAATTATTGTGTTACTTGTTAATCAACTTACAGGATCTATAAAGCAGAATAACTCATGGTATGCCACAAGCTGTGTGGTGCAGTAAAATACACATGCTTAAATCTGAATGAAAATTGGGCAAGTGGCGCTCTGAGCACCCTCTGCAAGTCACCTGGTGGGCCCTCAGCTGGCACGGGGGGAGGGATAGAAGGTTTCCTACACTCCCATCGCCATTCATGCCGAATCTGAAATGCAGTTGACTTTCCATTTTCACAGGAAGGGACAAAAAGCTGTCAAATTAAAAATAAGCATGATTTGCAATTCTAGTTGTAAATTAAGAACTGGAGTATGGTTTATGGTTTATGATTTTCAACTGACTGTGTTTCCAAGCTTACAAAGCATTAATAAACCCAGGCTATGTTGTGAGAGATGCTACTTCAATTAGGCTTTGGACTTCAGATACCCCGAAATACAAAGACAGTGACAGTCTCAGATTCGCATAAAATTTCCTGCTTGGCGAGCCCAGCTGTTTACTTCTCGGCCAGCGTGTATTTTCTGCAAGGGAAACCCACAGCCACGTGTAAATGGGAAAGTGTGTGTTTTCCAGGCTCCTTCGGACTAGGCCACGCAACAGCTTAAGGAGTAATGTGAGCTCATGTTTGGAGCCGCGATCGTTGAAATGAGTGTAAGTGGTCTCTGTCCACATTAAGGGAGGTACACACATGCTGTTTGTCATCTTTGGCTGCCTCTGGATAAGACGGTGCCAGGGGTGGAATAACAGGAGATAGTAAATTACGGCGGGAGCATGCTGGCAGATCTGTGGGAACTGGGGGGCCTGTCTGAACAGAACTTTGGGTTAGCACAGCCACGGTCAGTCGTTTTCTCTTAAATGATGTGCTTCAGCTCCCTCCCTTAACGAAATAACCAAGTATTTCCTGTAGCAGAATAAGTGGTTGAAACACCTGTGTTGGACATTCAAGTTCGTATGTGCTTTTCAAAGGTCAAGAAAGCGATTTTTATTTAAACTTTGACCCTTTGACCTTGCCCTGTCTCTGAGAAATTCAGGATCATATGTAATATCCTGAAAGAGTACATTATTTAACAGCAACCCTTAAAAGGTAAATATGGAAGATTGTTAGCTAAGCCGGTGATAGCTGTGATTTTTTTAATCCCTTCCCTCTAACACCATCAATTTCTCCGTCTCCATAAATACCTTCCCTTCTGTTTTCAAATGCACTTGAGGCTCCCTTTTTCCTCTAAAAAAATACATGTACTCAGATAATTGTATACATCCGCATATATTTCACTTGGCCCTGCTGATTTCCCTATACACCAGCTTAGAATAAATTGACCCACAGGAATAAAAGAATTTAATGGCACGTTACATAGAATAAGGTCCAAAAGTGAGGCCTTCTGACGGCAGCACATTGAGGTGCCTGTGAGGTCTCAGGTTGGTTCAGCTCAATCTGGAGTTAAGCCCCCAAGACCTTGCAGAAGACAGTCTGACCTCTCAGTTTAGTGTGTTGATTTGGTACATTTTGTTTTACTCAAGAATTATAGGGAACTCAACAGAAACTAAAATGATTCGCATGTAGCTATGATGAACCAGAGTATCTGCTTGAGCCACTGCTTTTACAAATTTAGGAAATTCTTTACTATCCCTGAACATCTTACCAAATGTTCCTGTCCATCAATGGACAACGCTATGTAACTCAACAGTATTTTTTTATTGCCCATGAGAGCTATGGGTCCCTTTGGTGTTTGATATTCTACTGATAATACTCAAGGTCATTTTCTTATATTTAAGATAATAGCTGAATTTCTACAGGTTATCTTTCTTCCATGTCCAACTTGTGCATAGCACAACTTTATCCCTGGGATGCTTGCTTTCTTCTTCTTAAAACCAGTTTAAGAAAATGAAAAGATAAGCTGCAGACTGGGAGAAAATATCTACAAAACACATATCTAGTAAAGGACTGGCATCCAAAATTTAGAAGAAATTTCTTAAAACAACAATAAGAAAACAAATAGCGCCATTAAAAATGGCAGGTACCTCACCAAAGAAGATATGCATATAACAAAAAAGCATATGAAAAGATGCTCAACATAATGTTACTAGGGAATTAATAATTAAAAGCACCATGAAACAGCTGCATACCTTTTAGAATGGCTAAAATCCAAGACACTGACACCACCAAATGCTGACAGAGATGTGGCGCAGCATCCGTTGCTGGTGGGAATGCAAAATGGCACCCACTTTGGAAAGACAGTTTGGTGGTTTCTTTCAAAACTGAAACAGGCTTACCATTTGCCTTGAGGATCATGAGCCTAGGCATTTGTGAATTAAAAACTGTTCACACAAAAACTTGCACATGGATGTTTATGGCAGCTTTATTCATAATTGGCAAAAAAAATGGGAGCAATCATGATGCCCTTCAATGGATAAACAAACCTAAACAAACGGTGGTCCATCTATACAATGGATTATTATTCAGCGATAAAAAGAAATGAGCAATTGAGCCAAAAAAAAAAGATATGATGGAACTTAAAGGCTTACGTCTAAGTGAAATAGGACAGTCTGACAAGGCTTATATTTTACTATTTCGCTGATCTGACATTCTGGAAAAGGCAAAACTCTAGAGATATTTTTTTAAAAATCAGTGACTACCAGAGGCCCAGGAGAAGGGGAGGAATATATTGATAAAGTGCGGGGGATTGTTAGGGCAGAGAAACTGTTCTGTATGACACTATCATGGTGAATGTGCGGCATTATGCATTTGTCAAAACCCATAGAGCTATTCAACGCAAAGTGTGGACCCTGATGTAAACTATGGACTTTAGTTGATAATCATGTATCAATATTGGTTTAATTTTTTATAAACCTAAAACTACCCTAAAATTTTTAAAAGAACTTTTAGTGCGGTGACCTTTGTTCCACACGGAAGAAAACCAATAGTAACACTGGAAAGTCCTTTTATGCCCAGAGCAAGCCTGTGTTGAGACACAGAAACCAGGCTGTGGGGCACATCCACGACTGGCTGTGATATTGTATAACGCACCGAATTTGATTGTCTGAAGTCAGAGCCAGTTCACTTTGTTAGATCCTTGCTCTCTCTGTGTTAGGTTCAAATGACCCAGTTAAGAAACTCTGTAAGTAACGGGTGACCTACTCGATAACTTCCAACAGCTAAGTGTTTGATGACTGATTGTAAAGCAGTGAAGCTAAGGGGTACGCCACCACTGTCGCCATCCTAGAAAGATCTAACCAAACATTTAAGGGCCTTGTTCTTTGTCTTCCAGGCCTTGCGATCGCCAGTGCCCTAGTAGATATTTCACAGCAGAAGCCTTCGGATAGTAAAGACAAGACATCAGGAGCCCGAAACCGAAAGCACCACCTCTCAACGCGCCAAGGAACTTGTGTCTGAGAAACGGGGAGCCCTCCTGGATCCTTTGTGCTGTTTCACCTTGTGTGTGGCTTCCGTTAAGGCTGGTCTGTGGCCTCGAGTTTTGTGGAGGCAAAACTCTGTGTGTTCCCAGGACCCAAGTACAGTTCCCTCCAAGTGGGCAGTGACCCAAGTGGCCAAAGAATGTTCATGAGTTTTCTAGAAGTAACAGTATTGAAGGTCATGGGTGATAAAGTCAGTTTTTTCGACTCTCCTAGGCTTATCCTAGATAAACTTTAAATTACTCTGGAAAAAGATGTATATTGTTTCTTAATGCAGATGAAAAATATGTAATTCGTATAAACCCAACTGTTTATATCCCAAGACATTAAAGAAAGACATTTTGTAATGACTGAATGATGAGAACTGTACAGTTTTTGCCTCCTAAGCAAACTTAAATCACTTGTATATGAACAGGAAATGAACAGATTGCAATGGCTTTAAATGCTGTTTTCTCTCACTGTACCTGTAAATGCAAGATTTTGGTTTAGTAGGGCGTAGGCGATGTCTTTAAATATCTCACATGACGGTATCATACCCAAGTCAGTTTGAGAATGTGACTATTTTCCACCTAACTGGAATGCAGACCCAAATGAGTCCATTTGGGTGGATGGCAGGTGCAGCTCCACAGGTTTATCAGAATCCTGAGTGAAGAGGGCCTTCCCCTCGCCCATGCCAACTGCCTAACTCATTGTCGAAGCAGATGGAGCATGGGAAAGCCCGTCCAGCAATCCGTTTGCCATCCTTCCCAGCGCGGCCTCCAATACCACGAATCCGGAAAGAGCTACAACAATGATTTTACAGCGCGCCAGCTTCCCCTTGAACGTGGTCATTTTTTAATTGCCAAGGAACCATTGGCTCAGACCAACATGATCCATCTGCATTTTTAGAACTAATCATCTTCTTTTGACCATCTCCTAGCTGCTAGATTTTATCTACCTTTACAAATGTGATGAAAGGTATTTTAGAGCGGCACCCCCCTGACTTATACTATGGCCCAGGTTCCCTCCTGCCAACTCTCTCTCTGAGAACACAAGCAAGAAGCGCGGAGCTGGCGAGCACCTACAGAATTCTTATTCCAACACGAACTCATCAGTGTCATGAGAGAAAGTCTCCAGTGTGAAAATTAATTGGTTATTGCCCCTCTTCAGCCTGTTCTCAATGACTCAAAACTCTGAACTATGGCCCAAAGGAAAAGTGATGTAAAACAGCTTGCACATTGGAACATAGGATCATTTGTGTCCTAAACTTGACCATGGTTCAGGAGAACTCGGTAGCATTACAGATCTTGTTGGGAATGATAGGTCGCTAACTTCAGGGTGACTACAAGGTATTTGTGGGGAACGCTGAGAGGTACCCAAAGCTGCTTTATACGATCTAGTTTTGTTCCATCTGAAAGTCACTGAAATGTCATTGATGTTTAGAACTACGTATGTACTTCTCACGGCCTTTGGATTTCTGGAAGGTGACGACACTTTACTGTTTACAGCTAATGCATAGTTACTTGCATGCTCTGGTTGTGCGGTAGTGGGACACGACACTGTTGTGATTAAAAAAATGTTGATTTTATAATGCCATTTATACATAGTCAGCTTAATTTGATGAGGGTCGAATGTAATATATATCAGGAATGATCATACACTATGTAGTTGCATCGTATATAAGATTGTTAGGTTGCATCTAACCATGACTATGTCCTTATTTTAATAATTAGGCATTTATGAGTTATAGTATATATTCCTTATGTTGGCATGATATTTTGCTATTTCCCATGCTAAGAATGAGATTAATTCTTACAGTAATTTTTATCTATGGCCTGTGGGGGGTATTTTTGGTTTTGGGTTTTTGTTTTTTGTTTTTTTGAGGGGAGGGAGTAGAGCTGGTTTTTATCTCCCTGTGATATTTTCTCTTAAAAAAAAAAAAAGTGAACCGAGTTTGTAAATGTCCCCTAAAAACAATCAAACAATTTTATTGGCTTCTTTTTGGACCCTTTAAATGTTAGTTTTTCTCCTGGAAAAATAAACCGACAAAACTGGTGATTACAAAAAATGTAATCATTTAAAAATAAAATGATTGCCCAATTTGTGTAATTCTCTAACGATTGTCAAGAGAGAAAGCTTAAGTAACAAAAACATACAAAGTTGTATGCAAAATCTATTTCAGCTTTATTTTTAGAGTCTAAGCAAACAGTATTACTGTGAAAGAATTGTCAAGCTTCATCCACCTCGAATCCCATCAGGTTCTTAAAACTTGAAATTTGAGTTTTAGAGAATTATGGGACGCAATGCAATGTTAAAGGCATACTGTACCTTCCTGGGCCAAATACTGCTAACTTCGTGACTAATTATGCAATGTTTTCTCAACTTATCAAAGCTTTTTACTGGCAATAAAATTCTTCACCCTCGGGTGCAATGGATTGAAAAGACCTTAGGGATAATCACTTTGAATGTGTTGTGTTATTTGTTTTCCCCCCACGTCGCAACAATTTTAATTTTGTATGCTTTGGTGTTTTGGGTTTTTTTTTAACCAAAGCACAAGTATGTAGAAACTCTTCAAGAAGTTAGCAAGTAAATGACTGATTCTCTTGAAAATTTATCCTAACGGAATTCTGTGTGTAGCAGTTTAGAATGACTTTGAAAAATTCTTTAGGATTTATCATTCTTCCATGTATGAAAATTTTGGGTTAAATAGAATGGAATTTTAAAAATTAACCTGGGGACACTATTTGGACACAACTAGAGAATGCTTATTGAAAGATTGCACAAGTTTACAGATTGATCTAGTAAATATTAAGAGGATTGGGATTCTTGTAACTGCTTTTCAATGGAAATTTATCCTAGGGATACACATAGAAGGAAAATGTGTGCCATATACTAATGTATTATGTTCACTAGGAAAACTTGAAATGGGACGTATTTCAATGTAATCGATACTCACGGTACTTCCCAACATCTCATTTTCTTTGGTCCCAGTAAGACAGTGCGACTATGTGGTGGTTGTCCCACTGCAGGGTCACTCAGGGTGCAGGCTGGCGGATGGGCCTGAGAACAGAGGTTGGAACCAGCTTTAGAGCTGTGTGCTGCTGGGCGAGTTTGAACCCTCGAAGCCTCAGACTTTTCACCTGTGAGGGGAGGTGGTGGTGCCCACTTGGCAGAACTGTTGGGAGCCTAGAAGGAAGCAAACATAAAGCTCCCACAGCAATGCAGCGCAGCTGCTGTTAGCAATCATGGGGCCACCAGGCCACTCTTTTTCTACCCATTGTTTTAAGGACCCATCTCTTCACTTTTCACCCATCTTGTCACCATAGGGGAAAGCCAGGCAGGTTTTTGCAAATGAAGATTTCATGAAAATCTTAAGTTCCTCTATTTCTGGGATATAGAAGTTTCTCAAGAACTACTTTGATATTTGGGTCAAGAGAGGATTTGAGTCTTTAAAATTATATGCTGTTTTAGTGCAGAGTATTTTTTATAATTACTACTTGATGATATTTAGACAGAAACATCAATTGCCACTTTCACTTTCAAATTGGGCAAAAACAGATCAATCCTTACACTGGGTTGTCATACATGGTATATCTTTTTTTTTTCCATTGGACATAAAAGTATGATTTGAAAAGTAGTTTATATAAAGGGTTTTAAAAATTAAAACTGATCAAATGAATCAATTCTACCCACATACACTTTTTTAAAAGATTAACTTCGAAAGTCCATTTCCCATTTCACTAGGCAGGCGTGGAACTTGATCATAAGAACAGCCTGGGTCGCTGCAGATTCCTACCTTTTCTCTAGAGATTAAGATGCGGAAGGACTGGACTGGACCCTGGAGATTAATATGCTTAATAAGCACCTCAGATTCTTACCATGAGGCAAATTAGGGAAACTGCCCTGGGCCAAAGAGCTGCTTTCCTCAACAGTTAGAATTTCTTTAAGTAATGAATGATCACTCTAATTCAAAAGGCTTTAAGTATTTTTCAAAGGACTATAAGCCATCTGGTTGGTGTTACAGTGGTGTCTTCATTATAGTGTACATTTAACATTTTAGTTTTCTCTAATTTTTTTAAATCAAGAATTAGAACCATATCAGTGTATATGTATACAGGCGTGCATGTCAGTGTTAAAACGGACTGTGTAAAAGTTCAGATCTGCTCTAAAAAGTGAACATTTTATGACGTCATGTGCTACTCATCAGTTTAATTACTGAAATAAAAACATTGGACCTCCCAATCCCCACTGCCAAATGCAGTTTTGTTGTTATTTTTTTTTTTTTTCCCTTTCAAGGGCATACAGGAAAAAAAGCACTCAACCCTTGAAAAAGCCTCACCCCACCTTCTAAGGCTTGGTTGTAAAATTTGTTACTGAATTCCACATTCAAAATACATTTTCCCTCTTTCCTGTGCCCCCGACTTCTGTTGGCTTTTCCGACACGACTCGGGACAGCGCCCCGAGCGCCCTGCGTGTCCCCGAGAGGAGGAAACACCGCGCCCGAGAGGCCCGGCCCCCGGCCGACTGCTGGGCTCCTTAGACGGGGTCCTGTCCGGGGACACACTCGGGTTTCAACGTGAACTCAAAGGCCAACTTTCTCTAACGCCTTGGGCCAGTCGTCTAAAGCATTTTTAGGTGAACAGGGATAAAAACGACCACCTATCTCACCCATGTTGTGATGAGTTTCTGTTGTCGCAGTGGGAAACGAATCAGAGTTAAATGTCTTCTCCTTTTACCTTGAAAAGGTTCAAGGTTCAATTCAGGGAATTACAAGCACCGATTTTTCCCTTGAAATTTTTGGGGTAACGCTAAGTTCCCAAATAATTCAGTTGCAACAGAAACCAATGACATGTGTTCCCCGCGCTGTGCTTTTCAGGATTTTTACGTCGGTTACATACTTCAGATAGTCCCTTCCTCAACTTTAAGTGGTAATTTTGCAGCAAATACTAACAAACCGTGTTGGATTTTTTCCTCTCCCGTCATGCATCAGCCCCGGCCCCTCCTCGACGGGTCAGCTCAGCTCCCCAGCAGCAGGCTAGCGCTCTCATTCCTGCATCCGCGCTTTAAAAACAAATGCGTAACCCAAGACAGGTCTCGCACGTCTTCGGTCCCTTGTGACAATGCACGTTGGCAGCACTGATCTTTTCCTTTAGATCAGCTTGTCTGAAATACGACGGCACTTAAAAGGAAGGCCGGCTGGAAGGACACCAATAAAAATACTAGCTCAGCTTAAAACAATTGGATCTCAACGCAAAATGAATTACCTTGCAACACAGATAGATAATGGCAAGCAGAACATTCTACTTACTGAGACTGTTCCCTGCTGAGAGTCAGCACCGGTTCCCTCGGAGCTCGTTACCCCGGGAGAGGAAGGGTGCGAGCTCCCGGGCCCCGGCGTGCGGATGAGCTAGTCAGAAGAGGGAAGAAGCTGAGTGCCCAGCGCCCACTCCTGAAATCTGGGGGACCGCTCCGATTTGACCTCCAGCGCAGAACTGCCGTCGGTGTTGGCTGTTAAAGGAATCGGCCTTCTGTAAGGGCAACGGCCAAATAAATTGTCGAAGCACCTACAACAATTTCGTTTCCTAAAGATACTCCTGTTCAGTATTTTCTAGATTTCGAAGGCAGAGGGCTGCATCATGCCTCACCGACCTGCAGAAGCTCCCGTAACTGTAGTCACAACATATAAAGAAATGAACGCCTAAGGAAGGTGCCGCCTCATCGTTGGAATTTCCATCTGTAGCTGGGTTTTGTGAAGTTCAACACTTTGGCGGTTTCTGCCCCACTGTTAAATGATCCAAGTTACTCATCTGTACCTAAGCCTCTGAAATTTTAGCAGGTAATTACATAAATGAAGTTTTCTACACAAAGCATTAAAATATGTATGAGAAAACAGCTCCCGTTCATTCCGCTCAATATTGGCATAGGTAAGACATTTTTAAAGCTCTCAACAAAATAAGAACAGTTCTCTCTCTCCGTTAGTCACCACGGAGACACTTTTCTTTTAGATAAACAATCTACAGTGTGTTTACTGGAGCTTGCACCGATGGTCCCTAATAGTGTTTGCAGCTCGAGTTTCCTTCCAGCAGCTCCGCGCGATGAGTCCACAGTGCAGAGCAGGCAGCCCCTGTGGAACCTGAGATTATTTGTTCTCTCGCTGTTCTAAAGGTAATTAAGGAGCATTGCATGTTTCTCAATTAATGATTTCTCATTCAACAGGGGATCTTTGATGCTAATTTGTTTTAATCAGGGCAGAGGCTGCTCAAAAACTCCAAACAATTCAGTGAAGAGGAACTAGGAATTTTTAATCAAGTGGAAGAGATTTGAATGCTCTGAGGGACGCGTCTGTCATGCACTTTCAGTTCCTGCTCATTTAAGTATGTTCTGTTGGGTTTTATAAACCAATGTGAGGATTATTAGAGTATATTGTACGATGTGATTTTCCTTTATGTATTTGTGTGACTATATAATGAACTCCGTTGAAAGCCCGCTTATATACAACCTTCATTTCTCTCCCTAGGGAATGTATTTGTACCTGCATCTAATACCCTCACTGAGTATATACACTTGTAAATGTAGAGCATGTACATGTAAGAGCATATTTACAGATACGTAGCAGAAGAATGGAAGATTTGCTATAAATGAGCATTAGGTATAAAACATTCTGCTCACCCCTTGGACGGGGGTCCTGAGAGGCTGACTGTTCATAGTTTGAGCTGCTAAATCAAATCGCATTATGTATGTGGAAACAAGCTACGCGGCAGTTGTGCCTCGAAGAGCCATTACAGTGATTAGGCCCCAGCCTGTGTAAAGAAATGACTGGACAAGGGGACTGCGCCTTACGGAAATTCACACAAAGCAGTTACACGACGTACGGCCTTTCTTTCCTACTGAACAGGTTCCCATCATCTCGTTCTGATGTCTTCACCTCAAGACAACTTTGCAGGAATGTCCGTCACGTGAAAAGGAGCTGGGTGGGTTTTTTCCTTCCTCTCACTATATACAGACGAGTCTCGGGAAATGCTTGAGAGACCCAACTAGCTCACTGGGAGTGGGAAACAGACGTCAGTGGTTCTCAAACTTTAGATCAGTCACCTGGAGAGCGCGTTAGGACGGATGGCCGGGCCCACTCGTGGAGTTTCTCATTCGGTGAGTCTGGAAGTTTTCTTGTCTAACAGGTTCTCAGATGGGCCTGGGGCTGGCGACCGACTTTGAGAACTTCTGTTATAAGTGAGTCGGTCAGAACGAGGTGGCCCCGGTTCGAACACAGCATTGAGCACTGGCTCCGCGTCACGCATGTATTCCCGTGTATTTTCCACGGGTTCCCTCTGCAGACAGTAGGCGAGCCTCGTGTGTCTCTGAAGTGACCTCTGGGTGGATCTCCGGACCAGCTGGGCAGGGACTGAGTGGGGGACTTGGGCAGAGGGATGACCCTTGTGCCCGTATTTTTATTCATAGAGATCCACCAGAGGCTTTGCAGGAATGAGGAACAGCTGAAAATGAGCGTTTGAATGGAAATGACCGTGTAGCATACCCGCGCTCATGGGCAACGGCAGGAGCCAAACTGGCTTGTGAGACACGAGCCCAGGAGGGCATTTCCTAGCCCTGTTCTTAATAAGCACGAGCTGGGGGCCTATCGGACACCTGTGTATTTTCAGTAAGAGCTCTAGTTAATTCAACAGACAAGTTTGGGGAACTCTACTTAAGAACCCAGTTCTTTTTTCCTTAGCACCGTTCTTCATAGTGGTACTAAAATTGCCTAAATAGAACTTAAGAGGGAAGCCCATCCATGAAGCCGCTGTCTGGGGCAAGTGCCCACCCACTCTGCAGGCTGACCTTGGCCACCCAGCTTTCCCTAATATTGGCACAATTGCATTGGCCTCTCAGCTGTGTAATTATTGCACGTGGTGTGATGAGTTCAGTTATGACCTGCTTTGATTTTGTCAATTATGGGTTTTTTCTGACTTCCATGAGATAAGGCAGTTTAGGGATGGGGGAAGGGACTAGGTTCTCATGCATAGGTATGAATGGTTATTTAATTGCATTTACATTTGTCCTTAAAATTACTTGGTAGCCATGGAATCAAGTGCTTAAAGAAGATCTTGTTTTTGCCAGGCACTATGCATGGCATTGAATCCTCCTACAACCAATAAGAGGGGACTATTGGAATCCCTAGTTTACAGGTGAGAAAACTAAGGCTTAGCGCACTCACCTGCCTTAGCCCACAAGGCAGTTAAGGGAAAGAAGCAGCCAGTGTGCTGCCTCCCCCAAACTGCTGGAGGTTAATTCACACAACCTTCAGACAACCGCGGGAAAAGGGATGTCAGAAACTCCACCGTCGTTCCCTTACCACACTGTAATGCCAGAAAGATTTTTAACAGAAGGGCCCCTTTCCCTTTTCTAATGAGCGGTCTAATCTTTTGGAATTATCATGGTTCTCCCATGTAAGGAAAATGAGCCCTACCTCTGCCCAGCTGCAGACAGTCTCAGACTTGCAGATGCCCTTGACCTGCTGTGCCCATGAGTCAGCCTGTCTAATCACACAATCATTGTGGGAGTCCACGGGCTGGCTTCAGACCTAATATGTCATATCCTTGGGTCACCAGAGTGCTAGTGATCTAATCAAAAGTGACTTTGCAATTACAGGTTACATCTTGATGTGATCATATTGTCAGTATCTCGCTTTGCTGGGATTTACAAATCCTGAGACTCTGGTGGGGGTGTTTGAGAAAGCTCAGTGCAGAGGTCATCAGCACAGTGGTCAGGGCCCTTGCAAGGACTCCCTTTTCCACTTTTGCTACTTAATGTGGATCGTGTCCAAACCACCCTCCTCTACTCTCACTGCAGCCTCCACTGGGCAGTCCCCTCTGGGCTGGATTCTGTCTTGCACCACCGCTTACCCAGCTCTTCCCCGATTCTAAACTCACAGAGAAGAAAGCATGGGTTACAATGGGTGCTCTAGGTTTGCGTCAGGTCAAATGACATTACAAGTCCCTGTGAGAGGCATTAAAGTTCTTCCCGAGAACTCTAATAATGCTGCTCTCGTAAATACTGTCTAAGCTTGGAGTCTTTTCTTTCCACAGATCCCACAATGGCAGGAATTGACACACAGCACTTTTCAACTCAAGTGTGTTCATGGGACTAGTTAGGGAACTCGTTTTCTCTTTCCTCACCTGTCCAGTGAAGGTCCCTCTCAGGACAGGCCGGCAGGTTCTCTCTGAACCCTTACTGGTTGGCAGCGCTATCGTGTGTACCTGGGTTACTGTGCTTTAGGCTTTTATGAAATCAGCTCTGAGAAGGCTGTGTTAGGACCCACCAGGTTAGTTCAGCCTCACAATAAATGCATGCCCTTAAAATGACACCAGTCTTCAGAGGAGTGGCATTGACAAGGTCAGAGTTTCCCTTCTGTAATCTTAGACTACTCGGCTCTCACGTTGGATTGGCATGGAAAGAAATGGGTATTGCAGCCTCCTCACACAGCTTTATCTTTTCTAACAGGCAGCCTTTGAATCGTACATCAAGTATTCACCCACCGCCACCCAAATGCTAAATTCTTATTTTATTTCTCAGTGAGGTTTAACTTCTACCCGAAGGAGAGTGCATTGTGACTTCCCTGTTTCAGCCGGATGTTCAACTTCCGTCGCCTCTAAAGGGACTTCATGAAATACATTCTTCCTGCTAAGAGAAAATGAGATGTAAGAATTCATAAATTATTTGGGCATCAAAAGATTCCATACAAAGAACTGCTAGTTAACAGAGACAGGAATGTTAATGTCCTTTCGTCTCCTAGAAAGATTACTGGAGATATTTTTGAGACAGCCAACTTTCAGGAGAAACATCACAATTACTTCATGATTACATTGAAGGGGAATAATTAGTTTCCATTTGGGGCTAAAATAAATGGTAATTCTCCATCAGGCATGGCCCTAACCGTTTAGACACATGCAAATACTAGGTAACTAGCCAGTGTGTTTATATGCAGCATGCAGATGTATGACCTAGATACATCTCTAAAAATTAATTTAACGGTGCAGCACTGGGCCTGGCTAATACTCTAACAAGTTCTTTTTTCCCCCCCTTTAATGATGAACATAAACCCTGAGGGCATTGTGTTTGATAGAGTGACAGCTCCGTGAGATGCGGGCTCCTCTAAGGGGGAGCGTGCTGACTCAGAATAGGAGGGGAGTTGTCAGACAAATTAGAAACCTTCTAGATTCAAAGTTAGGCAGCTAATCAGCGCTGCAGGCATGCTCTCACCAAATCCCAGAGGAGGTGGTGCCTTCCTCCAGGTTTGTTTCTTAAAAGGAAAGTCCACATAGCACCTAGCATCTGCCTGACGAACTGCCCCGGGTCCTTCTCCTTCCATGGTCTGATGTATTTGGAATTCCACAGCCACTGACTAAAGGGGTTTATTTTTCTTTCTTTCTTTCCTTACTACCCCGGTTGCCTCAAGAAGATCCATCATGTTCCTGAAGCCACACGCGACATTGAAATCTCTGTCTTTCAGATATGCTTAGAAATAAAACCGCAGCTGTTTGTGTATTGCTAAGATATTGCCTAATTAAGTCTGAGATCAATGAAGGAATTCAGACAAACAATTCAGCGAGAAAAATAGGTATTTGTGTCTCTCTGCCTGGGATTTTCTTTAAAGTAGCTTAAGTTACAGTCGGGAGTAATTAATCCTGAGGCTGACGGCTGCGATCCAGGGAGCAGAGGGCATCGTGTGGTTTGGAAAGTGGGCAGGAGATGTGTGTCCCCAGACTGAAATAAGCATCCGAAAGGGGCGTGAAATATCTAAAAGGAGGGCTTTTAGATGTGCCAGGTGGAAGGGGAAATGGGACTTGAATGGTTCAGCAGTTCAATGCCAGTGTCAGAATCCTAATTATTTCAGGTAGGATTTTACCAATTCAGGTGCATTATACTGGAAGGGAATTCTGAGCCTGTGGCTTATGAAGATGATCAAAGGATTGAGGCTGTGTTACAAACTCAAGAAGGAGAGCTATAGGCACTCTTACCTACAGTGACTCAACGAGCAGGTGCCCCGAGAGGGGTTCAGATAGTCATTTAAGGCCGCCCCGCACTGTGCAGAATTGGCGGGTCCTTAGTCACCTGCCGAAGGGTGTGCCTGGACCCCAGGCCTGTGCCTTGTTCCTCTTTTGCTGGGTCTTTCCGAGGATCCTGCCTGTTCTTTGTCCAACACACAGATCTTTCTGTCGGATCTTGTCTTGCGCTGCCCCTTGCCCGGCTCTGCCCGGGTCCTGAGCTCTGGAAGGATGAAGCAGGACGTTAGCCGGGGTGCCCTAGGTTTGCATCAGGTCAAATCACGTTACAAGTGGCAATGCGGAGCTTCAGAATTCTTTCCTGGAACCCTAGTGCATTGAGCTATAAATAACAGACAACCTCACGGTGGAATAAACCGTAAGGAATTTATGTTTCACTTAACAAGGAAACCTGGCAGTAAGAGTCCTGGGGTTTCGAGGCTCAAAGGTGTTTCCCGCCCCCCACCCTCGGGGGACCGGCCTTTAGCGGCCCTGGGTCCGAGATGCTGCCTCCGCTCGGGCCTCACCTCCTCCCATGACGCTGTAGAGAGCGTTGCTCTCAGACTCCCCTGGTCTTTTGTCAGGAAGGAAAATCTTCCTCAGAAGCCAACCCCGCCCTTCACCACGTCTCCTCTGAGCCTTCCTTGGTAGGGCTGTCCCATGGGTACCCGGGACCATTCACTGGCGGGGGCAAGTGATCACCGTGAGCGGCTTAGGACCTTCTCTACTCAAGGTGTGATCTAAAGAAAAGGGCATCCACATCACCTGGGACTTCGTTAGAATTGCACCCCGGCCTTCTGAACCTGAACCGCATGGAACAAGGGCTCCCTGATGTCCGGTGGACATGAAACTGTGAGACACTCCAGCTTCAGTGATTCTCCCCCTGGGGCAGGACATGCTGCAGTTTGGGGAGACCAGGATTATGCCAGCAAGAAAGGAGGGCAGGGCTCTGGGGTAGGCAACCGTCAGCATCTACGAAAATCTTCCAGTCCTTCCGCACCTATACAGGGATTGTCACTTGTTTTGGTAACTATTTTTCTTCCAAAGTGCTCTGAAAAAGCATAAAACAAAACTGCTGGCTGAGTCTATTATATGCTAACCCGGGGAATAGTTTGGTTCCCTGCATGGCCCTGCAGCAATCTCCTCGTCTGCTGGCCCTCGGATCACGTCAGGATTCTCCGAGTGCTGAGGCAAAGGCACCTTGTTATCCTGTGCCCTTGGCAGGAAGGACCACTCCCCGAGCAGGGTCTCAGCCGAGACTGCCCACATTGTGGCAGCCTGAACAATGGCCCCCACAGATACCCATGTTCTGATCCCTGAAACCTGGGCGTATTATAGCAAAAGAGACTTTGCAGATATGATTAAGGTAGGGATTTGGGGAAGGGACGTCTATCCTGGGTTATCCAGCTGGGCCCTAAAGTAATCACAGATGTCCTCACGGGACTAAAGCAGAGGAAGATTTGACTTCAGAAGGAGATGGGAAGGTAACAACGGAAGCAAAGATTGGGTGATGGGCCTACAAACGAAGGGATGCCATTTGCCACCAGGCACAGGAAGAAGCCAGAGCAGATCCTCCCCTGGAGCCGCCAGACAGAAGCAGCCCTGCCAAAGGCTTGATTTGACCCCTGTAAAACTCATTTTTAACTTTTGGCCTCCGAAGCTGTAAAAAACAAAACATTTCTGGTGTTTTAAGTCACTAGTTTTGTGGTAATTTCTTACAGCAGCCACAGGAAGCTAATACAGCCGTCTTACCATCCCTGACATTCTTGCCCCACAATATTAAATCCAACAATGCTACCTTTTCATTACTTTAATATAGCTTGCAGAGGGAATTTTAGATTACATTTTTGTGTGTTTTTTTGTTGTTTTGCTAATCTTCACCCAAGGAGTGAGCATATTGATTCTTTAGAGAGAGCGGAAGGGAGAGGGGAGGGAGAGAGAGAGAAAAAAACATTGATGTGTAGTGAGGGAAGGGAGCCTGAGATGAGACCCCCTTCCACCCACTCTCGCCCCATGCACAGCTTGACTTGAATTCAGCAACTCGTTGGGTAGAAAAAAACAAAGCACAATTAGCAAGCCAACTTCACATACGCTTCCCAGATTTCATTCTATAGCAAGCCCAGTAAATTGCTCTTTTCTCCACCGAAACCACTTGACAAGACACTAAAGACCAAGGAAGGTCAAAAGCAGAAGCTCCGAGGAGACTAAACATGCCACTGAAATGAATAAAGGGTGGTCATTAGCCGCCGTGAAGGGACATGCATTGGATCTGGACAAGACTGAGGGGACAGGAAGGTCTCATGCAAAGCAGGGACAGCAGGCGAGTGGGCAGAGGCCACAGCTCAGGGGGGGGCAGCTGTAATTCTGCAGCCGTGGGGCGTGACCTCCTCCAGGGAGAAGGAGCGGCTCCCGGGGCTGGCCCATTTGTGCTGAGGGAGGCTTTTAAAGGCGCTCTTTGGACAGTGTTCATCTCAGGCCATTTGGATGGAGATGGATGAGGGCCTGAAGCGAGGCCGACTAATGTGAAGAATCGTTGTTTCCACTGCTGGGAAGGAGGGGAAGGAGCTGTCACAATCTTGCAAGCACAGCCTTTTCTCAGAAATGAGTGTGCAGCCCGAAGTCTGCGCCTACCCTCCATGCATGCGAAACAGTGCTAATAACGCTGGGCCTCTCTCTGACGACGCTGGGCCTCTCTCTGACGACGCTGGGCTTCTCTCTGATGACCCTGGACCTCTCTCTGATGATGCTGGGCCTCTCTCTAATGACGCTGGGCCTCCCTCTAATGACGCTGGGCCTCTCTCTAATGACACTGGGCCTCTCGTTGCGTGTCCCACCACTGGTGGCTCGTGGCACTCCAGAGCCATCTCCTCCACCGCCGGTTCTGCTGGGCACCGTCTCGTCCCCTGTCCTGACTCCTGTGTTTGGAAAGAGCCAGCTCCCCCTCGGTCATTGCTGGCCTGGGCCTTGTGGCGCAAACTTTCACCAGTGGAGAAGGCCGATAGGTGAAGTAGATTGGGTGGGTTTCTGTTTTTGTTTCCCATTTTGGACTCGGTCGTTGAAATTCCTGTTTACACCACCTTGGTGGCGCACCTCCCCAAACAGAACAGATCTACAGGGAAAGCAGACCTTGGCTCCTTGTCTCCAGAGAAAGAAGGGCCAAGTGAAATACAGAAAGAAATGAAATACATTCCTATCAGTTCTAAATTTTGAGAGTCCTGTGGCCCAAGGCCTGGCCCTCTGTAGGTTTGACAGAATATTTAGCCAATAGTCCTGCCCTCAGCCTTCCTCAGCCAGGGAGAGGGGCCCTGACAGATGCCTGCCTGGAAGACAGGAGAATCTACAGAAGAGAGAGGTGAAGCTTTTGTTTCTCTCTGTAGACGAAGACCACGGGGTGTATGAGGAATGCGTGCGCACACACGTGCCCTCGGGGCATCCAAGGTCTTGCCTTTTGGAAGCAGCCTGTGGGTCATGCAAGCCCAAGGCCAGTGGAGGGCCGGCTGCCTCAGCAGGTACCAGTGGGGATAGATGCCGATGGTCAGAGCAAAACAGGGTGGTGGCTGTCACCAGAGATGCCACCGCAGACAATAGGTAGTGGGGGTCAGGGAGCATCTTCCCCATTGACTTGGAGGCACACCCCACCCTTCCCATTACCCTGCCCCCAAGAGTGTAGACACGGCTTGAGGGTCTGAAATGACTGGAAACCCTAAGAGAGGCCTTCAAGTAGCCTCGTTTCCTCTACTGGCTAAGATTCTGCCACCGTTGGAATGGAAGCTTGAGAGGAAAGCGTATGAGTTAGAGGATAGTTACCCTTTCACACATGTAGCTTATGTAGTATTATACGCAATGCGCCCAGTTTGTTCTGCCTACAGTGGATTAAAAATTCACCTTAAGCTCTAGACTTGAGCTCAGTGTTTGGGGAGATTTCGGTGGACATTTCTTCCACTTTTACTTGGCTCTCCACCCTTCCCAGCGGAGCTGATCGGAACAGATGTCGGCTTCCTCTGAATGGCCTCATTCACCCCGTGAACTCATTAATGTGGTTCATATGTGACTAAAAATATTTATGATACAAATAAATTGCCATCTAAAGGGGACAGACACTGATTGGGTGCTTGGTATGATGCCCTTGTTCTAGGGATGTGATGTGTCGTGTCTTCCTCATTCAGTCCCCATCTGTCACCTGTGATGTGGCTGCTACGATTCTCCATGTACAGAGGGCGATGCAGAGCTTTGGTGGTAGACACCCAGGGATGCGTGACTTTCACTGAATGGCCTTGTCAGTTAAACTTAGAAGTCCCCTGAAAATGAGATCCATAGGACCTAAGGGTTAGAAGGTAGGAAGTGCCAGCTTTGAACAAATTTAACTCTTGACCCCACCATTTTCCCTCAGCCTCAGTGTCCTCCTCTGAAAACACAGTCATTCAAATGCTCTGGCAAGGCTGGAGAGCTGATGAAGGGACATGTAGGCAACAGGCCCAGCGGGGAGCAGAGGCCGTGGCGGTCAGTCTCGGACCACCTTTCTCTCTTAACAGGTGGCTTCTCTCCTGGCATTGGCAGCATTCTGGGCAGTCCCAGGTGGCACAGAATTCTGGAACACTATGGTGACCCTGCCTGTGTGCCCAAGCTGGCTCATCTGACCTGTACCCCTTGGAACACGGAGGAGCAGCATTGCATGGGCTCTGAGTCAGGTAGCCTGGGTCTGTATCTTGGATTGGCCCTGGGCCAGTCCTTTAACCTTGCTGTGCCTCAGTTTCTTCATCTGCAAAGCAGAGATAACAGCAGCATCTACTTCAAGGTTTTGTGGAGATGAATGAGTGAGCAATAAACATAAGGTATTAGGACTACCCGGCCCATGGTTGGTGCAGTGAAGTCATTCGCTATTATTACTTAGTGGCCTTGGGACCAGCTGACAGGATTCATGGAGCTCAGGAGCTGGGAAAGTTTCCCCAAGGAGCCGGTTCAGAGTCTGACTCACAAACTGGTCTCCTTGTTATCCTGGAATGTCTAGTTGTGTAAGGACATCTCTCGAATAACATGGGACCTCTGATGCATCCTTGTTTTACATCTTTGGAAATTGGGAATGGCAAGACCTCGTTGGCTGTGACAGAACCCAGGAGATAATTACTCAACAGGCTTCAGAGAACAAGGCATTTTCTGGGCAACCAACCTGACTTCCAAGCTAATAGAATCAAGGCAGGTAATGGCACCATCGCCCTGAACAAGGCAGGCAGGAGGCCAACGTGGGGAGCCCCTACTGAGGGCCAGGCACTGCTTTCCCTCCCACTCACCCCCCCGACACCTCCGTGTGAGGGCGCTCTATCCACTGCCGTCTCCCCCACAGCTCCTCAAGGAGGTCACAGAACTGGCCCTGGAGCTCTGGCTGAAGCCAAGCTCCTCACCACAGAGAGCAGGAGTCACAGTTAAGGGCAGGTCAGAGCCCGGCGAGCTGGTTCAAACCCATGGTTCAAACCCACTTCCTGGCCCTGTGACATTGAGCAAGTCACGTAACCTTCTCAACCTCTTTGTAAAGTAAGAATATGGAATTAGAACTGAGTAGTGTCCTCCTTTTGGGGGTGATGTTATGAGAGAATGTTAGTACTGTGTAAGCCTTAATGACAGTTCTAATTCATCAGCACTTTCCATCAAGGCACCGCTTAGCTGGGGTCCAGTGCCCAGCACAGTGCCTGGCTCCTAGTGATCATTCAGCATAGTTTTGAGGGAATGAAAAAGTGAACTGAAGTACCCCAAATAAGAACTCTGGGAGATTGAGATCAGGCCATATTTAGGGAAATCAATTTTCTCTCTTTTCCTTACTCATAATCTGACTCTAACATAGTTTAGCAAATTCTTACAACCCAGTTTATTGACCAGGATGTCACATAAATTACTAGTTTGCTTCATCCCATATTGGATTCAAAGTCAGTTCCAAACATCCATCGATCTTCTTCACCCAATGGTACGTGGCATATCTGTTGAGTTTTTAGTATGTGCCAAGTCCTTTTCTAGGCACTAAGGGTATAGTAGTGACAAGAATCCCTTTACTTATGGAGCTTACATTCTATTAGAAGGAGACAGACAGTAAATGCAAGTAACTAAATAGGATAGTGTAATAGTAGGTGATAGGGATTACAGAGAGGATTTAAGCAGAGGTAGGGGAGTGGTTATTGGGAAGAGATTTGCTGAGAAGGTAACATTCAAGCAAAAATCAAAGGAAGCAAGGTTTACCTAAACCTGGAGGAAGAATGTTCCAGGAAGAGGGGCGGTCAGTGCAAAGGCCCTGAGGAGAGCACATACCTGGCTTGCTGGAGGCCAGTGCATGTGGATCCCAGTGAGTAGGGGAAGAGAGGAAGAGGGGCCACATCAGGCAGGGCTGAGCAGCCCCAATGGCACTTCAGCTTTGACTCTGAGTAAGATGGGGCCCTTGGAAGATTTTGAACATGCCAATTATATGATCTGACTTGCTCTCCTCTATATCTGTGGTATTTGGGATACTCTCAATCTGTACTCTCAATCAGATCTTATAAAACAGTTGGCCTCAAAAACCACCATTAAAAACATCATTTTGAATACAAATAAAAATATACAGTGAGAATAATTGTGTAGAAATTGTCCTATTAGTACCAATTTTCTTTTACAGCCCTGAACTACTCTAATTGTAAAAGTATTTGTTTCACACACACAGGTCCACAATACTCAAAATTTGCTCCAAATATTCTATGCCCATTGCATATGAGCGGCCACGGAAGTTTTCAATATCTTCATTACTATTTAAAATCTTACTTTATATCTTTATCTCAAAAGTTTTACACACATACATAAATCATAAGGGTATAGTTTGGTGAAATTTCTCAAAGGGATGCCTCTGTAACCAGAGCCAGATGGAGAACCTCATTCCGGCAACCCCAGAGCTCTCCCGTGGCTGCCTCCTATTGCTGTGCTGACCTCGCCCAAGGGTAATTTCTTTCTTGACTTCTACCTCTGTAGACTTCCCTGGCCTATCTTTGAGCTTCATCTGAGCAGATGATGAGGCATATTCTCTCTCCTGCCTGGCGTCTTCTGTTCAATGCTACATTTGTGAGATCCATATGTATTGCGCAAATGGCCGTAGACGGTTCATTCTCCTTGCTGCGTCGCCGTGTGCATGGGCCATAGTGAATTTCTCCGTTCTGTGGTTAGTGTGCTCTTTCAGGCTCTTCCGAATAGTGGGGCTCTGAGCACTCTCATCCTAGGCCTCTGGGGAACCTATGTACACATTTTGAAGTAGACATCATAAAATTCACAGTCAGCTTTGGCTCTGACTTATATTTTAAGGGAACCACTCTGCTTGCTGTGTTAAGGACAGACTCGGATGACCAGGGACAAGGGTGGATACAAAGAAACCGTGAGAAGGCTTAGAGGACAATCCAGGAGACACCAGTGCTGCGTGCGCCAGGTGGGAGCAGTCTGAGCGGTGAAGAGTGGGTGGGGTCTGGATGTATTTTGAAGGGGTCTCACGAGGAGCTGTGGTCTTACTGGTGGTCAGTAGCCCAGCAGTGTCTTGTCACTCAGGAGAGGAACTGTCAGGAGGGCACGGAAGAGTATTTAAAGGTATTGTCTTAATGGTCCTCTAGGCTTTAATACGTGTGCATGTCCCACTCCCAGACATGGTGGCCACAACAATGACTATTACGCCCATCTGGGCCAGACAGGAGGACCCAGGGAGCTCTGGATGGCCAGTAGTAGAACATAAAGCAAGATCTGAGAGTGGCTTTTTAAAGGGTTTTCTTCCAAGAGAGCCTGACTGCCATTAAAAGTTACAAAGATTTGTTTATAAGATTCTTTGCTTGCCTGTCAAATGAACTGACTTGCAAATTTTCCAGGTGTAGCTCATTTTCCAAAAGTGTTTTAAGCAACAGCAAAAATCCATGGCTGTCTAACTCACCTGACCCTTTCCAAGGCTCAGTGGTTTTCCCAGAGCACCTCCGCCTTCACAGGCCAACATTTCACTGCCCCATCTCTGTGATCCAGCCTCCAGCCTCCTCTTCACGCTCCTCAGGAGAATTCATGTCTACAGCCGTCCAACATGAACAATTTCGAGTCATCTCGCTTGAGCTCCCCCACCTCCACCCCAGTTCCAGGCACTCAGGCACACCTCTCCGCCTCAGTTTTAAGAGAAAGGTTCCCCCCTCTTTGCTGACCATTTTCACATAATTTTCTGGGTTTTTCTGAAATGATTAAGACATTAGGACAGCACTTGATTTTGTTCTACACCAACAATGTCCTTTCTTTTTTTTATGTTAGCAGAACTCACGCAAAATTTCTCTCTCACATAATACAAGACCTCTTTTTCTTCTGAGAAAACAGGGTTACCTCCATCTGTTTAACTCAATCAATAAGCAAATAGTTTTCAAGTTTCCTGCAAATAAATAGCCTGTGCCACTTGACTGCCAACGCAAGTGACATCTTTGAACTAAATCTAATAGAGAAAGATTGGAGTAACTGATTCCTGTGTGTGTTTTTTCTTTCCTAAGATAGAACTTGAGCCTTTAGACAACCCTACCATTGATTTTTAGTCTTTTAGCCTTCATGAAAGAAACCCCCTGTCCCAGCATTAGCAGAATAGCAAGCCGGTTTTGCTTCTAGGTACAGCCTGCGTGGGCTCTCTCCCCTCTCCCCTGGATTCGGGATGGCACCATCCCTGGGGATGCAGGATGGTAAAGAAACTGGCCTTGGAGCTGCCCTCATCCCTTGCACCTTGACATCTGTTGGAACCCAGTGGGATTGGGGGACAGCAAGTCATAGGACTGCTCATGGCTTCTGCTGAGAACAGACTTAAGAGAACAGACTGTTGAAGGGCAGTGAAGTATGGCATTCAGTGAATTTAAGCACATATATAATATACACCGAGAGGGGGAAATACTCAATTATTCAAGACCAGTAACATGAGCACTGACTAATGGGCTCACAGCATGCGCTGTGCAGCTATTGGAAGAGGCGCCTAGAGGTTATCCTGCAAATGGACCATCTATCCAAGTCTGCTTCTGATAAACTGTCCCTCCTTCCAAGGTCCTTCCCGGATTCTGGCTCCTCCCTGGGACCCCTTGCAAAGGACCCCCTGGCCCTGGAGCACCTCTGAGTAATAGGCCACCCAGGCAGTCTGCCTTCTCTGTCCCCTTCCCCAGCATCGTCCCTTATTTTGATGATGGTTGAGCACTGACTAAGGAGTCAGGACTGTACCCAGGGTTGTAGAGAGGAGGAAATCTCGGCTTTAAGCGTTTTAAAGCTTTTTCCCCCCATGATTTCATGGGGAAGCCACTATCTGTAGTGCTGTGAGGAAATCAGAACAAACATTTGGGTGCCTCTATGCATCAGACGCAGCTCTGAGTGATTGACATGCATTACGTCATTCAGCGTCCATAGCAGCCTGGATGCGGAAGGCATTGCTGTTACACCCATTTCATAGTTGTAGAAACTGAGGTGTCGAATCAGGATCAGCCAGAGAAAGCCAAATATGCCCTCCTAATCAATTATATAGGACGCCCAGTTCTAGGTAGCCCTCCTCCAGCTCCCCCAGGCCAACAGCCTCCAATCAGGGCCCACCCAGAGCCTCCCCTTTGTCTACAAAGCTTCCCTCTGTCCTGCCCGCCTCCAACTCTGCCAAACACAGGTGATGGAGGCTGACTCCCTGCTCCAGCCAACTCTGAATAAGTAGCCTCTGTTCTTTGGGTGGTCTTTTTTGTTTCCCAAGTTTGTGTCTTCTTCCATCAGGACAGGGTATCTGTGCTCCTCTGGGACCCCCCAGTTCTGGAACAGTGCCTGGTATGCTGTAGGTGTTCCAAAAATGCTTGTTGACTGACTATAGGAAACTCCAGTCCTCACTTTGAGCCCTTGGCTCATTTCACTTTAGCAGAGGCAGGTGGATGCCTGGCAGTGGAGCCTGGGGGTCTGGCAGGTCCCTTGGCCTCTGCTGGGAGAGGGGGCCTGGCTCTGTTTCCTCTGCACACTGACCCTCGCCCTTCGTCTCCTGGTTGCCGGCTTCCCTGCCCTATCTGAGCAGCCTCCCTCCTCTCCCAGGGTTTGGGCAAGTTCAGGAGCTGCAGGGTGATGCCTTCCAACTCTTTCTAAGGATCTTGTCTGTCGTGGAGAACATGGAGCCTGAAAGAAAGCCTACAGGGGGCTCTTTCGGAGGCAGCCAGAATCTTCTCGACTTTTGGCAACTGACTTGTGAGGAGGGAGGCCTGTTAGACTAAGCATCGCGCTCTCCCCAACGGTGCCAATTTTAAAATGCTCCCTGGGAAAGGGATTTACGAACCCTTAGTCTGAAGCACCCTTGAGTGCATCTGAGCTCAAGAGCTTTCAGAGGCCCTTCTGGAAGTTAAGCCTCAGAAATGGGACCTGCAGAAGCAAAAAGAGCTGATGCCCTAGAGCTGGGCGGAGTGGGGCTCAGCCCTGGTCTCTGTGGGGTCCAAGTCTCAGGAAGGCTGACGGGGGACCCCAGGGCCCTGGAGGGGCCCACACTAAGTCAAACAATAAAACAACACAATACAACTTTCAGTGGCTGCATTTCTATGTCTAAGGTTGGCTTTTGCTGTCACTACTCGTAAGATTTATTTTCCTAAAAATGCCTGACTGTTGCTTTGTCAGCAGTTGCTTAGCACACCCCTCTTTCACCCCAGACTCAGTAGTTAGTTTGCAGACTGAGATTTGAGGCTTTTGTAACATGACCCGTTCACCCTCTATCTGTTGGAAAACCAGATACTGGGTGTACTTGTTGACCAGCTATTTCAAGCCAGAACTCACCCATGCAACCAGCTACTTTTCCGTCGGGACTGGTCAGCAGGTGTTTAAAATTATTTAAATTAACGTAAGTGCAGACACGAGTTATCTTATGACTGGTCAGCAAGGTGTTGAGTGAGTTAAGTAGGTACAACAGGGAGAGAGGGAGGACACCACCCCCACCCTGAGACCGGTCCCCATAAGATGGCTCAGCTCAAGGGACCTGGACGTTTTTAGGACTTCATAGGTGGTCTGTGGAATGGGCTATGGATTTGGGCTCTCGACCTCTGAGCGAAGTGACAAATCTTCACGTTTCCTATGACAGGGCAACTCCCAGGGTTTGGACTCCACGGCTCAGGCAGCACTCGTCAAATAGCACTTAACCCCACTACACACACTGACAGTTATTCCAGGCACACAAAGACAAGCTGAAGTTGGAAAGGAATCGGGCAGAACTGCAATGTTTGAAGCAACTACACCCATTGCCTAAGACTTTGGGTTTTGTTTTGGGAGAGAGAGATTGGTACAAGGTTTGTTCATTTCTGTTCTCTTCTTTGGCTTTTTTATTTGGCAGCTCTGTATGTACGATGCACTCCAGGGTTCTGTGGGGACTGATGGATGGGTGGTGGGTGGATGGAGAGATGGATGGATGGATGGATGGATGGATGGATGGATGGATGGATGGATGGATGGACAGGCATTGAATTCCTGGACTGTGCAGGTGTTGGGCCAGGGATCTGCGTATTTTCTCTATCTTCTTAGCAAAGAATTCCCGTGAAGCATCTTAACAGACAGGAAACGGGCTCACTGAGGATTACTGAGTAGCAAAAGTAGAGTCTAATCCCCGCTGAGAGGGCTCTTGGGGACAGTGAGCCCCTGGACACGGGTAGGACTAGCGACTTTATTGTGGGCCTCCGTGCTGGCCATCTTCCCCTTGTCCTGCCCACGGGGGAAAGCAGCCCTTGCCCAGCTGGACTGCTGAGCCCCGAGGGGCAGCAGGAGCGGAGGGGGCACCTTCACTGAAGGAGCCGGCACCACCTCTCCCTCCGCCTGAGTTTTTCCCCTGGAGCTTCCAAGCGATGTTCTGATCCCTGACACCTTCCATCACCTGCATCGGTAATGACCGGCCTCCCGGGCCCTCGGCTGCTTCTCTGCCGGTTTCCCTGACCCAGCACTTTTTCCTCAGTGCATTATTTCCCACCCACCCCTGTTTTCAAATTCCCCGTGGACGAGACTCAGACAGCGAGCTCCGCACACTTGGCAAGTTTTGAGTTTTAATAAAAAATCATGTTTATTCCTGTGAAGACTTCTTTCCCCGTGAATTCTCCTCACAAATGCAGTTTTTACTCAACTCGGCCTTTTTCTTGACTTGCTTTCTTAAAGCTGACTCTGTCCCCAGGTTCTTTCTGCTCTCATGAGCCTAGAGCCTGCATGTCTCGATTCCCCCAGCTCTTACTTTAATAACTCTGGCCTCTGGCCTTTCCTCTCTGCTTTCCTACACGTGCCCCTTGACCTGGTAGAAAAACCCAGAGCGTGTGTCCAGCGAGGGGACCTGGCTCGTGGGCCCATTGGCCAGTTTCCAGTGCTATCACGTTGTAAATGCTCCCAAACAGCCAGCAGCCCTTTCCTTGGGGAAGCTGTGGACATGGAGCTGGTGCCCCAGCCTCCGCCCAGTGATGAGGGCACGTCCAGCAGGCTTCACACTGTGGGGCTGGGCCCACGGCCCTTCAAGCGCAGTGGTGCTCTGGCAGCTAATGAACTGGTTTTAGACTTAATTGGCCCAAGGCTGGTACATGGACCCCAGCTGTATCGGGTAAAGCATGCGCGTGGCATTGCACGTGGCATTGCACGTGGAGCAGCCTTTCCATCAGGAACAAAGCCTTGGGGCGGGGTGTTGGCCACGTGAAAGGCATGCGGCAGAGACCACCTGCCTGCCACGCACCTCACCTCGGGCTTGCTGTGCCACGTGGCACGCAGTGTACCTGCGACGAAAAGAGCACCTTTCTTTTTAATTCCCAGCTCCAGCCAGGTGCTTTGCCATGGGGTTTCTCTCCCATAAATCACCCCCAAGAATATGACATGTACACAAGCATTTCTTCCCAGCCAGCCTTTCCTTTGTTTTGTAGTAAAATAAATGACAGTGTTTCCCCTTTACACCCGTTAGTGGGTGTAAAGGGCACTGATGGGAGATCAGATGACAGGCCATGGCCCTGGCTCTGCCCTAGTGTCCTGTATGACCTCGATGTTGATATTTAACCCCTGCCTCAGTTTACCCCTGGGGAAATGGGAATAATAGTACCTATCCTGTCTCACTGGTGATCATAAAAATCGACCAGGGACATCTTCCAAATGCACAGTGTTCTTAATTGCACTACTTGAGCTGGATATTTTTCTCCCTTTGGATCTTGTCTGGTGGACGATTTTCCATCCACCATAGAAAGCGTCTTCAGAGCTGGTGTCTGTGGCAGCAGAAGGGCAGCCCTCCTTCGTCATCTGTCAGCATTTGTCACATTTCCTAGAAAAGACCTCTGTAGATCATGCACCAATTTGTTGGGGGCAGTTATCCATCAAGGAGGAACCTGGGTCATTCATCTTTAGACCTGGCAGCTGCCACTGACACAAAGCAGACGCTGCCCTGAAGGGTAAGAGATGACAGAAACACCTCTGAGAGCACGCCCCGCACGCTTGACTCATGATGTGTGCATTCGGGAAAGAATCGCAAAGAGAGGAGGTGTGTTTGAGGTTATTGCCCAAAGCCCTGTACCCTATTCCATATACCTTTTGCCCAAGCCTAACCTCAGAGAAGGAAGGAAAGGCCTCGGGACACTGGTCTCATTGCCAGGTATCTTAAATTCTTCATCATTATTCAGCTCACGGAATCTATGGACGCTCAGGTGAAGCCCTTGTGACCACTCGAACTTGAAGGAATTAGGCGTCATTTGTGCAGTGACTGTTTGCGTTCCCCGCTCTGGAAGTGCAGTGGTGAATGAGCCACGCAGAACCCGTCCCAGGGAACTGACGGTCCAGCGGGAGGACAGGTGACAAGTGACAGGCAACCGCTGCATACTGTGACAGAGACAAGGGGGGCTCTTGGAGGATGTGGAGACTCGGGGCAGCTGATGAAAAGTTAACCAGGGCTGGTCTGAGGGCACCTGGAGGTGAGGGGGGGTTCAAGGCAAAGGGAGAGCAGGCGTGAGGCCCAGTGTGGAGGGAAACGTGCAGTTGGAACGTGCTTCCAGAGGGTGGTCCCGGGCCAGCGTCATGGGCAACACCTGGGAAGCTGTTAGAACTGCAAATCCTCGGCCAGCAGAGGGGACACGTGGGCTCCTGGCTCTGATAAAAAGCTGCTCCCGCCCAGCCCCGCTCTTCTCAGCCACAGACACATGCACTCCTTGGGGCAGGCACTGGGCGTAACAGTCCCCGGGCCTTACGCACCCGCTCCCTGGCCCTGGTGGCCCAGTGGCAGTTGTGCAGGCTCGTTTGTTTGCTCAGCCAGCTGCCTGGCTCCAAAAAGCCGAGGGAGCTCTTGATGGGAAAGGGAACTTGGTGCGCGCACTTCAATAGGTGTGGCGTCTGCTGCCTGCAGATACACAAACTGCATTGTTGCCAGCTAGGGTTTCTCCCGACCAGGGAGAGATTGATTACAGGAGGCGAGCAAAGAACCCCATTCATGAATCTGGGATGGTGCAGTGGTGAAGACAGAGACAAATTAGGAGTGCTTACACCCGCGGTGCCTGTCAGGGGGGCGCCAACAGCTGGGCTTTAAATGCAGGGACCGCAGCCCTCTGAAGCTTCTCTCTCCCGCTCCAGGGAAAGCTTTCTAAGGAGGGTATTGGGATACAGAACAATGTCTGCCATCTGCACTTCAAAATCAATGCTGACGGTGGCTCAGGGATTCAAAGAGAAGTCTGAATAACTATCTCAGGGAAGTCGCTCCTAATCTGTGCTCTCGGGGCCGGCTCATCAGTCAAAGCAACAACTGTTACTGACAGGCAGCTTTCAGACGAGGCAGGAAGGTGTAGGCAGGAGGCCCCAGTGCATCTGAGTTCTCCGCAGCCTAAGCTACTCCCTGTGAGTGGAACTGGTGATCTCGAAAAGGAAATGAGGCTAATCTAGAAAGCGCACTAACTTCAGCAAAGGGCCATCGGGGCAGTGAGTGGTGTGGCGGTGTCTTTCTGAGAGAAGTTTCTTCCCTAACGGACGGGCATAGTGACCAAGTCCCACCCCTTTCCGAGGCATGGGACTCTGCAAACTGCTGGGAATCGATTCTGAGGTTCCTGTCCTCTCTAACTCCTACAGCAAGGTGATGGGCACCCCTCCTCCCCCACAGCCATCCCTGGAATAGGACTTGGCTCCAGTGAGCCTCACGAGCCAAGTTCAGACCTCTAAGAGCCCTTGAGAAAGGTAGACCAAGCCATCATCTGGGGAGGAAGGATCCTTTGTAGTAAGAGTAGGTGGGGTGAGTGGGAAAGGGGAAACCAGCTAGGTTTTAATATAGCTTCTTCCCATTAAATCTTAAATCTGACTAGCAGTTTGTCACTGTTTCCCCCACACTCAGAACACAGACTGGCCGTACCTATTGTTGCACGAACAGCCTTGCATCTCTTTCTGTACTGGTTCCTAAACTTTAGTGCTCGTTCATGGGCCTCACTGGTAATCTGTTGGGTTGGAATCTGAGGGTAGGTTTGGGATGGGACTAAAATATGCATTTTCACAAGCTCCACTCTCCACAGTCTAGTCTGCATGGTTTAGGATCTTAAAAGGGCCTTTGCTTCTGGAATTCAAATGTAATGAGACACTCAGGGGCCGGGACCTTCACAGAGTCTTGCAAAACATAGCATCTTGTTCTTGGCTTTGATCTGTCTCATCCATAAGCCCGCTACAGACAGTTAGAAGGAAGGGAGGCATTAGACTGTCTCTGTTTTGTACTGTGAATAAGCGCTTGTATGTTCTATTTTTGACTGCAATTGAAATTAAGCAAAGACAGAACGTCCTCTTTGAGTAGAAAAGCCGCCTTTGAATGCAAGCCCTTGCATGTAACGCTGACTCTGGGCTGGGCTGTGTGCTCACACTGGCCAGTGGTGACCCGTCTCTTCCCAACACCCTGTTTAGTGAAGCCACATATAGCTTGAAATTAACCATAGTGGGAAGGTTTACACCACAGAAATTGGCCAGTGCTATAAAATCAAGGCGTCTGTTCATCGCCTAACAGAACACCACCGAGTCTAGGCTGACCAGCCACACCTGTTGTAAAGGTGCAGAACCTTACTTTTGCATTCAAAATGAGAAAGGAATGCTGTCAGAACAAGGCCACACTGTTATCACTGGAGCCAGGGTTAAAAGCACAATCAGATGTGTCGCTACAGGATGCCAAGCTGGGAGGGCCACTGTGACCTGGGAAAATACTGTGGGGTTTTTGGGCTCCCCCTCCCCCACACCTTTCTGCCTATAATGGTCCCCTCCTCTGACCCCTCCTCCCACACTTACCTTGTTCATCGTGCTGATCAGCAACACCAGCCACGAGGTACTTTCTGAACACTTACAGGCCTATCCTTATGCCCGGCACTGAAGCTCTGCCCCTAAAGAAACTGGGGGGTGAGGGTGGAGAAAACAGAGCTAAAACCTGTGAAGAGAGAAACTGGCAACAACCAGAAGTTTAGGGACAACAGAAATCCGGGTGTGCCGGGGAGCTCTGAATTATTAGGTCCTTGCTCCTCTGTGACCCTGCAGGTGGTTGTGCCTCTGTGCTTAATGCAGCTGCAGCCTGGCTGCATTGGACACATGCTCACACCTGTGTCCCCTGCTCCCGCCTCTGGGCACTCCATGGGACAGGACTGTGGTCTGCTATCTTTATAGCCACGCTGTACAGGGCAGTTTCCAGCAGATATGCCTGACACCCAATAAGCGATGGTCAGTGCAGGGGTGAGTAGATGGACTTGAATCTGAGGCATGGACAGGACTCAAAGTCAGGAGAAAATTGGGATTTCAAACAGAAGAGCAGCATAAACAAAACACCTGAAAAAGGCTTAACCAGGGCCCCCGCCCCTCCCAGCAGTCAGCCCACCTGAAGCTACAAGTGCCCAGTGCAGGGGGAGGGTGATTGAGGGGGAAAGTGCAGTGCAGGTGAGCTTGGACCTAGCTGAAATGGGAGCTTACCTAGTTATCTTCTCCCACAGAACCCCAGGTCACCACAGAGGCGCTCCAGGAGCTCTGTAAGTAACTTAAATTTAATTTTCCAAATTACATAGTTTAAACAGTAATACAATTACATCGACACATGCAAATTGGGTTTACACTACATTTTAACACATTGTCGACCTCCAGTAGGTTAACTTGTGCTAGCAAATCAATTCTCCAAATAAAGCTCTGGCCACAGCTGTTTAATTGAACGCTGTTCTGAGATTGCAACATGTGCTATTAAGCCATAAATGGTATCAGTTTTACTGGTATGAATCGAGATTTTCTCCATTTTACGCAACGTAAATCAAATACAGAAATAAATTACATGCCAAGGCTGATAGAAGATTGCCATTTCTTCCATAAACCCAGATTTCAAATTTTTATGTGTGTCGGCACTGCCTCTTTATTCTCACTGACTGACTTCATTGTGTTCACAAATGCTTAATCATGTGGACTCAGGAAATAAATTCATATGAATGTCACAGAGAACCTAGGCAGAAAAGGAGACCCTATAACTATAACAGTTTTGAAATCTTGGGCTAAAGCTAAAAAGCAACTAAGAAAACCCAGCGTGCCTTTTCAAAACCAAAATTATCTTGTGAGATGTGGGAACTTCAAAACTCCTTTGGGGTAGCTGGTTTCTTTGTTTTGGGAAAAACACCCAACTGGGGCCTTTAATTATGGAAATGCGAAGACCCTCTTTCGGAAAGATACAGACCACAGCTATAAGAGGGGCCTTTTCAGACGTTGGGAGACAGAAGCAAAGACACTGAGTACATACCATGGGTTAAATTGTGTCTCTTAAAAAGGATGTTGGATTCCTAACCCTACAGGAATTCAGAATGTGACCTATTTGGGACCTAGCATCTTTACAGAGGCAATCAAGTTCAGATGAGGTCATGAAAGGAGGGTCCTAATCCAATATGACTGGTGTCCTTATAAAAATAGAAATTATGGACAGAGACAGAAAGACACACAGGGAGAGTGCTATGTGAAGGTTATGTCGCCACAAACCAAGGAACTGTCAGGAGCTAGGAGCGAGGCCTGAACTAGATCCCTCTCTAGACCTTCAGAGGGAGCATGGCCCTGTGACACCTGGACCTGCAACCTCCAGCGTCAGAACCAAGAGAATTAATCTCTCTAGTTTAGACCACTCAGTTTGTGGACCTGGCTAACAGCAGCCCCGGACATTAATGTAGTAGCTATGGCTGCTTCTGGAGAAGACGACTGAGGGTGTCATAGCACCCGCTGTTCACTTAGTGCCCCAATAGTTCAGCCTCTGCAACTAAGAGGAGAGAGGTCAGCACCTGAGGGGAAGTTCTGAGGGGGAAAATTCAGTGCTTCAGGGCCCAATCCGATCATACATCAGGATTTTACATGATGCTGTTTGAAGAAGCTGGGATTTGACCCCGGGTCTGTCTGGCTCTGAATACTAAACGTGGCCATTTCGTTTTATTATCTCCCAAGTTTATGCCTCAGAAGGTGTTATTTTGACTCTAAACGGATTAAAGCCCACCCATGGGCTGATGGAGGAGGGAGTTCATGTGTCTTACACGCCAGCGTCACATATGGTGAAAGTCTCCTCACCCCTTGGGCCGGCCTAAGCTGGGCTCCCTTGGCGGTCAAGTTCAGCCTGCACGGTCTGGCCCCACCCGCCTCAGGGAGTTGGCTGGCTCGTTCCGGGTCGTCTTCTAGGAGTTTGGCCTTGTCCTCGCTGTCCGGGAGGGAGCTGGTTGATGGAGGGGGGAGGTGGAGGGAGTGTTGCTCTCCTATATTCTCCAGGTCAGAGAGGTCAGAATGACAACTGTCCTTGGCAGACAGAACAAAGCCAGGGACACACTCCGACTTGTGAATCCTATCAAGGCCCTCCCACCTGTCATTCTGATCTGTCAGCCTCTAATGAAAGGCTGATCTTCACACCCTGCCGGTGTGGCTCATGGGGTGATCATCAACTCATAAACCAAGAGGTCACTGGTTCGATTCCCGGTCAGGGCACGTGCCTGGGTTACGGGCTCGATTCCCAGCAGGGAGCGTGCAGGAGGCAGCCGATTGATGTTTCTCTCCATCCCTTCCTCTCTAAAAAAATAAAAAACATATTTAAAAAAATAAGTAAAATAAAAGGCTATTCTCCCTGATGGCTAGAAGAATAGCATTATATACCTGGGGTTTGGGATCTTCTGGGAAATTAATTTACCCAGAGAGGCTGGGCAGAGGGAGGGGAGAGTGAACGGAAGCTCCACCTGGAATTTGTGAGCAATTTCCAGGCATGTTTTGGAGCATATTTTTATTTCAAGAGAAGTCGAGAACAAAGCTACCTGTGAAGACAGAGCTTTTATTGCTTGTCTCGAAAAATACCCCAACACTGTGGGGTTGTACGAATGTCACAAAAGAAATTAGGTTTCTTTTTCCTGCAAGAACAAATGTTTATAAGTGTGTCATGTGCCAGGTCTCACGGTGAGGAACGTACATAAACAATTGTGCTTTGCTTTCCACCCAGAGCAAAAGTGAGCGAGAACCGAGAGCTTGTGTGTTTGGGAGCTTGGGGCCTGGGAGTTGGAAATAGCTTATAGGGGAAGATTAAAAAAAAGTCCTGCCTTTTGTCGGCCTGGCTAAAAATCCAATTAAAACTTTCCTGCCCATTTGTTGGACTGCTGAGAACAGGTTCCATGTCACTGAACTTTGGCTGCTGTCCTCCCAGAAAAACAATGTGAGATTTTTAAACTGGCCCTGGTGTTAACCAGGGCCCCGGGGGATGGAGCTGTACCGACTGCCAGGGGCTCTGATCCAGTGTGTTCATTCATTTATCTTGCTTTTCCCCGCCGCACTGGCTGTCAGCGGCAGAGCTAAATACTGAGCCATTCCGAGCTGGTTAACTTCTGCCGAAGCTGAGAAAATAGCTTTCGGAGCCCCTTATCACCAAATCAATCTATCTGGTGCACCCCTGAAATGAAAATAATATGCTGTCGAAAATTCCCTTCTGGTGTTTGACGGCCCAGGGAAGTTAGGTGTTTTTTTCCAATTTAGCTTAATTTGCTTTTTTTTTTTTTTTTACTTTTGCAAATTGAGTTTTTATTTTCCCTGTTTATTTTCCAAGACTCCTTGGGAGACAAAGTTCATAAGGGCCCCGTGTGCATTTTTCTGGGTTTTAAGCCAATGCTGCCCTGCCCCTGGCTCCTCTCTGGTCTTGTGTGATGACCCGGAAACAGCTAAGCCTGGAGGCTGTCCCTGGAAGGGGCCTCTGTCTCCCTGGCCTAGGAACCTGTCACCTGGGCAGTAGGTACCCTTGAGATCCCAGGGGAGGGGAGTGGGCTGTGACAACTGAATCAGATCTTTGGATCTTCTCCTGGCATGGGCTTGAGTGTAGGATCTGGAGAAGATTCCTAAGTCGGGGCTGTCCAGTTGACAAGCAATGTGAGCCACACATGAAATCATAAAATTTTTAGTGGCTATATCAAAGTAGAAAAATAGGTGGAATAATTTTTAACATATTTTATCTAACTCAATGTATTCTAAGTATTACTTCCACATAGAATAAATATGAACAAATTATTCATGAGGCAGTTCATATTTTGAGTATTAAGGCTGTGAAATCCGGTGCATCTCAATTCAGCCTCGTCACATCTCAAGAGCTCAGTTGCCACGTGTGGCTGGTGGCTGCCGCCTTGGGTGGCTCAGGTCTAGGTTAACAGGCTCCGCTGCTGGTGGAACAGCCACGTGATGTAAGGAGGGTCTGGAGTCAGCAGGGGAAGCAGACGCCACGCCCCTGTACGGAATCACTGGAGAGAAATGAGTAGGGTGATGGGGGTTGGGGCCTGGAGTTGCCAAGAGAGGTTCCCAAAGGAGGCAGGACATGGAAGATGTCATGACATTCCCAGGGACAGAGGATCTATATGCTGGGCTAGAAGCCTCAGCATCTCCAGAGGCAGAGAAACGGGGGTAGGATGCTCCCCTTTCCTCCCCTCCCCCACACCCATGATCCCAAGTCCGGTTCCCAGGGACGTGTCGCCGGGGCAGCCTCTCCATTGGAGTCCTTGGTGCAGGGCCTGCTACCCCGACATGGTAGCTCTTCTGAGTTCACAACTGTAAAAGGGGGGTCAAGTGTGTGTTTGTTACAGGCAGTATTAGCAGACACAGTGCGTGTCTGGTCACGGGTCACAGGCTCTCAGGATCTGAATGACAGCAGAGAGGAGGGGCCCAGGTTCAAGGTGGCTCAGTTGCTTCCGGTTGTTTTTGTGGAAGGTTCCACGTGGTACATCCTGCTGAGGCGTGGCTGGCTTCCTTTCAGACTCAGGTTTTATACCTGCACCACATCTCTGATCATTCCAGTTTCAAGGGCAGCCCCATGTCATACTGCTCTTTAAAATTGATAACCGAGGTAGTGGAAATGTACCTCCTCCTCTTGGAAGGAGAAGAGGGTGCTGGGAATGATTGTTCTGGTGCCATCAGTGTCCATGTGTATGTGCTGTGTCGTTTGTGTGTGTTTTTAAACCAAGAGCCCGCTCCAAGGGGTCGTGATATTTCTCACAATACCTACATTTTGGATTCGTTTTGCATTTGCTTGTGCGGCCTACAATTGCCTTGCTAGATTGATCTGGCCTTTTGACTCCACCTGCAAGAGACCTAAGTGCAGCCCTGTGTGGGAGGAGGGTTGGGGCAGGTCCCCTCCTCCTCTGGACACTCCTTTCTGTAGCTTGGTCCCTGTCCCCAGCACTGTAGCCCAGTGTCCATGAGGCAGCCTCGGCAAAACCCCTCAAGCCAGGGCCCACATCTCCAGCATCACAGGCCACCAAGACCCTTGTCACCCCCTTTGCCACGTCCCTGTAATCTTCACTGTTGTTATCGCCACCATTTATTAAACTTTCACTACACACCAAGCAGTTACATGCATTTTTTCTCTTATCCTCAGAATAGTTGTACAAGGTGGGGACAGTCATGCCCTTTCCCCACATCTCTGACGACAGGAATGATCCATTACTCTCGGGGACACTAGCTTCTAAGCCTTTGAGCTACACTTCTCCCGAGAGAAATAAGCTTTGTTAAGACAGCTCTGTGGGGGAATTGACTGCTTCCATGCTTTTATCTGCTCCAGGCACTATAACTTTGACTACAAAGCCAGGCAGGGTTCGCTCAGTTCAGATACTTATCTATTAACTGCACATCCAAGTGCTCTTTCACTGGGGGCTTTCCAAAGACAGCCAACTAGTAAGCTGAGAGCAACTGAGACCACAATGTGGAGGGAGAACTACCTACATCTCATTACCGTCAACTAAAATAGTCTACCTACTATCCTTCATGTTTCTCCCTCCCTCCTCCCCGTTACTACTATTTAGTGAGGTTCTGATTCATTTCTAGTTCTTTTTCACTAAATCAGTATGTCTTTTGATAAAAATGGGTAAAAGGAGAAGACTTCGTAGTTAAAGACTGACACGGCTTTTCAAGCATGGTCCTCTTTCTCGGAGTCTCTATGTCTCCTTATGTTTCTCTACCTGGCCCTCAGATTTTGCTGCATCTTACTAAGCATCTTTCTCTGTCTTTGCTTTCGGACTTGCTCAGATTCAAGTAAATAATTATCAATTCTATTGCACTAGAGATGGTATTTCTTCCAAAATGCTCCCACCCACATGCTGCGGCCTGCTTTTCTCATTACCCCAAGCACAGCTTCACTCTCTTGGCTTCATGCATGAATCTACCTGAATCCTCTTGGGTTGCATTTTCCTTTACATACGACTCAGTGATGTGATCAGCAGGGGGATGTTAAACAACTTTTGGGACTTAGACTGAAAAGGAGATCCCTCGTTGGACAAAACTATGAAGGCCACTGTGACTGTTCAACACTTTTCTCCTGGGTCTAGGAGCTCAGGGGAGTCTTCTCCTAACATTTCATGCTCATTTGCACATCACGGTGGTCAGTGTGAGGGGAAGAGGGAGCACAGGGCCTCACTGTTGTCATCTGTTCACTCTGCAGCTGTACTGAAACCATCTGACTGGGGGTAAGGCGCTGGAGAGCTGGAGGCGGGGGAAGGGAATGGTACAAAGTGTTCTTGATCCAGAGGTCACAATCTAGAGTGACGGTCTAGACAAATGCAGAGGACACCATGTCTTCAAGAACTGAGTCGCACTGAGCACCAGAATGAGCATGACAGGTGAAGTCCTCTGGGAACTGAGCAAGGGGAAAGCAGAGTTGAATGCACTATCAGTAAAATTTCCGGGAGAAAGTGGAACAAGGATTGGACGTGGAGGCATGGGTAGGCTTTGATAGGTAGAGGAGGGTGGGAAGGGTGATCCAAGTAAAGAGATCAGCAGAGAAAATATCAGTAAAGAAAATCTTCAGTGATATAATCCATTCGAAAGAGATCAGTTTGGCTGGAAAAGAGGGCTCATGCTGAACTAGTCGGAGAAATAGTTGTAAAGAAAGGCCAGTGTACATCACATTATCTAGACTGTGCTGTCCACTCTGGTAGTCAGTAGTAATATGTGGCTAAATCTAAGTCTAAATTAAAACCTAGCAAATTAAAACTTCAGTTCTTTGGTTTCTCTAGTCATATTGCAAGTGCTCAATGGTCACATGTGTCTAGTGGCTACTATATGGGACAGTAAGTTATAGAACATTTCACTAAACATTCTAATGGACAAACAAAGGTTGTTGAATGCCAAGCGGAAGAATATGGACTTTTCCATGAGGGCCTTGGGAAGCTATTTATGACATTTAAGCAGATTACATGAGAGTAAAATAGCTTAAATTTTTATGAACACATGTTGAAGATTTTGTTTAATTCATTAATTAATGAGGGAACCTGTAAGATGTTGCAACCAGTTCAGTAACTGATATTTTTTAATTGAAGTGATATTCATATAACATAAGATGAACCACTTTAAAGTAAGTAGCTTAATTTTCAGTTGTGGTTGAGAAAGAGTTTTTAAAATATTAATCCAACGGCCATGTGAAGGATGCACTGCTGGGGCAGGAGACGGGAGACGGGGGGCCAGTTGGGGACCTGGGAAGGGCACAGGCCTGAGAGCTGAGCCTCGTACCAGGAGTTAGAGTTGGATGAAGAAGAGGCAGCATTTGTAGGCAGAGCAGGTCAGACTTATTGACTAGATAGAGGCATAAATGAGAATTAATAAAAAATTCCTGGAAAACAGAGGGGTCACTGGCTTGGCAGGGCAGATAAGCTCAGATGGGCTTTTACTCTGAACTGATGAGAAGCCACCCAAGCACCGTCTCCTACGAGCCCTGGAGCAGGAGAGGGAGCAGCACGTGGGGCCAGCAGGCCAGTGGCCGCTTGGGGGAAAGGGGTGTGGATGTACAGACAGAAAGGAGGCGAGGAAGCCAGGGCCCGAGCACCGAGGGACATCTACAGCTAGGGATGCTCTGCAGGAAAAAGGGAGCGGGGGGGGGGGGGAGGGAGGGGGCATGGTTCACTCAGCAAATCTTTACTGAGCACCTGCTGTATACAAAGCTGTGTCCTGCCGGTGCCGAGGATCTGGTGGCTCAAAACCCACACAGCTCAGACTCCAGGTGCATGTGGCCCAGTGAGAGAGAGAAGGCGGGATTTCAGAAACGAGGTGTCAGGACTGAACGCTTCCGAGAAGTCGGTGAGGGAAAGGAGGCCCAGGGTAACGAGGTTCCGGCTCCCTATGTTCCCTTCCAGAAATGCTGTGTCCAGGCGTGTGTACCATCCGGCCCACCTTTGTTTATACAATTGGGAGTGCACAGTTTCATTTAACTTTATTTTACAAATAAGGTAAAGGGATCATTACCTATCAATGCACAGAGAGCCATCTAATTCTATTTAACGGCTACGTCTTCTTAAATGTGCTAGACCCTGTACCAGCCCCACATGCACGGCCACTTAGGGTGTTGCTGGTCTTTTGCTATTAAACACGATTGCAGGGAACACCTTATACTGATACTTTTTCCTTTTTTTTGTTATAAAAATGGTTAAAACGGTCTATTTTATATGTATTTTAAGTGCACAGTTCAGTGACGTTAAGTACATTGTCCTGGTTGCAGGGGCTCTATCCTATGGGGGGGACAGGTAAACAACAGATGCTACATGACACCCTCCACCATCTTCTCCAAAAGCAGCCTTAGCCTATGTATGGTATTAAGTACATTTGGATAGTTGGCCAGCAAATTAAAAAAAGAAAAAAGAAAAAAGTGGTAAACATAATCTTCTAAGATTGGAAGGGTCTTAGAAAAAGTCCTTCCCTAGCTCTTTGCCAGATCTTAATTCAGGGAAAAATAAAAGCCCCGTGCAAACCTCAGTAAGCTTTCCTCCAACACTAATCACCAAGAAGGCGGCAACAACAGCCACGAAGCCCCGTTTGCACAGCAGCTCCGGCCACAGGCGTTGAACTTGAGACGTGCTTGTCAGAGCTGATGCTAAACGGAGGCTTGACAGCCTCCAGGAGCTTTGATTCTTTGGTTTCATCTCCGCATCAGCCACCCCTGCAGATCCGAGTTCCCGCAGACCCAGATGTTACGATGATCCTGACCCCTGGCTTTCCTCTCGGGGGTCACCAGGGGTTCGCCGGCACCGACTAGAGAATGACATGTCTCCGGGGGTCCCATTCCACAGTGGGCCTTCTTAGGACGGGCTGGACTTTTCAAGTTGTATTTCTCCACCTGGGACTTCAGAGTCCCTGCGTCTGCAGCGGAAAGGCATGTTTATTTTCCATTAAAGGGGCGAGAAAGCTGCTGCTCACATGCGTGGATGTACACATCACCAGTCAAGCCCTTTTCCCTGGAGATCATCTGACGAATAAATGAGCCTTCTATAAATACATGTTGCAAGCACTCTTGTACCATCCGGAGCCATTAATTCATCAAAGCAAAATATGTAAGTGGGATGACTGTCTCAAGGAGAGCAGAATTAGGAAATCAGGATGTACCCCTCTTCTGGGAAGATCCCTGCCTTCAGTTTGGTACCCTTTGTATTTGGACCTTACCAGTGTCCTTGGAAAACACGGCAGCCCCATACCTGGCCGCCTTCCCACTCTCACGACTTTTTCCCTTGAGATACAACACGGCGTAGGATGTCTGATATTCTCTGCTAGATAGCGCTTCGGGCTATTTTTTAAACCCAGCACTTAAGCTGATAAGTCATATTTTTCCCATCTGTATTTCCAACCTATTGCCAGAGATTGTGGACAATAGATATGTTTTTGAGTAAATAGAATACTAAATCGAGGCGATGGATCGTAAGTTTAAGGCAACGAGCCTCTCTCTTCACCATCCAATGAAAAAGGTCACCAGACAATGAAAAAGAAGCGGAATGGTGGGAGGTGAAAGGGTTTAATAATGCAGCCACCAGAAAGATCGGTCAAGCTTTTCTTCCTGGACCCGAGAAGACAAAGTCCTCGTCAGAGGACAGGACACGTGCTCATTTCCATCCCAAAGGACGCGTGGTTCTGGGGATCGATCACAGCAGTTCCTGCTCTGAGGTCCTGAAAATTCATCAAACTTGTCTCTCCTGGGCCTGGGGCGTGAGTCATTGTCCTGAGGAGGCGGAGGGAGGCACTCCTTCATTGGCCTTTTGTGCGCTTCTTAAAACAATGGGAGCTGTTTAATCTTTTCCAGTCGAGCAGGCGAGCTATGTGTCAGCTGGAAAAACTTTACTTCTAGGTGACATATCGCTGTTGGCGGAGACGGGGGCAGAACAGGGTGAAAGGGGTGCTCACATCTTAGGTGAAAGGGCTGTAGAAATAAGGTAAGAGTCACCCTGGCCGGTGTGGCTCAGTTGCTTGGGAGTTTTCCTGTGCACCAAGGGTTGCTGGTTTGATTCCCCGTCAGGCCACATGACTGGGTTTCGGACTAGATCCCCTCTAGGGGGTGTGCAGGAGGTAGCCCATCCATGTTTTGCTCTTACATCGGTATTTCTCTTCCTCTCCCTCTAAAAATTAAAAATCTTATTTTAAAGAAATAAGGTGCCTGCCCGGGCGTGGCTCAGCAGTTGAGCATCGACCTAGGATCCAGGAGATTGAAGTTCGATTCCTGATCAGGGCACATGCCCAGGTTATCCCCAGCATGGGGCTTGCAGGAGGCAAACGATCAATGATAACCCTCTCATCGTTGATGCTTCTATCTCTCTTCCTCTCTCTTCCTCTTTCTGAAATCAATAAAGATATTTTTTTTTAAAAAATAAGGTAAGAATCTAGAAAACCTCACCTCCCTTATGTCTAACCCCACACCAAAGCCTTGGGTATTGTGATCAAGGGCAGGGAGAACCAATGGGTTAGAGGGGAATGCAGGGACAAAGGTGAGAGCTAGTGTCTGTACTCTCTGCCTTTCTCTCCTCGGGGTGCCATCATCACCCCCCAACTCTCAAGCTTGACATTCTGAATCTTGGCCTTGTTTTCTCAGAAGGCAACAAAGGAGTAGCTGATTTAAAAAAAAAAAAATTTAATAAATTCAGCACCAGTGCCAGGCGATGTTGATTGTGAATTGCCTCCTGCAACGCAGATGCTGCTGTTCGAAAGTTCTGTTGATCAAATAAACAAATCACTGTTTCCTCTAACAGTTCCGAGCTCTCTGATGGCTCAGTTCCCCGTGTGCACACATTCTGCTTCAGAAGCAATAGGCTCGTAACACAGTGTCTTGGGAAGTTAGCTTCTGTCTCGCGTTGATCTGGCATCTGTGACTCCGCTCAATTTTTTTCAAACTCCCCGCCCCACCCCCGCTTCTAAGCTTTATGTGATATTTTATTTAATATGGCATGCGAGACATGGGTCTTTAGTCCAAATTGCAATTTTCCATCAAAACCAATTCTCTTGACAGTTGAATGTGGATAGTCCATTTCTGAGGTTCACATGCAGCCCTGGTTCTTATTGGAAAAATGGAAACAGCTCGCTCACCCTGAGACTTTGTCCACAATAAAAAGTTCTCCACCCCCACCCCCACAACCAATGTGATGTAATTTACTAGTCTCCTTCAAGTGCTTGGGTGCAGTAGGATTCATGCTAAAATACTGCAGACATTTCCCAAGAAGTGAAATCAGCTCTTTAAAGATACACCGGCATGCATCCCCAACATTAGCAAGAACCTGGGATTACTGGAGCAGTTATGTATGGCTTTCTGAGTTCCTCCTTCACCAGATCTGGGTTCTGCCTGGCCTCCTAGCTCTTTGTGGAAAGTGCAACTTGGCTGCAAGCTTTTATAGACTGGTTGGTTAATGACAGGTGGGTCAAAGCCTCTAAAAGAAAAATTTTAAACTCGTGTGCTAGATATCTTTTTAGCTCTAGCAACCTATACAATGTACTCCAAAACGGTTGACTATGAAAAACAAAATTGGGGTTTACACTGGACGTTAATAATTGTTCTTAAGGTTGAAATGAACAGAAATGCCCTATTTCTCTACGGAATGCCACAGGGGGGCTCTTGGCTGTCTTTAAAGCATGCCCCGATTAGCGATCAGCCTTCCTGTTCTCTCTCACTGCTCTCCTCTTGGTTGGTTAATTTATTCATCATGTGCAACCAGCACTCGCTGGGCGTCTCCTGTATGTCAGGCACTGTGCTGTGTGCTTAATCAACCTTCCCCCTTTTCCCTGCCTGACCTGCCATCCTTCAGGGTCAAGGAACCTTTCCACCTCTTATGATGCTCCAGGGCCCCAGGGATTCCTCCTGACTCCTCTGCGTTTCCCTTAATAGCTCATTGTTCACTTTATTCTTTCTTGACCCCAAGTAATTCTTCCAGGTTTCTACGTCCTGAGTCACCAATGGGATCATGACGCCCCTGTAGGCTGGCATTGCTTCTCTGTTCCTCCCTAGCCCTGCAGCTCAGGGGTGCTGAGCATGTGTCTGGGCAAGTGGTCATTAGAATCCCAGTGCCCACCTCCCCCAACCCCCAACCCCCAACTCCAGCATCCTCCCCCGACACTCCTCCAGGAACAGTCCTGCTCGGGAGCTTGGTCCTCACTGTCCCTACTACTGGAATCCTCTGCTCTCAGTAACCAGCAGGACAATCCCCCTGCCCCCTGCTTCCTCAGGTCTCTGCTCAGCGCCACCTCACCAGAGAGGACGTCCCGACCACTTGGCATGAAGTCGCACCCCTCCCATTGTGCTCCTCCTTGTCACTAACCACCGGACACATCTGCTCATGGTCAGTTTGTCACCTTCCACTAGAACAGAAGCCCCTTGGCCTAACCGAGTCCTTCTTTTATTTCCCACTTTGTGGTGAGTGCCCAGAAGAGGGCCTGGGGGGTGTGGCAGGGCTGGTCAGCGGCTGGTGCTGGTGTGACATGGACGGCAGCGAGGGGGGGACTGAAGGCCAGTGTCAAGAGCCAGATGGGTTTGGAGCCCACTGGCTTTGAGGAGGCCTCTCCTAGGCCGTTTTGTCTACACAGATAGTTTAACTTACTTCTTTTAAGTGTTCCTTTCGCGCCTTTGTCCAAACCCAGGGAAGGAGATGAGAGCTCCCAGTGTCCCGTCCCGATGGCTTTCTGTCCTGTGCCCGTGGCACGCGCGGTGTTTCCTGTGACCGGCTTTGCAGAGTTTGTTATAACCCGAAGACGCACCCAGGGCCTCTGGCCCAGCGGCTTCCCCACGTGCGCGTCAGAAGCCTGGCGCTGACCAGCCTCTGCGAAGCGGGCGGCCCGGAGCCCACCCTTGCGCCCACCTCGGCGTGGGTGTCTCCCTTCACACAGCGCCTGGGTGCTCGTTACCCAAGCTCGACGTCTGATTAACTCCCCTAACTCTAAAAGACACTGGAGTTCTTTCTCTGTCGCCCATCATTAGGCTGCCTAAGAGTAATTTTCCTTCAGTGGTCCCAAATGTTCTTCAAAGACGAACTTGACCTTGGGAAGGAAGAGTCGTTTCCATAGGCAATTTGACAGTGGGTTTGAAAAATCACCTCTGTGCATCCTAACAGGTGCTCTCCGTGGGAAAAGCCAAGGAAAGCTGAGAAATGATGTGTAGACTCTCTTCAATCATGTTTTCTCAAAAGGCACATCCGATCGTGAAATGATGGAGCCAGGGGGGAAGATCAAGTTGAAAAAACAACAAAAAAAAAACAAAAGCCTGAAGGTGTTTCATTTTCCCAATCAAGCTGAGACATAGTGGTCAGAGTCTTTACCAAGCTACCACCCGACATTAAAGTTTTTACTTTAAAAGAAATTAAAAGAATGGAAACAATGACCTATTAGTGTCTTGGAAGCATCTTGCTTTTTGCCAACAGCACCGTCACTCTCTTTTTGAAAACGGCTGATCAGCTAGGGCCAGAGCCTTCCGGAGAGGGTCAGACAATTATTTGGAAAACGGATGCTCAGCAACCTCCATGCTCCTGGCTCAGGCTGCGGGGTCTTGGGCCTCACTGTGAATTTCCCCATTTCAGAGCACATGATGACAGGAGAGCACTGAGTGACAGAAATAGGATTTCTAATGGTTAAGAGAACAGACTCTGGACCTGGGTTCAAATCCTGGTTCTTCATATACAAGTGGTTCATTCTATGTGTCTCAGCTTGTGCATCTTTAAAATGGGAGTAATGATCCCTCCCCCAGGAGTGGTGGAGGCTGGAATGAGATAATTCGGGTCAAGGACTCAGAACAGCGCCTGCCTCTGTACAGGTCCGATGCTGCTGCTGCAGGCCCCAGCGTTTCGTGGTGGAGTGAGTCTCTGGATCCGGGAGAGCAGAATTCCTGGAAGCTGGACTTGGGAGACTTTCCAGGCGTAGAATTCAGACACACACATTGTTTTGCTTCTGCTTTTCTCACTTCTATGCCAAAATCAAAGACTGAATTATACTTCTCAGGACCACATGTTGACAACTCTGGGAAAGGCAACTTGTGTTGTTCTTAAGCCCACAAGAGACCCTTGACGTATCTGAATTCAATTTGAGTTGGACACATGCCATCTAAACACCCCCCTGTCATCCCAGCCCCTCTCCCATGAAAGGAGACAGGACTCATGCCTTGTCTGTCTGGGGGGAGACATTCATCGCGGTGGTTTCCAGACCCTAGTCTCTCTCACCCACCTTCACGTGTCCTGCCCTGTCTCAGTAATACCTGTACTATGATTTAGTCATTAATTCTTCACATGTACCTAAATATCCTGATTTTTATACTTTACCTCATTCTAAGTAAGCCTACCTCTGAAAGTACATTTGGATGTGCTAATTGCATTTTTAATAACATGAGAAAGTAGCTCCATAGCGACTCAAATGGAACATCATTTGTGGCCTTGCCCACCACCCTTGGAACACAACACCCTCTGGGCGTGCACAGCCCTAAGATTCTGGTGGGACAGCGAGTTCCTAAGGAAGGAATGTTCTATTTGCGGCAGAACTGTGACCAAAGGCCCCTGCAAGACTCTGGTCCTAGTCCCTTTGGTTCTGCTCTGTTCAGCCCAGAGCCAAGGACTCCGGAAGGATAGACGCAGAGGACACATTTTCTGGCAGTGACGGGAGAGTGTGTCTCAGACAGCTGTCACCGAACAATTAATCTTCAAAATGAGATCTCAATTACCAAACATGTGTTCTCATGAGCTAGGCCCTGCTCTCATCCAGAGCTGCCATTAGACACAAATAATATATATTTCCATTCATAACTATCTGCTCCTAATGCAGGCTTGATGATTATGATATATGCGGTAACTGTTGACTCCTCGCTGCTGGAATTGCTAGCATATTGTGAAAATAGGCACAGAATCACTCTTTCCAAGCTGACTTTCACTGTTAAAATTAGAAAGACCAATATGAGTTTGAACAGCGTGAGTGGGGAGAGGGGATGATCGATTCCTGCGCTTGGGAGTGCAATTTCTCTCTGGAGCCAGGGTTTCTTGCTTTCTTGTCCTAGATCTCCTCATGCTTATTAAAATAAAGACAATAAAGGGAAGTGAAAGGGGTGGAGGCTGAGAGGGAATACTGGAATATTTTAGTATAAAATGATTTTGATTTGAATATGGTGTCTCTTTGTATTAACAGAGAGACTTAGCTATTAGACACTTGACACAAATGATATGCATTTCACTTACCGAGGGGCCTTGAAGTAAATTTTCGATTCAATATCTTTTGACTTACTGTTCATCCAAAAGAGAGGAAAAGTATCAAAAATTAAGAGAAATCTAGACAACATATATTTAAGATTTTGTCTCTAAAATTAAACACGTATCTATTGAACAGACAAGTACCAAACCCATTTGTTCAGATCTGAAACTTGGCGATGGTGACTCCCAAGAGACCAATGAATCCTTTGATTTTGAAAAACAATTAGGATTTTTGTTTTAGCCATCCTAACTGGATGAAGAATACTTTCTTGCTCCATTAGGAAAATAACCACTTTCCGCTCTTTCTGCCATCCCCTTTGAGAATCTCAGTGGTTTCCTGCCTGGGATTGGCTTTCTTTCGGCCCCTGCTCCTTGGGCATTTTGTTCCATGAAGCCATTAGGGGAAACGGGCCATCATTCCCGGTAGCTGCAGTTAAGTGTTTCTAGCTCTTCATTCAGGAAACAGTCTGCAACCCACAAGTCCAAGAACTGAGTCCAAAAGCCACTCCCCACTCTCACCATGTCACCAAAGCAACTCATGTCATTTTTCCATGACCCTCAGCAGACCTTGCCTTACTCAAGCCATCTTCCCTGCAGGGGCTCTGGCATGTAGGACAATACTTGCCCTGGGAGCCTAGGGGGTTTGACATCAAGAAACCTGGAGCCTGCCTTGGTGAACCCCCAAAACTTGTTTGAAATGTCAACACATTTCTTGTTTTGAATTTCAAGCAGATATTTGTTGCAGACCAGCAGAGGGATGTCCGTCTGTCCTGCCTCAAAGGGGTATTTGAAAACTTGAGTATTTGATTCATAGTGAACACTAATGAAAACTGGAGGGTGATAGGAAGGGAGGAAATTCCCGTAAGCACATATTATGAAAAGTTAATGTCATTCCAAAGCAGACCACCCAGACAGAAACATGTCTCCGGGGCTAAATGAGGGGTGGAGGAGACACTTCTAATTAAAGCTTCAGCCCTCCATCCAGATCTGGATTAAAGCACTAAGTAACTTTTTTAAATATTGGGTTTCACTATGGATATTTTGTAAAGAATACATGAGGTTTTGCTTAACACAAGACTCTCCATTAATATTTATTTCTACAGAGTCTGGGTTCAGGGCCTGTTCTCTGTGTGGGAAAATAGCTACCAAAATCCCAGCTACATCACTCTCTTTGGATGACTTTTAAAATTGCATAGAAAAGTAGATTATTTAAAATTGCACATAATGTTTTAAGGAAAACATGCTTGCAAAGTTTAGGATAACCTGACTGTAAACATTTGTAAAATTACATACAATGTTTTGAGGAAATATACCTTCCAAGTTAAAATAACCTGCTCAGAAGAAACATCCGTTTCTGTGATTCATCAGCTGACTCCGGAGTTTGGGACTTGAGGGAGCTGGAGCAGTGAAGCTCTGGGAGGTTCTGGAGAGAGCCCTGCCCCGGTCAGGTTTGCTGCGCGGTTAATGCACAAGTCGTCGTTGCCTAAGCTCTTCCTTCGTGGTGTATTGATCAGAAGCTGAATATCTGGTTTTACTCGAGGTCTTGGCCGTTGCAATGAATGAAATGTATTTGAAGTAGATAAGCCAGGAGATGGGGTTTTAAATATGCAGGATGGCGGAGTGGGGAGTCCATATGGCACAGAATGAAGACACACACACTTCTGAGAACTTAAAAGGCTGTCATCTGCTGAGCCTGCCTGTAAGAGCCACTCTTGAAAATAATTGCTACCCATGTGTCCTTGATGAAAAGTGCATCGCGCTGCCCAGGAAATTGGCTTCAACTGCAACAAGAAAGACTTAGATTAGCTGAGGCAGAACTTCCTCCCGAGCGACGCTGGGTTATGAGAGTGAGGGGCTCGGGCGGACGCTGGGATGGGCCTGTATGTCTTCACGCTCCCCTCCCTTCTCCTCCTCTCTGGCCTTGACCGTCTCCCTGAAGTTGTTTCTGTCTCCAGTATAACTGGACACGTGGGACCTGAATTTTAAAGAGCTGAGCTTGTTTCCTTACTTCCCGTTTGTGCAACTGCGATGGATTTGGATGGAATCAACCTACAAAGGGTGGTGGCTGAGACCTGCTGGATGGTGCTGGGCACCCGCCCTCAACAGTGCACCATGTGGCCAAGGAGGCAAAGCCGTGGGCACACCCCACAGGCAGAGCCACAGGAAAGTGAGAGGAGAAAGGGCGGGTGGCGGGAAGGTCCAGGAAAAGGTTTGACCCTTGGAGTAGGACACCTTCAGAGAGGGGGGGCCAGGGCAGTGGCGCGGTGGATGACTAGCCCGGCTGGAATTCATGAGTTCCCAGTTCAGGCCTGCAGGCGACAGGAAAGTCGGAGGGGGGCAGCCCAGGCATGATCCCTTACACCCCCAGCGTGGTGGCACCCCCATGCAGGCCCGAGTGGCTTGGATTACCAGGGAGACCAGCCGTCTGTAGTCCATTCCTAGGTAAAAGTTTTTATTTAAGCTTTTCCTTGAATCTCTTGAAAGTGTGCAGGTCAAGAGCACCCTGACCACCGCCGGACTTGCCACCTCTGTCTGTAGGTAATAAGCCACTAAACCTGCTCTGGGTACCCTCAGACATCTGGACATCTGGGCGGACAGACCAAATGCTGGTGACTTGTTGATTCCTCAGCGTCCTTGGCTAATGGGTCACTTCTGGCCCTGGAGCACTTTTCATCCTGGGAACACTGCTATCTGCTCCAGCAGCTCACAGAGGCCTGATGGGGGGAGCTGGGGACAGGAGGGAGTGGCAAGAGCCTGGACTTGCATATCTGGAGCAGTCACAGTGTCCTCTTCACCTCCCGTGAGTCACCAGGCTCTTCGTGCTGGGTGTCCCTTAATGTGCCCACCCATGTCTCCCAGGGTTGTGGGGGCCAGAGCAGCCACGGGCTGCCTCTCCCCACTCCACGTCCCCTCAGAGCTCAGAAAGGGCATGCAGATGGAGCATGAGTGGCCTCCTGCCAGCCAGACATCGGGATCCAGGGCTCTTCCCCAGTCTGTGTGCCAGGCCCGGGTGCCATTTGGCAGCCCTGGCAAGTGCCCTTGAGCAGCTTAATGTGCACTCCTGCTTCAGAGACCAGAGTATTAGGGAGAATTATAAACACTGCTTTCCGTGGATTCTGGGTTATTTTGCCTATTTGGGGTAATAATTCTCATTATGCTTTGTGGTCCTTTTTAATAAAAATGACATTCCCCTTATCTTTAAAGGTTGGAATCTCAGCCTAATGTATGACCCACACTGTCCTTGGAGAGTTATAAAAATTAGATTATATAACCTCACATTTCCTGCTAATGAACATGGTGATGCTCCAGCCCAACAAGAGGGAGACAAGAGATGGGGATTTATGCTTTAATAATCCTGCCTAGATTGGTGTGTGTGGCTGCGGGCAGCAGGCCACCGATGGGCACAGCAGGCACTGCGGCTTTCCTGGCCAGCAGGGCAATATTTTTTGTGGCAGTAAATCTCTCTAGGGTGAGGGCTTCTTACACTGTACCAGGGGACAGCTGTGGCAGTGGCTTTGTGTAGGAAATTGCTCTGAAAATAAGACTCTTCTTATCATGTAGAAAAATGCTACATGGTACTGCCGTTCTTTGGGTCTTAATGTGTAGACAGATGCTGCTCTGGGCACCCACTGATACCAGGCATGACGCTGGTTGCCATACATGCAATTTTCCCCTTTATTCTTCATGATCTCCCTATGAGACAGGCATTGTGCGTGTCCCCATTTTACACTGTGACCTTGCTGAGGGCAGGGACCTTGCCTTTGTTTCAATATTCCCAGTGCCTAGGGCAGGCAGTTCATAGCAGGTGGTTAGTCAGTGTTGCTAAATAACAAACGGAGACCTATGGTGGTTAATATTTTGAGTCAACTTGGCTAGGCCACGATACTCAGATATTTGGTCAAACATTACTCTAAATGTTTCTGTGAAGGTATTTTTCAGATGAGATTAACATATCAGTGGACTTTGAGTAAAGCAGATTGCCCTCCATAATGTCGGAGGGCCTCATCCAGTCAGTGGAAGGCCTTCATAGAAAGGACTGGTCAGCCAAAAAAGGGAATTCTGCCAGCAGACTGCCTTTGGGCTGGATCTGCAACTCTTCACTGAGCTTCCAGCTTGCTGGCCTACCTTGCAGATGTTGATTTACTAAGCATCAGCAATCATGTGAGCCAATTCTTCAGAATTAATCTGGATAGAGATGTAGCTAGCCGTATAGTTATTTCTATATCTATATCACTAGCTAGCTAGCTAAATAGCTATCTCTCTAGCTCCATCTCTATATCTATATATATCTTCTGTTGGTTATGTTACTCTGGAGTAATGCTAACTAATACAAGACCCAACATTTTTCCAAATGTGAACCACATGGGAGGTACCTAGGGAGTTTTAAAAAAATACTGGGCTGCATAACCAGATACTGATTTAATTAGTCAGGGTATAGATAGGAAATCAGTATTTTTTAAAAAGCTCCCCAGGTAGCCATCAGGGAAATACAAATCAAAACCACAATGAGATGCTTCCTACCTACTAGAATGGCTCTAATAAAAAATACAGGTGATAGTAAGTGCTGTCAAAGATGTGGAGAAATTGGAATTCTCATCCATTGCTGGTGGGAATGTAAAAATGAGCAACCACCTTGGGAAGAAGCCTGAAAATTCCTAAAATGTTAAATACAGAATTACCATACGAACTCGGCAATTCCACTGCTAGGTATAAGCCCAAGAGAAATGAAAATTATACAATCACATGAAAACTTGTACATGAGTGTTCATAGCAGCATTACCCACAACGAAAAATTAGAGGCAGCACAAATACCCACCGTCTAATGCCAGGGACTTTCCTTTGTTCTTGAAAGACATTCACTAAGTATAAAATTCTAGATTGACAGTAATTTTTCTCTCAGCACATTGAAGATAGCATTTTATTGTCTTCTAGTTTCTATTTTTGCTGCTGAGAAATTAGCTATCAGTTTTTTGAAGGTGGTCTGTTTCTCCCCTCTGGCTTGTCTTTTTAAAAAACTTTTTCATATGTGCTATAGTCTGGATGTTTGTGCTCCCCTCCCCCAACCTCAGTTTACATCTTGAAATCCTCATGTCCAATGTGATGGTATTAGGAGATGGGGGCCTTTAGGGGGTGCTTAGATTATGGGGGTGGTGCCATTATAACAGATCCCAGAGAACTTGCTTGCCCCTTCTGCCACCTGAGAATACAACTGGCAGTCCGAAAGCCGTAATAGGACCTTCACCTGACCATGCTGACACCCTGATTTTGTATGTCCACCCTGCAGAACTGTGAGGAATAAATTTCTATTGTATATAAGCTCCTCAGTCTGTGGTACTTTGTTATAGCAGCTCAAACTAAGACAACATGGAAAGTTTCAAAGAATACAGAATAGTATAATGAACCTCAATGTACTCTGTACTCTGGCTTTTAAAATATTTTTTGTGTGTGTATTAAAGTTTCATATGTGGATATTTCTTTTTATATGTATTTTTGGGGGATTCATAGGGATCAATTTCTTTTACTTCTCCAAATATTACTTTTTGCCCCATTTCCTTTATACTCTAATTCATGAGCTTAATTTAGACCCAGAATTCTCAACCTCAGCACCACCGCCACAGTTCTTTACTGTGCAAGGCTGTGCAAAACACTATAAAATTTTTAGCAGCACCTCGGCCTCTGTCCGTTAGATGCCGAGAGCATGTATTCCTTACATTTTGTGACAGCCAAAAATGTCCCCCAGAGGGCAAAACTGCCTCTGGTTCAGAACCAATCTGACTTAGATGTATATTATACCTTTTTATAGACCCTCCCTCTTTTCTCAATGTCTTGTTCTTCTGTTCCAGACCTTTGTGGTTCCTGGATAATTCAGATAATTTCCTCACTACTTCTCTCTCTAGCTTTTTTTTTTTTTTCCCCCCAGTTTCCTTTTCCCTGCTTATATTCCAAAGGGTCTTTCTTTCTATAAACATAATAATTCTATTTTGGCCTCTGATAACTTTAGTATCCGAAGTCACTGATAGTGATTTTCCTTTAGGCCAGTTCTTACCTACAGTCCCTCATTTCCCTGTGTGCTCAGCAAATGAGTTGCTCATTTTCGCTGAACCTTGGTATGTGGGAAGTTTTTGTCTGTGCAATGAAGGTGGCCTTCTCCAGAGATGGTTTAATTTAGCTTCTGCTGGATCTCGGGCATCGCTACTAATCTAGGACCACTTAAATTGTTGGGTTGAGAATTCTCAGGTGCCAGATCCTTAGAATTCTGGCTGCAAACCTGAGTGAGGGTCAGCCTGTGGATGTCAATTCTCGGGCCTCTCTTCCTCTTTTCCCCTGTTCCAAGGTGCAAGACAGGTAACATTTCCAGTAGTCCATTGGTAGTAAGAAGGGAGCGGAGTTCTTTCTAATTCACCTTTACACTAAAAGCCCAGCTCATAGCATCTCTTATTGGACCCCCTTCCTCCCAGGTGGGCCCTGGACTGTCTCCGGTGCCCTGTGAGACTGAAAACCTAAGCTCGATAGACCTGCTCTGCAAATGCCGCCGGGTGAAAGCTGCCCAGTATTCTCACCTCTTGGGTTCATACCTTCACTTTATTCTCTGCCTTCATGCTCCTATTTCCTTGCCAGTTGGCCAATGCCCTTCGGAAGGCGTTTACAGTCTGGGGCCAGCATGTTAAACTATTTTCAGTAGGAGCATTAGTTAAGGTACCTAGTCAGTTATTTTGCTGGCAACGAATATTGAGTTGGTTTTTGTTTCTTTTCCTAATTACAGATCAATTCGTTTACTGGGTATGTCACTCTAAGCTATAGCTGTTTATCTACCACACGCGGCCAGCTTGAATTTCTTGGGTTGGTGTTTCACAGGACTTGCGGATGAGAGAGGAAGCAGGAGCACTGTTAGATCGCTGCCTCAGAGCCCCTTCCTTCGCCGGTGACCCCCTGGCTGGAGGCAGTTACCTGTGCGAACCTAACGTGGGCCTCGGCTGCCGAGACTCGCCCAGAGCGGGCGCTGGGAGCCCGCCGAGCAAACCGCGGCCTCGGCACGAGTGGCTGCTGGGCTGCTCAGTTAAGAACTTCCAGCATCAAGGAACCATTCCTGGCATCTCCGTCTTTTGAACTCGTTCCTCGGTGATTGAAGGTCACTTCTGAATGAACTTGGAGAGAGAGTGCCCACCTGCGATGAAAAATAGAAAAATATGCCAGGGAGACAGTTTGCCGGTACTGGCTGGGAACATAGTGACCATGACGATGACAACAGTGGTGTCGACTCTGTACTGTCCACTGTGCTCGGAACTTACCTGGATTAATCAATCCAGGTGATCTCATCTAATTAATCGCATGGACAGCTGGCCCTGCTGTTTAATTATTGCCAGAATCAAAACCGATGATGGCTGTAGAGCTCATGAACCACCTCAGCAGCTCCCCTTGGCGTTGGCTTTGGCAACGGGCTCGTGTAGATGGGGCCATCAGCACCGCTCCCCATGGATCTTTCAGTGGCGTGGTTTTATGGATGAGATAGGTGTTTAGTTTTTTTTACCACAAAATGTCCTGGGGTAAAATTATTACAGATATGCTGTATGATGTAACGTTTAGGCATCGATCCCTATTGGTTTATAACAGAAGATGTATGTTTTGGGGTGTGTTCTAAGGAAAATCTTGGCTCTGTCTACAAGCTCATTGTTGGTCACCTCTGAATGGAGATGGTCACCTCCTTTTATATATTCAGGACCTTGATATGCAGCCCGTTCATTCTGCTGCACTAGCGGTTTTCAAACTTTTTGTGAAACAATCTCAGACCTACCCAAAGTTTTGTAGCACCCTACAAATCACTTTTTTGCCCTGATATACTTAAAAGAAAGCTGTTCATGTGATACCTCGTCACTCCTGGATACTTCATTTTTTTATGAAATAAAAAATATGTATATTTCCTACACATACAAACATTTGTCCACATTTCCACAATGCAATCAACAAAATCAGGAAGCTACTGTGGATACGTCATCTACCATCTGATCCTCAGACTTAATTCAGATTTCGTGAATCATCCCCAATAACGCCTGTTATAGCAAAAAGATCCAGTTCAGGATCACGTGTTGCATCTTGCTAACATGTCTTTTAGTGTCTTTTTACTTAGAGGTTCCTAAACTGTTGTGACCATGGCGCTGTTGAAAATGACAGGTCAGATGTTCTATAGAACGTGTCTCAATTTGGGTTTGTCTGATGTCTCCTCATGACTAGACTTAAGCTTTGCACCTTCGGCAGGAATCATGGTAGTGACAGCGAGGTCTCCCTCTTCTTCCTACCAGGGGCACTCAGTGTTGATCCCTCCCATTTCTGACGCTGGAACTCTCACTACTAGACGAAGGAGGCATCTGTCAAGCTTCTCCACTGTCAAGTTACTTCCCCACCCCTTGTAATTAATAAAGTCCCCGGGAGCATTTCTGAGACTGTGTAAACACCCCGTTCCTCATCGAGCTTTCAATCTATTCATTTAGTTATATCAACATCGGCCCATGGTTTCTTCTTTTATTCTGACATATATATTTTGATCTTCACATTTTTCCAGATGTGGCCGGTGGTTGCCCATTCATTTGCACCTGAGGGGCAGGGACCCTGTGGCCCTGGCTGGGAGGTCTGAGACTGGCTAGTGAAGAGCCCGACAGGAAATCCGTGGAAGGCTCGCTGCTTGAGGGGAGGAGAGCTTTGCTAGGCCAGAGGTCAGTGTCGGAAGGGATTGCTTGGGCGACAGCAAGCGCCTTGCCCATTTCCTGCCTGACTTTGTATCCCTTCCCTGGATTCGGATTTCTGGACACTCTTCATCTATCCCTGTGTTTACACAGCCTGGCTCTCCTTGCAGGAGGGTGACCCCAAGCTGGGACGAGCTTTGAGAAACGCCTGAAGGGCCCAGCTGGGCTGTAAATTAGCGTCACTGGCAGGTCCCATCTGTCCAGTTTACACTGTGGAACTGAGCTGCTCTAGCTTTCATTGCTAGATTCTTCACGTGGCCCGGGTCTCATGCCTGTTGTCACAGGTAGGGAGGGACCTCACTTCCCACATGCTCACTGAGGAGATGTGTGTATTAGCCTCGCCTGCAAAATGGCAGAAATAAATCATAGCGTCTTCCTCGTGGCTGGTGCCGAGGGGTAGGGGGGTGATAGCTGCAGGGCTCGACCAGGGCCTCGCACGTGCTGGCTGCTGCCCGGGGGCAGCTGATGCCCATGGTGGTGCCCGAACTCGCTGAGCCTCTTCTACCACGTGGGCAGGGCAACGGTATGGAGCCGCGGGACTGCCACTGGGGTTCTACCTCAGCCCCACTTAGGAATTAGCTGCTAACTGCCTTCTAGAGGAATCACTGGCCACAGGTGATTACAAAATGAATGTGGCTGTCCCACCTCCCAACCTGTCTCCTGGCCTCTAGGTGGATTTTCCCCCAACCCTCTGCCAGCAGGTTAAATATCCTGGGCCCACCGTTGAACTCAACCTCACCCCCACCCCTACTTCCACCTGGTCCCTCTCCGGGAAGCACCCCGTTCCTCTTTCCTTGCTTGGCCCAGGCAGGGGTTTTCAAATATTTGTTACAAGCCAGCATTCCCCAGGGAGAATGGGGAGTGTGGAGTGGGGGGGCCACAGGATGAGGCACCCGCACCTAACCCCCCACCTCAGTATTGACCGTGGGACTCACGCCAAAGCCGCCAGGGCTCTGGGGAGCAGTAGGAAAGCTGCTGCCTTGGACGGCTAAAACTGCCTCCTACAGGGCCCGCCTGGCTCGGCCCCCGCCCCTGCTGCACACCCGTCACTAGGGAAATCTTTGTTACCCTTTGGCTGTGTTCTTCCCCCACCCTCATGTGTTCGGTCACTGCCTAGAGCCCGCCTAATAGAGCCCACTTCTCAGCTGCGCACTGCTGGCTGTGTGACCTTGGGCAAGTTACTGAATCTCTCTGTTTCCACATCTGTAAAGTGGGATTGCAGTGAGCTCAAATCCGATTGTGCCTATAAAATATTCAACTCTGTGCCTGGCACATTATAAATGAGTGTTCAGGAAATCTTAGATGATCAACGTGTTATTTACATACACACCATACCTTTCTTTCAGTCGTAAACAATCTAGAAAATTTACAAGCCAGTGCTCTGTGTAAGGCCTGACACATGAGTATTTGCTCAGTGAGAATTTGGATTCCTACACAGCTTTGCAGAATTGTGGCTTGGGGCTTCCAAATCATTATTTCTCAAAATGTGGACTGGAGACCACCTCGATTGGAATAATCCTGAGTGAATGCAGATGCTGAGACCCTCTGTTAGACGTATTGCATCAACATTTCTGGGGGCAGAGCCCAGGAATCTACAATTCAACATAATATTCTAGGGATTCCTGTGTGCCCTACAGAGAGCCCTGTGTGGGTGTTAAATCCTTGCCTTTTGTTCTATCCTCACAGGACCTCTCTCACGGCTGAGAGACAGTAATTCTTTGGTCCCATTCCCATCAATCTGTCTGCATCAACATTTAATCACAACAGCCTCCTCCTGCCCCATGCTGACCTCATACAATCAGCCCATGCCAGAAATATTGACTTCAACCCAACCAATTGTAGCAGTTATTTCTCCTTTGTCTTCAGTTGAGATGTTTTAGGGGACCGGGTCTTTTTGAGGGTCTGTGTCCCACTATTTAACAGTTCAGTAATAACAAAACGCTCTTCATTTTTTATCCATTTGTCTGCTCAGTGAAGGCTTGTTTTGGTTCCACAGAGGCAACTAATTAATTAATGTTCGTTTGTATTTTCCCAGCATTAGGCCAAATTCACATCGTGGAACAAGCCATCCATACAGTATGTGTCATAATTACTGTTTGGCAATTTCACACCAGCAAAAAATTATTAAAACTTCACGACTCATTAATGGTGAGTGATCATAATCGCTTAACAGAAAAGGAAACCGTGCTAACGATGGTGGCTTTGATGAACGCGTTTGACCTTAAGTCATGAAGTCGCGCGAAATTAACGCTGCCGAGTGTGGAGCATACGGTTTCCACAGTGCACATCGTTTCAATCATCGTAAAAGGCAAACAAACTAGTTTCTGGTTTGCCTGGACGTGAAAGCCTTTTAACTCTTCACGACAAATGAAGGGAACGGGAGCGTTAATGAACTGCTGTACAGTGACAATTAAGTGACAGGATGTGAGGAGACGCAGAAATGGCTCTTTTTGGTCAACACCGGAGCACTGTCGTCCAGTGGGCTGGGTGAACCGGCAGACGAGCCACCAGGGCAGAAGTCTTAGAAGAATCTAGTATGTGGCAGGGAGGGACTTGGTCATCTGAAGACCTCCCCCTCCCCTATCCAGATAAACAGATGGGTGTCTATGAGACACTGGAACCCCGAAGAATCTAATTCCATTGAAAAGAGCAGCCGTCCCTGCGGATGTCCTAGGCTCTGGGGTGTCCGGCGCAGAGCTGATGGAAGGGCCTCCCCCTGTGGGCCGGGCTCCCTCCAGCCCCCGTGAGCCTGCCTCCCGCAGGGCCTGCGCAGAGGGAAGGAAGAGGGACCTGCGTTTCTGTGAGCGTAGAGATTATACTGCTTTGTTTCGCAAAGATAGTGCCCAACCCATGACCGGGCTCTGGTGAATTTGTTAAAGGGGGAAAGAAAGGATCCTGGGAGAAACGCGGCTCATTTGTTCTTTCCCGAACAAGCCAGTGTGTACTCAGAGCCCCGCTTCACGCCTGGCCTGGGTCGCAGCCTCACCTGCAGGCTTTAGTGTCCGTGACATTGTCAGTTTTTGTTGCCATCTTTATGGCAGCAGCCTCTTGCCAACCTAGGAAGCTGACAGCCACCCCCTGAGAGAGATTCTGTTATTTACTCCATTTGACAACTGGGGAAACTGAGGCTCAGAGAGGTCAAGAAACTTTATCTTTAATGTCTACACTCTGCATCTCCCATTGGGGATACAAAAGGATTGTGTCTTCCTTTCTGGGGTCCTACTCCTTACTGGGGAGGGGTGACTCCTGCACACAGAACTAAATGACAATGCAAGGTCACATATGAGCCCAGGGGTGAGTGGGGTGGGCTGTGAGAGCAGTGGGCACCCAAAGATGGAGAACCTGTAAATCGGAAGTCTTGGAAGGCTTCCCAGAGGGGGCGCTGCAAGGTGGGTAAGTGGTGGCAGCTGGTGGACGTGGTTGGGGGGGATAGAAAGGCAGTGAGTAGGTCTGTTTATTTGGGTGCAAGGAGAAAGCAGGGCAGAGGAGAGGTCTGTGGAGTCGGGGAGCTGTGTGTGACACACCCCAGCAAAGACTGCAGTCAGAGCTCATTAAGTGTTGCCAGCAAAACCACCGCCTAAAGGATGGTTCTGTTTCACTGCCAGCAAATCCCAAATTAAGGGAAAAAAATCCAAAAGCATACACTGCTTCTTCACATTACAAAGGATTACAACTTGAAACCTCAGGTTGCCTTAAAGATCCAATCCCCCTGCGGCTTTGCAAAGTGATGTGGTTGGTGGGCAGGAAGTCTCTCCTGGAGCCGGGGTGCAGCAGGGTCACACTAAGGGTATAACCCAGACCTGGGGTCCCATCCTGGGTCCCCTCTGGTCTGTGGGACTTTGCTAAGTTACATAACCTTTTGAGTCTATGTCATCAGCAAAATTGGGGGACCAGAGCCTGGCTCACGGGGCTGCAGCAAAGCTCCCAGGTGATGGTCAGTGTTACGCAGAAGAGGAAACACTCAGTGAGCGAATGAAGGACCCAGGGGAAACTTCACAAGGTTTCCGACTGGCACGGTGAAAAGGCAGGGAGCAGGCAGGGACCAGAGCAGAAAGGGACTGGGGGGGGGGGGCCTGTGGGCAGATCTGGAGGCCCCAGATGGTGCCTGAGTGATCTGGGCTCTGCTGGCTCTGTGTGAGTTCTGGGGGTGGGGCAAGCTGAAGGGGGGGGGCTCCTGGCACGGCAAGGCCAGCTCACCCAGCACCTAAAGGTAAGCGGTCTGCCAGGGGCAGCCCTGGCATCTGCCTGGTTGCTCCTGCCCCTCGGTTTGCAACCTGAGGCATCGCAGTGTCCAGGGGGCAGCCACCATCCCGTGCCTCCTCTGCGCCCGTTGTCCCACCACGGCTGAGACGCAGGAGCAGCGAGATCCCCTGGCAGCCCGGCCCTGAGTACCAGCAGCTGGCTATCCCCTGAATTACAGACGGGGTCCCTCAAAGAACACTTAATACCCTGGAAAAATTGCCTTGAAAAACTCACTGGAATAGAAAAATAGTTTTTGGATGTATTCAGCAAAAGCTGGTAGTCAGTTAAAACAGTTTGCAAATCCTGAGTGAGTGGAAAGAAGCCAGAAGCTGAGGACAAGGTCAGCTCGGGGGGAGCTGAGGGAGCGGGGCTGGCTGCAGGGCTGCTCTGCCACTGAGCGGATGACGGCCGTCCCGGCCTCTCTTTCCCCGTCCATACAGTGGGGATGATCACCTACCCCACCTGCAGGGAGGACACGCGTGGGAGGGTGCTCTGCGAGCTGTAAGGCACTCCCGGGGTTAGGAGGCAGTGTCTGAGTACCCGACAATCTTCGTTTTGGACAAATGAAAGCCAAGGTGCTTTTTTTCTTTTTTTTTTAAATCCTCACCAAGGATATGTTTTTATTGATTTGGGGGGGGGGGGCATCTATGTGAAAGAGAAACATCGATCAGTGGCCTCCCATACATGCCCAGACCGAGGTATGTGCCCTGACAGGGAATTGAACCCCCGGCCTCTTGGTGTACAGGACTCTGCTCCAACCAACTGAGCCCCAGGCCAGGGCTGGTTGCTTTTCTTTTGCAATGTTGGTGCCCAAGGGTGGTGTCAGGGATTCACTTTCTGTGGTGTAAGGGAAGCAACTTCGAGGAGAAACCTGCATCTCAGCAACAAACTTTTTCTTCTCAATCTGGAGACCACTTTCTAAAGCCCTTCCTTGAGCTGGAATGAAATCCCTGCAAATCAAGGGATAAAACCCACTTTCTGTCACCAAGCTTGGACTGCTCACTTCAAAAGTAGACGCCCAGTTCTGAGAGAAGATTAAGGTAGCTGTGAGACAGACGCCCTCGAGGTGAGGGTGCTGAAGCCACAGGCTGTCTCTTCCCCCCACGTTTCCCAGTTGCGGCAGAAGTAGGACAGGTCAAAATTTAGGGCAAGACAGGTCCTAGAAACTGAATGAGTTTCCTGAGCCAGCCCCCCTGCCAGGGGTCTGGTTCCCACCCTCCATCACCTCCCCACTGGCCAGACCCCCCAGTGTCTATTGTCACTGTCATTGAACTGAAGACAGGAGAGGCCCAGGGAGTGACAGCTGTGGGGGACCTGAGAATGGTGATGGGGGCACCCCCGGAAGTCAGCTGGGCCAGGCACTTCCAGAGTTGTACAATGACAGGTCAGCTACGTTTTCTGGACAGTCTGTGGGTAAATCAGATCTTTAAAAACATTTAGGCCGGCTTTTGTCACTTGGTGTTAACTGTGTACATTGCAACTACTTTAATTGGTTTCATGTCTGGGATGAGGGACAGGAATGGAAGTGTGACTCTCAGGGGAGCAGTCCTGGCACTCAGATGGCTTGTCATATCTCTTTTTGAATCTCTTCCTTAAGGCAAGGGGAGGTAGTTATCTTTTGAAGACAAGCTTATGCCGCAGTACTTAGCTTGGGCTGCTCTCATAACACGTCCCCAAGTGTGGGTAGAGGAGAATGAAGTGGGGATGTGAGGATGTGGGTGAGCCTGTGAGCTTTCCTGCTCAGGATCTGGGGCCTACCCCCGCCCCCTCACACACACCCAGGGCTTGAGGGCAGAGAACGGTTTCGATAGGAACTGGCATCGGAAACCGAATCCGACTCCCCTTTTGCCTCCCTTGGCTGTGTGGCTTTGTATCGGTCGCTTGCCCTCTCTGAGCCTCAGTCTCTTCAGTTGCAGAATTAGATTATTACTACCTGGGGGCTGCCGTGAGGACTGGGTGAGGTCACAGGCATGGAGCCCATCTGTCCTGGTGCTGGGAGCGTGTGGTGAGCTCCCAATAATCAATGGCTGTTATCATTGTGATTCCTCGGAGGGTGGGGGCTAATCCTTGACATTCCTGTCACCAAAAGAGCTCCCCTTGGTTTGGATGGGCCCTGCGTGTCACCAGCCACAGAGTGAGAAGTTATTTAAAAACCCTCCTAGGTCCAGAGCATGCACAGGTGCCTCCGTAAGGTGCATCTTCCCTAAATCATGGCCGTTACTCTCCAGGTTTGTGAGGCAGCTGCTCGTGGCTCTTGGGCTCTGCGGGTGCAGGGGGACAGTCCAGCACTCCTAGCGCTCCGGGCCAGGTGCTTCTGCCTCCAAAGGGCAGGGGCCAGACCTGAGCTGGGTGCCAGCAGCTGCACAGCTCACCCTTCCTTTATTTTTTTCTTTATAAAACAGTGGGTAAGAAGGATATACAGGTGTAATAAAACCTGCAGATCTAGGTAACATCCACCCATTTTCCCTCTATAATCTGTTACCTGTCCCTCCATCCATCCATCATTAATTCATCAATTTGTCTATCACTCATCTTTCTATGTGTCTATTTAATCTATCTATGATCTATGTTTCTAAAATGTACACGACTAGGACCATATACTTTTGTCCTGTATCTTTTGTCTTTTCACTTAATGTACCGCAGACCACTTTCAGTTTCGGTGAACATCCATCTTTCTTTAGATCAGGAGCTTGATATCCCCTCATCGAGATGCTGCTTTAACCAGCTCACTGCTGGTGGGCATTCAGGTTCAGGTATTTTGCTATTGCAAGCGATTCTGCAACGCAAAGCCTCTTGCGTGGCCATCGGCACGCTGCGGGGAGTGCAGGGCAGAGCGCTGCAGTGGACTCGTTGGCTCCCAGGGGATGCAGGTTTTAGACTATAATGCATGTTGTCAAACAGTGTTCTAAAAAAAGATTGTCCCTATTTATATACTCACTTAGTCTTCTCAAGCTAAATATTCGCCTTATCGTTTCGACACGGTGTGTCGTCTACCGGGCAGGACGGGAGAAACCTTCCTGCGGATAAAGCCCGTCAGGGCAGCCAGCACCGCCCGTTTATGGGGCTTTTATGGGTCCTCCTGCCCGTATCTTTCCCATCACTGTTCCCGTTTTTGCCTTGTTTATATCACCAAACACAGGCAGGCTTGTATCTTGTTGCTGTCACGGTTTTTATTCACTTTCTTGGCATTTCTCTTAGGGTTTTATTAGTCATTTTTTGTTCCAGCTCCTAAAATTTCTATCACCTGCGTCCCGGGGATTTGGTTGCAGTCAGAAGCTGATTAGACTATCGAGGGGCTGCCGGAGGGAACGCGACCGCCCCAGAGGGCCGCTTCCTCCCGATTTGTTTGCGGATGTCAGTGCCCTGTCCTTTCCCGGGGGCCAGCGCTCCGGGGGTGGGGGCTGGGGGCACGACTGCCACTCGGGTTCGTTTCTCTGTGAGCGAACTTGGGCATCTCTGCTCAGGCTGCCCGAGCCCCCCGAGCCCCCCGAGCCCCCTGAGCCCGGTGCGATGCTGGAGTCTGGGGCTTTGTGCTCCGAAACACCAGGCCCAGGTCCCAGCGCTCACCAAGGTTTTATCTACACTGTGGCGTCCGGTGGAAATCATCCCACACTGGGTCACTGGAGAGCAGGCCCGGGAGGCAAGGGAGGGGGAAAGCCCAGTTGAAGGAGAAATCCCAAGAACTTGGTCCTGCAGGATCTGGAGGGAAACACAGCTTCTGTCCTACAAGGCAAGGTCTTCTGGATGGTGAGGGGACTGCAAGGTGCAGGCTGGCGAAATTCATCACTGTGTTGGTGCTTCAGTATTTTGCCTCCAAACCTCCTAGCGGTGATAAGGCGCCCGAGATGATAACCTCCCCAGGGAAGCGAGGGAGTTGTATTTTGAGCCACCACATGCTAGTTCTAACGGATAAAATCTAGCCTCATGAGGTGTAAAATGAATCTTTTCCAGGCACCGAGCTGGATGTTGGAAATAAGGGACATGACCGCTCTAAGTCTTTCCCTTTTACCAAAACACTTACTATTTGAGTTTACACAAGTAATTCGTTACACATATGATGGTAGAGAACCCGCCAACCCTGTCTTCTCATTAGAACCCTGCATGTTGGAGACATAAAATAAACGACCCTACACCGGACCCTGGCTCCCTCTGGAGCATGTGTGAGCTATTCGGTTGTGTCTAAAACAGTGGCTCTCAACAAGGGGGATTTTTCTGCCTCCCTCCTCCCAGGGGGTTGTCAATGTCTTGGGGTTTTCAGGGGTGCCACTGGCATCTAGTGGGTAGAGACCAAGGATGCTGCTAAGTATCCTGCAGTGCACAGGTCAACACCCCTCCCACCCCACCCCCTCCTGCAACGACGATTTCTCTAAAAGCACCCGTGTCAGCCACACATCTAACTCATCTGCTGGACAAACCCCACTATCTCGACCCTGGGGATCACGATGTGTTTGTATGTTTTGAGCTCATTTCCCAGTGAATAACAATACAAGAAAAAGACCATAACAATCCTTGATTTTTTTTTAAAAAGAAGAAAACGTTTATTAGGATATCCTGGGGTGGGGGTGCTGGCTGAAGGGACTACGTACGTACAATCTGTAGCGCTTGAGCAAACGTGAACAGAAAATTCAAACATCACAAAACCACTTCCAAAGTCCAAAGAGCAAAACTTGTCCTTCTACCACATGGACGGCCTTCCGTGGGTGTTGGCGAGAAAGCACGTGGCGCAGGGTGCCCTGAGGAAGCCGCGTGGGAGTGGCCCCAGGACAACGCTCGGGGTCCTCCCTCAGGAAAGCAGATGCACAGGACGAGACCCACGTATCCGCTTCCACAGGCGGGAAACTCGGGAAACACGACGTCACATGGAGCCCAGGAGAGCCGCTCACCCGGGTCCCCTCCCGACAGGGAGCTTCTGTGGAGCCCACTCTACTCTGCACCCCGGCTCCGGTGAACCCCTCTCCCAGGACCGAATCCTACAACTACCCTAAAAGCCAGAATCCTTATTTTATTCCACCTGTGTTGTCAAACTTGCAGGAAACAAAGCATCAGCTGAGACATACCCTGGAGTTAAGAGTAAAAATGCAGCGCCATCCAAAAGACCACAACAAAAAACCCCGCGTCTTGAATCTCACACTGCTTCTCAGCAGGCCTTGGATTAAACGGGGAAAATAATTTCAATATCAAGGGATGGCGGCCGCAGATGAGAAAACTCTTTAAAGCAAACTCTGTGATGAAAAGTGTTCCCCCTCCCTCGGGGGACGGAGAGAGAGGAAGAGAAAGGAGAGATAATTAGGACTATAAGGCCCTGGATTTCAAGTTTCTGAAGCCGTTTCTTCAGCTCTCTGAGGACCATCGGCTATTTCTGAGTCCAGGAAAGCACAGCAGAAATCTCTGCTCGCCGCAAGGCCGCGGCCAAATGGGGTTCGGGGCTGTGGTTCCCGTTCTCCTTTCCCCCACGTTGTAGCTGAAGCTGAAGGGCAAGAAACCAAAGCCCAGGTCGAGCGCGCTTGCGCTCTGAAGATAGTGCTGGGTCAGGCGGCCCCCCAGCATCTGGGACAGAGAGGGGGGCTTTAGCCACGGGCCTTCAACTGTGCAGACAGGGCCCGGAGCACCTTCCACTGCCCGTGGGACAGGCGCCGTGCCGGGCCCCAGTGACAGAGGACTGACCGTTACCCACGGGTAGCAGCCCCGCGTTTCCTATCCCCAGGGCACCCATGGGTCGCTCCAATTCTTCATTCCCCTCTAGCCTTAGGATCTATGTCACGTTTGATGGGCGTCGGGTTCCCGCACATTCCAAGTTTTGCTCCCTTGAATGAGCACTGCTGACTGCTTGTCTCCTTGGCTAAGGCAGTCCTGGTGCCCCCAGTCTGCCCTGCCCCGTGGCTGGTAAGGATGGCTACGCAGTCCACCGGCATGTCCACCGGGCCGCGCTCACAGCCCTCTGAGGCCCGGAGCGTGACCGCCACCGCTTCTCCGCGCCGCCTCGGGGGGCTCAGGCTGAGGGCGGGTGTGGCCGCCTTCCCCGTGCCGGTGGAGCTGGGTGGGGGGGTGTATGCCATGTAAACTGACTGATTTCTTAGGGAATGAGTCTGAAAAGCAGCTTTGTGACTCTTTATACAGAAAAGTTAGATTCTCCAAAGGGCACCAAAGTGATGGGTTCTGCCAATCTGGAAAAGATGGGTGTTCCTCTAAGCTGCTGTCAGAGGGCCCCATATTCTCAACTGACTCTTAGGGGACCTTCAGCTCCAAATGATGGGTGACTCAACTAGAGTACATGTTCAAAAGGGCTGAATGGGTGAACACCTGCGTTTGCCTCTCATGGCCCATCCCTGGGGTTGGGCTGGGACTCGTGGAGTGGTCCATCTTGCCTGCCAGCATCCTGCACTTGGGCAAATTAAAGTATCGGCAGAGTCACAGGCTAACTTCCCCTGGAATCCATCCACCCCATTTTGGGTCCTAGCCTTTCTGGGACTGGCTGGCTGTGCTCAGCTCCCCCTGGGGACAAATGCTAGTTTTTCATCTCTCCTCAGGAAACAGTGTGACAGATTTAAAGCTGCTTTGAATCTAATGCTTTCTCAACTCTTCCTCCCAAGCCACCCTCAATAACCTCAGGAGGACCCTGCAGTGTTGATGTGGAACAGCTTGGTGCCACCAAGACTCTGCAAATGGACGAGTTCTTCTTACTGTCACAGAATCTAAGCCCCCTTCAATGTCCCGAAGTTCTTCATTCCCCAAGTGCCGAGTAACTACTCTGGGTCATGCCTTCTGCCAGGGAAGGCTGGGCTGTGGGAAGAGATGTTAAAACAAAGGAAGGGGCTGGTCTCTGGCCAGTCTCCTGGCACTTTCTATAAAACAAAAAATGGAGATTGGTAAGAAGGCCCAGCCCTAGGGATGAAGGAAAGAAAATCGGGAAAAAACCTTCGATTAATGCTGGTGCTGAGCTTGGCAGCTGCCCTGGAGCAAGAATAAACTCCCCATGGCAGTGGGACAAGATGCTGATGTTGGCACCTGCCAGAGGCAGACAGCAAAGGCGCAGCTGCGCTGGTCAAATGAGCCTGGAGACCTTAGGGGGCTGAGACCTCAATGACCGTGAGCAGGCTCCGGCTCTCTGCAGGCAGCTTATTGAAACAGGGTTTGCAGGCTGTGCCCACGCCTCTGGGCTGGGTCTCAGAACCATCAGAAGTGCAGGTGGCGCATCCCGCTGAACAACCCGCGCCGTCTCGGGGAGGGAAGGGGAGCTCATCAGAGAGCACCGGGCAGCAACGGGGTGCCTGGGGAGGGTGCAGCAGAAGAGAGTATGCCACGAAGAGGGAGCTCAGGGGAGCACTAAATGGATGAACTTCCTACTGAGGGATTAGCATCATCTTCAGATCTCCTGGCTCCTGAGAAAGGCTTCTCCATCTTCAAAAAGCCAGGGTTTACATGTAAAAAAAAAAAAAAGGCATCTGATGGAGCAAGAATCAATTTGGGTATGACTCGACGTAGAGCAATTAGGATGAAGAATTGATGGGACGGGACCCTGTTAAATACTTAGGCAATAAGTGACAAGGGTAGGGGATGGGGGGGGGCTTCAGTAATCAATATGAAAGACAACTGAATCAGCCACTACCTTAACACAACTATCCTTGTGAAATGAAGTGTCCCACTAAATGCATCCCAGGTCGGAGGCAGTGTGGCAAAACCCGCAGACTTTAGCCCCTGCAGTGAGAGTGTGTTTCGGAGAAATAGCCCCCATGAAGAATTCTAGACAACAGACTTCAAACAAATGGCCACTTGTGAATAAAAGCTGTGTCAAACTCAAGATGTGTCCTATCTGTACAAGATGCCTGTCGTAGGGGTAACAGAAGGACTTAGCTTCTTAGGGTGCCCAACTCAATTCCCAGCTGTTTTACTCTTTAGAATTTCTAAAAAGAAACCACTGTCATCCAGATATTACCTCTGGCTTGCTTCCCGCACAGGCACTCTTGTCTAATTCAAAGAACTCCAGCTCCTTTGTTAGGACAAGGTTCCTACTTGGATCAGTAAGGGACATCAGCAGACTGTGTGATCCAGTCCCCCACGGCAGGTGGCCTCTTGTTGCACCTCGATTTGCCTCATCTCTCCAAACTCCCCCAGGTCAGCGCAGACCAGCCCTTCTGCTGGCACAGAGCCTGGGCTACTCATAATTGACTCTCGTCTGTTGTCATTGCCTTTGGTCTTTCTGGAAAAGATGGGTCTCCCATGGTCTCATTTGCTTTATCAAAGAGCAGAAGCAACAAAGATCACAGGGGTACAAGTTCAGGAGATCGAGAACAGCATCGAAAGAGAATTAGAAAATGTGAATTCACTTAGGCAGGCCCTTTCTGGCCCAGAGTTTAGACTCAGATAAGTAGCACATGTCTGACTATGTGAATGAAAATGTATTTTTGAAAAGACGGCTCCTCCAAGGCCGCTCTTTGGTAAATAACAACAGCAGAAATACATTTATGCTGGAATCTAAGAAAAGAATGTGCTAATTGTGTTAACTCCCACCAGTCTTACATCTTTTCCCAAGCACTTTGAAATGCTTCCGCTCCCCCCCTTCCCTCGCTCAGCAGATGGAGTGTTGGGGTGCGTCTGACTTAGAGTACAAAGAGGCAGGTGGGCAGTGGGATGGATACAGCTGGACAGGACCCATCCTCAGAGTGTACAAAGGACAAGAACAGTCTTAATACAGACCAAACCAAAGGCCACACAGCTCTGGAGGAGCCCTGCCCTGTATTTGATGAACTCCAAACACAGGGCTTCTAAGACATTTTTAACTACAAGATAAACAATTGTGTGTGTTTTTAAAAATTCATTTTAATGGAAACCACACTCCTATTACACTTTGGATACAGTTTGCTCGACTTGATGAAAAATAACCTATGTAATTCTCAACCTACATGTGGAAAAATAAAGATTCAGGTGGCATTCTGAATTCCCTCTCTTTATTGTGCAATTCTTCCTTCCTGTGCTCTATTAAAAAGATACACAAACACAGATCAGCCAAAGATAGTCGACATCGAAGTGGAACAAATGTGCTTCTAATCAGTTTGGCAGAATTGCCTTTCTTTTTCTTTGAAATAAGCTGGGCGTGCATGGCTAGGCTTGATCTGGGAGTCATGGTCTACACAGACAGAAATGACTGTTTTTGCTTTGTCAAAGTCAACTACAATGACATGCTTTCTGCCAGAGGCCCAAGCCTCAGCAGATAGCCCTTGTATTGGGTGGTTCCCTAAATGCAGGGACTGAAAGACAAGAGGTAGTGGATAATTTTTGCTTTTAGCACTGCAAAAAGAAGTCAGATAGGTAAAAGATTTAAGTCACTTGCCTGCTCCAGTCCTGGGGCAAATGATGGTGTTTCAGGGCCACCGAGTTAAACTGAGGTCACACCAAATGGCAGAAACACGACACGGGCTTGGTGTGATTTTCTAAGAATCCCTCTAATGGGTTGTCACTGGACATCCTTCCCCCCGGTTATTTAAATCAGCAATTTACTTTCAAATTGAGAATTTGGTAACTCTAATATGCTTCTATCGCTGAAGGAAAATGAGATCTTGGTTGGTGACAGATGAGGCTTTTCGAAATTTAACCTACGTGTTGTACATTCACACGTTCTTCATCGGAAGGTACCCTCAGCGCCGATAATCCCATCTCCTCTTGGTCATCGGAAAGCTAATTAGAGCCGCTGTTTACTGCAGAAGGAATCAATAGCTTTCCACAGTAGATCACATAGACTCAGACCCATATGAGTTAGTCCAGTGGAGATACACAGGGATATCTTAATTAAACCAAATATGCTTTGGAAGAGCTATGCTTTCATAGATTACTGGAATTCCAAATATTTCGACACATTCAATGGATTTATTCAAAGTAAGTCTTTAAGAAACCTTCCGCTAATTAAATTTGTTTGATGAATTTCCCTTGAAACCGTTCTGACGTGGAAAAAAAGTTGGTACTTAGTATTATCCATTTATGTTTATTAACATTTGGGTATAAATGCACTTCAAACACCAACAGAGCTAAAAGACTATGCCTTCATCTTGGAGTCCATCGATTTTCCACCCTAGTAACTCGACTAATTCTTACAAGGCAAACATCAGTGAGCAAAGGGGATCAGTATGACATGGGCACCACGGGGGTCCTCCGCCAGCCCCTCTACTGAAGTGACCAGAAAAATGACGTTCCCAGCACTCCACGAAGGTGGGCTCTCCTCTCCTCTCCTCGGCTCTGGAGAAGCACGGCTCCCAGCACCCGATCCCTGTAGATTCGGAATCTCGCCACTCCAACCAGGCTTCCACGGCACACCTTAGGGTCTACTTAAGGGAGGCAACGATGGGAGATGACGTGCAGTTCACAAGCCAGACGCCCCACATCCAGAAGCCTGATCTGCGCACCAGCTCATCTCAGCAGGCCTAGTGTTGACCTTGACCCACAAACCTATCTTTCTCGCATAGTCAGTCACGGTCTATCGTGGAGGAAGCAGAACAGAATGCAGGCGGATTCCTGATGACCTTCAGGCCTAACTGCTCTCGACGGTCGGGAGGAAACGCAATCCTTAGGAGGGGAACTCTGCACCCTGGCGTGGACCCGCTCCAGAAGAGAGGGCAGCATGTCCCCATCCCGTCCCAATCAAAGCTGCCTACGTCAGGCAACGTGAGAAGCAAGGTACTGGATTGCGTCCATGGCAAGGGTGCCATTAGTCATCGCAGGACGTGGACGAGTGGCCGCCGGTTTCCTCGCAGGTGTGCACGCTTGCATTTCAAGGAATGGTAACAGACCACGCCTGGCTGCTCCGTGTCCTCCTGCCTGTCCCCAGCATCGTGATGCAGAGCTTTCTGCCCAAGCACGGGGCTGCTCCGAGTCGGCCTCAGAAGGGCTGGATTCGGGACGTTAGTGCCAGAGCCAACGCTACCTAGGAGAGGAAAACGAGCTCCACATATTCGTATTAAACCATCAGTAAAAAATGGAGATGATGTCATTACTTTCAAAATATAGAAAGCCGATAGTGGAAATCATTTAGTAGTAAGTTCTTTTTCTACACAGAACCTCGTACACGTAGAGGGGATTAGACGCTGCAGCTTGCTCGACGGTGGTTAGTTGAAGGGCTTCTCTTCTGGGGAAGGCTCAGGAGAGTGTCGCCAGTGACTGCGGCGCATGAGGTCTCACGCCCACTGTTTCCCTAGAAGGCAGACACTACATTGCGATGTGACAGGGCCTGCTTTTGGTTTTGTAGGAGAGCACAGAGCTGTTTACAGAACATAAACGTTCGCGCAGAAAAGGCCAGGACGTACAGGAAGGTGAACAGCGGTATAAGTTTGTTTGTACAAAGTCCATTAGGATTCTCTGGATGAGAGTCTTTGATTTGTGAACCAAAAGCTTGTTAGGTTGCAGGTATGTCATCAGAAATCAAAGCCACTGCGTGAAATGTGGAAGATTCTTGAGCGATACTAACTCCTTCGCTAGCTAGTAAAGGCCAGAGTTAAATGGTTAAAATCATCATCATCATCATCATCATGAAAAACATGGCCCCAGTTTGCTTTACAGCCAGACTTACAAACTGTCCCTTTACAATACAACAGACCCCAGAGCCTTCTGAGTCTGGAATGTAGCACTGCATTGGGTATCCCAAAGAAGCCCTAAGGGTCACAAGAAGCTTTCTTAAAAGAAATAAAAAAGAAAAAGAAAAAAAAGTTTCCGTTGGATGAAACTGTTTCAGCAATGTCTCAACAGAGCGCCTAAAACTGGAATTTCAGATATACAAGAGGACAGGAAACGGATAGCTTGGTTTTTGTCTCTGTACATGTCCATGATGATTCTGAAACGCAGCTACGACGTTTCCGCCCAAGACAAAGATAACAGGATGGACCAGGCAGTTACCACCAGGAGCAGCCGTGGGCCCAGACCGCAGCTCAGATGAGCAGCCATTGATTTTGTGGGTATGTGGCTGGATGCCCCAGCGAGACCATCCTTTTCGTAATCGCGCTGTAAGAGAGAGCCGTTTCATTGTAAGCCACCGCATGCATTCATCTGTCACAGTGGGCCTAACCACACATCGCCCTCCCACCCGCTAACTAGCGCTCTTGCTCACCAAAGCTGGCCCGGGATTTTACCATTTCACCCACGTGTACTTTTTTGGGAAGCATCATGAATCCAGGCAATAACTAGACACTTTTGATAGACTATCTGCTGTTCAACATTCATTTTCTTGCTCCTCTGTTACAGATTTTAAAATCCACTTGGGGGGAAAAACGTAAACTGCCATTCCCCAATTCACTGCCCAGGTCCCCCAGAGAGCTACACGGCATGGAACCCTTCTCCTGGGTGCCACTGACTGGGGAGGGGCGCTGGCTGTCCCTCCCCACCGTGGAAGGAGGTCAGGAAGAATCCCCTGGGAAAACTTGCCCAGGCCAGTACCAGTTCATAAAGAGATGGATCACAGATGGCATCGGAGACCAGCAGAGCGGGCCACGGTAGCCTTTCCCTCCACTAGCCATTCAGCCCTAGATTTTACAGATGAAGGCGTCTGCCCTGCTGGTCAGTAGGAGAGTCCAAACCAGGACCCAGGCTTCTGGACTCCCAGTGAGCACAGCTGTCCTTCCCTAGGGTGCATTAGCCCATCCCTCCCAGCACCCGCTCAATCCCATTATACTGCATCTCACCACAGTGAGCCATGGTCATGACAGATCATCCGTCTCCTCACCTGTAAATTAGGGAGAGTCCGTGGCCTGCCCCAGATACCTCTGGGTTGCTATGGCAATGAAAGGAACTGTAGACAGAGGACATCCGGTAAGCAGTGAGAGTAGTTTTCTGTGCCGGATGATATTATGTGACTGTTGCACTGGGACAATGGTTTTCCCACACTTAGCTCTAACTTTGTGCACTGGGATCCGACGACTGTGCCTTGCTCCAAGGCCAGAGGGACATGGAGGGGGCCTTACATTTTTTCTGGACCAAAAACCTTGTTGTCTTTGAGCCCTCACATCATACCCTGGCCCAGAGGCTCTGTCTCTATAATGCAAGGAGACCCAGAAAGAAGCACAACTTACATCGGAAAGACAGAGGTGTGTGCTGCCCGACACGTTGGATTTCAGCTTCTGTGCCTGGGGAGAGACAAACACACACACACACATAAAACCACTCTTTCATAATACAAAGAGTTATTACTGATGACCCATTAATCAACTGTCTAGGGCAGTGCCATGGATAGAAATGTGAGCCCATATGTAGTTTTAAATTTTCTAGTAGCTGCATAAGTATTTAATCCAATATTTGTCATCTCAACATGTATAATCAACATAAAAATTGAGATACTTTACATTCTTTTTCCCATGCCACGTCTTTAAAATATGACACAGCACGCCTCAATTCGGACCTGCCCCATTTCAAAGGCTCAATAGCTCCCTGGGGCTCATAGAGGCAGCACAGGACGAGATTACTAAGGACAAAGGTTTGAAGTCATTTATATTTTGAACTCATTTATGTTTCTGAATGTTAATTTCTGGGAAGTGCCTTCAAGGTAAAAAAAAATATAAAATGTTGCAATAAAAACCCCCATTTATTTGTAATATAGAGATAGATGCTCCTGAATCTTTGTTCATTTCTTTATTCATAGCTCCAGTCAACACTTACCAAGCTATTTTCCAATGCTGGGCATATGGTGATATGAACAAAAGGACGGCATCCCTGGGCTCATGGGGCTGCCCTCTGGGGAGTAAACTAGCTCACTGCTTGGTGGCTAAGGTACAGGACAGGAATGCTTTCAGACGGATCCCCTCGAGGAATCAAGGAATCGTGCAGGGCGTGACAGATCCCCGATCCAGCATTCTTAAAACTCAGTTGCAAGGGGGCTGAGCTGTGAGAGCTTTAAGTTCCCTAATCCTCCCAACTGGAACAAATCTCCACTGGGCTCCCTGAGAACTAAATTGAAGGAAAGGTCCCACTGCTCAAATAATTGCATTGAAAACTGACCTAGTGCAGCCTTCGTTTGGTAAAGGTAAAGAATTAAGGTGCAGAGAAGGTAAGTGACTTATCCAAGGTCACACAGCAATTTACTTGTGCCCTCTACCCACCGAAATAGGAGCCCAGTGGCACTGAATGTCAGAGAGCTCGCTTGCCAACAGGATGGCCCCAGTTCAGCATCACACAAGAATCAGGAGTATCTGGGGAAGCAGCTCCATGGGAATGCCGCGGGCAGGCCAGGCCGCCTGCTGCAGGAAGACTTTGCAACTCACTGAAGACATGCTAGCTGAAACGATAGCATCTTCACCCAAGGAGTAATTTATTGGCCATAATGCTACTTGGGAGGCATCATTATCATTACCTATATTTGCATATGCCAGCTGTGAATCGGAAATAGAAACCTTTAAACAGACATCAAGTATAAGACACTGGAAGCATCCCCGGGCCGTCCAAAGGTCACTAAATGTTACATATGAGAAGATCAGAGGGGAAATTGGAAGAGGAATTGAACCTGACTCCAAAGCCTATTTTTAATCTATATTAATAGCAAATCTGGTCCATTGCATTGTTACCTGCAGAGAAAATGTGTAGAACTTCACGTTTTATTTCTGTTCAAGAAACAAATTGGAATTGTGCCCAGACACCAAAATGGCCCTAAAACATCACATTCTGTCCTCTCTTTTCTAGGCCGTAATCTACAAACGGCCTAAAATTTTGCCGAGGGCCTTTGCATAACTAAGAAGTTCACTCAAATGTGCAGAGAAGGCAGCCTGACTTCTGGTCGGGGACGCATTGTAATTTCAAGTTGTTTCTGGACTTGTGCTCATAGCTGAACCGCCCACAGGGGCCTCTAAGGGCCCTAAGGGCACAGCAGGCCTCCTTCCAACCTGGCTCTGAATAATCAGCACCAGCACCCAGCGTTCTCCTCGGTGTATAAACCACCCCAGACACTCACCAGCTTACGTCTTAGTCACGTCTGCTGAAGTACTGGTATAACGCCCCCATTATTACATGATTGGAAAGGGGCTTCCACCAATACACTGGAAAAATCTCCTATCTTAACAGGTTTTCTTAAGTGGATTCTGGACCTGCATGGGTAGGTTTCTGGTCCTCATTAGTCACTGAGCGTTCAGTTGTGTACAGGATCATAGGCATACGGCCAGGTAGACATGCACAGGTCTAACTTCCCAGGCTCTTGCCCTCTACCTGGGAGTGGCTGGGACAACTGTTCAGTCACACAGGAAGATGCATTTAGACCAGTTCCAAGACTGTCCAGTGTCTGGGCTCATCTTCCCCCAAAGTGGACATCTTGTTGGCCTCTGTGGAAAAGAAAGGGTCACCCTCTGGCCTCGTCTCCCTGTAGCCTCCCCGGCTTCACTAAATCTGGAGGCAGCAGCTCCAAGCTCATCTTGCCTTGAGGACCATTCTGGTTGGTGTAATTGGATGAAATGCCGAGTAATGCCCTACAGATGCTCTGGGAGGATGCCTTCTCTCCTGTTAAACACCTTCCCAGCCCACAGAAGCACTGAGCACTCCAGAGGTTTAGTGGTCCACACACAGGCCTTTAAGTCCTCTGCTTACACAGTTTATCCACACAACTGCCCTCTGAGTGGTCTGGTGCAGACCTGAGCAGAACAGCCCTGGGGCTCCATCTGAACCAACAGGGACCCAAGGGAAGGTCTGTGAGTCTGATCTGCACAGACAGAACGCCACCAACTCCAGGAAGACGGCGAGGCTGGATGTCCAGGGCCTCTCAGGGCTCATACACTGTGGATGGAGGAGCAGGGCATTTAAATCAGTCCATGTAGGCTGATTGCATTTGACCTGTGAATGTCAGGCTGGCTGCATGCTTATCAGCCCTGTGTGCAGTCTGAACCCCGCCTGTGAGCCCCGAGGTCAGAAATCTACCCATGAGGCTCCAGAGAACTCCTAAGAAAATCTGGCTCATAAGGCCCCTTTTAGAAGCCCAAGCAACCTGCTATTTCCACATTTTAAAGGCTTTCATCCTGAGCATTTTTGAAAACATCATCAAGCTATCACTGTCTGCTAGTCTGGTATGATAAATGCTACCATCCAATTACAAGGTGTCCCCCACTTTCAACTCTTGCAAAGAGTATTTACATAGTTTAAATGTTGTCTCAGTTGATAAAAACTGAGACAGTCCCAGAACAGTTTCTAAAAAATTTTTTAGACCATGTAAGATATAAGTTAGAAACTGGAAGAGCCCCTTTTACCGCCAGGTTCTGAACTGGTAAAACCAAAGTGTCACAACGGAAGTGCGGGCATGGCGCTCAAGGTCACTCAAAGCGGCCTGCTCCTTAACGGGATTTGCAAGGACACCGGCCCGAGACACAAAGCCTTAGAGTGTGTGACTTTAAAATATCTCTCTTAAAAAGGAGAGAGGAAAAAAGAGAACAGGTTCATTTTTCTAAAAGTCAATTTTAACCATTGTTATAGCCTGTTGAAAAATGAATGATTTAATCTTTTAGGAAAGAATGTTTCCTACCAGCTAATTCACAGTTACATGGTTACAAGGGAAGACGCCTGAGGAGCCGGGCGAAACACCATCAAAACACAGAACCATGAGGTTTTCATCTTGAAAACAGGGAGATGAAAAAGATCCCGGGGACCACCCCAAACCAGTCGCCTTGCTGTTCCTCTGGAAATCCAGGGAACCTGTTCGTTAGGCGCTCCATGAGCCTGTCCAGCAGTTCCATGAAACTGTCACTGGCAGCCATCGGCAAGTCCAGGCACGTCACATAATAGAATTTCCACGGCACAGTCGTTGCGGGGCCAGACCTCGCGGGTCCCCGGCACTGGAGGGTTAATTAATGCATTAGATGCTCTTAACCCCTGTTACCTGGAGTCAGACTGGCGACTCCCCTGCTTTTTACCCCTGTGATTAGCATGTGGAAAGCCTGCCCTGGTGCCAATGGCTTTCCCGCACAGGACGCAGGACAGGCACAGGATTAATAGCTCCCGGCCAGCCGCGCCTTGGCCGCTGCGTGTGCGCTGCCCACAGGAGGGTGTCCCCAGGAGGCTGTCCCCAGGCCTTGGAGCAGGGCCTCGCTGTTGACGGGGACTTAGCCGTGCACCCGTCGGCACCTGGCATCCGCGGCCCCAGGACCCCGTTTCTGTACAGAAGGCAGCTGTCAGCCAGCAGGGTATGGAACATTTCTCCACTGTCTTCCATGCATAAGAAAACCCAGTTTCTGCTCTACCTCCAGAAAATTAAACCGGAGGAAGTTGCCCAATCCAATAGCAACAGACTGTCCAGGCTGCAGCCAAATGGTCATAATTAATGATGCTTCTGGTTCTTTTCTCCCCTGCTTTTACTGATGAGAGAGATTTGCTATATTAGGAACCTGTTTGCTTAATGACAGAACACAAGCAATAAACAGAGAAATACACAGACTGTAAAATGCAATCAACTTTGCTCTCCAGCACTAAGTACCTAGCTGCATCTATCACACTTGTCAATAGCAGTTTATTAGCATGAGCCTCTTCTGCGGCATAAATTGGACCTCTGCTGGGGAAAAATCATTGCATGAGTTCTTCCCGAAACAGTCCGCACTCACAGCCATTTCTCAATTTAAATCTACACACCTTACATTTTCTTGCAAGACACAACACAGGAAGAAGGGTGTGCCCCTAACTCTGAAGGATAACGGAGCCGACTAACCTGCTTCCAAGTCTGCGTTTTTCACATTGCATTTTAATAAATTGGCTCACCTGGTTACACATTCTATACCTGATATGCAGGTAAACACACCTGATGTTATGGGTGGTACTCACTATATAACAACTCTGTTGTGCACCTGGTATGTATTTTCCTGTTCATTTCTGCACAATAAAAAAAACAAAAACAAGAAGCTGCTGGCTGCTGCCTCCAAGCTAAGTAATAGTGGTCTGCCCCCTGCTCTTAGTCTGATATTCTTTCCAGCTTTTCGGATTTTGCCTGTTGGATTTGGGAGAGCCAGGGGAGGTTTTCCTGCTAGTCTGGTCACAAGCAGTTGACCAGGCTTTCTAAAATCCCTTCCACTTTGCATTTTGAAACTCACCTTCCTGGTGATTTGCTTTTCCCATAAACTGGGTAACAACCACTTGCAACCACTGATCTGAATAATGCTCAGTAAAATCAGCAATGTAAAACGAGTAAATAAGGCCTGCTCTGAGCCCCCAGGCTTGCGGTTTTTTCTTTCAGAGTCTGTGCTTGGCAGGGCAGGGTTTCATTGTACCATGCTGACTTCTGCCAGCCCCATGGACCCTGGCACAGGTTAAGAAGGGCTGAGGGGCTACGAGGAGGGCAAGAGTGAGACAGGGCAAGTGTCCTTCTTAGAAGGGCATGGTGATGACCCTCAGGCAGCTTTTCCACCCTGTCTCTTCTATCTAGTCCCTCCAAGACACTATGTCTGCATATCACCTGAACCTCAGCCAAAAGGCTTTCATTACATTAAGCACTGAGAAGGCCTTATAAAGATATTTCACTCAGCACAGAGTTAGGAAGAGCCCACAGGGTGCCAAGATTTGTTAGTCTGGCAGGTTCTGGGCAGGTTAGACCTGGTCATAAGATGGGGGTGAGAAAAGGTCTGCGGGCCTGAAGTCGAGCTTTCTTATCAGGAAAACCTCAGGCTCAGATCCTGGTTGGGTTGCCAGGAGTGGGGACAGGGTTGGGGGGAAGGAGGAAGCGGCCTTGATATGTATTCATGTCCTAGAATCTGGAAGTTCTTGGATTCCAAGTTTAACTGTGCTATTTGGGTTGAGCCTAAAGTAGAAACCCTCTTACTTGACAGGATTGGAGACTGGGCCCATAGGTCATTGGCCAACTGAGAAATTAAGTTAAAGGGCAAAGTCATTACATCACTTAGAAATTTTAATTTGTATCAAACTTTTTTAAATTTCAAAACTGCTTTTTAAAAAAAAAATTGTGGTAAGAACACCTAACAAGAGATCTACCTTCTTTAAAAAATTTCAAGTGTACAATACAATATTGCTTCTATAGGCACAAGGCTGAATAGTAGGCCTCTAGAACTTATCTTGCATTACTGAAACTTTATACCTGCTGAACAACTTCTCATTCCCCCTCCCTCCAGCCCCTAGCAACCAAAATTCTATTCTTTGCTTCCATGAGTTTAACTACTTTAGGGACATCACATAAGTGGAATCGTGCAGCGTTTGTCCTTCTGTGATTGGCTTATTTCACTTAACATCATGTCCTTCAGATTCGTTCATGTTGTCACATATTGCAGTATTTCCTAATTTTTTAAGGCTGAATAATATTCCATCATATGTCTTGCATCAAAAATTTTAATTTAAAATCTGAATGTCTTTGATTTACTGATTTTTGGATATATGAGCAAGGCCACCCACTTTAAAAACTTTTTTAAAGAAAGAGTTTGCTGATCGAAGTTCCCTGGCTTATGCTCTGCATGAGCCATACCTATGATAACACAGTCTGCAATTTCCACTCTTAGTTTCTTTAAAACAGGAGGGACAACCCACAGTGGAATCTCAGACCACACTCTTTCTACACTTTTATAATTTTTCTCAGTCTTTTATGGTTGTCCCGCTCACACCTAATCCAAAGGCTTTTTTAATTTTTAAGTAATTTGCCTTTTCCAACCTATTTGACTTAGTTTTCATGGAAACAACCATGCTTTCTTTTGTGCTCTTTTTTTAATCATTCCTATAATATTTAATTCAATGATGTAGGCAAAATGCCAAATACAACAGCCCAAAAGGCCTGAGAACAAAGAAATGTACCTGGTTCTAAGCCTGCCTCTCAACTAGACAGAGCAAGAGGCAGAGGTGAGCAGAGGGAGAGAGCACAGTCACTTGAGGCCTTCGGTCTGCCTTGGGCATTTGATGTTTACAGGGGAATGGAGAGGTCAGATGCTCCGTTGAGCCGGTTAGGATCCAACAGGTGGAAGTCCTTTTTAGAAATCGAAGTTGCTGTTGAGGATCTCTTAGGCCCTCTGTGGTCCCCATGCTGGGGGTTCTTGGATTCGCACAGGGGTGGGGAAAAAAGCCCAAGCTAATTTGGCTTGGGAACATTAATATTAAATAAAACTGGTTTGTGATCTGTGTTTCCTTGGATTTAAAAATGAATGCACCAAAAGGACACAGTCCTGTAAGAGATAGCAACAGTCCTCCATTAGCTCAGCAGCCCCCGGGCTCGCCTGTCGGCCTCTGGCACAGCATTAAAAGGGTGCTGCAGCTCCACACCTGAAACCGAACGCTCGTGGCAGGGCGGCAGGGAGCTCAGCAGGCCCCGCAGCCGGCCTGTCCCTCTCCATGACCGCACGGGATCCTCTTACATCTACTGCACTTTCCCCCAAGTTGGGGCAAACTCACGTTGCCGACGACATCAGGAAACTGTGTGTTTGCAGCTCATGGTTAACTTGCTTGATTAGTAAAATATTCAGGTAAGAAGGAATTATGAGCTGTATTTTTTGAAAATTACGCCCAATTAACGAGATTATGCCAAACAATGTGTGAAAGACGCGCTGGTTTGGGGCGAGGGAGGTGTTTTGGGGCGCAGGCATCCAGCCGTGATGGTGCACGGGGAACACAGGGGATGGCCCAGAAACGAAACACTTGTTTTCGTGCAACTCGGAAATGCAAATGTGCAGGAGCAACAGAGAAGACTCACTGTGGCCCCTGCGGAGAAGTGCACGGTGCCTCTCACCCGACACGCGGCCTCATCACCATCAGACAGTATTTATTAAGCCTCTCATTCTGTGCGTTTATGTGCAGCCCAGGGGCCCCGAACGGCTCTGTGACTTACGGTGGTAACTAGGCTTTGATAGAAAACGTCGCGGTCTGGGGACATTACGGACCCAGGGCTTTTGTTCACTGTTTCAGAAGATGGAGCACTCTTGGTGCCACAGAAAACAAGGAGACAGCAAAAAATTTAAAAACTTTTTTAAAAATGTGCTTTTAGGAGACAGAGAGAAATATTCTAGAAAACAGAGGCTCCCAGTGATGACTGGGATGACTAATCATAACAGCCTCCGCTGACGGTGACCCAGCCGCATGTTACCGGTCATTCCCAAGGCCTGGAAGGACTCCCCTTTCGCACACATCAGGGTTTCTGTGCGTGGGCTGGGACGTGCCCACGCTCCTGCAGCTTGGAGTGGCGGCGCTGAGATTTGAGGCCAGTCTCTTCTACTCCGAGACACATGCATATTGACTCCGTGTGAGACTTGGCCCATGTTACCTCCCGGAGTCCTTCCATCAGCCTTGGAAATAGTTCTGATTATCGCAGTGATCACTGGGGAGGGTTCCGAGGGGCAGCAATGAGCCCAAGGTCGCACAGCCGGCCCAGGCAGCCTACACTCCGCCAAGTGTCTGTCAAGCGGTACATGGCACTGGGGAGGGGGGTCCTCCACGCCTAACCCCTGAAACCAGAGCAACATGTGCAAATGTAACTTCTGCCAGAAGCCAGAGGTCAACCTGGTCCTGGCAGGTATTTTTTCCCCAGAATGCTCAGAGGTGAACACCTCTTATGTCCTACCTGAGATGCCTGCAGCAGAGGGGCAGGCAGGGGACAGTCACACTGGGGAAACCTCCCCCAGTGTCCCCTCCCGATCCCCAGCCCAAGCTTCCCCTCTAGACAGCTTCATCCATGATGTGACTCCTCTTGGGCCTCAAACAGGAAGGGAGGGAAGCCCTTTGTGCTCCCATTCATGAGCTCATGGCTCAAGCACAAGGCAGTACCAGTTACTCAGGGAGGCACACTTGGTTAGCAGGCCTAAGGATAAAAGGTCAGTGGGGGATACAAGATATTGGCTTTATTTATGGTACGTGATCTAAGTGTGCTCAGAGGTACTCATTCTCGCAGGTTACCCAGAACAAGAGAACATATTTATAGCCAAGATGATGCAGACACCCTATTCCTTTTTATTAAGCATGTTTATTACCCAGAAATTGGGTTAAGCGATTGTCCAACTGCCAAATTACTGTCCCTCCGATGAGCCAGCGTTACTGCCCTGTGGACCACAGGTGCAGGTGGCCTAACAGCTCTTCCCAGCAGCACAGGGGGGCCTCGTCTTCCCATCCCCATCCTTAAGTTGTTCTCATTTTGAAGTGGTTAAAAAAATAATGTTTAGGAGAAGACATCATAAGTGGGTGGTCATAAAAAATTAGTTCAACCAAAGGCCCACTTCTGCAGGGTACACACCCTATATGATGCCCAAGTTCATTTCCCAGATGAACTTTGGTCTAAAGGTCCCTTTAGCACAGGCTTCTTCTCTCTCATGGTCAGCAAAGACCAACCAGGAAGATAAAAAAAATGATAAAATAATTACTGTGCTGGAGGCTCTGTTCCTGTGCTGGAGAATTTTAATTTGTTTAATTATCACAGCCCTCCTAGGTGGCAGTGCGCATTGTTCCGACATTACAGATGATGAATCAAGATTAAGGAGATTAAACTGTTCATCACTGGAGCCCACAGGAAGGTTCAAGTTTATTGTAGCAAAAACCCTGATCCTTCAGTATTTTCTCCTCTTAAGCACAATAGCTTCTTTTTCTTAAAAAAAAAAAAAAATCAACTTTGAGAACTCACCGTGCCACACTGTTGGCCTATTGTCTGCAGGGTCCCTTGTTAAACCTGGGTGCCGCCCATGCTGAAGTTACGTTATCTTACAGTGAGCTCGGTCTTGCAGTGAAGTGAATGATGGTGCTGCTGCTACTTTCCACAGGACCCCAGGATTACACCCCAGAATTACTAGATGCTACTAGCTCTCACCCTGTTATCCCACAGGGGTTGTCATGAACTGGGCGGGTAATAGGTGGAAACAACATTTGAAACCTGGAGCAAGTGCCTGACCCTGGCCAGCAAGAATGGAATCCAGCTGTGGCATCCTTACTGAGATGACCATGACCTGGCAAAAGAACACCGAATGCCCTCGGGATGGACAGCCTTGCATTGTTCTGATCAACACCAAATTTCAACTAGAAATTCTCTGGAGCTCACAAAGAAGGGTGAGGCAGCTAGAGAACTGAGTGGGAGAGAAAAAAGGGGACCTGTATCATTTCAGGATAATGCAAGAGAGGGGTTCTAGCCACTGTGGGTGACCTCTGCCCAACTTACCTACCAGGTGGGTTGTTCAGAGTTGGCTTCCCTGCCATTCACATGCCAGGCACCACTGTTTATAACAGAGTGAAACTGGGCAGTGAGCCCCAAGCCCCTGGGATGCAGCCCAGAGATGAAGGAGCCCAGCCACCTGGGACTTCCCCTGACTGTTGCCATTTCTGTGTAACAAAGCTGGGCCACCCAAGAATCACACCGCACCCGAGGGTCCCAGGACCATATTCCCAAGCTGTGCCCCCACATGCTCCATAACCACGTTTGTGCGCCTGGTCCAGGGCCTCCTCTTTTATTCCCTTCAGTTGTTTGACAACTTTCTCCTGGAAAATCCCAGAAATATAACAACATGAACTATAATTCCTATGACAATATGGGACAGTCCCTTCTCCCCTGTGCTGTATGCTAACACCTTTATTGCTCTAGTGATAGTATACACTTGTATTAGAATTCAGGGATCCCTATTTTGCCACTCACTTTCCAGGACAGTGAAGTAAGGATTATCTGGGGACATTAATAAGACTTTATTAGAATTAGGAGCTGGGGGTGAAGCGGTACAACCAAGGCACCATCTGTAAAATGAAGAACCTTCTCGAGAGAGATCCAGCGTCTGCCCTGTTCCTGCTCATGCTCCACTGGCCTAGCGGGTGTTGACCTTGAGCTTGGCAAATAGGCTTATTCTAGCTATAGAGATTAGGAATAAAAGAGAAAAGAGAGGCAAATCATAACTCGGGGATGCTGCCTCCGTGTGCTTAATTTGGACGTCTTTGTGGTTGAGGAAAATAGATGTCGGGATCTGCCTTTGTTGAAAAGGTGACATCTGGGTTCATTCAAGGTGCACTGCTAGATTTGGAGAAAGGCTATTTCTCTAAGTCATTAAGTTGGTTTTTAGGAACTTTACTCTCCTTCATTTGAGCAATTATTAAACTATAAAATGGAATGGCACAATTGCTAAAACCGTAATCTGACATTTTAGAGCCAGCTATAAAATGCTGTATTATTAAACTGTACTAAAGATGCTCAAGCCCATTACAAGTTTTTTAATGAATTATAAAACCCTTTAGCCCTGATAAAATAATCTTAAATTACAGTATTGTGTACTCTAACAATACGTTGAACCGAAATCATTACTTGAATTAAGTTTGCAGATGCCCGAAATCTGATAGCAGCTGCTTCAGCGAGGCGGAGAACACCTGATGCCTGCACGCCGGGCGGGAGAGCACATCCCCCTGGCCCAGGCAGGTACATTTGCCAGGTTCCTTCAACTGCAGGATTAGCCAAGAGTCAGAGCTTCTCCTGTGGGGTTCAAAGGCTGCAAGAATGACACTGAGCAGGACCCTGTGGATTAGGAAAGGCTTGTTGTGCTAAGAGCCTTTTATCTCCCTTAACATGGCCCCAAAAGTGAGATTTTGGTAAAGGACAAATGTTTCGTTACTGAGTGCTTGCCCTTTAGAGGCTGAATTATGTCCCTCCAAAATCTATAGGTTGAAGTCCTAACATCCCAGTGCTCCAGAATGTGACTATATTTGGAGACAGTGTCTTTAAAGAGGCAGTTAAGCTAACATGAGCCCATTCATGCCCTGGCCAGTGCGGCTAAGTGGTTAGAGCATCGGCCTGTGCACTGGAGGGTCGCCGGTTCCATTCCCCGTCAAGGGCACATACCTGGGTTGCAGGTTCAATCCCCGGCTCCGGTCAGGGTGCATGCAGGAGGCAACCGATCGATGTGTCTCTCTCACATCGATGTTTCTCTCTCTCGCTGTCCCGCCTTCCCTCCCTCCCTTCCACTTTCTCTAAAAACCAATAGAAAAGTATCCTCAGGTGAGGTTTAAAAAAAAAAAAAAAAAATGAGGCCATCCAAGTCAGACTGGTGTCCTTAGAAGCAGAGGAAATGCAGGCACTCAGACACCAGGGATGCTCACAGAGGAAAGGCCCCGTGAGGACACAGGGAGGAGGCAGCCGTGTGCACGTCAAGGACAGAGGGCTCAGGAGAGACCAAACCTGCGGACACCTTGACCTTGGTTTGCAGTCTGCAGAAAGGTGAGAAGGAAATGTTGGTTAAGCCACTGTCTGCAGCATTTCGTTAGGGCAGCCCCAGCAGGAAAATACAACGCCCCGCACCGCGCTGACTCGCACGCCTCCCGGGAAGCTGGCCCCGGAGATAAAACTCCTGTGTTTTGGTACCAGCTATGACCTGCGAGCTTCCGTTTCCAACAGGGCCTGAAAACACAATTGAAAATGCAGCTCGGCCTGCTGGATTGTACGGCAGCCGTAACGGAGCAATGCTCAATTCTGACGGAATAAGACTTGATTTTGAGCTCTGAATTCAAGTACTCTCCTGGATAAAGGGCTTTGAAAATGCTCCATAAGCAGTTATTTCAAAAAGTGTTTTTACAACAGCCTCTTTCCTCCCAGGGCTAACGTGGGTGGATTCCGGGACACAGCTTCCCTCTGAGCTCATCTGCTGGCACCTGGAGCCTGGGAGATGAAGTCCCAGGAGGCCACTGGCAGCCTCTCGGTGCCGGGATTAGCCGGGCCCATCACGCAGGGCCCTGGCAGCCCGGTCCAGAGCTCCGCTGTGAGGCCCCCAGGACCCCAGGAGCAGCCTGGGTGGGGCTGGGGCTGTGCGGCTTAGCACTTCTGCTAGGGGAAGAGCCCCCACAGCTCATTTCTCCCAGAGTGGGGAAATCAGCTGTGAGCAGGAGACCATTATGCAGAAGAAATGCTGGATGTAGCCAACATTTGGGTTTTATTTTAATGAGACCAGAACAACAATGGGCTCTAGAAAACACTCGGGAATATGCAGAAATGATGGGAGCTTCACAAAGATCATAAGCCAAATACCAGGAGTACCACATGGCACCAAGACCATGTTCTTAAACAAAAGGCTCAGGACACAGCACCTGTGTGGCCACGGTCATTGAGATGCAGAGCTTGGACGAATCTGGTTCTGGCCATAGGATCCCAGCCAATTTCCACCCCATCCTCAAATCCCTCCGCAAAGTCTGTACATGAGAAACCCACTGCGGTCTGGTGGAAACACCTCCACCCACTCTGCTCATCTGGAAGTCTCCTGTGAAGTGGCCCCTGTAGGGTACTTCCAGGGTGCTGGATGGATGAAACATCACTCAAGGTGAGGGTGCGAGGCCCTGGTGGCCATGGACTCCGGCAGGTCCCTGTTTGATGAGAACAAGGCCAGAGCCTCGGTTTCCGCCACCTATGATACTGCGCAAGGGGCCCACTCTGAGGGGAGTGCTGCCTTAGGAAAATTCATTTGATTGTCCCCAAATGGGCACTGGACGGGGACCACAGCCCTTTTCATGGTCCTGGCCTGCACCACCTAGGAAAGGCTGGTCCAACGCACAGGCCCACTCCGGCACAGCCTCTGCTCCTTACCACGTAAGGAGAGGAATCCTGACAAGACTCCAGTGCCACCATTTCTTCTGTGGGTAGAAAGGAAAGGAGGGTCTTTGAGGCAGACCCCACTCATTTCCTGTGCAGTGGTTTTCAACCAGGGGTGATTTTGCCCCCCAGAGGACATTGGGTTATGTCTCAGGACACTTTTTATTGTCACAATTGGGGAAAGCTGCTACTGGCGTCTAGTAGGTAGAGGCCAAGGGTGCTGCTGAACACCCTACAGCCCCACCATTATCCAGCCCAAATGTCAACAGGGCCACGGCTGTTCAATTCACAGTCAGAAATCATAAACTAAATGATCCTTACTGAAGTTTCCAAGATCGGCACAGAAGTGTGCAGCCCACCTCCAGCAGTGAGTGCCAGGGAAGCCAGGGGGACAAAGGAGGCCAGTGATGCCCAAGTGCCAAGGGCCTCATAAGCTCACACATAATGAAACTCTACATAGCAGCACCGGCTCTGACTGGGCCCTGCCGCAAGCATGCTTTACATACTGGGTCACATTTAATCCTCGTAGCACCCAGGAGGCCCTAGTACTTCATCCCCATTTCATGGATGAGGAAACTGAGGCAGAGAGAATAAATAATGCAGCGAGCATGCTCACAATTCCAGCTCCAGCCCTGGCCAGTGTGGCTCAGTTGGCTGGACATTGTCCTGTGCACTGAAAGGTCACTAGTTTGATTCCCGGTCAGGACACATACCCAGGTTGCAGGCTCCATCCCTGGTCAGGGTTCGTGCGGGAGGCAATCAATGGATGTTTCTCTCTCACACGGATGGTTCTCTCGCTCTCTCTCTCCCTTCCTTTCTCTCTAGAATCAATTTAAAACATTTTGAAAACATTTTCAACTCCGCCTTCCTTATGAGAAGTTTCACAGTTTGTCCCTAGAATGAAAATTAGAATGTGACTAGCTTTTGTTCCTGGTGTCTGAGAGATAACCTCTAAATCCTTGGATGTTCTTGAGTGATAGGAGTGTCTTTGTTCTTCAGAAGCCCGTTACCTGAATTTAATGAGATGACTCAGGATGGGGCCTGTCACTAGAAAGGCAAACCATGGCCCGAGGGGTTGGGGCTTAGAGCCAGGTGAGGTCAGCCCGGCCTCCTGACCTCCAGGGAGCAAAGAGGGGTGGAAGACTGCATCCAGGCGCCCAGGGGCTCAATCAGTCATGCTCTTACAGTGAACCCCAATTACAGCTCTGGGCACTGAAGCGCCAACGCTTCCTGGTTGGTGAACACGTTGCGGTGTTGGGAGGGTGGTGTGCCTTTATCCCATGGGCAATTCCACAGGAGAGGGTGCAGAAGCTCTCCTTTGGAGGCCCTCCCAGAGCTCAGCCTACGTCTCTCTCCATTTCACTAGTCCTGATCTGTACCCTTTACAATAAAACTATAGCTATAGGTACAGTGCCTTCTTGAGGTCTGAGTTACTGAACCTGAGGGGGTTGTGGGAACCCCTGAATTTGCAGCTGCTTAGTCAGAGTGCAGGTGGCCCAAGGACCCCTGAAATGTGGCTGTCACTTAAAGTCAGGACAGACTTGCTGGGCATGTGTCCTCAACCTGTGGAGTCTGCGCCAACTCCAGGCCTAGAGTCAGAATTGAGTTGTACTGCAGGACGCCAGCTGGTGTCAGAATAGGCATCATTGCCTTTCTTTATGCTAGCTTATGAGCTAGCCTGGCCTTTCAGTCTGCCAGATGCTCGACCAGAACTTAGGGACTGGTATGTTGAGTGAAGGCTATTAAGCAGGACAAAAAGTGCTCTGGCTTAGGTAATGCAGTGTAGCCTCTGAAGACACAGAGGGCAAGACTGCTTGTCCAGTTCTCACCTGCTCCGGCCTCTCTGAGTCTCAGGTCTGCTGTCCAAAAAAATGGGAATAGCGAAGGTACTGACCCCACGAGGCTTAAATGTGTGTGTGTGTGTGTGTGTGTACATATACACATATATGTATATAACATATATATAATATACATATATTGTACATATACATATACATATGTGCTTAGGTCAGTACTCGACTCATGGGACATGCTACACGCTCATTTGCTTTATTGAAACCAGGCCATAAAAAGCAGAGGTGATGCAGATTACCAAAACCAATAGTTCTGAGATCTGTCATATGATTAGATTGTTCATAATGTTTCCCAAAATTGGGTCTGGAGATCACTGGAGTCTATGACATGATTTAGGTGGCATATGAACATTTTTATTGTTTTAAATTTAATATTTATGTAGGGAGCTAGCACAGTGATTCACATGTGTTTCACAAATGTTAACAGCATACCCAGTCCTTGAGACTGAAGATAAATATTAAGTAAATGATAGTACGGGTGGAATGCAGATATGGGCAAGGCTACAAAATCCAAGTCTTTGAGTCTGAGGCAGGGCTGGTTCTCAAACACCATCTTCTCTGCAATGAAGAGAGTTTCCTGTTTGTAACTGTGTCACCTTTTCCCACTGTCAGCATTGGCTGAAGAGACACGGCAACAGCCCCTGGCAGACAGTCCCATTCTGAATGTACCAGGCTGGACTCAGGTCTGACTAGTGTCACTGCTCCAGGTCACGACTGTTAAGAAGTAGCTCCCAGGAGACTCCTTCTGGGCACAGAGAGATAGATTTGGGGGCAGTTCTAACCCCTCAGACCTGGTCCTTTGTTTACTGCCTTGTAGTTCCCCTTTCTTCTTAGCCTGGTGTCCAAGGACCATCCCACCCTGTCCCCTCTTTCCTCAGGACTCTCTACAGTGGCCAGCAGGATATCACTTGGTTCAAGCACTTCTTACAAATCAAAGAACCAAAAGTCTAAGGAGCTCCACCTCTTTCCCTCCGTAGCCCCCAGGCCCTGGGAATAGCCCTTCCTTTACAGCCCAAGGGTCCAGAGCTAAAGCTCTAATGCATCTCTTCAACCATGGTGAGAGTGGCGGCCACTTACCAAGTGCAGTGGGTTGGCCAGTCCTGCTGGGCACCTTGCAGACAGGCACTAGTTCTTTTATCCTCACAACAAACCCCAGAGGTAGGCGATGTTTTACAGCAGACATTCAGAGAGGGTAAGAAACGTGCCCCAGGTCACACAGCAATAGGAAGTGAGCTGGGATTTTCACTTAGGTCCAACTAACTTCCAAGCTCATGCTCTTCCCAGCAAAACAAGTCCTAAGCTGTCAACCAGAGGTGACAAAGAAAGCTCTGAGGAGGTACCCACAGGGTAGGTCTGCTCGTTGGAAGAGGTGGTATGAATACAAGAGGTGAGCGTCCCCATGCAAGGGGCCAGGTTTGGAAACGAGCACTTTTTTCTCCAACTTCCAGCTTCCTTCCTGCCCACCAGGCATCACATCCCACCATCCTGGCCTTGCGCACAGCACCTCTTTCCCAGTGGGAGATTAACGGGACGCCAAAGCACCCCACTGCTCTGCTGGCATAAATTGCGAGAAAAACATTTAGAATATTGATTAAGTGCTTCATGCTAGAAGATTTAAATTTACCTCCTGTATTTCCAGGATTAGCTGACATAATGGGGTCAGTCTGCTGGCACAAATGATTTACAGAACACCCATTGGCAGCTTTCCTTTTAAAACTCAACACTTAGAATTCTCACTCGGTCACAGCCAGTGGAGTCCTGAGTATTTAGCAGGTTTGGATAATCGCCCTCCTGCCACATCCAGACTTTTGGGGGTTGGCCCTGAGAAGAGTTTCGAAGTCATTTCCGGTCTGGTCTGGCCCCATCTGGGGACGAATGGGCCTTGCTTAAGTCTCCTGAGATGCTGTTCTTCCAGGATGCAAAGTCTTGTTTCAGGTAGAGGTTGTTTTCAATATTCAAATGCAGTATGCTAATTTCCAATATTCAAATCTAATACGCAAATACTCTCTGCAGGAGTTAAACAGGTTACCAGCAGGTGTTAAAAACAGGCAAGTCCCGCCTGCCCTTTCCACACCTCCTACCAATCTGTAAAGATTGTGCTACAGCTTGCGAGTGCCCAGCTCATTCCTATAAGCTCCAAACTGTGCTCTGAGAACAGAAGGGACTGGAGGGCGGCTTTCCAGAAGGCCAGGGAGGTGTAGACTTACACTGAAATCCAGTGGATGTCCTAGGTCTCCTGCTGCGAGAAAGATGCCCACCCCCGTGGCCCACAGAGAGCCATCAGTGTCCCAGCTGTGGGACCCCTAGAGCCAGCATGGCCCGACCACCAAAGTAGATGATGCATTCATTGGGGGGGGATGGGGACAGCTGGCCTCTGCATTGCTGATTTTAGCAGTGAGCATTCTTGCAAAGGCTATCCATGGGGACCCTGCACACATCTTTCATGACTGAGAAAGCTGCCTTAAATGTCCCATTAGGATGGGGGCGGCACTTGACCTTGAGATCTACAACCGCTGGCCCTCCACGTCTCACCCACAGGTGTATTTTATTTGGCTCCCCAAACAAACAAACAAAACAACTGACTTTGAATTTGGGCTGCACGGTTCACCGGAGCTCCCACACACTGCCCATAACTCTCCTAAATCCACCCTGCTACGCTTGGCTCTGAGGGTGCGCCCTGATCTAGCAGATGATCACAGCTCTTTCGCGGAAAGGAGCAGAGGGAGTTAAACTTCCCAGGGGTCCTCTGCCCTAGTCCCACCCTGTATTGCCCAGTCTCTATAACCCTGTTTGACCATGGAAATCAGGGGCCCACAAATGCCACTTGGAAGGGTCTTCACCTTATGCCACCAGAGCTAAACATTGTACGGTGATGCCAAAGGGAGGATATTACACCTCCCAAAGATATTTACTTTAAATAAGTGACAAGTACAATCCATTTGGTTTGTGTATCCTAAGCTTTCTCCAGCTACCAGACCACTCAAGTGTGCAGAAGATGAAATAATTGGGAGACTTTTAAATATTTCTTTGTTTCTCATGTGGCCATTCTGTACAGAGTCGAAGGGATGTGCCAACAATAGCACCGTCTGTGTCGCGCTTGTTACTAATACGACTGCCAATTAATCCCAACATGGGAGCTTGGCGAGTTACCCAAAACCTCGTATTTTAGCACCTCAGGGAGCCAGCACTTGGTCATTTCCGTGACATTTTACATTAATCAATCAACTTTCCATTTTTATAGCTGAGCCTTTCCCAGGAACTGCAGACAAGGCCTACAGGCACCACACCCAAGGCCACCGTTTCCCCCAACGGAACTGGGTTTGGTGTGTTGATAATTACACTTCGAAGCTGACTTTTGAAAATGTATATTCTACTTCTTCCCTTCCAAGGGGGAAATCCATTTCAAATGTTAAGACAGAAACTCAAGTCCCTGAGAGTTTTCTCATGTAATATTTTACAATATACAATAATAAGAGGGTGCCTCCCGAAGGAAGTGAACTTTAGAGCTGCCAGAGGTAGCTGACGTTCTCCAAATCTGTTACCAGTGGGTCCCGAGCTGTTTAAAGTCGGTTCTATTCTTGGTAATGACACATGTGGCCAGAACGAACGCCATTCTAAGATATTTCTGGGACCCCCTGGCAAATGGTGATTTATCTGGAGACAGCGAGGCAGGCAAAGGAAGGACAGAAGGGGAGAACGTGTCTCCTGGGGACACTACGTCAAAGCAGGTGTCCTGACTCAGTGCCAGGGACCACGTTCTCGTGGCTGAGGCCTGTCTTTCATCACTTGCTCATCCCCAGATCGATCCTCTGGCCTCCAGCGATTCTTTCAACCATTCTTAATCTAACTCAACCTAAAGAGATCAGCGAGCTGCAAAAAGTTTTACAGGCAAACTCTCAGTCCTTCCCCTGTTCCCCGTGTCCCGGGACTGTGGCGGGAAGAAACCCAGCCCAGCTGCGAGCTCTGTGTTGTCCCATCCTGCGCATCACCACCGTCAGGAAGAACTGGCCATAAGGCCCCCTCAAACCAGCTTCCCCCTCCTCCTCCTTCCTCCCCCCTCCAGCTTTACTGAGTGATAAGTGACAAGTAAAATCTGTATATATGTAAGGCACACAATGGGATGCTTTGCTATAACTATACATTATGAAAGGGTTACCACGATCAAGCTCATTAACACACAGTGACCATCTTTGGGGGGGGGGTGTATAGAACACAGTATTGTCACCATGCTGTACATCAGACCCCCCGGACCCATCCATCCTGCGTAACTGAAACGCCTTTGCCCAATGCCCCTCCACTTCCCTCTCCCCCACCCCTTGTAACCACCGCTCTACCCTCTGCCTCTCACAGCTCTCCTTGTTTCGAGTCCACACGAACCTGGAGGACATCATGCTAAGTGAAATAAGCCAGACACGGCAAGACAGGTGCTGCCTGACCCCCTCTCCTATGTTATACTTCTTTCTCTCTGCCCATTCCTAATTCGAAGAAAGGGCCCAGGCTGTCCAAGGTCATGGAACAAGGCAAACATACCGCAGGTGGGGACACCACGGGCAGACAGGCATGCGGGAGCTCTGACCAAGGCCACGGCCCTAGTGAATGGCGTCAGCTCCAAGCCCACCTTTCTCTCCACTCCGCGCCACATCCCAATCCCCGCTTATCATGGTTAAGATGGACTTTTAAGACTCAAACCTGGGCAGCATTCTCCATCTGTGGCTAAAGAAAACGAGTCTGTGTCCGGCTGGAAGTGAGCTCCAACAGGGGGCTCAGCCCCGCTCTTACCTGCAAATTTGCACAGGGTGGTAAAACATGCGTGGGGATCTCATTCTCGGACCCCGCTGGCCCCAGAGGTTGGGTCTTCACCCGGAAGGCTGTGGTGGTGGTGGCAGTGGTGGTCTGAACCGGGAGGGCCGGCTGCCACACAGTGACATCGGAGCCGTTGCCGAACGCCTGAATTGCGTTTTCTGCAGTAAAACAGGAGGAAATCCAATTTCAAAGTCAAGCAGCAAGTGTACCAGACAAGCTACATACACCCTGGACATTCCGAATAGCCCTGGACTTCCCTGAACAGAGCCCATCCAACTGTCTACCCTACATGTGTGGAGAGCCAGCCACTGGGTCCGATGTTCAAAAATCAATCCATTCACTAAACACTGAGAAGGACACTCGGATGCTCCAACTGCAACCCCTGTTTACTGTGCTCCCATTGACGTGCCAGGTCCCTGCCTTGAAAGACTCCTTAGTTGGGCCCTTTGAAATCCAGCCTCGGATCTGTTATTTGGGATCACAACCACGGTCCCATCTTCCAAGAAAACCTTTGTGCTCTGTCAAAATTCTATGCTAAAAGCAAACTCATTAGTGTGTTTGTTTTTTTAAGTATAACATCCTTAATTATGAGGCTGAGAAAGCTCGGTGGCGCTGACATTCATTTGTCAGGCAGTGAAATCAAAGAGCAAAAAATGTGATTCCCTGGCACAGACCACGTACTATGAGGCCAGCGTTGCTCACAGTACAAATGCAACCAGTTTCTTTAACAGAAAAACCTACCCCAAACCTCGGCAACAGTCCAGTGAAAATTTAAGTAAGATTATTTTTTTTCCCTTTCTGCTCCCAGTCTTCTAAACAAAATCTGAATAATTAGGTAGGAGCAGCCCTGCTTAAATGAAAAGTTTAAAATGTAAAACTTGAAAAGCTTATTACAAGTTCATGGGATTAGATTGTTTTTATGGCAAGAGTAAATTGCTTATGTAGCTCCCCTCCCCCCAAATGAATAAAAAACAGTTTAATCAGGTCGTCGGGGATTTGGCCTGGATTTAGGAATTTTTTTATTTCATATTCATTGTATAAGAAATCAAACTCCCCCACTTGGGACCTGAATGTGTAAATTGTTAATATATGACTCTTAGCTGGCATTTTTCGATATACAAGACAAAATAATTTAAGCCTAATGTTCCTCTTAGAAGTGACATTTTGTTCTAAAATTGTTACCCTTTAAGTTCAGGAAATGGGAAACCTGTTTTCTACAACTTTACATTTTTAAGCCTGTAAGAAACAGCTTCAAATGAATATAAATGCCTTTTATGCTTCTAGCCATGTTACATGGCCCAACGGGTGGGTGAATGCAGAGAAAGGTACATGGGGGACTGGTTTCCTTGAATGACCCAGGGCAACACCATCAAAAGAAAAACAAAACCTTCCTTTCTCTGAAGACATGCAGGTTCCAGAGGCCCTTTGCCCGTCGTGGAAACTACCTGTGTTTTTCAGTGGGTTTGCACTGGCACTCGGGGAGGTCGCTTGTGTACTTGCATTCAAATGTCAATGTCAAGGGACCATCTACTAAGTGGCACTGGGGATGCAGCAATGAATGATGACAGCAGTGAAAGACAAAAGACCCTGCCCTCGTCGAGGTCACATTCCGGTTGGGAGAAAACAAGTCAACCATACAATACATTTGGCAGTGAGAAATGCCTGGAGAAACAGGAGGCAGGCGGGGGACAGGGTGTGCTGGGCGGGAATGGGGAGCTGCAGTTTAGATGAAGTGGCCCAGGGAAGTGGCATCTAAGGAAAGACTCCAGTGACAGTCAGTCACCTCCGCCTTCAGCCCATTCTTCCATCTCGCCTTCCCCTGACATCTGTCACGCACTTTGATGTAAAAATAACTGTTTTTCCCCCCCATAACCAGAAGTGAACAGTAGGCTAGAGCGGTGTTCGCGACAGGGGAATCTGGGAAAGAGTTGGTTAATCTGAAGAGAGCAGAACTGGATTATTACGTTTGGGTTGCAGTGTACAAATTCCAGCTCCTTCTACCCTAGGGCCTTTGCCAGAGTCTGAATTTGCAGCACTGTGTCTCTGGTATGCTGTGCCCCTTCTAAACAAAGTTTAAATGGAATGACTGTAAAAAATTCAGGCTGGCTCTGGTCCCTGCTGAAGACCAAATGCATTTACTTTTATTGAAAAGTCATTAGCAATAAGATACCAGACTATTCTCCCCTTCACCAAAATATTATTAAGCAGGGACAACTTGAGTTTCTCTGTGAGGGGCCCGTTTTCCAGCCAGCAAGAGTATCTTTTCTCACGCTGACCTCTACTGTCATTGCTTTATCTTCATTAAATCTTGTATTCTGCCAGAAGAGCATGCAGGATGCGGAAAAGGGAATGGGTAATATAGAATAGGTTTTTTCCGAAGTCAAGCCCAAACAAGAGGTCCACAGTATGCCCAATGTCTTGGCAAATGACTCCATACTTGAGGCTAGTTTTGTGGGTTTGAATTTCATTTAAGTTTCCCAAAGCTTGTTTTCGTTTTAATGATACGGTTACAGCCATGTGACTAAAGTACCTAGCCAGCAAGTCATTTGGATTTGCCTCTTCTAGGAAACAATGAGGAGATTGTAGAAATAACACTGAAAAGCTTTTCCATTGTGCACATGGTACATTGTTAACTAATTCTTCAGAAATCAGCCACCATCCAGCAATGCCTCGTGGATAAATTGTCCCTTGAGGACAGGCTCTCAGAGGGGTGGCTGGGCCTTGATTCCTAGGAACTTGGTTGACACCTGCCACCAGGAAGTCATACCTGCTCCCTGGTGTCCAGGTATAGGTTCTCGTCCAATGGGCCCTTCAATAGCAGGCATGACACAAAATCCTCAGGGGACAGGGGCCTGCGGAAGAAGGAACTCAGGCTTTGGATGCCGTCTTTAGAGTGGATGGTCTATGTGAAGACCAGCCATTTATTCAACTGTAAAGTGGAGATAATAATACCTCTTGTGCAGATTACAGCAAATGAGATAATGTATATATTAGACTCCCTAGAGAGAGAGCTGAAGGCTCCCAGTGGCTGCCACAAAATGTGAGTGAGGGGCTCAATGGTCTCAGTGGAGTCGCCACCTGGAGCACAGGTATCTCGGTGGATAGAAGGGAGGCCTAGCACAGGGCTTTGGAAGTTCATCTGATGAACGCTGTTCACACCCGTACATTTCTCTCCATCTCTCTCCCTTTGGGAAACCATTTCCTAGCAGGAGCACCCCCCACCCCGCCTCCCGAGATAACCAGCCATCCTGAGGCTCCTGGCTGCGCAGCCAGCTTCTCCCACTCCAGAACTGCTGCTTCTCCTCTGAGCCAACCTGGAACATCATGGGGGCCACTGATGTTAATATTCCAGTTTTCCTCGGAGAGCCCTTGGAGGGCTACCCCCGTCTAATTTGTCTGAGCGTCTCACACCGTGTGTCACGCTCAGGTTTGAAGAACACTTGGAACAGACTTTGTGCTGGTGGCCAAGATCAAAATTTGATCTGTGGGCAGAAGTGTTCCTTCCCACAAAATGGACCCTCAGATATTAGGATCTCTCAAGATTTTGGAGTCTCAGTCTTGGCAGCAGCCTGTCGATCACTTGCCGTGTTCCCTGCTGCACTGGGCAGTGCGGCCAAGAGGAGCTGGATGCTCCATCAGTGAGAGAGAGAGACGGAGACACAGAGGGAAGAGGTGGACACAAGAGACAAGAAACATAAGGAACACAGAGTTAAGGCTTGAGCTCAGAGAGAAAAATGTGTTTCCTTTTTTTTTAACTTACTAAGACACGTGTTGTCCTTGAAGAAGTTCAGAAACTTGTCACACTCCTCCAGGTCATTGCCACTGTTGCTGCAGTCGCACCAGGGGGCCACGCTGAGGCTGCTGGAGTCGATGTAGTTGGGGGTCATGACTGTACCTGAAAGAGTAGAGACCAGGTGTCTTAATCATGCGTGACAATGAGGACTCGTCTACAGCCTGGAAAGAAACGAATGCTCCTCTGAGGGAGGGCAGATGTGCTGTGATAATTACAAACGTGCCTGCAGAGTGGGAAATTATGTTAAGCAGTGCATTTGCTTGGCCATTTATCTTGAGCACATAAAATAATTTACACATTTACTTAAAAAATTATAACAGAGCTCCTTGAGCTGCACTTAGGGTATTTCTTTCTGCGCAAATGGTATGGATGTCTTGGAGTAGGAGAGAATTAACTCTGAATGCATGAGTTGCCAAATCCCTTGCATTTTCTCGAAAATGTCATTAATCTTCATAAATAGATAGAACTGGTTTTACATATCTTAAAAATCCTTTTAGGACTTTGAATCTACTTCCCTCAGAAGCAAATGGCTTCTTCAGAGAAACAAGGGAGGCTTCGAAACTATCTTTATGGATTAGCCCGCATCCTAAATGTTGTAGTATATGATGAGGCCTCCGATCACCAGACGCCAACCGCTTTAAATAAAGTCTTCCAAGCTGTGAAGGAATGGGAAGCCAACAGTGGAAATTCTCTAAGCTGATGGCTCCTAGAGCATTGTCTCGATAGTCCTCAAAAGTCCTAAAAGAAATGCTGGGTGGTCCCTCTTGCCCACATCTTCCTGTGTTCATGGTTTTTCTGGGGAGTTCTGTACTGGCACAAATCAACAATGCATTTCTACTTAATGCAACCCGAATGTCTCCTCCTGGGTGGCTCACACCAGGCAGGGCCTACTCATGCCAAGAAGCCTTTTGCTTTTATGTGTTTTGTGGAAGTAAGAAGTAATTAGTGGTCAGTGATCCAAGGGATATATTTGGTTCACAAGCAGAAAACAATTTTCTTTGTAAGCTCTTCTGGGTCAAGGGCACATCTTCTTTGTCTTACATCTTTTACTGACTTGAACTAAATTATGTGCCATTGCATCCTGAGATGAGAGCTTCGACCCACAGCGCAGAGGGAGCTCCTAACTTTGGGTGAGAAAGGAACGGAGCAAAGATGTTAAAAAGTATCTACTAAGCATGCCCGGCAGCATAGTGGATCCCTGACATATGGAAGAAGTTGGAACAAGCTTTGTTCTCAAAGAAGTTAGAACTCAATGAATGACCAGTGGGGAAGGAGAGGTGGGGACCCCGCAGGGAAATAGGCTGTGGTCTGTCGAATGCATTGCCTCAGTCAGTTCTTCCCCTAAACGATGAGGATTTCATCAGCCTCAGGCACGTCACAGTTTGGGGCGGATTTAATGAGCCTGTGTGCCTGGCGGGATGGGGGACTAGCGTGTTAATAGCAATTACATCTGGGTGTGGACCTGTAGCTCCTGAATACCGTCTCCTCTGAGCTGCTCTGTATTTTTTTTTTTTAACTTTTTACAATGAGCCTGCCTTAATTACTTGGGTTATTTCGTAAACCTGTAATTCCATAGTTGATAAGTAATCCCTCCTAGGGCCTAACTTGCTGAAGGAAAGGAGAGCGCGGATGCCGATTTGGAATACCGACATAGGGAAGGTACACTCCGTGGACACAGGCATGACAGTGGTCAGCAGCTGGTGGCAGGGGTTAGTTACCCTACCGAGCACAGGTAGCCTTGCGAAAAGGGTGGGGACGCCTGCGCAGGCACCCGTAGCACCCCTGCAGTAAGGCCCGTCGTTGATTTCCCCACGGCTCTTGCTGAGGACGCTGTGGTGACAGAGAATTCAGTCTGTGCTGTCATGTTCGGTGAGACATTCTTCCTGCCCGGTGAAGTGTGTGATCCTGGCAGGAACACACACCCTGGCTGAGCCACCTCGATTCTGACAACCTCGATCCCCTCACCCCCCGCAGCCTTCACTGTGTGTTCCTTCCCAAATGTCGGTCCTGATGGAGCCCTGTCACCGAGGCTCCCATAGTCCCTGGTGCCTGGAGCACCCGCCGGTGCCCCTGCGTGCCACGCTGACCCACGGGCATGGATCTGCCTCAGTTCTGGCTCTCTTCCAACCCACCAGAGCCTGCTTTAATTGCACTGCTCTCCTGAGTGCTGAGAACCTGGTACTGCTAACATCTCAGGTCTTGAAAGACAGAAAGTACTGTTTCTGTTACGTCTGCTCTCAGGAAAAAACACTGAGGCTAAATCACCCCCTGCACACCAGGAGCCGAATTACCAAGAATACCAATAGCGAGGAGGTTCCCCAGGCGTTAGGGGTTTTCTTTCCAAAGGGCCCTTTCTGGGAAACAGCATTTTTGATTTCCCCAGAATGAATGACTTCCAAGGTGCCTTTCCGCAAAGTCCCATAAGGCAGTTAACTTGCTTTGAGCCCCTCTCCTCTCTTCCCTAACCGGGCTTTTCTCGTACTTTGGTTCCATGGTGGGTTCCCAACTGTGATGCATCCTGGGCCGTGACACTGCTATCTTGCTGCTCTGTAATAATCCCCGCTCCCTGCCTTTGCACCTCCATTAGCCTCCTTTTTGAGTTTTTGTTTTTGTTTTTTTTTTCACCAAGGAGTCCTAGAGGCCTGACATCAAAGCCCCAGCACAGCGGGTCGCTGGGAGATTGTCACTGTCACAGGTAGTGGCAGGCTACAGCCAGAAGAGTCTGTGAGTCTCTGTAAACCAGACTCCCCCCCAATCTCACCAATGAGCCCCGAGTAGGCGAGGAGGCAGTCTGCGTAGTTTTCCTTCAGACAGCTGCTGACAGACCTGGACTCCGGCTGGCAGTTGGTAAAAAAATCAGCAAGGCGAGACCTGCAATAGGAGAAAGGGGGGAGGGGGCTTTAAAAGATCCTGAGCCTCTAGGCAGACATAACTTCTCTTTATTCCTTTGTTGATATGCCTTTCCCACCCCCTCCAAAATACAGAAAACGCAAGGTCTCAAAATGTTAGCATCCTTGCTCACACAACACCCCAGCCCTCGCCCACCTGTGCGTGTGCCTATCTGCAGAGACGTCTCCGGGGCCTGCAACTGGAGAAATCAAGATGCTTTGAAGTTTCCATTCAATATTTATTTCTGACTCGACTTATTTGCATCTTTAGGAAATATGCTCTCTACACACTCACCGGAGAGCCACACTGGGAAAATATTTACTTTATACAGAAACATGTCCCTGGCATCAAAATAGGCTCCTGCAGCCCATCTGCTCCCGTAATTCCTACTGGCTTTAAAACTCCAAGTATCTGTCTGGTAAGACATCTCTCATCCACCAGCCCAGGGGCAGTGATTATTGCAGCCACGTGACAATGAGGAGAGAGCTTGCCTTTCTGGAACTGAAGGGAAAGGCAAGAGGAACTTGGGGATGCTCCCTTTCGCCATGGTTTCACTGGCTCTCACTGGGTGTGGTGGGCCTGCTGTTGGAGGTGGTGCCTGGAGGGTCCACTGATCAAAATGCAGCATCTGTCTGTAGCCTGGGGACTCCCCAGAGGCCAGTGCCGTCCTCCCGGAAGCCCTGGGTGCTGGTGAGGTCGCAGAGCCCCAGAAGTGGAGAGGGGCTGCAGACACTCTGGTCTGGGGAGTGGGGATGGGAAGAGGCCTCTTTGTGACCAACTGGCTGTTTTTCAATCTGAAGAGAATATTGTTGGAGAAATCCTGAATGAGAGCTGGGCCCCCTCTGAGGTCATCTCAGCAGACAACAGCCCTGTATCTATGTGAAGAACACAATGGGCTGCCAGAGCATTTAAATTCTCCGGCAATTACAGCAGACAATGAACGGTTGTCTCGGCTTTCTTAAACTCTTTCGCTCCCCAGAGTTGGCAGCCAACAAACCCAGTGCTGTTTTTACTTCTTTCCATCCAAGAAACTGTAGTTACTTAGCATATTTTATGGTATAAACAGGCAGCCAGAGCAAGGTGGGATGTGTGATGATCACAAGGGTTTGTAAAAGCCTGTGGGATGCACATCTGTGTCCCTTCACCATGACTTTAAGTAGCAGGGGATTAAAAGGTCTGAGGATATCATTCAAGTTCACAGCACACAGCAAAGGCTGCACAATGCTCGTGTGAGCCTGGTCTCTCCTTGAGCCCTTGTCAACAAGGCGTGTCTGCCCCTCCCTATCTGTGCCCATCTGTGCTCTTGGTACCTCATGTGCCTGGTTCCATCACTGTGAATCCCCGGGGCAGGTGCTGGAGCTCAGCTTTATTTTCTCTGCACAGCACCTGACACTCCGAAGAGGAGCTCTTTTTATGGCTTCCCAGGCAGGGCCATGTGCTGGAGCTAAGTGACCCGACAAAACCCTCTGCGTGAGACTTGGGCATGCACATGTGTGTGTGTGCCCCGATCTCTCTCGCAGTCTGAGCCTCGCTGGTGTTTTCTGCCTCTAATTGAACACACTGGAGCGCATAAAACCTGGACGTTTTCTGTAGGCTGGTTAAAGGATTTATTTTTCGGAGGAAATCCCCGAAGGTGGCTCAGAATTACTCAACTGGCTCTGACGGCCTCCAGCTTGGATTGAGTGTTAATTTCAGAAGTATTTTCCCGGTCATGAAAGTTAATGATCTAGCGGTACTGGGCTTCTAACTTTGCAAAAGCCAACTGCGGTTCAGGCAGCTCCAGCTCTGCACACAACCTGATCAGCTCTCTGACCTGGCAGCTCTGCACTCCCCGCCCGCCCCCCCAGAGACAGAAGAAAGGTCGCTGTCTACGTGTCTCCCATTTCTCGTGGTCTCTTGAGCAGACTATTAACTGCATGGCCCCGTGATGTGGATTACTGTCCCTCTGCGCGAGGCTACTGCCACCAGACTCATTTTGCTTAACAACCTCAGAATTGACTCACAATTGGACTCTGAAATGAAAGGCTAATTGAGTCAGTCTGCTGCACAGAGCATAACCCCGACTGAGGATAAAACTGTATATATACCCCTCCGAGCAGAGCACTGGACAGCCGGGTGTTGCAGAGAAGATCAGCAGCATAGATCCTGTCCCCAAGACAAGCCTGGCCAGTGGGGGGAATGGGAACTTCAAAGTAACTGTTAGCACATGCAGCTTTGCTAAAACACTACCATCCCCACGGTCCCTTCGTGCTGGACCCAGCTTCCTGTGACGTTTCTGTTTGGAGACGGGGTGGTCACATTATAGGATTGTGTTTTACAGAGACAAAAACTAAAGGAGGGAGAAGTTTACACAGTGGTGCGATGGAGCCAGCTCATTACAGGCTGATGGGAAATTGTCAGGAATTTTGTGAGTTGGTTAACGTCTCAGTGGTAGCTTGTTAAGTGGCCTCAATGGGAGTATTTACACCATGGTAATCGGCACACACCACAAAACAGGGCTCTGTGTTGTTCTTGGAGAACAGTTTTTAAATATTTACCAGCACAACTCTGTTTAATAACCAGTACGACGCTGTCAATCCACCCATAAAGCATGCGTCATGTCTTGGGAGTCAGTTCCAGTTCTTCCTTTCCCATACCCAGTCACCTTTGGCCCAAAGGAAATAGAGTAGCACCAAATAACTTCTGGTCTTCAGTACCATCCAAAGAAAGGAAACAGGCCTCCTCCAGAGATGCTTCCTTTCCAAAATTTTCTTGTATTACCAGCATAGCCCTCTGAAATCTTTTTCATATTTAATTTTTTTAATTAAAATGTATTGGGGTGACATTGGTTAATAGGATCACATAGGTTTCAGGTGTATATTTCTATGTTACAAGATCTGTATATTGCACTGTGTGCCCACCACCCTGAAATCTCTGAAAGCAATGTGTGCAGATGGTTATACATATTGACACAGCAGCTGAATCTGTGTCCATTCCATTGGCAGAATGATGTGTCAGGTGCTTGTCCCTGAACTCGAACAATTCACAATCTAGAAGCCGAGGGAAACACATAGAAAGATTATAATAATATAGTGGCTAGTTCTTGATAAAAAGGTAAGAAACACTGCTAATAAAAATGCTAACTAACATGAGTGACATATTTAGTATATGCTAGGTATGTCTTTACATGCTTTTTATTTTTTCCAGACAACTCTAACAAGGGAGGGACAGTTATTTTACTCCCCTAATGTTGTAGATAAGAAAGCCACAGCCTAGCAAGTTTAGACTAGAGAAAAAGTGAGTTGTAGAAGCAGGATTGAAAACCACACATTCTGATCCCCACAACTTAAGCTGTACCATGACTCAGCTGCAGAAGCTGGCTCAGGGAGGCCGTGATATGGGGACTGAGACTTGGAGGACGTGTTGGATCTATGGGGTAAAGGTGGAGGAAGGCACTCCAGCCAGAAGGAAGAGGCGTGTGATTGAGTAACCATGCTCATAACAATCCCAGGGTAACAGTGATGTGGTATGTGTCCGTGCCAGGCGCGGATGTGAGTGCTGTATTCACACATTTTATTCTACAGCAGCCTTAGTAGGTGACACCATGAGCGTCCTTTTACAAATGAAGAAACTGAGGCAAAGAGGAGATGAGTAACTCCTTGCAGGTGGCAGAGCTGTTTGGCAGAGCTGGAATGTGACCCCATTCAATGGGACTCCAGAGCTGGAGATCATCCTCCATCACCCCACTTAACACAGGCACCAGCCAGAAAACTGTGTCATTCACTGGGGAGGGCAGGGCTAGCAGGATGCAAGGGCTGAGTGACAGGAGGTGTCGGGGGCAAAGTTGCAAAGAGCCTTGAATGATGCACCCAAGCAACTAACTGAAAAGCAATGGGAGCCACAGAAGGATTTTAAACAGGGAAGTAACACGGTCCAATTTGCATATTAGGAAGACTCTTGGGTCTCTCAGTGGTTCAGCAAAGCTTTGCTTAATATCTGCTCTGGGCCCTCAGTGTTCTAGCAGCGATGGGGAGGCACGAAACTGGCCAAAGATGGGAGGAATGTTACTTAGGAGACTGCAGCCAGCGGTGAACCAGAGGGAAGAACTGAGGGCCGGGAGGAGAGGAGGAAAGGGCGCATGGCACGGCGGGCATCGCTCAGACAGAAGGCAAGACTGATAAAGGAGGGGGCAGATCGGGGCACCGCAACCCAGCGGACAGCGGTGCCATGGGGGCAGACACGGGACGGCAGGGCTACAAGGAAGGTAGCGAGGCGGGGCCGAACGGTGCTGAGGTCACGGTGCTGCGGGGAGCCAAGTGTCCAGTGGGTTGTTAGAACCCAGATCCTCATGTGTCCAATCGCCAACCACAGCCTGGGCACCCGCCGTCCCAGGACAGCCCCTCTGCACACCCCCGGCCCCCCCCGGGCGAGGAGGCGCCCGTAGCGTCTGAACGGCTCCGCCGCCGGGCTGCCGTGATCCAAACCGCAGCGCCCGCGCGTCCAGCGTGGGATTAACAAAGTAAATCCACAAGCGGGTTTCTTCCGGAGACATGAAATCTCCATGACGACAGCGGTGATGAACACGATTGTTTTTCTCTGACAAAATGAAAATGAAATGAATAGGCGCTAATGGAAAAACCTATCTCCCTCTGAAAGCAAACATTTCCCACCCTTAACTCAGAGCGAAGTGCTGGCCAGCGCCAAGGTGGCCTTAGGAAATCTGCGGAGGGGGAAACAGCGGCTTATTCGGAAAATAGCCTGTTAAGGGAAGCGTGCTGCTAACTGGAAATAGAAAAAACGAGTAAAATCATAAAATCTAGGCGCGGCTTCTCAAACAGCAGATGGACTTTTGACAGTGAGGAAAATATCATTTACTTACCTTTTTTCTAACACTGTTAGGAAAAGAGTGTTAAGGCGAACAGGTTAGAACCACACTAGAAAGGCCCCGTTTAACATCCTGGATTATCCTGATGCTGCCCGGGTCCTTCCAGGACGAGCCCACACTTGGGGGCCGGGGGAGCAGAGCCCGGCACGGAGCCTGGTGAGATCTTGAAGGGGATCCCGGCTCTGACGCTAATTAACCAGAGTTCCTAAATGTGGCACTTAATTACTTATGCTCTTGGATCTCCCTCCCGCTTCAGAAATATGGTCTATGGGACACTCGAAGCTTCTTGGGGAAAAAAACCACAACATTTGTTTTCAAAGTATTATTATCCTCTTACCCACGGTGCATCCTGCCCCTACACACGACTTTAGAGGCAAGGCATGTGGTTTCCTTTGCGTATAGAAACCAAGATTTTTCTAGAAGCTGCCCTCATCTCACATACAGGCTCAGGGCCGAAGAGGTTAAGGTCCTGCCCAGGGCCACGCACACGGTGGGTGGTGGCACATGGCCCTCACTGCAAGAGGAACTGCCAACTGCCTATGGCAGCCCTGGAAGGGAAACGCGCAGAGGGCGTTGGACTTTAACTTTTCTGGGATTTTATTTAAGTCATCAAACACATCATTGCTCTCGCTCCGCCAGCATTTGGCCAGGTTGCTCCTCAGAGCCTTCTCCCTGATGTCCCGCTGACTGAGCCTCAGGGAGCACTGTGAAGGCAACTCAGGAGCACAGCAGGGGCGACAATGCAGACGGAACCTGGCCCAAGAGGGTGGCGAGTCTGTCAGGGAGCTGGGCGTCCCTTGACGAAGGATCTCCGGGACCGCACCACTGCCCACGCAGGACTGCAGGACTCGGCTGCCCAGGAGAAAGCCAGGGCTTTGGGACAAGATCCCTTTCTTCATCTGTCTGTGTAAGAAATCACTAGCATTTTTCCTCTGAACCCAGTGTGAGCACGAGGACTTCGAAGTCTTAGTTTTCAATCCAAGCCGGTTAGTTTCTGAAAGCTTTCTCCACGGGCCAGTTAGAGGAAGCCAAGCGTGGCAGGCCTGGCAGCGACACGGACCTGTTTCTAATCCCAGCCCGACCTTTCAAGCCCTTGCACCTTGGGGAGTCCTTTCACGTCTCCAACTCTCAGTTTCTTACCTGGAAAATGGGGCCCATGCTTCGTATGGCTGCTGTAAGACCTACCCGTCAGTTACATGAAGCGCCTCACTCAGAACCCAGAGCATACACATCGCCCAGTCAACATGTACTTCCCATCCCTTCATCTTTCCTCCTGAATCCCTGGTCCCTCCCAAAGCGAAGCCCTCGCAGCAGAAACACACACCAAACGCAGAGACGCACATCTCCGTTTACCTTCTGCTGGCTCTTACGTTACATTTTCTGAACAAGCTACATCTGTGTGACCCAAGTCAGCAGCTCTGACCACAGCGAACTGGAGGAGTCCCAAGCCAGGGACCCGATGGCCTGACTTAAAACAGCTCAGGCATATGAGCTCATAAAATAAAGGCATTTAAAGAAAAGCTACTTTTTTCCCCTCAGGGGCTGGCAGTGGGGGAAGACATATGTTTAAAATGACTATCAGTAAGTTTGCTAATACTGATAATCTCTTATGCAGAATAAAAATAATTCGAAAAACATGCTGCTAATATTAGACCTGGGCCGACAGAGCATGAGCGCAGCTGTGGTAATTTTCTGCCGCAGTGACACAAAACAGACCCCTGTCTTTCTGTTTCTAGTAAATTACCTTAGCCCCTCTTCCCCGAGCCCACCGGAGTGCACATCTGGAAGGCAGCCTCTGGCAAGTCGGAGCCTCTATAAGTGCATCTTGCAGGAGGTGGTTTCTGGCTGTGCTGTTCCCCACTTTGGGATGCACATGCTGTCTCCTTGGAGCAAAGGCCCCAGCACTGACCCTGGGGACGGGCTGTGTAGCTGGGGGCTCAGGGCCCCCTCTTGAAAGCCCAGGTCCTCCCCCCATCTGGGAGGGAGCATGTCCACTCTGGAGCAAAGGCCCTAGTTCCCACGCCCCAGGCACAGATGCCCGAGGCTCCGAGCATCTTGTGCTCCTCGGGCTCTTTCACGTACACTCCCAGTCCTGCTGGGACGATTAAAGCCTCAGCCAATGCACATGTTTCTCAGTGACTCAGCCAGACCACAGCCCCATGGTGTTGGGACACAGCACTCTGAGGTCCCAGAAGCCTTTGAGACTTGCCTAATGCCTCTGTTTCCTGGAGCAGAAAGGGCTCTGTGGCCAAGCACAGATCAACGCCTGTTCCCCCAAACTCCTGCCCAGCTTTATACTTGAGAGTCTACAGCCCATTTGACAAATGCCCGCTCCCCACCCATGAGGAACCACAATCACAGTTGCTCAGCTGGCTCCTCGGCAGCTCCTGGCCCAGCATGTGGGTCCCTGGAGGCTGCGGTCACTGCTCTCTGAGCTTGACCCACAGGCTGTGAGAAAGCGTCCCCCACAGAGGAAGCAGTGCAGGGGGCCCAGGTAGAGCCATGCCTCACTGTCATTCATGTGTCCTGCTTGGGGTGTCAGGTTCGGTGACAGCAGGCTGCAGGGCAGAGATGTGACGCTTCCTTAGCCTTCTGATCGCATCAAACTGCAGTGGTCCCTGAGGGAAGGCCAGCGCGGTGTCTGATCAATCTCGGCATCCCTCACGCAGCCACCTTGCCCAAACCGTGACAGCCATCAATCAACATCCCCGGAGAGGCTCACGGGGCTCGACAGCTAATCTCTACGAAGCGCATTTGAAAAGCAAGTTATTGTAGTTGGCAAGGGAATCCATTCCAACCTAGAAAGGGCTCTGGCTGCCCCAGAGCTGCCCTTCGGCCAGGGCCCCCCTCCAACCAATTTTTCCAATGCACACCCTGATGGGCCGGTTAGGCAGACTGTCAGTCATAATGGGAGACCAGAACGTTGCAAACGACCCTATGCAGCGGCGCCAAGTCAATAAAGTTGTTTTGTACAGTCCATGATACAGCATGTCCATTAGTGTAGAAAACCTAGCTTTGGCAGTACTTGCTTTAATGGGAAGAAATGGAGGGAGGAAGACATTGGAGGTTTTCTGGATGCTGAAATTATCCCATAGCTCTCTGATGGGGTAACAGCAGATGACAAATACACTATAACTCTTTAGGAGTAAATCTTATCCAACAAGGCTTTTGTATTTCTGCAGGGAAACTTTGGAAATTGGTTGTGTGACTTTGAGCCACAAGGAGAAAGAAAAATCCAGATGCCCAACCAATCTTTCACCAGTAGAACCAGAGCTTACATCTCCAGACCAACACGGTGTGGATCCGTTTCATATAGAATTCTGCAGGCACCTCCACCTTCAGGACTGAGTTACAGACGCTGCCTCACAGTCATCCTGGAGTCTAAGAAGGTCCGAGCCACTGGCTCAGGAACCCTGGGCTGCAAAGGGCACCCACCGTGGCTCCATTTAATTGCCCTCTCTTGCTTCAGAAGAATTTTTGAGATGCACCCAATGTAGCTTGGGTGCAATAGAATAAATGTGAAAAACCGTGAGGGAATTGGTGGCCATAGAAAAATAAGGCAGAGGTGGTGGGCAGCTGCCACAAAATGCACACCTACACCTGGCTAGAGGAAAGCTGTGAGTTTGGTTCTGTGCCTTCTGGAAACCTCTGGGAAGGGGAGGGGGGATGACTAGTCCCATAATTCATGATGTACCAAGATCAACATCAAGACAGATACGCAAGAGAAACACTACTTCGGGTAGGCAGAATAATGGCACCTGAAGATGTCCCCACTCTAATCTCTGGAACCTAAGACGTGTTTCCAGACAAAAGGGCCTTTGCAGATACGATTAAGGTTGTGGACCCTAAGGTGGGGAGATTACCCTGGATTATCCAGGTGGGCCCAGTGTAACCACAGGGGTCCTTAAAAGTGGAAGAGAGGCTGGTGAGGAAGCCAGAGTAATGCTCTGTGAGAAAGGCTGGGCCGGCCTTTGCTGATTTTGAAGATGAAGGGAGGGGCAACGAGCCAAGAAATGAGGGCAGGGAAAAGGCAAGAGAACAGATTCACCCCTAGATGCTCCAGAAGGAATTCAGCCCTGTGGACACCTTGATTTCAGCCCCATAAGGTCTGTGTGGGCCTTCAGACCTCCAGAACTGCAAGAAAATAAATTCACGTTGTCTAAAGCCACCACGTTTGTGCTCATTCGTTCAATCAGCAGCAGAAGACTAAATCGCTACTAAAAAGCAGTCTACAGTAGAGGTTTTAAATATAGAGTTTGAAAATGCACCAGGACTTAATTTCAGTTCATATTACTGACTAACCATGGCGTAGTGGGCAAGTACCTTAACTTCCCTGAAACTTAATTTACTCCGGTTGAATATCACTAAGTTCTTCAAAACCTTCCCAGAGGGTTAAGTGCAGCTGGCACCTAGCACCCGTCTACGACTGTTCGAGATTCCTAGGTGAGGACAGGACTCATCAGCGCTAGCGTCTTCTGCTCTGCTCTGGGCCAGCCAGGAGGTCCACTCTGACCCTGAGATCTCCATGAAGCCCTGGGTAGAGATGACCACACTGATATTTCCCTTAGAATCCATCTGCTAATAATGGCATGTGAAAACTCGCTGTCCTGGGGTCACTAATCTACCTGTTCAAAGCCTGTATATGCTTAACAAACTCAAAATTGGGAAGGAGAGATGTCTCCTGTGAGGTCTCCACACCTTCAAGCAGACAAATGTTTTTACAGGCCAGTGGAATCACACCCAAGGAAGACGACGCAATTCAACAGGGATGCCCTCTGCTGGCTTGGCTGGCATCAGGCCTGTGTAGATTTAAGGAGGCGCTGTCTGCACCCTAACAGGGAAGTAAGTGTTCCCATCATGATGTTTATGATGAGAAAATGAAGTCAAATTACTTTAGGCAAACCCAGGTAAATTCTAGAAATTATCTCCAGCGCTGCCTGGCCTCCTTCAGTCAAACCTTGCTTCTCGGGGGTTCCCAGAAGATGAAAAATTAAAATTGCACAGACTCTCTTGACTTTAATCGTTTGAAAAACTCCTCCCCTTGCCCCCACCCCCAAAAGACAAGCACTAAATATCTCTGAGGTACTTTAATTTACCTTCCAGACATTAAGGGAGCAGAGTCTCCGTGTCCTGGGAGGGTGTGGGGCAAGGGGAAGGCATGTGGATGTCTGAATAGCTAGCAGCCTCCACTTGCACAAACAGACCGTAAGCAGAAACACATGAGAATAACATCCCCTATTAATCTTTAATAGGGGTGCAGACATCCTAAGGAAAATTATGCTCAATAATAAATATACACACGAGATCACTTCTCTCCCAGGCAAGTTGTTTTAAGGTCAACAGAGACTTTGAACTCAGCAAACAGTCCCTAATATCTTCCTCACCAGATGGGGCAATGCTCAGGAGACAGGGAATCGTGGAGTTATACGTCCAAGCAACACATCACTTATTCCAGTGCCACCGGATGATGGTCCTCCCCTTTTCAGAAAATCCATAACCCTTCTTAGTAATCCAGTCTCATGTTTAACATTCTCTCTGCAACAGCACCTTCCCATCCCCTCACCTTGGGCCTAGCTTTTCTACATTTTATCCTAAAGCTCTTGGCTATTACAACTACATGGTCCCTTTTTTTCTGCAGGGCAGTGGAGCTGACTTACAGGTCCACACAAGCCATGTTAGTAACAAACTGCCCCACAACCACTCCACCCAACCCGGTGATCTTAAGGTTGGTTTGTTTATTTATTTTTACCAGAATATCACGTTTATTTTCAGATGTTACAACAATGTTAAAATCAACAAGTTTAATTCTTAACTGCAGCAAGTAAACTGAGCCATTGAAGTATTTTTAAAGTTATTTTCTCCAAAAAATGGAGGGACCTTTTGTTTTCTACCCTCATATTACGGTTTCCCAGTAGCTCTGTGTTTGGAGGACTTTGAACTGACAAGTAAACTGCTATGGGGATATTTTCTAACTTCTTTCCCCAAATAAAATGAATCTGAACAAATTCTATATTGCAGAGATTTCTCTACAGTGATGTCAAGGGTCTCCTCAGGCCCTCCCACCAACTCCCCTCACCAGGTCTGAGCCCCAAGGAGGGCACCCGATTCAGCCTTCCTGCCCACGCTTCCTCCCCACTTTCTATTTTACACCTTCACTGTGTGAATAGTCTCACCTTCATTGTGAGAAGGTGAGCATTTAGGATTATGCCCGGGATAAAGATGTTCTGAAGTTCCCAGTACCCATTTCTACCTGGAAGGGCTCCAGGCCTGTCTCCCAGGACATCCCACAGCCCTGTCACCCTGACCGCTGGCATCCCACAGCCTTGCTACTCTGACTTGTGGGAGCTGGATGGGATGGATGCACACAAGGCAGCCACGCACCCCAGACTTAGTTCAAGGAACACCTGTGCACACATGTCTTCTAGCCCAAGAATATTCTGGTCCTTCTAGTGCAGCCATTCTCAAAGTGAGGTCCCGGCACCCTGGCAATCTCAGAGAGCTTCTTAGGGTCCGTGAGGTCAAAACTAACTTCCTAGCCATACTAAGTTCTCGTGTAGCTTTCTCACTTTCATTTGCTCATGACAGCGCCATGGAGTTTCCCCAGAGGCCACATGACATGGGATACTGCAACAGACCCAACACCAAAGCAACTATAAGAGGCCAGGCATCTTCTAGGCAGACACTGGATTGCAAAAGTATAAAACATTGCCGACTTTTCCCTAATATTTTTTGTTTTGGAAAACATAGTGATTTTTAATAAAAATATATTGTTTTTTATAGTAACATGTAATGGGCTTCTGGCATTATTTTTTTAAAAAATAAATATGTAAACATTTCTTCACCTTTGATTCTCAATATAGTCCCGATAGATTTATCCCCCAGAAACAAAAGCCCTTTGGGACCATCAGTAATTTTTAAGACTGTAAAGCAGTTCTTAAACCAAAGAGTTTGAAAATGACTGTTTTAACGCAAACTGAAATACGTTTGGTGGGGGGCACTTAAGCCCTATCTTGACAAGATTCAAAGGTCTCTTACTTAAATTTTTTGTTTTAAAATGAATAGTTTCAGAGAACAGAGTGATGGCTGCCAGAGAGGAGGGGCTGAGGGGCTAGGTGAAAAGTGATTGAGGCACAGCCCAGCACAGGGAATACAGTCAGTAATATTGCAGTAACTGTGTACGGTGCCAGGTGGGTGCTGGAAATATCAGGGGAACACTTTGTAAAGTACATGATTGTCTGACCACCATGCTGTACACCTAAAACCAATACAAAATAATACTGAATGTAAATTGTAATGCAAAAGTAAAAATCTTAAAAAGCAAATTTAAAAGTAAAATGAATAAATAGTGCAAACAAAGCCACCTCCAGGATCCAATCCCACACACCCCGAGCGTCTGGAAATCACGTGGGTGGTCAGCAAGATCGGCACACCTTGTACCAGGAGCAGGCGGCCTGGCGTACGGAGCCTGGGCTCTGTCGCCTGACGGGCAGGCCCTCTGGGTCCGTTCCAGTGGCATCACTCGGGCACCTGCAGAAGTTGCTCAAGATCGCACCTCGTCATCGGCGAGACGAGGAGGGGAATGAGCCCCCACTTCCAGGCTGCCCGTGAAGTGCTCAGCACAGCACCTGGCACACAGCAAATGTCAAATAAATGTTGCTGTCCTCAGGATCACTGTCGCCCACATGTCCCTGCCATGATGCCCCTGGCTCTGTAGACTTGCGGCTTCTGAGTCCCTGCACACGAGCCCCTCTGCCCCCGGTTGTGGCTTGTTCCTAATGGGGTGATCGGATGATTCACAGCCCAGAACCTCCCAGGCGAAAGGAAGGTGCCGACTCAGTGGCCCTGAGTCAGTGCCTACTGCCCTTTGCCGGGTGGCTCACATCACTGACTCAGGCACAGGCACCTCTGAGGAGCCTCTGTCCACGGTTACTTGGGGTCACTGAAACAGCACGTGCCCCAAGAGGCTGCCCGCGGTCCCCCCACCGCCTATTCAGTCTAAACAATAGTGAATCTAGGACTCCAGGCCCAACAACCTTGTGGCCGGCCCCAGTCACGCCTTCCTGTGGGTATCAATGTGTGTCAATCGTTGTCTATTCTGGGCAGGAATGTACTTGAGATGACACACACTCCAAACACCTCTGGACTTTGTCTGCCCCCGCCTCCGGCCCCCAGCTTTCCCTAATTGTACAAAACTGAAAAGAGGCTGGTGGGTAGGCTGAGCAACACGGCCTCACGTGGCGCGGTGACATTTCCACGTGCCGCTGGAAGCCGTGGGTGCGTACAAGCGAGGAGCAGTGAGAACCTGCGCCCTCCACCCACAGATCCTGCATCGAAGGTCTCTGCCTGCAACTGGGGGGGAGGGGGGGGAATGTCACATTTGGAATCTTAGGCTTTCTTTGTCCTTTGTGGAAAAAACACGTGGAAAGAGTGAGGAGAAAAGGGGACAGACTGTTTTCTGTGCGAGGCAGCAGGCACGGTGCTGGTGTGTCTGCACAGAGACCTCATTTAATCCTCGCAGCTGCCCTGTGACGATGGAGTCACTACCTCCGTTTACAGACGTGAAGCTGAGGCCCCGAGCTGCCCACGTTCTAGAACGAACTGAACCAGGACGGGAGCCCAGGTCTGCCTCATTCACAAACACACTGGCGGCGACCGGGGGAGGGGAAAATCCCAGCTCCGGCTTGGTGTGGGACGTCTCACATTGACGGTTCTGTTAAATTCCTGTTTTTCTTGGAGGCCACATTTTCTGCATAATTAATTGCTTTTGAAAGTTACAGAGCGATTTCCCCATTCACTGAGTTGGAAATGCCCACGGAAATGGAAATGCTGACATGACTGCAGGATGATGAACTTGGGGTAACGCCTCGGTGGGGGTCTGAGGGGGCTCCTTGGGTGTGAGACCTGGGCCTTAATTGCACACAACAGCCACCCAGCCACTGAGGGGGCTGATTTCCCTGCACACAGACCAGACTGCTTGCTCTGGGTGACCAGCTATGGGTGCTGGCCAGCATGGGGTGCCCTTGGACCCCAGAAGTCTGGATTAGGAGACAGCCTCTTAGGAATACTGGGGTCTCCCCTTTCCCCATTCCTTCTCCCCATTCCTTGCTCGGTGGGTAAAACTTGAGCTGTATGAAACAGAAGGACCCCCTTCCTTTGGAATTAGGAAAAAAGGGAGAGATCGTAAAATCTAGGTTTAGGTCTAGGCTCGAAGGGGAAGCTGGTTTTTCCTGCCTGTGAACTTCATGGGTCCAGGTACATGAAACGGCCACTGGGCAGAGCAGAAGGGTTCCCTTTGAAGAGGAACAGGCTGCACAAAGCAGCAGAGGGGATCCGTCTGGGCCTCTGCCAGTGTCCGCAGCCTTACACCAGGGTATCTGATCTAGGGTCCCAGGGACCCCCGCTGTTACGCCCCCCACCCACCCCCACTTCAGCACCTCTGGGAATGATTCCAGGTCTCTCCCCCTCCCCCCACCACACCTTTCGCCAGCAATGAACTCGACATGCAATCCGCAAAACAGAGGCTCTCCCGTGATGAATGACCTAGCCACAGGGCGAGGAGGCAGGAAGGCGAACACCTGGATGACCCCAATCTGGTGACATAACCATGGATTATTTAGAGCTGGTTGTCACTCTGTGACTGCAAAGAATTCATCTCCCGTGAGATGCACAGCCAGGTCCCCTATATGAGCCGCCTTGGGGTAGCTGTGGGCTGAGGAGTGTGCACTCCAGTGACGGTTCAGCAGGGAGTCACCAAGTCCTATCAGGTCAGCGGGGCTCCCGGGAAATGGGCAGGCAACTTACACACCTGGGACCCTCAGGGTCGAACAGACCGCGATCCATAAATGTGACTGAGATTATTATAATAAAAAACCCACTGTGGTCTGGGAGGACTGTTTTCATATCTGTAGACATGAGTCTCGAAATCAGCCGTCACAGGAAAGCGCTCTGTAACACGGAGTGAGGGCACCAAAGAAAACTAGATAAACAAGTTCTTAATGAGCCTGTATCACCTGCGCAGTTTTCCCTTTTAAATGATGCCGAGAGGTTCTGGTGGACATTATGTCCTAACTCTCCGTGAGAACAGTCTTTAAAGCTGACGCTGTCCTGGCTCCTGAGCTTCACGAAGAGCGTCTGGCCTCGGAGCCTGGCCGGGATCCTCGCTCCCTCCGCCTGCCTGGAACAACAGGCGGGGAGCCTGACCGTGTAAGAACATTGCATTCCTGTCACGAAAGACAAGCGTTTGGAAGCGGCGACAGAAACCAGGTTTCAGAGTTAGCAAGACCAGGTCGACTTCCAAGTCCTCCGCGCGGGAGCTGGGCGCCGTGGGGCAGTCACTCCACGGCGGTTCCTGTCCGGGGTGGCCGCTGGGCCAACTGTGAGACGTTTGTGAGCTGCGAGGCCCAGTGCTGCCCGTCGTCAGAGCCCAGCACGTGGGCTCTTGCTGTACCTCCCACGCATTCCTCAAACCCGCAGCCCCGGCCTCCGCGCCGTGGCTGCCACAGCTGCTCTCCCACGTCGCTCGTCCTTCCAGCCCAGCTCGGGGGCAGCTTCTCCGGGAAGCCTTTCTGACCCTCCAGGCTGAGTTGGCTGTCTTCCCAAAGCACTCTGGACCTTGCTGACCACAGACTGGGAAGGATAGATTTCCAATGTGCTAAATCCTGTGTCACTCCGAGTTCTCCGCCTGCCCTGTGAATGACTGGCACCGGTGCCCACCACCCTTTAATCCTAAGGTTCTGTTCCCATCGGCTTTGTTGGGGTGTCCGCTTGGTTCTCCAACTCTCCAACTTCCTACCTCTCCGAGGCCTCTTTGGACACTTTCACCACAAACCTGGTGTTCCCAAGGGTTCAGTCTTTGGCTCATTTCTCTCCTGACCCACCGTCCCTGGGGAATGAATCCTAACATACATCTTCAACCATTTCTGTGTTGACGATGCCAAGATCTACCCCTACGTCCCAGCCCCCTCTCTGACATCCATTCACGTTTTAAATCTATTCATTCATCTACGCAGCCAGTAAATGTTTAGTAAGGAAAGGATACTGTTCGGGCACAGCTTTAGGCACTTGGGATATATCACGGCTAGAGGGCCCTGGCAATGAAACTTAAAGAGTAGGAAGGAAGCAAACGATAACCAAAGTAAATGATATAGCGCATTAGCAGGTGAGAAGTGCTCTGAAAAAAATGAGAGCCGAGGCAGACTGGGAGCGTGGAAGGGCTGACAGGATCACACGGGGTGACCTGGAGGCCAGGGAGTTTGCCTGAGAGCGTCTGGGGAAAGAGTGGTCCCGGCACAGAGAACAGCGAGCGCTAAGGCCTGGAGGTGGGATGTGTCTGGTGCACTGGGTGGCCGGCGGGGGGACCCAGGCGGCTGAGGCAGAAGGAGCAGAGGCAGAAGGGCTGGAGAAGAGCCCAGACAGGTAAGGGCAGGGGGCAGTTCATCTCAGGACTTGGGGCCACTGAAAGGACTGCTCCCTCACCTCCTCGTGCCCGGCCGCACGAGCCTTCCGTGTCCATGAGGACATCCTCAGTGCATGATCGTGTCTCCCTTTCCTTATCACCCTCCGATGGACACAATCTAACACGTCCACATGGCGCTGAAGGCCCCCGGCCTTCATATTACACTGATTTTTCTCCCCCTCTGACCCTAGGACCATCCCCGAGCTCCCACATCCTACCCCCATCATCACTGCATCCCCCCAAAACTGAGCGCCTTCCTTCAACATGCCCTTCCCTGCTTCTCAGTCACTGGGGCCAGGTCCTAGTCTGGCTCCCGTCGACCTTCCACTACGACACCCACCTCCCCGAACGGAATACGGGGCGCTCAGTTTGGGCTTCGGGGTGGATTCAACCCGTTTCTTTTCCATTCACTTTCGCACTGAAGGACAGTAACACAGCCCCGGTGCCCAGTCTCCATCTGTCCACGTGGATCTAAGAAGCTGCAGAAGGCCCCAGTCTGAAAGGGAATCTGGTTCTTTCCGTCTCAGGACCAAGAGTGGCAAAAAGCGTCTTTGGTGAGGATGTGGGCAGGTGGAGGAAGGAGCCGGGAGAGGGACACAGGGACTGAGCTCGGCCAGGCGCGGGGAAGGGCGAGCTGGGGAGAGAACTCCGAGTAAATCTAGATAAGCATTTTGTAAGCGACAGGCTCCAACAGGAACAGACAAATGGCTTTACACTTGCCTCTGCCAAAGAAGAGATAAGGGACGAGATAGGAGGCCACAAGATAGAGGGGGTGCAGCAGGCGCCCAGCTGATTCACGGCTCAGGTTACCCCTGGGAGCCGGGGGGAGGGGGAGCTCCGTCCTACACTTCTCAGCTGCTGCTACAGGGCACACGCTGCATCTGAACCCACAGGCTGGGGCTGGAGGCCTGGAAGAGCCGGCAAGAAGCCTGCTCCTCCTGAGCAGAGGTCAGAGGGCATCCTTGCTCTTCTGCACCCAGGGCAGAGCCCCCTGCAGGCAGGGTCCAGGGACCTCGGGCCCAGAGGCTGGGTGGCAGGCCACTCACACAGGTGGAAGGCACAGAAAACAAGCCATTCGGCGCTGGGCACACGTCGCTAAAGACACCCGTGTAATCACTGGAAATGAAAACTGCTCAAATGAACTGGAAAATGTTTAACTTGTATTTTCTCATATTCCTGAAACTTTCCTTCCACGGTTCAGAAGTTTGCATTGTCTAATTGCTGATTTCCATTTGTGAATGAATCATTGTAAAATAAAATTAAGTGCCAAATTAATCTACCCATCTAGTTGTAGGCATTAATTATCCGCCGAGACACTTGCTCCTGCGCTTGCTGCATGTCAAGACAAGCCCGGATGTAGGGATGGTGAATCCCATTTTCAGCTCAGGAACTCGGCCAAGCAGTAGAGGACAACCTTGGTCTCGAAAAGCCACAGTTTACTGTGCGGAAGGGGTCTGGTCCCAGGCAAATGAAACACATTCCTCGCCTTTTAAAGCTGCCCTAATGCTGTCAGACCAAGTAAGCGACCGGAGCAGAAATGTGCTGCGTGGTTTGGTGACATGTTTCCCCAATTGCCCCAGTTAACGAATTAGCAACAACACATTTCCTCTAAGTTTCAAAGGTCAGCCTCAGCATGGAAAACGCGGTGCGGGCTAGGGTCAGAATTCTGAACATTACACATGCTGTGCTTTTGAGCTACACCACGGGAGACCGACCGTCTTAATTCTGCTAAAAAATGAAATAAAACAAAAAACCCAAAGATGTTCAGGATATACTTATAGGACCCTCAGTCCCTGGGGAACGATAGAATCATATGCTTAGTGACTTGATCAAAGCCACCGCGACTAGAAACTACGGGGACACAGAGGCTGGGGGTACCAGCAGGGCCAGGAAAGCCTTGGAGACAGAGGGCCCATAGGCTCCGATCCCTTCCCTCTTGAGGTTCAGCATGATAAGAAACTTTCTAGAAGAAATGAGATATCCTTGACCAAACAGCGTTGTAGCCTTAAAGCAGAAGGAAATCTTGCTATTGCAACAACATAAATAATCCTGGAGACTTCATGCTAAGTGAAATAAGCGAGTCACAGAAGGAGAAATAGTGCACGATTCCACTTACGCGAGGCATCTCAAATTGTCAGGCTCAGGGCAGCAGAGAAAAGAATTGTGGGCGCCGGGGGCTGCGGGGAGGGGGAAGCAGGCAGTTGCTGATCAACGGGTATAAAGTTTCAGTTATGAAAGATAAGTTCTAGAGATCTGCTGTACAACACTGTACCCACAGACAGCAACGCTATACTGTGCACCTAAAAATCTGCTAGGAGGGTAGGTCTCAGGTCTCATGGTAAGTGTTCTTACCACAGTAAAAAGGGTGGGAGGGAGGGAGGGAGGGAGGGAGGGAGGGAGGGAGGGAGGAAGGAAGGAAGGAAGGAAGGAAGGAAGGAAGGAAGGAAGGAAGGAAGGAAGGAAGGAAGGAAGGAAGGAAGGAAGGAAGGGCAAGATAACAAATACACCATTCAATTCCACCTAGATGCGCTGCCAGGAAAGGGGGAGCCTGGGATACAACGTGTTCAAGTTGGAGGGCTGTTTCTGGCTGGAACCCCTTAGCACCCAGCACCCAGGGCAAAATGTCATGTTTTGGAAAACAGTGGCTACATACTAAGTATGGACTAGGAGCTGTTCCTCCGGAGCCCAAGGATGCAGCAACTCTGTTGCAAACGCAGAAGGGCCAAGAAGGGTTCAGCCACTGAGCCACAGGCATCCTCCCGGCTGCTTCCCACAGCGACACCGTCTGGGGGCAGCTAGAGCCACCAGCCGGTGGGCTGGTCAGCGGCCTCACGCTCCCTCCGCTTGGCGCGGGAAGCGCCATTCATGGGTTTTGGAATATAGCACTGTCATTCTTAGATGAAAACTAGAAGGGACATGCTCCAGAGGAAGATGCTAGATAGCTTGGTAATAAAAAATAACGGAGCCCTGGCTGGGTAGGTGGCTCAGTTGGTTGGAATGTTGTCCTGTGAGCCAAAAGGTTGTGGGTTCAATTCCCGGTCAGGGCACAGACCTGGGTTGCAAGTTCAATCCCTGGTTGGGGCGCATCCAGGAGGCAACTGATCGATGTTTCTCCTTCACACATCAATGTTTCTCTCTCCCTCTCACCCTCTCTCCCTTCCTCTCTCTCTAAAAATTAACAAAACATATCCTCAGGTGAGGATTAATAAATTAATAAATAAATAAAAATAAATAAAAATAGCCGAGACGTCTGGGTGATTTATTAGAAAAGTAAAAGAGATACGAACATATTTGCAGCACCCCGAGCCAGCGCTCAAGTGCTGAGCTTATTTTGGATATCAGAGTTCGGGGAAAACGAGGGAAAGCATGTGTTTAAATTATATATGTATAAGAACACAGATCAGGAATAAAGGTTACACTTCCTTTACGGCCACCCTGAGTCCTGACATCTTTGCAGACGCTGAGAAAGCAACCAGAAGAAAACCGGCGAGGGAGACGCTGCGCTGCGGGAGGAACGGGAGGCTTTCCCGTCCCATCACACCCCGCAGTAAGGCCTCCGCGGCGCTTCTCTCTAGACAAGCTTCGAGGCCCACCCGTCAAGCGCGCGCCTCTCCCCAACCACCCCAAGAGGAAAGGAACCTGTCAGCTTCCCTGAAAGGGAACGGAAAGAAGGAAAACAAGCCAAAAGGCAAAGCTGAGATTGCGTCTCCTCTGAAGGCAGCAGGCAGGAGACAGGTTTTGCGCGGAGGCCCCATCGGGCCCGTGGGGGGGAAGCAGGCCCGGGTGCTGAGAGTCGGGAACATTAGTGCAGGAAACTTAATGAGCTTGGGCAGCAATTGGAGAGTCACTCAAGTTGAGATGCAAATGGAGCATCTGGACGCATGAGCTTTCGAAGAATATGGTTTTTAGGAAGTGACTGTCCCTCTTACCACCCCTTCCAGCAGCACCCGCCTGCCTGCCTCCGGATGGGGATGGGTCAGAGCGCCTGAGACGTAAAACCCCCCAGGAGCCCCAGTTCCAGATAGTACCAGCTGCGTAGTAGCAAGGGTCTCCCCGAGATGGACTGAGGGGGGCCGAAATAAAGGGCATAAAATTAAAGACAAGATTAATACAATCTGATCAAAGGAAACACTGCTAGACTACCTAGCAGCTTAAATTACATTTACCACAGCTGACAGGGAGGGGTCATCATGAGGAGTTAGTCCAGGCTCTGGAAAGGATTTATATGAACGATGCCAGGGAACTCCAGGGAAAGTCACCGGCTCCCCTTCCTGGGGAAGACTCACGATGGTGCATGAAACCCATCAATCACACCAAGACCAGTTTCACTTGGTGGGGCCCCTGGGTGGTCTAGGGTCTGGATTCCCAAGCAGCTTCTGAGTTCTTCCTACAGCCAGAAATGGGGCAGCAGCACAGAAACTGGCCCCTGCTGACCTTCGCCCCTCTGCGTGGTGGCCATGGTCACGTCCCCCCCTTGGTGGAACCAGCCGCACTCGGTTATTAGGCGAGGGCTGCCCCTTTGTCCATTTCTGCCCCATCAACCGAGGTCACTCTATGCTCCTGGGGCTGTCTCAACACAAATGGTTCCCGGAACCTTCCTACCTGGTCAGTCTGAGCCCCCAACCTGTACCCAAATCATCCTGTTATCCGCAGATTCCTCCTGCCACCTCCACAAAGCACCCCAAGTTCCCAATCTCCCCGCTATTTCTCACTACAGCTTAGCAGGAAAACAATCCGATTTGACTAATTCACACCAACCCTCTAAGGATTCCCTTGTTCTGGAAGAGAAGGCCGGGTACTGTAAATGAACCACGCGCCGTGGGCTGTCAGCCTGTGCAGGGGAAGCCAGGGATCGCCTCTGGATCTCAAGTGCGAGATGAAACTCGCAGGAAGAGAGGGCTCCATCCCCATGCCCTCCTCCAACTCCCAGGGTTGCCCGGTGGGCGAAAGGATCACCCACTGCTCCTTGTACGGCTATTTCCTGCCTGGGACCCATCAGCGAACAGGCTAACATCTTACTGCAGAGACGGGCAGGGAGCAGCTACAGTTGTCTGGCTTCAAGCCAAGGACGACCCTGGAGACCCAGACCTGCTCCTAGAAGAGGGATCCCTTCTGGTGAAAGGCTGAACTTGGCCTAGGAACTTGGGTTTCAGACCCAGAGGTCTTCAGAAGAGGGGTCTTCAGATTATCTGCCCCCTAACACCCTCCACCCTGAGCAAAGCTCCCACCTGCTCGCCCTGTGTCCCGCTCCTCACCACATCCATCTCCTGCAGGGGGTCCCTGGTTGACTGGCTTCCCCAGGCCAGAGCTGTATAGGGCCTCTGCCTCTTCCTCAGGACCCTTCCCGTGTAGACACCCCCATCCTAGCCCACCGCTGAGAGGGGCTCGATGGAATGGGGGTGCGGGAGTGAGGAAGGCTCCTTGGAGAAGCTGCTCTGCAGGAACACCTGACCCCTCCCAAGACCCACTTGGTCACCTGAGCTCTTCCTCATATAGCAGGTCACCTGCTTCTAACTTAAAAAAAAAAAAAATCGAAGGATATTACTCTCACAAAATCTCCAGCATGAGACAGTTCTACTTTTTTCCTTTGGTCCCTCTTAGAGCTGGTTTAAGGAAAGACAGGGATCCCATTCTACCAAAACAAAACTTAAAGGGACCAGAAACTCAGCTTACCAGCATCCTCAAAATATAACTTCTCTTTCCTGCTTTTAGAAATGGGGCAGCTACAAGAAACCAGGCACATAACACACCCTCATCTGTTGTCCACTGTGAGCATTTACTGGGTGCCTAGGACTTGGCATTTGGGGGCTCCTGGCTCTACCAGGGGACAAAGCACAGGTGTGGTCAACTGATGTCTCCTCTGAACCTCCAGCCCTGGATCCAGCCTTCGCATCTGAATGTGGCACCAGCATCGCCTGAGGCCGCAATGACTTAAGTCTCTGCTCATAAAACTCTACTTGCTTCGATCAGCAACTGAATTCAATCCTAAACTCTGGAGGGACACACATCAAACTGTTGATAATGTCAGTTGGGGGCAAAAGAGAACAGCATGAAGAGAGACCTTCTCTTTCCCTCTGCTGAACTCTATATTGCTAAAAATATATAAAAAATGAAAACCGAGAATGTGGCTTCAAACATTAAAACAGTAAGTGGCCACAAGGGAAAAGGAAGTGACTGTTTTCAGCAGCAGGGCCCCGGGGTTGGCAGGTGTCCGATGGAGGCTGGAGCGGGAAGCATGTCCCAGCAGCGAGGTGACCGCTCCTCCAGACCACATCGATGACTGAATGCCCAGAACAGACCCCGGGATTCTGGAAGTGCTCTCCAGTTGGACACAGCTTAGTCCGTCTCTGGTCTCCTCCAGTGTTCTGACCTTGATGTCCAAGAGCCTCCATGTGTCCAGCCCACCCCTCCCTGACTTAACCCCTTGGCACTCCCTGCAGTCTCAGGGCCTCTGGAGTGGGCACGTGCCTTCAGGCGCCCCTCCCTGCTGACTAACCTCATTCCAGCACCTCTCCATGCTCTCCCCAGATTAAACTGGGAACCTCCCCCAGCTTTCAAAGAACCACGTGTCAGACACACAGGTCAGTTTCTGGCCAATCCTTCCAATGACTGCCCGTCCCTCCCGGGCGCCTGGCCAGAGGCCACCACGGCGCTCTCCCTGCCGCCGCACCCGTCACCCGGCCCCCGGCGCGCCTACCTGCAGATGTAATTTGTCTTGCAGGAGTCCTGCAGGCTCAAGCAGTTGGGCTTCTCCCTCTCCTCGTAGGAGCACACGGGCACGATGGTCTGCCGCCGCCGCTCGGTGCAGGCGATGTCCCTGCAGGAGCAGAAGAGCATCCCGTAGCTGTGCTTGGCCGGGACCTTGTCGAAGAACTGCCTCAGGGCCTTGTGGCACTTGCGCCGGTTGCACACCTCGTTGGACATGCTGGTGGTGCACGGGGTGATGTAGGCGGACCTGTACTTCTTGCAGGTGTCGTCGAGGTTGCAGGCCTTGGCGGCGTCCAGGCAGTTGTTTCCTTTGGGGATGTGCTCCACTGAAAGGGACAGAAAGGCAGGCGTGAGCACCGTGTGGGCGCCTGGGCTCTCACACCTCCTCTGTTTTAATCGAGACCTTGTGTCTACCTGGCCGTGCTGGGAGCTCTGCTCCACTCTGTGTTTTGAAGCTAATAACCTAATGAGCTAATAACCTAAGGAGTAAATATTAAGCGCAAACGCTGGGAGTCCACGGCAGAACACAAGCTCCTAGCACTCTCTTCGACGCGTAATTAGGAGGTTTTGAGAGAGGCCAAAGGAGCTCGGGCACCTGCCCAATTACATATAAACAAGGTAACAGGAGGAGAAGTTTCCAACTCCTGGTTGGTAAACTGAAATCAGGATAAAAGAAAAAAGCAACAAATTATACACTTGTTCATTACACAGTCTATAAAATGATATGCCGAACCTAAGTGTAATTGCCATGCAATCCTCCAGGAATATAATTATGTAATAAATGCATATAGTACATGCTAATTACTATATGATTACAGAGTAATTACGTGGTTCTTTGAGCCCAGAAGACAAAATATTATACTAGGCTCTCTAAACAGGAAGACGCAACTATGGCGAAGCTGTATAAGTTCTAGCCCACAAGCCATGGGGAGAAAACTAGAATAAATTACATAAAAATTTGCAAACCTCAATTACCATTTACCTTACCACCTACAAAATGTGGGATCCATGAGTATTGAGGTTGCAGATTAGAAAAATCTGGCTAGTATTTTGGATGGAATTTCAACGGGTTTACAAACCACAGGCCTTTGGAGTCTCACAAAACATATGCGGCCTCCTGCCCAAGCCCTCTGCTGTCAGACACCAGGGCTGTCCACTGCTGGACTGCCCACCGGGTGGCCTGCAGAGAGAGCCTAGTGGAGGGAGGGGCTGGCTGGGTGGGCTGGCAGAGCCAAGCCCATTGGGTAAAGTTAAAAGATGAGTGGACAGGGGAAATTAAGCTCAGATGCTATGATACAGGTGTTTCCATAGGGACAGGAAGTGATGGAAAACCTTCCAGACCCAAATTATAAGGTGGTATATGGAAAATCAATAATAAGGTGTAATAGCAACCCTCTGGAAACAGCAGGGAGGCAGCAAAGCACCACACAATTGTGGGATTTGACCCCCAGCCAGTTCCTGTTCAGGCCTCAGCCCTTCCTTGGATTCTGGAAACTTCTTTCATTCTCCTTACGATCCCAGTCAATGGGGACCATGAAGGCATTTGGGAAATTACAAGAGAATTAGCCACAGAGGAGAAAGCATCCAGGTGGGTTAGGTTGGACTAAGGGCACTGCATTTAATGTACGTCTGAAGGGCACATGGAATACTATGCAGCCTTAAAAAAAGAAGGAAATCCTGCCATATGTGACTGTCAACATGAATGAGCCCTGAGGATGCTATACCAAGTGAAATAAACCAGCCACAGAAGAACAAACACAGTAGGACTCCACTTGCATGAGGTTATCTGAGACACTCAGACTCACAGAAGCAGAGAACAGAATGGTAGCTGCCAGAGGCTGGGGTGGGGGAAGGGTGAAATGGGGAGCTATTTCTCAAGGGGGATAAAGTCTCAGCTGTGCAAGATGAGTAAGCTCTAGAGATGCGTGTGACATCGCACCTATACTTAACGATACTATACTGTACACTTAAAAATCTGTGAAGAGCACATATCTCACGTTAAACATTCTTACTACAATGAAAAACAATTTAAATAAGCGGATAAGTAAAGGACACACACAGGAAGTCCAACATTTGTCTCCCTGTTGTTGAACCGACGATGTGCTTTGCTTTAAGAAAACCCAAAATAAAAAACCTGAAAACAAAATTATATCCTGGCTCCACCAGCAGTATTTTACTATGCTCTAGGTTCATGTTTCTGCCTGTGACATCTGAATCCGACCATTTAGTGTGCGAGGCAATAAACAAGACATTAGCCCTTCCTAGGTGAGCAGTGCAGGAGCCAGCAGCTGTGCTACATCCCTGGCTGGCTCAACAAGCACACCTGGAGCGTTCTCTCCATCGTGACCTTCCCAAGCCGGCTGCTCTCTGGCTCCTCTGTTTTCACACTCAGGTCCTTAGGGCCCGAGGAGTGAAATATTCACCATGTTGCCCTGACAAGATCACTAGGACCCTCCAGGCCTTGGTGACACTCTTAGCCTTTTCCTCTTTTGAGACTTCTAATGCTGTACCGTGGGGCCCATGGGCAACAGCGATTTATATTCTTGAAGGTCTACAGTTTGCTAGGAGATTTCTAAATTATGCATTTTTGATGATAATCTAAAATAAATTAAGACGACCAAATGCTATATCATCTAGATTAGGCCTGTAAGGCTGGATACTGGTACAATTTGCTGCATGCAATTTATACTTGCATTGGTGTTCAACAATACTCTCTACTCTCTGGCTGTAAAGAAAAGAGGCATGGAGGTCAAGTCAACACTTAAATGATGTTCATATAACATTCAAGTGATATATGAACAAGCAGTTCATGTAAATTCAAATGGAAAAAAATGGCAGAATTAAGTCATCATACGGCGCCCCATTAGCCTGCCAACCCCAAGGGAACTGATGCTGAAATAGGGTACTACCTCCTGAGTACAAGCACCAATTCAGCTTCAGCAAAACTGTATCATCCCCTACATTAAACTAATGTAGTTAACTTGCACTTAATTGTTTTCAAAGTTCGGTTCATACATAATTTGTGTTCATTGCTTTTATGGCTGTATACCAGCAAAGAATAAAAACTTAACAGTTTTTTTGTTTATAAATTTCAAATAAAATTATAATAGAAATAATAAAACCCAACAAACAAGGTCCAGAAAATGTATTTGTCTCTGAATGTAGTCCACGTAATACACAAGTTTTAAACAAATGGGCCTGGAAAAGAGCTCCTTACATGGGTCTTGACAATGTTTTTTTGGATATGACACAAACAACAGAATAAAAAAGAAGAGATCAGGATCACATCAAACTAAAAAAGCTGCTGCACAGCAAAAGGTACCATCAGCAAAGTGAAAAGGCAGCCAAAGGGATGAGATAAACATTTGCAAAGTATGTCTCTGATAGTGATTAATATCCAAAATACATAAAGAACTCATATAACTCAATAGCAAAAAACAACCAACCTCATTTTTAAAAATGGGCAAAGGAACTGATTAGACATTTTTCCAAAGATACTCAAATGGCCAACAGGTACATGAAAAGGCTCAACATCACCAATCATCAGGGAAACGCAGACCCAAACCCCAGTGAGATACCACCTCACACTTGTAAGAACGGCTGTCATTAAGAAATCAACAAACGAGTGTTGGCGAGGGTGTGGAGAAAGGGGAGCCCTCGTGCTCTGTTGGTGGGACTGCACACTGGTGCAGCCTCTATGGAAAACAGTATGGAGGCTCCTCAAAAAATGAAAAATAGAACTACCTTATGATGAAAACACTAACTCAGAAAGATACGTGCACCCCTATGTTCACTGTAGTATTATTTGCAATAGCTAAGATATGGAAACAACTGAAGAGTCTGTCAACAAATGAATGGGTAAAGTAGTAGAATATATGTATATACAATAAAATGCTCCTCGGCCATAAAATGAAAACAGTCCTTCCATTTGTGACAACATGGATGGACCTCAAGGGCATTATGCTAAGTGAGATAAGTCAGAAAGAGACACATACTTTATGATCTCACTTCTATATGGAACCTAAAAATAAATAAATAAAACTCAAAGGAAAAAAAGAAAAAAGATCAGATTTGTGGTTACCAGAGGCTGGATAAAGGTGGTCCAAAGGTACCATGCTTCCAGTTATAAATAAATCACTGGAACGTAATCTACAATATGATGACTATGTTAACACTCCCCTATGGAATATTTGAAACAGCTCATGTATTCAACAGGAAATGGCTAAACAAACTGTGGTCTAAGGACACAATGAACTACTACTCAGAAACGAGAATGGATGACCTGCGGACACACACAATCACACAGGTGAATCTCAAAAACACTATGCTGAGGGGAAAAAAAGCCTTAGACAAAAACTACCCACTGCAAGATTCTGTATACATGATGTTCTAGAATAGGCAGAAGCACTTTATTCTGAAAAAATTCAGAAGAGTGTTTGGTTCTAAGGGATAGGTGGGGATTGGCTGGGAACAAGCAAGAGGGAACTTTCTAGAGTGATGGTCATGTTCTCTATCTTGAAAGAAGTTTGGGTCAAAGCTCAAAACAGTACACATAAGGCTTGTTGACATATAACTTTTGCCTCAAAAGGAAAAAAAAACTAATGAAAACTGGTTAACGATATGCATGCTGAAGCATTTAGGGGAAGTATATTGAGGTCAGCATTTTAACAACATAAAGGACTGATGGACCCAAGGATGGATGGATGGATGGATACTTAAAAAGCAATTACTTTTGAATTTAGGGGTAGAATCTACGCAATGGGTTGACTGCAAAATGTTTCCCACTTTTCTGTATATTAGAAAATGTTCCAATAAAATACTGGAAAAAAATCACATCTATCCTAGTCTTAAAAAAAAAAAAAGTTTCACACTCAGAGAATGTGGAAAACAACTCTTAGCCTCTACCCCCTTCCTCGTTAACTCCTCACAGTCACCTCCAACTCTCTCAGGTAATGCTGCGTTTCCTGCTGCAACGAAGTAAAAATAAACACTCCTGAAATCACAGGACACAGAAACTCGAGTTGTTTTCACGTGGTAAGAATACTGATCCCCCGCAGGTATTAAAATGATCCGCCAGTGCCCCAAAACGTCAGTGGCCTGAGGGCAGGGGGAAGGAGCGCGCCGGGAGCCGCCCCTGCAGCAGCGGGCGCGGGAGGCGGGCGCGGGAGGCGGGCACAGGCCTGTCTCGGGGCCTGGGCCCAGCGCCGCCCGCCCCCTGCGTGGAAGGCTTCCCGCAGCTGCGCCCCAACTCAGGGTGCCACCCTCTCCACAGCCCATCTCAGAGGGGCAAGGAAACGCTGCATCCCCTCCCCGCCGCCTCCGATCTCTCCCTCCATCTGCTGTTACCATCCTGTGGCTCAGCGGCGCCTGGGATGCCGTCTGCATGGGACGTGTTCTCAGGACGGAGGCGTTTACTAGAAATCCTTCCTTGCGGGTATGGGGTGCCGGCCACCGCGCTGCTCTCCGGGGCCCAGCCACGCGCCATGGAGAAGGCCCATGCACCAGCGTTTCCTTTCAAAGTCGGACATGACCACGTCGTTGCTTTGCGGGTTACGTATGGCTTTCTCCAGCATCGTTCTCAGCCTCTCTGGCTGTAATCACATCTGATGTGACTTGTTTCCCTGGTTTCTTGGGCATGGGAACTATGACCTGCATAGCAACCTACCAGATGGCCAGCTCCCTGACCATGGGCTAGAAAGGGGCAGGTGCTAAGGGAGGAGCGATGAAGTAGGAGTCGGGGGGGAGGGGGGGTTAAATGCGGTCCAAATCACCCGGATGTCTCTGTTTAGAAGTTGGCCTCAGTTTCTCCATTTGTGGGATGATATATTTAAGATCCCTTCAAGCCTCAAGCTCCTTTGACTTGATGGTTATAATATAAATTGTCTCTCCTGGTTATAACATCAAGTATTTAGGATAAAAACGTGATGAGCAGGGACAGAATGCAAAACCCCAGCACTGGGAGGCAGGCGCTGGCCTCTAGATGTTTGCTGCTCCAAAGAGTAAATGGACCAACGGTTTCCACCCTGACCTGCAGGCAGAGCGAATGTAAAAAGGTCCTCCCAACAAAGGGAGACGTGGAGGTGTCAGGATGAATTATGCACCGGGAGAAGCTTTCACATTCTAAGTTCCTCTGGAGCGAGGAACTGCCTTTATCCCAAGAACAATCCTCACACTGTCCCAAATCAAAGAGGCTATCACTGTGGCCGGCAGCCTCTCATTACTTACACTTAGAAAATGCCACTGTTACTGGCGATCGGCTGGGGCCAGATAATCGGTCTAAATGATGCAGGATGAAATACAGATACAAGCAACCGGAAATCCATTTCTATAGATTACGAGGGGAAATAAAAACGGTACATATATGAAAATCTGCATGATCTGCACGAAGCAGAAAGTTCACAAGACACAGTGGGAAAACGCTGTTTAGGAATGCTGGCCGATCCCCCGGCATCTTTCTGCCTTGTTCCTTAGGGCGGCAGAATTGACTTCACAACTGGTTTCCTCTTCCTTTTCGACTTGATTAATTACTACGTTAGCATAACTACTGTTCTCCCTCTAATAGGCTCCCTCTAACATGTTATCCCAGCAAATAAAACACAGGCCAAAAGCTCTAAGATCCTCACAAGGGGAACAGCAGGCTTTTCTGGAAGCTCGTATTTCCAGTCTGGCCTTCTGATGGCAAATCGCATCATACAGGTTGTGACCCCTGTAATCAATCCTTCGAGAGTTTGGTCTTTTCCAGCTGGGATGCTAAAAATTACATTTAAAACGCACGTGTTGGCTCCTGGGAGCGCGTTTTTGTCATTTACACACCGTCTCAGACATATTGTGTCACAGGGTGATGAATTTCCTCCTGGTCATATTTTTCTGTACCTTACATGACTACATTAAGCCTCAAGCCGTACCCAAGTTTCCTCTGGGGTTCACAGTGACTGAATTAAGCTGAATACTTGTGACTTTGGAAATAATTCTTCCATCCGGCGAAGGCAGAGTCCAATGTGAACCACAAGCCAGGGGCTCACCCCGTGCTCACTCACCCTGGGCCCACCCGTTAGGAAGCCCTTTCGCAGGATGCACACACTGTGGCCCACCACCCCACGCACACCTTAAGAGATCAGATGCCACCCATCAGTGGTGTGCAAATCACATGCTCACCGCTCCAAAATGATTAATAGCGCTGTCTCAGCAAATGGGATCATTACATTTTTAATTAACCTTTCCAACCCCCTCCACACCTTTGCCTTTTGTTACACATTGGCTCTCTGAAGTTTTCTACTTGCTTATGTTTAACTCTGTTTGCAACAAAAGCATGAAAAATGATGGCAGGTGACACAGGAGTCGGCACCCAGGTGGACGCCTGGTGAGGTGCGGGTGCCTCACTGAACATAGGCTATGGGTACAGGCGCTCAGAACTTGGTGGCTGGGTTCCCACCTAATTTTTGTTTTGGCAGCTTAGCTTTATTGAATGGTCTTGGCTACCAGGAAACTGGCTTTTTAGAAATCTCTTTCAAGCTAATTATAATTACCGTGTATAAATCATACAATGATCAATTATAAAAATCTTGGATTCATAAATATTTAACGTAGCATTTAAATCCGCACGGCGGGAGTGCCTGAAAATTCTGCGCCCTTCTCTTTGCAAACAACTGCTTTATTGCAGTTCCAATGCCAATTACGGGAAACTGAACCCAGTCCACCTGGCAGCATGCTCAGGCACATATTTGAGCATAACGCCTTTCCCTGAAGTAAGATGGCACAACTCAGTTATATCTAAAACATGCCTCTCATTAAGAAAGATGTTTTGCAAAGTCTTCTATCACCATCTTTTAATTCCTCAAGTATGGAGAGGCACGATTATGCTATTAGACATGAAAACACTCATTAGAATATATTTTTATCTAATATAAGATTGATTCTGAGATAATTGCGGTCAGGTTTGTTTGGAAGATGCATTGTGACATGTGCAAACACTGATGTAGAGAGGAAATGATCTTCCACGAGGACTCGAGCACAACTGCTAAATATTTTTCAGCAAAATCATAAAGCCATAATTGGATTTCAATTTAGTGATAGTTGGCCTAAGACAGGCCATTTTTAATAATCTAATTAGGTGCGGGGCCTACCCCAGAACTCAATGACTGCTTCAGGACTATTAATTGTACTCAATCCTATTGCATCTTCAACCATGAAATTTGCTATTACATTGTAGGACTGGCTCTCAGTTATGAGTATTTTTTTCTCCCAATCTCAGATAATCTTTATAATATCCACAAATGCCTACGCCTTTAATTCCTACAAGCGAAATATTTTAATGACTTTCGCTAGACCAGAACACTTGATCTCCAGTAGCTCAGAACTGCGGTCCTTCTACAGACAGAAGTCAGAGTGAGATCTGTAAACATCTTCCCTACTTTTATGAAGGCAGGGCGAGAGCATCCCTGGCGTTTGTCTGATTTTCATTAATTAAAGGTATTTAATTGCTCACATCTCATTAGCGGTAAAATTAATGAGTACTTCAACCATAGGAGGAGATCTGCATGATACTGTAAACCTAATTCATTTCATGGTATACACAGTGGAGCCCCACTAATATTTAGCCATTTCAGCAGTAAAGGGCTAACCATGTCTTCAAAACCGGTGCCACTCCCCAGAGAAATCAACAAACGTAGGCCAAGCAAGTAACAAAGTTCCCCCTCACTCTTCCACCAACAGATCGCCACAGGGAATGGCTAAGTGGGTGGAGTGGAATGGAAATATGAAGCAGTTCATTTTCAGTAATTTTCTAAATAAAACTGTAGCCTTAAAATAATGTGTCTGAACATTAACTCCAGTATACCCAAATGTAGAAATTTCTAAGTGTGGGCTGTGCAAAGTAATCGCTCTGGGAAGCTGGACACTTATCCCAAGGAGGCTTGCCAGCATTCCAGACGTTTCATAAAACTCTTTCCTAGGAGCCCGAGGCGTGTTCTTTGGGATCCTGTGAGCAACAGACAATTTCTCTTCATTGGGCGGGGATGGATTTTAAAAGCCAAATGCCATTTCTCACTAAATGTGGTCATGAATTAGATGCTGATGTTGGGCAATCCTTAGGGGTAGTAAATAAGTAAAGAGTATCTGTAAGGGTTCTTTTCCATATGGGTGACTTAAAAACAACCAGTGAAGTGGCGTTCCTGAAAAGGAGCCAATGACGGCACTGGAGTGAGTGTTTTGCCTCTCGAGATGGCTACTTCGAAGGACAGAATTCATTGGGATGTATGTGTTCTTGGTAGGCCACAGTGATACTGTACACTTGCTGCATTTCTCCAATGAGCGAGAGCCAAGGATGCCACCAGAAGGCAGGCTAGAGGCCCAAATATCACTTTGACTCCACAATCTACAAAAAACTGTTCTGGCCTCTGGAGAAAAAGCATGCATCCTAAAGCCACCAAGTCAGCTGAAACAATGAAAAAATGAAGAGGCTGAAGATCCTATTAAGTAGCCTGGATGATGCTGAAATAATAATGAATCGTCGAGGATGCTGGCGGTTGTCAGGGCCCTCATAGTGCACGATTTTCAGCAAAGATAAGCTAAACAGCAAGTCTTTATTTTTAGTTAAAGAGCATAAAATTCAATGCCTTTCCTCCCAAGAGCCTATTTACATACCTGCTGTGCTACCTATTTGCCTTCACCTGTTTCCCAATTAATACCCCATTAAGCCGCTCCACCTGCAGTGGCTTTTACCTTTCACCGCAGCCCTGCAACCATCACTCACCTGCTACGGCTTAGCTGTTTCTTTTGGGAAGATAAACAGAAGCTGCATGAATAATCATGGCAGGACTTTGTGTCTGCAGAGTGTGAGTTCCAAAGAGTGGCCAGAAGCTTAGGCCAGTTTCGGAAGGGAAGGGAGAGAAAGCCACGAGCAGGTCAGGATGTCTGGGGTTCAGTGTAGCCACATCCCAGAAGGTTATGTGGAGAAGGAATGGCCATCTTAATGAGTCCAGTTTTGTGAATTCCAGGATGCGCGCACGCATACACGTTTTAAAGGTGTTTTGCTTTCATGTCAAGTTGGGTTGTTTTGTATGGTTGAGGGTTCTTAGGTGACCTATTTTAGTGAAGACTGGCACATTATTTCTGTTTCATGAAAACAGATTGTACATGTTTGAACAGTTGATTTCTTCAAGCAGAGACCAAACCTGGGGGGCACCAGGAACCCCTGGAGACCAAACTTTAAAAAAACAAACACAAAAGCCACAGATTCCTGGATCCTGTCCCACCCTCTGAGAATCCAGATTTTTACAAAGCTTCTAAGTACTTCGGATGATCAGACTTGGGACTCGCTGAACAGGAAAGTCACCTGTTCCTTTTTGCTACCTACCTGCACACCCATTTACTTTCCTAGGAAGTCCCAGCTTTCTGGGGGGTCTGGTCACCTTTTCAGGAATGGTGTCCCTGAGAGATGCCTCTAGTGGACAGCTCCTTCAGGCACCATTCCAGAAAGATCTTGTGGATGAGAGGGCTTCCTTTGCCCGTGTTTCTAGTGTAACTTGAATTAAGCCTAGACTAGAAATCTACCAGGTGGCCCCAGCACAAATACTTCCAAGGTGGGCTAACAGAAACCCCCGCACCGATTCCCCATGAGCTGCAGAGGAAGCAGCCAGCAGCCCGGGCGTGTGCGCCCCCATCTGCGTGCCTCGGTGACCTGCCGTGTTTTATTTCAATGGTACGTTGGCCAGTGTCCCTGCTCATTTCATTCCTAGCTTTAAATTGGTTCCAAATGCATTCACACATCTACCCTTCCGAGCCCCAGTATCACTCTTGCTAGATCCCCATTTGAAGGACTGCACCAGTTAGCTCAAGGATTAAGGGTAAACCCTGGAATTTTTACATTAAAATTCCTTAGTCAGGACCTCCATGGTGCCACTGCAACTTAATCTGTGGCTCTGTCTCCCGCAGGAATTGCAGAGTAAATACAGCCGTACCCGAGTGGTGCTCTGCAGGCACCAAGCCACCTCGCCCTGGGAGGTGCCCGCCCCCCTGGCTCCCATCCAGGGGATGCTGTGAGTCTGGCCGGGCAGCACGAGGCAGGTGGGGAGCCCAGCACACCCAGGCTGCCTGCGGAGCATGTCTTTCCTCAGTTTCCCACACAAACAGTCCTCTATGGAGATGTCGTGTCCCTGATGAACCTGTGATTGGAGGACCCTGGGCTAACTGAGAGCAATCCCAGCTCCCGGTGCCTAGTATTTCCACCTAGCTATTTGCTTAGTGAAAAATAAGGTAAAAACAGGCAAAATGCATGTGTTCTACCCCAGATCTCTTTAAGCTTCAAAGTGTGCCTTTTCTGATACAGACCTGGACTTGCACGTTAGCTAGTTATTGTAAGAAATGGTCACTGGAACAGTTATATTTAACCTGGGGTGAGTCTGAAGCTGGGTGTGAATATTGGGGTCAAGACAAGCCCATCAGCTTTATGCCTGGAGGGATCAGAATGACACTCAACTCGAGTGCCGATTACAGGCCAGCTGCTAATGCTGCTCTCAGCACCCTCGGACATGCCAGAGGTGCAAGGTCACCCTCTCGATAGGGCATTTGGGGACGGCAGAGGTGAGGAGGGCGGGCCTCAGAATGGCCAGCCAGGAGCCTTTCTGTAGGGAGGGAATGAAGGAATGAAAAGCTACGGTGAAGTTCTGCCTATGGGAGGTCAGCCTGGGTCCCCAAACCACCCTGCACCTATGGGAGAGGCTCTGTGTTGTGGAAAACCCTGCTTTTCTGCAGGAAAAACCCCAGGAAGAACCACACAAAGTCGGTCCCCACAGCTCTGTGATTTACCCTCCTTACCATGAACTGTCAAACACAGGCATTAGCCTCTGACCCTTTGGCCTTACATAGTAAATAACAAATAGCTCCTGAGAATTTCCTGATGGGTCTAGAGCTGCCTCCATCACCAGGGAAGATCCAACAGTCCTCTCGCTGTACAATTCGCTAAGGAACTGACCCCAAAGAGCTAAGAAAGTTCCCCCAGAGTTCTCTACAAGCTCTCCAAGAATGTCACGTGAGAAATCCTGTTCAATATCATCAGTCCGACTGTATGTAGTGATGTTTGGGGTTTGTCATGGTGGTTTGTACAGTTCAGAGATTTGGTTTAGGAATATATTGTACAAAAATAAAAAGAAAGAAAGAAAAGCAACATTTAAATATGGCTTTAAGAAGACAGGGCAAAAGCCTAATAACAGAGAACCCAGGTTGTGGAAATCTAACCTACATCCTGAAATTGGAAATTCATTTCCAGTATGGTGTCTAGGTGTTAGGGGGAAAAAGCAACTGTCGAAATCTATTATTGGACACCGGTGAGAGATGCTCCTTGTGTGGGGAAGACTTCTTTAACGTGCCAGTAACTCTGCACATGAGAGCGAATGGAGAGGAAATTATACAAGTGATTACACAAACACCACACTCCATCACCTGCTAAAACCAACCACCACAGCAGAGAAAAAGGTATCCACGGGAGAGTAGTGTGTCAGTAAACACATAAAGTACAGAAGTCCCACGGACCTGACATCCGGAGAACAAAGCGATCCGTCAATGTCCTGGCACAGATTGATCAAACAGAATGCTACTGCTTAAAAACCTAATACTATGATGGTAATAATGTAGCCATAAAACCTCTGGTCTATAATTGACTGCTTCCACTTGGAGCTCACATGTCTCAAACAGTGACTAATGTTCACCTAAAGATTTCACTGGCATTGAATGACAATCAGTTACACCTGACACTGGTCTCCGTGGATGGCTTGTGCTGGAGAATGGGCTGGGGACAGACGCCAAGGGGGTGGGGAGTAGATCCGCAAACAAGCAAGGCAGGCCCATGATGCTTAAAAATGTGGATCTCAAGTATGTTTCCTCGTGGCCTTTAGATGTGAGGAGGCTGCCACTTTCTGACAAAGTAATTAGAAATGAAGCATCCAGTAGCATTATCGCAAGTTCCTCGGGGCATCCAGGTCCCAGTTGTCGAGTTTTGTGTAGGGAGCATATTACCATGAATCACATTCCCAGACTGTAGGGCGTGTGCTCTGTCTCTCTCCTTTCAATGAGTAACCAGGAGCAGAGAACCCAAGAACAGGGGAGCTGTGGAGGGGGCAGCCTTCACATGTCTTGGCCTTCTCCCCACTCCATTTTTTAAAAAAGATTTTTAAAATGAACTTCTAGAGAGAAAGGAAGGGAGAGGGGGAGAAACATCAATGTGAGTGAAACATCAACCCGCTGCTTCCTGCACCTCCCCACTGGGCATGGAGCCCACAACCCAGGCATGTTGCTGGCCAGAAACAGAACCAGCAACCCCTTGATGCCCTACACGGTGCCCAACTGAGCCACACCGGCCACCCCACTCGCACCCTGTGAGTTCTGGGTGCCAGTCTGGTAAACATTGGTTAAGTGGGCCTTCTTAGATGAGAGATGTGGCCAGGCTGTCGGCAGGGAGATCCCAATTTTGAAAGAAAAGCTTATTGCTATCGTTAAAAGACCAAACAAAAGATTTTGCCTCTCGGCACAGATTCAGAGCCCTCCAGTAGGACAAATAGCTGCTGAAGGGGCAAGGACCTCGCAGTAAGGGATTATGAATGGAGGGTTTTGCCACAATGAGATCCATCAAGTTCAACAATGCCAGCCGCACAGCAGGACCAAGAAAGGGCTACATCTTAGTGTTTTGTTTTGTATTTAAGTTATGACTGAAAGGAGGTCCTCTCCCCTAGGGTTTCATTCATTCACCTGCATACCTGAAAGTCACTCCCACACTTCGCTGATGCTTAATTTCGAATTATGAGAACTCCTCCCCCTTCCCTTCTACACACCGAGCAGGGAAGCCTTCTGCATCTTCCAATTCCCAGATCTGAGTTAAAAACCCTTCATATATTGGGTTCAAGTAAAATGAAGTCATCCCCAGGTTTCACGATGGCAAGAAATCTCCAAGACCTCTCTGTGTCCCAATGAATTTTCAAGTTCCTGCTTTTCCGTTAGCCAGTCACTGTCACCAAAAGCAGAAATGTGTATCCACGCTGTAACTAGAAATTTTAATTAATATGTCTGGTAGCTTCTAATGGACTTGGAGTGTACGTTGGATTGCTCTGCGCCCTTTGATATATACTTAAAGGTAATCGGGTAGTCTTTCTGATGTATTTTTAAAGAGCAAGCTATTGATTAATAATGTTGCAGTATTAATATAACCACTTTGTGTAGATCAAGAAACATCAATAGCAGAAAACCCATATTTATCTGCAAATTAACAACTCTATATGGATCTGTTACTTAAAGCTAAATGGGGTGCACCCACTCATCCCATTCCAATGGGGACTGGACTCCTCATGATAAAGATTAAAGCCGGAGTTGGCCCTATTTTTCCACTCGCTGAAATGAACGCTCTCAGGGCTTCATGTCCTAAAGCACCGGGCCGCTCCCCCCTCTGACAGGCTGATATTTTTAATACCTTACTCGGTGAAAACATTTCATACTTTGGGAGCTTTCATTGCTGCCGCTGCTGAGCGGAATGAAATAAAAACGATTGTACCATTCAGGAGGGAGGTGGGGACGATCCCGGCTTTCTCACTGCCTGAAACAGTTGTGCAGTTCAGGTTCATAGACTTCAAGGGGCCGTTCATTCAAAGTGATTCCTGCAAAGAGGAAACGCTAGAGGATTTCGGAGACTTGCTCTGAACCAGTTCCTGAGGCTGGGTGTTAGCACACCGGGCAAAGCCCTTCTCAAGCAAAAGGGAACTGCTGGTTCTTTGGTTTTATTTTCCTTTTAAATACCTAGAAGGGCTGATGATTCTGCTAAAGAGGTTGGTGTGAACAGCATTCGTTGGTTGTCTTTGGCATGGCAGTTTGGGTCCACCAGCCTTCAGGCAGTGGGTGTAAACAATTGTGTGAGTGGCCATGGCAACCTACAAATGGTAGTGACGGCCATTCCCATGCTGGACCCCAAGCCAAATTCCTGCAGGGGTCATTTTGCTCTGAGCTGATGACAAAATATCTAGACATCGCAAATGCTACCTGAATGTTACTTAGATTTATGGAGAGAGAGAAAAAGATGGCAGCTGGCAGGGCTCCTTGTCCTAGTTAATTCTCTCTTTCCCCTATGAGCATGGCCAATTTAACTGTCGCTCTCCAACAAGCTGGAGCCATAGATGGAAATGAAGATACAGAGAACTGAGGATTGTGCACAGTGAGGTCCCACAGTAAGAGATCAGCACCCTCAGAGACTGGAAGATGAGCACCCAGGATCCTGCTCCCAGGCCAATGTTCTCTTCACCCCAATGTGTTCTGACCTACAGGTCTGTCTGGCAGCTTTGCTCTAAGAGGTTGCTGCTCTGAATGTCCCTGTTCCGTTTGGTAGAATATCTGAACAGGGGCTCTGAGTGACATTTTATCAAACCAGTGACTTGTAGGTTTTTTGAACCTAAGAATCTCCTGGAGAGCTTGGCTTATACCCCCACAGGATCTGATTCAGTGGCTCTGGGGTGGGACCCAGAAATCTGCATTTCCACACACCTCCCATGATGCTGCTAAACCATATTTTGAGAAATGCTTCTAAGAGAAAATGGCTTCCTAGGAAGCTAAGTCCATTAATGAGATCAATTTTCTGCATCCACAGAATAAGTCAATAATAATTTAAGACATAACAAGTATTCTGTAATAATTCTATAACACGACTCGTTCATTCATTCATTCACTCACCCACCATGTTTATGCTAACACAGTGTTTACTACCATAGAAATTCTGCCTCTATTATTCCAAGACCAGTCTCCCCACTCACATGCAGTTCACGTTAGTGAATATTAACCAAGTGAACGGCATGGTGGAAATGTCCTGGTTACAATGTCAGCAAAGCCAAAAACAGCCCCTTCTTGTTAAAAACTCAAGGAACAAACATACTCAAGGAATAGCATAGTGCTAGTTACATATGGGACTTGGCAGAAACTGTCAGCCAGCAGAGGATGGACTGCTTAAAAACAGTCCTGTGACAACTGGGTATCCCCTTGGAAAAAGCTAGAATTGTATTTTTAAGGCATCCACACACACAAAAAAAATTTAAGTGGATGAAAGAAGAGAATAATGTGAAAAACTTGAAAACTTTTAGGAAAAAAATATAGCTGATGACCTTTATGACTTTGAGGCAGGGAAGGAATATTTAAAGAAGACATTCAGACCCCCAAACCATAAAAGGAAAAATTAGAAATTGGCTGCATTAAAATTAAAACCTTAGTGCAACAAATAGACTCCAAAAGCAAAATACAGAGGGAGCCACAGACTGGGAAAGACACTTAAACTCACAAAATCACAATAGAATGATACCCAGAAGTTACACACAACTCCTATGAATCAATACAGAAGAGAGAACTATGATGAGGTGATCAATAGGAGACTGTTGGGCATAAAAATATCTTGCATGACAATAAAATTCTGCGTATGGAAAAGAACAGAGTTTCAAATTCAAAGGGTAAAAGGAGTGATATAAACTTTCTATTAAGGAAAATCTTAACAGTATATTATTTAAATGGATGCTTGCGAAAGTCAAATTATTATACTATTTTCATTTCACTGAATTCTTTGAAAAGAGTGATTGTTAGTTTTATCTTGAAATATCTATATTCAAGTATTTGGCAAATTAAATCCTTTCCAACTACATAATCTTAGGCTGAAGTATTTTAGCTGCCGATTAGAGTATGTATGAGGAAGCACACAGTTTTCCGAAATTCTTCTGGGGATTACCTGGACAAAAGAATCTGAAGACCACAGCTACGGAGAACCTCTCAAATGTATGAATAACTGTGAGATTTCACTGTCTGTTGTTTACTTCCAATTAACAAATTTTACAGCCAAAGTGTCCACTGATAAGACAAGACAAATAAATCATGGTACATCCGCTCCATGCAATACTACCCACGGCAGTGGAAACAAACACCCAAGAGGCAAGGTGTCAAGATGGATACACTTCCAAACGGTGCCTGAAAACGAGGCAAGTTGTAGAAGTATATGTACTGAATAATATTTTTATAAAGAATAAAAACCTAGAAATAGGTGTGTGTATTTACATACTTGGCATCTATACAGTATAAATGATCATAAAGATCAAGAGGGGGATAGAACCCAGTATCTAAGGAGACCCCAGGTTTTGTGGGGCCACAGCACGTATAATTTAGGGTGCTTTCTTTAAAACATGAATACAGAGCTTTGAAGAAAAAATAGGATGTGTTTGCCATTGTATCTGCTACATCGTCAAGCACCTCCCTGGTAGGAGGGCGCCTCCGACTTGAGCGGGTGCCGGCACCGGGAGAAGCGTTTGCGTCCAACCTGCCGTGCTTCCTGAGCTGACCTTTCTTCCCAGAGGCTCGTTTCTGGCTCTGTCCCTTTCACACTTTGTTTCTCCTCGACTGCTCACAAACGCCAAGTGTGGGCACCACGGGCCACATTCATATCCCTCTGTGACCTCCGGTCCTGTGCCTTCATGACCCGTTGCTGGGGAGTGGGGACAATGGGTGGCAGGAGCAGTCCTGAAAGCCACATGTCACTTTCTTCCACATCTAGCGATGACTTCACAATACATGGAAATAACTGGGACCCACATAGATAGATCCACTAAACCCAAACTAAATGCACCCCTGATGTCGACGTCCCCTTAGCCAGATGCTCAGCTATCTGAGACCTGTCTAATCTTGCTGGACACGGGGCACACGTGTGACCAAAGAAAGGTCAGAGTGGAAAGAGACAGTGATCTTCACCAACCGCAGCTAAAGTCTGACTTCTGCAAATTTTACAAATTTTTACAAAAACATATACTCATGCAAACACAATGCTAGGGCCTCTTCTAGAGCTTGTGGAAGGAAGGGACCAGCATCTCAAGTTTCATGAGCTTCCCATTAAATGCACCCCCGGGGGCCTGGGGGGGAGGGGGGCCTGGAATGATTTATTTGTGTGTGTGTGTGTGTGTGTGTGTGTGTGTGTGTGAGGGGGGGAGATCTCAGATGCAAGTATGGCAATATGCTAAGATTTCATAAAGTTTGGCTGGGAGTACTTGTGTGTTCATTTCTATTTCTAGTTACATTTATTTGTATGTTCCATTAAGAGACAGAGTTAGAAACAGAGAAAATGCCCAGTGCGCGTGCATCCTGAAGTCTCCTGCAGAATTGCTGGGGGGGGTGGGTGGCAGCCTGACAGACCTTGTGACAGCTGTCAGCCACCGAAGGTCAAGCTCTGTGCTCTGCTGGCTGGAGCCAGGAGTTCCTAAGACACCATCGGATTTAAAAACACACGTGGGACACACCCTTTTTCCAGAAGAGACCAGCGTGTGCCCCACTCCTGACGCTCCGCAGAGGGGGCTACCTGTTTTACCAAGACAAAAGAAATCGCTCGCGCCAAGCGTGACTGTCACCACATGTCACTTCCCGTCGGCTGGCACATGTCAAAGAATGACACAAAAAGCTGCCACCTGCCATCCTCTCTCGGAGTGCATCAAACTCCTTTTTGTAAAACACTCCAACAGCAACCAAGAGAAAATTTCGTCTCCGTGAACGAGAGCGAGGTAAAGTCTCATTTCCTCGAACTGGAGGCGACAGGGGAGGAAGCGGCTCTGCAAAAGGCCTCAAGTTAAAAACAGACCGTCCCACCTACACACGGTCGCCCCCCACATCCGCTTCCTGGGGACCACAGTGGAGGTGTCAGGAAGCCACACGGAGCCTTCTTGGAATGTGAGTTGTGACAATTTCTGCCTCAAGTGAGGACTGTTGCAGGATGTGCCGGCCGGGCTGCTTCTCAACTGTGCGTCTCATCAGGGGTGCGAACAAAAGCACTTGGGGGGGGAGGTTGAGGGGGCGGGTGTTTTGAGGATTTTGCCTGTTGAATTCTGGCTTAACCTTGGAATACTTTAAAATCATTACCAAGAATTCTAAAACTCGAGGGCCAAGTGTGACCTCAGAGGTGATCCAGTCCAATATTCTCATAAAAGTGAAGAACCATATGATTTCATTTATATGTGGGATATAAAACCGAAGGCAGCAAGTGAACAAACAGGACAAATAAACAAAAGCTCGTAGACACAGACGACAGTATGGTGGCTACCAGAGGGGAAGGGCATTGGCGGGGAGAGAAGGGTCGACTCTACGGTGATGGAAGGAGACTTGGATTTGGGGGGTGGGCGCACAGTGCAGTACACAGATGATGTCCTGTAGAGCTGTGCGCTTGAAACCTGTATAATTTTACTGACCAATGTCACCCTAATAAATTCAATAGATTTTTAAAAAATTATTAAATCACATCTCCCCCAAAAAAATTAAAAATAAAAAAAATAGAGGTGAAGGAAAGCGGCCGCGTGCCTGCAGCCACGCAGCTAGCTGAAGGCAGAGCCAGAAGGACCCCAATCTTCCCACCGCAGACCCTGTGATCACGCGGCTGGGGGCAAGCTTTTCACCTCTCTTCTCCCATCTCTTCATCCGGTAAATGGGGACATGGCAAGAGCAGCACAGGCCCACAGAGCGGTTGCGAGGCTCGCAGGAGGCCGCGCGTGCTGACAGCGAGAGCGCACTGGGCCTCAGGCGCGCTGCACGCACCCAGACAAGGCGCTGGCTGGCGCGGTCCCCACGCCAGTGCCCCTCAAGCCTCGGGGCATCACCGGCTCATTATAGGGATCGGCGAGGTAGCCCGACAGTTTGCACTTCTTTACAATATGCCAGAGCCACTGTCATGTTGGAGAACTGAGAGCAAATTAATAAGAATCTCCACATGCTTGAGAACACTTGGGGTGTAACAATGAAGCCATTACTCTTTATCTCCTTGAATTCCAAGGAAGCAAGAAATAGCAGCACAGTAAAAAAATCTTTCATAACGGTTGATTAGAAACTGTAGCCCGCGGAAAAGCAGGCTCTGGTCGCACTTTGCACATTAAAAATCCAAATGTGTTCGAGAACCTGGGATTTTTTAACCCCCCACAGCTTTAACACAAAGAACCACATTAATAAGATACAATTTAGATTTGCATTTTTTAATAAGCTTGGGATCAAAGGGAATGCATAGCTGAAGGGGTATTAAGCTGTGTGCAAGCAAACCGCTCTCAACACGCTGGAGGAAGAAAACACACCTCCTCCCCCACCCCCCACCCCCGCAGGAAGACACCTATAATTTGAGAAGTCGAAAATGTATTCTTTCTTTGGTACATCACGACTGCTTCACAATTCTCAAGCATTTCAAACTGGTCCAGGTAGATTCACCTGCCAATCGCCTCATGGACTCGGCCCATCCTAACCTTCCAGCACATTGATTAGGGATCTCAGTGAAGGAACTGACTTAGAACTGTTCCTCTTATGTGTATTTCTCATTTTCTAAAGACTAGAATCAGTTCCTTAATTCCTCGGGTCCAGTAGGCTATTTACCAAACCATTCTTCACTACCATGCAAAACATAACCACTCCCACTTTTAAAGTTTGAAATCAGGGTACAGGGGCCAAGAGCCTCACACAGAAATCATCCTCCTTGGCATGTTCCCGGCACTCCAAGAATGGCCTCACTGGGTACAGTGCAGTTACGGTCTTCTAATAGTTACGTCAGTTATCCTCTGCCGGCCCCTATGGCGAGGTCAAAGGAAGAGGGCCCATCTGAAATCTGTGCTTGGCAGAGAGCAGGCCGGGGGCTGGTGAGAGCAGGATGCAGGAGGGTACACACATGATGAAGGCCTGGCAGACTGGTGGCCTTAAAATCCAGGGTGGGGAGAGGCTGATAGCAAGTGGTCATTCATCTACTGACTCAGTTATCGAGCATCTTATGTGTCCCAGGGGGGAACCACAGTTTAGATTCCAGAGGTGAAAAGAAACAGAGTAAACGAACAAATGCATCAAGGTATGTACCGGGTGGGTAATAAATAATAGAGCAAGATGGGCAGTCAGCTCTACCACCCAATTTTAGGAACAGAAGTCAGGGAAGAGCTCTCCCAGGAGGTGAGGGTTGGGCCAAGCCCCGGAACAGGGAGAAACTGGGTGATTTGGTGACACAAGAAGGACACTTTGTGTCTGAGTGCAATATGGGAAGGGGGGTACCGGGGAAAAGATGAGGTCAGAAAAGCTGGCAGGTGCCAGATGTGCAGATTCATAAGCACGGGAAAAGTTGGCATATCATTCTAAGTACAAAGAGAAATCACTGAAGGGCTCTGAGCAGACAGTGACATGACCAATCCTTGTCTGCTGGGGGGGGAATGGATGGGCTCGGTGATGGAAGGTGGACCAGATACAAAGCAGCGATACCAGTTGGGAGGCTATTGCAATAATTCAGTGCCCCATGCTGTGTAATCACCCACCATCGTCCTCACAACCACCATTCAGAAATGTTCACTGGAAGGCACATCTCAATCAGCATACTCACCCACTCAACAGCAGTCAGGCATAGCCCGATTTAAATACTTTTAAGGCAGTGTCTTTTATGTATTTATTTATGTTGGTGATGTCCCGAAATCACACACATTTGCTACCATGATCATCAGGCAAAGCTGCATGTGGACTTCTGAACGTAATGTAGACTGATTTTAATATCTGCCACACCAGATTCACTAAGCTGATGACACTTTATTATTTGGCAAGTAATTACTGTTTGTTAGGAAGGGATTAGATGACAAGTCTTTTTATTGAGCCCTGAACTGAGTGTCAGCAGTGGACTGTGTACTTTATGAACCTGGTCTTATTTAATGATCAGCACAGTCCATCAACCACCCATCCATCCATCCATCCATCCATCCATCCATCCATCCATCATCCAACAATCCAGCCAGCCAGCCAGCCATCCAACCATCCACCCATCCAACAAATACTGAGTGGTCCTCTTTAATGTCCCAGTTTTACAGCTCAAAAAACAGACACAGGAGAGTTAAAGGATTTCATACCACAAAGCCAGGTATCTATAGAGTTCCTGAGCCAGGACAGCAGGTTTAGATGTTGGACACAAAGGTTTTCAGAAAAGGCAGAGAAGGTAAGCAAGGGGAGTGCTGAACAAAGGAAGCCTTTCCCAGAGCCCCCGGGGCTACCATATCCCCGTGCCCCCTCCCTTTCTGGAGTTCCTAGTACAGCAGGAACAGGTTTGTACTGATGAGCAGTAGGGCACTTGTGAAAAGTAAGCAATGTCCTGTGGCCACCTGGTCAGGGTCAGGCCCTGCGCGGAGCAACAGGGCTTTGCCAAATGCATCCCACCTAAACAATGCCGGCGCTCCTGCCATGTTGGGTGTCTTCCGTTGCTTTGGAAATTAAACTCCATCACCTTAAGACATCTCTTTGGATAGCTTTCCATTTATTTGAGAGCTCTTTACAAAGTAGTGACCCTACTAATTATGAAAGTAAATAATAAAGCTCCTAGAAAACAGGAAGGTATATTAATGACCTGGGATAAGCAAAGATTTCTTAAAACACAAAGATCACTGATAAGTTGGACTACAGTAAAATAAACAAACTTCTGTTCATCAAATGATACCCTTTAAAAAATGCACGACAAGCTACAGTGTGGGAGGAGATATTTGCAATACATTTATCTGGCAAAGGATCTGTATAAGCACTCTGCAAAACAATTGCAAAAAAACAGACAACCTAGTAGAAAAATGGTGAAGCTCTCAAGCACACATTTCACAAAAGAAAACATTCAAACGTCAAAAAAAAAACTCCAACATATGGAAAGGTGCTTAGCATCTTTCGTCACCAGGGAAATGCAAAGTAAAACCAGATTGAGATACCACTGCGCAGCCACCCAGATGGCTAATACGAAGGGACAACATTAAACTCGAGTGTGACTATGGAGCTCTTAGAGTTAGCTCCTGGGAATATCAACTGGTACAACCACTTTGGAAAAATAAAACCAAACCTATTATCTTACGACCTAGCGATTTTACTCAAAAGAACTTTACATCATTTACTCCTCCCAACAATCTTATGAGACTCGTATTGTTATTCTCATATAAAAATACGGAAATAGATTTAAAGCAGGTGGAATACCTTGCCCAAGGTCACAACGCTGGCACCTGGCAGAGCAAATGGACTTCAATTCAGGTTCTTGGGCTCCCAAGTCCTTCTAAGAACTGGCGCTGCCATTCGCAACATGGTGACACCCAAAGCCCCTAAATCTTCCACCCTCTGAAGAGGCAAGCAACAGAGGCCACCTGTCCCCTGACCTTCGCTCCTGGGGCGCTAACGGGCCGCCCCAAGACGAGAGGAATTTGCTTCGGTTCACCCGCACGTCCAGAGAAAGCCCGCGTGAAAGCGGAGGCCTTTCTCCCAGAGCCCAGCAATCGCTAACACATGAACGAAACAAAAATGATGATTTTTATTTCACCCCAAGCTCACTGATCTGCTGAGCAACTTCCATCCTTCGAGCACAGTCGGGTGGAGGGAAGCACGGTTCACAAAGGCGAGGCTCAAAGCAAAGCGCTGGGGGAACGCGGGGAAGCGCAATCGCTCCTCCAGCACCTCATGAAAAATGGAAGGTTCAGCTGTCAGGGTGCAAACGGCCCTGCTTCGGAGCCACCCAGTGGTCACACTGGACGCCTGCTGGACAGACAGGCGGTGCCAGAGCCATGGAGGCATCAGGACTTGGTAAAAAATAGATGGTTGTCAAGACCATCTCCGGTTTATGAATCTGGAGGGCTGGAAGGGGAGACAAACCCTCTGACAGAACAGGCTCTCCAGCACACCCGCTGAAAGAAAATGCTAGAAAACAAAGTAGGCTACTATCCCACACAGGCCCGAGGGGCCGGGTGCCTGAGTTCCACCTGAAGCCCGTGCCAAGTGAGAGTGTTTTCACTCACAAGTGGGTCCCTTCAGCCAGGGAAGGAAGCGACGCAGGCCTCTCATCCACCCGAGCCAGGCGACGAGTGCCCCTCACAGCAGGGGCCAGAGCCAGAGCCTCCTGAACGACTCCTGGTTCAGGGCTCTAGATGGTAGACTGGGGAGGACAACAAAAGCATCTTCCTTTTAATGAGAATAATCTATCACCACTACATCAATCTGATTAATGTAATGGGACCATCTCAAAAGGAGGAAATTACAAGTCATTAGGCGTAATCTCAAATTCAGTTACGGGTTCAAATGATTTTCTTCAGTTTTCCGAAGAATTTCCCCAGAATTTTCCTTTTAACATGTTTCATTCACAGGACAAATAATATTTACATGATTTTTGAAGACCTTTCTGGGCAAACAATTGTGTGGAGGCCAGGATGCCAGGATCCCACCACAACTGTTTCCAAGTCTGGCCCCCCACGTCACCCGGGCGCTGTTCTCGGGGTTCCGTGGGACCTGTATGCCACCCCTCCCTATTCTTCAGTCATTTTATCCGGTGATACAACCAACACCTCAACTCCAGGTTGTTTTCAGAACAGTTTGATGACCTGATTCCAATTACACGGCGGAGGACTACAGTAAGAACGAAACGATAAATCACGTTAACCATCTGTGTTTGGCTGATAAAGGCGGCAAGTGGAAAGGGTAAGTTGACGCTCCGCATTTAATCTGCGCTATTGTGGAAGGAAAACCCAATTAGAGATGATATTTCACTGCGAGCTTTACACCGCTTCCCTTCTGTAATCTGAGTTGTACTATTGTGTCCCCAGCCGGGAGGGGGGGGGCTCATTGTCTCCTCCTCTAACGTGTTGCATGGGCGCCCTCATTTATAATGATCATTGCCGATGCCAGCTAATTATAACCAGCTCCCCGCCACCGCCCAACAGCAACTCTGCAGGCTTAGCGGCAGAGCTGTCCTCAGACCTTCAGACAATGGGCTCAGCGCGACCCGCGTGGCTCGCCCAGGTGGAATGAATGGAGGGAGCTCAGTGAAAAGGCGCTTTCAACCCTTAAAAGATGTCAGGAAAGGTTAATCCAAACATCTCCTCGGGCATTAGCTCTCTGGGCACCACTTGCAGGTAGACAGTGAAATCTGGAGATGGGATATTTGGAAGTAGGTTTTTTTTGATTGATTGATTGATTGATTTTTAAGAGAGAGGGGAGGGAGAAAAAAAACATCGATTTGTTGTTCCACTTATTTATGCGTTCATTGGTTGATTCCTGTATGTGCCATGACCAGGGACTGAACCTGAAACTACTGGGATGATGCTCTAACGGCTAGAAAGGCCGCTGGCCGATCTGGAGGCAAACTGCTCCCCAAGTGGGTTCCAGAGTAGGGTTGCAGTGACTTCTTCTGAGGGTCCAATACTCAAAAGCTGCCGGACCTGGGCATCGAATGGCCGGGAGAGGCAGACACGCTGTTTCTTACGCTTTTGTGAACTAGTCCCTGGGGAACACCAGACACACCTGAACTATGGTGACTGTCGGCAGTGGGGCTACCACCCGATTTGTCCCTCTCCCCAGAATCTACAGTTCTGCTCACCCCCTCCTTCATTCTTCTGAACATGCTGTCCCTGTGTCTTGAGTACCTCTTTGCCCTACTGGTGATATCTGCTGACCACCAGATGCCCCCTGAGGGAAGACTACCTGCCCTGGCCTGTGTGGTTCAGTGGTTAGAGTGTTGGCCAGTCCACCGAAGGGTCCCGGGTTCCATTCCCAGTCAAGGGCACAAACTTGGGTTGCAGATTTGATCCCTGGCCCGCAGTCGGGGCACGTGCGGCAGCCAATTAATGCATCTCTCGCATCAATGTCTCTCTCTCTCTGCCCTTCCACTCTAAACTACCTATAATTCCCCAACTTACAAATCACATGTTAGTCATTAATCCCACCTCCCATCAAGAACTGAACCATAAGGATTTCAAAATACAGAACTTTTTCCTGTGCAAAACTGAATCGTGTGAAATTTACCTTTTTTTACTAACCAATATATCAGGGACACAAGGAAATGCCTCACCCATGCGGTCAACTTCATTCTACCCCCTCACAAGAACTGTCACTTGTTCCCTGACCCCCTACTGCTGCATAAAAGCCTTTTGGTTTTTGCCTTTTGGTTTTTATTATGTGTTGTTCCAAATAACGTTGCAGTAAGCATCCTGGAATTTATGGCTCTGCGTCTGCATGTTTGTACACTAAGTTCCTAGAAAGAGGGCTGCAGAGTCCAAGGGAAGAATATCTTTAATTTTAGAGGATATTGTCAAATGACTCTCCCAAACCATTGTAACTGCTTTACATTCCTGCCAACACTAGAAAAGGAGGCTGCTTAGCACTTTTCCATGATAGTTATTTGGGTCCATGTCTTCTTTCCGCAACCAGCCAGAAAACGCCTGGGAGGCAGCAAGCATCACTTATCCAGCTCTGTGTGTCACGTGCTCGGTATTTCATCTCACTCAGTAGATACTCCAGGAATATTTGCTGGATGAATGTCAGTAAGAAATCATCGGGCATCATTCAAGTGCCTTGGATGAAACCATAATCCACAAGCAATAAACTAAGGCCCAGTGTTATACAACATGACAAAGGCATACAATTATCTATAAGAATAACTGTCCTAAATGGGCTGGAGATCAATGCCCAATTAATGGGCAATATAAGTTTCACAAAAGGATGTATTGCCTTTAACAAATCATGCATTTAGACAACCCCCGAGAGTCAGGGACCACCAGGCTCCCAGCCATTAATGGATCTGAATGTACACTCCCAGGCCGCAGTCCATTTGACACAAGCCAGGGCTGGTTTCTGAACTACATGGAGAGGACACCTGTCAATAACAACAATAAATAATTAATTCCTTGGTTACAGGGTCTTAATTTACTGCTCACGTCCTCATAGGAAATCCATGCACATGTAGTAACCAGGACATGCCCAGGACTCCTGTCTCCTTCTCAGGAGAATTCTGGGCTAGGTGGTGCAGGTAGCCAGAGCCACAGGAGGGTTTCCGCCTGGAGGAGGGGCCTGGGGACCAGAACTCACGCATAAGAGCCGTGGCACCAACTTGGAGAGGAGAGGTGAGCCCTGGTACCCTGTGTTTCATCCATGAGACTAACCAGATGGAGGGGAGGGTGGGATATGTGTCTTTAACCATAGTCTTGGAGTTTCAACTGGAAAACACACGTTCCACGAACTTCTGAAACTCTAGGTTTTCTACAGAGCAGTCACTTTAAGCTCAGATCTCCTGTCCAATGCCTCCACCCTCTGATAATACTCATGGCCTCTGGTGTGTTGTTTTTCCTGCTGGATCTGAATCCAAGACCCTCCCCCTCACCTTTCAACTCCCAAACATGCAGATTCTTATTTGTGATGAATCCCACCACATTCCACCAAAACTAACCTGGAAAGAGCGCATTTCTGTAATAGATCCTGGAAACTTCTTCCATCGAGAAGGAAATTGATTACAACTATGCCCTGAAAATGTATATCCCATGTAAAATTATACTACTGTGGAAAAAAAAAAAAAAGTAGGTCAGTATGCAAATGGGTCACTTGGCCCTGTTCAGGCATTTGAAAAATTTAGACTGACTGTAGGCCACAGTTCAGATAATAACACCCAGCTGGGAAGGGGCTAGTTTTTCCATGTTTTTCTCTGCTTACTGGTTCTTTCTCAAGCTCTAGGTTTCTGAACAGGATTATCTTTCATAACTTTATTTTCTGAAATTATTTCACATGCTGACCACATCATGTTTTATCAGCTTGCCCAGAATCTAAAGAGTACCAAGGCTGGGAGAACTAGCAGTACTTGGACCTGGAGCCTATGCAGCCAGGCCTGGTGTGGCCCATATCGTGAGCAGGAGAAGGTCAAGCCAGAGACCAGGTACTGAGGTTTACATGGAGAGAGAAGTCGGAGATCAGATATCCTAAGAGAGCAGCATGAACTCTAGTCTCAGAGCTCAGGGCATGTATTTCTTCACCAGCTTAAGCTCTGCATTAATTGTGGTCAGGAGGTGGTTGGAGGGCTGAGGAAGCCCTGGGTGGGCCTTCCCAAGCTTGGCTGGCTCTGGGAACCCTTCTTGCCAAGCTCGTGTGGTCAGGCTTCCCAGTCCATTTCAAAGAAGTTCATCTGCAGAGGCTCTGGAGTATGTACACACACACTCATATACACACACAGACACACACACACGGGCACTTCACTTAATGGAGAAAGTTCACAGGAAAGCAAATATCCCATGCTGAAAACTTGCAACCATCAAAATAGGTTTCTAAGGAGACAATTATTCTCTTGCCCAAAGGCCTGTGCTGTGATGGTTGCCCAACCTTGTGAATATACTAAAAAGCACTTCGAAGGGTGAAGTCTATGGCATGTGAATTATATCTCAAGTGTCTAAAGAAAGACTAACTTAGACTTCTTTGCAAGGGCCGTACATGCCTTCCGTAGATGGACAATGTGACTAGATTCAGAGACAGACTGGGCATCTGCACCTCCTGCTTCAGCAAAGGCAACTCTACCTGCATGTGGAGCAGGATGAAAGGAGTCACCTCCTCATTGTCATGGTCACAAGGCTGCTGACCATTCTTATGTCACATGCTGCTGCTGGCGGGCAAGCTCCTGGTCCCCAGTGTGGGAAAGGCCAAGTACCCCGCTCTTAATCTCCCCGGGCGTGGGTGAGGAAAATCAATGTAATGACCCATAAGAGGAACCGGCTCATAAAGAAGGTCACTAAACACCTCCAGTTATTCGCTGGCTCTTTAGGAAAGAAAATGTCATAAAATTCTATGAGTAGGGCACAACCCCACACTCCATTAACACATACATGACCTGGGGATGGAAAGGACTCATGGGCACTCAGGCTCACATTTCCTTCCTTGTTTCTGTCCATACTGATGGCCCTTGCTTGGGCCCAGTGTCCCCTAAGTGCCCACAGGCCGGCGCTTGCCTGAGAAACATCAGACCCCAAAACACAGCCAACACCAAGACAAGCCTATTTGTTCTCAACACATTGAAGACATAGTCAGGAAACAATTTATCCACCAACCCAGCTTTCCAATGTCACTACGGTGCCTTCGAGGCCCATTTCATCTTGGGTTGTCAGTTGCTGAGCGCAAACTCCAAGCTGCATCCTGAAATTCATGTGGATCCATGAATAAATATGATTTGCTCCTTGGAAACACGCCTTAGCCTTTCCCGGGAGGCCTCCCACCCCGGGCTGTGCTGTGCTGTCTCTGGCCCCCAGCATCAGGTGGCCTGAGGCAGGTCCACAGAACCCAAAGCACGTGGCCCCCGCCTGGGTGTCCTGGCTCGTGTACCTTCCTTTTCCAGACTGGAAGGCTCGTGGTGAATGTGTGAGCCTTGCAGGGAGGGGAATATAGATGAGCCAGAATCTCACACTCTGCTCACACCTTGGCCACCGATTTCTATCATGTGCCCCACTCATCCAACTCACGTGAATCCTCAAGGGTCTAAGTCCTCAAGCTTACCTTGTCTCTCCAGCACCAGGGAGATGTCAGACACTGAACTCCACCACACCTTGTACGATGCCAACAAGTCCTTGCTGTAGATGCTCCATAAATGTGCCCACTGACCCCTTGGTGCTTCTGTTCGGGTACATCACTCCTACCCCTGAAGAGGTCTGTCGCAGGCCTAGGTCAGGAGAACCTGGCCCCTCACTCCCCTGAGGGGATCCACACACAACTGCCGCTCTTCTCCGCCCTTCTTGTCAAAACCCAGTCCTGTGTGCCACAGACAGGATGCTGGCTACTTCAGGCTGACGAGCCCAAAGATCAGACTACTGGATGGCCTGTCACACCCCAACCCCTGGTGACTGGATGACTGACTGCTCTGTATCAGTTAAAAGCAAGACACAACCTGGGGCTCAGTACCATTCACTGAGCTTAACAATGAGCAGCACCTCTCAAATTCTGCATTTTCTTTTAAATAAAAATCCAACACGGACCCTCCAAAAATCTCCAAATGTTTTGCTTTTCAGTTTCTGTGTGCGTGTGTAACCAATTAGCCTCTCTGGTGCTCTCGGTCCTGCCTTGGTTTGGGTAAGAGGGAGCAGCATTTCAAATGAAGGCACTGTTTGTTCACAAATCAAATAAGCTCCCGACAGCTGCCCCAGTGGCTTCCTCATTCAGTTAAATTAATGCCCAAGGCCTCAGGGTGAACGGTCTTCTGGGAAGAATGTGGGCATTTATTTTCAGATTCCCATTCGGTGTTGGGCCTTTTAATGCCAAATCCTATTTAATGTACTCGTGTTATGTTAAACTGTGTGCAAATTTATCCTGGGGACTACTTGACAGAATCCGTACTATTAAAGTCAAACACGATTTGCACTTGAAAAGGAAGATCTTTGCTTGGCTTTCCAACAGCAGCCCAGGGTTGCTGTTAACAGAGTCTAAGGACCCGCATGGGTCTGAACCCCCACCCTCACTTTCTTTCCTAAGGCCACTGTCAGAAAAGGTCATTTAAAAGCACCCCAGACACTGTGTTCCTAACTCGTGAAACCACTTACGTGAAATTTTGCTAAGTTCCTTCGTTGTTATTTTTAAGTACGTAACCAGCCCTGCTTTCCAACATTGTGCTTTCTCCCCCTACCTTGCTCAGGACAGATGGTTCTTAATAACGTGTTATTGAATTTTATAAGCGTCCTTCAGACGCTGTAGTCTCTGGAAACACTGAGCTTCTAAGAGCTTTTGGTCATGAAATCTCCGAGTCTGAGGTGAGTTTTGCACAAGCCAGAGTCTTTGCTGCTTCAGTGGTTCTCTCTTGGCCAGCCTTCAACACATCGCCTACTCCTCCGAAATATCCCAGGAATGCCCCAAACAACCGACATATGGAGACTCGTGTTGCAGTGTGTTGCTCTTATCACTCAACAATCCTCCTAGCGTGCATAGTAAGAAATTCCTTTAAATATTCCTGAGCTGTTTGGAACATGTTTCTCCTTATAATACTGAGGCTGTCCCCAGAGAGAAACTCTGACTCGATGGCACTGTCGGGCTGTCACTCTCACGCAGCTGTACCTCCTGCTCGTAATTCAGATGAGCCATCCAACCCTGGCCGTTAACGTGACGCATTTCCTTGGGCTCTGAGTTCTGTCTAACCAGGATAAGTGTGGTGGGGTATTGTTACTCTGCCAGGCCCCGAAACAACTCCAGAACTCACTGTGCACGTGTGAGGTCTCCAGCCACTGGCTTGGTCTTGGTTTCCTGCTCTCTCTCACTCACACACACACACACACACACACACACAGAGGAGGGGGGCCACGTGGCTATTTAAACTCACTACACTAATGCTCCCAGATCTCTACTGCTTTGTGGGACCGCTTCACTTCTCTCTTGCATCTTCACTAAATCTCTCTGTGTCCACCAACTCCTCCTTGTGCATAAACACATGCAGGTCTCCTTCGCCTAAATGCACCTTCCCTCAGCTCCTCAAACTGCCACCAACTTCCAGAGTCAGAAGAGGCACTTACTTTTCTGTGTCCTTTCCTCACCCGCCAGTCCCTCCCATTCTTTAAACTCCGATTTCAGCCAAAACCTGCCAAGGAACTTCCTCCCTTGAAGGATCCCCATGATCTCCTTGAAGGATCCCCATGATCTTCTTAATCTCAAATCCAACCGTGTTTTCTCAGAAATATTTTCTTTAACCTATAAACAGCAGAAAACGGTCAACTGTCCATTTCTCCATGGGTTTTCTTTCCCTCCCTGGCTCCAGACTCTCAAGGTTTGCCTAACTGCCAACTGCTCTTTTACCTTCTCCATATCAATACTTTGACTAAGAAATTCCTTGAACTTGAACTTGTCCTACCCCCGATCACCAACTGTTTGACTCCTACCCGACCTTGCAGGTCTAGCAACCTGAGACCTTCCCTCTGGCCTCCTCCGTCTTTCTCTCCCTTGAACAACTGGAACACTTTCTCTGACACAGCCCTCTTACTTTGTTTCCTCGGCCAGATCCTGTGCTTATTGTGGGTGGAGACTGTCTCAAATGTCTTAAAATCTCCGTGCATTTGGCCCAATGCCTGGTATGTAACGCCTGCTGAATGCCAAATGAGTTCATTTTCAAAATTAGTTATAACCAAAGTCATATTATTTCTTTCCCATTTTCTTTGTTAGGCTCTCATATGGCACCTGTAAGAGCAAAGCTCTCAGTCTTTACTGTGCCTACAATCCAAAGACCTGAGGATAACCTGGAGGTCCCCAGGCTCTGCTCAGATCATCTGAAGCAGTGGATCTAGGGTGGACCCCAAGAATCTGCATTTTCATCAAGCATTCCAAGGCCATGCTTTGAGGAAGCCTGTCTCACAGCCATCATTCCAATACAACCACTGCTACGAAATACCCATGAGAGATTTAACCTTTGGGTCAGATGCAAAACTTAGTCCTGCTTCATGAAATTCTTAAATCTTAGTAAGAGTCAGTGGTCCAAAACCTCATGGATTTTCTTTTTTAGGTAAAACAGGCATATGGGATTGTTAACAATTTTTTTTTGAGGGTTTGCTAAGTGCAAGGAACTGGTCTAGACCCTTGGAATGTAGTTGTGAGTTAAATTAAGTGAAAATTCCTGTGGCAGAACCTGGGCACCAGGGTACCCTCCACCACCCTATCACTCCCATCAGTCTCAAGAAAGGACAGAAAAAGGCAGGAAAATATTGGCTCCTGAAGTTTTCAATGGGGTCAAAACACCAGTGTTTCTGTAGCATATACAACCAGTTTCCACACTGGGCAGCCTTGGCCCAGTGTCCCTCTGGGTCAGCTACTTCCTTCCCCAAATGTCCACCTGTTTTTGTGCCACAGCTGGGTCCTGGCCTCGCTCTGACTGTGCCCCAGGCCTTGGAAGGAAGGGCGTGGGTGCTGGCCTATGGAAGTGAATGCTCAGGCCCCTATGGGTCCCCCCCTATGGCAGGGGTGGGGGTGGAGATGCAGGGCAAGCCTTGGGGTGCTGGGAGAGGAATTCTGGTAAGGTCCCAGAGAGCCTCCCCTTTGCTGTCAGGTAGAGACTGGCGCTGGGGCTGAATCTTTCATGTGTATCAGCTGCCGCTAGGGCTGTTTCATTCACTTTTATTTGATCCAACTGTTTCTTGAAGCCACCCTCATCCAGCATGCAGATTGTATGCGGACCAGATTTCCTTTCAAAACTAAGCCCATGCTGATTCTGCTATGTAAACAACGTCTACTTCAGAGCACTTCAAGAGCTTCCCTTTGAAAACAAAACCCTAAGTGGTGTTTAGATGGGGGTTCCAGATGGGGCACTTCAATGTCCTTGCCCCTGGGAAATGAGCAGCAGCTTCAGGCTACAGTCCCACATTCCCTAGCCCTGACTCCTTCCCTTGGTCACCTCGCATCTGCTCCCTGCAGGATGGTTGCCCTTGCCACCCAGAATCCTGGATCCCCACAGGACTAGCTCCAGAGGCACTAAAAACTCACCCAGCGCCCAAGTTCACCAAGATTCTCTTTGACTTGACCAGTTTAGCTCACTCTTTCCCTTCCAAAGGTTCTCCAGGATCCTAACTTTATAAAGTGAAATAAAAAGCACCCTCCCATAAAGCTGCTCCCAATCTCTCAGTCATTAGAAGTCCCCAAGGAGCTCACATTCAGGTTTGGAGCAGGAGAAAGTCACCAGGGTTATCCACAGTGTGATGCTGAGCCAGTCTTGATATGGATTCTACCGATAAAGAGGACACAGGCCCATCCGGGCGTAGCTCTGTGGTTGAGCATCGACCTAGGATCCAGGAGATCTGGTTCGATTCCCGGTCAGGGCACATGCCCGGGCTGTGGGCTCGATCCCCAGCATGCAGGAGGCAGCCGATCAATGACTCTCTCATCACTGATGTTTCTATCTCTCTCCCTCTCCCTTCCTCTCTGAAACCAATAAAGATACATTTTATGAAATTTTTAAAAAGAGGACACACGGAAGAGAACCCTTAACTATTTTTTAGTATCTACTAGGTGTGTGCCATTGAAAAGGTAAGGTCAACCTCACACCCTCTCTGGGTTACACCACTCACAAGTGTCTCACTCTTTACCTTCAAGTTTTCCATTGAGACAATTCACGTAAAATGCCTGGAATATAATGACCTGGACATCGTAGCTACTCGAGAGATGGTGGCTCCACTCGCCCTTCCAAACTCCTGCCTTTTGGACCAAATCAAAGGGAACCTGTACGCTATTGTCATTGACTGCACTGGCAGAGTCTCTTTCACCCTCTCTTCCCCCCACCCCTGCCTGTCCTCAGACACTTAAAACGCAGGCTCCGTACCTTGTGCCTTTTGGAAGCTCAATAAACATTTGATGGCAACTTACGTTGATCAAGACCTTGAGAATGTTGTGTTAAAGACTCAAGGAGACTCCGAAGTCTATTCTCCCGAAGGCCCCTGCTTTTTCGAACCCAATCTTAATAAATCCAGTGAAACAAACGATACTGTTTATGTAAATCTGAGCCTATCCGTTGATAAAACGGAGCTCAGATAAGCATGGAAACCCCCTAGAGTGTAGACGAGAAGGCACCAGACAAAGGAGCTCCTCCTGAAAGCTTATCTGTCCTCCAGGGACCTTGGTTTCAACGGCTGCTGTAACCTGATGTCTGAAAGTCCTGGAAGGATTCCTTTTAAATCTTAAATATTCGCAGGACACTTCCTTCTGCTAATACGCCCTGGCCGGGGTTCCAAAGTCATCCTCACTAATATTTGCAGGCCAATCTTTCTCCGTTTAGTTGTAAAAGCTATCAATTAGGAAAACCTCTCTCTCTGATGGTCAGAGGCTGCAGCCTATTTTCCTGTACACAGACACGCAATGAATCACAGGCTTCGCTAATCCTTTAAGGGTGTTAGGGGTCCCACGGGGCTGTTCCAATGAGGGCAAACCCTGCCCTGTATTATGCTATTTCCTACTAATCCTAGGAAAATGAATGTTAATTTATCATGTAGAAGGGTTAATTATGCATTTATTTCCGGCCTAGGTACATAAGATGAGGCTCAGAAATAATTCTGAGTATAATTCTCTTTTAAATGAAGATTCCATTTTAAGCATTTTTATCAAACAGATGCTCAACCCCAGGCAACCTCGCCAAAGCAAAGGAGTGACTGGGGAATGACAGGACCCAGCTATAATTTTAATTAACCTTCTGATCCTGCTTAAATATATTTTGCCTTGTAAAAATCTGTAATAACATCTATCTCGATCTCCTCTGCTATTAGTTATTAAGTTGAAAATGGATGCCAAGGCCGATTGGGCAAAGAGATTCAAGAAACTTTCCTTTATTCTCTCTGGTTTATTAAACTAATCACTGTAGCCTCAAAAGTTCTCTGATTAAGTAATTTAGTGTAATTAAGTCACCAGATTTACTAGGCTTCACACACAGCTGGAAAGATGGTGACTGTTGGCAAATGCTGAGACACGTGCACATCTTTTTTTTGGTTAATTCTCACCAGAGTATATATTTTTTCCATTGGAGAGTAGAAGGGAGGGATGGGGGGGGAGAGAGAGGGAGAGAGAGAGAGAAACATCGATGTGAGAGACACATTGACTGGTGCCTCCCGAACTCGCCCCAACTGGGGCAGGGAATCAAACCTGCAACCCAGGTACATGCCCTTGACCAGGAATCGAACCCTCAACCCTTGGGTGTGCAGGTTGACACACTGCCACTAAGCCACACTGTCCAGGGCGACAGAAGCACATCCTGACGGTGGCTTTCATCGACCTTCCCTGCTGCTCAGACCAAGGAATCACCAGTTTCCCAGGCCCTCTCCCGTGTTCTCTGAGGGCCTGAAGGCCTCTGCTACTGACTCTCTCCTGCTCACAAAGAAAGAGGAGTCCTCGGGAAGGGTCACTCTGCAGGTGTCAGCGTGGAAGGCAGCAGGGGGACGTGTGGCAAGGAAACAACCCTGAGATTAGCCCGCAGGCAATGGTCTTCAGGCCCATGTTGGTTGTCTCTCCTCTCCCCTTCTCCTGCCTCCGCTCGGACCCCCAACAGCTCCATTCTGAATCTTCCTCTTCCTGAGGATACACTTCAAGCTTTGAGCCTTGTCTACCCTCAGCCCTGACAACCCCTTGGAAGGTGGCACCAGGTGACAGTCCCTAAGCCAGATTCTGTCACCTTCACAAAGCCTGTGGCATTTTCCTGGATTCAGAAAGCCTCCCCTATTCTAAACTGAGGCCCAGCATCTGCTTTTTAAAAAACAACAATAATATTGCATTAAATGCCAACCTGAACTAGAGAAAGCTTTCTGTAATGTGTCTGTTTAGTTTGGGCCGAACAGGTTTTTTTCCAGGTGAAAAAAGTCAACCAGTGGCCAGATCTGCCAACCCTGATCTTTTCGATGAATTAACCTTCTCCAAAAAAAAAGAAAAATTGCTTTCCTTTTTTCTTTGCAAACGTACAGAAAATGAATGTGTCCTTGTAGGCTAAAATACGATTCCAGTATATTTCTGATCTATATAAATTTACCATGTGACCAAGAAGCCCCTTTTAGGCTGATATATCTATATTCCAGGGAAGAGCACTAAGCGAATCCTAACGAACAAAATGAGCTAATTTTGTGAATCTTCCAACTAAGTCTTTTCCCTGCATTCCTCTCCTTAATAACCTATAAATTTTAGTCATGAGGCTCACTCTTCAGTGTCTGGAGCGGTAAAACTCTCGCTAAAAAATCAATAGTCTGCCTACTTTTAAGACTTCAACGTGTTGTTAAGCAGCGGAGGCCTTTTTTTTTTTTTTTTTTTTTTTAAATAAAACTCCATAATGACCTCAAGCAGATTTGATTCTAGAAATCAGAATTCTCACACTAATAGGCTTTCATTTAAGAAGGCTCTCCTAACTGAGAACAGATCACCAAATGGGCTAGATTTTTCAATTTTATACCTTCGTCCGTAAGTGCTCATTTCTCAGTGGAACAGCCAGATAATAAACTACTAGAGACCACTGAAACCTCTAGCCACAGTTCTGAATTATTAATTTCAAAGGTTATGCGCCAGCGCTAATATAAATTATCTTTTAAAACTATATGGGTAACATTTTAATAAGCTGTAAAACATGATTTTTCACTCTTGATGTTGAAAGCAAAATATATAAATGGCACTGAGAGAGCTATGGAGAAAGCTATGGATTTATTGTTTTTTCCCCCAAAAGATTTGCCTGACCGTTTCCCATAAGCGATGAGAGAGCCCCAGCTGTGGGTCCTGCCTGCAAATGCGGGCCCTGCCTACAAACGCGTGTCCTAATTCATTTCAGGTGGCAGGTGTTCCTCACTCCCTCCGTCCTAGGACTAAATGCAATCTCTCGCTTCCCCAACCTGTTAGAAAACCTGCACGTGGCCTGCAAGCTGCACCTGAGCACATCACGGGGCAGAGGCAGGATCCGGTCAGGCCCCGAGGGAAGCCAATAAAATGCCAACACAGCGGCCGCCTGCAGAAATGTCAGCTTCCCTCCAGGTTAGCAGCGTTTGTGCTGCGCCCGGTGCCGAAAGAGCACTGGGCTTTATCTGCGACATGGAGCCACATCCTTGAGAAAGGGGGTGACTGGGAGGAAAGAGGTGACTCCTTAGCTGTCCAGCTACGTGCTAGCTCCGAAAGCTGGCTTGACGTTTATCAAGAGGCCTGAGCAAAGCGGGTGCCCAGCAGGCGGCCTTGCGCCCAGGACAGAGGCGGGGGAACCGCAATGTGAGATTACCAGGCATAGATTAGTCAAGGGCGAGATTAATGCCGGTTGATTTCCTGCTCGTTACAACCCTCCCCTGGGAGCCTCATCCAGAATTTTCTTGCTAGCTTTGCTTCCTGGGCTAAATGAGAAACTTCGGGAACATCAGTAAAGGTAGCTGGCCCCGACCTCTGCCATCCTCGGGGTCCCTTTGTTTTGCCTTAGTGCCCCCCGGGGGGAAATGCTCACCCCTCATCCCGAACGGTGGGACCGCTCCATGACATTGTTACAAAATGTGCGTCAATATGGTAATTAAAGGAAGCAAAGAATTCGTTTGCACAGCTTTTCAAATTAAGGAGGAAATGGAAGTCGTCTTGGTTTTCTCTCTTTATGTTCATTGCCTTGTTTTCCAAAGGGACCTGCCCATTTCAACTTTGCGGGGCTTAAGCATTAAGTCAAAAAGCAGGCCCACATGTGAGCTGGCGTTCCCAGCTGGCTACCAAATGACCTTCCTTTAGCTTTTTCCTAAGGAGATGTGGTTTTTGTTGTTGTTGTTTTAAATAGGGACCACTAATGTCTGATGCACGCAGGCTGGTTCCACCACAAATAACCCAGCAAATGCACTATTTTTTTTAAAAGATGACAAACAAAATCTTTATAAGCAGAGAGAGTATCAACCGGTTGCCTGGTTCTTTACAGCCCAAGAATTTTAGAACAAATTTTCCACAAACATGTCAGTCTGCAAATATTTACTAAGAGCCTGTTGGTTGTACGCCAGCGCTCCTGGTTAGACGCAGAGTAGGAAACCAAAAGTACATGATATCCTTGGGCATCTGGGGAATGGGACAGAAGTGCCTGCCTGGAGGTGACTTGAGGATTCTAAATGGAGTTCAGGCACTCCTACCTTCCATCTTTCCCCTTCTCCCTCCCTCCCCTCCTCTCCTTCCTTCTCTCCTTCTATTCAGCCAGCTCTCCTTCGGTAATTTCTAACGATCCCCACACCAATTATGTCAGGCCTGCCATGGGCCGGGCATTGGAGGTCACAAAGATAAGACTCGGGGACAGCCCCCAGGAGGTTAACTTCTACTGACAGGCCAGCAGACAAGCAGGAGATGGCCAGGCCGTGCGGCAGGTGCTGCCGTGGAGATGTGGTCCATGTGCCTAGCTTTATAGAGAAGGGGCTCAGAGCTGGGTGCTGAAGGCTGACCTGCTGTTCACTAGGTAAACAAGGTAGATAGAGACCAATGGGCAGCGTGAACAAAAACGCCGAGGCTGTAACGTATCCAGCCTGTCTAGGGAAAGGTAGAAAGTCGGTGTGTCTAGAACAGAGAGGATGCTAGAGACGATGAGTCTGGAAAGAAAGGTGGAGGCCTAACTTTGAAGACTATCAAAGGCTCTGATAAGGAATGTAGGTTTCCTCATCTAATAGTGAGTTAGCCAGGGTTCTCAAACTAGAGCATATCCATGAGGACAGTGACCCTAACGACAGTGTAAAGGACAGAAAGAGTTGGCCCATCAGGAGGCTTCTATAATGGTCCAGGCAAAATAATGAGGGCCCCGGATAAGAGAGAAGGCAGAGGAATGGGAATGAGGGGATGGATTTGAGATGGACCCAGAAGGTGGAATCCCAGGACCTGATGAATGTCCAGGTGCTGAGTGGAGGAGGGGAGGGGGAGGTGGAAAACAGGCTGACTGCAGGCACGGGGCCAGGGTGGTGCTTCCATCTGCAACAGGAAGGGGGCAGCCTGGGGTTGAGGCGGTGAGGAGTCTGCAGAGGCCACGGGAGGAGCACCAGAAGGAAGGGTCTGGAGCTTGGGAGCAGGGTCTGGACCAGAGTTGGCGGCTGTCAGAATACAGGTGGGCCACTGAAACCATGGGAGCAGGTGAGACGAGTAGAAAGAAAGCATCCACTCCCATCCTCCACGCCCCACAGGAACCAGAGGTACCATCAAAAGAGATGACAATCTAGCTGAGAAAGTGAGTCACATGAACATAAAACAGTAAAACTGCTTCCACACTACCTGAGGGGTGTTGCTATAAGCTAAACACCCAAGTGGGACCAAAGGAACACTGTTCCAAAGGGAAGAGACGTGCAAACAGAAAAGCATCCTGTGTCTTCTGCAGACGGAGGGCTTTCCTCCCATCTCCTCCAGGGTTCTTCCCCGGGGCGCTGAGTAATCGGGGTCACTGAGTCTTGGCGGTCCTTTGAAGCCCTCATGTGCCTGTAGGCGGAGCGCGCCTGTCAACAGGAGTCGGAGCTCTCCCCAGCCAGGACCGCTTCCCCTGGCTCCCCCTGAACGAGGGCTGGTGTGCGCCGTCCAGCGATCCATGCAGAGGGAGTTACATGGACGCATGAGCTCGGCTGGCCCCCAAGCAGCTTACAGTTCAGATGAGAAAACCAACTACAATGTCAAGCTAGCCACCGAAGGCCTCAGTACCAAACGGCTAATGCCTAGGGTTTTATTTAACCTATTGTGTATGTCCAGCACTGATCTAAGCACTTTCCAAGCAGCAGCCAATGAATTCCTCATAAAAACCTTAGAAGGAAACTACTTTCATCACCATTGTACTGATGAGGAAACTAAGGCATGGGGACTCAGTGACTAGTTAGTGGTCACATGACTAATAAGGGGTAGAGTCAGGATTCAAACCCATGCTCTTCACCATCACAATACTCACAAACACCAGAGCCAGGCATTGGAGACACAAGATACATACGGCCGGCCCTTTGGGTCAAGTGGTCTGAAATAGTGGTCAGAGACAGAGGTGTACCTTGGGCCCAAGCTAAGAACAGAGGGCCAGGAACAGGCCACTCCATGCAGAAGAGATGACAGAAAGAGAGCCAGGACAATGTGCAGAGGGGAGCACGAGTGAGCTGGCTCGGCTGGGGCACTGGGAACATGGAGAGTCGGTGGGTAAGAAAGTTGGGTCATATGCTGAACACAGAGCAAAGGGCTGCCCCTAAACGGCAGCAGGAGACAACTTATCCCAGTCCTGAAGGCTCTGACCAGCCACAGGGTTTGGAAGGGCACAGGGTCTAGAGTCCTAGAGGCCATCAGCCCAGGGAAGCTGGTCCTGTGTACTGTCCCCTAGAGATGAAACACAGATTCTAGGTGTCGCCCACCAAGCTGACCTTGCAAAGGAGACCTTTTGCTTCCTATATCATGAATCTTGTAACTCTGGCAATCCGCAATTTGTCAAGTGAATTAGATTCCTTAATAATCATTATCCCAATGCACGCCAGTCAGCAAATATTTCTTCTCGAACAAATACATAATTAATTCAAACAACACCTTTTTGACTCAAAGGTTTTAAAGTGCCTGGCTGAGGTGAACATTCAGGAAAAATAATGGTATTTCCAAAGGAAAACTCATACATAGTTCAATTTACAATATTGTAATAAGACTCTGCAGCATAAATTCTAGTACACTGGACAGAAAAGCTATTTGTGTTGCGTGTGAGAACATAAATAAAAGCCAAATACTTATACTGTCCTCACAAATATGAAATTTTCTTTTGTGAATCTGCACTCCCTGACACATACTCCAGGAAAGTTGGGTCCCATGATAAATACTTCGGCTCGAAGTTCTTCATCAATACCAACTCCCTCTCATTATTCAGTTACTAAACAAAAAGGATGGTAATAATAGAGTAACAAATAACAGAATAATATAATCAAAGTTATGCATCAACTTTCATTCAACACTCAGTCACAACAAATTTTGTCACCAACTTTGTAACTTTTCCTCCCAACCAAACGAATGATCTCAGCCTTTCTTTTTAGCTTCTACACTAGACAGTGGCCAGTCTCTGGCTTCTTTTTACCTGCTTTTCAGCTCTTTCTATCTTCTTCTTGGAAGATTTCTTTCTAAGAGCTCTGTTTCGGTCTTGAATTCTGGGATTGGAGCATCTTTTCATGTTCTAGTTGGAAGCCCCCATCCCTTCTGTGCTTCCACCGCCCCACCATCACTCCCTGCAAATCAAGTTTTCCAAACCTTTCTGTAAATTGCATCTTCAGTCTCTTTCGAGAAAGCATCCCTTTTCCGAGATCTTTGTTCCACTTCTGAATAGGATTTGTAAGCCTTTTATGGACCCACAATTTTAGCAAGAAAGGGCCTTGGGTTCAGAAGCCCAGTCTCTCCCCTCCTTCTAAATCATCACATGTACCACTGTCACCCATAAATAAGGTTTCCTGGTAGAGAGCCGATTTTGATGAAGCTCTTGGGTGGTTGACAATATATAAACTGAAATAAGCCTACTGGACTCCATTTCTGAGGACCGAGGAACAAAGGCGCATTATTCTCGTGCCTATAAGAATAATTACGTGCTTGCAATATACCCTTTGCTGTAGTGTGTGGGAGGCACTGCTATCTCTCATTGAGCAGCAAAGAGCAGGAAACACAAGTATAATGGTCTGTGAGCATAGTCATAGGCGCAGAGTGAGAGAATGGGGTGAGGAGAGGCCCAAGGCCGGGGAGCCCAGCCTCAGCCCAGGACCTGACACGGAGCAACCATCAACACAATCAAAGCCAGACTCTTAGAGGCTCGAGTCACCAAGGGAGTTGAAGACAAGAAAGAAAACTGAGCTCACTGGCCCAGGAGTCCAGAGTGAGGCCCAGCCCTGCCGCGCATCTTAACATATGTGCTCGTGCTGGAAGTCTCACTTTAGTTATCTGTAAAGTGGCCACAATGATGCCTCCCTGAGCTCTTAGGTCATTTTTCCCCCAGAAATTAATAAAAAGCTCCTGCAGCAGAAGCTATAAACTAGCTATGTGTACGAAAATATGGGTTGATCTCTAAAAGTTTTGAGTGGGAATGGTAAGAAATTAAAAAAGCACTATAGTTTTATATCTGTATGTTTAAAAAATCATGAAAATACACACATGAAGGATACACACGTATTCAAGAGCATGGATTAAACCCATGAACAGGGAGAGAGGGTAAGAGGGAGCTCAAAGACAGGGCATGGAGGTAGGAAAACAGATAATCCAAAGACATAGGCTGCCCCTTTGACAATGCAGTGATTAATAGTGTTCAGTCAAGGAGGACAGTCATCTGACTATCTGACCAAATGATATCAATAATAGTTAATAATAAGAGAACAATAATTTTCTTGCTGGCTCTGTATTTTATTTAGGAACTGTGGAAAGAAAATATCTCTTAAATGTTTCGTTAAAGAGCAAGCCTGTTTTAAGCAGCAGAGTTTGGACTTAGCATTGCTCTATCTGCCATCAGTCTCTCTTCTATCCCCAAAACTCAAAAAACCTAACTAAGCACTTCAGGAAGTTGCTGAGTGCGCAGCTCTGAAGAGCCCTTGATCCTGTGGTCAGTAGCATTCACTGAATTACAGTCAGGAAACCCCCTAGAGGCTAATGCTGTTTCCAAAACAGAGCAAGCTGGTCCCCATCTTCAGAGCTGGAGAGGACCCAGAAGTAGCTCAGTGACTCAGGAGCCAACAAAGCACCATTTGCTTCATGTCTAACTTCTAGGAGCACTGGAAACCCCACTCATCCAGCTCCCAGTATCACACAAGGAAGGAAATACAAAAGACCAGTCACTGTCACTTTGCCAGTTCTGAGAGATGCCCAGGCCCATGCTTGGAGGGGCAGCAGAAAGCCAGCAACGCCTTAGTCTGAAGGTTGTAGCCACTAAGATAAAAGATAATGGACAGCCACTTGCAAGTCTCACCAAGAGCTGAGCACTCCAGGAAGACATTTCACAAGGATCTTGAGATCCTGTTTTCTCCATGCTTCTGGCCAAAAGCAGCCCAGTAGTTTGTCATGACCCAACACTGCAATTTATCTTTTGGAATCAAGGTCACCCAAGGGCCTTCTCTCAGGTCTGGCCCTCTTCATTTTTCTTTACCTTCCTGACTTTTCCCAAGTCTTGAGTATTGAAGGGGGAAAAGCACTCTTTTCCTCCGAGAGACCAAGCATGGTATTTGTTGATGAATTTCCTTTCACCATTTCAAAACCATCTCATCAGCGCACTCCAGAAAGATGAGGAAGGAAGCTCTGCTCCCTGGGCCTGGGGTGCAAGGCTGATCCCCTCAAGTCAGGTAAAGCCTGGTGGGTAAGGACAGCACCTCACACTGTGGAGTTACCCACCGTTAAGGGAGCACCCAATGGGTCCAATGCAATTCTAATAGCTCTAACTCACAGAATGCAGTGAAGGCCACGTGCCCATGTCCACTAAGAAAGTTAAATGCATTACATCATATAATTGTCTCAATAGCCCATGAGCTGCCCTTTATTATATCCGTTCCACTGGGGAGCTCAGGTTCAGAAAGGTTAACTTGCTCAAGATCAAGCAAGTGTATGTAAACACTGGTTGGTTGAAAACCATGCTCTTTCACCCCACTTTCCGCACAGAGTGGGCAGAGCCCAGTGGCTGGAGAGCAAGGTGCTCATATGCCATCAGTTGGTAAGGGCCCAAGGGGCAGGTAGAGACCACCACCACCAGGCTCTCCCTTCTCCCAGCCCCCTCCTCCCCAGGAACGGCCCAGGACTCTTGCCTGCTGGGACGAGATGTCCAGCTTCTGGTTCTCCTTTTCGTCACCCCTCCCCCTCTCTTCCTCGTCTCACTCATCTACTCTTTATGTCCACTGGGTCTACTACTCAGAGAGGGCAACAGAAGTTGATGCGGTATGACCCAGCGTTTTGGTGCCAGGCTCTGGCATGTTTGATAGCACACCAGGGCTCCTGATCTGAGCACCACTGCCACCCTATCAGTCCAGTTTCTCTGTTCAAGCTCCCTGAAGACTGGGAGAGTAGCTGCTCCATCTGGGCACCCCCAGGGACCTGCTCCAATTTCACTATCAGGACCTGGGACAGATCCCCAGATCTCCAGATGAATGCCCTTTCCATCACTCCACTGCCTCCCCTGGGACATGTACTAGAGTGACGGTCACGGCCTCACCTAGGGCTTGGGAACATTCCAGAGTGCTGGCTGCTGAAAGTTCTTCCTGAGACTGCATGGAGCATTTTTCACAATCCGTGGTGCCGACCCCACCTGGAAGCCTAAGAGAGGCACTCGCTTTTGCATAAGCCTAATTGTTAATGAAATGCAGGCTGTTAACAGACCCTTTGATTGTCCTGATGTTGTAAAAATAGGCCAGGAAGGGCAGCTTTCCTGAGCCTTCAGTAACTAGTTCATGCAATCACCGGGCATGCAGAGGGACTGCCAGCCAAAGCCCCCAGATGGCTTGGGGGAGCTCCTGAAAGTCATGGGCTGCCAGGACCAGTTGCCTCCTGGCCGGCTGTTAATGGGAGAGGGCCACATAGCTGAGAGGAGAATGGATGGCAGACTTCTCTCCAGGCCCACATGCCAGCATCCATCAGCTTCCCAGTTCTCAGAAATTGCCATCCCTCACCAAGCTGACAATGAATTACCGCATTTCCCCAGAAGACCAATGTGTGTTTTTTTACGGGGCCTGCCAGGGACCTGCAGCTCCCAGGTACAGCCCCAGACCAACCCCCGGACAGGCTGGAGGTGGCTTCTGGACACCAGAAGACGACCAGCTCTCTCTCTCTCTCACCAGGCTCAGATCTTTAAGAGGAGGGGGCACCGCTGCTGAGCTCCCTGGCTGGCTGCTCAGCTCTAATTGAAATGTCTCCTTAGAGGTCACAGCAGAGACAAGAGGTCCCCTCGGTGCATCTTCCCTGCCTTGACGTGAGGCTGGATTGAGTCCTCAAAGCAGGAGGCCCAGGGAAAACCAGTCCCATCAGTCACCCTGGTTCCTGGCTGTTGAACCAGCTCCCTGGCCATCCGGAGCAGGGAGCTGCTTGGACCCACAACCAGCTCAATGCAGAGAGCCTCTTTGGTGGGACACATCTTCCACCAGATGCCCACATGCTCCCAGGAGACCTTCATCTGAACTTGCACTGGCTTCCTCCACGTCTCTGTCCGGCCTTCCCTGCTCCGACTAGTTTCTTCAGGGCGCAATTCCTGAAGAAATCACTGGCACACACATTCTCATCTCAGGGTGCTGAACACCAGCGGGGCAAGGCCAGGCCCATTGCTGCCATTGCTGTTTTAACTATTACACCCTTCGCAATGTCCCACCGACTGAATCCCTCTAGTTGATATCTAGGCACGACTCTGTGTACCTCCAGGCAAGCTAAGTTTTAAGCTATTTTATTTTATTATTTTATTTTATTTTATTATTTATTTTATATTTTATTTTATTTTATTTATTTTTTTATTTTATTTTTATTTTACCACATTCTTTTGGGGGCAAGGGGGTGTTGTGGGAGAACGTACCAAGGGGAGTTTCTTCCCAGAGCCTCAGGACACGGTCAGCCAGCAGCAGCTACTCTGTGGTTTGACCACGGATCAGCACAGGACCACAGGACCCAGAAATGGCGCCACAGGAATGACAGCCTCCTGTGCTAACTGGAGGTGGCAGCAGGCACTGCTGTCCCAGTGACAGTCCCTGGGAAAGAGCTACTTCTGAGGGTTGGAATGCCGTTAAAACGGTTCTGGACCATCCTGCCACTTTCCAAATAGGCTCCTATTTCCCCCGTGATGAAATGTGACTCCCGCACAGCACCCTGAGGAACTAAGTGACAAGGGAAAAAAGCCACGCTGCTGCACGCCGAGGTGGTGGCAGTTCCTAATTACTGATGCGCCACTAAGCAAGGTCTTGCCAACAGCCAAATGAGCGGTGCACTTATAAAATGAGGGCACGTCTCCCGACTGATTGGTTCACACCTGCATCCGCGACATTACACAATCCTGAAAGGCCAGTCTCTCTTGATCTGTATGAGTCAAAGGGGAAAGGCGCTTTCAAAACCCCCCCATTTAAATGCCATATTGTTTCCCATCCAATTATCTCTGTGCTCTGTACACAGACGAGGGAAAATGCTGAATGTTCATTTTAAGTTCCATCTATCATCTGCTTAATTAATCGCAAGCAAACTCCTCTTTGCATTTCAGGTGAACAGAACATAAAAGAAATGAGATATTTTTTCTTGCAAATGAATGTACTGTATTTATAAGGAATATGACTACCCACTTCTGAAAAATAAGTTTTTAACTGCAATTTGACCTCAAGTTCCTGTGAGCTCTAAGCAAACTTACAGTGCTCTTCCCCTCGAGGGCCTCAAGCTAATAATGTCCCTTCATCAAGCTGTTACCCCAAAAGCTGGAAGCTCACCTGTTCACATCTCATTCCTTTTCTCAGGAACCAGTGATGTTCCTGGGAACTTAAATGTTAGAACTCAGTGGGGCGCCGGCCCGTGTGGCTCAGCTGGTTGAGTGTCATCCCAGGCACCGAAAGGTCACTGGTTCAATTCCGGCTCAGGTCACATGCTCAGCTTGTGGGTTCATGGGGGAGGCAGCCAATCGATGTTTCTCTCACATCAATGTTTCTCTCTCTCTCTCTCTCTCTCCCCCCCTCCCTCTCTCTCTAAAATCAACAAAAAGTATTTTTTTAAAAAAGAACTCGGTGAGAAAGTACCTGATGTTTTTCATAGGTGTGGTCAGATAACTGCTATTTAAATGATCGAAGCATTGTATTTGAAGGGAAGGTAGTGTTTTAAAGGCATCGAGGTATAAAAAATGATGACTGCAGTACTTGCATTAGTTAATAAAGGCTCCAAGTAGTCTAGAAAAAGATTGAACTCTCCCTGAGTACAAATAGTCTGTGAATATTTAGTATTTTATTCAAAAATTTGGGGTCCTGAGGCCAGAGCCCTGGGTTCCAGTGCCTGCTTGGCCAGCATCTCTGAACAACTGTGACATCCCCTCATGTCATCTGCCTGTAAGTTTCTTCTTCATGCGATGAGTGAATTGGACTAGGTGTTCAGGGAGAACCTCTCTACGACTTCAGCCTTATGCAAGGAGTTGTTTTAATTCTCCAGGCCTGAAAACTGCAATCTTAATATTATTAATAAAGTCTAATTAACATAATAATCTAGGAGTTAGTGGCTTGGATAATCCAATAAAGGAGCTCATCCATAAGGCGGTTTATCTGGTACAAGAACACAGGGGTTGACTTTTCTGTAGCAGTTTAGCTTTTAATTGTGTTCTATTTAGATGGACATTAGATTTGTTTACCTTCTCTGAGCACACATCTGTGGAGGGCCTAGAGCAAAGCAGTCCAGAACCTTATCGGGCTACAATAGGGGGACAGGTTGAAATCCAAACATTTGTCATGGAGCATTTACATGAAGACAGCTCAGACTCTAATACGAATGGCAGCGTTAACTTGGAGTTCATCTCTAAGGCACTCATAACACACAGCCATACATGATCTCATCCCAGTTCTTGGCCAAGGCTTGAGAAAGAGATGTGTTCCTCCACCCCTCCCTCTACCCTTCCCTCCACCCTACAAGAGTTTACTTAGTACTTACTATGTGATAAGCCCTGGGTTATGCTCCAGATGTAAATCTAGACAGCAGATGTCCTAGTCCCCTTAGATCATAAAATCTCAAAGACCAATCAGCAACTGTACAATCAAAAATGATAAAAATGGTCCATTTTACGTTATGCAAATATTACCACTTTTTTTTTTAAAAGGTGGGCAAGCAATTGGGAACCTAAGCAAGCTCCCCGGGTCAGCTGGTCAGTCCACCTGCACACAGACTTGGTTCTACCTCTTTACTGAATAAACATCTTTCCCCAACAAAGGGCAACTATATGATGGGGTGGTTCTCACCAGAAGGCACCTGGCACACAGGGTGCTTCTGTTCCTCCAAATCGTAGCTCAAGAAACACTTCCTCCAACGGGTTTCCTTGATCAACACATCTTGTTTCCTTACCAAAGGAACCACAGCCCCTCGGCCCCAGAATGCTCTTCGGTGCTGTCATCTCTCTGTCTGTCTTCCTATGGGTCTTGGAAAACAGCCCTCTCTCCTTCCAGTCCTTCCCTCACCCACCCAGCTACACTCTAAGCATGTTTTACCCTTTGTGGCAACATTTACATTACCAACTACATACATGAACTGTCTTAAAAGTTTAATTCTCTTTAAGTGTCAATCATAGCAGAATTATTACTTAAATGGGTTCTGAAACTCATTCATTCATCGATACTTAAAGAATGAAACATCTCAAGCAACAGAAATAAGGAAAGTAGGTTGAAAACCATTGACTTCCACATTTTATTCAATGCTTTGAGTTTGATTTTCTATTACAGTTTACATTTCCAATTTTATCCAGTACAATGCTTTCTTCCAAGCCAAAGACAGAATTTTCTATGAACCACGGATATGGAATAGTTATCTATTTCTCCATTTATAGCACTCATCATCTTAGAAGGTCAAGGCAGATGCATTAGGCCAGAGGTTTTTTCAAGGTCTCTTTTCCTGCGGAAAGTAAAGATGGACATAGTTCTCTATGAGAAGAGAAATGCCCCCCAGGGAGGCATTTCAAGCCTGTTGAGAGCCCCGGGTGGGGCAGAGAGGGAACCAGAGCTGGGGAGGGCATGGGGGCTGGGGGAAACACTGGTGAGTCAGGCCCAGAGCTGACATGGCCGTGAACACAATGTAAGAAGAATCCTTCACTTGCACATTGACTGAGAGTCATCTCTGTGACGCAATCAGCACCCACTCTCACACAGAGCAGGTGCACTCAAAGCTTGATCGATGTTTAAACTCAAAATCCCTACAACTAAGTCATCACCAGTCTGCTCCTCTCTCAACCTAGGCAGGAGAGATGAGCAGTGCACCTCTCTTGCTGGAGTTCAAGAGCAGTGAACTCGGGACCACCCTGAGCCAGTGTTCTGCAGACATGGATGGGAGGAAGCTGGATTCACACCTTTTCCCAGAGCTCCCATGAAGGTGCAGGCCCAGGAGCTAAAGTCCCTGGAGAGACCCAAGGATGCTGCCAGGATCTAACTCCTGTGTGAGGAAACTGCATGTAGGATGTGTGTTTCATTCAGTCCTTCCCAAAAGCCTCAACAAATCCTTCCCCAAAACACAGAATGGTGATCTACCAATTCCCCAAAGCCATTTGCAAGAGTAAAAGGAAGGAAGGGAGGGGAGAGGGGGGAAAGAAGTAAAAAAGCTGGATCTGACTTTGCCTAAGGGGGGAAAAAAACCCACAAAACCTTTCCTTTCCTTCCTCTTTGTGCCACCGATGTGAGTCATTTATTTGGTGACAAAGCTCTGAATGTTAATTGAATGCATTAAAGGCATAATAACAAAATCCAGAGAATAGTTTTGCTGTATTTTTAAGCTTCCAATGTGCCTGGCTACCCACAGCTGACCAAGAACAGGTAAAAGATCTTCCTGAAATGAAAACAAGACTGTTCGAGTGGGGGGAGCCGGCACCTGCTTGTGAGTTCGCAGGGTGCCTATGGAGAAAAGGGCAACTGCCTGGTGCAAGACAGTTTGGTATCAATGCAATAATTTCTGGATAGCAGCCAGTGCTAAGGTTAAAAAGCAATATTACAAGGCTTCTATGCTGACAGCCCACTGGGAGACATTTGTTGAAAATTGCTTTGCCTATCATTTAGTCAGCAAAAAAAGCCCACAGTACTAGTTATGCTCGAACTCTGTTGAGTGTGCATCTATAAATGATTTAAATTGTAAGCACATAAAGCCCCCATACAGGTAGATGTAATCACCATAAAAGCCTGGAGCCTCGGCTCTGTTCTTTCACATTGATAGGCCGTATAAATTTTCACCATGTGTTGCCAAATAAGAGGCATAATTATCGGGAAAGTCTATTCTGAGTTTTCCATTCAACTTTCAGAAATGAAATCGGAATGACTTTTTTTGGCACAAGGCGATAAACTTTTCAGCAGCTGCGCGACGTGGAGCTGACATCCTGCGCCGAGCAGCATCCCGCAGTCTGACTCCGTCTCACCGTCCCCTTCGCCCCGGAGGCCGCTCGCACGGTGACGGGGAAATTACAAGGTTTTACTAGACTGTCTCCTCGAGTCTCCACGAGCTGAAAACATTTTAGAGTGAGCTAAGGCGTTTACGAGAAAAATAAAGGACTGTCCTTCCCGGGATCAGGCAGTGGGAACAAAGCCGAGGTGGCCTGCGGCTGGCGCGGGGTTCGGCCCACCGGGATTCTTCCTCCTGTTCCTCACTGTGACTTAGAGTCACTGCATTTCTTAGTTATTTGGGGCTTTTTACTTGCACTCATATAAAATTCCTTGCTTTGAACTGGCAGCCATATTCCTCGTTCTGGTGGGCCAGGGATATCTATCTTTTTTTAAAATATATGTTTTTATTGATTTTAGAGAGAGAGGAAGGGAGAGGGGGAGAGAAACATCAATGAGAGAGAGACATCAATCGGCTGCCTCCCACATGCCCCCTACCAGGGATGGAGCCTGCAACCCAGGCATGTGCCCAACAGGGAATCGACCAGCGACCTCTCGGTGCACAGGATGACATCCAACCAACTCAGCCATGCCAGCCAGGGCAGGAATATCTTAATGCAAACAAATATATCCTTACTCCTGCCAGAGACTGGGAGTTTGGGTTTGCAGGTTGGGTGTCTTAAGGCCTCTTGGCTGTGAAAGGAGGGGAGAGGGGTCTGTTTGCATGCCTGCCCTGGGGCCCCAGATGTTAGGGGCAGGCCTGCCCTCAGCACCAGCCTTAGAAAGCTCATCTGAGGTGGCTGTCGCCCAGAGAACCATACTTCAGGGTCATCTCAAATAAGATCAACACCAAGGTCTAGTGAGGGTGAGTGAATTATCCAAGGCAAACACAGAGCCAGCTGTATTTGGAGACTGAATCCACAGAGTCACACTGTACAACCCGAGACTCAGAAGAGGCCACCTGGTGCACCTCGCCCCAGAGGCAATCCTCTTGCAAAGCTGAGGACATCTCTTAGAGGCAGAGCTGGAAAACACAGAAAGCTCCACGAGTGTGGCTGGGTCCCTCACGGTGCTGAAGATCCAGATCCACCCTGGCCAGCCGGCAAGCAGCTACAGGCACCGAAGATAGGATGAATTAGAGATGCTTCCCCCTCACTTAAGACAGATATTCCTGCCAAGCCTGGGGACACAAGGCAATCCCAGGGGAGGGGGGAAAAGTGTGTTTCTACCATTCTGCTTCCTTCTCAGCGGTCAAGTGAAGGCAGAAACAGCTGCCATCTGGGAATCAAATCCCTACACCCTTTTTAGAACTCTACCCCCTCATTTCTCCCCAACGCCCCTACACACACACACACACACACACACATACACACACACACACACACACACACACACACACACACACACAGGCATACAGCTAGCCCCTGTGACAAAAAGCTGCTCTTTGATCAAGCTGGGAAACCATATTCGTGAGGCCAATTTTTGGAAGTTACTGAAGCGGCCTGGAAAAATGGGAGCCAAGGAGCCTCAAGATTACAAAATGAAAAGAGACTTTTTTCATCGAGGCATTTTAAGAGCAATTACGTCGCCGCAGTCATAACAGCCACTTGTGCACACAGCAGGTTTAAGAAGTATAAAAGGCTCCTGCCACCACCACACCCACTCCAGGGGCAATTCAAGTTTGGGGAGGGGAAGGAAACAGAAAGGATTTTTAAGACTTTAGGGTTTTTTGAGTTGATTCTTTTAAAATCTATTAACATATTCTGCACCATGCGAAGGCAAATAAAGCCAAACACACTTTGGGGAGAGGAAGTGAAAACACCACACACTGGAGATGAAAAATAACGGGTTTCTCTTCAAGTCCCAGGTTCACGGGAATGTCACCGATCGCATCTGCTTTGTATTTTCTGATGTAGCCGGCAGAGAAGGGCTGGCGTCCTAAGAGACACAAATCCTGCTTTTGTTGGGAAAATTCTGTGCCCTGCTACCTGAGAAGACAGTCAGAGGGGTGCAGACAGGGTCTGGGCCACACCTGGGGAGGGTGCTCTTGCACTTGGGCTTGCTTCCCGGTAGCCACTCCCCAAACCCTGCCCGGCCAACCACAGCCAATAATCTATAAAAAAGGAAGCTCATTATAAAACCTTAAATGAGGAGCTTTAGGATGGCCAGTGAGTTTCTAATAATTTGCTGTTTCTGGACCTGCCGTCTATGCAGAAAGCCGTTTCTAAATATTCCCATGAATTTATTTTACTATTTACAGATCGGGTCTGTTGGGTAAATCGATGTTGCCAAAGGGGACTGATAAATAAGAATAGAATACCTAAAAATAACAATACGATTCTTTCCCACTGGATAATGAAGAAAACAAAGCCGTTTCCAATGAATCATTCTGGACTCGGCTCACCTTTCTGGGTCACCCTTAACCTGCCCCTCTCTGCAGATGAACCTAGTAGACACTCTGTGTGTTCTCCTTTATCCTGAAGAAATCCAAAGGGGCTTTGCAAGGTTAATTAAAATTTCTGCTATAGCTCTTGTCGATATCTAACTAGCTGGATCAAGGACTGGGCTTCTGAATAATTAAGTATTCCAGTTGATAGGGAATTACCCTATATCCATGGATGCTCAATAATTAGAAACAAAACCACTAAAATTTTTTTTTTGATGATTCCACTGTTAGCCTCATGGCAGGCATCAATAGTTGTTTGCTACATGACTGCATTAAGGAGCTGCTTCAGCATTTAGGAGCACTGTTATGCTCGTTTCGTCCCTCTATCAGTATCTTCATCTTAAGTCCCTAAACAGATTAAGAACCATTTCTGAAACTTCTGATTCATTATGGCTTCTGACCAAATACCTGCCATGGAGACACAGGAAAGCAGGGGTCAGCAAACTCAACCCATAAAGGGCCAGATAATACATGTTTTCAGTTTGCAGGCTGTACAGTTTTTGTAGAAACCATTCAACCCTGGCACTGTGGTGCAAAAGGAGCCATAAGCAGTATTTAAACGAATGGGTGTGGCTGTGTTCCAAAATAACTTTATTTACAAAAATAGGCAGGCCGAGATTTGTCAACTCTGCACTAAAATAATGGTTTCTTTTCCTTCGTGGTTAAGTTTAGAAAACACCACCCCCATTGAGCCTTCTCTCGTGCCTTCCAGAACTCTTTCCCTACTTTAAATTGCCCTATTGATTCAGTTCTTTCTTTTTTTGGTTATACTTTCACAGTCAGACCGAGATACCTGGCATGCCAGGCAGGCTGCTAATTCCTTGCTTTTCAAACTGAGAGCCATTAAAAAGTTGCTTGGCATTCTAGTACAGGAAAGACAGAACGCTTTGTCAGGGAAGGGTTAGAGGGGCCACCAGCGGGCACTCAGAATCTCCTGCCTAGTTCCCAACAATTCAGCTCAGACCCAAACTTGCAAACCTATTCAGTGAAACCTAAGCCTGTAAGGCTCTTAGTCAACCAACCATCCATCCATCCATCCATCCATCCATCCATCCATCCATCCATTCATTCCTTCAAATATCCATCAAATAACCTACCGTGTATCAGGCCCTGGAGATAAAAAGATAACTAAGACGGGCCCTACCCACAGGAAGCTTGGAGTGCAGTGGGGAGAACACAGGAAAACCACTCTGCTAACCCTAATGCCACATCCTATTTTTCACCCAAATTAGCAGTACCGTGCCTGACGACTCGCTCACTGTATTTAGGAAAATGAACTTTAACCTTTAGCTTGTTTCCAAAAGCCAGATCTGGCCTCCTGTAACCAAGACATGCACTAGGAGAGAATATCAGAAGACCTATACTACATACTAATTTTTCCCTTAAGAACGAAATAAACTTTATTTACCAAAAAAAAAAAGTTGGGGCAAGGAGAAGACAAGTTTTATACAAACATAATCCAAAGGTAACTCCCTTGATAACAAGTGTAATCAATGTCTTGTACATCTGTTCAAGGGTGCCAACCCTGAAGCCACACAGTCCTATGGGACACAGGAGCTAGAGCAGTCATGCTAACACATCGAAACAGACTTCTGTAATAAACAATTGACAGTATGCACATTATTTACTATAAAAAAAATTAAAATTGTGTGTGTGTGTGTGTGTGAGAGAGAGAGAGAGAGAGAGAGAGGCTGGCAGATGGCACTAGGGTAGACTAGTAAAATAGCAAATACAAAACAGTTCCATGGGAGCCAAAAGGGACACTGATTTAAACTCACTTAGGTTGAGGAGCAGAAGAGAGCGTAAAGGAAAGGCAGCAAGGATTCACCAGGAATCAAGTCCGCAAGATGATCTGTCCCAAAGCCCACCTGCAGGTGCCCCATAAAATCTAATGAATGCTCCAGATGTGCTCAAGTAACCGGGGGGGAATCAAGTTCAGGTTTTCTTCCCTTTGACCCTCAGAGTTACAATCCATCTGAGCAATAAGCTGTCCCCCAGTAGATGCACACCCATCCCGTGGAGGTGTGGACAGCATCCGGGTCCCTCCTCCAAGGTCCCAGGCCCCAGGGCACTCCAGTCTTAGCTGTGCGGCTGTGCCAGCAAGCTGCATGCCTCCGTGTCTGCATGGACTTCCTTCCCCCTGGGCTTTTCCCATTTGTAAGGTAAAAAAACTATACTGGAGGTGGGGGATGCATTTCAAAATAAATTGTGATGATACCAAAAATAATTCTTTCAAAATAACAACAAAGCTGCTGTGATGTGATGTGATGGGATGGGATGGGATGGGATGGGATGGGATGGGATGGGATGGGATGGGATGGGATGAACCTGAACTTGAGGACCAGAAGACCTGGGTTTGAATCCCAACTCTTCCAAGTATGTGGCTTTAGGTTAAGAAACCTCTCTGGGTGTCAGTTTTATCAACCAAAGATCAAGGTGACGATTCTTATCTCACAGGATCCATCACCTTGATGAGTATTTATTGAGCACTTACACTGTGCCTGGCACTGTTCTAGGCCCTGGGTGGAGGGGTGAGAAACACGGCAAGGCCCTTGAACCCAAGTGGTTTATATTGTGCCTGGAGAGATGGGCCAGGAACAAGTGAGTAAAAAAATGAACAAAGTCATTGCAGACAGTAATGAGTGCTGTGTTAGTGTCTTCGGGCTGCTGCAACCAATTACCACAAATTCCGTGGCTTAAATCTGTTTTTAATGTATTTTCTCACAGTTCTGGAGGCCAGAAGACTTAATTAAGGTGTCAGTAGGGCTGTATTCCTTCTAAAACTTCTAGAAAAGAATCTTCCTTTGCCTCTTCCAGGCTCTGGTGGCTTCAGGCGTTCCTTGGCGTGTGGCCGCATCATTCCGATCGTTGCCTCCGTATCCACGAGGCCTTCTCTCCGTGTCTCTCTGGGTCCTCTCCTCTTCTTATAAGGACAACTAGTCCTTGAATTTAGGGTTCACCCTAAGTCTAGGATGAATTCATCTCAAGATCATTAACTAACCCAATTTCCAAACAAGGTCACATTCGGAGGTTCCAGGTGGACGTGAATTCAACCCAATACCCATTTTATACAAGTGCTGTGAAGAAATGAAAGGAGAAAACGGGGAACAGTGTCTTGGGGTGTAAAACTTTAGCAAGGATGGCCAGGAAAGGTGGCTCTGAGAAGGCGACTGCCTGACAAGGAGTAGCCTGCTACAGAAGGAACATCCAGAGCCCTGAAGCACATGGTAGCTTGGATGACGGGTCCAAGGTCCAAATGAAGGCCTGAGGAGGTGACGGAGGGAGGAGGTGAGGAGGGCCCACTAGAGGGAGGCGAGACCAGGGTGTGCCTGGGGCGAGATCAGGGGAGCAGCTGTGAGAACTGAAGGCAGTCAAAGTTCTCCAGAGCGAGCATGCATGACCTGGTTTTCCAGGGCTCCAAGGGCTCGGCTTGTAATCCGCCCACCAAAGAGAGTGGGTGGTCCCAGCTCAGGAAGCCCCAAACCACAGCGGGCCCGTGTTCTGAGAGCGCATTAATGTGGGCCCCCCCAGCCCCCCGCACAGTGCAGGTGGTTTCCTGAGGCAGGATATTAACTTTCAGCGGCTGGCGGTCCCTGACCTCCACACCGGCCTGAAAGGTTTCCTCAGGCCTGGATAAGCCTCAGATAAGGAGCTGAACTTTTATGGGCTTAGGAGAACTGCACCTCCGATCCTTCGGAGACTCGCTCATCACGAACCTTAATCCGCCTCAAATGAAACCTCTGCGTGCAGACCTGGTTTCCCACCACGGCTGTTTGGGGGGGGGGGGAACAGCAGCTTCTGCTCGTCTGCAAAAGCTTCCTCTGTGTACACCTGGCCCGCGGATTTAATTTCCGAGATTTACATTTTAATTCTTGAAGATATTCGGGAGATAAGTGGAGAGAGAGGCCTACGGTGCCTGGGAACAGCCCTTTCCTGGGAAGCCGACTTGGCTTGTTTTCTCTCCCGAGCCCTTGTTTCTCCCTCTTACCACATTTAAACTGACGTCCTTCTGGGGGCTGTAAGGGCCTTGCACCCCCTTACTCTCTTTCCTGCCCCAGTCCTCCTTCCATGATGCCCTCTCCTCGTTTTGAGACCCTCAGATTGGTGGCTCATCTGTCATGGTTGAAGAGTGTCCCCCGCTGAACCTCATCATGTGACCTTATTTGGAAATAGGGTCTTGGCAGATGTCACTAAGTTAAGAGGAGGTCACACTGGATTAGGGTGGGCCCTCAACCCAATGACCGGTGTCCTCACAAGATGAGGAGGGGACACACTGAGACACACAGAGGAAAAGGCCACGTGATGATGAAAGAGGCTGGAGCAATCTAGCCACAAGCCCAGGAACGCCAAGGACTGCTGGAAACCTCCAGAAAGTGGAAGAGGCAAGGAAGGGTCTTCCCCTAGAGCCTTCGGAGAGAGGGCGGCCCTCACTGCCCACACCCGATTTCTGACTTCTAGCCTCCAAAACTGGGAGAGGGTGAAGTCTGCTGTTTTAAGCCACCAAGTTTGCGGTCCTTTGTTTCAGAGGCCCCGAGGAAACCAGCAGCAAGCCCAGAGCCTTCTCTCCACCCACCTGGAGCCTGGAGCCTCCAACCCACGTGGAGCCCTGCAGCAGAACCCTGGGCCCTGCCTTCTCCCGGCGCCGCCGGCCTCTGCCTGACCTCTGCCTCCACAGTTCCTCGGGCCACGCGTCCTCTAGCTATATAGATGGGCTTTCCGCAGCATTTATTAGGAGGATTTCAAACACATAGGGCAGAATTGGCAATAAGCACCCATGTACCTACCCCGACGTTCACCCTTGATGTACTGTGCCTGCTCTCCCACGTATTACCCACCCCTTCAGCCATCCATCAATCCGCTCCTGCTGTTCGGGTGGATTTCAAAATAAACTGCAGACATCCATGCGCTTGCCCCCAAATACTTCAGTGTACACATCACTGACCAGAGTTCAATATTCATTTATAGTTTTGTTTTTTTTTCTTCTAAGGTAAAATTTACATACGTGAAGTGCACAAATCGTAAGAGCATGTTCTCTGAGTGTCAACAAATGCACATATCTGTGTAGGCCGAACCCCTGGCAAGAGAGAGAATTGCTGTCAGCCAGAGAGTTCCCTTGTGCCTCTTCCAAGTCAGTCTCCACTCTCCTTTCCCCAGAAGCAACCAACACGCTGAGCTCTGTCCATCACAGATGAGTTTTAAGAATTCTAGAGAAATGAAATCGCAGAGTGTCCTCAGCACAGGACGTTCCTGAGGTCCATCCGTGCTGTGGCTGTATCGACATTTGCTCTTGTTATTTCTGAGGGGCATTCCGTTCCCTGTGGATGCCACGGCAATCTATCCTTTCTCCTACGGACAGGCAACTGGGCTGTTTCCAGCTTTAGGCGATGAAACTGCTACGAAGGCTTTCACACGAGTTTTCTGGTTGAACGAATGCCTCTGTTTCTCTGGGGTTGGGCTGGGACCTCTGGCCCGAGTACAGCACTGTCTTTCCTGACCCATCGGCGAGCCCACCTCAGTCTCCTGGTCCCTCCAAGACCACTTGTGTGATGGGGTCATTAAGAATTCAGACTAAGTCCAATTGCCTAGATCTGAACTCAGGGTCCTTCCCTAGCTGGGAGACCTTCTAAAAGTAAAACTACTTAAGCTGTCTGGATCTTTTTCAGAGTCTGAAAAACGGGGATACACATGGGGATAAATGAGTATGTGAACCTCACAGGATTATGCTGGGGGGAAAGTGAGTTCATGCTAAGTAAACAGAGGCCGTCTTTACCCTCTGCCACCCAGCACATGGCATAGTTTTATTGTGTGCACAGTGCATGCTCTCTCTGCTCGAAAAGTTGTAATGGCTTTCCTGACCTTCCTGGAACAAGTCTAAACTCTGCCTAGATTTTAAAATAACCAACACAGCCATTGCTCAAGCTATCTAAAACATCAAGCTAGATTTTTTATGGGCTGGAATTTCATCAACCTGGGGGCATAGCATCCAGTGTGCTGATCGGGAATGCTGATTGGCTGATCGGTCACCCCTGAGTAGCAAAAGAAGTAATAAAATATGGCAAAACTCAATAACCAATACCATTCATTTGGCAGATAAAATCTTTTCAGTCACACTGGGAGTGAGTGTGGGGGGGGTCACAAGGAAGCTAGGAGGTGTTTGACCATCAACAGGTTGTGAAGGCCCCATAACTGGCCCCACTGAATCCCAACCCCGAGCCTGTCAGGTTCAAGGCCCTCTCAACATCCCATAAACACAACCCTATGCTTGTATCTGTCTCCGCCTCCATTCAGACTGTCCTTTCCCCCGTATCCACCCACGGCCTGCCCTTGTCCTGCCCACTCAGACCCTCTGCTCCCTTCAAAACCCCCTCCCGCAGCACTCCACCAGCAGCACGACCCCTTTCCTGGGGACCCCTTCCTCCGTGACCCCCTCCAGCACTGGGAGAGAACCAAACACTGTCCAAGGACTGTCTCCTCAAAACAACAACAGCAAAAAATGGTAGTGAGGGTGCAGAACTGAAGGATTTGGGGGCTCAAGGACCGGAAGTGGGATGGTCAATAACGTGAACATGTTACACCACCGGCGTCCCATCTCAACTCTGTCACAGAACTTAGGACTGTCAAACACGTGCGTGTGTGTGCGTGCAAACACAGCCACCGCACACACCAGCCACGCACAAAATGTTCACTCCTCTGAGCCTTACTTCATTCCTACTTTCCATCGTTGAACATCTGTTGAGAACCTACTATGTACTAAGCCCTGCATTTGGTGCTAAAGGTTCCAAATGAAAGATACGATTCTTTGTGTCTGGGAGCTCAGGGTGAGGTGGTGAGACCGATGATTAAACAGATCATTTCACCGATGAGAGAGAAGTCCTGACAGGCGAGAGAAGGGGTGGGCAGCTGCGCAGCGGGGGGCAGAATCCCCCACCTGGCCGGCTGGAGGGACCAGGCCGAGTTCTGAAGAGAGCAGGAGCACAGGCATATCAGAGGGGACCCGTGGAGCGCTCTCAGTGATTTCCAGGTAGAATGTTGTCCCCGTCATTGTGATCATCATAACAAGACATTAGAGGACCACACGGGAGGCATCGGCGTCAGGCTGAGGACCCGCAGCACCCACCCCTGGGCCAGCCACCTGGGTACTTTTCTAACAGTCGGGTACAGGACAGGACAAGGGTTTCTGAAAAGAAAATATTCCAAACAGAGCAATCAGCAGAGACAAAGGCACAAGGGTATGTGTGGACGAGCATCTGGAAGAACAGATTAGCCTGGTAGAGCCTGACGGTGAAGAATGGGAGGAGACAGGGGAGTGGTTCCGGAAAAGACAGGTGGGCACAGCTTGAAGAGGTCTGGCCTAGTGTCTCCTGAAAGACACTGATTTCGAAGGAGTAGCCACATCCAGCCATCAGCCTGGGAACACGCCACCAAACCAACTGTCAAGTCCAAAGAACAAATTTCTATCAACTCGCAAAATGCTTCCCAAAAGATTGCTTCATCTACGAACAAAACATCTGAATGAATCAACTACAATTGTCTGTAATGTTCTGTGGCTTCCAGCAAGCCAAGCTCCAAAAACAACAGGAGCAGAGCTCCCTGAAACCATGGGGTTCAAGAGCCCCCCACTCCCTGACTGCTGGCCTGGAGGGGACCAGGTGCACAAGAGGTACCAGAGGGCATTGGCAAGCAGGCACCGCCTGTTTCCACAGGCACCTCCATCGGCCGGCTGATGAATGTCCCCATCACAGGCAGGCCTCCCAGAGACACCATCCTCTCTGCCTAAAGGGGACAGTGCACCAGCCCAGGCATCTGGGAGAGGATCTCAGAGAGAGGGAGCAGGGAGAAAGGGGCTGGTGGTGCCAGCCCAAGTAGATAAACATGCTCAACCTCCCATCCACCCTCCCACCCAAGCAGGAATCACAGCCTCCTGATCTGTCCCCAGGACAAACTCAGTGACTTAAAGAACCGGTCTATCTTGGACCCCAGTGAGCAGCAATCAGTCTAAGGATGGTGCAGGGGGATTTAAGCGCTCAACAGTGGAAGATTATAAACAGATCAGTTGTTGTGTCCCTGGCCTGCCCAGGCTGTGGGAGCAAGTGCTCGTGTCTCAGCTCACAAACAAGGCACTATGCGATCAGCTTCTGCTCTAGATAAAGCCAACCCACTTAGAAGCTTGTGGAGCTAGAACTGGCTGCAAAGCCATAAGAGCAAGCCTGGGTCTGGTGTGTGAGCAAAGGGCACTGTGACAGACTGAATGTTTGTCCCCTCCAAGTTCATGTTGAAATCCTAACTACCAAGCTGATGACATTAGGAGGTAGGGCGCTTGGGAGAGGGTCAGATCAGGAGAGTGGGATTAGTGCCCTTACAAACGGGACCCCGGAGAGCTCCTCCCCCGATCTGCCACGCGGGGACACAGCGAGTGACAGCCACTTACGAGCCAGGAAGAGGGCTCTCAGCAGACACCAAACCCACCAGCACCTTGATCTAAGACTTCCAGCCTCTGGAACCATGAGAAATACATGTTTGTTGTTTGAGCCCCACTGTTTATGGTATTTTGTTACAACAGACCTAACTGACTACGACAGGCTCCCAATACAATCACCCTTCTGGACCAGGGCAGTCACGGTGGGACTCTGGAAGGGTCAAGGATCCGTGACTATGTGACACGGGGGTAGATGAGAGCCCTTCCTTAGGAGTTAGGTGAGCACACTGCAGTACCTGGAGTCACACTCAAAATTCAGGCTCAAGTGTCTCACCTCGGGAGTGGGAATGTACACATAGATAAGCGAGGGGAGGAAGCTAGAGTGATCCACTGATCCACATGGTAATGGGTAAGAGTTAGAGACGTCAGTAAGAACTCATATTTAACTTAATATAGACACCCCTGGTTACAAAGAGAAATAGCTCTAAGCATCTACTTACACAGGTTAGCATTAGTGTGCTCCCATACCTTTCTGTGCTCTGTCAGCTGAGAGGCCTTGCAAGAACTGACACTCCAGTAGCAACAACCACACCCGGCACCTAGATCTTGGTTTCAGATACCATTCTCCAATCAAGGTTCCCAGAACTCCCGGAGAACTGCCCGAATCTAGGACAGAGGCGGGAGCTATACAAGATGACCCTGGAGCGTCGTGTCGCATCAGTAAGTACCGCAGAAGTGCTTAAAAAAGAATTGTTGGGAGCATAAGCTACCAACAGAAAGAGCTCCCGATGGGCAAAGCTGGAACAAAGCTGGCAAAGAGCTCCTAGAGGCCAAAGCCAGAAAATCAATAAAATTTTATTGCATGGTAACCCAACGGATAAACAAATATCCAAGAGTCCATATTGATGTAAATAAATGATTGAGTAAAGAAACAAATGACCACGACGAGCCAGGTCTCCCACACAGAAGAGTAATTTATGTACATGCTGTTCCTTCAGAGTGGGCTCTGCAAAGATTTCTTTGAAAACGCGCAAGGACTTTGCAGTGGAAAACTCGACAAACACTGCCTCCAGCCCAGTGATGAAGACCAGCATCAGTAATCGCAGGTCACCTTCATAGTTGGGGCCTTCGAGACGATGTGATGTGAATGGGGTGACCGTTCCCAAAACCCATAACCTCAGTTTCATCATGAGGAAGACATCAGACAAATTCCAAGAGATGGCCTCCTACAATATATTCCTAAGAACACCTGTGCTCCTCAAAACCCTCAAGGTGTTCAAACCCAAGGGAAGTCTCAGAAACTGTCACAGCCGACGGGAGACATGACCACCAAACGTGATGTGATCGCCTGGATGGGATCCCAGAACGGAGAAGGGTCATTAGGTAAAAACTAAAGGAATCTAAATCAGCTATGGACTTTAGTTAATAACAATAGATCAGTGTCGGGTTATTGATTATAACAAATGTACCATACTGATGGAATAGTAACAGAGGAAACGAGGTGTGGGGTATATAAGCATTCACTGGATTGTCCCCACAGTTTTTTTCTGAAAATCTAAAACTGTTCTACAGAATAGTCTCTCAACTTAAAAAATCCAAGCTCTACCACTCACTAGTTCTATAACCATCACTTTGTCGATTCTACCCTGTGCCTCAGTTTTCTCCTTTGTAAAACAGGATTATTGATTATAATACCTACTTCATAAAATATGGGGGCAGATTCAATGAGAAAATGTGTGTAAAGTGCCTGTCCCAATGCCCGGAATACTAGGGGTATAAAAATGTTGGTATTATTATTACTATTATCAGCAGAAGCAGCAGCAGAAGAATCTCAATAAAATAAAATTTTAAAAAGACACACTGCTCTTCCTATTAGCAACCATCTCAGCAAAGGAATCTGAAACTTTCCCACTTTACTGACTGGCAATTTTGAAACCCAAGTTACGGGAAGGAGAGGCTCTGAAACCTCACCCCAAACTCATGACCTGTGATTGGAGTGGGTACACAGTGAAACTGCTACAACAAGAAATCTACCTCCAGGTCACCTGGCAAGAAACAGGAGGCCCTGCCAGCCCATGAGGAAGGTGACAGCATGGCAGAGGACGCGATTATTTAAATGTGGTGACCATTTTCCTCACACATCACACGCACACAGCAAGTGGATCTGAGTAAAATTAAATGGCGATGTTGTTGGGTTTGTGCTGGAAAGACAGATGCGTTTCCTACATGACTCCGAATATTCTGATTCTGGACGAAAAGGGGGATGATACACATACATGGTAAACATTAGCAGACAGGGAATGAGACCAGGGAATGGACCACTTGCCACCATAAATATGTGAACGTGTTTTTCTCATTTGCTAGTTACCATCAGATGACAACTTGGATTTTTCACCTGGAAATGGTAACATTAGACGTAATTTATTCCCGCAAATCCCACACTCATGAAGAAAACAATATTTCAGAGTCTATAACATTACCAGAGGGACCATAATTCATGGCTAAGGGGTCAGAGCTTTATAATAGATGGGCTTTCGAAAGTGGCTGGGAAAACCCAAGATCCAGCCCAGCCGTTCAACCGATAAGCCTGAAACATACAGAAGAGCTTACGTCAAGCACATTATGAATGGCACTGGTCCCTGTCACCACGAGCCCACCCCAACAATTAACAGGCTCGGCTGGGCTGCCAGGAACCCAACCATGATGCTTTTTCTGTTCAAATGAGTAAAAGCAGTGCCCTCCGTTGTGTATGCCAGTATTAATCCGTGCCGCAAAAGCTGGTGCTTCAAAATGGCCAAGGGAGTGGGTTACCCTTTCAAAATTGCAGTTCTTTTAACCTCAATTCCCAGCCACTAGGGAAGCCTCTCTTTCGCCCAATGAAAACCCGGAGCATGGCTCTTTCTGTACGCTACTGAGGCAAATCCGTAAGACAGAGCATGAGCAGGAAGCGAAGGTGGGTCAGGGATCCCCCCAACTGTCTTTTACGCACAGGAAAACTCAGGCTGCAGGGCAAAACAGTCCCCAGGGTCCCCACAGAGGCAGCCACCCTGTTGGGAGCCAAACTGAGGTCTCCTAAGTATATTAACACACATCTGTATTAAAATGTCATACATGTGCATACATATTGGAGAAAGCGGCTTTTTAAAGTCTAAAGACACATAGAGGAATATTTTAAGGAGCCCCTCGATGAGCATTATCTGCCAGCCGTAAGGAGGGGGGTGTAAGTCGCGGACCCAAGGCTCCCCGCAGGCACAGCGGCAGGAAGTGCGGCCCTGAGCAGGGGCGAGCTGCTGGGAATGGGCCACCGGAGGTCCCACTGCCCAGGATGGCAGAGAGCCACTAAGGGGAGCAATTAGGGCCTGGTGGCAGGGCCCCAGCCCAGTCCAGTCCAGCCGGAGCCGCTCAGCACTAGTTCTGGTCCTGCTTCGACTTCTCACACACTGTTCTTGTGCATTTCACAGCAGCCAGCTTGGCGATTTTTAGTGTAAATAAGACCAGGCCACGCTTCTGCTTAAAATCCACCCTCGGCTTCCTCCCTCCGATCCCCAAACGGCCACCCCTGCTCTCTGCTTATTCATTTCACACAACTCTACGGTGCACACAGGCTCCAGCGTGTCTGACTCCCTTCGGATCCTGCAACACTGGGGTGTTTCTGCCTAACAGGCTGCTCCCTTGCAGGTTCCCCTGCTGGTCCCCCATGGCCTACAACAGCTGGTCCTCCTTGTCATTCTCTGGCCATCCCATCTGAAATGGCTCTCCTAGCCACCCGCACACACCCTGTGGTATTTTCTTCACTGTAGGCATCCCTGTAGAATTTATCGATATGCATGCTCGGCGCCAATGTCCCCCAAGCTATACTGCGAGTTGCATGAACACGGGGCCTTTGCTGTCCTGTCCACTGCCTTATCCTCAAGGCCTAGAAATCCCTGGCACATAGCTCCTAGTTGCAAAATACACAAGCGTGCTATGTTCCAGGGGTATTGAAAGTTACTTGAGCTGGAAGACAAATCTCTCTAATAGCAAGATCCCAGCTCCAGGTGAGAACGGGGGAGGGGAAAGGCTCTGCCTCTTCGGGCTCAGGTCTATGGGGGACTTCAGCACTCAGCGCAGAGCAGAGAATTAACTCCATGGTGAAATCTTTATACTGTGCCCATTTCCCTCTCAAACACCCTGCTGAGTGGCACCCCTTGATCTCCAGGCCACTCGCTCGGGTTCTGTTCGATTTCAGACTCAAGGTTGAGCCCACCGAAGAGCATTCAAAAGGTGCTTCAGTTACTTAAAATGAGGTGTGTGTGGGGTCCAGACTATGTTATTCAAGGACTGGTGTAAAAGCGCCCTATACCTCAAGATTTAGACACGTGAGCACACAGAGCGTTTTCAATTGCATAGGGAAGAGAGTCTAGGCACTTAGGAACTTCTGAGGGGCCACAGTGGCTACGAGCTCTGCGGACAACAGGGAATGAGGGCCGAGAACGGCTCCTTGGAAACGCGGTCCCGTGGCCCTGGGACTTACACATACGGAAGGCCCAGCCGTGGGCCCACTGTCCTTGACAGTCCTCGTGCCCTGGGTCTAACTGCCACAGCGAGTGGCATTTACAGATGAAAGAACCCAAAGAGCACACAGCACAGATGCGGCAGAGAAAGGCCCAGCAGTAGCTGCCGCACTGCTACCTACTATAACAAGATTGATCTGCAGCGAAATAAAAGGCAATGTAAGCCAGAGGAAATAACTCCGGTTTCCTCTGAGAATGTCTGATGTTGTCAACCTGCAGGCCGGCCTCCCTCTCCTGCTTGCACTGGTGCACAGCAGCCCAAACACACACGGACTCCAAGCACACACTTGCAAAGCAGCGTCTCCCCCAGCGGCCCACCACTCCCGAGACCAGTCAAAGCAAGTGGGGCCTGGACCCCCATGGTGTTCTCAGGAGGCCAGAGCCACTCAGAGCTGCCCTGTGTGGATGGGCTGCAGAGACGGCCCAGTCGCTTCTGTTCATTGAAGCCGCAGTTTCCTGATTGCCTATTTCTAGCACAATCCACGGCCCCCAGGTTTCAAGACAACAGCCCAATTCCAGATGAGTTTCAACCACAGAACATGCCACGGGGGCGTGTTTTAGATTCTGTCTGTAAGACACAGAACCTTTTGTCTTGGCCCGATGCGACTGTCCCTGGCACATTTTTACTGTCACATTTTACTGAGCGTTAATTTCACAGCAAGAATGGCCAGGAGCAAAGGTAAGGAGGGGGGGGGGTACCGGCTGGCAAGTCCTCTGCCGTCATTTCAGAGAATGCCTCTCCATACGGAATGATCCTCTAAGGCCGGGGCCGTGTAAATAATTCACAAGAGCCAGCTCGGTTCTCTCCGTTTGAAATCCTAGGAATATCTTATAAGGGAGCCGCCACCCAGCAGCGCGCAGGGCACCGGGTAGCTGGCAGCTTCCGTCTCTGGAAGATGCTATTACGTCTCGCCAGCCAGTGATTTGCGGATGATTATAACTCTTGCTCTGCATATCACTGTTACTGACAGGCAAACGCCATCCATCAAATGGCATGACGGATGGAAAAAGGAGGCAAACTTGACAAAGGCCATCTGATGGGCCATTTTTTATGCGGATGACAACAACCAGGAACACTCCAGAAAGACCTTCCAAACGCAAGCGTTTTGTGCCTCGGAAGGAGAAATGCCACCATGCAGCACTGGGTGGTACTGGCAGTCCAGTCCACAGGAAAAAACCCATTCCCCTCCCAGAGCGCCCCACCGACCCCCCAATCTGTCCAGGAATAAAACACGCTGCAGCCAGGGGCCCTGATGGGGACCCTTCCATCATGCGAACAGGCATGCACCTTCCCAGTTTTGCTCATCTCTTAGTCTCTAGCCAAATGGAACGTATTACTTGTAGCTTGCTGGGGTTTATGAATTATTTATAAAGGTAGGTCTATGACTGCAGACTCTTAAAAGACAACGCAACAGTCCCTCACTGTTATCCACAACTGCGCTTTTATCAGCGAGAGCAGGCAGACATCCCCCGTAACACGTGCTGCCTGGTGGGGGTGAAATAATAGTTGTGGAAATAGCAAGCCCTTAAGATGATTTGGAAGCTATTTATGGAACGCCTGGATGTATTTTTAAACCAGTCTCTTATTCTGAGCCAGACTTGGATTCAAGGAAGACATAGCAGACTGTGCTACCAACATACTTCCCAGCTTGAATACAAACAATTACTCCTGCCACTTTGCCCACTGGCTTCAGACTGTGATAGAAACAGGAAAGGAGCTGGTCCCCTTTCATGTATGTCCAGCAGATCCAACAAGGCCATGCTGTGAGTCTCCCAGAGCACGGTGGCCGTGCATCCTCAGTGGGGACAGACACGCACCAGAAGGCACAGTCGAGGGTTAAGCTTTCGGTCTCTAGCCCCCTGGAACACGCATAACCTTGGCTTGGCAAAACAGACAGCACACTGCTTGCCCTTGCCTGGCCCTGTTTCTGTTACAGGCCCAGTGGGAAGGGTTGTGGGGGACACCTGGGTTGGCGGGCACAAAGCACCCAGCCAGCTACGGTCTTGCCCACACCTCCAAGACAGAGACACGTTTGTTTGGCAAAGAAACACCTACGTGAAGCTGGCACAGGGAGCCCTGACCTGGCTTCAGCTGGCCCTGATACAGGAGGCCTGAGGGATGGGCTCCACCTGGCTCCCTCCACAGACACCTCCTCTTCACCCATCTCACAAGGCCTGCAGCATCCCTGCCCCCTGGCAGGGGCTCAGCCCTGAACCCCTCCCCAATGGCCCAGCCCCAGTTGTCCCATTCCCATCCTACCCCCCAAACATGGCCCGGAGGAAGAACCAGAGGCTGGCTGGCACTTCAGATCACCTCCAGCCATTGTCCTCATGATGCCTCCTAAAGCCCCCGTGACGAGTCCGGAGAAATGAGAAGCCCCAGAACCCTCTGCACACAGACTACACCCTGTTCCCAAAAGAGCAGAGCAACGGGAAACCAGGCAGGAGGCAGTGAGCTTACCTTGCTGAAAAACATCTGCCAGGAGGGCGGAGAGAGAGAGAAAAGAAAATTAATAATACAGTTGAACGTGACAATGGTGATAATCGCAGCTCACGTACGCTGACTGCTACGCGCTCCTGGTGCAGCAGCTCCTTTAACTCGGAGACGGAGGTTAAGAGCTCGGGCTCCGGAATGAAACCGGCCGGGCTTCAACCCTGGCTCCACACTTACTAGCTCTGTGGCTGACATTCTCTAAACCACAAATAGACAGGAGTATTGGGAAGATTAAATGAGTTACAGCTGATGTTTTAAGGGCTAGAACATTGCCCAAGGCATAGTAAACACACGAAGTTTGGTTGTTAATATTACTAATACTGCCCAGCCAGTGTGGCTCAGCAGTTGAGCATTGACCTAGGATCCAGGAGATCACGGTTCGATTCCCGGTCAGGGCACATGCCCGGGTTGCGGGCTCCATCCCCAGTTGGGAGAGTGCAGGAGGCAGCCAATCAATGACTCTCTCATCATTGATGTTTCTCTCTCTCTCCCCCTCTCCCTTCCTCACTCTGAAATCAATAAAGACATATTTAAAATATATATATTACTAATGTTCTCATTTTCACAACTCTGTAAAGTAGGTCTCATTCTATAGATGGGGAAACTGGGGCTCTGGAAGGTTGAGCAACTCATCCTACACCACAGACGAGTAAGTAATGAGCTCAGGAGTGAATCCTAGTCTGTCAGGTTCCAAAAGCCATCTTCTTACCCGCTATTAAGCTGCCCCACTGGGTTATAAGTAACAATGAAGCAACGCGGACCCTCAGAAGGAGAAACAGAGGAAGGGTCTAGGAGCCCACTAACGTTCCATCTTTCAATCATATAATCAAAACATCAGTGTGAATTCCCCACATCATCCATCACAACTATGACACCAGGTCTTCATATTAAATCCTAGGTCAAAGTCTGTTGAAAGGTGAAAAAAAAATGTTTGTTTCAACAAATACTATTTACGAGGCTACTATATGCCAAGCACTGTGTCTGGCGCTGGGAACCACACTTGCAGCAAAATGCATAAACGAGCGAGCAGTCACTAACACCCCCCAAGGGGAACCACTAGCTTGACTTCTAACACCTTACATTTGTTTTGACTATTTCTGAATTTTGTATAAATGGACTGATACAGTGTTATTTTCTTCTGTCTGACTTCTTTGCTCCGCAGCAATTGTGGGTCCCCTGTGCTGTAGTATGTAGTAGATCATTCATGTTAACTGCCATATAGTATTCCACTATGTGATTAGATCGTCATTTTTTTAATTTTATGGAAGCATTTCTGTATTATTCTGATTTTTAACAATGAACATGACTTACAGTTATCATCTGAACTTTAAAACAAGTTACTTTCATCTCAAAAACTAAACAAGAACTCTATCACCAGCAAAATTTGCTGTTAGTCATCAGCTGAAACATCAGCTCCTACAAGGTCACAAAGAGCAAAGGGCCCAAGAATGGTGCAGATGAAACATGCACCCAGTGGGTTAATCAGACTGCAAGGAAAGAATAGCTGTGGGGGCGCTTTTCATTTCAATGGGGCACACTTGACCCCTATGAGGAACCTGCCCCCAGGGGCACACCCAGGTCAGACTGCAGACTCACAGATCCCAATCCAGGGAGTTGGCTAAAACACCACCCTTTCTCTTGAACTCACGAAGGCCACCAGGATGCAAATGGCCCAGATGGTGCCATTACAGGACAACGTTAGCTCTGCTCTAATTTATATGTACTGTACCTCATTCTATAACCCCAGTAGTTCATCATGAGCCACCATCAGTGTGTGGATTGCCACCCGCCTCCATCCCAACACCATCCAGAGACTGAGAGGAACCATGTGAGCTCCCTAAATATACCACAGCACAAGCATCTGCTGCCTCCAACAGTCTGCACCACCCACTCTCCGACCAGCTGCACGCCTGGAGGAGCCCCTTTCCTTCTCAGCCTTCAAATGTCACAGCCATTGCCAAGTGTCTCAGAGCCCATCCCCACGGTCAGGGGAATCAGTTTCCACCTCTGTGCTCCTAGAGTAATTTGTGCGCGTTGCAATTATAGCTCCTATTATAAGTAGTTATTTACCTTCACCCTGAGCTCCTGAGGACAAGGGCTAGATGTCTTCATCATTCAGTGGGTCCTGCCTGCCCGGCGTGGTATGCTCCCACGCAGGAGGGAAGGAAAGAGGGCCGATCTGTCCTAACACCCACCTGGTCCGACCCCCTCACTCATTTCACAGATGAGGAAACTGAGTCCTAGAGACGTAAGAGATCCTTCCCAAGGCCACACATGGCACTCAAGGCTGAGCCAGGACGACATGAGATTCATTTAACCTTAATGAAGCACAAAAGCTCATCCCTATTATTAGCAAAGTACAAATTAGAGATTTGTCATTCTCTAATGAAAACAGACAAAAATTTCCAACCTTGAAAACATCAGTGAAATAAGATTAGTCTTTCAAATACGGATCCAGTCTCGACATCCGTCCAGAATCCTCAACCTCCTCTCCATGTGCTTTTGACAGGGAGCACGGCCTTGGAAATTCAGTACAGATCTGAATCACTGGAAAGCATCAGTGGGCAGGGAGGGAGGAAATTCGAGCAGGGATTTAGTGACCTTATGCCTTCCAAATCCACCGTATATTCCATGCCTTAGCAGACAAATCTACACAGAGTACTATTCGCATCTTTTCTTCCCGAAAGTTCCCCTGATTTCCACAGCAGCGATTTGAGATTTTTAAAAGAACCCTTTTTCAGCTTCATTGACATCTGTACCTTTTCACTCAAATGTAAATTTGAATAAACACCAGTGTAAATATTGCAACAATTATCTTGTAATTGACACTCTAAATTGATGTCTTCTGTAGTCTGTGGCATAAATCATTTGGTTCTTAGCATCATTTAGCTCTCTTTGCTCTGTAGAATAATGGTTTGGGTGCCTTCTTTAAAATTCTCCTTTTCAGGCCGAGCCAGCCATCCAAGTTCAGGCTCAAATGACTCACCACTGTGGACTTCACACAGTACCAGCCACAAAAATCCTCTTAGGCTGGTGTCCATGTCCCCCAACCCATCTCCCAAACCACAGGGACCCGTCCCTATAAACCTCCAACAGCCTCATACTTGGAGTGTGATATTCTTTCCATCTCACCAGCCACTAGGAATTATTTGAGTCACACTCTCCGAGCTTGAGTTTCCTCACTGGCGCGGGGAAGCTCAAGTTGGAGAATTGACACCAGCACTTTCCCATCAGCTGCTGTGGAGAATCCCTTTGAGAAAAATCGCATCGCCATCCCGTCTGCTCTCCCCAGAAATGGAAGGCGCACGAGTCCAGGGCTGGGAGCTACCACCCCGACCGACCACAGTCAGGTTGAGCCCAGAGGACTCCAGGGACACTTGTGCAGAGGAAATGAACTCCTGCAGACAAAGCTCCGCTTTACTCACTTCCCAAGGGAGCAAACCTCAAACCCCAGTCCTTCAGGGGAACAAAGGAGGCCTGTTCTCCACCCCACCCCCACCCCCTGGGGCCATGCTGCTCCTATAGATAGATGAAAGGCCATGTATAAGTTGGTGACTCAGATGTGGGAAGAAGAAAATAAGAAAGAAGGGACTTAGATGAGCCTCGATGTCCAGTTTCTTGAGAGAAATGAGAGTCAAGGACGCCTGCCCTACTCCCCCATCGCTACTGAGAGATTCACACCCCAGAGACGTTTAATGCACGGAGTCCTCCAGAGACAGGGGCCATAAAAAGCCTAGATTATTTATTATTATTAATAAGTTATGGCAATTAGGCAAGGTGATTCCTAAACGTTGCGATTAAAAACTTTCTTGAGCGCTGCTCATCCACATGGCCAGTGTTTACCTCTATTAAAAATGATTTAACTACACTCTGGGTGAACCCCTCTCTCTCACCCGGGTTAATAATTAGCAGTGCACAGAGCCACGTGGGTTAAGCGAGTTGGCTCTTCTTTATCTATTGCTCTGTTTTATGAGAACTGGGTGGCAGCCTTATTGCCCGTTCAGTCTGCGAAGAGTAATTTACTATTTCAATCCGCAGTCCATAACTATGGTTAGAGAAGCGCTCACTATTATTACAATATCACACTTAGCCCGCACCCCACGGCATTAACGATATGCCAAACAGGGAAAGTGTGCATGACTTCCTTAAGACCCGGGGGGACCAAAGCTGCTAGTTCTCAAACAATGTAATCATGCTACTCTCTCAATCTTGCTTTCTTTTCTAGGTTAAATTATATATGAGGGGAGTTTAGTTTCTTGAAAATGCATGCACTTAACTCCCATTTAAGAAATCTCACCTGGGGAGACAGCTGTCTTGTGAGTCCTCCTGTGGTTTGAGCTACAGAAAGAAAATTCTCTTTCAAGTACAAGTGCTTTTACAGTAAAGCACTGTAACTTACTGGGACCCAGCTAACCAGGGGTGGAGGAAGAGAGGGAGGGAAGAGCTGGAATGAGTGCCGGTTCCTACAATGGGGTGAGGTGCACCATTAGCCAAAGTCAACGTCAAGATGGGCTAGGTGGCCCCCTCGCCAAATTTCAAAACCCAGCAAGCTCTATACCTGGATATGAGGAGTACCAGAATTCAGCCTGATGTCTGTGTCCTGCAAATCTCTGTGAATTAGGTGAATCCTTTCTTTTCTATGCTGGAAAGTGGGCCCTCCACTGCCCGCCCCCCTTGTCGAGTGCCAGCACTCCCGAGCAGATCCGCTTCCCACTGGAAAAGCCAAGGTCCGAAAGTGGCAGGTAGGCTTCCCAAGGAGGCCAGGGTCATCTCCTCTCCCAAATACCGTGCAGTGCCACATCACCACATGATGGTGGCCACTGGATCCCATGACCTCAGGCTGAGTCCCAACTCCTCGTGAGGTGGGAACCTGGTGGGGGTGGGGGACCCTCTTGTAACCTGTATTCTCATCTATAAAGTGGGGATGGCAGAGATAAGCTTTTTCCCACCACAAGGATATCATGAGGATCGGGGAAGATAATTTAATCAGCAGAGAGCCCATGGACGGAGGAGTCTAATACTAGGTTCGGATCCTTGCTAGTCCCCCATCTAAGCCATCCTGGGCTAGCTATTTAACCTCTCTCAGTCTCTGTTTCTTCATTTATAAAATGGGGTAATAAAACGTATCCTTCCAAATTCACGAGGACAACCAAGATTATCTATGTAAAGCTCTTATTGAGCACATGGTAGCTGGTTTATGGTACACGTTGACCAGGTGAAAGTTACCGTTATTATAGTGACAAACAATAAAACAGGGTAGCAAAGAGCTCAGGTCTTGAAGACAGAGCTGGCCCCACGTCTGGCTGTGGGATCTTAGGCAACTGACTGGGCCTCCCCAAGCCTAGCTTTTCTCATCAGCAACACGGAGATAGTAACAATAGCTAACATTTGCCTTACCTCATAAGTCACTACGGAGATTCAATGAGGTCATACATTTAAGAGTGCACAGTAACTAGGACGCAGAAAGACTTCTATGAATGATGTGTTATCAGTCAACAAACATTTATTGATTGCCTACTATCTGAAAAACCTTTGCGACTTTCTACTTTGTGTAAAAGCTATCACAAGAACAAACCCACTAAAATAAAATGATCGTTTTCATTTCTTCTTGTCGTCTTCTAGTTCTGTGCCATTGAGAAACTCTAAAGCAATTCTCAGACATTACCTTATGAATGAATTATTTTCATCTCTGAGATCAGAGGTCCAATGACACCCGATCTTCAAGCATCAATGATCTAGGGGGCTGTGATTAGAAGTTCTGGAGACCCTGGGCCCAGTCTTTCCGGCACCATCCCTCCTCTGACATTACCTGTCTCCTCTGGGTCCATCATTATTTCTCAAGGTCACCCTGTAAGGGGCTCACCCAGCCCTGCCCTGGGCTTTGGTCAGCATTTCAAGCCATGCTCCCTGGAAGCCTAGGGTTCAAAAGAGCTAGGTGACTGCGTGGGAGCAGCAGAATCAAAAACCTCTACTCGGTACAGTGGGGTCCTATAGAGAATTTGCGTGGGAAAAGGGTTCTGCTACTTCATTAAATAAAATTAGTTCAAGTTTGAACACAACAAACCACTTAAACAGAGCCCCTTCCTGTCCGGGTGCAGGTCTGTGCTCTCCTGGAGCACAGCCAGTGTCCAGAGCTCCTCCAGAGTCCCCGCGTGGTCTCGATGGCACCACACAGGGACTGTGATTAGTTTCTTGTGTCTCCAAAACCAGACAGCTCAGGCAGCCGTGTGGCCACACAGCCGACATCCAAGCGCCTCCTGCTTCCCACAGGCGCGCTTGGGCAACTCACACTGAGCAGAGCCCATGGCCCCAGTGCCAAAATCAAACCCATTCTTGAATGTGGGTGGGCCTTGAACCCCTCTGTCCTATTTCTTCTCTGTCTCATTTTGGATGCAGGCCGGGGAAAGTTCTATCGATTTCCCCTGCTCCTGGCCTCCCCTCACCTTTTATCTATTTAGAAATGAAGACCACAACTTTGCCTGTCATTGTCCTACCTCCGAAGGCACATGGCATCCAGTAAATGTCTTTGTGAGTAAGAAAAAATTTTTTTAAGCCCTAAAGTATCTTTCTGTTACATTTTCTAGGGAATGTGCTACCAGCATCAATCTCAGGCCACGTGCTTATAACCCATCAGCCTACACTGACTTGGGAGGGCAGCACAAGGGACATGAGCTTGTGAGTCCCCAACATTTTTATGACATTACATCCCCAGTATATCTCATTCGTCGCACAGAGGGATAAAGCCCTTAACTACTGAAAGAACATAAAAAAATAGATTTAGGAATAATACTTTTTATGATTGCATTCTGTATACTGTGAAAGTTATGTTCAAATCGGCACTACTTTATGGAGCTGATAAAGTAGAACAGGATGGCTTCCCAGCTAACAGTGTATTTTATATCCGTTTAAAATGTTTTCTCTTCAATTGAATTACTTTTTGAGTAATTATAATAAGACTAATCTGGGCTTAATGAATTCATGTACGAATAGTTTAGACGGCATTATTAAAACCTCTCTGATATGAAACTATATTAAACTCAACCCCTGTAGCAGCCAGTGTTTTTCTTTGAAAAGAACAGCCTACGTGACTTGCTCTGAATTCTTTTAAATCGGCCAACTACGAAGTCATAAGGAGCCACATTAACAGCGCAAACCAAAGAAGTTGACAAACAGCTTTGTTCTAATTTCCCTAAACTTACCTAATTGAGTTTTAATTAAGAGTCATAGAAAGTGTTTTTATGAAGCGTCCACATATACAAAGGGCTGAAGAGTTGTTCCATCTTCCAGAAGAAATCAGTCACAGCTCTGATCAGTTACAGCTCTGATCGGCAATGACATACGACCACTAATGGTAGAACAACTAGAAATGAGTCTGTGGATATTAAGCCTTATTTTCTACAAAGTCTCCAAACACAACAGTCTAAGTATCTGGATTCTGGTTGGCACAATAGGCAAAGCCACTCATCTTCTCCGGGATTCAGTTCCTCCATCTGAAAGCAGATTTTGCTGGATGATCTCTGAGGTCCCTTCCAGTTCTGAAGCATGATAGTTTCAAGTTTAAAATTACACACATTATATCAAATGGGCTGTTATTGCATAGAGCTTATTTGTCATCTTATCCACACTAAATTACAGTTGCAGGGGGAAAAAATTTCATTCCCTGCAATTCACATACATCCACAAACACATTCATAATATGGCTGGTGATTTCAGATTTATCCCAAGATATTATCTCGGCAGTAAAGTATTTTCCCCATTACAGATAAATTATAAACCAGCTGAAACCTCTAAGGTTACAGGGCCTTCTTGAATCAATTTCTATTTGCACCCCCACCACCACCCACCCAGCATGTACTTCCTGAGAGATGCTCCGTCATCTCCACTCCCAAGTCCACGGAATGGTTTCATCACCTAGACATTCCTCAGGCAGGCCTGTGAGATCCAGGTTTGAATAAGACTGGCTACCCAACCTCCTCAGTTCCAAGTAGGCACTTACAAATGTCCAGCAGAATAAATCTCTCTCTTTGCCAGGTGATCATTACCAGGATGGACAACTTCAGAGTAAACATAAGACAATGGTCATCATCATTATTCTGATGGGTTGGCACAAATTACTATCAGGAGAGCTTCCAGGAGCCAGAGACAATTAAAGTCTGAGTTCGGAGAAGCTGCCCCCAACATCAAGCATTGCTGATTAGAATGATCTGGAAGTAAATATGTTTCAGCAAATTGGCCCAAGACTTCAAGGAGGAAGCTTGGCCACGGGATGCGTTCTGGCCTGACCTGTTTGGGGAGGTGCAGGTTCTGGCCAGGCCCAGCCATGAACCCCCCTGGATGGACCGGGTTCCAACGGTTTGACTGCAAAGCCTCTGCAGTCCCTTCTGGTTCTAAAACTCTGTATTGAATCTTTCACTGGGACCCTCTGCTACGTGCTCCCAGGTTACCTGCTCATCTGTTTGGTGTACTAACATCCACTTACCATTTTCTCTCTCGCGCGCGCTCTCTCCAAATAAGCTGAAAGCACCACAATGCCAGAGATGTTTTGTCCACAGCAGCCCCCAAATCCAGGGTGGAATTTTAGAGCACAGCCAGCACATGCTCACCGAGCAGGTGATCTGGGATCGGGTGATCTGGGATCGGGTGATCTGGGATTCAACCCGAGCAGTCTGGCTTCAGAGCCCAAAGTCTTAACCACCATAGTGCACTGTCTCTCGTGAACACCCCGGAGTCTGATGTAGGGATGGATGAATAATGAAAAATGCCTCTTTCCTTCCAAAACGCTTGAACCACACCCCTGATGTTTCTAACATCATAATCACCCTATTTCCAGAACTCCGGCCACACGTTTCCTGTGCTTTTATTACCTGTGGATGTTGGGTCCAATTGCAGAAACCACCTGGATGTGTCTCCACTTTTTAAAAACTTTACAAATTCTCATTTAAAAAAAAAAAAAGAAGGTAACCATCTCAGTAGGTTTATGGCAACAGCTAAGGTAAGGGCATGTGGAAAAGACATAGAGCTGGAGGGAGAGGTGAGAAGTCCAAGAAGAGGGAAAGGAGAGACCAGCACAAGGGCAGGTGACTGAGCCGCAAAGATCGGCGCTGCGGTGTCTGATCCAGCTGTGCTGCGTCTGATCCAGCTGTCATTCCACCAGGAGTCATGGAAAGCAGGATGCGAGAGGGGCGGGGAGGGGAGGACGGGGGTAAGAGGTCACGCCTGGCAGGCAACACACACACCTGGGCTGCGGAGTCAGAGTGCTTGAGTTTCCATCCCGGCTCCGCCCCGGGAAACCTCGATGCCCTCGCTATGACCCAGCGTCTCCACCTGACACACTGGAGTGACAGGGGCTGTTGTGAGGATTCAAGGAGGTCAAGTTCACAAGGACTTAATACAGGGCCTGACACCCAGAAGGCCCTTTGGGGGGGGGGGGGGGGTCAGGTGATTTGGACAGAGACTTGTGAGAAATGAAGCTTCAGGATATCATTAAGATCAACAAAATTCTTTGGCACCCTGGCAACTATGCTTGTCGGGATGAGTAAAATGTACTTGCAAGGAATCTAAAGGCAAAAAAATCAAAGGAGTCCAGGGAAATAGGCCAGAATCTACCCCCCATGCCCAGCAGCCCCCAGCGGGGGGGAAAAAGATGGGAGAAAATATATCCAGCAGCAGAGCAGTCCATTCTCTCCTAATCCTATCTGCTCCTTCGGAAGCAGTATCAATGTTTATCACATGGACAAACATTACACCCCACACACGTTACCCCACATCCTAAATCACACGAGTGCGAGTATTTTTCAGAGGGAGTTGGGAGCAAGAAATTAAATGTGAAGCGCAGGCTCTTTCATGAGTGTTTCAGTACACTAGTCTGTCTTCGGGAAGGCAGAACATTTATTAAAGCTGCCCACTCATGGGCTCAGTAGCTGACACGGCTCCTCTCTCTCCATCCCACGTGCGCGGGAGGACCGCGCTCTGGGCTGCGCTCTTCCCCACGCGGCCCAGCCTCTCGGAGGCTCAGCACCGAGGGCTGGGGCGCCTCCCAAACAGCCTCGGCGGCTGCAAATCTCACCCCTGCGAAGGAGGCAGCGAGCAGCCAATCTGGTCACCGCAGATCCTACCCTTTTCAAAAGAAGAACGGGACGTTCATTCTGCAGTTTAAGACTCTTTTAAACCTGTGTATTCAGCGGCTCAACACGGTCGGGAAAGGTAAATGTCACCTTCATGAAGGATCTGTGCAGCGGGCTCGCCCTGAAAAGGAGGATTCCAGCATCCTACAGAGCTGAAGATATTTTCAGCATGATGTATAGATTATATACATATATATATATATATATATTTCCAAGCATCATGGCTGTTATTCTTCATGTCCGGAGAGCTGGGTTCTAGTTCTACCTCTGCCTAACTGGCTATGGCTGGCGGCTTAGTCTCTCGTGGGGAGCCTGAGTTTCATTGTTTGTCATCGCAGTGAACGCCTGCCTTAACTAATTCTGCAAGGAAAAAAGAAGACGGTGGATGTGCTCACACTCTGAAAAAATAAAATTGAAATTTCTGATACTATGTTAGTGTCCATTGGAGCTGATACAATGTAATGAGCAATTAATGGACTCAAAGGAAGCTAAAATCCAGACCTGACAAAGAGCTTCTAACAGAGAGTCAGACAGAGTCCAGGCAGGAGTGCTGAATTCTACAAGGAAATGAAAACAGGACAGTGAGGAAGAGAGACATTGGGGGGGGGGGGGGGGGGCAGGGCTCCGAGCAGTTTTCATGGACCAGGTGCAATCTGAGCTGGACCATGAAGGACAGCTCTAAGCAAAGCGAGCATTTATGGAACCCTCGTTTCTTAGGGCTTTACTTGAATATTTCATATAACGCTCCTCCAAAGTCTACAAAGTACATATCATTCTAATCTTCATTCGTTGCCAAAGATCCCACTGGCAACCTGACTGTAGGGCATCCCCCCATCACCACTGCACCGCAGGACTCAAAGGTGCAGATGAGAGGCAGTGGAGCAACATGGTGACGAGCGAGTCAGGAGAAAATAAAATGGGCTCATGAGAAACTGAAGAAAATCTAAACCGATGGAGGTATATGCCATATTCACAGGCTGAAAGACTCAATATTATTAAGATATTGCTTCTCCCCCAATTAACCTATATATTCACTACAATCCCAATAGTAATTCCACCGGCTTTCTGTAGGAAAGGATAAGCCAATTCTAAAAATGTATAAGAAATTTAAGAACCTAGAACAGCCCAAGCTATCTTGATAAAGAGGAGCGACGTCGGGGGACTGACACTATTCGACTTCGAGACATAATAAAGCTACAGTAATTAACAGTGTCACTGACAGACAAGCAGATCAATGGAGCAGAACAGAGAGCCCAGAAACAGACCTGCAATTTTACGATCATTTGATCTTTGACAAAGGAACCGATGCAATCCAGTGGCGGAAAAGCCAGCCTCTTCCACAAATGGGACTAGAACATCCACATGGAGAAAAACTCCTACTTCACACCATACACAAAAATTCATTCATGATAGGTCACAGGCCTACAGGTAAATGCTTAAACTATAACGTTTCGGGCGGGGAGAGTAAGAAAATAACCTCACTTAGGAGTAGGTAAAGATTTCTTAACTGTAGAATCCAGCTGACGGGTATTTGGGTATCTACTATATAGTTCTTTCAAATGAAAGAAAATGAGCTCACGGAATTGGGTGTTAATATACAGTAGCCAAAAATACCAATTATAATAAATACTCTACTTGTAATGCATCATTGGGATTTTCAAGTTGGTGCATTTTAAGGGCCTATCCGTGAATGAATTCCCTGCACCTCTGATCTTCTGGCGCATCAAAGGTGATGCGCCACTTTCCCTCTGCACCTAACAACCTAATATTCCCTGTATTACCAGGTGAGTAAATGTCAGGGGTCAAGGCCTCGGCAAAGTTTCACAAAGTACAACGTGGTCTCTCTGTGGAAGAGCAGAGACGGAACTAAATCGTGAACAGCGGCCTCTTCGTGGATCAGAAGACTTTATGTTGTTAAAACAGAAATACTCTCCAAACAGATACACATATTCCACACAACCCTAGGAAAACTGCGGCTTTCTTTGCAGAAATTAGCAAGCTGATCCTCAGACTCACGGGCCATCTCAAGGGGTTCTGAAGCAGCCAAACCTATCTCGAAAAAGAATGAAGTTGGAGGACTCACACTTTCTGATTTCAAAACTTATTACAAAGCTAGTAACCAAGACAGGGAGGTGCGGGTATAAAGGACAGGCATGCAGGACAAAGGACTGGAACTCAGAGCCCGAAGCAAACCCTCACAGTTACGGTTAACTGAACTGCGATGAGACAGTTCAGTAGGAAAAAAATAATCTTTTCAACTAATGATGCTGGGACAGCTGAGTATCTACACGCAAAAAAAAATTAAAATAGACCCTTATCTCATACTATATACACAATTAAATCAAGTGGATTAAAGAGCTAGAACTATAAAAGTCTTAGGAGATAACAAGATATAAATCTTGGCGACTTTCGATTAGGCAATAGTTTCTTAATTATGACATCAAAAGCACAAGCAATGAGGAAAAAATAGATGAACTGGACATAATCAAAAAAATTTTTTTTAAAGTTTATGCTTCAAAGGGCGCCATCAAGAAAGTGAAAACATAACCCCACAGAATTATATAAAATAATTGCCAATCATACGTCTGATAAGGCCCTTGTACCCGAACTATATATAAAGAACTATTACAAACTAAAACTTAAATAGACATATACCCAATGATGGATCTGGAGATGATTTATGCTCAGTGAAATAAACCAGTCAGAGAAAGGCAAAGACCGTATGATCTCACTTATATGTGGCATCGAATGAGCAAAATAAACTGAAAAACAAAAACAAAACGGAGGTATGGGTACATGAAACAGGCTGACAGCTGTCAGAGGGGAGGCGGGTAGGGGGACTGGATGCAAGAAGGGGAAGGGATTAGCCAAAAAACATGGATACGTAACAGAGACACAGACAAGAGCGTGGTGAGAGCCAGAGGGAAAGGGGGGGAGGGGGAGGAGGAGGGGGGCAAAGGGGGGAGAAATGAGAACAGAAAGAGACTTTTCTTGGGGTGATGGGTACACGAGGCAGTGTGCAGGTGATGTGTTACTGAGTTTTTTGAAAGCGAAGAGCAGATGGCACACAGCATCCTCACCGCCACACCCAGCCACACGTGGCTACCGAGCACTTGGACGTGGTGAGTCTGAATTAAGATCTGCTTTAAGTGTAAAACAGACGTAGGATTTCAAAGGCTTGGTTAGTGAGAAAAGTAACATCTCTCGTTAATAACAGTTCCTATCGAGGTACATGCTGAAGTGATATTATGGATAAGTTAAGTGAAATTAAATGCTATTAAAATCAATTTCACCTGAGCTCTGTAATTTTTTGAAGGTGGTACCAGAAAATTTAAATATGCGGCTCATATTCTATTTCTACTGTGCAGCACTGGTTTTGAATCTGAAATATAAATAAATCATCAAAATTTTCCTGATCCCCAGTGTTTTGGGGGGATTATTTCATGCAGACTTCTAAGTGGTAATTAGCTCTGAAGTCCACTCAGCAGTTATAAAATGCCTGCTGCTCGGCAATTACAAAGGCACAAAAGGTTCCTTGTGGGCTGCCCTCTGCCAACTGGCCCCTTGGACTAGAGTTAAAGATGCTCAGTGTGGCCTTTTAAACATTGGCGTGCCCGAGTCTTCACAAAGCACAAACGTTTCCCAAATAAGGCAGGCCCAGAAAGCTTCCTCTGCGCTCTGTAAGAATTGCCATCAAAAGGTTGCCTTTCGAAAATGATTAAAGATGGGACTGAAATGACAGACCACTGTTCAGAGAATGGAAATGTCCTCTCAAAGGGGTTTTATCTGCAAGAGGCTTTGCGCGTCCTCTGGGGGGGTCTCCCCCTTCGCCCCGCCCTGGTGGGCCCTGAACTGTTTGCAGAGCTTCTTGCTCTCTGCCCTGGGCCCCTCTTTGACCCACAGGTCCAGGGCATTAGGACAGGCCCGTGAGGCAGAGGCAGGCTCTAAACGTTGGCTCTGCTGAAACCTTATAAAACTACCCAGAGATACATCTGTGCCTCAGCAGAGGGGATGGAAAGGGACCCGAGATGTGGCAGAATCTGCAGATACAGATGCTGTCAGAGAGCCCGCCGCGGCCCCACAGCGCTGTGACCCTGGCCACGCTCCTTCACCTCCAAACCGCCTTCTCACCCCCGAGGCCGGAGGTGAAGGCCCCGCTGACTCAGTTCTCTGGGCACCGGCTGGGTAAAGGAGGAGCGACCAGGCCCCCCGAACGTACACTGAGCTGTGCTCTCACCTCCCTCCCCGCCACAACGCTCCTCGGGGCTGCGTGCCCTGGGAACAGAAGGTTAGCGTGGGTTTTTCTGTTTGTTTGCGTTAAAAAAACATACGGCCAGGCCCATGTGGCTCCGCTGGTCGGAGCGTCGCCCCGTCACCGGAAGGTTTCAGGTGCGGTTCCCCAGCAGGGCGCACGCCGAGGCTGCGGGTCCGGTCCCTGGTGGGGGCGCGTTAGGGAGGCAGCCAACGGGTGTTTCTCTCTCACATCCAAGTCTCTCTCTCTCCCCTTCTCCTTTCTTCTCGCTCAAAAATCAATCAAAGCATGCCCTCCCGTGAGGATTAAAAAACAAAGCTCATAATGATTTTTAAAAAGACACAGGAACTAGAATCCTGCCTCTTCGACTGAGACACTCTTAAATTCCTGCACCTGCTTCTGTTCAGGATCCCCTGTAGCAGAAGGCGGTTCCACTGGCCTAACGGCCTCCGTTCTGTGCATGACAATAGAAGAGACAAAAACCTCTCCGGGTCCTTCACCTCCTCCGGGTGGCACCGGGGTAGAAGCGGGAAACACGAGGCTCCGTGCCGCGCCCTGTCGCATCTGAGCCGCGGCTCCTCCCTGCCATGCCTGGGGACAGCAGGCCCGGCCCCAGCCTGCCCGGGCCCCGAGGGCGGCCGGGGCGCCGCACACACGCGAAGACCAGTGCGCCACAGTCCCTGCCTTCCAGGGTGTTCCTCGGTAAGTGCCTAGCGAGCGATTCCAAAGGCTTGGGACAAAGTGTGCCGTCAAGAACAAAGCTCATTTCTGGAGCGGGCTGGTGGCTTGAGACGTCTTCAAATTGCAGCAGTTGTTACAAAATGTACCTGACTTACAGTTTCCAGAGAACGGGCTGTCACACGGCTATTTCGAGACGGGCCGTTTCTGGGCCGGGTAATCAAAGCCGCCACTTTCCATCCCCCCCCGCCCCTCTCATCACCCGCAGGCCGGGCAGTCGGTGAGCATTCGGCTGCCTTGGAAAGGCCTGGATGGTAGGATTTAGAAAGTAAAGGGAATTACGACGGAAATGTCACTGCAGGCCACCAAACGTCTGGAGGCCTCCGATGAAGAGATTTAAAGGCGCCTCCATCACCTCCTGGCCAGAGGCTGCTAAGAAGCCAGGATGGCTCCACAGGATGGCCAAGGCACCGCCCTTCTCTGTCTCCGGCAATGGTGGGGACAATAACGGCCCCCCCGAGATGTCCACGTTCCAATCCCCGGAACCTAAGGCCGTGTTACCTTCCACACCAAAAGGGACTCTTGCAGGTGTAATTAAGCGGGGGGACACACAGAACATCTCTGCATGAATGGAGCCCCTTAGTGTTCTTCGAGGAAGCCGGAAGGTGGGGCAGGGCTAGATTACAGATTGGGGACGGCTGTGAATACTATGTTAAGGGGAGTTTGGGTTTTATTTCCTATTTTCAAAACATATTCTTTTTACATAATTTAAATGCATTCTATGGGGATCCATGAAGATGTCTGAGCATGTTAGTAAAATGTACACAGCTGTGCTTTAAGGGGATTCCTGAAGGAGGTACAGGGATAGGCAATAGCCCATGGTCCCTGAGAAGGTGACCAGACAGACACAAAACCTGTCCCTCCCTCGTGACTGTTCCCCGGAGTCAGTGAGGTATGAGGACTACGCCTAGATTCCCAGCCCAGCTCTTTCACTAGCCGGCTCTGCAACATGGGCCAAGTGGCTGAAACTTCCTGAACCTCAGTCCCCTCGTGTCTTAAATGATGAGGTTGAACTAAGTAATTACTAAAACCACGTCTACCTCTATAACATTATGATTCGGTTATAAACTCCTGCACACCCCACGAAACATGCCTGTGTTATCATACGAAACACGGAGACAACCAGTCCTAAGATCACGTAGATGTCCTTATGGATTCAAATGATGTCATTTATATAAAGTATTTTTTGCAATGCCCATGTGTTAGGTACATCCAAGGGCACGCTTCTGGTTGTAAACGTCTCCTCGATGAAATAATTCGTTCCTTTCCCAGTCTCAGGAAGTATTCCCCATTTCCCTTTCCAAATTCTAGAGCTTCATCTCAACTCAAAACACCTGCCAACCTTTTCTCAACTCACCTGCTTAGCGAAGAAAAATAATCTGCTGGAATATACCCATAAATTTAAATTCTAACTACAGTATAAAAGCTAATGCTCTGTAGCAGACATTATTTCACGTTTCCACAACACCTACATCAAGGCCTGGGCACACAAGCGTGTTTAAAACAAACTCAACCAAGTTGTGAATCAGCTGCGCCTCCTTCTGCAGACGGGACAGGAGCTGAAGGAGTCCCTTAAACTGTGGCCGTGTCTACAGCGCACGAGTAGATGCTATTCCCGGGGTCCTATCGGGACTCCACAAGGAGAGGACAGCCAAGGAGGAGAGGGGAGGCCAACCCCTCTCTTTCCTCAACTTTGTCTTCACGCCAACAAATATCTGACCATTCAAGCTGGTGGGAGGCCCAGGTAAGCATGTTGCTCTTTGATGTCAAACTATCCGAACCTGCTGTTGGACTCTGGAAACTGTTCGAATAAATAGATTCCCTACGACTCAGAAATAACGTGAGCAAAAAACACCAGCGACTTCACCGTCCCGGGGAGTATACATTACAGAGTCTAATTTGGCGGCCCTCCAGGATCTTGTCTTAAAGAGCTGCTGGGTGATTTAAAGAGATGGGTGTTTCAGTGCGGCGACTCCTCTTTAAACATACACCATTTGAATGGATCCATTTGTTGCAAATATCAAGGCACTGTATTGAAAATTTCATATCTAAAAAAAAAAGTTCTCTGCCATTTTTCTCGGAACCTTTCAAGATACTTAAATGATTCCTAATTTAAAAAAAAAAAAAAAATACTAATCCTGGTGTTTAATGATGATAAAGGACTTGTCTATTTTTGTAACAAATCACCAGAGCAAAAAGCTATTATGGAGTAATTAAATACCACGTTCGGCATAGATACGGAGAAAGGAAGAATTGCAAATTACATTTTACAGCTTGTTCTGAAGTTTTCTGAAGTGGAACACATTTAATCATTCAACTCCTTAAAGGTGTTAAAAAGTCATCAGGAGCCCTTATGGGACAATCTTCAATTCCGAAACCCCAAAGCCTCAGATCTTCCCAAGGCCTCCAGCGGAGGGGTGCCCCCAGTCCCCAGTCCGAGACCCCATCTTTGGCAAGCCCATTCAGAGGTAACTAACTGCTGGAGCCCACTTTTCCTGTGTTTTCCTCTGGCGGGGGATGGGGGAGGGAGGCCGCACAGAGATCTCTGGCCTTTAATTAAATGTAGTTTGCTAGTTCTGGCCAAAGAACAACTTACTTGAAGTTCAGGCTGAACCCAGGAATCTAAGAAACCATCTTCAGTTCATTCATGTTCTATTTAAAAGGTACGATTCTTTTTAATCGAATTAGCTTTCCGAGTACACCGGGCGGTGTGTAAGCAGGTGAAGCGATAAGACTCCGTGCCTTAGGGGGTTCCCGGGACTCACTCCGGCCCCTCCGAGCAGCCCCGCTACCCAAGCCCCCTCCAAGGCCATCTGTCCTGCCCAGTGGCTTCCTCTTTGAAAACTGAAGGATCTAAGTACTGTGCCTGGTTTCCTTGAACAAACATACTTGACTTTTCTCACTTCTCCCCAGCACGCGTTATAGATAAAAGGGGGGAATAATGATTTTCCTTAAGCCTCCCTAACGTGGCTTTGGGGACGAGTCCGTCCTTTGCTCTAATCGATGCTCCTCACCGGGGACGGTGGGAACAGGAGCTGCAGATCGGTTCCCTTTTGGGCACGGCTTCTCTTGTCTTTCTTCAGCCCCCAGTTGAAGGAGCATTTTAAATCACCCTGCTCTTTAGGAGAAGGGAAAACTGCACTCGTATTTACGATCCTGACAAGTGCAGGCTTTTGGTCCTAAACCAGAACAGAGCTGGTTACCCACTTTTATTTATTTATTTATTTATTTTTGGTTAATCTTCACTCGAGGATATTTTTTCCACTGCTTCTTAGAGAGAGTGGAAGGGAGGGAGGAGGTGGAGAGAGAGAGAAACAGCGATGTGAGAAAGTCACATCAACTGGTTGCCTCCTGCACGGGCCTGGACTGGGCCAGGAATCAAACCCACAACCCAGATACACACCCTTGACCAGGAATCAAACCCACAACCCAGATACATACCCTTGACCAGCAATCGAACCCACGACCCTTCCACGCGCAGGCTGGCGCTCTAACCACTGAGCAACACTGGCCAGAGCCACTGTTTTGGGGGAGGCGGGGAGGAGGGCGGGCAGGTACCTTTCGAGGGAAATGCCTACAACCAGGTCGCCTTTGTTTTGCACGTCAATGAAACTTAGCTACCAGAACCCACTGAAGTCTCATCTGGCCAGGGTCAAACCTACTTTTAACTGAAACATCATCTTGGGATCCAGTGAAATGAAGAAACGAGCATAAAGAAGATGCTAGCTCCAGCTGGTGTGGGGACATGGGGGCTGGAATCCTAAAACTGAGCCAGCCTTTCCACCTGGGAGGCGTGTTTCCGAATCCTGCCTTTGCCAGGACACGCAGAACTGGGAACAATACCCCTCCAGCAGAGAAAGGGCCTGGGGTGGAAAAATTTCCCTCCAGTCCCCAAAAGGAAGCTGCCAGCACCTTCTCAGGCATAAAAGGAGAAAAGTGCATAGCGTTTCATATTTATAAAATTACCAAGTAAGGGCAAATCACTACGAAAACAAGCTAAATTAATATGGTTCCTCCTTCCAGGAGGCAGGTGATCTGAGAAAAAGCAGACCCAGAGGAAAAAAAATGATTAAAAGCAGGCAACTGATGAAAACTACTAAATAAGTCCCCACTCTATACACAAATTAAACATACACTATGCGTATCCCATATGAGGAAGGAGCAGCTGTTAGAATTAAATAACATTTATTTAATCAAGAAAGGAGCTGAAAGAGAAAAATGAAGGCACAGTCTAGTCACCCCGTCTATGAGGCTCCCTGTCTTCCAAAAAACTTAAGGTACAACTTCATCTGTGCTCCAGAACAAGTTACACCTCCCCCACCCCACCCCCAGCCACCACATGGGCCATATCCTGTGATTATGTGTCTTCTCCCCTAAAAAGAAAAAGTTTATTTCTGTGCAATTATGTTTCAACATTACCTGGCCCCCCAACAATGCTAGTAAAAATATAACTTCAGTGCTTATTTTCAGCCAGGCATTGGGACAAGAACTTGAAGCGCATTATCTCATTTAATCATCACAACAAAGTTACAAAGCTAAACATATTATAAGATGCAATATATTTATATACAGATCAAAACATTAAAACACAAAAAACGTTCAGTGATGTCTCCCTCCCACTTTGTCTGAATTCTCACACCCCCTGCACATGTGACATTATTAGTGTCATATGTATCCATCCAGAGTTTATGTATTTATAAGGCCTCGTGTTTTATACAAAAGTAGTATATAATACAAATTGCTTTACACTTTGAAATTTTTACTTATTTTGGAGATCTATACTTTTTTACCGCTATGTAATATTCCATTCTGGTTACACCATAAAATATTTAACTACACCTCTACTGATGGACGCTTCCATTATCATATCTTATAGATGAGAACACTGAGGCTCAGAGAGGTTAAGTGAGTTGTCCAAAGTCACACAGCTGGCAGAGGAAGGACTCAAGCTGAAGTTCATTAAATTCGAACCTAAGCTCTTACACAATTTCCTGTATTTCCTGTCTGGCACAACACCTGATATTAGCAGGTGCTCAGTAAATACTTGTTGAATAGATTAATGAACCAACAAACCAACAGCGAAAAAAAGTAGCAGCAGAGGAGCAGTCCTGCTCTCTCTCCCCTCCATCCTTCACGGTTATCACTGCTCTTCTTTCCCCTCCGTAGATATCTGCATCCACACGCATCCACTCCTGGGTCATCTGAGTAGTAGAAGGAGGCTTTTCAGCCACTCCTGGGCTCTCTCTGGCCCCCACACATGATTTAATCCTACACAAGCCCCTGGAATGGACCCAAGTGTCACCGCTGCCTGGCCAAAGGCCCCAAAGATCTGCTCAACGAGGTCACAAGGGAGCGTGGAAAGAGAGTTCCTGGGGGCTAACACCTGTGCAGAGATGCCAGGATGTCCCAGGGACACATGTGAGCGACACTGCGGCTTAGACGCCAGCTTCCACACCTTTCTCCAGGGCTTTGCAGCCGGTTCTCCTCCACAACGCAGACGCGCTGAAACCCTTCAGCTCCTAAAAGTGCCTGAAAGCTGACGCATGCAGCTCCGTTTTCACACTGTTGTGCACACGGCTCAGCCGTCCAGTAAATTTAACCCCAGGATTATATACAACATTAAGTGCATTCGCACACAGCTGATGTCCGCGCGGGGCCCGCTGCGAACAGCTGCGGGAAGTGCGCGTGGGACGGCAGGAAGGCTGTGTCTCCACCGTCCCGGCCCCGGGGACGCTGGCCTGGAGGCAACCTCCCCGCGACCCCGCCGGCTATCCCGATGGTTTCCTTCTCCTGCCACGTGAGTGTTAGGAGAACACAGCAAACTGTCACCTGCTTTCAGCCCTCCAGGCCCTCCGAGGACGCGAACAGCTGTCTTCGAAAGGCCCCGCCTTAAAATCACCCCGAATGTGACACGCCATTCCCTGTCTGTATTCTCGGTGTATATTCCACATACACGTGCGATTTCTGGAAAGTGGGCGATCGCAAGGGAAAACGTGGGAAGATGCACCCCGTCTTTCCGCTGACACTCCGCTGCGGAGTTTGATACTAAGAGATATTTATTTAACAAGAGCTCAGAATTGCAACTTAATTGGTTGTAATCGGCTCAATGACAGAATAACATCCTCTACAATTATTCTAATCTAATCCATTGAATCTAAAATCTATGGGACATTACAGATCCTTCTGAGATGGAATACTGAAAATCTCTCCCTCCACATGTAATTTCAATTATTGACATGCAAAAGAAATGGCCATTCCTTTCAAAGGCTGCAATACAGAAGGAGGTCTATCATTTTTGCCCATGTTTTCACTCGCTAGCTATAGGATCAGTGTTTGCCCCTACAGTGAGAAACTTCTAAAGCTTATGTGTTCTTTATTTTCCTCAACTGGGTTCACACTGAAACACATGGAACAGAAATCTCAAAGCAGGAACAGCATGAGCCGCGTCCAGCTGTATTAGAAGCAAACAGGAAAATCTATTTTACCAAGATGCCCAGAGAGAGATCAATCAGCCAGCCAATCAATCAACAAACAAGTTCATCTTCATTTGTGGGTTGCCATTCAAAGTATTTTTATTTATGGTTCCTACTAACACATCACGGTAATGAATTTTGTTCAAACAAAGCCTGTGTCTAACAAAACACTGTTCTGCTTCACATGCCTTGTGCTTCTCAGGTTTCCCGTAATAGTCAAAATGCAGATCACGATGGAGCAATTTCTTGACATTTTTGTTTTATAATTATTATTATCACAGAGCAATTCTAGTGGGGCTCTGCCGGATATATATCAGAGGTGAAAATCTTTTTAAAGTAAATCATTATGAAATCCCTTTCCTTTATACTGAGCTGGAAGTGCAGTGTCTAAAGGTCTTTCGGGAAAATAAATAATGGAAATTTCGTTATTGATCTCATGAAGAGGCAGTGAATCTAATGAGTTATTGTTATTTTACCCACAGCAAATATTATGTGGTCCAAAATAATAACATTCAATTAAAGAAAGAAAGCCAGATAGGATGCAAGATAAAAACATGGCTTAATAATGAGTTCCTTTCCCTACTTCCTAAACACTAATTTAGCCTGTCAAACATTTAGAATGAAATTCTTTTTTTAAAAGTTGTTTCCCACGCCACAGCAATAACTAAAATGATTACTTATCTTGTGAGAGACAAGTATTATCTTCAACAAAAGGTTCCTGATCTTCATTAAAAGATTCGTTATATTTGGTTTTTTTAATCTAATAACAATAACAAAACCTTAAGCTAATAGTCAAGTCTCCTAGGATGTATCAAAATTCCTGAATAGTTAACCTTGAGCAAAACTATTAAAGCAGTTTTGAAAGTGCTGCCCAATAGGCCCGTTAGCTTGACTCCTCGCTGCATGAGTTGAGAGTCCTCAGACCAAAGGGTCACAATGTGGCCCTCAGAGCTTGGCTAGACCCAGGAAATCAGAGTCCTTCACGGAGACACAAAGGACAGACTACTACAGCAGGTGTTCGTCTGAATTCTCCATGGTGTGTTACAGAAATGGGAGGCCATTGCATTTTTAAATCATGTATCTGGTTTACGAAGCCATTGAGAAACCCCGAGTAACTTGAGTCTTTGGAAGCAGCTGCCATAATCCTAAGGCTTCGGGACAAAGCCCCAACTGTTCTGTCACTCGGACCCAACGCACTGGCCACTTACTCCCATTGTTGTGACCAAACTGTTTGGCAACTCGGTTCTTGCTGGATGGTGAGACCTCCCAACGCCCGGCTCACTTACTCCATTCCACCCCTGCATCGCCCTTCCTGCCCTCAGATAACGCCCTCGCCACCCCCCCGGGCAGCAAAAACTAAGACACCCAATGGCGATTTCATTCTCATGAACAGTAACAAAACCGCATTTACAAAGGGGCATTTTCTAGAGATGGATTTCTCTTCAAGGGCATGAGTCCTGCCATCTCTCAAACATCAAAGCAATTAAAGGGTGAATGACTCACTTTGAACTCTGGCCCTTCGTGGTCACCTAATGCAACACTTGGGTGTAGTAAAAAAAAAAAGAGAGCCCTCAAAATAGGGGGGAAACGCCTAGAAAGGGTATGTTTATCTACCCCCACCTGCTTTTCTAACCCATTAATTAGCCCACAAGCTGCTTGCTAAAGGAGAGAGGCTAAATATGCATTTCTGCAACCTGGCATCCGATACAAATGTCTGCAGACCAAATAAATGAGTCAGGAATAAATGAATGAATACCAGCTGGCAGACAGAATGCTCCCTCTAGGCCAGTAATGACACTAAGTTTTTAATCTTCAAGACAATCCCATAGGTAGGTACATTTAAGGTCATCCCATTTTACAGATGATGGAACTGAGGCTTAAACAGGTTAAGATTTTCCAGCAAAGACTTGGGGAGTTGATATCTGACACCAAACCCTCTCCTCTGGACCTTACACACTCAATTGCTGGGATAAAGTGCTTAACAGATTAATAAAGTGACTCTCAATCTTCAAAAGCAAGTCTTTACTTAAATGCACCTATTTCACATAATGGATAAACCTACTTTCACATAATGGATAATTATGATTTCATAACACATTGGATTTCTAAAACGTGTGTTTTTGCAAAAACAGTCCTCATAGACATTGAAGCCGTGCAGAGCGTCTTCTGCCAGAAGAACTTAAAGAACTTTTTTAAAACCAACAACAGGAAGAGAAAACCAATTCACATGTCCAAGAACCTGTCACCAAGAGGTTCATGGTCCCCATGCTGGCGTCCAACTATCATGTGAGCATTTCTAATTGCCTGGAAGAGACTGAGAAAACAGAGAGGCCTTAGAGAACCAAATCTGTCAAAACAAATCTCCACCACGCAATTTCTCAGTTCTTATGGTGCCTTCATTCGGATGCAAAAATGCAGAGTCCCAGGAGGTCTCAGAAGCCTCCCAGCTGAGCGTCTGCATTGTTTCCCTTCACCACGGTCAGCGTCCTCAGCTGATCCAAGCAGCAGCTCAATGGGTATTAATACGCATCGCCACATGGCGCAGATGAGTTTGGGGACGGAATTAACATGCATTGGCCAAGGTTCCACTTTGGCAGCGAACGGAGGCTCATCAGAAGAGCAGGTACCATCTGGAATTGCTAAGATGGTCAAATTGGATGTTTCTCTAAACATGAAGGTATGGGCCAGGCTATTTGTGATTGTTAGATACAGGTGAACACTGAAGCTTCTTTGTGTGCAGGGCTTGATAGCACTGGCTAGGCTACTATGCGTTTTCTCGAGAAGCTAACTAGAAAAATCCCTCAATTCAGAAAGAAGTTTCTTCAACAGTAGGCCTAGGAAAAGCAACTGGCGCCCCAACCATTTTCTCCGAAAGGCAGCAAATAATATGCAAGGATCTGAAAAGTGGGCTCAAGTACACGATCCCTGAGCATGAGTTTTGGTCTTGAAAAACGGCTATTTCCAAAGTGGAAACTTTAAAAAAAGAAAACGCCGTCAGTCATACAACAGCTGTGTTTACACATACAAAGTGGAGTGGAAAACTGAGGCAATTACCCAGATGACTTCAATCAAAACATCCCCTCAACTAAAATATCCACAAAATTGAAGCCCTAACATGGGAATTCTTGTTTTCTGGCTTGCATTACCCAGGTCATTGCTTCACCCCTCCAGTGCTCTTCTTTAGACACAGTCTAAAACGCGCCCTATGCATTGACGGTTGAAAGTACATACTTAGGGACACAAGTGTCTGTGGTAACGATTATGTGTAGATGTCCCTCAGCACAGAATAGAGTCAAGTCTGAAGTCTTATAACCCTGCTTTGACAATGTGACTATAAATACAGATCATTCCTTTGAAACTCCACCCCTATCATAAATCACTTAAGCAGAGAACGACAATCCATATATAATTTGAAAAAAACAATCCACATACAATAAACTATGCCTTCAAAACTGCCCTATTTTGATCCTTTCATTATTTGAAGAGAGGAGGCATGCATGAAAACAGTTTTTCATAACAAAAACCTTTCAAAAATGGCCCCCTTTAGCTTCGCCAATCACATTTACATCAAATATATTTTCTTAAATCAAGTAAACAACCTCCCTTCTAAATATCACTTCTCGCCTTGATTTTTAAACAACCTATTTTACCCACCCCTCCAAGAAAACAATTTCCATCATTTGTTGTATGACATTTTAAATCTTACTACATTGATACTCCCCCCAAATTTAACTTACTTTGAAATATATTTTCCAACTGCAGAATATATTCAAACATTTGTATCACAAAGCAGAAGAAGAGAATGTCACTGACTCAAATTCAGTCCCAACTATAAGTTCATTTTAATTAAAGATAATGTGATAAGCACACATGCTGAGAGGAATGAATGGGGGAGAGCACCATAAAAAGTTACCTTTTGCAGAGTAATTAAAAATGCAAGAAGAATTCAGTAAGCCAGGGAGGCTCTTGGAACCTTCTGTTTGAATCCTTTTATCTAAGACCCTGGTTAAAATTTGGTGCTTCTCATTTCTGATCAATAGAATAATCTATTGATCAGTTATATAACTACCCCACTCCCAAAAAAGAAAAAAAAGAGAAAATACTAAATGCAATGCATACAAAAATAAAAATGAAAGCAAGAAAAAAATGTGTCACATGCTAATAAGGCAATGATTTTCAACTTGGGCAGTACATGCAGTATCTTCTGAGGGTGGGGTCCAGGTATCTGGACCGAGAGTTCCCAGGTGATTCCAATGTGCCGATCATCTTGAGGACCACTGTAACAGGGACTTGAAAGAGCAGTCGCTATGGTCACAGACCCCTGTCCACAAAATTTGCAAAAACCTCACTGCATGAAACCAACAGCCAATAAGGTCCAGAACTTGAAAAGAGAGGCTCAGAGTATCTTCATTCACTGGTCTGAGGACAAGACACAGAAGGAAGCTTGAATCTTGTAGGAGTGTGGAGTCCCAAGGACATTCTTATCATGGAACTCACTTAAAAATGGCCCATAAACCACTAAAACCCGCAAGGCCCAGCCAAGCAAAGAGAGATTCTTCAAGACCCCTCCCATCATCTTGAATGTGATTTCTGAAGTTTTTTTAAAAAGGAGGCAACTTTTGCAGGGGCTCTTTGTTATTAAAAACTCTGTTTTCATGAATACCTTCTCTCCTTAAATAATAAAATAAGCAATGTAGGACAGTTTTAAGGACATGTTTTATTGTAGATGGATTCGTTTGGGGGGAACAAATTGTCATTATCGGCTTAAGTAACATTTTATAGAGGGTAGAGTTTAAAAGGCATGATCTCTGGTTTTAATCAGATTTTCAAAACAGGGTTCCAAAACTTCAGAACTGAGTCTGGTCTATGCTGAGTTACACAGCCTTCAAAACCTTATGTGGGACTCCTAGGGAAAGTCATTGTCACTAAACATGAACTTAAGGTTGAAATATTAAAACATAACAACAAAATAAAGTCAGGATGGAATTTGCAGGAACAAGAAATGGGAGAATGAGATGACAGATCAATCTGAAAGGAGGCTTAAAAAATATGTTCAGTGAGATAGAGGAGCAAATGAAAACCACAAAAACGCATCTTATTAAAAACATTTTAAATATATATACACACATATATAAATTCTAAAATAAAAATATACAGCTGTTGAAATAAGTAACTCAACAGATGGGTTCAATGAAACACAAGAAGAAAGAGTTAATGACTAGGAAGACAGACCAAAAGACCTGATCCAGAACACATCTCAGAGAAATAGAGAAATAAAATATATGAATATAAAGTTCTGAGGTCTGGAGGAAAGAATAAGTGCTCTGTCTTCTATTAGAAGTTCAAAAGGAAGATAACATTGGGAGAAAAGTATCAGAAGAGATCATCACTGAATTTTGCAGAACTAAACAAAGACATAATTATTCAGATACAAAAAAGAATCATACCTAATACCAAACAGAAGAAATTAAAAACAAATCACAGCTAAATATCAGTGAATTAAAAGCAACAGGGAACTCTTAAACTCTTGGAAATAAATTAAAATAAAAAATAGCTCAAAGAAACAATAATTAGACTGACAACAGACTTCACATCAGCAACACCAGATGCCAACTGGTAGTGGAATAATAGTATAGAAGCATTAAAAGAAAATAATCACCAAACTAGAATATTATACCCAAGTAAACTACTCAAGGATGAAGACAAAGACATTTTCAACATAAAAAAAGATGCTGTGAAACACACATCTGATAAAGGATTTATATAAAAAATATACAGAACTCTTAAAACTGAACACTAAGAAAACAAAAACCTGATTTTTAAAATGAGTAAAAGGTCTGAACAGACATCTCACCAAAGAAGATACACAGATGGCAAATAAACATATGAAAAGATGTTCAACCTCATATGCCATTAGGGAATCATACATTAAAATAAAACAACTATGACATACCATTATATAGACACCTTAGAATGGCTAAAATCCAAAAACCTGACAATACTAAATGCTGACAAAGGTGCAGAGCAACAGAAACTCTCATGAATTACTAGTGGGAATGCAAAATGGTGCAGACACTTTGGAAGACACTTTGACAATTTTTACAAAACTAAACACAGACCTAAAAATACAATCTAGTAATCACACTCCTAGGTATTTACCCAAAATGATTTTTAAAATGTTTATCGACACCTAAAACCTGAACACAGATGTTTATAGCAGCTTTATTCATAATCTCCAAAAAATGAAAACAACCTAAACTTAAAAGAAGATGCCAGTAGGTGAATGGATAAACAAACTGTGCTACATCCAGACAATGGAATGTTATTCAGTGATTAAAAAAAAAAAAAAAAAAAAAATTTAAAAAAATGAACTACCAAGTCACAAAAAGACATAGAGGAACCATAAGTGAAATTACTAAGTGAAAGAAGCCAATCTGGAAGCCTATATGATTCCAACTATATGACATTCTGGAAAAGGCAAAACTACGAAGGCAGTAAAAAGATCAGTGGCTGCCAAAGGCTCAGGGTAAGGGGGGAGATGAACAGGTGGAGCACAGCGGAGTGTTGGAGAGGTGAAACTATTCCGTATGATACTGCAATGGTGGATACATGACATTAAACTTGTCAAAAACCATAGAACTATATAAAATCAAGAGAGACCAGGCCAGTAAGGTTACATCTGGACTTTAGTTAATAGTAATGTATCAATATTGGCTCATTAATTGTAACAAATGCCCCACACTAATACAAGATGTTAAATTAGGTGAAACTGTGGGGGAGGAAGGCATATAGAAACTCTGTACTAACTGCTCAATTTTCCTGTAGATCTAAACTGTTCTAAAAGCAGAGTCTATGAATTAGAAAAAAATGAAAAGAAAAAAAAAAGGACAGTAACTAAAGGATACTCAAACCCAGAGGGTTAGCAAAGAAACTGGTTAAATATGTTAGTAAATTGAAAGATGTAGTGACTACTTGAAAACAAAATCTAGCTTTGAAGTTTTCAAAAAACAAGGTAAAACTGTGTGTCCCCATGTATGGTAAGTGAATTATATCTCAATAAAGCTGTTACCAAAAAAATATGCATGGCCCCTAACTCAGTAGTTCTGTTTCTAAATATAAATTCCAACACACAGGCACAGATCTCAGGTCTTGAACTTTTTCCTTCCAGAATGTGGCCCAGGTGGGGTGAAGGGGAAAGGGGATCACAGCCAGAAACCAGGAGGGCCCTGGGCTTTGTCTTTCTCTCGCTGCAAATCTGGAGGCAAGTCACTTACAGTCTCTCTAGACCTGAGCTCCACCTAAACATGCCAGGCTTGCTCCCATCAGGTGGAGAGAGGAGCAGCTGTTCCTTTCCCTGGAGCCTAAAGGGCATGGAGGGGATGTGCTGCCAACAGGGGAGGGTAGATGACCGACCTTGAGATGACCTCAAATCCCCAGCTGGTACCCAGCCTCAACAATTCACATCTCACCTTCCAAAGTCTAACCAAAAGATCCCTCTGGCTCCTTCTAATCCCAAAATTCTAGGGCTCATTGCTTCAGACTGTCTTGAATCTGTATCTCTTCCTACAGCTGAAGGAAAACCAAAACAACCAAAAGCAACTGGAACTGCAAAGTTCAGAAAGCAGTTTGCCACGTGTCATTTCATGCGAGCCTGCCAATGAGTCTACGAAGTACCTAGGGTGGGTGTGAACATGACCCCAGCTCACAGTGCAGGAAACTGAGGCTGGAAGGGCTGAGGGCTGAGGGTTAGGAGCACAGGGTTGTCATCGAAAAGCAAGCGAATTAAATCCCTAGTCTGCCAGCACTTGTACTCCAGCGGCTTCTTTTTCCCAGATGGGTGCAGTTGGTCCTTCTCAAATGTGACAATGACGACAATGGGCTGAGCAAACCATGCAGGCCCCACAGTCCCTGCCACGGTGCATTCCGATGTTGAGGCGCACCGGCTGACTCCTGCCACTGAGTCCTAACCACCCCACGATGACTCTCCGGCCCCATGTCACACGGACCTTCCCCACTGCTCCCGCACCCACACGGCCTCTCCCCGTCTCTTCCGTCAACCGAGAGCCTGGAGTGGGTGGAGGGCATAAAAGACTCCACCAACCCCAATGTTCTCTGATTACTTTCCTTTGTGTTGTCTTTTATGAAAGAGGCAAATCGATAGAAAACATAAACCCATCCCTAAAAGGGAACTATCACTTGAGAATTACATTTTGAGATCATGCATTGGAAGTGCCACAGGGCAACGTCTGTCACTTGGGTCATAGTCAAACACAAAGTCTCTGGTTTAGAAACAGCTGTTATGCTGGCCTTGAATTGTAGAGTTGTGACGTGCAGCCATGGGTGCTTTCTGTGTAAGGTACACGAGTGTCCCCCCCCCCAAAAAAGCAGAGGTCATGGCCCTAAAGCCTCCTAGTGCCCCCACGACCCCCAGCATAGCTCCCTCCTGACCCCTGCTGGTAGCCTTTCCCTGTTTGCTGGCCACCCTGTTTGCAGAGCCTGCACCAGGCTTTTGCCCACCTGGGGAGGGGGGACCTTTGACGTCCACTAACAATGCACTTCAGCCAGTGCTCCGAATGGCCAGTTCTTCTTTGTCATTTAGGTCTCAGGGCAAAGTCACCTCCTCAGAGTGTCTCTCCTTTGCTGGCCTATTGGTCTGGCTTCTTCAGAGCATTTACTGCCATCAAAAACCACTTGTTTGTTTTAACTGGTTATGTCCCCTCCACTAGACTGAGTTCAGGGGTCTCGTCTGCCCTGTCCATGCCCATTTCCCCAATACCTAGCACACTGTCTAGCCCACAAAAAGTTGTCTTGGTAAATGTTTCTTGATGGGCTGAAGGAAGAACCATCCAAATATCCGTGGCAAAGCATCAGAGAGCTCGTGGCTGGTAGAAACTGGGAAGTTCCCCAGGAAATCATCTAGGTCTGGCATTCTAATATTAGAAAGATGTCAGTTTCTTGTTAAAATACAAAATAGTGCTTAGACCAGAGAAACCATCTTGCATTGGGTTGCTTTTGTTCTTGACCTAACAATCAAAAAGGCAACGAGCAGAATAGCATGGAAGGAACTAGGCCACTGGAATCGGACAAACTTGGCTGCAGTTCAGAATCTTCCAGCAACTAGCTGTATGGCCTTAAGCTAGTCACTGGGCTTCTCTGAGCTTTGGTGTCCTTTTATGTAAAAATGTGAAGAACCCCCCCCCACCCACTACCCCCCATTCTGGGCAAACACTCAGAGCTTTTGTAAGGATTAAATGAAATAACCTATGAAGGCATCTCCTATCCCACTGCTGGGCACCCAGCAGGCATTCCACAATTAGTGTTTTCACAATTGTCCTCTGGCGACCACAGCCAAACTTGACACTGACCCTGGGGCTGGGCCTTGAGTTCCTGGGGACCGTCACAGCTAAACCTTCAAGTCTGAGGAGGCTTCCCATGGAAATCTCGACCCTTACTGGCTATGCCTATATTCCTAGGGGGCAATCTTATCCCAAGAAGGGTATTTCCAAGGGCCAGCTCTTTGGTAAAGGTACCTATGACCAACCAGCTGGAATTCAAGAAGTAGTTGCCACCAAACCCCAAAGGAAGTCATTTCCAGACACAGCCCTTCTGAGAGAGGATCCAGAGGAATCTCAAACCCCGCCAACGGGGACAGGGAAGAATGGGTTGTGCTCAAGAATTCTGACCCTCACCTGACCCCATGCACAATCTAGCAGCAGTGAGCTCACTTTCTCTGCAGTGACACAGCCACCAACAGCTGTGGAATGTCACAAACAGGGCTGCTGGGTCTGAAGCTACCCCTCCTCCACCACGAGAGGGAAGAAAGCACGTTTCTGAGCCTCCATTTCTTTGTTTTGCTTATGAGGAAGAAATGTCGACAAGATATAGGATATGCCGCTCTGTTTGCCACCCAAATGCACAGAACGTAATTTTATAGGAAGCTACACCCGCTTAATTGTGATGCATTAAGTATTATGTTCATTGTTTCTGAAACTGGGTGGAAATGAATAATTTATTTCAGACAAAGGAAACTCCTGAATATGAAATGCTTCATCTTTTAAAATTACAATTTGGAAGACAAGAATGAAAAAATACCCCAAGTTAGTGAACCTTATACTGCTAATAGAAAACAATGCTTGGACTGTTTCTACTTTGTTTGCAAACATTTTTTTTTTATAAACAAAATTTAATACAACATCCTCGAGAATCATCAGGAAAGAAAAACACTAGGTTTTCACCATGCTCACAGCTGCTCAACACAGGGCCAGCACATCCAACATTAATGTTCTGAGCTGGGGGAACACCTTTCCTTTCCCCTAAAGTTTCTGGGTTCCCCTGGAATCCACCCCCCACATCCCTGCAGCCCAATCTCTGCACCTCCTTCCAGAGCTTGCTTTCTGGCATCCAAGTCCCCTGGGTCTCTTCTCCTGCCCTCCCCCTCCGAGGCACTTCACTCCACTCCGCTTTCTTCTGGTGCTCCATCACCTCCCCAGGACCAGCACAGTGCCGGGCACAGAGCAAGCTCTCAGATAATGCGACTACTGTTATTTTTAGAGAAGATGATCGATGTTTGGGACTGAATTGCATTGGTGATTGTCATTTCCTGCGTGGCTATCGGTCTCTCTCTCTCTCTCTGTCTCTCTCTCTCTCTCTCTCTCACACACACACACACACACACACACAGCAGAAGAGGCCTATATCCACTCAAGTAATCCACTGTTCCTATTTCATGCTAATGAGCTGGGAGCAGAGGAAGAAGGAATTGGGGTTATTTAAAGGGAGGAGACTGGCAGTCACTCACCTACCATTTACTGAGCATTCTCAAGTGCTCTTTCTAAGTGTTACCTCCAGGAACCTTCAGAATTGGGTGCTATTATTACCCCATTTACAGACTGAGGACCTAGAACAGAGCAACTCTGAGCCATGGCCGCACAGCTGGAATGTGGAATTCAAATCTGGGTGTGTTGAACCCCCAAGACTTGCTCTTTACCACGATTCTTCTGTATTTCACAATTTCCTGGGCCCATCAGGACCTCATCCCCTGCCCTTCCCAGGCCTCACCCCAATCTTTGGAATGAACGCAGATGGTCTGCCTGGTGGTTTGATGTAGGAGTGTGGCCTGGCTCTGGGTGTGTTCCTGCCCAAGATCAGCTGCAGACCTCTTCCCGCCCCCACCCCCACCATGTCATTAAAACAATGTCATAAACACACCCGGGCTCCAGGGCACACAGAGAGGGTTCAGTGACTCCTTAGGAGCCAGCTCTGTGGCTGCGGTAATTACTGGCTGCGTCCCAAGAGCCTCCCTCCTGCACCCTCCCTCACCAGCGTGCCCCGGGGTGAGCGGGCATCTCTTTCGATTAAGACAACTCCCCGCATTTAGAAGCTTGGGGTTCTTACTCAGACGCTCTCCTGCCAAATGTGCTGAAGAGAGTCGAAAATTTGACGGAAAAACTCCCAGGCAAGACACAAGACTGGGGAGCTAGAAGAATTAAATAGAATATAGAAACTAATAAAGAAACAAGCCATACATCGAGTCCAGTACCTGTCAGGGGACCAAAGGTCCACAGAGAGGGTGGGTAGGGCCATCCCTTCTGGCCAAGACAGCGCCGCCCTGGGGATCCACCCACACTGGCCTGAGCCACTGTCCCCAAGTCGAAAAGCAGAAGCCCATCCTGAGTCCAGAACAGGGGGCAGCACTGGGGGTGGGGGCGGGGCAGTGCAGAAAGGCAGGTGGGGAGCCACGACTGTCCACACTGCCACCGCCCGCTGACCCTCAGCAAAATGCTCGCTAATCCTCCATGCAGTCTGTGCACCTACCTCTCGTGGCCTCTCTCCTGTCACGTCCGTGTGAATGGTGCACAGCTTGGGTTCTGCAGCCCGAGCTCCTGAATGACAGTGTGCTCTTCCCATTCCTACCTGTGTGCCTGTGGACAAGTTCCTTACTTGGGCCTCAGTTTCCTGATCCATGAAACAGGGCTAAGAGTACCAACCACTCAACAAGGCTGCCACAAGTTACTACCTACGGAACACCTGGCTCATGGCTTCTCACAGCTTTTGTAGCATCGCTTTTATTTCTCTTGAGGTCTCATGGACAGTGTCCTCATTGCCAGCCGGGAATATGTTTAGGGTTTCAGCCTGGTCACTCCTTTTCCCATTCAAGTGCCACCTGCCATGTCCTAAGCACGCAAGGAAAGAACAGAGTTCCACGGAGGACCCGCCGGAACCCACTGATCTCCGGTATCTCCTTCAAGAGTGTATTTGAACTCATATAACAGGGATCGATGAAACATTTCATAAACACGGGCTTTAGGAAACCTGCCGGTCTGTTCCTGCAGAGAATGTAATCAATACTTATTTTCATACATTATTAACTGTACACAAAACGGCAACGTGCAAAGGGCAACAGAGGAGCGGCTGGCGTGGCGCTCCGGAGACCATCCAGAGGGACTGGAAGGGACGTGGCATCGGCTTGGGGGGACCAAGGAACAGCACATCAGGTCACCTGAAAGTGGAACTAAACTGTGTATTCCTTTCCTTAGCACTGCATAATGCTATTTATATGACAACACGACCAAAAAAATGGCCCCAGGCATTTTGCTCTACTTTAGGAGCCTTCCATCTCACACGGAAATGAGAAAAGATATAATCCAGAAATTGCTTCTTTGGTTAATATTTCTGCAGTTCTGCAGGGATGCATTTAATAATGTGCAGGTTCCAGATTTCAGCTGTCAATTAGGAACGCACCAGAATGCAGGGTAAATATTAAAATAATAGATATTGGCTCATATTTCAACCCCAAGGGCGCTTTGTCAAACAGTGATTTAGGTGGAAGACAGGGGAGAAGAAACTGGGAATAGGAGGGAAGGGACTCGATATCTCCTCCTTAGTAAGAGAGCCAGGTCTGTGCTTAAAATTTCATCCTGTAACAGCAGAAAGAGCACAGACTTTGGAGATGCAGGAACAAGATGTGAACCTGAACTCTTCCGCTTACCCGCTGTGCGGCCCTGAGAAAGTTACTCAGCTTCTCTGAGCTCAGGTTTCCTCCTCAGGAATCAGAGATGATTCCTAGCTTTTAGTCATGGCTGGGGACCAAAAGGAAACAATGCCCAGGAACAGGCTGCCCAGGGCAGGGCACTCAGCAGGGGCTCCCAAGGGTTTTCCTCTCCCTACACTGACCTCTCCTCAAAAGGGAGCTCAGGTTTGGAGATTACACAGCTCTGGGACTGAGGAGCAGAGTCCCAGAGGGAACTGTGGTTTGACCAAAAATAGGCCATTTGACCAAATGATTAAAAGTCTGTCATATGCTAATGCTTGGACGGGGTGGACCTCGGGCCAATTTAGTGGGAGCAAATTGCAATTGATTTTCGAAGAAATTGCTTGTTCCCTTGCCTTTGCTCAGCTGTGTCACACTCGCTCACACACAACTGCCTTTGTCACAGCCAGAGCCATCTGAAACATGTGACAAGGAAGACCTTTTTGAGGCAAAATGTTAAAAAATATAGACATCCACACTCACACACACTATAAATACACGCACACGTGAGCAGGCACATAGACGAATGTATCTACGTCTGTGTGTGTGCATGTTTATATACATGCCCAGAGGGCTCAAATTTAGACAAAATTCTGCACCACAGTTGTATCCTTCTGCAGGTTTTGCAAATCCCTCTGTGGTTGGAGAGCTACCCTGAGTCATTTTTATTTTTGCAACAACCTACTCTTTGAATAGAACCATGAAACAGCACACCCCTGAAATCTCTCCAGCCCTGTCCATAGGAGTCCCTGGATGTGAAAATGGTTAAAAGATCACAGGAGATAAAAAATAAGAATAAAGGTTAGCAACGGCTGCTTTCACCCCCAATTTCTGATATGGTGATAGGCCCTCTTAGAACATTAATTAGAATGGAAAGAGAGATGAAAGAAATGCCCAGGGGGTATAATAAATTAGCCTCTTATGCAAATCACCCATTCCTTTTCCTCACTGACCCAGCTAGTTGAGTCTCTAAATTACAGGAAGTGGTTAGCTTCTTTAACAAAAATCCCAGATAAAGGATTAAATTTTTTTTTAAATCTGAGGGCAAGGCGGGCTTAAAGCAACAAATAATTTCTCAGTTTCCCTCGCAGGCAAGTCCAAAGGGGGCCAAAGGATGTGAAAAATTAACGTTCCAGCCACTGGTTTCTGTTGCCAAACAGAGACTTATTAATGAACCCTTAGAAACAGTTCCAAAACAATGGACAACGGTGCATAAGTCAAGTCCACGGCTGTGGTTCTCAGCCTCACTGCGTAAAAACGTCCTGTGGCATCCTACAGGGCCACAGACCTGAACGGGTAGAGGGCAATTTAAAAGAGAAATGGGGAAATGCCGGGGTATGGAGAGTTTCAAACATCAACTTAAAAACAAACACGCACCTCGCTTTACTTGTCATCACCGCCCTAGACAATTTATGTTCTACTGTCCTGGAAATGTGTGGAACTCTCTGTTTTCTTATCAAATACGGGGATTGGACTACAACGACCCCCAAAAGTCCCACCGCAGCTACAGCCCAGGGATTTTGTTTTTCCCTCTGTGAAACTAACACGGCGCTTCTGAACACTTGATTTGTTTAAATAAAATCTTAGGCCCTGCATTTTGTCTACTGAACCCACTCCTGGCTCCGCTTTCCTCTGTCCTGGTCTCAGTTTCCCTTTGTCCCCATGTCCTTCCCTTCCTTCCTTATTTTACCTTCTTCCCTGGATTGAAATGAGATGCTATAAATAAATTACGGTTCAGAGTAAGGTATGTATTTAACAAGCCATCCTTTATAAATGTTATTAACGCGATAACTACATATGCCAAGTTTCTTCCATATGAAGAAAGTGCTAGGAGGAAAATAGTGAGTCTCAGGATAATTCACGATGCAACAAGCAGGCTCTCAGAGAAAGACGGAAAATACGTTGAGGACGATTCTTGTCCCCTGCTTTTTTTTTTTTTTTAAATAAAAAGATGCCTCTCAGGAGGGGTAGACACTTGCCCAGGGTCACCCAGCTAGTGAGAGGCAAAGCTGGAAGCCTGACTCATGGACCAGTGCTCTTTGGACCAAACAATCCAGAGTTGATACTTTCTCTTGAGAATTCGGTACAGTATCCCAGAGGGGGGAAAAAGAAAGAAAAGCCCATCCTTTGGAAAGAATAAGCTTCGACAGCAGAAAATTAAGAGATGGCAGAAAGCAATGCTTCAGAGGACTATGGAGAAGACATGAGGACAGACGTACTGGCTATAAATAATTCTGAGCCTTGTAACGATCTTTAGCTTGCACAATTACTTGTCGCTCACTGGTGTTTTATCTCCCCTCTCTGGTAAGGGGGCTACAGTCACTCTATGCAAGATGCTTGACTGTCTCCACCTTCCCAGCCTTCACGGGGCATTGAGGCCTCGGCCATAAGGATCTACATACTGGGAAGGCCTGCTGCTTTAGTCACCTTCTTGAGGTTGACAGTTAACCATAATAATAAAATTTCCCTTTAGGAATTGGCCAGTGTCACAAGAAGACACAGATTTCCTCAGGTCTATGTGTGGACTATGACTCCATTTTTGTAAAAAAAGAAAGAAAATGTATTTGTATATATATGTACACACACACACACACACACACACATATATATATAGGAAAAATCTAAAAGGCTCCTATCAACATGTTTACAGTGATTATCTTTGGGAGCTGGCACTGTGGGCGATTTCAATTCATTTTCCTTTTGGGCCTGTTTATAATATCTTATTGTTTTACAGTAAAAACCGATTGCCGAGGGGCCCAAGACGGACAGGATAAAAACCCAAAGTAGTGGCCTGTGAAAGTGAAATGTGAGTGTACTTAGCACAGCCCGTGGAGACGGAAGCATCTCCCAGCTGTAAGCATGCCCTTCTCCGGGAGCAGTAATTCTTCCTGCTCCAAGGGGCGTTGGAGAGGAGATTTATGGGGAGAGGTTAGGAGAATGGGAATCAGTCAAGTGAGAAGGGAAGGCTGATCACAAGAATCCTTAAGCACAGGAAGAGCTCCCACCCCAGAGATCACCGGATGCAGCAAACTCGCCTCTGACCAGAGAGCAGAGAGAAAGAGTCCCAAAGGAACAGGGGGTTCCGAGCAGCAATAAGGGAGACCTTCCGCAAAGGGGACTAAAGACTCAACCTGAGTTAGGAAGAGACAGAACTTTCCTCCAGGCCCAATAGATAGAGGGTAGATTTTTCATTTCTTGGCCCAGGTAGTCTATGAGCAGCCTTCCTAAAGGTTCAGGATTGCTGTCCTTTTTAGGACATTGAGCCATTGTTCCAAGATCAGGGTATATGATTTGCTGAAGAGAGTTCCAGTCTTGGAGTCAACAGCTAACATGGCCTGGGCACAGCATTAAAAACGACTGAGATTTATCAAGGACCAGAAGTGTTTCAGGCATTACTCTAGGTGTTTCACATATTGCACCTTTAATTCACAAGAACCTATAAGGTAGGAATTACCAACATCACATTTTACATCCAAGGAGCCTGAGGCACAGTAAATGACCTGCCCAAGCGAAAGTGAGTGGCAGAGCTAAGATGTAGCCAGGCTGATGGGACTCCAGAGCACATGTTCCTCCTCCAGGGACAGCACGTGCAAAGCCGTGAAGGCAAGAAGATGCCTGGAGCGCTGTTGGGACAGCAGCTGGTCAACCCCGCTCGTTGGGACACAGGTTGGCTGGGGTAAGACAGACCCATTAAAAGAGAGGAATATAGGGAGGAAGACGGAAGCCAAGTCCCCAAGGTGCCAAGATAAGACCTGGCAATGAGAAGCCAGGTGGAACTGGGAGAAACTAGACACAGGGAGGCCAGTAAGGCCAGTGTAAAGTTCAAGCGAGAGCTACGAAGGGAATGGAGAGAGGACAGCAATTCACAAGACAGCAGGTAATTTCAGCAGGACTTGGGGATGGGTCCAGCTGAAGGCATGAGGATGGTGGAGGGGGTGGAGATGACCCCAAAGCTGATCACTTAGGCTGATAATGCCACTGTGTAAGACAGGAGACTGGGGAAAGGAAGGGTGTAAGGAGAAATGATGAAAGATGATGAGATCCACTGTGGATGTGCTGAGTTTGGAGTGAGATAAATCCAGATGGAGTCATCCAGGATTCTGCTGGAAATACTGGTTTAGAGCTTAGGAGAGGTTGGAATAGGAGGGAAGACTCTTGAGTCATGGGTGTGAGTGGTGGCCAAAGTCCTAGGAATGGATAAGGTTTGTCCAGAGAGTATAAAGAACAGAAAGAACGCAACACTGGCCTCCTCTATGGCAGTGGCATGTCCTGGCTGAAGTCCTGGAGGCCACCCTCAAGCAGTGTGGCCCTGACCAAACTGTTTCCCCTCTCTGAGCTTCAATCCTGTAAAAGCAGAGGGTCACACTAGGCCCTTCTCTGATATTCACGGTTAATGGGAAGCCTGCTCAGGGCCAGGAAGGATGCTCCATGCTGAGAAGACACCCAGCGTAACGTGCAAGTCCTGGGCTTTCTAGTGGGAAAGGCAGACACATAAATAAGTCCTCCCCATATGCTGTGATTAACAGCTATCATAAAGACCAGAGCAAAAGGCAGCAGGAAAGAGCCCTGAGTGGAAGAGCCTGTCAGGGAGAATTGCAGCATGGCCCTGAGAGATGAAATTTGATCTTGGTCTTGAAGAACTAATAGAGACTTCCCAAACAGAGGCAAGGCCATGAGCAAAGGTACAAGAAAGTGAATGCACACAAGTACCCGGGGAATGGATTGCTCGGTGAGCTGGAGTGGAGAGGAGGTGGTGGGGCCAAGCTGGCCTGCTAAGGAGTTTACCATATGCCAGAGTTGATAACCAGCAAGATAATTAGCTGTTTTAGAGAGCTGAGTGGAAAGGAAAGGACCACTATCCACCCCTAGCAGCTGGTATTTACAAACGCTTCTCTCTCATCATGACCTGACCAGACACCAGATGACCTTATGAGGCTCTCCTTCAACATGCAAAATTTTTAAGAAACTTTTTTTAATAGTGACATAAATATGATGATGCACTATAACAGAAATGCTAACTATGGCTAATTATCCATAGCAGCATTCTGCAGGGGGGAAAAAGGAGCCAGGTTTAAAAGAGAGTTTAGAGTCATCTCATCCTGGAGCAAACCATTTTTGGGAAGCATTCTCAAGAGGCTCAGGCTCCCTGGGAAGGTCTCAGCCACTCCTGGGACTTGGGAGGAAACAATGACAGGGCCAGAGAGCTGGCAGCTTGTCTCCCACCAAATCGGATGTAGGCTGTTCAGATCCTGACATCACTCTTCCCCCACGATCTAGCCACTTGGTTCTTGTTTGCAATTCCACCGACTTCAATTATATTCTAAGAAGGCCTGGCATCTCTTGATTCCTCTCTACAAAGTCCAACCTCCCGATCAATACTTTTGAACCTTGGAGCCCTCTTTTCCTCTGGCTGCCGTCAAGGTGCTTATATCCGTTCCCCTCTGATCCCCCACCCTCAGGCTTTTCTTGGCACCCGACTCTGACTTTCAAAATCTCTCTGTTTTGTCTCCCCCTCCAGAGAGTCCAAATACATTGCCAACAAGTTCATCTTCCTTTCAGATCACTATTTCTTGCTGCCTCGTGAACTTCTGTGAAAAAGAAAATACCAGGCAGACTGAAGGTCAAAGAGCTGAGAGTCGTGGCTGCAGGAGACACCACAGGGTGGCTCCATCCTCCTGGCCCCCATGACACTTTTCTGTGCGCTCTCCTCTCCTCCAACATCCTCTTGCACTGGCTCACTTTTTCCTTTGCACACTCCAGCTCCCTGCCTGATTCTTCATGTCCAAGACCCCCCAAAACTACACCGGCATCAACCCATAGTACAAGCACCTCCTGGAGCCCTTAAAAGTGCCCAAGAGCCCAGCCAGCGTGGCTCAGCGGTTGAGCATGGACCTAGGATCCAGATCAGGGTTCGATTCCCCATCAGGGCACATGCCAGGGTTGCCAGCTCGATCCCCAGTAGGGGGCGGGCAGGAGGCGGGCAATCAATGACGACTCTCATCATTGATGTTTCTCTCTCTCTCCCTCTCCTCTCCTCTCTCTGAAATCAATAAATATACATTAAAAAAAAAAAAAAAAAGTGCCGAGAGGCCCAATGCTCCTGCTATCCAGTCTCCACAAGAGTGGTCCCCCCACCCTCTCGCCTGACTGGGCAGCCTCATTTCCCTTCCGCAGCTCAGGCTTCAGAACAGATGACAGTTTTTAGATCCGACCTTACTTTGACCTCAATATGGTCTTTTAACTGGTGATCGAGTAAACAATGGCGAAGATGTCTGCGGGTTTTGAGGAGTCGAAAGAAAATGGAAACTCAAGAACGTCAAACATGTCTAGTTCGGTGAGAGGATTCAGCTCACACTTAATGTATGTGGATAAACATTCTCTTCACGTTGGGCAGAGAAATCCAAATATGGAAACTGGCTGCTGCCATATCTGCAAAAGGCAGAGGCCCAGTTGTCCCGGTTTCCTCGGAGAGAGTTTCAAGACAGAAGAGATGTTCTAGAAACTCAGATTCAACCCATGAAAAGCAACATTTATCATCCTGCTCCTCTGTCTTTCTCCATGCTACCAATGCCAAGCTGGTAATATGCATTATTCAGTGACTTAAACTCTCTCAGGGCTCCATTTGGCTTTCCTGTACCCACTTAAGGCACAGAGTCACTGTCAGAAGTCAAAGCTCATTAGTGCTGGAACCTAAATCCAATGCCCTTGAGATATAAAATGTAGCTCTAGACAAGGGCTTCCTGGCTCTGATTAATTCGTCATGACTCCTGGGTTCTCTCAGGACAGGTCTCACAAGCTCAGGATCACATTTGCTATGAAAAGGCACCTGGTTGAGGGAGGGATCCAGAAAATGAAGTAGTGAAACTGGGGCCAGGGAGAAGAATTTCCAGTACTCATCAAAGAAATTCAGACAAACCTGTGGGATCTGAGAATGACCCAGCCCCTTGGAGTGTATCATAAAAACAAGGACTGAAAAGACAATGCAAGAGCACAGTGGAAGCATTCTGGAGGTGACCTTGGTCTTCCCTCAGAATCATGGACTGTCGGGACAGGAGATTATTCATCCAATGGCCTCATTATACCAAGGAAAGAGATCTGGAGAGGGGAAATAAGTCTGTTAAAGTCACATAGCAGTTCTGAAATTAAAACCCAAATGGCCCTTCCTCCTTGCCCACTTCTTCCCTCTCACTGTCCATGGGAAGGTCCATATCCTTCTAGGCATCAGTACAAAGACTGAAGAGTAAAGCATCCAAGGGTCAGGCCGCAGGCAAAACGCACTGCCCTTCAAAAACACTAGGAAGGCCAAGTTCACTCCTGCTACCCCATCCTAGCTCCTAGAGACCCGCTCCCGTGAGAGCCCAGATGGTCACATACACTTGTCCTGGCTGGGCCAAGGCGACAGGGAACATTAGCAGGGGTTTGGAGAGAAAATTTTCAGCATTCTTCAGGATAATGTATGAATGTCTGATATTAAACTTGTACCCTTATATCTTATCCCAAAACACACACACACACACACACACACTTTTTCTCCAAACCAAAAGGAAGATAGAATAACAGAGAGGAGTGTTTCTCAAGCATCATGAGCGTATGAAGCGCCCAGCCCAGAGATCATCTTGAAACGCAAATTCTCATTCAGCAGGCCTGGGATGGAGCCTGAGACTCCACACCACTCACCATTCCCAGGTGATTCTATGCTGCTGCTCTGAGGCCCACACACTGAGTAGCTAGGGGCAGACGTTACACAATCTTGTAATCAAACAAATCTGGGTTTTAATTCTGGTTCCACTACTTAAGAGTTTTGTGATTCTTGGACTGGTTTCCTAACATGACACTGCCTCAACCGCCTCATCTCTGAAATGGAAATAAGAATACCTAAGAAGCACTTGATGATTACATAAGTTAACGACATGAAGCTTTTAACACAGTGTCTGGCATAGTATAGTAAGGGCTTGGTAAATGTCAGTTGCTGGTGCCTCTAAGATTCATGAGGACGGGGACAACATCTGTCTGGCTCACTGCCAAAACCCCAATGGCTGGGACTAGTAGGTGCTCAGCGGATGTTTGTGAATGAAGAAACGTATCTATAATACACCCACACACAAGCTCAATATTTACACACTTCCTTGGTTCTATGGCTTTCTGCGGGGAAACATAAAATATTTAGGACACTAGAACACTCCCACCAGTAACAAGCCAGCGTCTCAGAATCAAATTCAACATTAACCACCATGTATAACCACTGAAGACATATCATTTGTGATGCTATATATACTTGAGAAAATGTCTTCGCCGTAAACAAATAAAGACAACATCAGTGAGGAATCTGTACATCATTAAGAGAGATTACTGCCTCGCTCATTACTTATGCGGTTGTCTGCATGCAGATGTTATGACAAACTTAATTCGAAAACTAAGCTCATTTCCAAACCAAACGTAAAACTGCAAGGACAGACAAAACAATCCACTGTGAAGCGAGGTTATTTTTTAAAAGGGCCACCGGGGCAGTAATATATTCTCTTACATGTGCACACACTTGCTCAGGAAAAGTTAGAAACAAAAGAACTGTAAACAAACGGTAGAGCTTAATCTTTTAAAGCAGAGGCAGACGAGTAAATCCAAAATTCTTCAACAATCACAGATTATCTTCAGGCATCTCGTGAGGTGGCATCGTTTAAACAGATCTCGTGTCAGGGAGGCACTGTGCTGTGTATGGCACGTAGAGAAGAGAATACTATTGCCACCTACAGACAGAACTGGCACTCCCTTCACAAGAGCTGGCCAATCATATTTTAATGTGAGGGGGGGAAAAAATTCAACCGAGTCGCCTCCCTCCAACCTCTTTGAAACCACCACACCACATTACTTCATTTAGAATTTCTTTCAAGTCATACAATCAGCTCGAGGCATTCTGCCTCTCCATGAGCACCATCCTACTTCTAATTTCCCAGAAACACTGCGCCATTCAACTCCCTTCCTCTACGCTATTTGAGAGCCAGAGAGAACGCAAGCCAATGGATGTCAAGCAGAGAAGGGCCCCGGCGTGGAAGTGTAAATCTGCTTACCTGGTATGAAGGGGACCACCCGGAATATATCAGACAATCTGCTGTTTACTGGCTCATATGGGGAATCTTCGAGCAGATCGTTTCCTAAAAACAACAGGAAGACTGGGCTCAGATCTGGAACACAGACGTATTTCAGGTGGTTTTTGTTACTGAATCTGAATTCTAGTTATGTTATGATTGTGTAACAAAAAGATGCTGAAACTTTCAAAGATTTCAAACGCCTGTTTGGCCCTGGTTGTTTTCCATTCCCTCTGCCTCTGTTGTCCCTGCTCTCCCCAGAGTGCCATAAAAACACTGAAGAGCAGCCCAGCCTGATCTTGCCAGAACACTCTCCCATTTTTGCAAAGGAATGAAGTCAGGGAGGAAGAAACCAGTGATATCACGTGCGCAGCCTGCCTCCAGGAGCCAATGGGAGAAAGGTGACTCACAGGAGGCCCCCATTCATTCCTTTGCAGGTACCCTGGCTATTAAACAGTCAGGTCTTTGAAATGGGTTTTCATTAGCAGGGTCTGGAGGAAGTGCCTGGCAGCCGATAGGACAATTGTGTCGATTACAAATTTTTGAGGTGTGTCTCAGTGGAGATGAAGGCACTGGATGTTTGTACTAGATTTACAACAGGAGCCACACCTGTCACACGGGGACCAAAAAGACAGCCATTAGAATGGATGGCTGTGACAAGGGGGCCTTCCCCTCTCTGAGCCACTTCTGTCTTAACCAAGGTTGAACCACACCACCTGGCTCAAGACTCAGCTAATCGAAGATGACAAATGGTTTTTCCCACATCAGCTTTTGATCAGGGAGGTAAGGATAGAATAGATTCCACTGGACCTTTGACGCTTAATTCTTTATCTTATGTCAGAACAGACAGAAGGACAGGCTAGAGGGGGCAAGCCCAGGCAAGGCGCAGGCAGTGCCAGTCTTTGTATCAGGAACTCTGGGAAGCCAGCTCTCCTTACTGAGAAGCTGCAGTTCCTGGGGTGGCCTTCAGTGGGTTCCTCCTACTCCATGCTCTGACCAGGTTTCAAAGAGGTCAGTGGAGTCCCAGGGTGTCCCCCTCAGCCCCATTATGGGTTTTCCAACAACCAGGCCCCAACCATACAGCTGGGGAGGCAGCAAACACCAGCTGCTGCTGCTCTCCCTGGGGGCCAATGAGAGGTCCTCGTTCTGCAGCTGGGAAGAAGTGAGTGGGAGATGAGGTCAGCCGGCCCCAGGGTGCGCGCGGGGGGGGGGGGGGCCGAGGCCGGTGGGCGCGTACCCTGCAGGCTCTGGTACATGCTCCAGTAGATGCGCAGGCAGTTCTTTTCCTTCTTCATGCCCCGCTTGCAGCGGCAATTGTAGAGCGCCTTCTGCTTGAGGGCCTCCATGGCGCTGCGACACTCGTCCTTGGCCTCCAGGCCCGACGTCAGGCTGAAGTTGGTCTCCTTGCCCGCCACGCACTGCCTCAGCGTGCGGTACTTGGTGCTGCAGCTCTGCTCCTTCAGGCACTGGTCGCTGGCCTTCACGCAGTCCAGGCGGTCCCCGCCGCTCAGCTCCGCCGACAGCAGCACGTCTGGGGGGGGAGGGGGCGCGGGCGCGGTGAGCGTGGTCCGGCGGGGCGCGGGGCCGCCCGGGGAGGGCGCGCGCGGCGCTAGGCGTCCCGGGCGCCCTGCGCGGGGAGCGGGCCCGCCCCCGCTGCACCCCCGGGTCCGTTTTCCCGCCCCGGGACCTCGGGCCGCCTGGGGCTCCTCCACCCCACCCTCCCCAGGCTCCGAGGCTTTGCGGACTTTTCGGGGTTTGCCCCAGAGTCCTCGCCGCCCACCGCGCGGGCCGGCCCCGCAGTCTCAGGGCCGAGCTGCGGGGGCTCCGTCTCCAGCCGCTCGCTCGGCCCGGCTCCGCCTGAGGCCGGAAGGGGGGCGCGCGGCGGGCCGGGCGAGGGGCGCGCGGCGGGCGAGCCCTGGCCCGCGGCCCGCCGAGCACCGGGGATGCTACTCGGGAAAAGTTTTCCCGGCCGAGTTTGTCTCCTGGCCCGGTGCTCGCCGACACCCCACCTGCCGGCCGCACCTCCGCCAGCTCCCCGGGACGCGCACGACGTCCCGGGTCCCAGGCTGGAGGGCTTCGCACCCCTTTAGTTCCCACCAGGCGAAGGCCGTGGGCCACCGCCGAAAATAAAAGCCGAGCACGGAAAGCTGCGGGCCACTGCGCGTCGACACCGCCCCCCGGCCCGGGGTGCTGGAGATTCAGGATCCCCTTCCCCAAAACGAAACTTCGCCCTCCCACACCCACCGCGCCCCGCGCCGCGGGGACGCCTCCGAAAGACCCGGAGCGTTAAGAAACCCAGCGGCAGCCTCGACTTACCCAGAAGCGGCAGCGCGAAGTACAGAGTCGCCAGGAACATGGTGCCGGCGCGCGGCAGGTCCCCACCTCCCCAGAAAATCCCGGGGCGCCGCCGGGTCTCGCCGAGGGGGCTCAGGGCGCAGCGATCCCCGGACGGCCGCGCTGCTCTGGCCGCCCGAAGTTCAGCTCCATCCAGCGCGCGAGCAAACCCCGGGTCCGTCCGCCGCCACCGCCGCCGGCGACTCAGCTCCGGGAGGGCGGCTGGCGCGGGGACGCGAGGCGGTTCCGCTTCTAGGGGTTCAGGTCCGACCCCACCTGGAAGGGAGAGCGCGCTTTCAAAGGAGAGCCCAGAGCGCTGGAGCCTCCCCTGCCCCGCTGCCCTCCTCTGCTCCCGCCTTGGAGGACTTTCCAGAGCCCGGGGGAGGGCCCACCCCTACCCGTGTCTGGGCGCCGGGAGGGGGGCGGGGGGCGTGTGCGCGTATTCCCGGGAGCCTCCCGCACCCACAGAGGGGGAGGGGGCCGGAGAGGCCGGGCGCGGGCTCCCAAAGTCCAAGGGGGTGTCTATCGGGTCCAGCCCGAGAGGCTGAAGGCGAGCGAATAAATAAACAGCGTTACTTTGCGAGCGCCGAGCGCCCAGCCGGCCGCTGCCCGGAGTCGGAGCTCGGCGGCGGCGGCTCGCTCGCCAGCCCTGGCGCGGAAAGAGCCCCTTCTCCCGGGAAGTTCGCCACCCCCTCCTCGCGCCAGCTCGCTGGCTCCGCCGCCAGCCCTCCCCACCCAAACCGCCAATCGCTGCCCCCCATCGCCGTATCCCCTCCTCCCCGGTTCGCCTTCTTTCAGAGGCAGCCGGGCGACGGGGAACCGACTTCCCGGCTCCAGCTGAAACCCAGCCCGTGCGCCCCACCCGCCGCGCGGCCTCGGCTCCCTCCCCAGCGTCCGCGCCTCGCACACACACGAGCCCAGAGCCCTGGACTCGGGCGCATCAGGGCCACCAGCCCGGGCGAGCGCGCCGGCCCGCAGTCCCGGAGCGCCAGGGCAGGTGCAGCCCCGCGCGCACCCCCGGGCCCCAAAGTTGAGGGGCGCCTGCCAGAGAGAAGGAGGGGCGTGGGGGAGCGGCGACAGATCCCTAAATCGATAGAATGAGAAAACTCCCTCCAAATGCCACCAACCTGGACTCCACCAACCGTGTCCAGCTGCGGCGAGGAGCCAGTTTATTTATTTATTATTTATTTTACGGGGGTGTCCCCGCCCCCTCCTTCCCTTTCCGGGCTCAGTCATCTGCGCTAGGAAGAAGGATGCGGTAACCTTCGAGATCTCAAGAGGATCTGGTTGGGCCAGGACGGTTTCCAAGCAGAGCCCCCTAGGGCTCAGATGCCGGTTAGGGATGCTGGCGGTTACGCGGAGCTGCGCGAAGGACAGCGGGCTCGGAGACCAGGTTTCTTTGCCAGGGGACCCTCGGTCTGCTCCTGCTCCTGCTCCCTCCGGACCCCAGCACGCTGCCCGCCCCCTCCGGTACTCGATACTCGCCCTCTGGGACGCCTCGGAAGAACACACTCGCCCGCGGTGGGACCCGGGACCCACCCGGCAAGCGCAGGACGCGCAGCGCTACGCAGCCGGCCTCCAGCGCTGCCTCCCCTCTCTCTCCCTCTCTCTCCCTCTCTCTCCCTCTCTCCCTCTCTCCCTCTCTCTCCCTCTCTCTCTCACACACACACACAAAAGGGCACTGTGCACGAGGACTTTTCCGCCCTACTGCAATCAAGCCAGACCCCCATTCCCAACACAAACTTTTTCCCCACGTCACTCGCGGCTGTGACTCAAGACTTGGCGCGTTGGAGACGCACTCAGACCCGGGCCCTCCGAGCCCGGCTCGCGGGGCACCCACCCACTCGTCCGCGCCAGCGCGCGCGCACTCACACATGCACGCGTCTCTCCACCTCTGTCCTGGAGCCTGAGCACGGAGACAAAAGCGGAACTCAGTGCCTTTAACCGCGTCAGACCGGGCTTTGGGTCATTTATACGCGGACTTCCATTTTGGCTGTTTCAAGAGTAAATTTTAAAATAATAAATCTAAAAACCCAATATTTACACAATCCTTCACCCCAACCCCTGGGACCACTCGTCCTCTGTCTAGCTGCTGACCCCCCCCCCCTTAGCCAGCTCTGAACACATGCTCCCCTCCAGGCACGCCCATGGGCGCCCGGGGCACCCAAGTCTACATTTGGGTCTAGACAGGGGTCTGGGGGAACAGCCTGCAGTGGCGGGTGGCGGTCACGTCGCTCAGGGCTGGTATTTGGGATCCTTGCTGATGTCCAAGTTCATATCTCTGGGAAACCGAGTTTGAATCAAGTCTGGGAGAGCCCAGCTGTCAAATCTGCAAACCCATCACACCAGACAATGGGCTGCGGAGGAGAGAAAAGAAACGCTCGTTTTGATCGAGGGGGGTTAATTGAAAAGGGCATGGGCTTTGGTTGAGGTTTGAGGCTGGGGTGTAAGGGCGGGGGAGGGGGCTCGCCATTCAACCGCTCGGCAGCCGGGCGCGCCCCTCGGGCTCCAGTGCGCGCAGGGCATTGTCGAGAGTGTCTGCGCCCCCCACCCCACCCCGCTCAGGACACCCGAGGGCCTCGGCTCCTGTGTTCTCGGGGGCAGGGGTGGGGAGACTGATTCCCACACCAAGCACCCCCACCTCACACGCGCGCGCACACACACACACACACACACAGTCGCACCAAACATGGGTTTTTGCTTCAGTGTATCAGTTTACACTCGCTTGTTGAGTAAACAAAGCAGACATATGCCACATTTTCTCGACAGATGGTTCCAACCAAGGGCTACTTGAGTCCTCTGTCTCCAGCCCTGGTAACGGTCTAAGTTACAGGGCGGACCTAAGCGACAAGTAATTAAATCTTTTTCAATCCGTTTCTTCACCTTAAGTAAGTTTATTTCCAAATTTTCGCCTACAAACCAGGGAAATCTTACGGAGGCGGTTTTAGAGAGAAAAGTGCCAAATTAATAGTTTATCTGAAAACTGTATTACTTCATGGACACCCAAAACATAAAACCCTCTCCCCTCATTCCCTTACATGAGTGGAGGTGAGTGTCTTCCTTTGGAAAATCAGTCACTGGGATTCCAATTTTGAGAGGATAGGCTAGTGTCTGTCATTGCTGGACACCTACTTGAATGAAATAAGATTTCATTGAAGGACATCTTTCATAAGTGTTCTTTGTTTAGAAATGACTCTATGTTACCATAATATTCCACAGGCATCTTTTAAATCAAAATTTAATGGGGTGGGGGAAGGGTGGAATAAAAGTTCTCCAAATGTAAAATATAGGACTTCTTTTATAATCTTTATAGCCTGAAGCATTATTTCAGCCCAGCCTGTGTGGCTCAGTGGTTGAGCGTGTACCCATGAACCAGGGTTCCACTCCCTCAGAGCACATGCGGGTGGCAGACTGATACCCATTGGGGGCATGCAGGAGGCAGCCCATCCATGATCCTCTCATCTTTCACGTTTCTCTCTCCCTCTCCCTTCCTCTTTCTAAATCAATAAAAACATATTTAAAAATAAAAGAATATTTCAGAAGCATTCACATACACTAGTCCTCATTATGTTCTTACTGATGATGAAAACAGAGCTTTATTTTTTTTTGGGGGGGGGGAATGTGTGTGTGTTTTTTTAATAAATCACCAGCCACTATAACAGTGTTGTCCCATATAATATGGTCACTAGCCAGGTGGCTAGTTCAATGAAAATTAATTCAAATTAATGAAAAGAGAAATGTGGCCCCTCAGTAGCACTCACCATATTTCCAGTGCTCAGCAGCCACATGTGGCTAGTGGCTACCCTGAATGGACAGCGTAGCTGTAGAATATCTCCATCATCACAGGAGCTGTGTACAAAAAACAACAACAAAAAGTGGCCTGTACTCTACCCTAAGACTCCTTACAGTAGGAGCTAATAAAAAAAATCACTGCTTTGCAACTCTATCCACTGTCTTCTAAGGTAGAAGAGACCCACGACTGAGCGCCCTTGGAACATGGAAGACAGAGCTGCATTGTGACTTACTGTGTTGATATTATCTGTTTCCTTGGAGCTTATCTGTTCCCATGTGCATGGGATTGATCTCAGGATAAAAGGTGACGTTGGAATATCAAATATTATTAATAATTATAAAAACCCATGCCATCTTCTGGGACATGTTTTCTCAGTAGGAAATTGGTTTTAATGCTACCAAATTAGGTTCAATCCACCCGTAAGCATGTGAAGTGAGCAATTTTCTTGCACTTCTTGATGTAAGTGTATTTTCATAAGTTAACAGATGAGTCACGGTGAGAATGGCAGTTTTATGCCACACAATATTTTGTCTCCTGCTTTCATTGCCTTGGCCCTATAAACTATAATGTGAAATACATTCATTTTGCAAAATTATATTGCTCAAAAGTCACTCAAGTTTCTTTAACTCAAACTAGTTCATCAAAGTATTTGACGTGAGACAGTTTGACAAGCCTACCTCTCTAGCTACACTATTGCCTGAAAGTGCCATGTGGGGTTTTTTTCCTGCTGCTACTTCTTTGTTCATGCTGTTCCATCTGCCTCATAGGCACTGCATCCTGATATTTGAAGATCCAGCTGAGCTCTAATGAGCCACTAAGGATAGCAAGGATTCCTTCGGTCAGAAAGAATAGTTCTCTGTATTGAACTCATGGCCCCATTAGAATCTTCATTACAGCGATTGTCACACAGCACTGTAGCTACTTGCTACATCTGTCTCTTCAACTGGAATGTGAGTTCCTTGAAGGCAGGAAATGTTCTATTATTTTTTTTTTTTTGCATCCACAGCATTTAGACTGATGACTGATACACAGTCACCCCAATAAATGTATATTGATTGCCGGAATAATGAGTGATGATGTTTCACATTTTCCTCTGACACAATAATTCTACTGAAAGGTTTACATAAAATCTCTTTGCTATAGGAACAATACTAAATATAAGTCCCTCATGCAATTACTGGTATTGCTGTTCCAATGGTACTATCAAATATGTATTATTCCTTTGGGGACTTGACATTTACATTTTTTTAAACAAAACCCATTATTATAATAGAATGCTCTTTTACTGGTTCACTTTAATAGTAACATATGACATATTTCATTTCTGGGAAATGATAGCTTGCCTTAGGTCATATTTTAAGGCATAAAGCCAGAGGCAGAGTAACATTCCCACCTGAGGTTCTCTAATCAGCTAGAAACGTGCCTCTCTCTGGAAGGAAAGGATTGAGAAGGGCAAGATTACAACTACCCTGGAGCCTTCATCCTCAAAGGCAAATTTTTTAGAGCCCAATTTGACCCAAGAGTGTTAAAAATTCTTTTATAAACACACAAGGCTTGGTACAGTCTTTTAGGAACATGAGGAAATGGTAACCATCCAAACCCAGGATGCTGGTGAAAGGGGCCCTGCACTGCCACAGACCGAGCCTCCCAGGGCTGTACTCGAAACATTTGCCCTTGGCCGCTACAGGAGGAGCCGGTTGCTCTCAGATTTCAGAGCCCTTGTCCAAGACGACTAGACTAAGGTGTCTTTGGAACATTATTTGAAAATGGCAGCTTCTTATTGGCTGTCAAGCTGCCTGACCCTGAGGAACCTATCTTAGGAAACCTCTCTTCCTCCTTAGTTTCCAAGCAATCCTCGTTTCTTAGTACCAATAAGCCAGTGCAAGGTTTCGAAAGCATTTGTGAGACACTATTGCATTTCGTGAGCATTACCGTCGTTTGTACTTTGGCCTTATGCCACAAAATGCATTCAAGGTGTGCAGCCCTGATGAAATAAAGTGCCTGTCACGTCTTATTGCTTAGATATATAGCAAAAGGTACCCCATCTGCAGGGGACTTACGAGGCTTTTGTGGTGATTGCCAAAGGTGCTGGATTAAAAGCCCTGTGCATCTCAGCCCTCTTCCTCCAGAAAGGATGGGGAACGGCTACACCACTCTCCTAACAAGCGCTAAACCCTGTTCCAGAGGGACTGCTTCTTCATAAGGGCAAGAGGGAAGCTTAATCCCCAGCTTTATCCAGCAATTAGCCTCCCTCCCTCCCCCCCCCCTCTCTCTCTCTCCCTCTCCCTCTCCCTCTCTCTCTCCCTCTCTCTCTCTCTCTCTCTCTCTCTCTCTCTCTCTCTCTCTCTCTCTCTCTCTCTCTCGGCAGCAAACACAGATGCTGGTCCGGATGAGCTTTGGGACACAGAATGAAAACAAGAGGGAAAACACTGACTCATTTCTTCAGAAGCCTTTTAGCCGCCTTTAAGACAGTGAAAACTTCTGATTCCTACTGACGCCATTAGGCCTGAGTGGTGGGATGGGGATTCTCCTGGCAGCGATCAAGCGGGGGAGCAGCAAAGGCAACCGGGCACGTGGGGGCGAGCGGCCGGAGGCCCTGGCTGCAGCCGTGGGCGGCTCTGTGACGCACACGTCCTCCTGGGCCACTTACCCAGGCGTCTTCCAGTCCCCGCCGTGGAAATACGCACTCTTTGCCCAAACCCAAACCTCTGGAAGCGCTGTGGTATCAGCCCGCAACGCAATTAGCTTGTGGTTAATGACGATGTCCCCACCAGAACTAATTAAGCCATTTCTGCTGTCGCACAGAGGATCTGGGGCCTGTATTAAAGCATTTATTGTGACATCACTTAAAAGTCATCTCAAACTCATCCACGACGGCTGTTCTGAAAACAAATGAAGTGTAATGTTCTTAGAGTTGTTGGTTTTATTTTCCCCTGTCAAAAATCTGACAAGACTCAGTTGAGGCTGTCAAGGGAGAAACATCATGCGGTGTGAAGTTTTCCTCAAATCTGAAGTACAGATGGAATGACAGATCCGTTATGTAGATCACACCAGCACTAAAGTGAGTTGGACCCGCCTAGGAGATACACTATCGTAATGAATATTCGAGGTTGTCCTTGACGCAGTTCATAAATTGGAGGCCATGACAAAGAATTAAAATGAGTGCAAGTTGGTTTTGATCTGAATGATCTGTTAAGCTTTAAATACAGAAGGATCAATAGGATGGATATTTGTGTGTTTTATATATACACAATCATATTAAGAGACAAAAAGGAATTTCTCCTTGGTGGAAAGGTCCCTCTAGCCTTCAATATTTTGTCTCAAGTGTCAGTAGAGGTTTACCTGTATTCCCTAAGATTTCATTGACTGCGTGACTGATTCATGGACAGGTTGCTTGGGTTTGTTTGTTTGTTTGTTTGTTTGTTTGTTTATTTACTGCTCCCATCCAGTAGCTAGTACTGTAACGTCCAGTGCCAAGAATGCAGGTCAGTGACCTTGCCTAAGGTCAGAACTTCAAGCTTCCTTCCCAATGGTGGAGACTCCTAATTACCCCTGATTTCTCTCTCATGCTTCTGTAGTAGTGCCTTTCAAACCGCAGACCATGCTCTGTGTTAGTCATAAAAAACATTTATTTTATAAAATCTAAAAATATGAAGTTGCATTACCTAAGAGGGGACAGGAAGAGATCAACCAAAGAACATATATGCATATGTGCAGAAGCCATGACACAGACACGGGGAAGACCTGGGGTAGAATGGGGGTTGGGTGGAGGGGGGAAGAAGGGAGAAAATGGAAGACATCTGTAACACTGTCAACAATAAAAATAAAAACCTTTTAATTTCTATATGTGTATGGAGCCTGTATTAGATTGTCATATAAAATATCTTTCTTATTGTGAATCATGGTTAAAATCTTCAAAAACCACTGCTTTATAATAATAATACCCTGATTTTTATTTAGACACCTGGCCACCCTGAACAATGACTAGACTTCCCAGCTCCCACTGAAGCCAGTTGTGATCGTGTGGCCAAGATCTGCCAGAAATGATGTGAAGACTTTCTGATGGGAGCCCCCACTCCATACTTCTGTGGGCTCCACCCTCTTGCTTGGTGCCCTGCATTTGACTAGACAGGTGAGAACAACAACTAGAGATGGCAGAGTAGCAAGATCGGAGGGCCCTGAGTCCCAAGATGCCCTCCTGCAGCAAAGCTGTCTGCCCACCTTGGACCTCGCACCTTCAGACTATTACATGAGAGACAAATAAACTTGTCTTATTTAAGCCACTGTTACCCTGGGTCTCAATACATGCAGCTGATCTTGTGGCGCTAGTATATCTAATTTCTAATGAAAGAAGAGAAAGAAAGGAAACAAAATTCAATTCAACTATTATTTACTGAGACTCTATCATGGACCAGCCTCTCTGGTAGGTCGCTGTGGGAAATGCAGAAGAATGTTGGCTCTGAAGGAAAGTATAATCTCATTGATGAGTGGTACATCTGATAGAATCAAATAATGTAAGGACGGGTAAGAGGAATTGTCAACGTGAATGGAAATAAAAATAAGACTCTGCAGTGTCAGGAAAGGTAGGTAGAAAGGTCGACAATGAATGGATCTGTGGAAGTGAGAGAAGGGAAAAGAGAAAGTAATGGAAGAGCAGGAACATTCCTGAGATATTTTCAACTGCTCTGAAGATCTGAAATGAAATTAAAGACAATAGCAGGGGGCCTGCCATGACCAAGCGCCCCATCTACAGACGTGCTCCTATCAGACACAGACCCATTCTCATTCGTCAAAAACCCTTATTGCGTTACCACCATGACAGACCAAAGGCCGTAGGCTCCTTTGTTAGATCCTCATGCTGAGCACGATGCTACCCTCGTGGGAAGTCATTCTGGATTTGGTGAGAAAGCTTTCTTATGGGGTGACATGCCTCCCACCCAGACATACCTCCACTCCAGGATGCGCTGGTCCCTGCCCTATTCTACAAGATTTTGATGAGGCTTCTAATATTTCTCTAGGTAGTTTGTGCTGCTAACGATGTGGATATTCTGAAATTCTGTTTGCTGCATACTAACTCAAAGCCATTTAACACCCTGGCCTCCCTACTTGGAAGATGCATGACTTGGAGATGCCTTGCTGGCAAGGCTGGGGCGTGTGAAAGGGAAAAGCATTAGTTCAGCAGACTCACCACAGAGGTAGGAGTTAATTAAGTTAATTGTGCCATCAGCGATGCAGACAATGACAGTAACTGCTCCCCATAATGGGGCTGGGCTATTGCCATCATTTATTAAACGTGCAGGTTTTCTTAAATGCAATCACTTCCCTTATTTTTTAAGTGTGTGTGCGTGCACACACACACATACATGCATGCACCCGTTCAATTTACAGCTTACTCGCCTCTTCCATATGAATTAAATTATATGATTTGTTTCTTATACTTGCTCTGTGATGAAGGAGAGAAGGTATTTTCTCCATTGAGTAGATGAGGAATCTGAAGCTCAGAGCTGTCCAGTGACTCGCCCAGGGCCACCCACCTTCTTAGTAAAGGAGACAAGTTCTAAGTCTAGTTTCCCTTCCCATATGCTGCAGTCAATTGAATATTCATGATATTCTGAAGGGGAAAACCCAAAGATTTATATTCTACATCCCCTGGCACATGGGCTTGACAAGTTGTAAATACTAAGTTATCTTTTAAAATGATTGGTGAATTTTCTAATTGCTTCATTTATGAGACCTGGAAGTAGTAACCGTGTACGGACTGATCAAGACAAAACACAATCTGGATAAATAGAAATTTGGATAATTTGGAGTCACCCAGACCCCACCCCCTACATGCCTCTCCAAAATATTAGGGACAGGTGGCTTAACCTTAGTTATTCTCATTATAACTACTGTGAAAACTAAGCAATGATTGAGAATGTCACATCAACTCAGCCTTTCAATGAACAAACTGAGACTTTTGTTAAATGCTACCAATTTCACAGTGAGGAGAATGCCCATTCGGGGCTGCAGGACAGCTTCCTGTCCTAGCAAAGTGATTTCCTACCTTGCTGGTGGGTGTGTGTGGGCCCATCTTTAAAACTTTGATATAATTAGTGACCCCTGTTGAAACATCAACATCCCTGGGAGAGTTAACTTAGGAGCGGTTTTGGTCAGTTTCACTTTAGTATGACCTAGTTTGTGGTCCCTTAGTTGGAAAAAGAAAGGGCTTCTTGAGTTCCTGACACAGTGTCCTGGAATAGATGAGCATCGAGCTCCCCTTCAAAAGAGTCTAACTTCTAGAAACTGGTAAGGCTTGGGATTGGTGTGCAAGGAGGACCTCAGCCAAGTCTAACAGGACCCAACCACCTGGATGTAAAGCTTCCAAAAAAAGATATGGTAAACTCTCACTTTCACCTTGTGTCTAAGCAAGTTGTAAAAGCAGACATAGAATGTTTCTTCACCAGATGGCTAAGCCTGGGGGCCATCTTTGAAAGATTTCATGGAGGAGTCTCCTTCAGTTGTTAGACAGCAGAAATCTGAATTCATTGACGAGCGAGTCCACTCAGCATGAGTTGTGGAGAGTGTTCGGAGAAGCTGATTTGTGCTCGAATCCACTGTCCCCTGTTAGTATAAACACTTATCGCCAAAACCTAGTAAGTTTTAGAAAACATGCCTTTGGAACTGTGCAGAAATGAGTTAATACAGCAGGCCTGACACTGCTTTCCTAGAAAAGGTCTGCTTACAAGGTAGGCCCTGGCTAGGGTCTAGGAGCTTGGACTTAGAAGGTTCCCATCATTTCCCAATAAGAATGGCACAAGGTGCCTAACCTGTTTGTGAAAGCAATTTGGTTTATGTTAAACACTCACTTTTCTTCTGAGAGTCTAGAATATTAGTTCACGCTAGGAAGAGGGTGACTATGTGACCAGCCCCCGATAGAAACCGTGGATACTGAGTCTCTAATGAGCTGCCCTAGTTCACAACATTTCACATGCCGTCACAGCTCCTTGCTGGAGGAACCAAGCAGGTCCTGTGTGACTCCTCCGGAGGGGACTCTTGGAAGCTCACACCTGGTTACCACTGGACTTTACACCACGTGCCTTCTCCCTTTCTGATCTGGCTTTGTCTCCTTTCACCGTAATGGATCATGGCTGTGCATACAACTGGATGCTGAGTCCTGCGTTGAATGTAGGGGTGGACTTGGGGACCTCGAGCACAGAAATATTCTAAATGCAACTCATGCAAAGAGCAGGCAGCAATGTAGCATTATAAAGGATTACATTGCACCAGTCAGGGCGGGAGTGGCTCCATGAGCATGAGACCCGTGGAGGCACACGGGGCCCCACGCTTAGAAGGGCTCTGGGCTTGGTTTCATGCTCTGTCACTATTTTGAAATATTGAATAATTTATGAACAAAGGACCCTGAATTTTCATTTTGCATTGGGCCCTGCAAATTATAAAATTGGTCCTGTGTCAAGTTGATACTTAGAGACTAAAGACCGGAACAACTTGTCACCCCAAAGGCTCACCACTGGCAGTTTTCCAGTCAACTTCCCACAGGGCCTAAAAGTCTACCAACCATAGATTCCCTTTCCAGGGGAGATGTCCCAGGAATGTTAAGTGGCTGTCGGCTACAACTTTGGGGGGACACGTTGACTCGTTCACTCACTGGGTAACCTCCTTAACCCTTAGCTAAGATGGATAGAGGAGAGGCTGGAGGCAGGGAGACTGAAGAAGAGGTTATTTCAAAGTCTAGGGGAGCGATGAAAAGAAGCCAAACCAAGGCAGCAGGGGCAAGAGAGAGGGGCTCACTCAGAAGGCAATAAAATGTGAAAGACACACATTCATATGCATATATATGTGCACATATATAAATACATATATATTCATATATAAATATGTATTCATATATATGTAAATATGTATTTATTTCAATCTGTGTGATGGATTTCAGAGGAGGTGCCCTCGCCCTTTGAGCCTTTGCTTTGATCTACCTGGCTGGTGCCATTCAGGTGGAGAGCTCACAGAGGGCTGGGCTGGGAGATGCATCAGGCTGGGAGGATCCTGTTTCGTCCCTATTAGTGTCCCTGACTGTGCCATGAATTCTATGGGACAGATAGGGAAACAGGGTCCTCTGTGATCTGCCCCAGCCTCATCTTGCATCCCCTCCCCAAGTTTCCTAAGCACTGGACATATTGACCTTCTTTCTGTTCTACCTCAGAGCTTTGCCCTTACTGGCCCCTTAACCTGGCTCTTGACTTAGCCCCTGTTTTGTTTGGTGGAAGGTCTTGGCTTTTTGGACACTGCTGGGAAGCCTTCTCTGCTATCCCCTGGCATTCTCTCACCAGATTTGTAATCCCTTGTTGGATAGCTCTCTCTTTCTCTAGACTCTAAGCTCCATGAGGGCAGGAAGCTCATCTGCTGTGTTCTTGCTGCCCCCCAGGACCTAGCATAGGGCCTGGAACTCTAAATAAAAGTTGGGTGAGTGAATGATTTACAATATAAAAAGGATTCGAGGCGATGTAATAAAGGAATGTTAAATAATAGATGAGGGACTAGATGATTTGATCATTTAGAAATCAGTTTGGAACTTTCCCTTACCAAAATGACTTTAAAGACGGTGCCATAGTCAAATCCTAAAGGGTTTATATTAATTTAATCTTTTCCAAAGAAACTTCCTCTTTCTCAGGAAAAAAAAGGGTGGGAGGGGTACCAAGATTTATTTTAAAAGCTCCGTAGACATCAAATCACTTTCATAAAGAAAAGGGGGGGGGGACCCTTTAACTGAATGTATTTGAGTAGAAATGGCCAGAAACATGTGGATTGCATTTCCCTTAAACTCTCCTGGGTTTGCAAATTGGAAAGAAGGGTCTGGAATAAAACACACTATTTGTTTTTCTGAAGTCAGTGTATTTGGGAGCAGCGATGTTTGAGATACGCAGGAAACTGAAAACATGCTTGGGCACTTGTTTCGGTCCTGGGATTTCCAGCAGTCCCGCCAAGGGGCTGGTAAGGGAGAGGAAGTGGCATTTAGCACCTGAAAAGAACCAATTAAAACAATTTTTTTTTCCTATGTAGCTTTCACACAAGAGAAATCTCCCTCTGCCTCCCCCCTTGACCACGATCAATATTTTTAGGGGCTGGAGGCAGGAGGAGGAACGAGTTTATTCTGGCTTTTGTATGCGACTGAGCAGTAGGAACAGGATGGAGATTTTGCTAAATCTGTCCATTAAGTGCCTCTAAGTGCTTTTAAAACATGTCCTAGAGCAGAGTGGAGGCCACAAGAAAGAGAAACTGAAAATTAAGGCTAAATTATTACATTTAAGTGTCTTGATGGTGGAAATGTCAGAAAAAATAGCAGGAGCGATGAGCCGATAAAACTTCACATGCTCCCTCCACTTTAATCTTCTTTTGTTGAGCATCCCTGAAAGCTGAAAAGTTGCTTTGGCTCTAAAATAGTCGAATTATATAATTTTTGTGGAGTGAGCAGTCATTTTCCTTCCCTATCAGGATCAATATATAGTTCTTTTCTAGATGTGCTAGAAAAGAACTGAGTTAAAACGTAACAACCTAAATGCTTACGATGATTACCAGGCATTTCACCAATTTACCCGTGCTGAGAAATTTACTTTCTATTTTAGATCATGTGAAGAACACTTTTAGCACAAAATCCACAAGCTTCATGACATATGGAAAAATATTTTAATGCAAGGAAGAAATAAGTGAAAAAAAGAAAATAATGTTTGACAAAGAATATCAGTGATTTTGCGTATGAAGTAAGTAATGTGGAGATAACATTAATCTATTGATATTTAGAGATGACAATGAAGAGTCATCCATTTTTAAATTTCAATCTATGCTAGCCAATCTGTTTGTGTCTGAAAGGTGGACTGCTAGAGCCCTCTAGCTGTTGGAAATAATTCTGTTCTCCTAGGTGTAGATTAATAACCTAACTGCACAGGCAGTAAGTAGTTCACCAAGAAACTTACTGGAAGGCATGAGATAAAAACGTGTAACTTGACCTCCCACCGTCGTCTTACCATTTGGGCTGGTAGTAACGTCAACACTGTTGTGAGCATCCGTGGGCATCTCTCCTGGCCCTCCACCCCCCGAACAGGTCAGTTATAAGGACACTGTCACCACCCTTTCCCCAACTGTTTTGATTGGTTTGAACTAGGTGGTCTCCTAAATCCAGAAAGTTCACTGGGTCAAGATGGACGAATCCAGTTCCCTTTTCCGTAGAAGGAGGGTCTGTCCTAGGGACCTGGGATAAAGTGGGCCTTGGGATGAATCAGGAGATACAAACATATCTCCTATGGACAAATGTGTTTTGTTTTGTTTTGCTTTGTACAGGCTTTTGAAAACCTTTCAATAACTAGGTGACTTTTAAAAATGGGGAAATTTCAGATGAAAATCCATAAGTTCATCTTTTCTTGAAAATCAAAAGATCTGGTAGCTCTGGGCCCGGGTACCCATATGGTGCCAACGGGCAAGAACTAGACAGTGGTAACCTGCTTAATTTGGAATATACAAGTTCAGTTCACCAAAGTCCCCATCGCTTCCTCCTGGGTAATAGGCAACCAGCATGCTGACTGCAATTACTCTACCTGCTTAGAGCCCATAGGCATCTGAGTCTGTAACTCCTGGTCTAAACCCTGAAGTCTTCCTCCTCAAAACAACAACAATAATAATAATAGCACAGCTTCTGGTGATCAAACACTTACTATGAAGCAGACGTGGTAAGAGGCTCTTTATGTGTAGCATTATCTCCAACCTTCATGTCAACCACTCAAGATAATTATTATACTTATTTTACAAACCAGGAGTATGAGACTCGTGTTCAAATAAAGTAGCTCAGTCAACATACCCTGGGTGCCTCTCCGAGCCGGGTATTGTACTAGATGCCGGGCGCGCAGCGCTGAGCAAGAGAGCAGAGCCCCTGCCCTCATGAAGCTTATGGTCAGATTCCAAGCTGATCGCAGTGAAAGTGGAGGCGGCTGTGGAGGGATAAAGCGAGGCGGATTTAATGTGGTCTTCATCAGTATTCTCAATTTTCTATATCAGTCACCTGCAGAGCCGGCAGGCTCCTACTGTGCCCCTATCTCTCCCCTCAATTTTCTGATTTAATAGGCCAGAGTGGAAACAGGAATCTGCCTCCATTTTTTGTTTTGTTTCATTTTTATTTTTTGGTAAAGTATAGAGAACACAGTATTTACTATTTTAGCATTTTTAAGTTTAAGGTTGAACGGCATTAATACATTCACCTTGTTGTGCACGATCAGCACCCTCTATTTCCAGACCTTTTTTCACCTTCCCAATCTGAAGCTCCATGTGACAATTTCCCACTCACGCCCCACCCCGAAGCACAATGTCTTCAAGACTCACGTATGTCGTAGCACGTGCCATAATTTCCTTCCTCTCTGAGGCTGAATATGAATAATATTCCACTGCATGCATCGAGCACATGGTGTTTTTCCATTCATTTCCCGATGGACACTTGGGTTGCTTCCACCTTCTGTCTGTCATCACTAATGCTGCTGTGAACACGGGGGGACAAGGATCTGTTCGAGCAGGAATCTGTACTTTGACCAACAAACCAGGTAAATCTAATACAGGTGGGTCATGGGCCAGACTTTGAAACATCCTGACCTAGGGGGCAGGGAAAGCCTCCCTGAGAACCTGACATTCAGACTGAGTCTCAAAGTGTGAGTAGGAGTTGATCAGAAGAGGAAACAGCAATGGCCCTGTTAACCTGGAAGTTGAATTTGCCTCTTTACCTGAAATACTGAGATACTGGAATTGTCACAAGAACATTCACCGGCACTAAGGGTGGTAATTGCGTGTCCTAACTTGGTTGAGTACCTAAAACAAGGGTTAATTGCTAATCATTCCTTTAACAAACATTTGTTAAGTGCCTTCTGTATGCCTGACACCTTACTAGATAAAAGAAATATCACATGCTCATTCATCTGTTCCCTTACAATGAGCCAGGCACCGTTGTGCTAGGTGCTGGAAAATTACAGGGAATTGTTGCTGTATAAAATTTTGTTAATTGTTTCACAAAATCGTTATATATTACTTATCAGTAAGTTCTCTCCAAGCTGATCCTGGCAAATGTCAAAGAATTGTTTAATACTTAAACACCTATTTGTAGGCATGTGAGCTGATGACGTTACATTTTTTTTTTTTTTTGCTTAGCCATGAAGAAATTATCACTGATGATGATTTTTGAGTTTCTGAGACATTATTTCAATAATTAATCCATCTCTTTGTTATTGATGAAATAGTGGCATTGATTTCTTGGTTTCCACCCTTCAGAATGACTCACATTTACCAGAGTTCACCAATGCTACACCTTGACACATTGATTAGAAAGCTGTGGTTCTTTGAGAGAGAAAATAGAGAAAGTCTTTCATGCTAAATTACCTTTAAAAGATCTGATATTACTTTTAAAATGCCTGGTGGGCTATAATATTTTTGTGCTTGAGTCAGAGATGAAAAATTTTATGCTGTAGGAGTCTCAAAGAACTTCAGGAGAATCCTTAAATCACTTAATGCGGATGATATTTATTAATCTGCCTTGCACTGTAGGTTATTGTGGATATTTATGATTTTTTCCTTAGCAGACTGCAAGTTTCTTGAAGGTAGGAACAATTTCTTAATCAGCTTCGAACAGCTCTCAGCTACAGCACCGAATAACTGACCATACTCAATAACTTACAGCGTATTATGTGCTGGATTCTTCCATAATAAAATAGAGATTCAGTAAAAATTCAGTGAATGAAAAAATAAATGAACATGAGTCACAGACTAGCAGTTGGGAAAGAAGCATAAATGGGTTATGATTTGCTTAAAATTAACATTTATGTGTTAGAGAAGGTAGACAGCAAAAAAATTATGAAACAAAATGTTGCCAATAAAAGCTTTCCCCTAAAGGGGGGGGATACCTCAAGAAGCTTGTGGCTTATCCTTCAAAAATGTGCCCTACCTCTGGGAGGCATCTGTAATACTGTCAACAAGAAAATAAATTTAAAAAAAAAAAAGTGCCCTTCTCAGAAATGGGACTATGTCTGGAAGGACAAACCAGACGGAGCATCGGATCAAGAGAAGCTGAGGCCCCAGGCTGCCTGGAATAAAGGGCCTGCCTGGAGCGAGTTGCGGGACATATTCTGCTGACTCCGCCTGGAAGCACCCAGGGCTCCCAGGGACGCGGGATCCGCTTTCACCAGGGGATGGGCCTGGGCAGAGGAAGGGGCAGAGGCCAAGGGGCACCGAGGAAAGGAGAGAGGAAGTTTTAACTTAAAGTTTGAAAGACCCTTTCCCCTCTAGTCCAGAGAAGGGGAGAGAATTAACTGAAGCAGTCAGATGCAGTGAAATATTATTCAGCCTTTTAAAGGGAGGAAATCCTGTCATTTACAACAGAGTGGAGGGGCCTGGAAGACGTTATGCTCAGTGCTGTGAGCCAGGTAGAGAAAGACTAATGCTGCATGTTGTCACTTACACGGGGAAACTTAAAATTTCAAGTTTATAGAAGCAAAGTGTAGAGCTGTGGCTACCAGGGGCTGGAGGGTGAGGGAAATGGGGAGACATTGGTCAGAAAGTATAAAGTTTCAATGATGCAGATTATTAAGTTCTGGAGATCTTAATAAACAGCACGGTGACTACAGTTATTAATACTGGATTGTACACTTGAAATTTGCTGAGAGAGTAGATCTGAAATGTTCCCACCGTAAAAAAGAGGGAATATTATAGCTAATAAATAAATGAGTCAGTAAAACACAGACTGAGCCTCAAAATATTATTTTAAGTGATATGGGAACATCTTCTTCTGAAATAACCTTTTCTAAAAAATATTTTCGGATTTGGCCATTTTCAGGGGGGAAATGTCTTGCAATCAAACTTGTTTATGTTGGAGTTCACAGATACCTGCTTATCTCCCATCCGCTGTTTCTAAGAGTTAATCAGGACCCAGTTACTGATTCGCTGGTTTTAATGGGAGTTCAAGAAAAATCTTCAATCTGTTTATTTTGCAGATTCTTGGTAACTGGTTTCCTCGACATTTCGCTCTACCGCCTGAGGAGCCTCAGGTTTTTTTGGCCCACATTTAACCAGAACGCTTACTTTTAAGTAAACTTTAGTGGAGGCCAAATTTTTTGTAAACGAGGGGAGGCTGAATTAGCAAAATGAGGGGGAGAATCGAGGAAGTCAGGATTGGGATCTCAGAGAGGGTTTGGAGAGACGGAGGGAAGAGCTTGCAGGTTCCTCCAGTTCTTTCCAAACGCACAAATGAAGAGGTCGTGCCGGCTGACAAACTGTAACTTAAACCATATTGTTCCCGGAGAGGATGATGTTTATACATTTTTAAATCCTGTCTTCTCCTGGGGATGACACAGGGAGCCTGAGCAGAGGGGTTCACAGCGTATGTCAGCAAGTCCAAATCAAGCGTGCAGGCCTCCTCGAGCCCATGCGGGGCTGTAGCTCATGGAACTGGGAACAGGCCCGAAATGCAGCAACTTCCTCCCGTCTGACCCCATCTCTCGTGTCATCCCTGACAGCTTCCCCGGCTCTGCAAAAACAGTTAATGCTTTTTCTTGAAAATTTGGGAATTAGCGACATAGGAAAGTGACCATGTGCAGCGATTACAGGAATTTTTGGCTTCTAAGAGGACACGATCTGGAGACAACTTACACCACGGCAGACATCTGGTCCTTTCAGTCGTCTCTCAGCACCTGGCGTGCTGGGGAAGGGCCGTAAATGTTTGCGGGATGCAGCCGAATGACTGCAATGACACTATGCAGATCACCGTGAAGCATCTAATTAGGAAGAGCTTGCTAATTCAGAAAGCAAGCAGTTGTCCAGTTGAAGAGATTACCTGATATAGAGCAATTGTTAATTACTCAGCCCCTCAGATTAATTCAGTGTTGCCAACAATATACTGCTTTTATTAGTTTGAATAGAATGAAATTGAAAACACTTGACCATTTTTTATCTCCCACATGGTAGTTTAATGTGGTTCAATCTAATATTCTAATTATCATCATAGTAGTAGTAGGTTGATCCACAGGAGATTGCAATTTTTGTAGATCAAACACTGTGGACTACCAACAATTTCATAGTTTAACTATAGTAATAATACCCACCCATTTGGGTGTTGTATAATTATTTGTCATTAAATATCAGTAATAGCTACTACCGGCTCTTGAGTATCTACCATGTCCACACACTTTGCTAAGTAGTTTATACACATTATTTCATTTAATCTTATGAGGTACCTCCTAGCATTATCCTTCAAATTATGCAAATACTCCAGGAAATACTATGATATTAAGCTGTTAGTCACTTTTGCCTCATGAGATCAGGTTAATCATTGGGCCTAGTGGGAGAAAGACATAAGGAATAAAGGTTGAGGCCACAACCTTACAGGGTAACAACTTCAGGTTCCAATTCCAGGTGACCTTTTGTGGCATACAACTGAGTTTCCTACGTAATTTCCAGTTGGTCTTGAGGTCACACCTATCGGAAAGGTAGTATGCATACTGGTGGGAGACAAGACACACACACACACACACACACACTTACAAATACAGAGTGGCTCTACAGATGGGGCACTGACAGTGAGGGGGACCATATGTACCCACTGGGCCCAAGACAGTACTGATTGATTCCTGCTGTCCCAGCATAATTATTAAAAGTCATCACATCACCCTCAACAGCAGAGCCACAAGGAGGGGAAGGAGGCGAGTGAGGTATTTGCCTGGAGGGGCAAAAAAATCAGTAATCAAGATAAATCATATTTTAAGGCGATATTTTTAAAAATCTAAATTGATACAAAAATACCAAAATGTCAAACGAAAGAAGCATCAGTATTAGCGATTTTTCCTTTTGCCTAGGGCTGTGCATGGCACGATTCTAGGGCATCTCAGTTCGAACAGAAATTTATCCGGTGGCCCTAATGTGGAGCGCTCCATAGAATGATGCTAGTGCTTACTGAGCGATTCCTGGACGCCAAGTCCTACTGTGAGTGTTCTATATATATTAACTATGACACAGCTATTGTCATCGCCCCATTTACAACTGAGGACACTGAGGCTAGGAAAGTTGTGGTCGTTTGTTTAAAGTCACACAGCTAGGAGGTGGACAGGCCAAGTTTGGCATCGGGGCGGTCTGGCTGCCAAGTCCCTAACCACAACACCGTAGATCCCACATCTCTGAGAAAGAGCTTCACAGTCTCCACCAGGCATGTTATTATAAATCATAAAGAAAGAGAGGAGCCTCTGGGAAAGGGAGGTGGGAGGACAGCGAAACAAGCTTCACCTGCTGCTCACTTTGGCCCAAGAACAGCCCAGAGTACAGCTGTGAGCCGGCTGTGATTGAACCTTCCTGAGCCTCTGCTTCCTGTCAAATGAAAAGATTAGACCGAGTGATCTCCAAGGTCTCCCAGGGCCACATAATCGCCTCTTAGCCTGTGGATCCTCATCACTGTGGAGCATTTCTCTGGCACTCGCCGGCCTTCCAGAGCTTTTCCCTCAATCTCCAGCTCCTCCGTGCACATCCTGGCCCTCCCTCCACATGCTTTCCCCCTGGTGATCTCATTGTCGGCTTCAGCCCTCACCTCTCCGTGGCTGACTCCCAAGTCTTCCTCCAGCCTCCCTCCCGCCACCTCTCCAGCTGTCGGCGGCTCCCCTCCTAAATCTCCCCGGAAACTGGGAGTCAGTGCGTCCTGGGGAAGGCAACCTGCCACCACCCTCCCCTCCCCAGGCTCAGCCCCCCCCCCCCCGACTCCTGCTGTGTGATCTCTGCCATGTCTCCTCTCTTGCTCTTCTTTCCACTCCACCTGCCCTCACCCCAGTGAGCCCCTCACCGCCTCCTCCCGGACGGCTTCCTCCAGTGGGCCCCAGCCTGTTGTGCAAGAATGGTGCTGGGCGGACACCCCTGGGCTCTAATCAGCATCCTGGCTCTCGGACGCCCGAGCAGTTAGCGGCCTCCCAGTGCCTGGACAGAAAAGTCCAAATTCTGTTTTCGTCATTTAATACTGCCCTGCCAGAGTTTGGCTCCAATCTGCTTTTCCAGTCTTCTCTTCCACTCCTCTACTCCGTGTTTTACATGCTGTCCATACCGGGTGATGTTTCCTGAACATGCTATGCATGTTCCTGCTTTTCCGTGTGTGACCCCCTCCATCTCTCTACCCACCCTTCAAGATTCAACTTGAGTGCCCCCTCCTTTATAAGGTCTTCTCAGATTCCCCAGGGCAGGGATTGTCTTTCCCCCTTGTAAATATTTATAGCACGTTATCTATAAAGCTCTTCCTCCTCCCACATTGTCTTGTAGTTACATATATTCACTTTTTGCAAAGGATTGTGTCATGTGACCGAGGCCTAGCCACAAGAGAGGCCTCTTAGCTGCAAAGGTCACATCTTTCAGCTCCCCGGCCCCACCCCCTCCATAGTACATCCCATCATCCCGCCAAAGGTGCTTGATCAAAATGCAAGCTAAATCGCTTGATGTCATTTTTTAATGATCATGTCTGCAAGATACAGTAACTGACCTAAATCCTGAGTGGGTGACAGGACAGAATCCAGTTCCACTGTCTCTCCCGGAAGGGAATCGTCCTCTCTGAAGGGCGCTCCTCTCTTTCTGGCAGCAATCCTTCAGGAACAAGCCTGCCTGCCCAGCCCAAATTCTGAATCCCTTTCAACAGCTTGAGAGCGCCCCACCCCTTGTGAGGAGCCTGAAGTCTCCCTTCTTTCCCAAGGTGCTCCCAGGGTTCCTGGGTGGCAGCTCTTTGACTTTTCTTCCCAGGCGTGCTGAACCCCCGTGTCCCCAGTAAGAGGCCTTGCTCAGCTATTCCAAACGCCAAACCTATCCCTGTGTGATGTGCGTGGGGTGGCCCATTCAGGGAGTGCAGAGAATGGTTTTGGGACAGGCTGTACTTATGATTCCTAACTGGCAACACCGATGACACTTAGAAATGACTAAAGATAACTTTCCACTCTACATTTACATTTGGGTGCAGATCAAGCACAAGAAATGAGCTTCAAAGATGAGTCAGGAAGAGAGCTAATCGCCGAAGGTCATTTGTTCTTAATCTAACAGCTAAGAGACGACATTTTTTAAAAAAAATGCATTTTCTGCTCAAGTTTGTTCTTGAGCTAACATTCGGTTATGGAATTTTAATTTAATATTACAGCATATGTTGTCTTTCTGAATTTAAAACTCTATGACTTGACTCCTAAATGTTTTCAACTTCTGCAGAAGAATATTTTCACCAAAATAAAGTCATCAGTGGCAGGGGGTATTTATAAGACATTTACAATTTCTGAAAAACTGCAATCAATAGGCACAATTAATATTGCAAATAAACGTCAAAATGATATACTTCCCACCATGCAAATGAACCCTGTTTCACACATAAATGTGCTCTGTGGCAATGGTTCAAACTCCTTTTTCTTCAACCGTAAGCAGATTGAATGAAATAAAAAATGATGTGCCAGGATTCAAAGGTACAAATGGTACAAATTTCAAATTATTGATTGCTGACTGCGCTTACAGACATCAAACAATACTTTTTCAGGCAGCTATAATAGTCCACTTCAATGGAGACGTGATATATTACAGGAAGATTGAAAATGTGAGGACTATTGGACTGGGCAATGGTCATTTTAAATTATTAAGGCTTGGGGTTTTGTTTGGTTTTTAGGTTATAGAAAAAAAAAAGTAATGCAAACTAAGAAGAATCTCATTAACGTCAAACCTTTCATACCAAGCACCTTTATTATAGTTTGAAAAGTACTGAGATGCCCAGTTAAAATATAAACTCTCTCTGTGTTAAAAGAAGTGTGCATTTGGGCAGAATCCATAGGCAGTGACAGCCCTTAATGGAAACTCTAGCAGACCAAAGCAATCGCTCTTGAGGGACCCAGAGTGTATTTATGCAGCAAGAAATTTTATCAGGAACTAACTTCTGATGTGTAGGTGAGATGTGCTCTCATAGAGCCTGAATCTGAACTCACTCAACCTGCTCACTTCTGCAAAATCATTGTTAGGCAGCATCTTCCCAGAAGTAGCTAGGAGACCGAGTCAATGGTCCCACATCATTGCACTTGAAGTGATTTTTCCATAACCTGGAAATGGGAGGCAGATTTGTGTACAGTGTATTAGAAAAATCAATTGGTCAGAACTCTTTCAGTTGCAAGTGACAAAACCCAAACTCCAGCTAGCACAGGCCAAAAACATAATTTATTGCCCCATGTTATTACAGAGCTTACATAAAGCTGGATCCAGGGGTTCAGATGACATCATCAGGAGGATGTCTGCTTCTCTCCATCCCTCAGCCCTGCTTCCTCTGATGGACTCATTCCCAAGCCGGGTGTAGCCACATAGAGGGCTGGACGGTCAAGGTTGCTGCGAGCTGGCGGGGCCTGGGGAACATCTTTTTTTCAGGTGCTCCAGGAAGGGTAAAGAGGTTAAAAATCTTTACCCTGCTGTTGTAGAGTTCAGTACACCGAGGCCCAGAGCCCTCTCTGGATCCCTTACCCTGCGATGTGCACAGTCAGCCCCGATCCACACGCATACTCGCAGTCTGTCTCCTCTCATTGGCTCAGCTCATGGGCTTCCGTGATGATTTCACAGGACAACAGTCTCTGTCTGTCTCTGACTTTGTTTCTCTTTCTCTCTGCCTTCTCTCCCCAACTCTAGACCCCTCCCAGTCCATAGCAAACTTGGAAACAGAACACCAACTGGTACACCCCTGCCCCGCAGCCCTGCCCAGGAGCTGTGCCCAGTGCGATGCTCGTTCTGGTGGACCCGGGGCAGGCCCATCCCACGGGAACTGGAGCGCATCTTGCTGGGCAGCCCCACCAGCTACGCGAGCAACTGGAGTGAAGGAGGCAGGCCCTCCACAGGCAGGGTTCTGCCGCGCAGGTCAGCAGCAGGCTCCCCCTCAACTACTGAACCACCGAAGAATCAGGATTTGCTGCTTTACGTGGTTTTCCTTCATCTCAGTTTTCTGATTCAGTTGAGACCCATGAAGCCAGTTGACATAATGCCGATCTGGAGACCTGTCACTGGTAGCTGAGTGAGGAAAGGAAGGCTTGTTTCCACCCTGTGCCGTGGCATTGGACCTATCCTTGCTCAAAATGTGTTGCTCACAACTTCTGTGCACGAACCTGGGCTTCCAAACGTGGACGTGGGCCAGGCCGTGGAGTAGTGAAGCCGGTGTTTACTGCAGGGAGCGCATGCGGCAGTGACACAGGAAAAGTCTCTTCCCTTGGAATCTGGTTAAGGGGGTGACTTTTTCTGGTGCAAACCGGGTCAAATTAAGATGTGCTGCATGCTTCCTATATACTAGGCATACCCCTAACTTCAGAAAATTCACAGGTTTTAGGGAAAAGGCAAAGCAAATAGGCAACTAACCCAACATGATTAGTGTGATGCGAATGGTGTCACAAAGTGTTACAGGAGCAAAGAGGGAGGGTGATTAATGTTGCTGGGGATGGAGGGAGTGAGCAGTAATCAGGGAAGTGGGGACAGAGGGATGTCAGGAGAGGTCTCCCAGGGGAGGTGACATCTGACCTGAAGAATGAGAGGGAGTGTGACAACTTCGAAGGAGGAAAACAGCATCTTAGGCAGAGGAAACAGCAACAGGGAGGGCGAAATCAACCCGACACCTCTTTAATAGTCGCTGGCCAAGTTTCCAGGCTAGCACAAGGGGGAAGATTGAAGCAATTATTGAGAAAACTGTCTCAATCTTCCCTTTTCTCCTAGCTGTGGAAATTTGGCCATTGCAGCTCTTTTGTAAGAAAAAGAGTCTTGATTCCAGAGACCACACAATGTTAAGTGATGGCAAAATTATTTTTTAGACAGAACAGGGGAAAACCAGAGCACCTGGATTCAACTGGGGAAAACTCGATTTTATAAGAAAGGAAAACAAAAGCCTTTCTTCTCTGTCTCTCTCTCCACTCTTCCCTCTTCCTTTCTTTTTAGCTGGGGGGCGGGCGGTGGTTGGGGTGGGGGGTGTTCACTTAAAGAGCAAATCCACTGAGCAACCACCATGTGTCTATATGCAGCTGATGCCTTGTGAAAAGTTAATAAATACTGGTAGTAGGATGATGATACTTATTCAAATAATTTTCCAAGAATTTACTAACATCAAAATCAAAATAAAGTGCAACTGATTCCCATGCCCTCTCCTCCATTATCTCACCTCCCCAAATGCGTGGGTGGTTGATTAGCATTCAACACATCCTTGGAAGATTAAATAGCATTAAATGTTGGCCTTGCAAGGAAAGAGATACAAATCTGTGTGAAAACAAGTCTTTGGGAGAAATGTATGCAGAAATCTGAAGAGAGGAGAACTTCTGGCTTGGAGGCCACAAACGTACGGCAAATGAACAAAAACTGAGTGGACCTCCGCTCGAGCTTCAGCCCCACGATTTATTATTAACTGGGTGACTTGAGACAAGTTTGTAAACCTCCCTAGACCTCAGTTTTAACATGGGGATAATGCCAATACCTACATTGTAGAGATATTTTGAGCATTAAAAGGGACAATCCATGAAAAAAAAGTCTTACATGGTGCATGGCACACAATAGTATCTTGAAATCAGCTGAGCGATGGAATTACCAAAAATCTCTCCAAGACGTGGTAACAACAACAGCAGCAAATATGACATCAAGGTTATAATCTGGTGCGAACGATGTCATCTGTTTGTCAGGGTAATACACTAACAAGATTTGGGAACTGTCATTATGACATTGAGCCGTGTCGATATCACCAGGGGATCAAGGGAGGACCTTGGGTGCTTTTTACCCGCCTGTTATTTGCAGAGGAAAGAGAAGAGCATGGGACCCCCTTCGCTGAAACCCTTGACCGTTCGGTGCCTCTGGAGTTTGTTTGTAGAGAGAAGGAGGAATCTGAATGCGACCTTAGCACCGGGCCCCAAGGCCACGACGCAAAGCCTTTCCCCTCCCCCACGGCAGGACTTCCTCTTGTTATCTGAACACGAGCTTCCAAAACAACATGTCCCTTCCTGGGCATTAGGTCTTAGAATTTGCTAACGTGTAACCTTTGACTTGAGCTGCTGCTCTCTTTATAAAAAGACAGAAGGAAGCGTGAGTTTCTCACTGAAGCGTAGTGTGGAATTGTCTATGGCTCAAAGTGGGGACAGACTCCCGGATACTGAGAACAGGCTGACCGCTGTCAGAGGGGAGGGGGAGGGGAGGGGGGAGAAGGGTGAAGGGATTCAGGGAGGAAAGCAAGACTCCAGGACACAGGCGACTGCCAGAGGGAAGGGGGGAGGCAGAGGAAGGTAAAGGGGGTAAACGGTGATGGAAGGAGGCTTGACTTGAGGTGGTGAGCACACAGTACAATATACAGATGATGTAGAATTGTATACCTGAGGCCTCTATAATTTTATTAACCAATGTCACCCCAATAAATTTTAAAAAAAAAAGACAAAATGAATATGAATGTTCCCTTTATGTTATAAGAAGTATTTGCCTATTGGAGTCTTCAGCTGGAAATCCATTTCTTACAAAGGAGCGAAAATATGAATTTGTGTGGAAACAGAAGTCACGGCAAAATTTTCAGCTGGCTGTATTTAAATAGACCTTTTTGTATCTTAATTTTACAGTTAACTGCTTCAAAACAGTGTAATTCATCTCATTTAATACGCAAGGAAGAAAGTATGACTGATTGCAGATATCAGATTGAAAATAAACACATGAAAGGGCTTGCTCAGGGCTATACCCTTTGTGGGCAGATTTTGTTCCGTGACTTTATTACATACCTGCTATTCAAATTCACTTTCGGCTGGCTATGTACACCAAGAGGATGTGTTGGCTGTCTGTGATTTATTGAAATAGCCCAACAGTTGCAGAATATGGCTCCTTGAGGTCATCTATCATTCTGCACCATTAACAACAAACGGCAGTTACAATTTAGAAAAAGAGCAACACGAAGCTGGGGTAACAGGGATGGGCCACACCGTGGTTTGTAATCACAATGAAATTCGAGGAGAAAAATTAACAAAAGGAGTCATAATAGATACGTTAGATTTTGCAAAAGTCAAACAAACGTGACTTTGCAGGATGGGTGAAAACCATGACTCCTATTTGTAATTACATCCTGGTCTCTTAGGTCGGTTTCTCAAGTGAAGTTATAATGGTCTACAATGACTTCCCACCTTCCTTAAAAAAAGTGTGAAGTTGAGAGAATCCTGGTAATTGAACAAAGAAGCTCTGCACTTTAAGGCCTCTCAGGTCAGAAAAAGTCAAACCCAAAGTGGGGCTTTTGAGCTGGAACCGGCCTGTCACTTGCACATTGGAGCCAATAAGAACCTCAATTTCTTGATCTGTAGATCAGAGACAATGCTAATAAGTGCCCTGCTTCCCCACAGAATTGTCCTGAGGATAAAATGAGATAACACATGTAAGCTGCCGTTATTAGTATCTGAAAATCGATTAATTTAAAGAGAATTACTGCTATCATTTCTTCCTAAACAGCTTAGGCACAGTCTCGTGTGGAAGCACTGTGACATATATATACATTATTTCCAAAGGTAGCTATTGCCTTGAACGTGAGGTGTCGTTGTGCTATTTGTTTCATAATCTTATATTTATTCCCAGGCTGAGGGGATATAAGGAAATATTGGTCATACTCAGGTATCTATGAAAATTACTGTGCATACATAGGCGCAGCTATGTTTGTAAAAACCATTGTGTGTGTCAGTTTGTGCGCACATGTGTTAAGAGCAGGGACTCTGGAACCAGAAGGCTTGTAACCTCGACAAGTAACTTAATCTCCATCTTGCTGTGTCTTGTTTTCCTTGTCTGGAAAAGAAAAAAATAGATTCAGGTTATGTTCGTGTGGATTAAAGCACTAAAAATGGTGTTTCTACATGTTGGAAGTGCCTAGTAAATGTTCATTATTCTTAGCATCGAGAGGACCTATAGTTTAGCAGCAAAATAATCAGAGGTGATTAACTCTGTTCAAAACATACACTCAAGTCCTGTCCCCCTGGTGAACAACAGTTTAGCAGAATGTTGGCCTAGACCAGGATCACAGCTTTTAGGGCTCCTGGCCAGAGGGAAGCTGAGTGGCCTGTAAGAGAAATCCATACCAGGCTTGGAACCACAAATTGTATGTTGCAGAACATCCCTGACCCTCACATGGTTAAGCACTCCTCATGAGAAAGGGTCATGACCGAATACATTTGGGAACATTTTGTTAAACTATACAAATCAGGGTTGCTTTATTGCAGGATATCTCAGAACCTTTAATCAACTAATGTGCATTGGGAGTCTCCAGGAAAACTGTAGAATGCTGTTTCCCAAATTATTCTCATGTAGAATCATTGTTTCTGTTTTTTAAAGAAAGCCTATGAAAACCTTGAGGAATATTGGACGTTCTTTAAGGCAAAGCTTAAGAATAATTGTTTATATAATTTTTCTCAAGTTCTGATATTTTAGGCTGGTATATTTTTAATAATAGGATGGTAAAGAACCACAAGAACTCAACAAAATGCTCTTTTGAGGGGCAAGGGGTCTCATGGAAACCTCCACTGGAAGCTTTTGGGGTTGTCTTTGTCAGTAATGAGTTAATTATGGTTTGTTAGTGATTTTAAAGAGATGAACCTCAAACCCTAGAGATTGCTTTGGAACATAGAATGGGGTCCACCACTAAAACTGGACGTCAGTGTGGCCTTCTGGGAAGCCATTTGCACAATTTAGAGATGATGACACTTCCTTTTTTGTGGATTAACACAAAACTGTTTGCTGCAGAGCAGAAGTTGGGTCAGACAGATACACTGCTCCAGAGAATGAGCAGGTGGTGATTTGTATTTTATGGTAGCTGAAGAGTTTGAGCTACTTGTTAATGAGATCAAGCACCGTTTCATATATTACTGGCATCCACAGTAGCTACAGATCTATTTTGAAATATCTTTATGCTACATTTGTTCAAAGAATTGTCTGTCTGTTAAAATAATTCACCTGCACATTAAAGTTTCTCTAGAATATACCACTGATAGTTTAAAGAAATATTCCTGCATATCTCATTGTCTGAATTTGGAAGCTATGTATTTTCTTTGAGTTCCATTTCTTCTGAAAACTAGTTGTTGACAAATACAACTGTCACAGTGATTGCAGGACTGAATTACCCTGTTGATTTCCTAATTCGTTGCCTGAATTGTAATGACTCAAAATAAGAGCAGCCTCTCTGAAATATTTTGTCATCTTTGACTGTTTGAAAGATAAACGGTCTTAAATAGAATTGTTGAAATTCTTGCTAGAATTGAAGTTTTAACATCAAAGTCTATAACTAATAGAATGAAGGTGGCAAGGATTGCTCTTTATTTGGGTAGGATTTTCTAATAAAAGCAGGGGAATTCTACAGGATCAAGTCTAAAGTAAAGAAGAAAAGCTAAAGGAGATGGATTTCCAAGTCAAAAAGAGAGCCAGAATGTATATTAAAAAGAGTACAGCCCAGCCTGTGTGCGTCAGTGGTTGAGTGTCGACCCATAAACCTGGAGGTCATGGTTCAATTCCTGGTGAGGGCACAGGCCTGGGTTTCGGGCTCGATTCCCAGTGGGGGGCGTGCAGGAGTCAACTGATGGATGATTCTCTCTCATCATTGATGCTTCTATCTCTCCCTCTCCCTTCCTCTCTCTGAAATCAATAAAAACATATTAAAAAAAAAGAATACAGAGTTCAGGTCTAGATCTTCATGAAGTCTTGGTTATATGAGGCAGTTATCTGCGTGTCCATTTCCATATTTATGAAGTGAAAGGAACAGACATCAGTAATCTGTAAAATACAACGTTTTTCATTAAATAGTTGGTATGGAAGGAGAGGAAAAAAGGAAAAATGTGGGGCCTAGCAACTAACTATAGAATTCTCTCCAGAGGGGAATGGGTGGGGAGAGATTAATCAAAGAACTTATATGTTTATAAGCATAAACCATGGGCACAGACACTGGTCTGGGGAAGGCCTAGGGGTGGGATGGATGCGGGGTAGAGGGGACCAATGGGGGTAAAAAGGGGACATCTGTAATATTTTCGACAATAAAGATAAAGAAACCTAAAAAGAAAAAAAGAATTCTCCCCATACGTTAAACATGGGGAAAAGTCATGCTATTAGGACTCGTGACTCTGTACTCTTTGGTTACTATTTCACATTTAGATTACCAACGGCTTTTGCTTTGGGGGAGGAAGCATTTGCCAACTTACTCACTTTTCTGCCTGGATTTTGTGTTGCTTTATGCCTAGAACCCCCCCCCCCCACACACACACTTCTTATTTAAAAGGCTTTCACTTACTATGCCTATAAGCTATGATATTAAGGCTCAATGCCAGTAAATTTCAGGGAAAAGAGTGAGGAATTTATTTAAAAGGACTACTTTTTGGTAATGGCAGTGTTTTGACAGTTTTTGACAGGCAATTTAAAATAATGCAACCTCTTGGATCCCAGCCAACCTCTGAAATGGGCTGTAATTTAGAACGATGGCAGCTCCTATGACCTCTCTATTGGAGAGTCACTGGAATAAAAAAAAAAAAATTTCTCCAAACAGTTTTGGTTTATATTGAAAATCTGGCTTAAGTGTTCTGACATGGAGCCATTTTATGTAATGAAAGAACTTTCTGGTCCTCTGCTGGGCTCCCAATGCTGATTCTGAAGCTGGGGAAGATCGCCTGCCTTGTGTGTGGTGAGATTCTCCTGCTCAGATTCCACTCCCGGCCAGACTGTAAGCATTCTAACGAGCTGGTCGGGGCCCGCCTGCCCTTCTCTCCGCTGGGCAAAATCAGGCCACTCGGCCTTGGTGACTATACTGTGCCTTCATTCTGCAGCTCAGGGAAGGCCTGGGCTGTCACAGCTCCCAACTTCCACCCTTCATGCAACTGTGTTGTCTCAGCTTCAGAGTCTGGTCCTCAAGGCCCCTTTGAAAAACAGATTCTATTACTCCCCTAATTTGGAAAGTTAAATGCTTTCTAATGAGTTGTGTGAGCTGAAGATGAGCTGGGTGTGCAGGGTAGGGTTTTTAACCGAGCTGCAGTTCTCCAAACACACCAATATATTCCAAAATTGCCAGTTGCAGGTCATAAAATATTTACATTGCAGAGTAAATAATGTATGTTTAGTAAGAAACGATGAAATATTTAGAGTTTTTCTAAAGATACTGTACAGGGTTTTTCCTCTGCCACAGCCATTTTTCTGGAAGAGGGCAAAATAGGCAACTCCAAGAGCTCTGAGAACAACGTGGAGGGATCTAGGAGGGAAGGGAATGTTCCGAGACAGTAAGTGGAAAAGTCCCCATAAGGAAAAGAAACAATAGCTGATCCCAGGGAGTGAGATACATATTTCATATGGTTAAAGGGCTAGGGAGGCACTGGCAAACAATTTTGGTATTTTCACCATTAAATTGAAGAGTTGCTAGGCCCCGATCACATGGCACCATCATTTGCCAAAGCCATTCTGTGGGCGTGCTGTGAGCCTCAGAGGACGGAATGGCTTTCCAAGCTTACGAACAAGGACATTTGTCAAACCTCTCCCACAGGCTCATTGACCCTGAAGGGCTCAGTCACGGTGTTACTAAATCCTCACGGGCACGAGCGTGGGAAGAGCCTGCAGAAGCTCTTAACAGAAGAACTCAGCCTAATCATCAGGGAGAGTCTTACAAAGAGATTTTCAGGCCCCCACCCACCCTAAGCAATTCTAACAGGATTGCTCTGGTGTAGGGCCTGGGGCTCTTTATTTTTGAAGAGCTTCCCAGGTATTTCTGATGATCCTCTGGGGTTGGGAACTGTGGGAGACTGATAAAGGACCCCAAAGATACCTAGGTCCTTCCCTGGAACTTGTGAAAGTTATCTTATATGGCAAAAGGGAGGTTACAGATGCAATTATTAAAAGTCTTGAGATGTGAAGATTCGCCTGGGTCATCTGGGTACAGCTTCCAACTTTCTCCTTTCACCCAAATGTGTCATCTCAGGTTCCAAGTTTGGTCCTCAGGGCCCCTTTGAAAAATATAATCACCAGTATCCTTATAAGAGGGAGATGGAGGGGCCCTTGATTATACAAGAGGGCAATATGCTGATAGAAGCAGGATGCTAGGCTTCTGACTTGGAAGATGGAAGAAGGGGCCAAGAGTCAATGAATGTAGGCAGGCACTGGAAATGGGAAAAGACAAGGAAGGGGATGGTTTCCTAGAGCCTCCAGAAGGAACCAGCCCTACTGACATCTTGACTTTAGCCCAGTGAGACAGAGTTTGGACTTCTGACCTTCAGAACTGCAGAAGAATAATTTTGTGTTGTTCTATAAGCTACTGCTTGTGGCCACTTGTTAGAGTGGTAATAGGAAATAACTACACAAATCATTGCTCTAAACCATCTCAGTTTTAACAGTCCTTTGTTGCTATGCACAATTCTTCAAGCCAGAGCTTCAAGGTCCTAGGATTTAACCCATTCCCCAACTGTGGAGGGATACAACAGCAGCCTTGCCTCTAGAAAATACTGTTTCCCACCCCCTTTCCCGTCTTTGCTGAGCACTTTCCTCACAGTCACATTCCCTGGCTGATGCCATCAATGCCCCAAAAGACAGCAGTGTGGGACATGGCCAATAGCTGCATCCCCCAAGCTTGGACATCAAGCCACGAGGCTTCATCAGGCCCCGCCTGTGTGCTCAGCATTCTGCCGGCCTCTGTGGGGAATTCGGGGAATCACTCCCCATCCTCCTGCTGAGAACAGAAACTGCAGCGTGATTACAAACACTTAGGTTGCATTTTCCAGGACTGTCAATGCTGAGGCTCCCCTGGCTACAAAGGATATTGTCTCATTTGGGGATAGGACATATGCATCACTGCGGTTTAGAGGAAAGAGAAAGATGCCAAAGCTTGAGCTTCCCAGCTCCCTCCTCTGACCAGAAGACCTGGAAATCAAGTCGTTCCCCTAGTTCTAGGCTGCGTGCGAGCGGAGGGGCGGATTCGTGAATTATCTGCGCAACATCTGAAATGTTTTCCTGGGTGGGTGAGTGTGGGGGGAGGGGCCGTCTCTATATTTTATCGGTACTTGTTCCTATCGGAACCCCTGACAGTGAGAGAGAAAATAAGATGGCAGCTGCACAGAGCTGGGATAGCATCTTGTTTCTATGGCAACAGTGCCTGCTCTGCTCCCAGGCTCCATCTGGTATTTTCAGGCCTAGCAGCCAGGTAGCATCTAAATGCCTAGTGGGGGGAAAAAAAGGCACGGAAGGAGATTCTTCAGCTGAGGCACAATGAACACAGCAACCCCACGGCCTTCCTAAGGAAATCAGCAGTTACTTCACCCCCACGGGGTGCTGTGAACACAGAGCGCGTGCCGCGTGGAACATGCTCAGCTCTATTGTTGGGCACAACACGCACGTGAAAGGCAAGGTGCTGCTGGGGCTGACGGGGGCTCCTTCCGAAGGGCAATCTAAGGAGGCCCCGCGGGGGGATTCTCTCCTTCCCACCTGCCCTCCCGGCCTGCGTGCTGGAGCTGTGTGCGCTTCGGGTGACGTGGCCTCAGCAGCTTTCCCCGACCTGCCCTCCAGGATCAGCCTTGCTGGTGGCCGGGAGCCCTGCAGAATCTATGGCAGGCCGGGTCTCAGCGCTCCTCCACGGGCACTCACTCCCAGAGAAGCTTGCTTTTAAAACAGCACAATACCACACGGCTGGGTTTCACCTTCCCCTACCCCTTTCTCGACACAGTCGAGTGACAGCACTTCCTTTTTGATCCTTGATGACACCAACGTTAAGAATATAACATCTTTATGATGGTACGATCTATCTAAAATATGACGCAGTGTGGCTTTATAGCCAGGTTGTCATGCAATATTTGGGACACACTAATACTAGACAATTACTCATTGTTTATCTGACGTTCAAATGTAACTGAGCATCCTGTATTTTTATTTGCTAAATCTGGCAACCCTATTTCTAGACAGAAATATAGGCCATCTCAATTCAACTGATCACTGAGGCTTTGATACGATACATCCAAAGGCCAGTACTTGGAACTGAATATTGGTTTCCGGCATTTTCTGGTTATTAAACAGAACATTTAAATGTTCATTGTTTACAGCAAAAACGGTTGTTTCCATCAAGCCTTCGAATACATTCCTCTTTCCCTTCATTCAACACAGAGTCACGGGCCACCTGCTCTTTGCCAGGCACCGTTCCAGGAGCTGGGAATCGGTGGTACACAACCACCAGGTGCTTCCACGGAGCTAGCGCTCTGTTGTGGCTCCAGGATCTTACTTCAGGACATTTACATACAAGCACTTTGAGATACAAAGACCCATCAGATATGCCCGCCCTCTAAGAGCAGATAAGAGAGTGACAAAAGGAGAGAGACTTGATGCTACGTTGCTGGCTTGAAGGTGGAGGAAGGGGCTAGGAGCCCAGGGACGCAGGCAACGTGTGCAAGCTGCAAAAGACAAGAAAACAAATTACCCCCTAACATCTCCAGAAGGAATGCTGGTCCTTTGATTTTAGCTCAGTCAGATCCTTTTTGGACTGGTGACCTCTAGAACAGAAGATAACAAATTGGTATTGTTTTTAGCCACCAAGTTTGTGGTGATTTGTTACAGCAGCAATAAGACCATGCACTCATAGGCCCAGGAACTGAGAAATCAGAACTGACCCTGAGCAGGCATTAACCCTTAGTTGGGAGGGAGATTGTGGGAGATCTGCATGGTCTTGGAGTTGGGAAAGCCCGTGGCTGGCCCTGGAGCGCTGGGGTCAAGGTTATTTACCAAGCACTGTGGGAGTATTTCAATATTTTTACACTGAGTGTACCAGTGAATGTCTGCTGTGCACACACTTATGCTGAACTAAATCTGACGAATGTAGAGTGGATCCTGGCATCGCTCTTGAATATGTTTCTTCCCTAAGGCCCTGATATTAACCTATAATCAAAGTGGCAATGCAAACATTCTCATAGATTTCTAGCTCCTTTGTTATATGTGCTACATTGGGCTTCTCCAGAGTGTGAACTAGGGCGACTCCCTCTCACTTAAGGGCTTTCATTACTATTTATTGTTTGTTTCAATGTACAAACAGAATTTTTCGTCTGTAAGTATTGAGTATTATTTCTCTTTCCTATATCGTATTTTCTCCTTTATTTTACTCTGCCTCTCCAATCCTCATTTGAAAACAAGTAAAATATGGGGAAAAGAGAGTCAGTGACTTGCTCAAGGTCACATAGCAAATTATCAACCAAACTGAGCCCTGGACCTGGGTGGACGCCCTCCACCTCTACCCAGGGACGTGGGGTCACCTCTCCAGCAAGGGAACAGTGCTTGGTGCTCATCTTCTGTTCTTAAGATGCAGTCATTCCCCTACAGAGCCTCGTGGGGCCTTCCAGTGCGTGTTGAATCAAATCTGAGCCCCTTCCATGCCTTCAAGGCCCGGCAGGATTGGGCCCTGACCGTTTCGCCAGCCCTGTCTGTGCAACCATCCCCCTGGCTTCCTCTCTGTTCTGCAGATGCCAGTTCCGTCCAGCCTGAGGGGCTTTGTGGGAGCACGAACGTGTTGTCAGATTTTACCCCGACGCTTCCCCCGTGCCTACCGAATTAACGAACGTGTCTGGGCCCTGGCCCCCGCAGGCTCCCTGAGCGCAGAGAACTCATTTGTCGTGTTCGTTGCTGTGGCAGACCCTGGCACACAGGAGTTCTTCAGTGCACACCCGTGAGTGATCCTCGGGTCGCTCTGCAGGGCCTTAGCCTCGTCACTGCACTGCTCTCGAGGCGCAGAACCCCTAGTGCATCCTGTAAGCCACTGACACAGACGCTGGGACCGAACAGAGGAAAGACACGTTGCCTGGCCAGTTCCATAAAGCGGGCAGTGGGAGCCTAAAGAAAGTGGCAACGGGCTCTCTGACCTTTGTGTAGTCGGCTTACACTGTGAAGCCGGAGATTTGAATCCCTCCATCTACTTCTAGATGGGGGTATTATGTCTCACTTACCGTTACAGCCTTCTGGCCTGAAATAATCATATTTTATGAATAATAGCATCTGTAAGTAAGATAAAAGACATCACAAAAGAAAATGAAAGCATTTAAAATACAACAATTGCCAAAATAAAATCCTCTTTAGGACATTCTTCTGACAAGTTCTCTTAGGTTTTATTAATTCCCTCTAAGAATATCACCATGAATCTTCTTTATGAGTGTTTCGATCCCCTGTGCACGGTCTTTGCGTTTACTCACTGGAGGCTAAGACACCATAGAGTGCGGGTCTCAGCTGCTCCTGCTTTCTCCGTGTTAACACCTTGAAAACGGAAGAGGAAAAGCTAGATTATCAAGCGGTTTAGGAAACCCTACATGTACACACTTTTAAGTAGACTAATGAGATATAATGGGTGCAGAATTACATGACTGCCAAGTCTCAAATGATGATATATACACAACTTTAGTAATTCTAATAGTTCCCAATATTTCCTTATTTGTTTTCAGATATTTAAATTTCTTTCACGCTCTTTATTTACTCCCTTAAATTCCAAAACTGCTTACGATTACCTATGGGATAATCGGCTTATTCTCTGTGTGAGATGCTTCTTTGTGAGCTCTTTTATTTGAATGCTAACTAATTGTTTTCTTTAACCATCTTCCAGATTTTCCATATTCTATTATCAACACACCCGCAATGTCAAATAGAAGATAAAGTTTATGGGCCATGTAAACTATGATAAAACATTTTGAATTGTCTATGGCGTTGCGAAGGGGGATAATGGCAGTGTCTGACTTTTATGATGTAATACTATTGTCCTAAGGCCACTAAAGTCATTTTGAACATTGGAAGCATAAAGTAGTTCTAGCTTGATAAATGAGCAATTTTGTACACTCTTTTAAGAATAAATAAGATTTATGGTTCACTCTACCTAGACACATATATGTAAATATGCACATTAAATTTTTTTCACACTTCCCGGAGTCACTGTGACTAACTCAGACCTAGTAATAGAAATATTAAATTTTATCCCAGATTTCCAAAGAGTTACTGTGACTAATTCACAAAGATTAATAGAAACCTTCATAAAAATTTAGAGTAGAATATGTTAATTGTTGGTTTAAGTTTGGACTAATGCAACAACTGAGGAGTCAATTATTTACTAAGTAACCATGTACTTATCAGGCAGACAAGGACTAAATGACTAAACATTAATGACTAAAACAAGTAACTGGTAAGAAAAAAGAAATCAGAAATTTCTCTTTTAATTCTTTCTATGTAATCCTGAACCATTTAAATTTATTGTCATGGGAACTACAACTTGGTACAACCAGATTTCAAGCCCTTTATTTTCCTAATCTGTGTAATCCCAAATTCTTACTTGCCATATATATAGTGTATACACAATAAATAGTTACTAAATAAATGAATGGTTTATACAAGGTGGAAACAGTGGATTCCAACTTTTGTTTTCCGGGGCTGACAGGCTAATCTCTCAGGTAGGGTATCTGGGTAGCCTTCGAGGACCTTACGCTGAGCTCTGGGCTCTGACAATGTGAAAATCCAAGTTCACCAGCTATGCTACATCTTTCCTTCTTCCAGAGGGTTTGCTATTCAACGACTCTTAATGTGTTAATGAAATTTCCTTGTACAATATATCTACAACCAGAAAAAAATTGGTTTTCTTAATTGATAATTAATCATTGACAGTTTACGTAAATTTCTACTGTAGAAGTATAAGACTGAAAAGAAAACTGACACCTGTATGCACCTTTCAGTTTTGTATGCCCCACAGTACCTGACAAAGATTTTAAACTTAGTAGCTACTCAATAAATGGTTGTTAAACTTGGTTGAACCCACATTTTTTCTTCTTTTTGGCAGATGCCATAAGAAAAACGTAAGATAAATGAATTACTTTTCTTCTTTTCATTGCAATATATATGCCCTAGGCTAGTGGGTATTTGCAAGCCTGGTTTAGAATTTAGGGAAGTCATCAATCTAAGAAAGGAGAGGCAATGCATTTTACATCACAAGAGCAATATAGCCTTATATAAGGCCTTCTAGCAAAACAATTATTGATAGCTCAGTAACCCAGGTGCTAGTGTTATTCTGAACAAAAGTCTAGAGGTTGGGAGACAATGAGTGATCTGAACTTTTATACTCCATAGGTATGCAATTCAACGAAACACGTACAGATGGAGAGCTAAGATCTGAGTGTCATACGTGGGTATCATAATGCAAATAATTGGCTTTCTTTCTAAAGAACATCTGTTGGAACATCTGAAAGCAGTTGTTTATTCTGCTGCCAAAATGCTGAAAAATATAATAATTCTCCAATGAGGTTAGAAATATCCGGGGGAAGAAAAATACTTTTTATGTAGTTCCTTTTTTATTAAATCCTGTTGTTGCTCCTATGGCACATAGGAGATGCTCAATAATACTTGTTGAATGAATGTTGAATAAGTAGCAGAGACTCATTAAATAGTCGTTGAATGAATCATTTCTTTGTTTTAGATGCATTCTATACATTTTTGGAAAATAGTATGCCCTAGTTTTACCATGTCGTATATCAGTTTTATTTGGCATAAATTAAAGTAATGCTACTCTTGCTCTAACGTATATAAGAAAAAATATCTTAACTCTACAGAAAAATGTATGAATAAAGCCAGGTATACAATAGCAGTATTTTAATATCTTAATATGTTACTTTTAATTACTATTATGAGACACTTAAAATTTGAATGGTGGGATTGCATAATTATGTTTACTCCAACAAATAAAATAAAGCACCCCGCGAATGTCTATAGTTGTGGTTCCTCTGAAAAGACTTGAATTTAGGATTGAAAAGCACCAAAATATATTCTGGGGTTGGAAGAAGACGGAAGAAGATGAAGCCATTTCTCCTCCTGCCCAGTCCCGTGCTGCTGTGTGAGTGAGGGGACTGGGCCCCCTCCCTACAGGCTGCCCGGATCTCCCTCTGCCAAGTTTCAGTACAGAAAGAGCATGTTAAATAATAAATGTGAGTTTGAGTGTAACTAATAAAATTAGAATGTTAAAGAGCAGCAAGCTTTTGAAAGCCAGCCTCCTCATGAGGATGTTCCCTGTGCAAGTCCACGGGAAGTAATTCTGAAAGGAGTGATATTAATTAGTAACATAATTTATCTCCTGGAAGCCCTATCCTTTGATGGCCACCATGGCATAGTTCATAAGCCTCTAAATGAGTGCTCAAAAAAAAAAAAAAAAAGTTCAAAGCACCATTTCAGCTTTGTTTTCCATCCTTGGAGCAGATAAGAGTCAAATTTATTTCAGTACCTCTACATTTTACGCAGGCATCTACGCAATGGACTTGTAAAAAACGTATTTATGAAGAGTTTTCAATGAAATGCTAAAAGGCTTGTGATGTAGCACAAGGGAGTAAAGGGCAGGATCCGAAATTAAATTCAGGGCCTCTGGTCTCCGATTTCTCGGTTTCAGAGCTCGCCCTGCCCTGCGCTAGGTATGCAAACGCGGCCAGACTCAGCTGTCCTGTGCCTCCGTTTCCCCAACTAGACCATGAAGGTGCTAACAGTGAAAAGCATCACGAAAGGAAGCGTCCAGAACAGTGCCTGGCAAATGGACTCAATGGAAAATCATCATCATTACGACTCATTCACAGTCTTTTCAAGTTTGTCAGGGAGAAATGCAAGGCGGGAGGGTGACCCGGGAGGCAAAACCCAAGAGGCTGCGGATATTTGCTTGTGAGTGACGTTTGTGGGCAATGCTTTTCCCCTTCATTACACTTTGCAGGACGCATTCCTCCCTAATAAAGCTGAACAGTAAGGTTCAGGCACACGCGGCGCGGCGGGGATGGAGGCGGAGGCTGGGACAGGCCACAGTTCCTGCTGATGACAGCGGCGCTCGTGAGGCACTGGGCCCGGCACACACCTGCCAAAGTCCCGGTTCCCTTTTTTGCTTAATTTTAAATACACCCTAACTCAAGATTCCTTTTTTTCCGGTTTAGCCATCAGGAATCAAGGCAAACGTTTACTGCAATCGTACTAGTTTGACCTGCGAAAATGAAAACGATTTCATTTTTTAATTTAAAAAAAAATCCCACGCCGAAGTCCCAAAGGGGCCCTTCAGGTTTCAGCTTTCATGAGCAACGGCGTCGGTCCCCGACAGGCTGCGCAGGTCCCTAAGCGGCACCCTTCCCGCCGCCTGATTGCAAAAGGCGGTGGTTGATTTAAAATAGACGCAGACCTGCCCTGGTTAGGAGCGACGCCGGGCGGACGGCACCCGCGCCCGTTCACGGCAGAGTCTCTGCCGCCGTCAGAGGGTAAGACTGCAAAACAGTATATTTACAGCCTCGGCGACTTGGTACTTTACACACCCCGGGGGTTCGTGCCCTGGGGGTCGGTCACCCCAATGGCAGGCCGGGCCTGAGGCCTGCGAGGGCCACGTGGTCCCCGCAAAGCACCCGGCGCGGACTGGGCCCCGGGAGCCGCCGTACTTCCGGCCCGTCCTCCCGGGGTCACGACCTCCGAGGCGGTCTCCAGGCGCCGTGTCAGCGGCGAGGCCGCGTTTCCGGGGGAGACAGCGCACTTTGAGGACCTCATTCCTCGAAAGGGAGGCGACCGAGAGGTACGGGCTGTGGACCGGAAGGGCTGCCGCCCAGGCGGCGGGGACGCGAGGCCTGGGTCCCCCCCCCACCGGAAAGAAAGCCCGAGGCGGGGCCGAGGCCTGGTGCGGGAGCTCCGCGCGGCTGGGGGAGCCATCTTGTGAGGCGTTGTCGCCGGTGGGCCGAGGGCGGTGGAGGGGAAACCGTCTGTGGAGTAACCGAGGGGCAGGGCCGCGAGCTGGGCCGGGAGCTGGGCCGGGAGCAGGGCCGGAAGGAGGGCCGCGAGCTGGGCCGCTCTGGGCTGGGTGCTGGGCCAGGAGCTGGACCGGGAGCTGGGCCGCTCTGGGCCGCGAGCTGCACCGCTGTAGCCTGGGAGCTGGGCCGGGAGCAGGGCCGGGAGCTGGGCGGGGGTCACAGCCCTGAGCCCTGGAGTCTGGTCCAGGCCGGTGCGGGCGGGGGACCGGCGCCAAGGCCCAGATTCCGGGAACAGCCCTAGAATAATCCTCCTTCTTTACTGTGCTTTCCAGGATCCTCAGTTCGGTTATAAAATATTTAAGGGCAAAACCAGGAGCCGGGAGCCGCGGCGAGATGAGCTTGGAATCCCTGTTTCAGCACATCCTGTCCTCCGAGCTCCGCGCGGAGCAGAGTCGCCGCGAGCTGCGAGGAGGTGAGAAGGGCCGCGGGCCCCGCTCGCGTCTCCCCGCGGGGCCTGGGCCTCTGTCCTCTCCGGCCGCGGGCTTGGAGCGGGAGGAGGGCGCCGAAGCCGCGGCCAGAGCAGCCGTTTCAGGCGCGGGCTGCGGACATGGGGACTTAGAGACTGACGGGCTGAGCCGTTTCACTTGTCTTCCAGTCTGGTCGGAAATAAGCAGGTGTCGTGAAAAAATTAAGAAAGCAACAGAAGAGCTGAGTGAAGAGAAAATGAAGTTGGAATCTAAGGTACAGACATGCAGAGCATGCTCATTTATCACTTGAAAAAGTGTTTTGACTTGACTTTCTGTAGATGTTTTACCATTAAGCCAGTTGCCCTTCAAGTAGGAAGCAAGCTAGTGGGCTGGTTGGCTAGTTGCATGTTGCCTGGGAATATTTTAAGTTTTGAATCTGGTGACACCTTCCAGTCTAGTGTGAATTTGTTCTAAAGAAACCAGTTTAAGTAACGAATTCATGGTTCATGTCGTGGGATGGTTCAAGTTTTAAAAGGGCACAGCGTCATTGGAAGAATAATTGCTCCATAAGTAGTTGGTGCGATATATACATTTTGAGTTATAAATAATTAAAGAAGTGGACTGTGTTGATGTAACAATTGAATGTAACTTTCAAATGAGTCTCTGCCTTTTGCTTTTCAATTCTTGACCACATTTTGGACATAATTTTCATCCAAAAGTGTATGTTTTCCACCAGCATGTCTCTCTTTTGTGCAGTATTTGTAAAGTTCTGTTATTTTCAGTAGAAGCGAGGGAATCCGATGGCTTCTTGGAGGAGGATTTTGAAGGGTGGGTAGAATTCTCGGGAGGCAGAGCAGAAGTGCATTCGGGCCTGAGGGGGATACGGACAGAAGGCAGAAACACCCAAGGCCTATGGGGAGAGCCAAAGCAGAGGGCCTGGTGTCTGGGAGGGGTGTGAACCATTGCAGGTTTCTGATTGGGGAGCGGTGTGATAGAAGTGGTTTTTAGAAGCGCTCTCTGAGCTCTGGGAGGATGGGAGCTAAGACCATTGTCCTAGTGTATTACAATGAAGGCCTGGCTGTGGACAGGGGCAGACAGTCACACAGAACTATTTATTCAGCTCCTAAAGGTATACTATGCAAGCAGTGTGCGATGAGATATCTGAGGAAATCTGTTTTCTTAAAATATGTCTATTTTAACAATACTGTGAGGAATTTCCAGTTCTCTTTTTGACTACAGTAATCACAGATCTTCTCTCCACCTGGAGAGCTTCTGCTCTTCCTTCCAAGTTTTGCTCCAACATCACCTGTAAAACCCTCCCCTGGACATCTTGGAAAAGATGTTTTATAACATTCAGTGCACCACCTTACAATTAAATAGTATGTGCTTGTGTGTGTCCTTCACTCTTGTGAGAAATATATCTGGAATTTTTTCCTCAACCATTTCTTATTCCCTATATCCAATGCCTAGCACATAAAACATTAGTGTTTTAAATGAATTAATAGGGACTGATAATGAGATAGTAGGGAGAGTAGTGCTGTCTTTTAAAGGAGAATTTGGGACTGTTATTTAGTGAAACCTTGGGTCCCGTTTTGCCTGTCAGTAGCAGATAAACTAGCTCCTAACAACAGTGCTAAACGCTGATGGGATGGGCAAAGCATTAAGAATGTCATGATGTAGCTTTCTTTTTCTTTAAAAAGAATTAAGATACTTTTGGGATTGTTAACTAGAAGCCGTTAGAATAGGCAGAGCACATACAATTAAGTAATGCATCGCTAACACTGAGCACTTCCTGTATGCTGGCGTTGTTCCAGATGCTACACCTGTGTTTCCCCCATTAATCCTGGAGGAATCCTGTGATTGGGCACCATCGTTAACCCACCTTTCTAAGGGAGGAAACCAAGAGGGTAAATGACTTGTCCTCAGCATGTAACTTAAAAACAAACTACCGTAATGAAAGTACAACAGCATATTTCATTAAAATAGATTTCTTGAGCTCATCTTAAACTTCTTTTTTCACATATAAAAATGTATCTGAAGCTTTTGCATCTAGTTTAGGGCAATATTTTTAAAAGGTCACTTATGTAAGTTTTTGTACAAAATGTATTTTTCTGAGATTTATGAAGATACTGACCTGACAGCAAATTAAATGTTAAAAAGAAAAAAAGATTTACTCTTTGAATATTTCTTTGAAAAAAAATTAGGTTTACTCTTTGTAATGTTTTCTTTGTTAGCAGCCTGTTTTGCTAGAAACTGGAAATACAATTTGTTGATATGTACACATACATAAAAATGTTCACTCAAGTATTTATCTTGGGATGAGAGAGCAAGTCCCTACCATGGTTAGAAACATTTGCCGAAATTACTAATTAATACAGTCTCATAAATGTGCATTGCTTTTAAATAAGCTCATATATATGGCTATTAATACAATTGTATCTTACTAATAAAATTAACATATGAGGATCATAGTTCATATAATAGTAATTTGTAATTGAAATAATTTGATTTATAATGTAGTCAAAATGGTATGTGTGTGTATATGTATGTATGAAGGTTTTAAAAGTGGAGCCACAATTACAATGTAAATGACTAATGGGAAGAACTGAAGAAGTAATCATAAATTGATTTCTTGTTTCTTTTGTTCTCAGAGTTAATTATATGTCTGCCAATAACAATGAAAATATATTTACTTGCATATTTGACTTGGCATTTATTGATCAATTTATCAAGTAGAAGCAGCATAAAGAGGAACTAGAACATAATTTGAATAGGCCAGTGCTTGAGTTATTTGTACAGGGATACATTCAGACAATATTTTGAGCCTTTGTTTTAGAAGCTGCTTGTGGTCAAAAAAATGTATTTAGGAAGTACAGTATTCACTTTTCTTTTCTGTAAAACCCAGATAGCATGTAATTAGAACTTGAGTGATAGCATTTGCCTTTCAGAGCTCAATGAGTTCTTTAAAATATGTGGTTGAAAAAGCCTCAGATTATATGGTAGGAGCGCATTGGAATTGGACGGCTGCGGCATGCCTGGTTGGGTTTGGTAATGTGAAAACAGACAGGCCCTGGGTTTGCATTGATGCTTACCAGCATACCCAGAGCCTCGGAGAGTCGGGGCAAGGTTTTGTAGTATTGATGACAGAGCAAATCAGAACAAGGACTCGGAATAGTTGTAGTTTCTTTTAAGCACCTGTAAGAGTTTTTTATGTTTAAAAAATAGTATATAGTTAAAGTTGGGGCATTTAATCTTTATAAACATATATATAAAACCTGTCATAGCACCATACTTCCTGAAGAGGAGGTACATGGAGGAAAGTCAGAAGTGATTTTGTCTATTTTTCTTCTCCCAGCTATAACTTACTGCATAGACATCATAACTAATAAAATGTCATGAACTTTTAAAGTAAAATTATATTGAAATAATCAAGTAACTTTTGGTGGCTTCTTTTACTGCCTTACTTCAAAACGTACACATTCCTCTCAGAGCAGTGGGCAGTGTCATACCCGTCAGTACTCTATTACTCAGTCTTCCTTCATTCCCTCCTTCACTCTAAATGCGTAAAAGAAACTGGAAAATCGTCATTCTCGGGAGCATTGGAGATCTTGCTTCCTGGCATATCATCAGTTTGGCTCAAATAAACTCATAAAAATTCTCCACAGGTTTGGATGTTCCTGTGTTGACACAGTTTAGGGTGTTCTTGGTTGCAAGTAACAAAAATTCAGTTCAAAATGGCTTCAACAATATTGGGAAACTATAGACTTGTAGATTTGAAACGCAGCATTTGATTCTCTTGGGTATTGCATCTAGGAGTACAATTTTTAGGTTTATATTTCTAGTTCCCTAATCACATTAATGTCAAACATATTTTCAGGTGTATACTGGCACGTCAGTTCTGGACATGAGCTACTTAACTGACAGTCATGTGCATGGTTCCAGTTCTCTTAAGGGGGGAGGACTGGTCTCTGAGAAGTAGCAGTCTCTCTTCATATTAATTGAACTGAAATGATCATATTTCTAAATGAAGTAAAACATATTACACATAAGCATTTATTAGACTAGTTTTTCTCAACTATGTTTTGAAAACCCAAAGAATATTTCATGGTAATAACAGTTTAGAGCAAACTCTATAAGAGTATGCCAGATAGCCTTTCTGTTTGCTTATAAATCACAAAGTTGCACACTTCCTGGCTTAGATCCATAAAGTGGAAAAGCTACTGCACTGTTTGCAATTGTAACGTCTACCAGTGTGCCTCTATTTCTTTTGCTTTTAAGAGCTTCTCTAAATAAATTGTTTAGCCTAAAATGTCAAGAAATGTTTTGAACAGGAAAAAAAAACTGCTTTTCAATGGACTGAGAATGGTCCTCTAATTAAAGAACAGTATGTTTGTGGTGCAGTATGCAGCAAGCATGAGGTTAAAATTTCATTTACCAGCCTTGTAAAACTATGCAGCACAAAAGAATGCCTTGTAAGAAGTTTACTGTTTGACAGTTGATTTCTTGGATAATCAATTAACTGTGTTTCTCACTTCTAAATATCTCCAATCACACATTGGATAATTATTCATTCAACAAACATTCATTGAGCAACTTCTAAATCACACCATGAATAATTGACAAATATGTAACAAATTTGTGGCTTAATTAGAGGGTTGGCATCAAGCAACTTCAACTATATATTAATCTAACTATAAACTCAAAATTCTTGAAGTTCTCATTTTTCAAAAGAATTTTAATTTTAATGTTCTCTATGTAGTTGTATAAAGAAAACTTGATTACATTTGTCGTGAATAATGATCTAAAACATGGAAATAGAAGAAGTCACTAGGTGACTTTTCAATGTAGCACTTGGCATTTTCTAGGGGCCCACCTGCTGGGGGTAATCTGGCTTTGGGCTTTCTAGAGGTATGTACCTTTATAATGACTTTTTGTTCTTGAGTGAACCAACCATTCTCTGACCTTAGGGCCTTTGTGCTCCTCTTCCTGAAATGCTTCTTTTCTCAGCTATTAGTGTTTCATGCACACTCACTTCTTTTGGTTCCCTCCTAGTAGGGTGGCTGACTAGTCTTCTGGAATGGGAGACTTTCAGTTCTAACATGGGGAGAGTCCAGTGCAAATCTTGATGGCTGGTTACATTTGCCACTTTGGAGCTGTGGTTCTCAAAGTGGGATCTGCAGATCCATAGGGTGTTCCCAAGACTCTTTCAGGAAGTCATATTATTTTCTTAGTAATATAAAGGTATTATTTACGATTTTCACTGTGCTAACGTGCACATTGATGATGTCAAGGCAATGGTGAGTAAAACTGTCACCACGCAAATCAAGGCAGTGACACCAAACTGTACTAGTAGTCATTGTTCTTCACTGCTGTGCTCACAGTAAAAACACAAAACCTACCAGTTTCACTGTATGCCCTCGATTGAAGTGTAAAAGCTATCTTGAAGCCGACCTTTGTTTGTGTGTTTTTAATATTGTGTGTGATGAAATGGGATGTTCACACAAAGCACTTCTGTATTTCCAAATTACAGTGATTGTCTCAGAGGAGAGTATGATTGAGTGGCAGCATGATCTAGCTGTTTTTTTCTGGAACACCATTTTTACTTGAGTAATTGATAGTCAACTGTAGTTATGTAAACTTGAACATTCGGTAAAATTTTCCCCAAAACGAAACTAGTGACCCAGACATTGCGAGACAAACAACTGATTATTGTTGTTGTTATTTAACCAATGATAATATTCAACATTTCTAACAAATTCAAATTTTGGGAGACTCAGATCTGTCACTGTAACCTTGACAGTTTCCCAGTACTTAATGATATTTCTTATGAGTTTGTTGGTGATGTTAATGAATGTTGTTTTTAATACTGTACTATGAAACGTATCAACGTTTGGGGGATATGAATAATTCAGTGAAGCAGTATTTTCCAAATGACTGGTAGATAATGTTACACAATTGTGCAAGGATGAAAGATCCCTTCAAAGCACAAGATAGACCAATGGATTTTATTGTAACAGGAGGAAAAGATCATTGAGATGGCTGCAGATTCCCCATTGCAACTAACCTTTTAGGAACTGCCACTGTTGAGAAGAGTATGCAGTTATTCAAAAAGGGTATGGAAATGCCCTTCCTATTTCCCACCACACACCTGTGAAGGCCAGGTTTTCTTTGTGTATGTCAACCAAAAAGCATATTGCACAATATTGAATAAAGAAGCAGATAGGATAATCCAGCTCTCTTCTATTAAGCCAGGCATTTAAAAGATCTGCAAAAAATATAAATGCAACTCTTAATTTTTTTTGTTTTGGAAAATATTTTTCATAAAAATACATACATTTTAACATGAAATGGGTTTATTCCTAAATGAGTTAAATGGTTTTTTTTTAATTTTCAATTTTAATATTTGATACAGAAAATATTGATAGATATAGCTAATCATTTTTTTAATCATATGAAGTCTTAAAGACCAAAAGGTTTGAGAGTGGCTGCTGTAGAGGCCTCTTCCTGAGCTCTATACACAAAATAACGTCACCTCATCCCATCTTTCTGTCTCTGCTCTTTATTCTGCTTTTTCTCTGTAGCACTTAATGTCTCTTGATGCATTTTCTATTGATCTGTTTATTATTTGTCTCCCTCAAGTGGAATGTAAACTCTGCAAGGAATACGGATGCATCTGTTTGTTCACTATCATTCCCAGTGTCTAGAACAGTAGGTGTTAAATGAACATTATTAAGTGAGAACATTAATTTACGTCTTTTTCTCACAGAATTCTCTGTTCTGTTTTTCTCTTCTGTAAATTTTGCCTGTTTCATCTGATGGCGCATTTTTTATGAGCTTTAAAATATTTTATTGTGGATTTATCTTTAGCAGGGCTTTTTTTTCTTGGGAGTCCCACATATTCCCTTGATGAAAAAGATGTCCTTAAGGAGTAGCTTCACCCCTCCTGCCAGGGCTTTGCAGATTTTGCTTTCCAGGACCAGTTTTTATGTTATTTCCTAAGCTCAGGATTTTGCACTGCATGGGTAAAAGACATTTGATTCTCACATCCATGGACAGCTCAAGCTTGGGGTTGAAGTTTCTTGGGTTTGACTCTTCCACTCCTGGTTCAGTGGAGGCAGATCACTTACATGCTGCATCTCTGAGCCAGCAGGTGGAGTGTTGCTACACTACTTGCATAGCTGCTGTAGACACTTCTGGACTCCTGACTTTATCCAGTGAGCCCAGTTCCAGCTCCCTTTGACCTTGACTTTTGGTCTTACGTGAGCATTTAAAACCCTACCCTATGATGCCTGTGTCCAGCCTCAAAGCTAACCCTTGGACTTGAATTCTAGCTTGATTTCTGGCATGATGATTTCTCCCTGGTTTTCAGCTCAGCTATGTAAATGACATGTTTTAAATTAGTTATATTTTATCAGCAGTCCTCTGTGTTTGAGTAGAAAGTGGGTCCTTTGCACATTTGCTTAGACTGCCATATTAATCCAAATGGTTCACTCTAAAATTCCTTAGTGCTTCAGCGCCCTCATTCTTGATTTCTTATCTTTTATTTATCTTTTGGTGAGCCTGTGTAATTGTTCAAGTAATTTTTCAGGAAGAATATGTATGGGATGGATTTTTCTAAGCCATTAACACCTGAAATGTCTTCCTATGTTCATACTTGAGTGAAAGCTTACCTGTATAAAGAATTTTTGACTCACACCTGTTTTTAAAACTTTTTATAGATCTAGCACTATTATTGTCTTCTAAAATTTATTAATGCAGAAGAGAATTATTAAAGTGAGCCTGGTGTTTTAAAACTTGCTGTAGGTAACCTGTTTTGTCTAATTTTTCTTCCTTGGTTGCTTATAGGAACTGTTTTTATCCTTATAATTCCAAATTTGTACATAGATATGTTTATTAATTTTGTCTCGAATGAGGGTGAGCCTCCCATTTTAACCTCGCCTACTATATTCTGGTTTCTTTTTCAAGCACCCTGTTTCTTACAGCTTAGGTCTTGCTCTCTTTCTCTGAACCTGTCTCTTCTGTTACTTACTAGTTCTCGGCTGCCTTGGATAACTTTCTCTACTTCACGTCACTGATCCCACCTTCTACAGTTAGCTTTGTTATTTATTACTCCACAAATTTAAGTTCTGTGTCATCTTATTTTTTACATTTAATTTTGTCTTCCTTTTCATCTTAGCTTGTCTATTTATCTCACTCTCTCATGTCCTTACTTTCCCTTGTTGTTTAGTGGACATTTCTTGGTTTGCATACGCTCAAGGACATCAGGTAATTGATTAACAGGTTTTTTTGCTCCCTGCAGTAGAGTAGTATAGAGATACTCAGTACTCTTTCTCTGTAATCTTTCAGGTAATTCTCTCTTTCTCTTCTGTTAGTATTATTTGGTGGGGTTTATGTTGTCATCCTGTGAGAACTGTTCATGCTTACAGTTTTCCAACAGGTGAAATATGTAAGTTATTTTTTTGTTCCATTCTCGTTTTCCTGAGGAAACTGACATATCGAAAGATGGGAATGGATTTTTATTGTCTTAATTTGGTTTAATATTCATAGTCATGAGAAGACAGAAATGAGGAAGAACTTATTTTCTACCACAGTAGGAAAATAAATCGGATTTTTACTCTAAAATGGTCTTTTTCTGCTTATCATGAGCTCCTCTTTACCTCCTTTCCTGTTAAGCTTTTGTGTTTTATTTATTTTGTTTTTGCTGTTGTGACTGGAATCTTTTTTATGCTTTTTTTCTATTTATTGTTGGCAACTAACAAAGATACTTAGTTTTTGGTATTTATTTTGTTACTAGCCTCTTTATTGAACTCGTTTTTATTTAACAGTTTTTTGGTAGATTTTCTTAGATTTATTAGGTATATAATAATGACATTTGCCCAAACAAACGAGAGAGAATTGTGTGTCAACTTCTGGGTAATTATATCCCTTATTCTTTTTTCTTGCCGTATTGCATTAACAACAACTTCCAGAATAAACCTAAATTACAGTGGTCTTATCAGCATCCTGATACCCCTGCATGAGAAGGTGAAAGGTGAGAAAAGACTTGACTGAGGTCAAGGAACCAGCCCCTATGAGGCTGGGGAAAGGTTTCCAGACAGAGAACAGCCAGTGCAAAGGCCCTGGGGGCTGCATTCCTGGCGTGTTCCAGGTCTGAGGAGGAGGCGGTGCGGCTGGAGAGGAGATTGGACAGGATCAAGGAGTAAGGGCGGCCCTTTGCTAACATTGAACTTTACTTACTGTGTTAGGATTCCTGTGTCTGAGTGAGTTTTCCTTAGGCATTGCCTCTCTGGTGAAGAAATATATTTATTAAAAATAGATCTGATTTTCTAAAAATGGTAATATTTGCTATTGATAACAATATTCATTGATGTACTGTAGTGTTAAAATGTCTTGTGTGATGGTCATAACAAACACAATCTTTCCTCAGTTGCTATGATCTTACTAATGTGAACTCTTCTGCATAGCTCTCTTTGTGTTTTCTTATGTAAAGTTTCCTGTAACACTATTGGGCAAAGCTTTTAATCAGCAAAATGTCAGTTTCCAAAGGCTTAGGTTATTTTAAACAACAGCAACTGCAACAACAAGTAGCTTTGTGCTTTGCTTACTTGGATGCAGCATTAATTTAAAACCCACAGCCATTTCCCGTTTTCAAGTTCTTCTCATAGAAAAACACCTAAAGGCACCCAGGCAGCAAGAGTGGTGAGGAGTCACCAGTCGTGGCTATGCTGAAACTTACCTAGCTGACCACGTAGGTCAGCTCAGTGGGAAAACGGTAAACACCTTTGAAAAACCAAACATCCCAAGAGGAATAAAATAGGGGAAGGAAAAAAATACCATTTTTGCTGAGAGAAGCAGAATTAACCAGAGTGTTGGCACTGCTGTGAATGAAAATTCTCTGTAACAGCATTATTTTCTGACAAAGCTTGGCTGTTTTCACTCTAGAGTGTAACTTTAAGACTGCATGCAGATACTTTTTCTTCATTTGTAGCCATAGAAAAGGGACAGATGAAAAAGAGAAGTTTGTATCACTGCTGCTAGGAAGCTTCCCCCTTGTCTTTTTGTTTGTAGCCCCTTGGAGTCCCTGCGTAATTTAGGAAACAGTAATTTCAAAAGTATTTCCGTCATGACTTTACATCTCTCCTACTGTCTTCCCAATTCTAATTCCTCACCCATCACTTTTGCAACAAAAGAGGTAAAGTTTTCTGATGATAAATTTATTGTGTAGAATGACCTCATCTTGTGATCCTGTCAGTATGTTTAGGAATATCTGCCTAAGTTTTACATATCAGTAAGCCTGGTTTTCAGACACAAGAATGTGAAAAATAATTTAAGAACCTAGTTATGATAACAGAAAAAAGCAAAAGGAACAATGAGAAGAGCATTTTGCAAATAGGTGGCCATAAAAACCTATTTTAGTTCTTGAGTTACTAACATATACTTGGTAGCAGGGACTGGGCTGGTCCAAAAGTTTTGTCCTGTGAGTTCCATTAAAATATGCAGGCTCTCTGGTCACAATGTTAGATCCCATGTAGCTTCTGCAGCCCTAGCTGAATTGCTGTCCTCACACATAAATCAGCATATTGTAGGCACCTATTCTCTCCTGACAGTCCTGGCTGCAACTTTCCCAAGTTCCTCCCTCTGTCTCTGCTGTGCTGTTTTAAAATTCGTGTTACTGTAATTTTTCTGTGGTTATTGATTTGCTGGTATTTTTTGGGTTGATTAAAAGGAAAATATAGAAGCAAAAGGTAAAGACAGAGTGTGAAACAGAAAGTGGGGACGAAGAGTAGACTGATAAAAACAAAAAGGCAGAGAAGATCTTAAAATTACGATTTTAGGGGAAGAGGTAATTAGAGCTGAATAGCCTTCTTACAGATCTTTTGGACAACTGTCTGCTTTTCAGTGTTGAGCATATAGGTTATGATAGAGTATTCCCATTCAGTGCCAGTAGGCCTGGGAGCTTTCGTTAACATTCTTTATTCAAACCCTTTAGAAAGAGGGTGCCAGCTCAGGGGTAACTTAGGTCTTAGTTGGTGATTGCTGCAACAGGACGCCTTTATGTCCGGGTCCTTAGTAAGGCTTTTCCAAACTTGAATAATAAATTGGCTTAAGTCTTACTTTAAAATTTCTTAGTTTGATAAGTAGTCTTTTGTCAACATTTGGGTTTCAACACAGGTTGTTTACAGCACATCAGTGGCAGAAACAGAATCAGAATTCAGGAATTTGGATTCTGAAAAGCTTAATGTATGAAACACCTTATCAGATTAAACCAAAATTTATCCAGCCCAGTATTTGGTCTCGAAGCATTTTTGCAGGGATTCATGGTTCCCGTCATCAATAATAGCAACTCTGATTGTCAGATATATGCTGCCAGCAACCTCTTCATAAGATCAGAGGGGCCTACTCTTAGATAATTTTTTTTCTTAAACTTATATTCTTTCAATTTATACTATTATCAGAGCCCGAAGTCCCTTTCTGATTCCAGAAGTATCTCTTTATTACTTTGAAGTAGTTCTAATATTTCCACGTTAACATGATTTACAAGAAAGGAAGTCAGAAGACCCATATTTTAGTCCTGGGTTTGCCCCTAATTAATTATTATTACCTTTGTTAAGTTATTTCACTTCTCTGGAACTCATTTTATTCTCATTTATGTAATATACACTGAATAGCTTTGAAGTATTTTTATTCTAAATAAGTGAGATAGAATTCATGATCATATTCTTTTTTTGCCATTGTTACCAGTTTGCAAATGATTTTATAGATCTGGATAGATGTTTTCCAGTCTGTATTTTCAGGCTGAAATACTAACTGCCCCATTCACACTTACCCCAGTTTTAAAAGTACTTTCTGATTTCCTTTGGTCTGTAAATTTCACCTCTGCTCTTCTCTTGATGTCTGTCTTAGGGTTGCGGACAGCCCCAAGCACTGAAGGTGTGGGGCAGGCGTGCTGTGCTAATAAGTGTGAGGTCATATTTTCTGTTTTACTTAGGCTACTTTTCTAAATGCTAATATTTGTAAGACTTTTGAGCCGTATCATTTTAAAATGTGTTTAAGGCCAACCCTTGCCTCTGAACTAGACTATTTCCAAGCTCTTTACTATTCAGTATCTTCCGGGGCAGAGGTTTCACAGCCGGTCTTCCACCTTGGGGAAATTCTTAGAGCTAACATAAATCTTGCTTTCTGCCATTTAAGTTAAATTCATTTCTTTTATTCTTTTTTCTGTGGAGGTAGGCACGGTCCCAAACTAGGAGTGATGCTTTCTTATGAGGGCCAGTACTGAACGTAGTAGAAAGGGCATTTCCAGTCCAGCGTCATTTTTAGCTTTTGTATATTACAGCTTTCTGACTTTCAACATTCATGGTCTCAAGAGATGCTATTTTTTATGGCCCAAATAAAATAATAGTTACATGTCTAATATTAATGTTTCCTATATCTTTTGCTAGTTAGAATCAAATGTATTAAAAAGTAAGTTCTCAAAACCCACTTGAGGATTTTAGCAGATTTATGTTTTATTTAATATAACTATAGTCATGGGATTTGGTGTTTGCTTATGGTTTGTGGATTTTATCTCATTATTTTATTAGCCATGTTGTATGTATGATTGATTCATCTATATCTTCCTTATAAGTGATGAGAACAGAAACTTCCCCTTTCAAACAGGCTGTCATGAAACAGATTTCCATGTGTAGTCAAAAACCTTTGGTACCTAAGCGAAGAAATGTGCTGGATAGTGGAAAGGAAAAAGAATTATTTGCCCTTGAGCAGCCTATAGTCTTATTGGGGGAAGATACTATAAAAATTATAATTATAAAGCACTTATAAAATATTATAAGGTAGTATATATAAAGTAAGGTGTTTCATGTGAATTATATTTTGCATTTTGAAGATAAATACAGGACATGTTTATACTATACAGAGCTGTTCTATTAACTGAGGTACCCTAAAATGTATAACTGGTTCATTCTTACTTCTCGTGTGTTTTTTTAAGGTTCAGCAGTTTTCTGAAAAATCCTTCCTCTCACAGCTTTTGAAAACTCATGAAAATGCCTTAGAAAGACAGTGTAGTGAAATTATAAACCAAAGGAATATGCTTCTCCAAACCTTTGTAAGTCTCCAGCCACTTAGAAAAATGTATTTTACTAGCTGTGTCTAAAGTATTTGAATACACTTAGGTGTACTTTTAGAAAATTACCCGTATGTGCATTGCCAGATAGTCCTGTTCAGATACAGAAAAGTATTAAGTGCTATTTAAAAACAGTTGGTAGGGTAATATAGTTTGAAAGAATTTTTATTGGCAGGGATACAGTATGGAAATTATTTGTAATTGTAATAGCATAAAAGAAACAGTGAAACCAATTTGAATTGCCCAGGCTTCTAGACATTGGTTTTAGTGCTTTTAAAGAGCAGAGAGGTTTGCACTGTAGGCATCTTTATGGATGTGGGTGAAAAGATAGATTTTGTTTATCTTTTTATCCTAAGTCAGAGCCCCCAGACACAGTAGTTTGAAATGACAGGGGCTGCTTAGGAACATAACTTGTAATTAATTGACATTTCAGAGAAAATGCATTAGAAAATATTAAAAATATATATCTAAAGTCAACAGAATCAACCACCAGTGGCTTATGAATGACATGGCCAGTTTCTAAATGTAGCTCATAATTAGTTGACATTTCTTAGAAAAATGTGGTAATGTTTACTCTAGATTATCAAAAGTTTAGCTCTAGCATTGTCCAGCATGTTTGGGAATTCTTTTTTCTGCTGCATGCTGATATTTCATAAAAATGTAAACTATTATTTAGAGCTGAATTTGAAATGAATATATAATGTTGTATTCATTGTATACACTTTAAAAGGTTTCCTTGGATTTCCTTGTTTGTTTTTTTCTTTTTTAAAAAAAATAAGGCAGTAGTAGTTTCTCTGAGTGTAGATTTTCATTTTCAAGTTTGGTCATTTAATTATTTTACCACCAAATTTATATTGCAGACAAAATGGCATATATGGTTATAAGTTTAATACAGAAATATATATATAGTGATGAGTGGTAGAATTTCTACATCAGTAATTCTCCCAAAGCATTAAGAATAAATCTTTCATGTGAAAATAGTTGATAGCTATTACATAGCTTTAGTTTTTTATGACTATTAACCAGAGTAGTAAAGCATTTTTGTGACAGTACCAGGAAGTATAATGTTATATTTTATTGTTGATAATTTCAAATGATTGCATTTTAAATCAGAAAATAAAAATACTATTGCAATTAATGCCTGTATTATATCTTTTTTTTCTGCTTTTCAGGAGGCTACTAAAAAAAAAATGATGGAGGAGGAGGAAAAATTTATTGAGGAAATTGCGGACTTCAATAACGAGTATGAAATAACAAAGAGTAGAGAGCTTTTGGTGAAAGAAAATGTCAAGATTGAAATATCTGACTTAGAAAACCAGGCAAACATTTTGAAAGAGGGTATGGAAACCATCCCTCATTTACCTGGCATTCATGAAACTGAGTTTGGCTTCAGATGTTTTTAGTTGGCGAGTCTATGGCATAATCGGTGGAGAGGCCCACGTGGCAGGTGGAAATTGGGTTGCGAGGCTGATAAGAGAGAGCCGAGCTGGAGTATGAGGTCTGGGACTGAGTCCCTAGGAGTTTGTAACCTCATTCAGAGCAAACAGCAGAGGGAACACAGAGGAAGAGCAAAGACCAAAGATAGAAACTAGGAAAGCGTAGGATTTAAGGAAGGGAAGGGAGGAAGAATTATAGTCAGAGAGGGCAAGAGGAAAACAGTAGAGTGATATTTTAGAAACTAAAGCTGAAAAAAAAGTCCTCAAAGCAGTGTGAATCAAAATACGAAATTACTGTTGCAATCCAAAGGTACCACGAACAGTGTCGTGGAGTGGGAGTTGAGGAACCAGAGGGTGAAGATATAAATGATTTAAGTGAGAATGAGTTTTTCGAGGAAGCTGTTCTAAAATGTACTGTTGCTTTGATGCCTTTAGGAAATGAATAGTAAACACATTTGACACTTTTATTGACTTAGTGCTATTGTTATGAGTATTTCATTGTGCTTTGCATATGACAATTTTTATTATTGTAGGTAATATTTACTAGGCATATGCCATGTAAAAGCCACCATCCTGAAGGTTACAAATGCTAAAGTTATGTTGATTGAATTTAAATCTTAACTCCACCACTTAATTGCTCTGTGATTTGGGGCAAGATGGTTGACTTCTCTTTGTGTCCGTGTCCTCATTTGTGAAGACGGGGGTTGTAATGACCCGAACAAGGTCATTCAAGGGTCCTCCTCCCTCCAGCCTCCTCCACCGTACTCCTCTTGGGGTGACCCGATGTGCTTCCCTGCTGTAATCTATCAGCCTAGTGAAGTTGAGGAGTAAATATCCTGTTATTAGCCTTACTTGGCCGTGGTGTCTTAGTCTTCTAATGTACTGCTGAATTCTGTTCCATAATATTTTCTTTGAGAGTTTTGCACTAATATTTATAAGTGAGATTAATGTTTTCATGAGTGTTACATTGAGTTAACTGAAAGAATGTAAAACACTTCCTTTTTTCTCTATCTGGAAAAATGTAAGTATTAAAATGATCTATTCCTCAAGGTTTGAAATAATTCACTGGCAAAACTGTTTCTGGTGCCTTCTCTCCTTGGTGGTGTTCAAATTTTAAGCAGATATTAGAGCCAGTTTCTTCCTGGAGCAGTTTTAGTTTCCATTTGTCTTCCTTCCTGTCTGGCTGCTCTTCCATTCCCTCTTCTGATTCGGACCACCACATCTTATGTACTGACACCTGATTTTTCTCTTGTCTTTTCCATCTTCCCTTGGCTTCCCCCTCTGACCTTTTCCATTGAGCTTTTTGCCCATAACTATGATTAGTCATCCAGTTTCACTAGGTTTTGAATAATCTTCATCTTCAAAATCCATAGCTGTTTTATTATTTTCCACTATTCAGAGTATTTTTTTTTACTGCTAGACATCTTCTTTCATTTATTTTTTAACCCCAGAGTTGTATTCTATTCTCACTCCTCAAGAGTGCCAAAATATAAGCACCCATATATTTTTAAAAGAAATTATTATATTACTACTGGACTATTATAATGAACCTCTTTATTTATATTCTGTTAAAAAATATCACAGTAAACGTAGCAAACCAAGTACCTCAACTTGTTTTGCCATCTCTGCCCAACCTCATACCTCTCATCCTTCCAGCCTCACCCAGCAGCCTTTGCTTTGTGTGCTAAAGGCACACTGACCTCTGTGTTTCCTAGATTGTGCTATGCTTCCTCCTGCCTCAGAACCTTTGAATATACTTTATTGGAATACTTAATCTATTTAATTCAGTCATTCTTCTGATCTCAGCTCAGAAGGAAATCATTTTCTGACACATACCCCCTCCATCCCATATTAGATCTGTTCCTCTAGTTATATTCTCTTATGGTCTCTATATTGTTTTCTTCAGAGCATTGTAATTATTTACATACTTAATTGGTTCATATCTACCCCCCGCTACAAAGGTGTAAACTTTCACAAGGACAGCAGTTATGTCTGTTTTACTCACCAGTGTATTTCTAAATTGTGCCTAGTACCTTCATTCATTCAGTAATGATTTTTTTTGCACTTTTTTGTGTATCAGGCACTGTTACAGGCATTGATGATACTGCAGTGTACATTCCTATGAGGGAAGACAGATGTTCATATTTTAAGCTATAAGAATAGAAACATGTCAACAGAAGAGTCCTGCCTTAATGTAATAGTGGGATTAAATTAGCTTTAGATTTAAGGCTACTCTAGACCCATTGTTTAAAACAAATCTTAAAAACCAGGTTTGAACCTGATTCTTAAGTTATCTAACTGCCTGCCAAATAACAAATATCAACATGCTTTAGGGGAAGATAGCAGAATTCAAACATTAAACAAAATAGTAAGCACAATGTCTTTTATCCAATCAAAACTCACTAGACACTTGAAGAAGCAACAAAGTGTAATTTATAGCAAGGAGCAAATTAGGTCAGTTGAAACATACAAATGGCAGAGATGATGCAGTTAGCAAAGAAACACTTTAAAATTGCTCTTACAAATATTATAAATGTACTCAAAAACATGGATATAATCAAGAGATAAGGGAAAGATATAAAAAAGTAATCAAAGACATAGAAAAAGCATTTTACAAGATTCAATACCCTTTTGTGATAAAAAGTATAAGAGAGTTTGTGTGGGAATAAAGGAAGAGTTCTACGTAAAAGAAACAGAATTAGCAATATTGTGGAAGCTTGTGGCCATATAATGAGTACTGTGCAGTCACTTTAAATAGGCTTTAGTTATGAAGGGTAGAGTTTTCTTTTTGTCTCATTGCTAAATTTGTTTTACTTAGTGATACTACATTATTTTGAATTCTCTGTTAGTAGTCTAACCATCAACTAACATTCATTTGTATCCAGTTGGTGCTTAAAGAATCCTGTTTAGTTTATTAGAAACAGTTCCTGTGTGGCCAAGGGAACCAGTCCAAGCTTAAAATTGACCATATGCTGCTTAAATTTTTGCTATATGAGAAAAAGTTAAGTGCTAACATTTATGGCAATACCCAAATAGTTAAAATAATGGTTTTTGTTTATTTGTTTTTAGAAATGAAGTCTATGGAACATGACAGTGGCCAGTTAAATGAACTTCAAAAACAGAAGAGTGAATTAATGCAAGAACTGTTTACCCTGCAGAGAAAACTTAAAGGTATTACCTTTATGGGTTTGTTTATTTTGCTGATGAGTATATTCATATACACATGATAGGGTCATATTATCTTTCAAAATGTATCAACATATTGGGATACAGAGCTATTACTGGTATAAAAAAAAGAAAGAAACACTGAACTGATCAGTGTTAGATCTGATGTATTTTTTTTTATTGATTTCTTTTTTTTTTTAGAGAGAAAGGAAGGGGAGGGAGGAGAGAGGAAGAGAGAGAGAAACATCGATATGAGAGAGAAATGTCAATTGATTGCCTCCTGCACACCCCCCACCAGGAATCGAACACACAACCTAGGTATATGTCCTGACTGGGATTCAAACCTGCACCCTCCTGGTGTATGAGAAGATGCTCCAACCAAATGCACCACTCGGCCAGGACTGACCTGATATTTTTAATGTCTCAAATTTTGTTAAGACGTTTTTTGTGCCTTTAATTGCTGTATTAAAGTAGAAAATAAAAATCATTACATTTCATATGAAGCAGAAATTAAAGGATTGTTCTTATGAATGAATAAAGGTACACTTTGTTTAATTTTTAAAAGATTGTAAGAATTTTCTTAATTGTTTAGTTTTTGAAGATAAAAAGAATGAAGCCATTTGTACTACCAAATACCTAGAGGCAGAAAAAATAAAAATCAGTGAAAAGCCTCAAAATGATGCTGAATGCTTAAGGTAAGAATTGCCCATTACACTTTGGTATAAAGTCTGGTAATTTTTCAAGTTGTCATAGATTTCAGCATAAAGCTAAATGCATAGATTTTTTAAGGTTCCAGATGAAGACCTTTATTTTTTTCTGTGTGTTTTCTGAATCATGGCAATAAGCAAACACTGCACTGGCTAGAAAGTGCTACATGTAAGTTTCGTGATGCATTGGGCTAATAATGCTGGAACTGATTTTATCTGATACCTTGTGGGCTCAGCGCTACTCACATCCTAATAGATTGAGACAAAGTATTGGTCCCACAACTCTCTTTTTTTTTATCCCTGACTTTTCTTTTGGAAATGATTGGAAGCATATCTTTCTAGATTTCAAGGGGGAAAAATTACAACCTGCTCTTTTGCTTGAAATTTATTAGTTTGGTTTTGTGCCTAAAGAATGAAACTGTATTTTCTGTATGGAATACTAAGCTGCCTTTTGTGTTTGGATAATGAAAGAATGGCTGATGTTTAAATTGAAAGAGTCTTGTACACAGGAGGAAAAAGAAAACCCAGTTTATTAATTCAACTCTTCTTTATTAATAATTCAGTGTTATATTTGCTGGCTTAATTTTAAAGAAGTTCCTATACTTTCTAGGCTTAACTAGGCTTAGTATAACCAACGAAGCCTCATTACCGAACCTATGAGGAAGCAAATGAAGCCTCCTTTCACATAAATCACATAGGAAATATGTCCACTGGAGCTGAACAAATGCTTCATATTAGTAGCGTATCGCCTTAGGCCATAATTTTAGTAGATTATGAGAAAATATTTGCAATTTAATTTTACGTTAGGTTTTGTAAGCATGAAATATCAATCTCTTGGGTGATATGTGTGATGCAGAGTGAGTTTCTGTGATGACAATCTGCTCATTGATTTTTTACGCTTTTAAAAATGGCAGTGCCCACTGGTATCATTACAGTTAGCAGTGTAAGAGCTTCTCATATGAACTCCAGTTTTGTGGGTTTATCACTCATCATAAAAGTGTGCCCTGGGTTAAACTTAAACACAGCCTGTCCGAGCTGCTTTCTCCTTCACTGATTGTGGCCAAGGAAATGTGGGTAGAAAGAACCATCAGGCCGTATACCTAGTTCATTCTTTGGATTTTAGCAGTTATTAAATGAAATGCCAATATTTATCAATTCTTACTTTAAATCCTTTGATATGCTTAGCTTAGTTTTCTCACTGGTATGTTCTAGAAAAGTTACTGTGAGTGTGAAGAGCAGTCAGAGTACTGAGTGTAAAACTTTTAGGGAAGAGGTCCATCAGTATGAAAATTAGTGCAGAACAAAATGCTAATGATGGCAAAAGATACGACATTTATTCAGCTTTGTCGTGAAGGCTAAAATGAAGTTGATCTTACCCCTAAATTTTGGAATAGAATCTCTTTTTCATCTTTGTATTCAAATGTATACTGAATATTGTAATAGTTGCCTTCTAATTAATTTTTCAGATTTAATTAATTAATGTAATACATGGGTGCTATTTTTATAGGAGAGTTTCTTAAGCTCAGCAATGCTGAGATTTGGGGCCAGGTGGTTCTTTGTGGTGGGGAGCTGTCCTACGTGATGTAAGTCACTCAGCAGCATCCCTGAACTCTTACCACTAGATGCCAGGCGCATCCCTCACCCCCAGCTGTGACAGCCAAAAGATGTCTCCAGACGTTATTGCTAAATGTTCCCTGCACACGGGGGTATGGGAAAAATCATCCACAGTTGACAACCAGCTTTATTTTAAGGTTATTGTTATTATACTTTTATTAAATTTTAGTAAGAATGCAATTATAAAAAATTAATATTCATTTCTATGAGCTTATTGTTTCTACTTTTAGTAATTAGAACCTTTTGATATGAATTTTATTCTAGCTATATTACTGAATTCTTTTATAATTATTATGTGTGTTTTAAGTTAATTTGCCATTTTTAGGTTATTTGTTGAACTTTATCTTGATGCCATCCATTAAGGTAGAGAACAGTGCCTACCTTCACAGTGGTTTAATGATCTCTGCTTTAGGTAATCTTTCCCTATTTATAAATACCAAGATGTCTGTTTATTTAAAAGGTTCTGTATGAAAGTTTGTGGGCTCATCAGTTAACACATGCTAAGGCAACTAATTCTATAGAATATTGCTATATTTGACACTTAAGCCAGAGGCCTCCTTAGAGGCTGTCCAGGGGCTTGTAAAGCTGTGACTGGGCTGGTTTTTTTATTCTGGTCTTGAGAGGACAGAAGTGGTAGACCTCAGGGTCTTGAGAGGAAGTAAGCAGAGGTTAAGAGTGCAAACCCTTTTGAACTCCGGCTCTAGTAAGGTTAGTGACCGTGGAGAAGCAGGAAAGAAAAGTGTGATATATATTGGACTCCCAACACCTACTATTTTTATTATTACCCAACACCAGTCACTAAAATGTAGTTGTAGATCATGACTTTTTACTTACTTCAAATAGTAAACATACTGGACAACTTGAAACATTTCAGGCATTTTCCTTACCCACAAAACTTCTTTCTAGAATAGTTTTACATTTTTTATAACCAATATTTGTGAATGTTTAATGCAATAGGAAGTTTGTTAAAGAAATGAAACTGCAAAGTCATCAGCCTGGGATTTTTTCTTCTGTACATTTGAAGGTAGTATGGTTTTGTGAAGAGGATATTTGCAGCGAACACTGTGTACAAGTTAATACACGTTTGCTATTGAGAGAATCTAAGTGCGTTTATATGAAGTAGTAAGTCAGTGCCATTCCCTGTCTGTGAAAGTGTCACCCAGGTAAGTTGGTCATGGAGGTCACATCCATGGTCCTTAGACTTACAAGAAGGCATAAACACATGCAAGAATTAAAATACTTCCAACCTCTCTAAATGACATATAAATAAAAATGTATATTTACACATGTATATATATTTTATTTTACCAAATAGGTATAGGTATTTGTAAATTATGAGAGTAGGCTATATTGATTGAAAAAAATTCAAACACAACAAAAATGTAAAACATCCAGATCTCCTCTCTCATTGCCTCATTCCTGAAACCCTCAGGGTAGCCATTAGAAGTTTGGCATGTATCCTTCCAGAGAGAGAGCGAGAGCGAGAGTGAGAGAGAGAGAGAGCGAGAGAGAGAGAGAGAGAGAGCGCGAGCGCAGGTGCATATGCGTGTGTGTGTTTAGCCAAAAAAATGAGATCGCACTTACTGGCCTGTGAATCTGCCTCACTCTTTAGCTCTTCCCGTGTTCCTTTGTGCTGACCAACTTCATTGTTTGTTTTTAATCCCCACCCGAGGATATTTTTTCCATGGCTTTTCAGAGAGAGTGGAAGGGAGGGAGAGAGAAAACATTGATGTGAAAGGGACACATTGATTGGTTGCCTCCCGCATGCGCCCCAACTGGGGCCTGGGATCAAACCTGCAGCCGAGGTGTGTGCCCTTGACCAGAATCAAACCCAAGACCCTTTAGTCCATGGCCCGACGCTTTAACCACTGAGCCAAACCAGCTAGGGCTTCATTGTTTTTAATGCCAGTGTATGGAGGTGCCATATTTATGTTATCTTTCTCCTAATGATGGATCTAAAAGAGTTACTAAATATTCATAATTAGAAACATTTTAATTCATGTATCCTTAAATATGTGGAGGAGTGTTTCTGTAATGTTACTTAGAATAAGCATCATTTAGCAGAGTGGTAGGAATGGTTATCCAGGCTACATGGGGAAAATCATGCTCGTTTACTTTGCAGTACTCCGTGTCATCAAGAATGAACTCAGTGTGGACAAGTATAACAGGATCTCAGTTTTAAAGTTTCTGGAAAATTCTGGTCAGAAATAATTGTATATCTGATTCCAACCCATATCATCTCTTTTTTTAACTTTTATAAAATATGAAAATTCTCATTTAATTCTAGGATTATTCTTAGCTGTGTGTTTTGTTCAGTATTTCTGTGGACTTTGCATCTTTTCTGGTAAAACTTCATCATTTATTCACTAACGGAAGTGTCTCTGTAGCATTGATTATGTAGCCTTCAAGCTAAGAGAGATCCTTTGTTTTGTGAATTCTTGGCCCACACTGTAGTTATTAAAGCTTCTATGTAAATACAAGGGACATTTTGATGATAGAATCAATTGATTATTTTAAAATTTATATTCTGATGTAAATGCACCTAGTTGTAAATGCCCCTAAACTTTAAAATAATTTTGCTTATTGTACCAGCCACATACAGTATTAATCATTTGCAAAATTCATTGGTAGCTTTGATATATTGTTAAATTTTTTCATGTTTATCTTTATAAACAACCCCTTTTGATGTGAGGGGTGGGGAAGATGATTAAAAAAAATATGTGGTAAAAGGAGATGCCTAGTCCAACCCACCCAGGATTTGGGGTAATGGAGATGATGGCAGGACCCCTCTTTTATCTTCTGCTCAGCAGAACTCTCTGGTTCAGCCCTACCTACCTAGGAAGGTCCTTACCTGTCTTCTGGTGGCCTGGATGGAGGGAAGGCATAATTAGAAAACTGAAGTTCTGCTTGGACACGTTCAATTTTCAAACCTTTCAGAAATAAATTGTATAGGAAAGAGGATGCCCTATATATCTTTAAAAACAGTGTTTTGTGTTTAAGTGGCACTAAAATAATTTTTATATGAATGTAGAGAAACATAAGAAAATTGAGTCATGGGAAAACTAGCAAAAAGTAGAAAGGACTACTTACTAAACATCTGGTGTGATAAGGGAACCAAAAAGGATGAGGTTAACAGACTTAACATATAAGATTTAAAATCCCATGTGCAAAAAAGGCCATCACCTTGGAGTGATAAACTGGGAGAAATTTATAGTAATTATGACAAACAAGGGATAACAGTTTATCAAATAACCAACTGGTAAAAAATCAGTAGGAAAACACTGAAATCAATCGTTCTTTATTAATGTATTTACTCAGTAAGCATATATAAGGTGCCCAGTTAGTACCATGCACCATGCACGTTACTGGAGATGCCAGGATGAAAAAGACAAGATAATTCTGTCAAACTGCTTATCAACTAACTGCAAGTGAAAACCACTGAATACAAATTTTCTATCAGATTTTGAAAGACATTCTTCAATGGCCATAATCAAAATTGACAAGATCCACTTACGAGCTCTCTCCTACGGACAGTAATTCAACGTACAGAAGGAACTTTGTGCATGGAGGTGTTCACAGAAACGTTCCTTATGGTAGGAAAAAAGTAGCGTGCTCTGCCATGACTGGCTAATTTAACTGTGGTGTGTAGCCTCTTAGACTACTCCACGTTTATCGTAAGTGGTATTAATCGGCATGTTTAATTAACTGGGGGAGAAGCTTTAAGCAAAAGAAAAAGCTAAGAGGCAGTATCACATAATCACTATTAGATGGAAACAAAAAACTGGGATGAAATATATTTAAATTTTGATAGCATTTGAGTTTGTGTGCTAAGGCCTTGGATGAAATGTTTTCTTCTTTCTAATTAAATAGTACTTTTGTACAGTTCTAGTCCTATGGCTAAAAAGGATGTTCTTTCGGTTAAGGCTTTTCTTTGACACTTAGAAACAAATTTTATATGACACTGAAAAAAATTGGAAGGCTGCAGGAAATCATAAAAATACAAGAAACATAGGTTTTGCTAAACTAAGAGTGTTGGCCATCCTGTTCATTAATTGATGATTCAAAGAAAGGTGACAGTGACCGATGCAGACTGCCCTTAGTCATTGTGCAGCAGGCGAAGGAAGTCCTTCCCGACTCCTGTAGGCAATCAGTCTATGCACTGGAGCATGAGCTCTGCTTACATTATATAGCTTTGGCTAGCTGCAAACGTATTAATATTCATACCATTATCAGCCTCTTTCAAAGCTAGCTACAGCAATCTTTAAGTGCAGATGTGAATTCTACAGCTTGATTATTTGCTGGATAGTGAAATACTTCCTATAATTTGCTCTAAATGCCCTCCTTAATTTCAGTAGTTTCTCATTCTCAGCTAAGCAAAAGCAAAAGTGGTCACCACCCAATTCTGATGATTGTGAGAGATCTTACAGAACCTGTAGTCTATTTGAACTGAAAAGGGAAGGGCAAGTATCGATATGGTGGGAAGAAAGAGCCCTACTATTTTACTTGAAAAGATAAATATATTAAAGTGAAGCCCTAAGTACATTGTATAGCAGTTGTGGAGTAGGCAGTTGCAGTGTTACAGTAGACTGGGTTGGTTAGGTAATTAACAAAAGAGGAGGGAGCGAGCGGAACAGCCACCCTGGGGAGAAACCAGCATCTCTCAGCCAAATGGAGCAAAACATCCTGTCTCGTCAACTAGGCAGGAAAAATAGCTTTACAGCCACAGCCACCGGCATGCGCAATAGGGGCCACAGTGGCAACCATAAAAGGGAGGGCACAAACGGGAACAATGATTGGATTGGGAAGGGGCACAAGCCCAGAAAATGTATCTCATGTAATAAAAAGTTGGTATACAAGTTGATTGCCGAACTAATAAGGTGAATTTTGCATTTAAAACAGACTTAAAAAGGAATTAGAACTTTATAAGGAAGATGACATGCAAAGTGTCTGTGAAGCTCTCCAAACAGAAATAGAATTTTTGGAGTTGGTAAGCCATCGTTGATTCTGTCACTTCTGATGACCGTTATTTACCTACTGGCGAGAATGGTTTCAGTGGTACTCATGTCATTGAACCAGTGTTTTGCTGTTCACATGGATTTGTACTAGATACAAGATACAAAGCAGCCACAACCAAAAAAACTAAGGTCAGCATTTAAATCTGTGAACTGTTCTGAGTCCATGGAGAACTAGCTGCTACATAAAGCAGGTTATATTGAAAGAGAATATGTGCAGTTTCAAACTAAGTTAAAAAAGAATTCAAGCCTGACTACACAGCATCCCGTTGACTGAAGCTGTTATTAGAGGATTAATGCACTGAAGGAGTTTAACTCTCATGATACTAAAAGCTTTTTGTCTTTGATAGGCATAAATTACACTTTTATTTGATCCTTAAACTTTCTAATTACAGATTTTTATGATCTCAAGAACTTTGGATTCAATTATTGGAAACTTATTTTCAGATTGTTTTGGAACACATCAAATTGCTTTTAACCTCCTGCTTTGGTGGTTTATAAAATGAACACAGTATTTGTCATGCTCTGTTTTAATTGGAGACCTGTATAGCTGGCTTTAGAGCATGTTAAAGTATAACTTTATTTTAATATGTTACATTTTGTTTCATGTTTATTTCCTGCAAACAATTGTTTTTTGTTTACAAATGCTCCAATAGGTTATGTTAGGATTTATATTTTTTATTAAAAGTTTTAAAAATAAAATTTAGAAATGCCCAGACTTACTGTGTTGTTAAATTTACATAAACGTTATGTAATTCCTTTATTAAGAATTTCATTTTCTTTTCAAGTAATTAATATGGTTTTTTTTCAGACATTGGCACAGAAAGATCTTCAGGAAAACAGATAACATGTAGAGAATTGATCAACTACCCAAGATTTAGTCAAAGCATCTTAGAATCAAATCTTTGTAATAGATGCATGAATGATACTCATTACAATAGATTCTTGTGGAAAATGTGAGGTCCAGAATGTTAATGTTGGTTCATTAGCACTTTAAAAAGTAATTTTTTTGTCTTACTACTTGCCAAACTGGAAGGGTTCTTGTGCAGTTTGTTTTTGTTTCTGAAGGAAGGAACAGGAGGAGTAGATGCCATGTTCTCTGGCTCCTGCTGGCCCCCAACCCTTACGCTGACCTGTGCTTTCTGGCATGTTCATTCCTGGCTGCAGCTTGCCTCGGGTCCGGTCAGACACATGTAGGAAGAAGCCTCAGGTGACTGACCAGCTTAACCGGTGCTGTTTCCACCAACAAGGTGCGCACTTCCTCTTTAATGCTTCTCCAGTGGCACCATGTCTGCTGGCAGAGGCCCTCTGAGGCCTTCCATCTGCAAAGGCTAGTTTCTCCACCTTCCCCTGATGTGTCTGTGGAGTTAGGTCCGGGGCACTTGCAGCCCTCACCCAGCACTTCGTGCCTGCCTGTGCCCTTCCTTAGGCTGGTTTTGGTCAAATGAAATAAGTCATCACTTGGGGCGGCATGTAAGCTCCTTATGGCCATCAGGACTCATTTCCCTGGTGGCCTGAAACATTGCAGCTGATAACAGTGCACTTATATTTGGATCAAACTTGGTATTACCACCAAATTTCTAGCATCACGTATATTTCTGCTGTTAGCAGCCCTCACTAGGAAGAAAGGTATACTTCTACTAGTTTCTAAAAAAGTGTATTGAAACTGTTCATCGAGGCCTTAATTGCAGTCAGTGGGGACAGGAACAAACTCTATTTGGGGGTATGTTTTAGAGCACTGAGTGCAAGTATGGGAATCTCATTTTCTCTTGTGGTTGTAGTTGAATTAGTTAAATGTCCCATGTGAGATGTTTACAAATGCCTCATACCTACTGATGTTACAGTAGACGACTGTGGTCTAGTTTCAAAGCCAGTCTTACCTTAGCATAGCTTTTTTGTGTATGTTGATTTACACCCTCATTTTTAAAAAGTCAGTAAAGCTAAAATTCTCCTTTGAGATGTGTACCAATTGCCATCTGTTTAAATAATTTGCATTTTCAGAAGTGACTTCTACTTTGATTCTTTCAATATTTAATAGTAAATTATTTTTGCTTAAGAAGAAAAAAATGAGAAGTACTGAGGAATTGCAATCCATTACACTTGCAGATACAGAGTGGGAATGGTTATTAGGATTAGCTCTGACTTCCATTGTCTTATTTTAATCCATTTATTTCCCCAAATTCTGGTTCTAAGTCTTATGAATATTATTAAATATGTATCATTTTTAATATGTAGATTGAGCTTACACATAAAGCCTTTTTCGCTTAACAGTAATTTTTGTTACTGGTTTTATAGGTAAAATGTGAATGTGAACTAGAGATCTGCCGCTTATTTGCATAACTAACACACATTGGCATATATGCAAAATAAACTCTTACTGATAATATCAACTGTCTTCATGTATTTAAATTAGATATTCAGTATGGAACCAGGATGAATAGGAATTGAATTTGAGAAAAAACAGGAGGTTCCATATCTTCATTATTTCAAAATGCTGAAAATGCATATTTTAGGACTTAAACTAATTTTCAGACAAATGATTATTTTAGCACCACATGGTAGAGCAATACAAAGCACTACCCAGGCGACACCAATCAAAATAATAGACTGTTAGAATCAATGGAACAAGCTCACTGAACAAAGGAAATATGCAATCGATAGAAATCAGTGTATGAAACCAAACTGCACTGTCAATATAAAATATCAGCAGTACACTAGGTCCATTTTTAGGTTTTTATTAGTAATTCATAAAACTTTCAAGTAGAAAAATAACAGAAATTTTCTGGGTAAAAATTTGTCTCAGACTGGCTTCGATTATTCTGAAGGTAGTCTTTGGCTATACAGAAATGCAGTTCTTAAGTAAATGCTCATTCGTTGAGTAGATTCAACGATTCACGGAATTTCCCCGATACTTAGTTGTAACCAAAGCTCAAACTACCTCAGAGTAATCCTGATACTACTATGAGGTTCCTGGCAGCCATCAGAATTCTTTACTGTAACAAGTTCTTTCGGAAACAACTTCCTAATTCTCAGTTCTCTGTTGGGGATAATATTAGGATGTATAGGTGGTTTGCTGCATATTTTTTCTGCTGATTAATGGAGCTATTTGGCTAGGGGAAAACCAGCAAGGAAATTATAGGGTGTGGAGTATGACCACTGAACTGGAAACTCCTTTCTTCCTTCCCGGGCCTAATTACTGAGACAGGAGGAAAGAGTGAAGAAAAAGGAAAGCTTTAGGGGTTGTACAGTCAGGAAGGTTTCTGTATTGGTCAGTTTTGTAAGCAGTAGTATTCTTCTGAAAAGGAAACCAAAATTGAGGAGTATTTTGTCTACTTGTCTTTTTTTCCTTAAAACTCAAAAAACCATATTAAGATTCCTAAAAGTCCAAAACGAGGTTGAAGTCATTGTATTATAATGAATTGGAATCTAGAAATGTCTGAAAACAGTGTCAGTTGGGATTGGAAGTTTCTTGTAGAATGGAAATTATGCTGTGAAAAACCCACTGAGCCTCTTACCAGAGGGATAGCCAATAATCAGTTGGCTGGCTGCAGATGGACAAGTGGCCTGCACTGGACAGGACAGGCCCTGCTGTAAGCTTATGCGGAGGACACAGCCCCTTTCTGCTTCATACCAATCAACCATACATAACTGTGTCACATTATTATGAGTAATCACTTATCTGCAGTCCAGAATACAGTAGCAGTTCAGTGACATGATCAGAAATAAATACGACATGATTTTTAGTCCTGGGTGGACCAGGTAAGGTGTTCTGTCACTCAAATATTTATTTGCAGTATGAAGTTTGAAACCTGAAGTTGTCCAACCTACTAAGAAGTATTTTAACATTTGAAACTGATATATTTTAGGTCAACTTTTATGTTTATTCTTGGCTCTTCTCCCTTGTCATCCTGAAAAACTTAAATGAGGCAAATGCATTTGCCTTTCTGAGTCTAGCTCAGAACATTTCCTGTCAAGGGAATTTTTTCAGGATGTAAAAATGAAAAAAATTTTTTTTTGTCATTAGCCTGAAGCAGGGATTAAGTCTTGGAGTTTTGTGGCCCTTTTGTGTTAAGACAACAGAATTTTTTTTTTTTTTTAATGACAAAACGGGAAGGATGAAGTTATTGTTGACATTGGTGGAGGTGAGAATGCCTGTTTAGTTGTATTTGTGCTTCCTAAACATTCTATTTTTGAGTTAAGTGTTTTGCTTGGCCTGCTGACGATCAGGTCATCACACCAGTGAAGAAGCTTTGTTTTCTTATTTACTGACATTTGACAAAGGAAAAATACTGGGATAGCATTGGCCAACATCTGAAGGAAATAATGTAATAACTCGCCCTGTTCTAGGAGGGAGCGTCAGAATTTCATTCGTTTGCTGTCTATTTTACTGAGGGTCACATTCTCCACACACGAGGAAAACTTTTGCAGGGTAATGCTGGTTTAAGAATGTGTTTACTTAGATCGGAGAGAAAAAGAAGCATAACAAAGAGAGCCATGACTGATCGTAAAATGCTCTCTTAGCTGCTGCTCGAAAAGTATCAAGAGCAAAACTGTCAGAGCTGAATGCTTATTTAAACAGCTGCTTTTGATACAGAGCAAATTTATCTTTAAAGACCTTCATGAAGTTGACAGCACCAGAATTCAGATGTCTGAGAAAATAAAAAGCAAGTCAAAATGTGAAATTAATAACAATGGCCGATACAAGGAGCTGTGCAAAACGAGGCCCATAGAGTGGGAGGAAAATGATTTTGTTTTCTTCTTACAACCAGAAGAGCGATGCCACTTTATAACTCTAAGTTAATTATTTTCATACTTGTAATAAATTGTCATTCTAATTAGTTGGTAAATAAAATCTTGTTAAAGTCCTCTTAGCCTACATTTGATAGATGCAAATACCATTGCTAATGAATATTTCTGGATATGGCCCTGTGATTGCTAAGAAAGTATTTGCAAATTCCAGCCACCATTAAATGGTGTGGCTGTCGACAGTTTTTGTTGACTTTAGACAAGTTTCTGGTTGGGAGTGGGTGGCATGGGAGTAATCCTAGGGTCAGTGTAATGTCAGCTCTAAATTCTGATGCCAATTAAAATTTGTAAAATACCAAGGTTATATTTATAAAAATATTTTTATCCAACATAAAGCTCTTTATTGAGGTTCTAGTTGGAGACAAGCGTAGATCCCAGCTTTTGCAGGAGGAGCTGAGGTTTAGATTGATGATATGATTTGTATGACTTCACAAGGAACAGTGGGCCTCTTTATTTACAGTTTAATTGCTTGGGCTTTAGTCCGAACAACCTAAAATATCTATTCCTTTTGTATATTGGCTTATAATAAAATCTTGCACAACAGGTAAATATTAGAAGATAAGAGAAATTTGAGAATTGTTTAAATCTCTCTTTTGGTGATTGGAATCAGTGAATTTGAGTATTTAATAAATTTAATAAACTAAGAATGTCTTTTATACTCCCTGAGGAGAAAGGGGCAAATCAGTACAAAACAGACTCAAATCAAGTATTACTGAAAATTCACCACCTGGTCATCTCTTGAAATTAACACCTATTAATCCCCCTTTATTACACTTTCTATAGATGTATATGTTTTTTCAGTACTACCCTCTGGTCATTGATCATTTAAGCTGATAGCCTGGGGGATGGCACCTTCTTAAAATATCAAAGAATAAGAGTTATATTCATTTTTTAGTACTTGCTAAGGCAGAAATGAGGACTAGAAGAAAACGTCCAGAAAGATCAACATGTAAAAAAAAAAAATCTCTGATTAACCTGAAATGAACCCTCTGGCTTACTTCTTATTCCTTCTATCCACCCCGTAGCCGTCCGTCCCTCCGTCCTGGCTCCTGACTCGGGTCATAACATGCTCCTTCGCATCCTCTCAGACCACGCTGTCTGCTCTCCATGTGGGCCCGCTGACTGCCCATCCCCCCAGGAGCTGCATTCCCCCTGCTTGGGGTGTGCCCCCTCCTGCTTCTGTCCAGGTGTCAGCTGAAATGTCACTTCCTTGGAGAAGCCTTCCTTTAAACAGCCTAAGTGGTCATGTTGGTCCCATTATACTTACTCTAGTTTAATTCATTAAATCTTCACACTACTAATTTCTGATCCTGCTCTTGTTTATTTTTCTTTTAAAACATGAGTTCCATGAGAACAGGGTTATTGTCTGTCTTATGCGCTCTCAACAGGGTCAGCGTATAGGAAGTGTTCAGAGTGTGTATGGTTGAATTAACTTGTTCCTTTAACCCATATTTGTTAATTGAGGATTTAAGCATACCTTATTGATTCTCTAGTTAAAAAACTGGATTCATTTATTGTTGATTATTTCTTGATTGAATTAGCCTCTCATTTCTTTTTCTTTCTGAGCCTGTGTTTTCTTAGTTGAAAAATGGTAGTAATAATGTTTGCTAGTTTCAAAGCCCATCTATGTAGAACAACCAATAAAAGCATTGAAAAGAAACTAGAATTAAAGAATGATCCCATATCCGTAATGGAAAAAGTTTGCGGGTCTCTCTGTGGCCACTGGCAGCTCTCTATTATCAAGCCGTTGATTGACAGGTAAGGGTTCTGGATGCTTGCTTTCCACCAGCCGCTAGAATAGGAGGCGGAAATTGTAAGCTGGGTACAAGCTATGAATGTGCATTAGAGTCTCTTAAAAGCACCATTTCTTCATGGTAATAGAAAATTTTAAAATGTATTTGCTTCTGACTATGATTTATTCTCCTTTCTGGTCTGAAATACAAAGTTTAGGCAATCCTGTTTTTATTCAGCACCATATTTAGAAAAATGTATGAGTGCCATCTGCTGGATTTCTCTGGTACCATCTTGAACAAGATGATAAAATTGGGGGCAGTTTGGGAATGACATTATTATAAAAAAGTGACCCGCTCTTCCTCCCTCCCTTTATCCCTTCCTTCCCCATATATGTGGGTATAAAATTTCAATCTCTCTATAATTTTCAATTGTCCATATATAATTTTCAAATACGTATGTCCCCTAGAGAGAATATAAAGTTTAATGGATATAAAAGTGAAATTCTAGTAATATTACAGTACTAGTTCTACTTTTGCTAATCTTAAAAGAGCCTAATAGGTTTAATCAATGCATATTTTTTATTTTTTAATTAAAAAGTATAAGCAACAGACTTTTGCCCTAATAGTACATGAAGAGTTGGTGTTAATTCAATTGATTATTTATATAACTTCTGGGTGTGCTAATCTTGGTTATTTAGTGTTTGTTTTTAGTCTTCAAAGATTTACTTCAAAGATCCATCAAATAAAGTGAAGTCATTCCACTTAGACCCTTAGTAATTGACCTACCAATCAGCTTTATCACCAGATACTGTGTTTCCTTTAAAGCTTTACTTAAAATTTTCAATCTTCTTATTTAAAATCCACAGAACTTATGTTTCATGAGTTAAGTGGTTGAAGAAGTTTCTAGCACAATTTTGTTGATGAAGGGAAATTGGGGTGAATCTCTGTTGACTCCAAGAATATCCTAATAGTGGGGTATTTGACAGTATTCCATGTGTCCAACCAGCAAATCTTATTTTTTTCTACCTTCAAAATACATGCAGAGTCTGGAACTTACCATCATAGCATGGCTACTGCCCTGGTGTGTCCCTCGGACACTTCCTGTCTGTCTTTTGTGCTCTGTTTGTCTCTTAGCACTTATATATTTTAGTTATTTAGAAATTTTTTATACCCACTATGTATCTTTCAGAGTAGAATGTAACCTCCAAGTTGACAGGGATTTTTATCTCTCATCCATGGCGATCTCCCAGTGCCTACAACAGTGCCTGACACATAGTATGTCCTCAAATAGCTTATTTCTTAAATGGATGTCTTTGCTTTGAGTGATGTATCTCTTTTTCAAACAAAATATTTTATAGATCATACTAGCAGAGACATAGTCTTGGTACTTCTGTCAGCTCTAAATTATAATGTCCAAATCAGTGTAATCTTTTTATTATATACATGTGTTCAATTTGACTCTATATCACTACATCTTAAGGAAAAACTGAGCACCTACTGAACAATCTCATGAGAGTTGTAGTATAGGACCAGAGGTGACTAAGACACGGCCCTCATGCTTGTGGAACATACACACGTACACTTCTCCCTTCCTAAGGGTTGGGAAGGCGTGGTTGTGAAATGTCAAAACAGTTCAGGCTCAGAGTGGCTAGATTGATTTCCCAGTGAAGTAAGAGGTGGGTTTAGTTGCGTTGCATTTTTGCCTTATTTTTTGGAAGGGTGTCTGTCAAACCTGAAGAGTTCTGTATATTTCCTGACCCGTGCACACTTGACTCGTGTGTATTGCTGTTTGAGAGTCTGAATTGAGAATCCCATCCTTGATCTCTCATGCTGGGTGCGTTACCAAAGCATCTCTGATCTTCACCACTATCCTAAAAGATGGGAATATTGATTATTGTTTTACAGCCGAGGAAGCAGAGGCTGCAATGCTAAGCCAATTACCAAGATAATGCAGTTTCCCATCGGATTTGAACCCAGGACACCCTGAATTCAGTGCTCTCTGATAGCCCCAACTCAGAATGCCTGGGGACTGAACTGCCTGGGTTTAAAAATGTAGCAAAGAGCATTTCACAGAGGCAGAGAGCAGTGTACTGGGTGCCAGGGATGTTTAAATTGGCTCTTTTCCAATGGAGGCCACTGTTTCCTCCTTCCCAGCAAGCGTGGAGGTCACTGGAATAGGACTCTTCATTCCTTTCAGGCACTGCCCAGTGTTCCTTCCTCTGCCCAGCAGCACCTGGTACCGTCAGGCAAATTAAGCGCGCCCACTGTGCCTCACAGAGCTCCTGAATGTGCATTATGTTACTACCCAGCAGGGGCGTAATTACAGTTCTCTGGATTGGGAACTCTATGAGGACAGGAACTTCATTTACCTTTGCATTTTGAATCTACACCAAAGTGTCTTGCATATAGAAAATACCCAACAAGTGCTGAAGACTTGGTGCATATGACTAATTTTTACTTCACATAATGGGTTGTCCAGGTTTAATAGACCAACCTGGGACCTAATCATTTTAATATTCTAGTTGAGAGAAGGTGTATGCTAAGATTTAAATACCCTAATTAACATTAACTTTTGAACACTAGAAGCCTAACTATTTCTTTTTGAAATTCTTGTTTTGGTGAACCCCCCCAAACTTATATTTGCACCCAGTACAACCAATTGCCCCTTGCAATTTACAGTAGCACCCTGATAGTGGTGAAGGGGAGATTGGGAATCCTCACTAGCAGGGGAACATTTTTAAAGGGATGGAGGAAGCATGCTGAAAGAAGAGCTGATGACAGATGGCCAGAAGTAAAGAATTAATTGTGTGCACACAGACTCGTGGAAGGAGGTCCTCTTAGGAAGGATGCTTTTGGTTGACTCCATCCTGTAAGTGTAGAAAGAAGCAGACGTGTCCCGGCTACAGCAGGTTTGTGCAAGGATAGGGCTATGCGTACATGTTTAACTCGGCTCTAATTTCCGTTTCCATAAAACCTCATTAAGTTTAACTGGGAGTATACTTATTTGAAAATGAACACAGTTTTCTAACAAAAATTGTGATGATTTGATTTTTACTTTGCACAGAGTTAAATAGGCATCTATTGGCTTGTTCAAGACAGTAAGACTGACTAGTTTGCACACATTGGCTAGTCAATTGTATTAATTTCCTATCACTGCTGAGACAGATTACCACCAGTTTGTGGCTTCAAACAACACACATTTGTTACCTCACAGTTCTGGGCGTCAGAGTTCTGATGTGGATCTCACTGGCTAAAGTGAGGTGTCCGCGCTGCGTTTCTCTGGAGGCTCAGCTGGTTGGCCAACTGAGTCCCATCTGCAACCGTAACCCCTTTGCCACGTAACTTCAAATACTTATCGGTCTGGGAGGTTAGGATGTAGACATCTTTGAGGGGTGCCCCGTTTTGCCAACCACATCAGTGAAATATTGTGTTCTCTAGAACAGGTTAAGCGGTCTAATAAATTGTGCAACACATTTTGTGTTAGTTTTCTTAGCAAATCTTTCCAGACTGAGTGCAACTTTTAGTCAACGACATTTTACCTTTGCTGATTCTGAGGCCCATCCCCTGACCTACGATAGGGTGAAAACACAATGCAGCCAAGTGGTTTTGGTTTCCCTCCCACGAAACACTGTTGTCCTGTAACAGGCATTTCATAAGCAGTTGTAAGCTAGCACTTTTTCCTCTCCTGCTGATTTGTTTCCTTTCCGAGCTTCTCCCAAACACATTTTGGTTTTTCTTATTTCTGACCTCTTATCCTTTGTCCACACTTATTTATCTGTCTTACTGGATTATTTCCACTCTTGAGTAGTTAAGTAAAGCTGTGTTCCCTTGTTATTTAGATTTTAAAACCAACGGAATCTCCCTCTCTGGCAAAAATCTTCATTTGGAAATCTGACAAATATGAAACCTCAGAGTGACCTGTATCAATGAAAGAAAAAGATCTACCCACAAAGTACCCTTGGGGGAAACCACCCCGATTCAGATGTTTAGAATCAGGTATTCAGGCTTTTATTCAAAAAGACAGAAGATAGTGCAAAGTAACGTTAAATAACCAGGCCTCATATCTCCAAAGGTTGATTTCCCCGGTAGGGACCTCTCTGGTGACTTATCATGTGTATCTGTACTAATCGTGAATGTGAATGAACTTGCTGTTGAGCTGTTAAGTGGAGCAGTCTTCAAGTTAATGAGTATTTCTTGAGTTTTTCTCTAGAAGGTGCTGTATGGCGCACACACACACACACATACACACACAAGATATGGTCCAAATCTGTAAAAAGAAAAAAGAAAGGAAAGGAAGAAAGAAACTTAAACTCAAGCACACCGTGTTGCATTACTGAATCATCTTGGGTTTTGTGTTCAAAATAAATTATTTTTATTTGCCTTTAAGTCACCTCATTTCAAAATGGGTCTGTGGTGGCTTTAGAATAAGGCAGATGTCCCATTCTGTTCTGGCTCTGCCCTTCCTGTGTGGCCTTGAGCTGGTTACTTAACTTCTGGATTTCAGTTTCCTAACTGGTAATTAAAGAATAAAATAACACTCATTTTGTCTGGTTGCTGTAAAGGTTCTGTGAGACAGAGTATGTAAAGGAACTAGCACAATTCTGACACTGGGTGTATGCTCAGTGAATCATGGTCATTTTAGTTATTTTGCAGAAGACAGTATGGGGCAGATAGAGTACCTGGGCATGGTATGCATGCTCCTGGCCTTGCTCTTTATGCACAAAGATGAACTTTCTGGTTAATATATTTGATTTCTTATATGAAAGATAAGATTAGAGAATCAGTTCATTTTGTTCAGAATTTCATACATGTGGCTTATATCCCAGATTCATGATGCACTTGACTTTCCCCTGTGGAATTCTCAGAACACTTGGAAATTGGCAGTACTGGGTACCTCTGGAAGTGGAGGTAAAGGTGGGACTGAAAATAGGAATCAGTTGAATGCGTTTAAGAAACACTAAGATCCTTAGATCCCATTCCCCCGTCCAGCTTGGAATACAGCTCTCCCCACCCTAGCAGAAGATTTTAAGTTTATTTTCTAGAGAATATAAAACAGACGGTCTCTGGACAGAGGGTACCAGGCACAGCTGAGGATGGAGTATAATTCCTGAAAACAACGGGATTAAGGAAAGTTTCATTCTTAACATGGTAACCCCAACCTTTTCCTCTAAGGTCTCATTTGGGGCAATCAGATTTATGTCCCCCAGGCCACCCATTGTTTGCCAAGTGCGGTCCCAGCACTAGCAGTGTCAGTATCATCTCAAAACTTGTTAGAAATGCAAATCTGAGGGCCCTATCCCAGGCCTGAGGAATCACAAACTACCGGTGGGGCTCAGCACCCTGTGTTGTAACAAGCCCTCTAGGTGATTCTGGTGTGCGCTCCAGTTTGAGAACCACACTGCTCCAAGCCAAAGATCAGAACATGCTTCTCTAAGGATTTTCACAAGCTCAGAAGAAAAGACTTAAGGAAAGAAAATTTTCAATGAAAGCGCAGCCAGACAGTCCCTAGAGTGAAGCCCGTAGCCGACAGGCTCTACCCATGTGTCCAGAGCTTCCAGTTTATCTTTAACAGCCTCACTCGTAAATAGAAGCTGTCAATCTTCACAAGACATGCTTTTAACATACAGAGGATCCAGCTAAACAAATGGGGGGAGGAACATGGAAGAAAGAGATTGATTATCAGGGAGATGGGCATCTTTAAAAGTTCCTGGACACCGTCAGAAGAGAGAATATATTTGTCATTATAGAATGCCAATAAATAAAATTAAAAATATGTTAGCAGAACTTTTTTAAAAAGTAAAAGAGTTGAAAGATAAAGTTGAGGAGAGCTCCCAGAATGTAGGAACAAGACAGGAAAATGGGAGCGAAAGATAAGATTAGAGAATCAGTTCATTTTGTTCAGGGTCTGAAGAGTGAGTGTAGAGAAAGCAGAAAAAGTAGAGAAATTTTCAAGAAATGAAGGATGTGAGTTTTTATATTGAAAGCCCTTTAAGGGCCCAGAGCAATCAATTTATTTGGCCTGCTGTCCAAGTGACATCACAAGATTTCAGAATATGGAAAACAAAGGTCAGACCCTACACATTTCCAAAGTGAGAAATAGCCACGTCGGAAGGGTCAGGAGTCAGAATGCTTTGGACTCCCCAACAGCAATGCTTGGATGACCAACCCAACAATTGTTTTACCAACTCACATAGGACATGAGGAGAATCCCGTTGATCCCAGGATCGTAGCTGTGCCTGAGGCCTAGAAAGCCAGCAATTCAAATGAGAGCCTCCAGAGAGGTGTTTCCAAGAAGGTGAAAGTGCTAGAAGACCTGATAACTTGGAACTATTGAGAAGAATTTTAAACAATTGAGAAGAGTTGTGGTATAACTCAGTGATAAGTACATAGGAAACTAAGCAAGTAAAAAAAAAGAAAACAACCCTCCAGAATATCACTCACTCCAGAGAAAACAAAAAGTTATGCAAGGAAGGAAAAGCAATATGACATAAGATTAGACAGCTGAGCTGTGGGTGTTTTCATAATAGTATTTGTGTAAACATTTAATATTGACAGAGCCAAAACTGAAATAAAAAAATATTGACAGAGCCAAAACTGAAATAAAGAGATAAATATTGACAGAGCCAAAACTGAAATAAGTAGCAGCATAGGCATGTTACGTACCAACATGAAGGCAAATTTAAAATTAAACAGCCAGCAGGGCTGACATTACTATCTGGGAGTAGGGGTGATGGGAAGAAAAGGGGAGCAGGAAAAGGAGTTTGTAGAAATACATTTTGGAAAGTTTGCTTCTTGATCATAATGCTAAATGTGACATGCAAAGCAGATCTTTATTTTAATATAAACCATAAACCCAGTGGTTGCCAGGAAACCAGAGGCGGGGGCAGGGTGGGGGTGCTGATTTGTAACGTGTTGTAAAGGCTTCTACCAGGGCCACTTCCAAGCTGGCAGCGGTTTAACAGCTGGCTCACCAAGTTCCTAAAATTTAACAATCAGTTCTTGCAAGGCAGTGTAAATCAGCTTGTAATGACTTCAGTGAAGTTATATTTTTTATAGTGAAAAGGTTCTCTGGCTTGCGTGAAAAGCTCAGTATTGCTATGTGAAACATGGTTCTATACTTCTTTCCTGGTTTTTTAAACTTAAATACATTTTTAGATGTAATTCACATACAATAAGATGCACGCCTCAGGTAACCATTGTGATGATTTTTTTCACTGCAGATGAGTTTTGCCTGCACTTGAACTTTATAAAGTGAATTAGACAGTGTGTATTCATTAGAGTCTGCTCACATGGGTCTGTGAGAGTCACCTGTGTTGTGTGTACCAGCAGTGCATCCATTCAGGGTGCTAGGCATTTTCTTGCATGTATGCACCTCCATGTTTGGGATGTTGTCCTGGCTATTGGGGATGATGCATTGCAATGAATTTGGATTATGACATTGCCCTCTAAAGAATGTTTTGCTTTGTCCTGACAGGTGTTTAGATTACTGGGGAATTCTTTTGATCCTGTTACTCTTGGTTTTATTATTTCTTTGGGTGGTTCTATTTTCATTCTAAACTTAGTCGTAGGGCAGGGCCCTTACTCTAGGATGTGGTTTCTAGACTAAGGCATGGCCTTTACCCCACCCCTAGCCCCCATCCCCCACTCCACTCCCATTCAGGTCCCTTTTCTCCCACCTTGACCGCCTATTTAGGGGCAGCCTTTGCTCCAGTCCCTGCCTCACAGGTTCCAGCTGCTGCAGCTGCCTGGAATGTGGTCTGTGCCTTCTCAGCCAGGGAAGACCCCCTCCTGGGGCTCTCCCCCGTCCCTGCTCAGGGCTCACCTGTCTGCATCAGAAGCAGCATTGCCCAGGCTCCCCTCCTGTGGTTTCTGTCTCAGAGGTCCTGATCCTGTCCTGATCCTATCCTGTCCTCAGTGCCTGAAAACGTTGTCTCACGTCTTGTGTCCCATTTGCCCATGGTTTCCATTGGGAGAGCAACCCAATGCCCACTGCGCTCTCATGGCTGAAGGTGGAAGTGTTGAGAATTTGACTCTAAGCTATATAACCTGAATAAAACTAAAAACGGAAGAGAAAACCCCCAGCATGTCTCCCTTTTCATTGCCTCTTTTGAGAATTGCCTTCAAGTGGGAATAGAGTACCTAGAGGGAGAGACTCTACCCGTGTTCCAGGCTCTGGCTCTGGCCCCGGCCCTGTCAGTGGTCAATGACTGATTATATAAGTGAATTAACGAACAAGTGACCGAGTGAGTGAATGTGCTCAGAACCTTGGAAAATGTTAAAGCATGGTATGTAAATTATTTCTTGTCCCTCCCCCTCCTTCACAGGATGAATGGAGAGAGAGAGGAGGCTAGTTTAGCTGGGGCTGGGTGGAGCTAGTGACAGGTGGGGAGGAGGCCGGGTAAGGAGAGAAGTGGAGGTAGCGGAGTCCTCCTCTGCAAGGACTGTGCGACGGCAAAGCTCTGGAGGTGCCCGTGGGAAGCCTGGAAAAGATGTCATGTCCCTTTGGAGGGGAAGGAAACTGCAGCTGAGAGGCTGCTGAAATGGCAGAACATGTGAGCCAGATCGATAAGAGCAAGATATTTATAGTGGTTGACTGGGTGGAGTGAGTCATTTCAATAATACTGGATACTGGGTGTGGGCCTTCATGAATGGACTGCAGCATTAAGGATACTGGGTATGGGCCTTCATGAATGGACTGCAGCATTAAGGATACTGGGTATGGGCCTTCATGAATGGACTGCAGCATTAAGGATACTGGGTATGGGCCTTCATGAATGGACTGCAGCATTAAGGATACTGGGTGTGGTCCTTCACGAATGGACTGCAGCATTAAGGATACTGGGTATGGGCCTTCATGAATGAACTGCAGCATTAAGGATACTGGGTATGGGCCTTCACGAATGGACTGAAGCATTACGGTGGTAGCAACCAACAATGTATGCCCTTTTATTTTTTTTCAGGCAAAATTTTAAAAGTAGGCAAAGTTGTGCTCTTAAATGGAGAAGCAGTGGAGGTGAAGTTTTACATAATGAGTCTTTATCCTGGAAGGCTCTGCTTTATTTTACACTGGGCCATATGAGCTGTTTTAACTGGGAGTCCATGAGGTCTCATTTATCAAGTCAATTTATAAGTCCCCAAAACTTAAATTTTCATTTATTATTCACTGTATTAGAGCATCTATACACAATATGGGATATTTTAAGGCAGTGGGTACTATTGACTATGAGAAATTTAGGCAAGGATACAGTTAAAATGAGGCATAGCTATTTCTCCTTTATATTTAGTTGCCTTCTTAAGATAATAGGAGGCATGATGTTTAAATTTAGTGGGATCCCCAGGTGTAACTAAAATTTGTGCACCAATATTGATTAAGTCTATGAATCTTTGTCAAATCTTTGCTAAACTGGTGCATTTTAGCAAATGTTAATTTAGAACCTGGGTTGTAGAGGTACAAAAGCCAATTGGTGCTCTTTTTATATTTTTGTTATATAAATTCCTTAGGATTTCAGATTAAATAAAGAAGAAAACTGTGCTGGAAATGAGACTGTCTAAGACAGAATTATGTTTGAATTATGTTAAGAAACAGCAATGAGGTTTTGTGTGTATAGAAAAGTTGCAACACTGAAATTGCACAGGATAAGTTGAGAAGGCCTGTTTGAATGGATGTGTAATTTGATAGTGCAGATAAGTCAGTGAAGTCCTGCCATGAGTTGGCGATGCCGTAGCCATCAACCTGCTGTTTGAATAGGGTGCCGCTTACGCAAATCTGTTGGTTATAAGTTAGGAATAGGAATTGTCTCCTGGCGCTTGTCAAGAGCAGTGACATCCTAATGGTCAGTTTATGGATTGATTCTCATAGCTTAATATATATATGATAAGTGAGTCCCGTAATGTTGCCTCGAATCGTTTCAGAACATGAACAAAATATGCAGCCTTCTTGGAACAAAACTGGACAAGTCATTCTCTTATAATGTACCATGATTCTTATGTGTGACAATTTTTTTTTTTTTTTAAATATATCTTTATTGATTTCAGAGAGAGGAAAGGCGGGGGAGAGAGAGAGAGAGAAACATCAATGATGAGAGAGTCATCGATTGGCTGTCTCCTGCAGGCCTCTGACTGGGGATCGATCCCACAACCCAGGCATGTGCCCTGACTGGGAATTGAACCCCGGTCGCCTGGATCCTAGGTTGACGCTCAGCTGCTGAGCCACGCCCAGCCGGGCATGTGTGACAGTTTGAGAGATGAAGGGAGAAACCTTCACAGAGGTGCCTTAGGAGACCTCAGAAACCTTACATCTGTGGGCTGCTGAGAGCAGGAATAGATCTTGTCTTCATTATTAAGAAAGGTTAAATTAAGTTGTTTAAAACTTGATTTTCTTCATTGCTTACGCTCTTCATTCCTTTGACTTGGAATCTTGTCTCATGCTTTCTGCCTGTTAACTTTGCATACATTTTAATAGATGTTTGTTGAGCACTGAGTAAGTTAGGACACTTTTACTTGCAAAAGACCAGGTATCCAACTCAATTAGCTTAAGAAAACCAAAAAGGAATGTGCCTGCTCACTTCTGCAAAGCATGTTTCTCCGAAAGAAAATGGCAAGAGAGGTTGCCACAAGAAGAAAGAATGAACACTGTGCATTACCAGCAAAAGCACTTACTGTATGCCAAGCCCTGGGAATGCACACTAATTCTTCAAGTTTGGGAGGGTTCACTTTTTTCTATAGAGCCTTTCTGTGCCCTTCTTGATATAGGTGAAATTAGCCAGTCCCTTTATTCTCTTTAAACTTTTACATATACCTAAAGTTTTAATGCATCATTTGGGCTCAATTATAATCCATCTTTTTGCCTTTCTGTTTCCTCGCAGGTCTTTATGGGCAGAGACTAGTTTATTTTTGTTTGAATTCTATTTATTCACTTAGCAAATATTTATTGAGTGGTGCTAATTGTTGGAAGGTGGTAGAACTCAGTGTACACATTGTCCTACCCTAACAACGCTTGTTTTTAATGGGGAAGATAAATTTAACAGAAGGAGTTATGAAGTATGTGTGGAATTTCATGATACAGGTTTTTTTTTTAAATACATCTTTATTGATTTCAAAGAGAGGAAAGGAGAGGGAGACAGACAGAAACATCAATGATGAGAGTCATTGATCGGCTGCAGCCCGCAACCCAGGCATGTGCCCTGACTGGGAATCGAACACCGATCGCCTGGATCCTAGGTTGACGCTCAACTGCTGAGCCACGCCCGGCTGGGCCATGATACAGGTTTTAAGGGAACTGTGAGAAGAGAGAGATGAGCGAGTTAGCATGATGAGGCTGGAGTAGAGGTGAGGGGTGACTGTTGCAAGAAGAGGGAAGGGCCTGTTTGAAACCCCTGAGGTTAGAGATGACACCATGAGTGTTCAAGGAACTGAATCTCATCTAGGATAGAAACGGTAGGCAGAGGCCAGATCTGGAACGCATGATACGTTTCAGCTGTTTGGATTTTACCTTGAGGACAGTGGACAAAGGGTTTCAATAGGGGAAGGATACAACCATATTTACATTAAATCACTGTTTCCTACAGCCTGGGAAAGACTGGAGAGAAACAAGACCAGAGGCTAATGTAGTAGGAGAAGGTAAAAATTGGCAGTGGCTCAAACCTAAGTCATTGTGGAGAAGATTGGGAGGAGTCAGATTTGAGAAAAATGTAAGCCGTAGAATGAAGAGGATTTTATGATTGATTTATAGAAGGAAGGGGAAGGGAGAAGTGGGAAAGGCAGAGGGATCAAACATGACCCCCAGGCCTGGCTGGCATAGCTCAGTGGTTGAGTGTTGACCTGTGAACCAGGAGGTCACAGTTCAATTCCTGGTCAGGGCACATGCCTGGGTTGTGGGCTTGACCCCCAGTGGGGGGGGAAGGGCGTGCAGGAGGCAGCTGAGCTGATCAATGATTCTCATCATTGATGTTTCTCTCTCTCCGAAGTCAATAAAAAAAGTTTTTTTTTAAAAACCAAAAAACAACAACAACAACATAAGAATCATGACCCCCAGGTGTGTAGCTGGAGCACCAAGTTGCACGGGAGCACTGTTTATTGAGATGGTGTGTCCTGGGGCAGTGGCGGGGTGAAGGGGGAAAGGATGAGTTCCAGTTTATGGTGACTATGAAGTGTCTGCAAAATACCTAAGTGGAGAAGCCCAGAGACAACTAGGTATATGATCTGTCACTCAAGAGAGAGACCCGGCTTGGAAATAAAGATTTGTTGTCAACATATAGACCCCCCCCAAAATCAATAAAAAACTCCATAGGGACAATCATTGAAGACCTGGAGATGGACTCAATGGCCTGGGGGAGTGAGTAGACCTAGGAAAAGGGTTATGACAGACCCTGGAGGGAATCCCAAAATGGTCCAGAAGAGCAGGAGCCAGCGAAGAGCAGCAAAGACTGTTCTAAGGGTAGGAGAGCACAGGTGGGTGTGACTCTGGGGAAGCCAGGAAGAGAGCCTCAGAGGGAAGGAATGGCAGCTCTTCCAAATGTTGTCAAGAAAGGCAGGGACAGCCCGGCCGGCGTGGCTCAGCGGCTGAGCGTCGACCTAGGATCCAGGAGATCGCGGTTTGATTCCCGGTCAGGGCACATGCCTGGAGTTCCGGGCTCGATCCCTGGTCAGGGGCGTGCAGGAGGCAGCCGATCACTGACTCTCATCATTGATGTTTCTCTCTCTCTCCCTCTCCCTCTCCCTTCTGCGATGAATAAAGATACATTAAAAAAAAAAAAAAAAGGATTAAAACAAGTCCATACTGCCCAGCACCTGATTTCATTCATTAATTCATTTATCAAATAAATGTTTATTAATCAATTTTGCTAGGCTCAGTGCTAGGTACCAAGAATACAGAGTGGGTAAAAACTTTTAGTAAGTGGTTAATAGATACTTGCTGAATAAATGAGTAATTGAATTATTTTTGTTAAAAATTTAAGTGAGGCTGCTTGAAGATGGGATAAATGTGTAATACACATCTTTGTAGTGCTAATATTCCCCCAGCTTTACTTCTCCCAGTGGCTGAACAATCTCAGTGACAGGAAATTGGTTTGGATTTAATTAATCTGGGCCAAAGGAAGCTGTCACTGGTAGGAAAGGACTTAGTAGTAGAGCTTAGAGGAGTAGTTAGAGTCTCTCACTTGATAGGCCTTGTTTGCAAGTGTAGTTAGCGATCAGATCTCACACTCCCTCTTCATTCCTCATGGGAATTCTGCCACTTTTATCCACGTTCACAGGGAGCCTGTGATTCTTTTTTAAAGTTCCCATCTTATCTAACAACACCTGCAGAAACTCTTTATACCATTGAAACCTATTAGATCAAGCCAAGCAAGATAGTCCACTAAAATATTTCCCTGTGGCAGAAGGTGCACAGGGAATAAAGCGAATTATATCAACAGTCTTCATTTCTCATCCATTGCATTATTGCTCATCCAGGGGACAAGAGACAGTGGCTATAATATCTGTGTTCCACTGTCTGAGGACTTTTTGTTCTCAAGGATGAGTCATAAGAATTTAAATTATTTTCTGATGCTTGTCATGGAAAATGGTATCAATGTTTCAGTGTGAGCTGGGGTAGATTGATTAAAACTCAGTTTCCTCTGGAAGATTTAAATTTCACTGGTTAGCAGATTGTGGGAGTAAGAAAGCAGCAGTTCTCTATGACCGGTCTGGAGGGCAGGGGTCTCACATAGACGTGTCTAGGAAATGAAGCGTTTAGTAGCACAGGCAGACAAGGTGGGCTCCTGGCGTCAGCCACTCACAGGACAGAATTAATAAGAGTTCCATGAATTCAGTGCCTACTCTGCGCTGGGCACTGCCAGACACTTTGTAAACATTCATCTCATTCTAATAAGTATAACAAAAGACACTCAACACACACAAAACTGGGAAAATATATTTGCAACAGGTGATGCGTGAAGGGTTAACACAAACAGTAGAGAACTTCAAAAAATTAAGAAGGAAATAATAGAATAATAAGTGAGTGATATCAATAATTAATAGAAAAAGTTACAAAGGCCAATATTCAGATTCATTCGTAATTGAAGAAATGCAAATAAAAATGGTAAGTTTCTCCCGTAAGTTGGCAATAATTAAAAAGATTATGCCAATAGCGGTGAAATTGGGGTGAAAAGCATGCTGTTACATAATAATGTTTTTGGAGAATCTATCAACATTTTAATTTCATACTCGATAGCCTAGCAGGTGCCAGCCTGGGTTGTGTGAATGTTTGTGAACAAGGATATGATGACATTTGTAGTTTTAAAAAAGTTGAAAATGGCCTAAATGTGGAATCAAGGGCATATTATGGAAAGCATTAAAAATTGAGAGATATTTATATTGTCAGTTTTAGAAAATATCCATGATAACATTGTTAAGCAAAAAGGCAACTTAGAAAATTATAGTACAATAACATTTATTTTTATTTTTAAATATATCTTTATTGATTTCATAGAGAGGAAGGGAGAGGGAGAGAGAGAAACATCAATGATGAGAGAGTCATTGATCTGCTGCCTCCTGCACGCCCCCAACTGGGGACCGAGCCCACAACCCAGACATGTGCCCTGACTGGGAATCGAACCCCAATCGCCTGGATCCTGAGTCGACACTCAACCGCTGAGCCATGCCCAGTCGGGCTAGTACAATAACATTTAAAAAACCCGTAATGTGAAACTTGAATATATGCGTACAGATATTATATATAGATGAATAGATGGTGATATATTTTATTAGTTTCCTACTGTTGCTGTGACACATCACAAATTTAGTGGCTTAAAACAACATATATTTTTTATTTTACAGTTCTGGAGTCAGAAATAAAAAAAAAACAATGGGTCTTGCTGGAATGAGGTTGAAAATAGGACAAGGAATTTGACTCACCATTTGTATTCAGCAGTGTATTAGAGTTCTTGCTAGTGCATTAAGGCAAGAGAAAGAAACAAAGACATCTAAATTGGAAAAAAAAATCTTGTAAAATTCCCATTATTCATAGATGACATCAGTGAATATAAATTCTATGGAATCATCCAAAAACAGTAAAACTAACAAGTGAATTTTGCAAGATTACAAGATACACAGGCAGTATTCAAAATAAGCTGTATTTTAATATATGAGCAATGAACATTTATAAAATTAAAATATACTAAGGCATCAAAAAAACCCATAAAATGCCTTACAAATATCTTACAAAAGATGTGCAAGTTTTCTGCATTGGAGAGTATAAAATGTTACTCAGAGAAATTATAGAATTTCTAAATAAGTGAAGAGATATGTTCATGGATCAGAAGGCTCAGTATCCATCGGATGTCAGTTCTCTCCAAATAAGCCTATGTACTCAATGGAACCCCTATTAAAACGGGAGGATTTTGTGAAGAAATACACAAGCTGATTCTGAAATTTACATTGAAATACAAAGGATCCAGAGTAGCCAAAATAATCTTGAAAAACAAGCAGAGTTGGTTACACTGCCTGATTTCAAGACTTATTCCTTAAACCTTAAATCAAGACAGTGTGGTATTGGCATAAACACCTAGGTCAGTGGAACAGAATGGAAATAGCCTTATATATGATCAATTGATTTTTGACCAAGGTACCAAGACACTCCAGTGGGGAAAAGGAAAGTCTTTTTAAACAGTTACTGCTGGAAAAATTGGGTGTCCATATAGAAAATATACACTTAAACCCCTATCTCACTATATACACAAAACTTAATCTGAGATGGATTATAGATCTAAGTGTAAAACCCAGAACCCAAAACCATTTAGAAGGAAAACATAGATCATCTTAGCAATTTTGGAGTAGGCAAGAGTTTTTTTAGATAGGGCACAAAAGTGCTAACCATTAAAAAAAAAAAACACAACTGATAAATTGGTTTACATAAAAAATTTCTGCTCATCAAAAGGGGTTATTTTAAAAATGAAAGACAAGCTACAGACTGGGAGAAATATTCATAGTTCATAATTCTGACATAGGGCTTGTATCCAGAATATAAAAATAATTCCTCTAAATTGATATTTAAAAAATGAAGCTAGACTTCATTGACATTAAAAACTTCTGCTCTGTGAAGGACAATGTCAAATGAATGAGAAGATAAGCTATAGACTGGGAGAAAATATCTGCAAAAGTAACATCTGTTAAAAGGACTGTTACACAAAATATGCAGAGAACTCTTAAAACTCAGCAATAGAAAACAACCCAATTAAAAACTGGACCAAAGACCTTTACAGACACCTCACAGACGAAGATACACAGATGGCCACTAAGCATGTGAAAAGCTGCTCCACAGCGTGGAGGCTGGTGTTTAATGAGCACGGGTTTCATTTTGGGAATATTAAGAAGTTCTGGAGAGGGATGTGGTGACGGCCGCGCAACAGTATGAATGCGCTCAGTGCACTGAACTGTACACTTAAAATGATTAAAATGGTAAATTGCATGTTCTCTGTGCTTTGCCACAATAAAAAATACTCACTGAAATGAATACTGAAGACCTGTATATTTTATTGGATGTGAAATATACCTCAATTTAAAACATTTTTAAAAGAGAGAAAAAGTGCTGACTAAACAAAACAAACAAGCGAACAAAAATCAGTGCCAAGGCTTTGAAGCTCCCGAGTCATCCAGCTAAACAATACCAGCCGAGGCCGAGAGATACTCGAGTGGCCCCGGCGTCGCAGGTCCTCGAGGAAAGCGCGTCCCAGTTGCCGTTCGGAGCTGCCGGCCCGCCTGCACACTGTACTGTGTTTTTCAGAGTTGGATTCCTCAGTCCCACAGCAGAAGGCAGCCCTGATGGCTTCACAGTGTTTTTCAAAGAATGAGTGAGGGTTAGATACAGCGGAGCCGCCTTTCGGGCTGTCTTGTGAATTCCTGGGCTTTGCTTGGAGACCCTGGAAGCCAGGCGAGGCACCATCCATCCCCTTGTCTTCCCCGGACAGGCTCTGGTTTCTCACTTGGGACATGTGAGCCTGGAGTGATGAGAAACCGGCGGGTCTTTATGGCAACTGTCTCTGATCCAGTGATGCTTATTATCTGCAACATCCTTTCCTCCTAACCATTTGCTGGAGGCAACCAGGAGGGCAGTTCATGTCCTAATCCCTTAGTTGACAGACTGCCTAATATCAACCAAGACAAAGGGATTCATTCAGACTCAGACTCAGAAACTGTCCTATCTAGTAATCAGTTGGAAGTCAATGCAACCAGGATTATGTCATAAAAGTCTGGGTGGTTGTCGGTGGCTCAGAGCCAAAAATAATTATTTTATTTTTCACAGCTTTGGATTGCACTCCTCTGTGGCTATTGTGGAAATTGGAGAAATATGTATTAGATGATGTATTTGTTAGCTGGTCTGTTTATTTTCTCCTGTAAATGTCTAGTGCTTGGTTCTCTGGTCCCTTCCTAATCTTCTTTCTATTTGGAGAGGAAAAAAATCCCTACCATCCTGGCCACTCAGGGACATACATATCCCTGAATCCCGACATTCTCTTCTGAGGACCTCTCCGTCCAGGCACTGACACCTGGCTCCGTGTGAATAAGGCTGAGGTTCTCCCTGTTACTCTCATCCGAAAGTTCAGGTCCTGTTTATCCCGCCACCCACTGTCTACTCCCACCAGGCTTCACTCTTCACACTGAGCCTCTTATTATGGCTTCTCTCTGCCCACAATTCCCAAACACAGGCGTCCTCCTTGTAGCCCAGAGAGCCGCTTGTAATCAATGTAAATTATGCAGACATAATTATAGACATAATTCAAGAACTTCTTGACTTTAAGGTGGGATCAAGGGCTTTCTTTGTTTGGTTCCGTTTGCAGATGACATTGTCTTTTAAAAAGGAGCATCTGCTCCCTCGGCACAATCTGATTCCCTTTGTGGTTTGTGTTTGTAATGCCCTGGCACAAGTTCAAGGCTCAGAACCTGCTTGATATTCCGGAGAGCATCTCCGTGCTGTTGAGTTTAATATGGAGCAATGTTATTCTAGTGGGCCAGGAAATAATTCAGCAGTAGTTCACATTTATTGAACAGAACTATGGTAAAAACCGAGTCGCTGTAAGCACTAAATATGGGTGCTCAGGTTCTTACTTGATGGATTACTGGTGGCCCCTTTTAACTGTTCCTGAAGCTTTAGGTTTGGGGACCTGTTTCATGGGACTTGGTGCAGCCACTGGGATTGGCCCACTTGTCTGAGGCCCTCTTTTTACATCAGTTGGTTTTCAGCTTTTTCCCCTTAGAAGAAGAGATACACATGTTAGTTTTCAAGTAAATGGGTGTAAATTCTGAATCCAGATGGCATTATACAGGTTTCTTTTTTCAAGCTCCCTGTTCCCCCAGATTATATTTTGGAAAATGTGTCAACAACTTGCCGAGACCTTATTACCAGTTTGTCGTACCTCATCCTTAATGATGTGAATCATTTCTTTCCTAAGACACTTTCCTAAGCTGTCCCCAGGCCTAGGCGGCTGTTCCCTCTCTTGTCACTGTCTCTGTCCGTGTCAGATACAGTGCTTTTTAGTGCAACAGAGCACGTGAGAAAGCAGTCACTGTTGATAGGCCCCAAGAACTGCAGTGGCTGTTGCCAGGTCACGGCCATTTCTGAGGGCTAGCCTACCTGGTTCCCTGCCCGGAGGCCTGTGCCCCAGGGTAGACCCTCCAGGCAAGACACTTTATAGTCAAGATCACGAGTATTCACATCCAGTCATGAGCTTTACTGTAATATTGCTAAGTCTTCATCCTCATGGCAGGCCCACTCAAAAGTGGCACTTCCCGAGAAAATACACACATTGTAGCCTTACATTTCCAGATAAAGCTTTAGATACGACACAAAGCTCGGTTTGGTCTCCTTGTTTCTGACACACGCATTTCCTGCATTCTCCTGACTATGGGCCTCAGCGTTCTGCCTATATAATAGGGACAAACATTCGTATTAGGAAACGTTTCTTTAGTTACTGTGATGCTTGGTCATGTGTTCTCACTGGCTGGGGGTTTTACTCGGGATTAGTCAGAAAGTACCTTGGGGGAGGATTTTATTGGTACCTCCACATGAGATTTTGTCCTATGTTATCTAAGAAATGCAAAAAATTGAAATGTTGAAATGGATATACCATCTTTCATGTAGGCAACAGAGTCCATGGTTGCATTTTTTGAAGGGAACACATTCGATCTATTTTGCTAAACAGGCTGGATCACATCCCTCACGTTGATCCTTGTGAAGACTCCTAAAACTTTATTAAAAACGTGCTAATTTTTTTAGGAATTTAAAAAGCTTACCTTCTATATTATTCATGTGAAACTTTCAAGAAACTGTATGAAGTTGGTTCCATAAGTGACACTCTCTCCATTGTACGTGTGAAAAAAGAGAGCAGTTAAGTATGTTGCTTGAGACCAATGACCTACTGAGAATGTCACTAACAACTGGGAAGGTTGGTCACCTGGCCTGTAGGGTAGATTCCTCTGTTCCTCTGAATATCTTGATTGGTTTCAATATGCAAACTAGGGGTTAAAAGTTGTTAAAAACAAAAAATTTTACCTGCATAGCAGAAGGAGAAAAAGTTATAAAGAGATGAGAGAGGAACAAGGAAGGGGCCAGAGAACTAGGTAGAAGCAGGGGGCTTCCTTGGTTTCCTTAAACTTCTATAATTCCCACTGAATTTCCAAAATGCTTGGTGTGACTGTATTTTTGTGAAAAGTGAATTTTCCTTCATCTTGATTTTTCTTGAGCTTTCATTTACCCATTCAATCACCAGTGATAGACTGCCATGTGCAGGCAGTGGCCTGGGTCCTGTGCCCACCCATAAATCTTAGAACTGCGCCAAGGCTGCATCACGGACTCTATGGTGGACGCAGGGCCGTGTGACTGGCATCCCTACCAGCAGGGAGAACTTATTGGGATAACAAAAAATAAGAAATTCACTCTATAAACTCTTACCTATAAAAATTTTTTGCAAATGTTTGAGGTGTTGAGGGATTTACAGCATTGCAATCACAGTGGTCTTAAAAAAGTAAAATTCTATAAAAATATCTAACACTTTAACACAGAGATTGCATACTGATTGCCAGTGGGGCTAATCCAGTTTGCTGACCTGTATTCTGTCTGGCTTGTTGACCTGTAGAGTTTTTGCTGCTGTTGTTTTAATTGAGCCAATCATTTTCAGCTTTTCTTTTTTTAAAAAAAATAATAATTTTGGCAAGCCTAGATCTGCATTTTTGGAGGAAAATAATTGACCGCCTTTTTCATATGGAGAAACAGCAACTATGCCCTTAGATGGAGCATTTGCTTTCATTAGCCACAAGCACCACCACTCCCTATTGTCTGTCACTGAGGCTGATCTTAGTTGCCACTTGTACGTTTCTTCTAGAATAGATAATTGCCTCTCTATACCCCTATATCCACTGAATGTAGGGAAAAGATGCTTGGTTCAGGCACAATGGAAGAGAATATCTTTCTCTGATGAAGAATTTTCTTCCATATGTAATATGCAAATAAAAGATGCCCATATTAAAAGAACCACAACTTAAGAGGTGGTTAAATATGAAATAAACCATATGAAACCATTATGAAATAAACTCTAATAAGATCCATGAGTGGTGTATGGAGAAGATGAGATATGAAACACTTAACTGAAATGTCAACAAAAAATTGTTTTTGAATATAAATAAAATATCTGACTCTACTATAAATGAGGTTATATAGTAAGCAAAAAAATGCCAGACAGCAAAAGCTTTTGTAGATGGCAAGTTTACAAAAGAGCATAATAGAATACAGCAGATATTGTGTTCTACACAGAGACAAGCATTTGTAAATTTAAGCCTTACTAGAAATACTCTTGACCAGAATATTGAAGTTACATCTTAGCACTTACAGAAAAGCTGTATTAAAAAAGTTGCATAGGTTGTAGCATTTTCTGTGGCAGGTGATTCGAGCACAGATGTAAGTATCAAATCGTTAGCTATATTGAATTGACGGCATGGGCAAGAATTCTTACATGTCGGAAGATGAGAGGCTGATTGGAACTCAGCAAATGACTTATTTTTGTCCGTAAGAAAATTACAAAATGTAGTGCAGTTGATCAAAATCAGTCAGTGTGCTTCAACCCCTGCCATGGACAGTGTTAATGTGAGAACTTAAAGAAAGGAACGTTTTCCAAGAGACATGGAATTTAGGTGTTCTGATTACATCATTTTGCCGGGAATTGCATTGTGACAAAGGATTTAAAAATGTAATCTACCATGACTGTGCAGTATTAACACCGTGAACTCGAGAAAATCCCATAGTGTGAAATCCAGGCAGTCCAGCGCTGCTTTGTATAAATTATATGTATGCTCTGGCAACCTGTTGTAGTGCATGGGCTTCTGTGGCCGAGCAGAGAGATTTTTGGACACTTGTATGTCATTCAGTCTGTTAACAGTAAGGAGTGGATCAGCGTCCTGGCCTTTTGGGTTAATGTTAGGGCCTTTCAAGTTTGAATAATTCTCTGCAAAGACATCCACAAACAGCTACACACATAGATAATTCAGTTTGCTCACTTGAAGTGAAACTGTTTCTTTAAGAAACTAATCTGGCAAGGAATGATCTGGCTCGTTTTCCAGAACTGAAAGGCGAGGCTTGAGCCATGTTACGGAAGCTGTAGAGTGGAAAATAAAGTTTCCAGAAGGCTCTCTGATTTTTAACCCGATGAAAGTAAACTAACATCGAAACGTTAGAAGGCTCACCTTGATAACCTGGTATTGATAGAATGAAAAAAGAGCTACAAGTTCCTGGACTGCAAAGCAAGGAGTACCTGAGAGCTGGTGCGATGATGCCGGGGTGCCCGCGCTGAGTACGTGTCCGGAGAATGAGCATCGTGCAGGCAGGGCCTACACATGTTGAGTAGCACCCACGTTTGCAACTCCTTTTCTGCATATGAAGCTGAGAAAATCAAGTTACTGCACTCACTGAAGGATTTGTGGTTTAGGTTGGCATGGCCTGATGGTCGTTATTAGGTTAGTTTCTTTTTTCTTCCTTTTTTGAGAGAAAGGATTGGTGAGAGAGGAGGAACATCGATTCATTTCTCACCCACTCATGCACTCGTTGGTTGACTCATGTGCCCTGACCTGGGATCGGACCTGGAACCTTGGTGCATCTGGACTGGACTCTAACCCACTGAACTACCGAGGGCTATCTTGTGTTAGTTTCAATGAAAGGGAGTAACAAGTTAGGAGACAGAAAATTTCAGTAATAAAATATTTTTATGTTTTTAATCTTGTTTTTATTTTAAAATTTTAAATATCTCTGAAAATATCATACATACCTGTTTGTACTATACTCAGGAATATAAAATAAATTTGGTTGTTTTTCTGACACTTCATTTCTCTCACATCCCGTCTGCCTGACTTGTTTCCTTGCTGGTCCCTGTAGGGATGTGAATGAGTGACCCCACCTTGACCTCCGCCTCTACAGGATGCTCAACCATTCTCTCATGAAAGACTGTATTAAAAAGAATGACCTGTATGGTGTCTATAAACAGAGGTTCCAAAGAGCAGGGATTTGTCAGAGTGTCCCCAGCACTGTCTAGGGGAAAGATGGACCCAACCAGTCGCCTCAAGGATATTGTTACTATGGGGATAGATGCATCGGTCTTTTCCTGGATTGACAACTGTGGCCCTAAATATTACTCAGCGAGCTGTCCTTCATCAGATGCTATGTTCACCAAACAACAGGAACGATATGGATGCGGCTTGGGGGAGAGACCATAATTACCAGATGGCAGAGTATCTTCTTACACATTAATAAATTTGCTTTCCAGTTTCCATAGCAGCCTCTGGTCAGTCTGGGTGGCTACATCAGTTACTACAACCTTACCACCCTTGGGCATAAGAGCAGAGTAGCATATATATTTGTGTGTGTGTATTTTTTAAAATATATCTTTTTATTGATTTCAGAGAGAGGGAGAGAAATAGATAGAAACATCAGTGATAAGAGTCATTGACCGGCTGCCTCCTGCATGCCCCCCACTGGGGATGGAGCCCGAAACCCAGGCATGTGCCCTGACCAGGAATCGAACCAAGATCTCCTGGAGCCTAGGTCGATGCTCAACCGCTGAGCCACGCTGCCCGGGCCAGAGTAAGTATCTTGACCTGTAAACAATGGACCAGACCCTGCTACTTATTTGTTATAACCCAGTGTTCTAAAAATGGTTGGGCCGTACCCATTACCATTCAACAGAAGTTATGTACGCGTGTTTAGGATCAATAGTGAGAGGCTCCCTTGCACAATAACTTAGAAATAAATTGACTCTTTGAAAGCCCACATAAAAATGGGTGAGCTTGGGCAGAAATGTTGGGACTAATTGGGACTATTAAAGTGCTAATCAAAGTTGCTAGTGGGCAGTTCCAGGAAAAGATGTTTTTACTAATGCTTTTTTAAAAAAAAGTTTTATTCTAATCCAGTGGCTTTACATTTGAAAAATTGCCCCAGTGGGCTCGTTGAACATGAATGTACTGTTAGCAGAAGCCACAATAAGGAAGCTGGTAGCCGCCAGCACTTACTATGTGAGGCAAAGGCAAAGTGGTTAGTGGTCCTAATGGGCTTCTCCACAATAAATTAATTAACATGGGTTTACATTCTTCTCGGAGGCGAATTGACATGCTCTGACATGTACCCATTAATATAAGTTATGAGACACAATATTTTATTATATATCATGCACATAAGACTTTATAACTTGTGCAGAGTCAATATCCAAGTGAATAAAAGTTGAGTGACTGTGAAATAAGATTCTGAACAATTAATCTTAAAGCTAAAATAGTATGAAGAGTAAATGGAAATTATAGATATATGTAAGCTTATTATATTAGTCCCATTTTTCTGGTTTGTATTATATAAAATAATTAAGTTTTCCTTTAAAAATCCATCATTATTATATTGAGGGGAAATCTTTGCATCTGCCTTTTAGGAATAGTTTTAAATATGCTCTATTGGCTTTTTCTAACTGATTGAATTCTCAGACATGTAAGTAAATTAATTAAGAATATTTGTTCTGAGAACGAATGTCGAGAAATGATGGTGTATAATAGAGATGTGAGTGGGACAGAAAGTCAGAATCCTGTCTCATAAAAATCCTCACTTGAGTGACAGTCTTAATAAAACCACGACGTATTTGTTGGGAAGGATCTTGAAGGTCATGTGGCTTAACTTCCTACTGGATGTATAAATCTCTCTTACGTCACCCCAAGTAGTCATACAGCCTCTCCTTGAACATTGCCAGCTGACATTGGATGGATTACTTTCCTACTCAGTTCATAAATTTAACCTTCTACCTGGTTTTGGGATTCTTTACGCATATGTCGCGTGACTTCTACTAGACTGTAGTCTCCTTGAGGGCTGATTCAATATTTAAATCCCTGATATCCTGTTTATAACAAGTGTAAATAGGTTCTCAAATACATTATTGAAATAACCAGTGAGATCCGACTTGGGGACATTCTACTTCTTAGAAGTTTCCTCCTTAAACTGAGTTCTTCATCTGCTGTCAACGGGCCCTGTTCCTTCCTTTGGAGCCTCCAGCCCGAGGACGGGGCTTCATCTTTACGGCGGAGCTGAGGATGCTCAGTTCCTCGATACGGCTTCCGTGCTGGCCCTTCGCACAAGCGGAATAGAGCTGATCGTTTCTGTTCTCATAAAATACCCGTGGTGCTCACTGTTCTCATGCCACGGCAGGGTCTCCGACTTGACGGGACCCAAATCATCCCCTTTACTTATCAACACACACGGGTTCTTTGGGGATTTTTTAAAGTTACAGATCAAGTCATTGTCCATTCTTAAAGTGACTTAGTGATATCCTGCCCCCAAAGAGGACCTCCTTTGTGTGACCAGAAGTAGCCACACTTGAGGATGGATTATGGTTGCAGCGCCAGCATTATTGTGAGGGAGGAAGCCACGTTGGTCAAGTGTTTTTTCCCAGAAGAAGAGCTTCCTCAAATATCTGTGAATGTGATCCTTAAAATTCAAAGCCTAGACTGGTTTCGAGCCACAGAAAGGACCGTATATCATAAAGTTCAACTTCCTTGTTTTATAACCAAGGGGATTAAGCTCAGAAAGACGGTATTGTCCTGGGTCATTGCTGGCTAGTGGCAGCACCAGAGGAGACTAAAACCCGTTATTTCTACTTATCTCTCTAGCCCAAGAACTTCCACATGCAGCTCTCTCCGGATGTTAAATTGGGCTGTCTTTTCAATATCATGTACTGTCACGTAAAATTTAGATACAAAATCTGCCAGAGGAAAATAAGTGCTTTGGTTAAAATGTGCTTTGTGATTTATCATGTAAGGAGCTTAAGGATATGTGTTCAATAAACCTCACAGAGCAGCATGTCACTCTGTCTGTATCAGCCCAAATACTGGCTCTCTTGTGAAAAGAGAAAACCTAATTGTCTTCAAGTTGCCCCCAAGTCATCTTTTCTACAGAAAAGTTAAATTCATTAAGATGACAACTAGACATTTTGGAAATATGGAAGCATAAATAAATAATATTGGACGAGTTGATGGAGTAATCCAATATTTGGTCTGATTAGAAGTGCTGAATTCTTGGCATTGCTTGTTGTGGGAATATAGTTTTTGTTATATTGGGTCACATATGCCTGTTTTAGTATATCAAAGAGAACGAATCTGCAGTGGTGATCCTCACGTTGCAGAGACTGGGAACCAGGCTAAATTTCCTAAGTGCCCACATGTACTAGACAACACGAAGAATGGAGTGGATATACTCGCAGAGCCACTTCACGTTGAAGGTTATAATTATAGAAGTTTGGACCACAGATAAGAATTTTAGTTTTTTGATATGTGTAGCCTACTGGATGAGTCTACTTAATATTTATTTAGGTCCCTCCCTCCTTCCCTCCCTCCCTCCCTCTCACTCATTAATTTGTTAAAGCACCTTTTCAAGAAACATTGAGTGCCCACCAAGTGACAGGCTCCTTACCTGGTACTGGGAACACAGAGATGACTGTGAGGCATTGATTTCCTTAATTTCCAGGAGGTGGTCAGAGGGGACAGTCTAACGTGACTAATTCTAACGTAATAGCTCCAGAGTTAGGGACATGTCTGAAGCGTGCGGGGAGCTCAGAGTAAGTGGTAATTTCCAGTTAGGGGTTGGGGACAGTTTCACAGAGTAGGTGATACTTGGTGGATCTGGATGGAGGCCGAGGATGTTAGCGGGTGGAGGAAGGGGCAGGGTATGGTGCTGGGAAACAGCAGAGGCGCAAGCACAGGGCCGATGCCCAGCCAGCTTGTGTAGGGTGCCCTGAGGGGTCCTGCCCGAGGGCTGCGTCCTGTGCCGAGGGGCCGGCTTCCTCTCGCGGCAGAGCAGGGACGTGAGGTGTCCAGGTTGTATTTTAGAAAACTGTGCTAAGCAGGTACCATAACAAGCGTACAGATATATACTCTTGCCCTTCAAGGTTACAGTTTAGTAATGGAGATGAAAAAATAAGCAATATGAGATTTTAAAAGTTATAAGAAGGATAAAAATAATTATTTGCTTTTTTAACAATTATTTATATTAGCCAAGGAAATGGTTTCAATACATAAAACAACTTTATGTACAGAAATTTTCTCTGCCAGGTTATTTAAAATACTGCAAAAAACTGGAAATATCCTAACTACCCAACAATGCAGAAATGGTTAAGCAAATATTGATAAAAAGTTATGTAACCACTAAACATTATTTATGAAGAACGCATGCTATAATATGCAGTGATAAAATACAGTACAAAATTATAGTGTGAACGTAATTGTAAAAATGCACATAGAAAGTTATTTTGGAGAAAATATGTCAAAAAGGACTTGGGAATAGGAATGATGACTAGTCCCAGCCTTGGGGCTATGCATTTTTTAAAAAATTATGTAGAGACTTTTCAAACTATGTCATCTTTGTGGAATTCAGTATTTATGTCAGATTCTTAAGAAATTTAAACACTAAAATTCTCATGTGTTCTATTTCATGCAATTCTCATGAAAAAAGAAAAATTTATGGTGCAAGTAAAACTGTATATGCCATGTTGCTCACACCTGAAAACTCCCATGTTGAGCAGCCGTCAGTGACAACCGAATTCTCTACTTACACTCGACATGTCGGATTATTGAAGTTTCCATACACAATCTTCTGGCTTCATACATTTCAAACCTTATTTCCCCATCACTTCGGATGCCAGTTACCGCTGGGCATGTTTGCATATTGATGAGACTTTGGCCTGCTTGCACCGTAGTGACACGAACCGGTTAGTCAGCACAGTTTTATTAGAAGCCACTCCTACACCTGGATGACTAACAATAACATGACTCTACCTGGAAGTTACTCTATAAATATATCCGACTAATCCTGTTGCTAGTCATGCCCGGAACATGCATGGGGTCCTGAGCCAGGGTACCAGTGGAGGCCTGCAGTTCATATGTAAAATATAAGTCATAAATCAAGCAAAAATAAAGTTAAACATATTTCATTGTCCTAACATATAACCTTCATAGCAACATTTTAAAAAATACAGATAAGACTGTGGTTTTTATGTGACAAAGTCAGCAAAATGTCAAAGACAACTGAATTTAATTATTACTGAATATGTCTCAGTGTTCTGTTAATGTGCTGGGGAATGTTTGTATAGGTAATCAAATAAAATGCACACAATTCATACATTCTTATACCTGTATTCCATATCACTTATTTATCTTGCCCTCACTTCAGCAAAATCACTAATGAAAGTAGTGATTTGTCACAGTATGTGTTATATTGACAGCAGTGCTCTAATGGATTAAAAAACAAAATATGAAATAAAAAATTAAAATGATTTTTCATATATTTAAAAAAAATGTTTTCAAAATATTCAAACTATAACCAAGTGGCAAATTATAAATTATAATAATTTATTTACATTTAACTAAATTTTATTTTAATTTCTAATAAAAAATAACTATTAACAGCTCTAGTGTTCAGTTATTTAGCTGCCAGGGTAAAAAAAAAATATTTTGGCTCGGCCGGGCGTGGCTCAGCGGTTGAGCGTCGACCTAGGATCCAGGCGATTGGGGTTCGATTCCCAGTCAGGGCACATGCCCGGGTTGGGGGCTCAATCAATGACTCTCTCATCATTGATGTTTCTATCTCTCTCTCTCTCCCTCTCCTTTCCTCTCTCTGAAATCAATAAAGATATATTTAAATATATATATATTTTGTAAGCTTAATATTATAAAGTGTTCCCCCCCCACCCTGTGCAGCTTTTGCAAAACTGCTGCTTTGGGAGTAACTCTGAAATCCCACAGGGAATAGTAAGTGAAAGAACAAAGCGAATATTAGGCATTGCTAGGAAAGGATGCTTAGTCATCCAGCAGTCTTTTTGCCTGAGAGGAAAGATTTGTCAAGTACATTAGTTCATCTTTTTAAAAAAAATCTAAGAATTTTCAGCACTCAGACCCTCCCATACCCAAAGCAGTGCAACCTCTCTGACGTCTTTAATGACACAACCCACAGAGATTCATAGCACTGAGCCTGAGTCACTTTTTATTTTGAGGACACAGGGCAGTAAGTGTAAGGTGTTTACCTGGGTCTGAATAGTGCTGGTCCGAGAGTGGATGTTGAGACTCTCCCACTGTGCCCACCTGCACTGAGCGCCAGGGGCACGCACCTGTATGCCCGTAGCTGACAGGTGAGGTGAGTGTTCGCTGACCAGAGGCCTCTACAGCACAGGATCCGGAATGGAGATCCTCGTGCCTGGACCTGCGTGTTTCTGTTAAAACCCAAACTTGATGTGGTTTGATGATCTTGAATAGACAGGCTGGTCCCCCACCTAAAATTTGGTTTGGGTGTCAAGCTTGATGCTACACACACGCTAAGAGGATATAAGAAGTTTCCTTAGTTATTTCATGAGTCTTTGTCGGGAGATCAGGGCAGACTCCCATGCTGGTGGGGGAGAGGAGAGAAAGGATGCTGGCCTGGGGCGTCGGTGGTTAGGATGTGGGGCTGGGGCAAGGGCTCCACACACATGGGCAGGGGCTTGCGTGGTTTGACCTTCCCTCCTGTGCCAAAGGGGCACACCCAGGCTTTTTCATCAGCTTGCCCAGATGAAGGGTGGAAAGGAAGGAGGTAAGGGTGAGGCTCAGCAGCTGTCAGCCTTCAGATGTCAGCAAATGGAGTCAGTCTCTTTATTACTAAATGCTTCCCTAAGTCTCTCTTAGCTGGATCGCAGAAATGCCCACGGCTGCTCTGGCACCACCCACACGAGGGGAACTATGATGGAAGAGAAGCCATAGTGCAGAAACTTCAGTCTCAAGTAATTGCAGCGGAAATATCTTAGCAAATGAAACATTACCGAGCCCCCTTCTAAGGGCCTGAAAGTGCCTGCACTAGTGGGGAGCCTTGAAACTCCCGGGAACCCTTTCGTGGGCGAGCATGTGAGTTGTGGCTGCACCTGCACTCATCTGCTCCTGCTCCGGCTTGCTGTGAGGAGTGGAAGCGTGTGACAGAACTTCTAGCCCGGGTGGGGAATGCTGTCGGTCACGAAACAAGGACCTCCCAGGAACAAGCTCCCTGCGCTGAACCCGGCAGCAGCCTCCGTGCGCTGTCGCCTGTGAGCCACCTCCTGCTCCCCGGACGTGGGCACGGGCACGCTGCCTTCCTCTTCTCCCTGAAGTCCCCGCCCAGCAGTCGTCCCTTTCCTCGCCTCCATGTAACCAATTAATCACGCTTCCTAACCAGCCTGTTCTCTCTGACTCTCTCCCTGTTGTTCATTTCTGCTGGGCCCACCATTCCTCCATAATTACACACTGTTCCCATCCCCACTTCCCTGTCGTCATGACTCTGTCACGGAACTTACCCGCTGATGACTCCAGCTGCCAGTCCTGCCTTTCCCCTGGCCTTGTTTGGCCAAGTAGCCCAGCCTCTCTCAGTGACATTCATTGACATAATAGGAGGTTGGGTTGGACCTAAGAAAATAACGATCATTATTGGAGCTCCCATTTATTGAATGTTTACTGTTTACCTTGTGCTGGGCTAAGGTCTTCATGAGCATGATCTCATTTCATCTTCACAATATTACTCCCCTGGTACATAATCTCAATATCACAGATGAGGAATTTAAGGCTCAGAGGCATTGAGTAAGTGGCCAAAGATCACACAGCTAAAGAGGTCTTGCCTGGCTCCGAGCCCAAATCCAATTCTGAAATCCAGGCTCCAAGTCGCCATACTCTGTTCCTTCCATGAGAGCCTGCTTCTAGAATTTACATCTTTTCAAACTGTGTTGATGTCCCAACCATGATTTGCCAACTCTAGACACAGGTACAAATCCTCCCAACTTCTCCTTTCCTTGCAATTGCCTCTTGGATGGTTATGTTTTCCTCTATTACATCATTCAGATTTCTTTGCTAAATGTGAAAGAATTTAAATTAATTTTTCAAAGTGTAATTTTAATATACCACATCCTAGTGTAGTATATCCCTATTATGAGAAATGTGCTACTTGGAAAGTTCAAGTAGCCCTGAGTAACTTGTAATTATAATGAATTGTGTTGAAGCTATGTGTGTTTTTATTGTGTATAATTTAATAAGTATGTGATGACTATCTAATTATAGTGTGTAGTTCACAAAGTAATACTTTACAACAATATTTCTTTGGTAGATATTTCACCAGTGTCTGGGTTCAGAAATGCAGGGAGGATGGTCATTCCCTGGGGTTTAGAGATGTCATTGTTGACAAAGTGGTATCGCCATGCACTAGGCATCCTGAAAAGCACCATCCGTTTCCCTCCCAAGCCAACTGCCGCCTCATGTCCCGCTTTCCCTCCCTCTTTGGGGGGTCCGGGAACACTTTAGATGCACTCACTATCTAATACGAAGTTCGGGGGATGGACGCTCCTGAACGTCAAGTTGACAGCACAGAGTCCCATCCCGGGGCCTGGACCCGCGGATCCCTCATTTTCACCCTCTCTAGGCCCTTCCCCACGTCCCCCCGTCTTTGAGCCTTTAGAGACAAGAACATAGCCACAGTTTTCTAAAGTGCAGACTTCTTGGGATTCCCCCAGAGAGGGGAGCCCCCACATACCGGGCAGTTTTTAAAGGAAACCACTGAGAATTCCCGCAGGCCAACCTCAGCCCTCCTCGGGGGGAGAGGTGAGGCCAGCGTCGGGCCGGGGCTTCCTCCGGCCTGCGCATCTGTCTGCGAGACGCTTTTATCTGCGCTGGGTTCACGCAAAAACACCCTGACGTGGTACCATCACCCCCGTAGGCTCACAAGGGAAACGGCCAGAGAGGGTAGGTAACCCACTAAATTCCACTTGACTTGCATCCGAAGAATTATTCATGAGAGAAAAACCTGTTCTTCAAGAATAAAAAGAGAAAGAAAACCTGTAAATTTTTCTACCTCTGCAGCATGCAGGGAGGACTCCCCTATATCGCTGAGTTCTTCAAGTGCTCACTGAAAGAAGAGAGAACAACCGAGAGAGGCCTGTTGGCTCTCACTTCCAGCTGTGTGGCTGCCCTCTTGGCCCCAGCTCATTCCCTAATCACTGTGTCTGCGCACCGGGTACCTGGCGGCCATGGGTTCCAGGAAACGTCTCAGCCAAGTCAAGCACCCGAGACTTGAACCTCCCCTTGCTCCTAATCTCTCTCTGACTCTCATAATGTCATAAGGCTTGTATGAAAAGGCTGAATGCCTCATAAACACTTAAAAAAAATTTTTTTTTTAGTATGATTTTTTTTTTTTTTAAGTATATCTTTACTGATTTCAGAGAGAGGAAAGGGAAGGGAGCGAGAGAGATAGAAACATCAATGAGAGAATCGTCATTGATCCGCTGCCTCCTGCACGCCCCTGACTGGGATCGAGCCCGCAACCCGGGCATGTGCCCTGACCGGGAATCGAACCCTGATCACCTGGATCCTAGGTCGACGCTCAACCACTGAGCCACGCCCGGCCGGGCAACACTTAAAATTTTTAATGTTTCTATGGTGAGAGTGAAAATTTAAGAAAAGCCAAGAAATACCTTCAGCCACCTTTTGTGAACATTTAAACATTGAGACACGTTCTAAGGATATGTGTGGATAGAATTTGCTGTTCACTTTAAATTAACAGTAGCCAAAAGGGCAAATTTGCTTTATATCCAGGTGCATTATGAAGTCCATGTGCAACGATGTTAAGGTGATTTTAGCTGTATGTGAACATGAATTTGGTCTTACAACCATTAGCATAATTGAAAACTGACAGTAATAAAATGAGCACCACCGAATGTAGTACTTACTGTATACTGGGCACTGATCGTAGACGAAGAAATTCAATCACCTGAATGACCCTATGAGTTAGGAACCATGGTTACCCCACTTTACAGGTGAGGAAAGGCTCGACCAGGCTTGCTATGCCAAAGTCACTGCTAATAAGTGGCAGAACCAGAATTTGGACCCCGGTGATCAGGCCCTAGAGTAGAGGACAGCAACTGCTATGATGTATTACCACACGGGTGGGTCAGGCAGATTAGGCACGTTTATCATTTAACCCATATTTTATCAGGGTCTGCTTGTATCGAGTGGATGGTCACACTCAAAAACGAGGAGGGAAATGCTCAATGTGTATAATTCTGGTTTGGAAATTTTTTACCTTTTTAAATGTTTGTGATCTAGCATCCTAAAGCCTTAAAAATAACTTTCAAGAGTGACTCAGTCTGTGCCTAACCAAAATATTACTAATGAGGAAACAGAAAAGCCTCAGAAGTTTTAATTACCAGTCACACAATGCAAGACACACCCCACTAATTATCTCAACGTGAGGCTAGGAGTCTGGCTACGGAACATTCACTTTGCAGGGCATAGAATTCAAGGTGCTGTTAGCTCTGCTCCTCTGGCCTGAGAACTTAGTGAGTGGTGTCCTTTTTTGAAGAAAACTGTGGAAAATTTTATATCAAGGTGATTTTTACAAGTAAAAGTCTTCAAGAAAATTTTTTTTGGTGATTTAAAAAAATCAACCTAGATGTTTGGAATTTGGATTGCTGCAGTCTTAATCTTTGGCACATCAACAGGTAAGACTCATAACTTATAATAAATTCCTTAAAAATAATAAGTGTATTCACATCTGAAATGTAATTGACATGGGTTCTGTTTATACCTTGATTTATTTGTCATAAAATTAAGGAAAAGGCATCCATTTTGTAATACTAAATCTGAGGAACAATTGTGAAGCATCGATCTCCAATATTATAAAAAATACTGGATAGTCTTTACTTGGCTCCCAGATCTGCCATTTACTAGCCTTATGGCGTTGGTCAAGTAACTTACCCACTGAAGTCTCAGTTTTTTCACTTCCAAAATGGATATGTGACAGTAAATGGGAAAATAATGTATTTCTGCTTTTAGTACTTGGATCACAGTAGATGCTCAATAAAAGTTTGAGTGAACAAATTAATGCATGAAATAGTTCATGCTGGTTGGAACTTCCATGTTGATTTTTTCCATTTGTGTCATGATTTTGAGAAGGAATACTGGTCTGTGGATATTTCATTTTTCTTTTTATTAATCCTCACCTGAGGATATGCTTTTCATTGATTTTAGAGAGAGGAAGGGAGAGAGAGAAAGAGAGAGACAGCAATGACCTGTGCCCTGTATGCTGTGCGCTGCTGATGCATTTACTGTGTAGGTTATAGGTTTTGTCTGTTCTCACCACCCCAGTTCAATATCGCACCTGTCCTTTGTCATATTGGCCATTTAAGTTATTGGTCCAATTTCAACTTTTTAACTTTATAGCAAACATGTTACTTTTTCCCCTAAGTGGCTTTAATACCTATGATGTCGATCAGTCTTTTCCATCGCATCTAGCTGCCGCTAACTTTATTCCCTCTTTACAGTGTTTCCTCACGGAAAAAAGACACGGTGACCAATAGCCCTGATAAGCCACAAACATAGATAACATGCCACATTTACGACAGCCTTCATTTCAAAAACCCAAACTCTCTTCTTCCTTACACTGGATAATAGGATTGAGAACTTGGGGGTAAAGCCATGGCATGCAAAAAATAAAGGCAGCTGGACATTCTAGGAGAAACGGAAGGTTGTGTTAGGAAGGCAGAACCCATCCGTGAGGTCATGGCTCCAGGTTAGAGCTGGGTACGTGTGTGCTCAAGAAAAAAGAGAATGGGCCGCAGGCAGGGAATGCATCGGTGAGAAGCCGCACAGCTGCGCGGATATTCCGAAGACGGCGCATTTGGCTTCCAGCAGGAGGAAACAAAGGCAACCAGCAAACCCGGGGAACAGGCGGCAAAGAAAGGCACGGTCCCAACAGGGAGCAGACGAAAGTGACCCCGCAGGCCTGAGCAGTCCACGTAAGAAAACAGAGTTCATTTCAATATTCTCTGAAGGGAGCGGAGTCTGAACAGACGTGCGGAGAAGGGAGTCGCTATAGCCAGCTAGCTGGCCCTGGAAGGAAAAATAGTTATCATAATCACATAAATTCTGTTTATTGATTTCTGGAGTCAGCCTACAGACAAAACACGGGAGACTTCATTACGATGCTAGAGCGAAGCCTGGGTGTTACCAGTGTTCACGGTGTGGCTGACACCTGGGGAGGGGAAGGGGGACCGGAGGGACAGGAGCGCGCTTTACAGCTCAGGTTGCAAAGGCTGGGGGGTCGGGCTGAATTCGGGGTACGGATCACGAGATAGACGATGGTTATTTTAGGTTTACAGCGGAAGCCGGTAAATGAGCTGGAAACGGATTGATTGTACAGGAGGAGTTGAGACTTCGGGCCGGGCCCTGCTCTGCTGGCCCTGGGACAGGACAGGCGTTCAGCGTGTGCGCAGAGCAGAGGCATTGTCAGCAAGGACCCGAGGGGGCGCCGGTGCCCCGGGGGGAGAAGGGAGCTGTCCGGTTTTCCCATCAATGGCTTTTCATTCCAGCAGCGTCATTATTCCTGGTTCCAATTGACAGTTTTTCTGATAGTCCCAGAACCAGACTCATGATGCCCGCACAGTAGCAAGCTAACACCCCTTCACAGGGCCAGAAGCCCAGCTCCGGAGAACCAGCATCCCCCCTTCTAGCGGCCCAGCCCCCAAGTTCCCACATTGGAATAACTCAGCCTCTTCCGTTTCTCCACCGGCCCAGGGCTGGTAGCTGCTCCCTGCGGTTACTCCCTCTGAGCTGCTTACAGGGGCCCCTGTTGTCTTCAGTTCTCCAAAACCTAATTAATAACCACCGTTTCATTAGACCCTCACAGTTAAAATAGCTGGCGTGGATTCTGTCTCCCTAATTTAGGCTGGTCCAGGGAATAGGTGGGTTAAATCCTTATCGATTATCGCAGCAAGTTAATCGATCATGTGTGACTGAAGTTGATAAATTGCAACTTGGTTGTGTGGGCACAGTGCGCGGATACAGGGGAACCACGGGAACCGCTGAGGTTTCGAGTGCTTGGCTCCGGGAGAGGGCTGGGGCCCGGGGTTAACAAGGGATGTTACTCAGCTGTACAAGTTTTTTTAATGTACAAACATTTATTTGATTAAAAATAATTTTAATTTCCTATTCTTCTTCTTTATACACATCGTTGGGATCTCATCGTTGAGAATGTGAAATCTCCTAAAATTTTGAAGTTAAAAAGCTGGTGGATTTGAGAGTCAAAGGCTTATTTAGTATAAATATTTTGTTAAGTGGCAAAAGAAAATCCTCAAATTCAAGTCTTCAAACAGCTCTAACCAATACTAACAAATGATCATGAGGTGAGATCATAATAAATGTAATAAACAATAACCATAAATTGAATAATCTAATAACGAATAATTATAACTTATGATCATAATTGAATAAATTGAACTATCCCTCCATAAAACAGCATGAAACAAAGTTTTGTTTTTGAGCAGTAAATGAAAATGGGAACAAAAGGTCATAGTGACAGGATAAATCCGAGTCAATGAATGACAGAGGTAATGAGGACTTGGTTTCCCCAAAGTCTCTCATTTTAGGGATGAGTAAAGTGAGCTCCAGAAAGAAGAAACTTGGTGGAAACTAAGTGAAACTTTGCTCTCATTTATAATCTCAGGAAACGTACATCAGACTCCTGCTGTGTGCCAGGCATGGTGCTGGGCTCTGAGGACAGGGATCCCTCTCATCAAGAGCCTTCAGTCTAACACCATAAGGTAGAAGCTCAGGGAAGAAAGTACTGCATTTTATTTTTTCAAATTTTTATTGATTTGAGAGAGTGAGAGAGATCAATTTGTTGTTCCACTTATTTATGATTCATTGGTTGCTTGCTGTGTGTGTCCTGACCCGGGATCGAACCTGCAGCCTTGATGTGCTGGGATGATGCTCTAACCAGCAGAGCTGCCTGGCCAGGGCACAGTATCTCATTTAATGTCTTTATGTCTCAGGCCCAGTCACAAGGGCTTTCCCATGTTACAGCTCATTTAGTCTTCATAACAAGACTCTAGGTAAGTGGTATTATCTCCATTTTGCTGAGGAGGAAAGTGAGATTCAAAAAAGGCTAAATGATTACCCAAAGCCAGGAATGTCTGATTCCAAAAAGCCTGTGCTCTTATCTGCAGCATGTGATCTCCACGGTCATGGTCATAAATGGGGGTGCATTTTGTGAAGAGATGCTCCCTGAATCCGACTTGTTCAACTCAAAGACTAATGTCAGTTAACCTTCAGAGTGGGAAACGCAGCCTCCGCGTGGGCCCGGCTCCTGCAACACGGGCACTCCACCTTTCGTTGCAGGAAAAGAGATCTGCTATGAGAGGGTGGGGTGCTTTCGAGACGGTCCACCGTGGACAGGGACCTTGTCGCGGCAGTTCACCAGTTTGCCCTGGTCCCCAGAGGAGATCAACACCCGCTTCCTGCTCTACACCAGGCACAGCCGCGAGGCCCCTCAGGTAAGCGCCTGGCTGCCTTCGCCGTAGGTTGTCTGAAGTGAGAGGCCGAGCTGTAGACGCAGAGGACAGGGGCCGTTGCCCATCTGCCATAAACTATTGGCTTCGAGGCAGGTATTTCTCTTGACAGTTGTGAGCCAGGTTCCTTCCTCATGCTGTTTGTCCTAGTAAGTAAATATGAAGTTGGCTCTGCATGGGTTGTTTCATATGAGGTAGATTGTGTGTTTTGTCCAGTTAATATAGTCATCGAGAGCCTTCCACATGTGAGAGCGTGATCAAGACACAGAACCTATTATGTGTTAAGCTGCACAAGCAGGACAGTGTCTTAAGTGTATTCTCCGAGGGGAAATGGGGCTTGTAAACAAACACCTTTATTGCAGCACCAGTTATGACCTGTGATCTGAGCTCAGGGACGCCTTGGGGGTAGAGGTGGTGACCAGGAGAGGACTTGAGGGGGACACACATTTGAGGTGTGTCCTGAGGGTGGGTAGGGTTTCTATAAGGAGAGGCAGGGAAATGGCAAAGGAAGTGACCTGGACAAATACTGGGTCAGACTGGGGACAGAACAGAAGTCCTCAACTGTAGAATTAGTTGGAAAGCAGACAGGAAACGAATCGTGTAACCGCTTCCTGTGGCTTTGATTTCACCCTCGGAGCCATGAGGCCCCGTTAAGAGTAGTTACCTTCTTGCCTGGAGCTGGGAAAGTCTGCAGGTTACAGCCAGGCCACTTAACACTGTGCTGTCCAACACAGGAGCCACTAGCTCCATGTGGTTATTAAAATTAAATTAAGTTAAATTAAAAATTAGTTCCTCGGCTACACCAACCACATGTTAAGTCCTTACTAGCCACACATGGCTGTGGCAACCATATGGGACAGTGCGCGTGTAGACTAGGCCCACGATCGCAGAGAGCTCTGCGCCGGTTCCAGTGCTGTAAGTGCGGGCGGCCCGGACGCGGGGAGCTAGCCTGGACCAGCGTCCCGAGTGTGAGTGATGACAGACACACTGTGAGTGTATATGACGTGACAAACGTCAGAAACCACCCTGGGATTTCACACACGAGTGATCAGAAGAATAATGACCGTCTTGTCCGAATAATTGGGGGTGAAAGAGACTGAGTTAAATTTTAGACGAGTGAGGTTTGGTCAGGCTTTTGGAGATTTTAGTCTTCAGCCTAAGGGGCTGTCCAGCGCTGAATTAGAAAGGTTTTTACCCAGAGATGAACGTTGAAACCCAGAGAGTGCATGCCACCCCAGGGCCACAGGAAAAAGCATGAGACTAGGCCCAGCAGAGCACTGAATTTAGGGAGCAGGCGGGAAAGGGGGTCAGGGAAGGAGCACTGCTTGCGGCAAGGTCGCCTTCAGTCTTTACCTGTGCCCGTGACCTGGAGGCGGGCTTTCCATCCGCCCCATTAGGCCAGGGAGGCCTCACCAGCACTCGGCCTCCTGCTGGGCCTCCAGGCACACAAACATAACCCGCTTCGTAGCCGCCTCCTTACCAGACACACACGCGCCTGTGTACACACGGCTCGTTACCGAAATACGCGTCCGCTCTGCAGGTGGCAGCTCCACCTGAAACAAAGGGGAAAGGTCCTCGTGGCGAGTGTCGGGAAACTGCCAAAGTGTTACCAAAAGATCGGTTTTCACATATGACTCAGTTTTAAAAGAAATGAAGTTCTGATAGATGCTACAGCACGGATGAACCTTGTGAACGTTTTGCTGAGCTGAATGCACCAGATACGGAAGGACAGAGACTGCGGGATTCCAGTTAGATGAGGCACCCAGAATAGTTAGGTTCCTAGAGACAGAATAGTCTCTGTGAACAGTCTCTGAGAAGGAGAATAGTGACTGCTGGGGGCCGAGGGGCAGGGGGCCGTGGGAGTTAGTGTTTAATGAGGGCAGAGTTTCACTTTGGGATGACTGGAAAGTTCCCGCGAGGGGCGGTGGTCGTGGTTGCACAGCAATGTGACCGATTTAATGCCGCCAAATGGTACCTGTAAGAGTGGTCTGAATGGTAGCTTTTATGTTATGTATGTTTTACCATGATTTTTTTAAATGTAAAGAGAATCTACGCTGAATACAAATGTCTGGGCACCTCTGTCGGTGTAGGAGTTTCAGGTATACGTGTCCATTCGGGACTAACTGTATCTCCTGGTCTTGACCCTCTGTCCTCAGAGACTCGCTGGTCCTTCATCTTTCTGCTCATGGTCATGCACTTGAACCTCGTGGGGCACGGCCCCCAAAGCAGAAGGTGGTGAAGGCTAGTCCTAAGGCGAGGCTGGGTCCTAAGGCGGTGAAGAGAACATCAGAAGCCAAGCACTTTCCTCGGGAAGGGGCCATAGAAATTACGTTCCTTGGGTCTTCTCCACTCCCTTCCATTGGGGAAGGACACACTGGATCTGTAACTGAGTTTTGCAATGGACAGAAGCCTGGGGGTTTGCTGTTAAAGTCTTTTTTAACCACAGCTAGGACATAGGGTGAGTCACGGCGTTATACTTAAAAAAAGGGAGGAGCGGGGATTGTCCTAGGCTTGACCCAAATGCTGTACAGTATGAATTTGACTGCCTTTGTTTATGAGAAAGTAGAGGTGAGCTATGCAAAGGTTTAACGTACCCTTCCCAGAGGGAGGAACTGTCAGGGGAAACATGGTGCCATGAACTTGGTCTTCTGAGAGTCATAGGTCTTCACAGCTAGCTTTCCGCAAGAATTAGATGCCCCACCTCCCCCACGAAGCCATGACTCCCGCCTAGAGTGGCTCATACCGACGGTCGGGGTGATGCACATTTGGCATGACCATGGCAGTTTCTGTGCCTGTAGCCATTGTCAAGGCTGGAACATACCTAAGTGGTGACTGGTTTTGACGTACTGGAAATGAGATGACCTGGGAAGGAGTCAGCAGCTGTAGAATAGGTTAATCTGGTACCAGTTAGGCTCCATGACTCCTCGAAGGTGAGACTGTTAAAAGAAAAGGCCTGAGCACCCAGCTAAACATCGATACCTTAGCCCTCTCTGCCCTGACACCCTTTTTAGTTTCTCGCCTCGTGGCAGAGAATCCCAGTTGCCTTCTGATTCCATGATGCTTGGCGTTTCCCATTTTCTAGGTTAGCATGCCACTTTACAGGGGTGTGCCAGATGGAACGACACGTGAACAAAATGTTTTTTTGTATCTTTTCTACTTTATTAAATTCCCCAGTGGCTCTTGTGACAACAGAGGCTGCTCAGATCCCACAATACTGTTCCGATTGCCACTTTGAGACTTGCTTGGGGTCCCCCTTCATCAAACTATTCTCTCGACAGGGAAAGACTAGAAAAACTTTTTCTACCAAATTCCTCCCCAAAATAGTTTTTTTGGGGGGTGTAGAAACAGGAATATAGTAGGTGTTTAGGGGGCTCCAGCTGGAGTTGGAATGAGCATCTGGGTTCTTTTAGGTGCATAAATGGACAAAGGTTTTTGCCCCTGGGTTTCATTACTTAGCAGGTGAGTGCTTCCAACAAAACCTGAATAGAATTGACTTTATTTCCTGCCTCAGTGAATCCCACATCTGGCCTGGGCCCTGTCAGTAGAAAACACTACAGTCAGATAACTGCAGAGCCCAGCAGTTAAGCTCTTGACTTCAGAGAAAGATCATGTGGGTTTGAACCCTGGCTCAGGACTCATTGGCTGCAGTACTTTTGGACAAGTGCCCCTTCCTGATTTGCGAAATTGGTACCTACCTCGCTGTGCCGTGAAGGTTAAGTGAGCTCCTCTGTAAAGTACGCAGAACAATTCCTGACACGTAGACAGATATGTGTCAGCTCTGTTGTAATTACTGTGTAAACCAACTTCTGGTTCTCATTGTTTGCTTACAGTCTCGGAGATACTTTTGCCAGCACGTTGTGTGATTAATGGCATATCGCTAGTAGGACAGGCGGCTAGCAATAGGCTCTTTGTTTAAATTTCCTGAGAATCTAAACGTGTGGCTTTCCAGTGATAGGATTCGCTATTGTCAGGCGGGCTGTGTGCAGATTACTCATTTTGGTCTTAACAGAATTGCTTGGACTTGTGCATTTTCATCTTCCTCTTAATGACAAAATTACTTAAATTCATAGTATTCTAAAGTCTCTGAGAGTTTGGCTGTAAAACCAATGCAACACAACATAAGAGATGCAAAAGAATATTTAACGTAGGCACATAAAATTGTCTTCAGTGTGCTGCTGTTTTTCTCGTGTGCGATTCTAACCTGTATTTTTCATTTAGAAAGTGGGGGGGGATGATCTGTTTCGCCTCCTTAGTAGCTTCTAAGTCTCAGATCAGACAATCCCCGAATCACATTGACAGTCAGTGAGAAGCGCTATACAAAAGTAAGGCTTACTGAGATTTCGTGAAAACTGACCCAGCCTCGTTTTACAATCATTGCCTTCAAACCAAACATGTTCATTTCCTTTCCTTGTGATTGAATTTGTATATTGTGTTTTATAATGCATTCATAATTTCTTGGTATTTTCACAATGTGTATCTGTAACTATTTCTTTGGTCAACGTGTATCAAAGAAGGTTGTTAAACATTAAATTCAGTGGAAGACTTTGGAGCAGATTTAGAATAATTCTACTAAATAGTAAATAATTTTGAGTTGTTACTTCAACCTTAATCTCTTTTCACTCGAAACAGGAGATCAGTGCCGTTAATTATCGAACTATCCAGGCCTCACACTTCAGGACAGACAAGATGACCCGCATCAACATTCCTGGGTGGAAATCGGATGGAAAGTGGCAGCAAGACATGTGCAATGTACGCTGTGAGCACACTCTCCTTTAGTCGGAACGTCTGCGTTTAACGTGAACGTGCTTTGCGCGGTATTAATGCGTATCCATGGGAATCCTCCACTTGGTTCCATTCCCCATTTATTCGCACCTATTACAAATTGCGTAGATTATAATGGGGACATATTTTTAAAATTATTCTTTGGTAAATTCTCACCTTTCGCAAAAACAAAAATTGACTGGTATGATCAATTTCTTGTTTAAGGGAAAAATATTTCTAAGTTCATGTCAAGAAATTAATTTTCCTCTCTTACGCTCAAGAGTAATACTCTGCTAACAGAGCCAGCAATGAATTATTTATAAGGCCATACAGTGTGGCAGAATCAGGCTGTCTGATTCATATCATGGTTCTACTTACAGGCTCTGTGATCGGGGGTAAGTTCATTAACCTACCTGTGCCTCAGTTTCCATATCTGTAAGTGAGGGTTTAAGTAAATTCATGTATGTGAAAGGATGAGGACAGGGCCTGGCATGTAGTAGCCCTGCTAGTGTTATTTCTGATTATGGACTCGATCGTTTGGGCACTTTGGTTTTCTTCCATCCTTATTTCTTTAACACTTATACTGAGCCTTTGTCCCAGGTGTTGCTGAGACAGGAAGACGTGAACTGCATCAACGTGGACTGGATTAACGGGTCGCTGGAATACATCCACGCCGTCAACAACCTGCGTGTCGCCGGAGCCGAGGTGGCTTATTTTATTGACGTGCTCATGGTAAGAAGAGTTATTATTTTAAATTACATTTAATGGGTTTTGCATCACCAAGAGTTTGGAGCAATGTTCTGTTCTTTTTATTAGCTTGCACAAGTACCGAAATGCTTAGCACTGGTGCGTGGTGGCCAGAAAGGGGAAGTTATTTCTTGGGAAAGTGCCTGTGGTTGTGCAAAGCGCCACTAGGTGGCAGTGTTCCTTCACGGGCTCCCCACCCGGGGCTCCCCGACCTTCCCCAACCTTCCCCGACCTTCCCCGCCAAGGTCACTGCCTGGATCTTCCTGTAGGCCCACTGCTGTTGGCTTCCATCACGTTGTCAGCCTGTCCTTAATGACTGTAACCATTTCTATCTCATGATTGCTATTTGTTTAGAACGTGAAGTGCATTTTCATACAGAAGCTGGGCTCTGTGGCAGTGCATTGGGTCTGTAGGCCAGTCCAGGCACAACTCCTTAACCTACACATTTTCTAAAAGAATAAAATAGGCTCTGCTGTTTATAAGGAGTATCCCCAGAGATGCTTATAAATTTCCAAATGCTCTGCCATTGTAGAAAGTAATTTCCCACCATAAAATGCAGTGAAGTATAATCTAAAGATTCATGATCCTTTCAGATTCTTAAGGAGGGTTCACTTATTTATTCAACAAACGTTTTACTCTGCACTTGCTACAAGCCGGGCACTGCTCTGGGCACTGAAGGTACACAGTGGGCGCGACAGTGCGTCTCCTCTGGCAGAGTGTAGGTGCGGTGCTGTGAGGAAACCCAGGGCAGTGGGACGGACAGTGACATGATTGGCAGCTAAGTTAGGTGGGTGGCCAGGGAAGGTGATATGGGAACACTGAGCACAGTTAGGAAAGTGCCAGGAGAAGAATCGAGGAGCCCAGTACTCATCTCAGCCCCCACGTGTCTCTCTCTGCCTCACACATCTCTGTCTGTCCCCACATGTCTCTCTCTGCCCCCACTCTGTTAGGGGAGAGTAGATCTTAAGGTGGCACTTAGAGTGGGTCTTTGTATACAAAGAATGAAATTGGACTAATCTCTTCTGAGGAAAAACAGTCCTAGGTTTTTATGAAATTCCTCGTTGATCCTGGGGTCTGAGCCTCTAGGTCCTGTGTCATCCCAGACATTTGCTAGGTCACCTTAAGCTGGTGGAGACAGACGGGAGCGTGGTGGATCGTAGCCTTTGACCTATGTTGGAGGCCTCAGGAAGGATGGGCATGGGCTGGAAGCCACAGATGTCGTGGTCCCTGGGCTGCTCTCCTGTACCCTTGAGGTCCCTTGGTGCAGGGAGCAGGGCTCTGGCAGGAGGCTTCCTCCGGCCAGCCCGGTGCACTGTCCTGCAGCTGATGAGGACATGGGTGGGCGTGGATGTCGCTCTGTCACCGTGCCATCCCCATCCTGCAGGTGAGGGAGAAACAGCCAGCTCCTTCCTCATTTTAAGCATAGTAAGCCATTCTACCTGCTCTCTTAAAAATACTGATTCTGTTTTCCTTCTTAAAATCCCGCCAGAAGCAGTTTGGATATTCCCCTTCTAAGGTGCACTTGATCGGCCACAGCCTGGGAGCTCACCTGGCGGGGGAGGCGGGGTCAAGGACGCCAGGCCTCGGGAGGATAACTGGTAAGCCTGCCCTGGGCGCGGGCCTTGGGTGTGTTTATGTACTTTTTACACAGAGACTGAAGTATCTGAGCAGCACGTGAAGCACCAGGAGCGAATGTGGGACACGAGGAGATGCGGCTCACCTGCCTAGAGCAGGGCCGCGCTCCAGAGCCCCAGCCTGCAGGCCCAAGGTCAAGGTGTCTGTGGTGGCAAAGGAACGGGAACCGGGGTGATCACACTTCCCAGGCTCTGCAGCCCCACAGTATAACGCTCCTAGAAGACAGAGCCTTGCCTTCACCTCCTATCCTTCCAGAGCAGCAGCACTGTGGCTGTCCCCTCAACTGGAACACCCCTCGGCTTAGTAGGCATGATGCTTTCCCTAGGGCTGGACCCCGCCGGGCCGTATTTCCACAACACCCCCCGCGACGTCAGGCTGGACCCCTCGGATGCCAGCTTCGTGGATGTGATTCACACCAACGCCGCTCGCTTCCTCTTTGAGTTCGGTAAGTTTTTACACAAACAGAAGCTACACTGAACTGAAGAGGAGAATTTCAGAAGCATTCCTCCTGCTTTTATCCATCTCAGGTGCCGGGACGATCAACGCTTGTGGACACCTGGACTTTTACCCAAATGGAGGCAAACATATGCCAGGATGTGAAGACTTAATTACACCTCTATTAACATTTGACTTCAACGCTTACAAGAAAGGTAAATGCTTTGTCAACTAGGAAGGCTGCTGTTACACATTCTCGCAGCTCCCTCCTTGGACAGCACCCACATCCCTTTTTATATACTATAAAAACATATTTTAGCCCAAAATACAGTCACATGTATGGAGCCCCCACTAGTTGCGAGGTCTGCCAGGCCAGAGTCCATGTCTTAGCTGCCTTAGTATCCTCAGTGCCCATCAGCAAGTCCAACCTATTGTAGTCACTCAGAATAACTCAGGAGGCTTCACTCATTCAATACACAGGTATTGAGCACTCACTATGTGCCAGGCATTAATCTAGGAACAGCGGGTGTAGGAATGAATGCAAAAGACAAAAACCGCCTCTGACGGAGCTGGAACTGTCAGTTCCTCCACATTCTACTGGTCAAATCCAGCGGCGAGGCTGGCCTGTAGCCCAGGAGGTGAAAAAGCAGCCTCCCTCTCTTGAAGGGAGGAGCCGTAGGTAACATGCTATTGCAGAAAGGTGAGAACCCAGAAAGGGGTGTCTCACTGGAGGCTGCTGTTAGACAACAGCGATTCACCACATACACTAAAACCAAAATCTAGCCTCCTAAAGATCCGCCGAGCCGTGTAGGTCATGGGAATGAGGGTGCAGCCTTACAGTTAAAAATGTCAAGTAAGGTCAAGAGAGCGCCGATGGCTGGGGTGCTCTGATAACTTCAGAGTGCACAGTGTATTTAGATCTATCTTATTGATTATTGCAATAATCCTAGCTAACGGTGGCAATAATGTTATGCCTGACAGTGACAAAACTGACTTGCCTTTAGCATGCTTCACAGCACCCCCCACTGGCCACACGTAGAAGCTCAGCTGAAGGTGTGCACCAGTCCCCGAGCTGGCTGTGCTGTGCTTGAATAGGAGGGGACCCGGGCCTTCCTGCAGAGACAGCGAGACAGAATTAATTGGTCGGAGGAGATGCTGCAGGCACAGGGATGCTCAGAGCTCTAAATGTTGATGGCAGAGATCGGGGGAGTTTGGAGGACGTCTGTGTCAGCCCTGAGTCCCCCCGTTTGCATTTGTTTATTTGCCCTGTTGAATGTCCATTTAGATTCACACGAAAAGTTCTTTGGTACAGAGGAAATGCTGTGTACTACTGAAACATGCTGTGCAGTGTCCGGTGGTACACACCAAGTTCCTTTTTCCGAGAAATGGTTCACGCTCTCAGTGTCAGTTAACCCTGCGCTGCTGGAAATTGTCTTCGCAGAAGTGGCTTCCTTCTTTGACTGCAACCATGCCCGCAGCCATCGCTTTTACCTGGAAAGCATTCTCAGTCCTGACGCATTTATCGCTTATCCTTGTAGATCCTACGAGTCTTTTAAAGCGGTAAGTGGAGCATTTCGCCGTGGAATTTCATTAGCAAGTCATTTGTTGAAACACGATCAGCCAACTCAGAATTAGGGCTTTGGGTTTGCGGTAAAAAAATTAAAAAAGCACCTGCCACTTTGGGAAATAGCAGATTCTTTCCGTGCTGAGCACTGCGCGGCAGCTGAGGTTGCCGAAGGGCTTAAATCAGTAAACCAGCCATTTGTATTCTGGTTGCCTCAGCTCTTTTGAGCATTATATTCAATTTTGCCTTTTTGGCCATTTGTTATGCAGTAATTAGATGCTACTGTATAACTGGAATGAGTCCAGGGCAAAAATTTTTCTGTGTATATATTTTAAATGTCATCTTCAAAGATGCCCCAAGAAAGCTGAACCAATCAATAGCTACAACCAAATGTGTTGGAACATTGAAATTATTTTATTAAAATTTAATTATTTATACAGAGCAGAACTGGGGCAGAGATAGCTCACAGCAGCTCCACACAGATCAATACGTGACAAAATACCAAATCTGATTTTCCTTGAGTCCCGACGCACGTGGTGCCGGATTGGAGCTGAGCGTGTTTTTCATTTGGTTATCACTATGAAAAGGGGAAAGAAAATCTGTTTTGTAGTGGGAAGTGGAAAGAGTTTCCCTCTTGTGTTTAGAGACGACTGTTTGATCAGGGTAGGAAAGCATCGAAGGGGCTCCATCTGAAGTTCATTGTCAGTCACAGCACCTTGTAAGCGCAGGGTCGGGAAGGGAAGGAGCGTTGCCCTCCTGCTACCCAGCGAGGTGAGCGATGCCCTCAGGCCGTCTTCTCAGTTTCCCAGCCTGTGGTCCTCACTCTGACTGCGCCCTGGTGAGCTTCAGTTCTCAGAAAGCTGGACAGCCAAGCACTGGCATTTCCCCTTAACTCCCTTCCCCTCCACCTCCCCCTTCCACCGGCCCTGATGCTGCTCTGAGTGGCAGAAGGGCCCTGGAGGTTACCATACAGGAGGAAGCAGGCCTCAGGCTCATGGTGCAGTCAGAGACAATGGGGTTCAACCTGCCAGGTGGGAGAACCTTGGACTCCCGTCCCACATGGATGCGAGTCATGGTTGCAAACTCAGAGAACATCGAGTCAATTTCCTTGACATGTTTTATTGTATTTTTACCTAAATAGTCAAAATAAAATAAAATAAAATATAAAATAAAATAAATAAAATAGAAGAGTTCTAGCATCAGGCCGCCCTGGTTCATTTTCTTGTTTCATCACTTACCAGATGTGCATTATTGGACAAATTGTTTAACTTCTCTGCAGGCTTCAGTTCCCACACCTGTAAGAAAGGGAGACTGAAAGCATCACAATAATCAGAAACTCGTGAGGATTAATTGGGTTAAATGTATATAAAGTGCTTAGACCAGTGCCTAGCCCATGGTCAGCACTCAGAAAATAGGAGCTATTATTATTTTTGTTAGAATTTTTCTTTCTTAAAAATGAAGTTTTAAATGGGATATTTTACTACAGTCCCAGCCCAAATGCCCATGGTTTATAAATCCAAAATTTCAAAATCTAAACTAGCAAATATTCAAACACTGCTACTCAGGATTTAAAAATAATAATAATTTTTAAAAATATCTTTTTATTGATTTCAGGGAGAGGAAGGGAGAGGGAAAGAGAGACAGGAACATCAGTGATGAGAGAGTCATTGATCGGCTGCCTCCTGCACGCCCCCCCACTGGGGATCAGGCCCACACCCCGGGCATGTGCCCTGACCAGGAATCGAACCTCAATCTCCTGGATCCTAGGTCGATGCTCAACCACTGAGCTATGCCGGCCGGGCCTACCCAAGATTTTTTAAAGTTAACATCTTGTTAATTTTGCTTTAGATTTTAAAACATACAGATAAGATTAAAGAATTGAAGTAGCTTATCTTCCCTCACCGCCTCCCCTAAGAGAGAATTTGAAGTGAATCAGACATATATAGAATAAATAGCATCATACTGTAAGTATCTTTCTGGATTTGCTTTTTTTTTTTTGGTTAGAATTTATAAATTTGAAGTCTACATCAGTGTATATAGATCTATATATTTTGTAGGAATCGGCCACAATTTATTCATCCCCCCACTACTGTGCGTTTAGGTGGTTCCCAGTTTTTGTTATTAAAGGCAGTTCGGCAGTAAGCCCCTCTGCCTGTCTCCTGTGTACGCAGGGGACGCTCCCCGATGCGTACACTGGACGGGAGATTGTCCAGCGAGTGCATTTCCTCCTCATTGGGCTTTGCCAAATCACTGTCGGAGGCACCTGTGAATTTATATTCTCATCGAAAGCATAGGAGAATCCCCCACTCGATGTCTTCGCCAGTCCTTGGGTCTGCCAGTTGTTTTAGCTCTTGCAAATCTGCTGCGTATGAAATTGCATGTTGTTTGAATTAGCACGTCCCTGACAACGAGTAAGGCTGAGCATCCTCTACGTAGTAACTGACTGAGTTTCCCCTTCTCTGGGTTGTCTACTCACACTGTTCACCCAGTTTTCTAAAAGGCTATTTTTCTTTTTCTGTCAGTTGTATTTGTCTTATTTTGTTTTGTTTTTGAAAACAGACAGGGTAGCCTGTTAGGCAACTTAAGTCATTTATAAATGCATATACTTTATTTAAATTCTAAAGGTTTAATAATATACTATAACTTTATCAAAAGGCAACATTTCTAATTGTATTTCTGATTACCTCTGGTTTTCTGTCACCAGGGAAACTGCTTCCATTGTCCCAAAGAAGGCTGCCCAACGATGGGTCATTTTGCTGATAAATTTCACCTCAGAAATAAGAAGCCTAATAGAGCATATTATTTTTTAAACACCGGGCCTCTTTCCCCATTTGCCCGTAAGTAGTGCAGCTACGGTTCACTGTAATGCTTCAAGGTTCTTGTCTTTCAGATTCTGACGGTTTTTGCTGAGGGCCTATACACAAGTGGGCCTTGAGCCAGACTTTGAGGATGCAACGTGGAACAATACGGGAGTTTAGGCTAATGGGAAAGATTCACACACACAAAATAAAAATTAAAAAAAACTCAGTTTCAATAAACCTTGTGTTAGGAGACAGACAAATGAGGAACTTCCACAAGCAGGTCAGGGGAGCCTTCCCAGGAGTAGTATTAGCAGAAGGAATTGCCTGGAGATCAGAGGGTGGGCACTGAAAGACCCCCTGTGGTGATTAGAGACCTGGAGCCTTGTACTTAAGACGAGGTCAGAGAGATACTCAGGTCAAAGAATGAACTTGGGCACCACGTGGGGATTAAGGCTCTGTCTTTGGGCTCATGGAAAGCCACTGAAGGGTGTCAAGATGATCAGATTTTTTTTTTAGGAAATCACTCTCGTTAGTGGCTGCAGGGCTTAGGGGGTCGAGGTGGAGGCAGGGTGACCTGTGAGAGCAGTGTTGACCCATCGCCGTGTGAGGGGATGGGTGTGTGAGCTCACTTCATTGTGGTCAGCATTTCACAGTATCTGTAGTATATCAAATCATCACGTTTACGCACATTGACATCCCACAGTGGTATCTGTGATTTTATCTCAACAAAGCTGGGAGAAAAAAGAAAAAGAACAGTTGCTGTAGGATCCAAGCAGAAAGGTAGAGAAACGTGAGAGGAAAGAGAGGTGGTTAGGAGGTGGCCGCCAGAAGGAACCCGGGGAGTGGATCTGAGGGGTGCGGGGCGTGGGGAATCAGGGTGGTTCTGCCTGAGGGGGTGATGTACCATTTTCTGCACTTGGTAGCGCAAGAACAGAGGCTGGTTTGGAGTAAGTTGATGGGCTCAGTTCCAGCATGTGGGGTTGGAGATGCCTTTAGGACTCGCCCACTAGACAGTTAGAGATCAACCCCTGCAGGTGGCTGTGCGCCACAGAGACTTCAGAGTCACCTCGGTTAGCCAGCAATCAGAGCTGTAAAAGCCAGTGATGTTATCGCCCAAGAAAAGAGTCTCAAATTGAGAAGAAAGGAGCAGAAAAAGAGGCCCCTGCAGAGGAGTCTGAGGAGTGGGGCAGTAGCTAAAGGAGCCAGGAGAGGAAAGGCGACGAGGAAGGGACGGGGTGTGTCGTTCCCCGCGCCAGGTATGCGGAAAGCTCAAAGGAGACGGGCCCAAAGGGCTCGTGGGATGGAGCACCCATTTCGTCCCTGGTGAGCCTGGGGACAGTGGTGTCATTGGAGAAGTGACAGTGGGAGACTTATTGCTGTGGGATGGGCTGAAGAGGGAAAGAGAATTCTTTGGCAACGATTAACTCATGAACTGGAAATTCTCCCTAGTGGGATTTCTCCCCCTTTCTGATGCTTTTCAAATAACTTTATAAAGAATTGCATTTTTTCGATGTGTTATTAAGCATGCGACAATTACAGAATTCAGAATGAAAAATCTGTTCGGCTCTACATTTTTTTAAAGTTACACTTACCCGTTTGCTAGGGATTTATCCTATTGGCAGGTTTGTGCTGACCCAAGCTGCGCGTGGCCAGCTCCTCCCGCAGGAGAGGATGTGACGGGCCACTCGCCTCTGGAGTAACGATGACAGCACAGACCTTCCTGCCCGATAGGTTTTCTAGACTTTTTCCAGATTAGTTGCAAACTATGGCACATAGAAAACCTGGCCGGGGACCACAACGCATGCCCAAAATAGGAAGCAAATGGACTGCGGAGGGCACGCGGCTCCCACTTTAAACAGTCACAAGAACGCCTGGAAAACCGAAGAATTTTCTTTCTAAGATATTATTAAACTACTTACTTGTGGAAAATTGAAATGGGAACATTTATGTGTATTTTTAAATGTAGCTTTTCGCCAGGTTCACTCAAACGATCTCAAGTTGAGCTTTTTTTCATGAACAGGACCAGCCTCGTTCCACTTTAACCCTGAAAGCCACGAAGTTGCCTTTACAGGAAAGCGCCCAGGCCAGCATCCTTTTCAGATATTTTTAACCCTTCATGTTCTTTCTTTCAAGGTTGGAGGCATAAGTTGTCTGTCAAACTCAATGGAAACAATGCCACTCAAGGGAGCATCTTTCTCCGTATGGGCGGGACCACTGGGAAGACGGAGGAGGTGGCGGTGGCCAGGTAGGCGAGCCAAGGCCCACCTCCCTGGCTGCACCTCCCAGCACTGAGTAGATCCCACCCTTTCCTCCCCATCTTCACCTGTGCTGTTCCTTTGTTCCAAACACCCTTCCCTGTCTCAGCACCTCATTCCTACCCATTCTTCCTGTCCCTGAGAGCCCTTCAGCACAGTCGTGAGCCCGTGACTCCGATGCCCAGCACACACTGCCCACGGCTGTGTGGTTTGTGCCCTGCACCTGGCCTGGCGCAGGTGGGGGTGAATATACCGTCCTTGCCCCTCTTAAGATTGTGAGAATGTCTGGACATTTCTGTACTTCTAGTTTGCAAAGAAGTTGCTTGTAATGTGGTTACGTACTTACCCAATCCTGTTTCAAGGATTATTAAGCATTTCAGGTTCACAGTAGATGTCTTATGTTAAAATGAAGTGAGCTAAATGAGTTTGTGTGCTAGTCTTTGCCCAGTCTCCAGACAAGCTTCGAGTCTGGCTTCACCGTAGATTCTGTTTCAGTTATTTGAGCTTCTAGTGGCAGTGGCAGGAAGGGCTGCCTGGTGTGCTGAGGGAAGGCAGGTCAGCGAGATTATCCTTAAGAACCTGGAAGAAAAATTGCCTTCTGGTAATTAAATCAATTAGTTCTACATCTAATGGAAAAAAAACAAACCAAAAAAAACAAGCTCTGGAAATAGCAACATTCATTCATTCAGCAACCACTTAAGTGCCTACTATGTGCAAGGAATCGTTCTAACTGCTGAGAATATAGACACAGGTCCTACTCTGATGGAGCTCATCTTCCTGTTAGAAGAGACAGACAATAAATCAGCAGAGGGCTAAGGAAACAGCAGGAATAAGGAAATCTCTAATTCTGGCGTCTATAAAATATGCCATGTGCCTCAGATAATCCACCTCTCTCTGCTCTAGTGCCATGCCCACCAAAACATCTTTGGATTGGCCCATTCTTTTTCTAAAGATAAGGAAGTTACCAGGGAGAGATAGGAGAACATTCTGGTTAATAACGGGAAGCGTTTCTCCATGGTGAACTGATAAACAGTCTTCTAGTTCATACGTCAGCGTGGGGTGGATTAGTCCATCATTGACAGTATCATCATTTCCTGGTGTCAGGAACATCTGGTTTCTGATTTTCCAAAGCCAAGACCAGATCGATCCTTATGGAGAACTCATCAAGATAATGCTTCTCTAGGCATCCCCCCAAATCAACTAGTCAGGCTTCCCGTTTACCTCACCCCCTCTTCCAAGCCTCAGAACCATGCTCGTCTGAGATGCTGACCATTTTGAACAGAAAGAATAACTGTCCTAGAAGCCAATGCCAGCAAATGCTCTTTCTCCTCCGATTCACACGCGGATGCCTTTCACTTTGGCTTTGCGAATGCCCAGCGCAAGGTAATGAGTCTTATTTTTCTGTTCACAGTGGAACACTTAAGCCAGGCATGACTTACACAAAATTAATTGATGCAGAAGTTAATGTTGGCAACATCACAAGCGTTGAGTTCATCTGGAAGGAACATTCATTTGGACGTTCTGGGAATAAGTTGGGAGCAGAAATAGTGGCAGATGTATCTGGGAAATATGGATATGAGTAAGTATTACTTTTCCCTCTTGCATTTTCAAATGTAGTTTGAATTTTGTAAGTGGTATTTAAAACCTACGTGTAATTTGAAATTTGCAACTAGTATAAAAATGTGTACATCTTGAAATTTTGCAATTAAAGACAAGAGGCATTATTTAAGAAATCAATACTACATTTGCAAAAGTGTTCACAAAATAATAATTACTCATTCATGAAAAGATCTACCAATGTCTTTTCCCCCTAGAATCATATTAATATTCTTTTTTCTTTTTTTTAAATTTTTCAGATCTACCTTCTGTGGCCAGGACATTAAGGGACCTAATATTGCACAGATCCTGAAACCATGCTAATCCCAGATACTGTCTCGATGGATTTGTTTAACAGGAGAGTGAAATATAGTCTCCTTTTGGTTGGTAATCAGACTAAACCTGGCCTTTGAAAATGAGACTGAAAAGTACAGTTGTTTTTACCTGGATAGGATGTTTTTCTTATTGATAAGCTTTTATACGTGCCTTAAAAATAGACTGAATCATAGGCCACAGTATAGGACTGAGACCTACAGGGACCTGGAAATCAATGACAAAACAGAGCTGTGCTGGAACTTTTCTGAAAGACAGGAGGTGATGCACCAGTATGATGCTGTGAACTCCCTGGGCAAAAGTGAGACTCTCCAGTTGAGCGAATTATGTTTTGAGTATTTCCAGGAAGAATAATCATTATTCTAAAATGATTTGAAGAATATTTATCATGTTGTTAAACCTTGCTAAGACAAGTCATGGCTATAGTTCATGATATATAGATTATAACCCTGTGGGTTGGTGTGTCTATCTATTAATAATGAAAACTAATGGGAGTACATTAGTATTTCCGAGGTTTTCCTTGGCCTTCAGGGTATGTGTGAGATCAGAGAGATTTTGGATCTTATCTGCAGTGTGTGCATCAGTTAGCAGTGGGCCCTGGGGCTCATCAGCCCCTTCTAGCCACCTCCTGACACAGGAGAGATACTCGCCTCCCTGGGCCTTGAAAGCCCTGATACAAATTATTTACCCTGAAGGCAGCATTTCATTTGTAAAGCGCTTGACTCACCCTTTGTGTTTGCAATAACAATATTGTCATATTTAAATGTCAGTTGTGTCTCTTCTTTTATTTTGATTCAAGTTCTTCTAATTCAGTTGTCCTTACCCAGTGGAAGTGAAAGATGAATGTTTTCATTACTCTGCTTTCTATCGCTGGGCTCATGCTTAGCTCACAGCACCGCGCTGTAAATATTGTTGGGAAGAAATGATGACAAATACTCTGCAGAGGGTTCCTTGATTCTCCTTGGTGCCTCACTGCCAACGGAACCTTAAGAAGAGGCCCATGGGTGGACACAAACTTGAATGTGGCAGAAAGCAGAGAACAGAGTGGGAGCAAGTAGAAGATAGATGGTTGGTTGGTGGAAGGAGGAAAGGAGATGGGACTATTTGGCATGACCTGGCTGAGCGTCCCTCCCTGATGGGCATATCAGCCTTAGGTCTACGCCAGCCCAGGAGCAGGGTCTGAGCACCCACAGGGGGAGGGTCTGAGCCCTACTGCATTGCAGCCTCTGCACTCCATAGCAAGCTGGCCATGGGGTTGGCTCCAAGAGAAGGTGGAGGGAACCTTCGTGTGAAAGCAGCTGCCCTGAGCCAGCTCTCTGCTTGGCCTGTCTTCCTTTCGGGAAGGGCTCACCAACCAGGAAGAAGAGTCATGAATCAGGACTTGGCATTAGGCTCTGTGAGTCCTGGCCAGCCTCCTTGCCCAGGAGATCTCTTGGCCAACTCTTTCCAGCCTTGAAAAGACAAATGGGAGTCCATTTCTGGGAACCCTACTTTAATAAAATATAGAACTTTCTATCCCATAGTTCTTAATATCTGTTGCTTTTTTTGCATTACAAGAATATTGTGAGGATGAAAAATAGTGCCTGGGCTATCTAAGCAAAAGGATTCTGAAAGTTCAAGGAGACATTATTATCTGTGTACACTGTTGCCTAGGACAGCTCTAAAAAAAAGTGCTTCTTTTTCTTTCTGAGTGCCCTGTGTTATGTAGTGTGGTATTTAGGGTCTGCAAATGTTCTGGAGAGGTCTGTGAAGAAGTTCTTTGGCTTCTGCCATTAATGCTGAGAAGGGACTTGCAATCCAATTAATTGTTTACTTCCTCCACTCCCCATTGCCATTGATTCATCATATCATCCACAAATGCCAACCTCCAAACTTGCTTATCAGGGTATCCCCCCTCCAACCACAACAGCCTCCCTTCAGGTTCACTAAGTGACATTTGCAACTTTTGATCCCTTACTCTTCTGCTTTCTTGAAATCCACCAACCCGTTTCCTTTTATACCCAGCTAAAGTTGCATTTAGTTTAGTAATAATGCCTGTCAACTCCTTAAACTGCTTGTCTTTTTTTTTTTTTCTCTTGCATCCTGTTAGGTAAAACCTCAACTCAAATGCACCCAGTGTTTCTCTTTCTCTAAGCCAGCACCCCATCAGTTGAGTGCTAATGGGGCAGATGGCATCACAGGAAGGACATACATGACTATAAATTAGTCAACAACTCTGTCCTGAAGTTGACCTTTTTTTTTTTTTTAAATTTTGTTTTTTGTACACCTCCTATCCTGAATGTCTTCCTACTTTATACAGTAAAACATAGGTCATCAAGAAAGCAAATCTCTCCTCTTTTTGGTCCAAACATACCAAGTACCTACATCTGCATCCACTCTATCTTTTTTCTTTCTACCAGGGTCACTGCCCCTTCTGTGTAAGGCCAGGGCCTGACTATCCATTGGATCTCACCCTCTCCTCCTTTCTTGGGACTCTTATCCTGTTGGTCATATTTTCCTTCTTTTGTATATTCAAGCTCTCATCACATCTGATTTTTAAAAGTCCAAGTCTCTCCCATTGGGAAAAAAAACCACAACGAATCATTGTCAGTCCTAAATTCCTCTCTACTCCCATCTGACCTCAGAACAAACTTCACCAAGATTTCTTGTGACCACAATTTTACTCATTTATTCCATCCCTCAACAAAATTCAACACTGTCAACTCCTTCTTGCGCTCTTGCTTTTTAAAATTAAGGATTTTTTCTTTTTACTTTTTATTGTAGAAATTTTCAAATATTCTCAACAGCAGGGAAATCGGTTAAATAAAAGCCCGTAGGTACCTGTGAGCCAGTTAACAATGTTCCTGTTTTGCCAGTTCTATTTGATGAATGCATATACAAACACACACTCCTGGTTTGTTTTGTTTGTTTGTGCTGAAGCATTTCAAAGCAAATCCTAGACATAATACTATTTCCCCCATTTACACTTTAGTATGTATCTCTAAACAACAAATTTGTTTAACATAACAAAATAGCCATTTATAAAAATTTAAAATAATGTTTAAATGAATTCAAGGTTAACTTAAATTAACAACAATTTCTTAATATCATCTTATATTCAGATTGTATTAAATTTCCCAGATTGTCTGACAAATGTCTTTTGGCAGTGAGTTTGTTTAACTTGAGATCCAAGCAAAATCCACACATTGCCTTTGATGGACTAGTCCCTATGTCTCTTTTCATTTATCAGTTCTGCTCCCCCTTCTTCCACACCAAATTGTTGAATAAATCAGGTCACTTGTCCTGTAAAATTTCTCACATTGAACTGATCGGATCCCCTTGTATCATTTAGTGTTTTTCTCTATCCTGTATGCTTCCTATAAACTAGTACTTGGGTAGAGGGACTTGATGAGATTCAGGGTCCTCTCCTAGACAGTGGGGAATAACCATCTACCTGCTGGCCTGCAGGTTGGGCAACTTCTGCACCTACCTTACAGCTCTCAAGTTAATTGCTCACTTTTTTCTTTTTAAATATATTTTTATTGATTTCAAAGAGAGTAAGGGAGAGGGAGAGAGATAGAAACATCCATGATGAGAGAGTCATTGATTGGCTGCCTCCTGCATGCTCCCTGCTGGGGATTGAGCCCACAACCTGGGCATGTGCCCTGACTGGGAATTGAACCAGGAATCGATCTCCTGGATCATAGGTCGATGCTCAACTGCTGAACCACACTCGCCGGGCTGCTCACTTTTTTTAAAAAGATCATGTATGTAGTAGCACTTTATAAATCTGAAAAGACTGTACCCATTAGAGCTGTAGGTAAAATAGAGTATTGGCTGGCTTGGAATCTAGTTGTCAAATGGCAGGTGGAGAGGGAAAAGGTGCCTAGATGAAGGTTTACAGGGGTTTGTGCACTGGGGGGACTGGAGGAAAGGGGCGAGTGGTTGTTAAAGATCCATTTAGGAAGAGGCATCAAATTCTGTACTATGCCTAGAGCAGGAGGACGCAGATAAAACATGCTCCAGTGAGCTCAGGAAATTCAGGTACCCAGTTGAATTGTGTGACTAGTTCCCCAGGCTCCTCTGCTCTGAGTAAATAATAGAAATGACCCTGTGAATAGAGCCCTCAGGTTTTGTTGACTCTGCAACTCTCCAGACCGAGCAGAGAGCCTCGGGGAGCAGAAGTATAATTTATGCCGAGTTATTGTTTCCCAGCCTTTTAAAGCCTAAACTCATGTTAGATAAACATAAAGATCTCGTGTCCCTCCTGGGGCTTGACTCCCCCACTTGGGAAAATCAATCTTTTTTATATACCCTCTGGCTGAAAATATTTTGTAAATCTTTACTTTCTGTAGATTGTTGTAATAAAAATGATAGGTGTGCTCTGTGTTTTGTTATTTTGTTCCCTAAATACACACTGATATTGTAATACCAGATGGGCTTTTTAAAAATCTTACACAAGCTTTTCTAAGAGTTCTGATGACTTAAGTCATCCTCAGGAGAGTGGAGCCTCTCTGCCAGCATCTATCCCAATGTGAGAGGTGAATGTCTATGTAGACCGAGCCAACGATTTTTGGCAAATATTGTCTCTCTTATACAGCCTATTTTCTTTGAGTTTTGCAAACATTTAGGCTTTACATAGTCATATATTTTTCTTTTATTTTCATAGGCTTTTTCATTCATTCATTCATTTATTCATTCATTCAACAATCATTTACTGAGTTGTCCTTATGTATCAGGCATTGTGCTAAATTGGGAGGTTATATGAAATCAAGACATCAAGAGATAGTCCCTGCTGTTGAGGTACACACAGCACTGAGGAAGACACGGGGAGGGACATCACTGATTATAATACGTCGTGACAGGAAATGTGGTAGAAGCAGGCACAGGGGTGGGAGCAGCAGAGAATATAACCAGTTTACTCGACTACAACTCTTACAACCTCCGTCTTCTGCTCATTGATCTCCTATGGAAGCAACGAAGCCGGGGAAGCCAGTGGGTCTTCATTCCTGAGTTCTGTGGCCAGCACATCGATCTCTGTAAGTGACCCCATTTTGGAGTTCAGGGTTCTTTATTTTCCAGTAGCTGTGGCCCTGGAGGAACAGGACTGGCATTCGCTCATCCCTGCACACAGACGGCTGTCCGCCAAGGACCTACTGCCTGTCAGCTGTGGCCTCGAGGGCCCCGGGAAGAGGGGTAAAGGCCACGCCCACTGGATTTAAGATGCTGCCCCCCAGAGCCTGACTGTCCTCTCGTCCCGGGCTGTCTCTCACGCCGTCCAGTGTCCTAACCACGTGAACTGCAGAACAACGCCCGCTGACCGTGAAGATTGATGCTGTTGCCACACTGGAATCCACCACTTAGGATCAACCACAGCAAATGAGCACTTAACCCTTTGCGGCCGTATTAAATTTGGACATGGGTGTCGTACTGGTCGGAATTAATTTCCATTGAAAGAGCAGTGACACATAACATGCAAGATTATGAAGGATAAACAAGAGAAATTATGAACTGACACATGAATGAATAGAGTTAAGATTCGTACGGTTCCTTGCTGTGGTGGCTGAGAGCAGACATACGACCGGAACGGTAAAAAAGCTTTGGTGGCTGAGAGCAGACAAACGACCGCAAAGGGTTAAAACAGCTTAGGTCAGGGATGTGTGAGCGTGCGCAGGAGGAGGGGAGGAAACTGTCATTTCCTGACCCGTGGGCAGCAGGTGCAGCCTCTGGACACCCTCATTCCTATGAGGCAACACTCTCAAGCTCTTGTTTAAATCAGAACCCTGTCCGAACCACAGTGCCACCTGCGGGTGTAAGGAAAGGGAAGTGTTAGTGATCTCCTCCGGCTTACAAATGAAAAGGTGTGCGTGTTTATGGCTTCTGGAGAGCAGAAAGAAAGCCCCATTTGATTTCCACAACAAAGCAGTTTTAAGTCAGCCCGTGGGAATGAGACCTCGCGGGATGAGGGTCACTGTCACGGGCTACAGCATCCATCCAACATCCAGGTGTTTTACTGACAGAGTGTTTATTACGCGCAAGGCCATTTGCTTGCTCTGAAGCTGCTGGGCGAGGCAAGACTTTCTTGTTTGTTTGTTTATTTTGCTTATTAGATTCCACATATAAGTGAAATCATATGGTATTTGTCTTTCCCTGACTGGCTTATTTCACTTAGCATAATACTCTCCAGGGGTTTTCAAAGCCAGAAACTGCAATCTCGTTGGTTATCACAAAGAGAAAGAGATAGGCCCAAGGAGTCCAAAACGCACCACTTGGAAAAAGAAAAATGCAGAAGACAAGTAGAAGGCAGGGCACGTACTATTCTGTAACAACAGTGCAGATACGTTTCCTGAAATCTCAAAAACAGAAGTTTCTTTTTAATTTCTACAATCTTTTAAACTTAAGGTAGTAAAGGAGCATGGGATAGTGAATTAGAGGATCCAAAGTCTGGTCCTGATTCCAGAATCAATGAATGATGTGAACTCGGGCAAATAATTTCTCCCCTTTGAGCTTCAGTGTGTCCGCCTATAAAACAAAGATAAAATTTATGAGTTCTGGGGTTGCCTTCCCATTCTAAAATCCAGTGGCTAATTAGGTGAAGACATATATAAATGAGTGGATAGATGTGTGAGTCAATCAATAAAAAATAAAATTTGCATTTTCTTGTGTGGCCATAATTCTCCCCAGCCATATAAAGCTCTAATTAGGTATTTATATATTTTTATGATGTACACTGATTGTATCTAACATATTTATGTTTCCTAAAGTTTGATTTGTTTTTTTTACTGTGGAGAGCCTGCTTTCTTGAGTTTAAAATACAGGGTAGCACAAAAGTAGGTCTACAGTTGTGAGTATGGGAAACACAGAGTTTATTCATGTATTATTCATGAATTATTGTATTTTCCATATGAACAGTAGTAAACCTACTTTTGCCCAATTCTGTATTTATTAAGGCGCCCTCTAGTGGAAGATTGAGCATATTGTGTTGTTCTTTGACAATCAACAAACCACCGGACGTCGTCATAAATGCATTTGTAATGAAATCAAATCTCTATGCTAAGTGCAGTGAAATTTTTAGTTCTCAAGATCTTAATATCTCATTCTGGCTAAAATTATGGATGGGAACCAATCTTGAAATTTAGTAATAACAACATGTATAAAGGTGGAATATCATTTTTTTAAAAACCTCTCCTGAAAATTGATTGCTGCTCTTGGAGTAACAGTGCACATTGGGCTAAATGAAACACAAAGTACATTTCATTGCATTCACCAAATGCCTGGATCCCAGTCAGTACAGAAAGAGAAACCCCTGGAGCCCTGGACTGTTTGCTGGGTCACTGTGTCTGTCCCCCTGGCACCTGGTTCAGGGGCCTGGGACTGCGTCTGGAGCAGGGAAGGTGAGCACTGACTCTCAGGCATAAAGATGCTCTGGCCCCACCGAGTATCTAGGCCGTGGGAGCAGAAAGGGCACACGTGTTGGTGTTCTTCGTGTACCCGTCATCAGGTTGCAGAACTTGCAGGTCTTACTAGCATGTGTTTCGATGTAATTGCTGCTGGTGGTGTAATGAACAAAGAGATTTCTCTCCAGAGATTGAACTTTCCCTTTGGTTGAACAGACCAGCAGAGTGTGAGGAAATATTTAAGCTGTGTCTGCGAACCCATTGAATACAATGAACTAGTAAGGTTTTTTTTAAAAAAAAAAAAAAGTGACAACCATTTTAGTCAAGCAACAAAGTTGTTTTTTCAAACGGAATTTCACCAATTATTGATTCTAATAGTAATATATCAATACACCCATTCATCCAAAATATCACATTGGTTGTACAGAGAGTCATGAGCAAACAAGAAGCGAGGAAGAGAGAGGCAACTTGAAGGTCATGGGGCTAGATAATTACCTGGAACAGTATTTTACAAGACAACATTTGATGTAAGTTTCCACGACAACTCTTAATATTAAATTTAGGTCACTCCTCACAGCAAAAGTACAATAGATAGTCCTGTGACAACCGATTTAAAAGTTAGATGCATTTCCACTTTTATATAGCTGTGGGAAAACTGCATCACTTGATTTTATAAAGTTCCCCAGGTGTTTCTGACGCTCACTCAGGTACGGGAACCAATGATGTGTGTCCCCAAAGCCGCACCTAGTCTCCTGCACAGGGCAGGCTACGGACAGGCGAAGCCTCGAGGTTTCCGGAGCGCCGTCGGAAGGCTAACCCCGTGGATCACGCTCCACCCCCTGCTGGCGCCTCAGGCTCCACCGTGGGCACTGGAAGCGCTTGGCTGTCTCCTGTCCACGCGGCTGGAGAAGGTGGAGATGGAAGCGCACGGCCACTGGGTGCTATGTTGCGGCCCCCCCATAAGCCCGCTGCGACTTGGGGGCCACCCTCCTTCCCCACGGAAGTCAGATGCGGCCCCGGAATCCAGGCTCGGGTACTCCAGGAAGCCACTGCGGGTTAATCATCGTGACACAGGTCAAAAGCGATTTGTCATCTTCGGCCCAAGGTGTGACGGTCCTGCCCCGCGCACTCCGGGCAGGCAGGAAAACGCCGAGGCTGGCGCCTCCTTCGCCCGCAGAGGGGCTGAGAGGAGATGGTGGATGGAGGGATCACCGAGGCCTCGGTGTCAGGCTGGCATGCGACGTGCTTGTCGCGTCACCGAGCGTCTGTAGGGCTGATCGGGCCCAGGTCCCAGGCCGGTGGCAGGGTTCAGAGGAGGAGGCCCCGGCACAGTCCCATCCCCACGGAGTTTCCTGCCCACGCCCGCGGGGGCTCTGTCGAGGGGTGAGTTCGGGGTCGGGCAGTGTCGCAGGAACGGGGAGGGAACAGTTTTGTTCACAGAATCGGGCAAATGGGAAACGTAGCGCCGGCTCCGACTTCCACGGACTCTCGTTTCCTTCTGAAGGAGGCGGCGCGAGCGGCCAGGGCGGGAAGGCCCTTGGCCTCGGCGAGGATTTGCCTCCCGGGATGGAGCTTCCTTCTGTGCTCGCGTGGCTCCCGGGGTGAGCCTCTAACTGCCCCAACTGAGTTGCGGACTTTCTTGTTACTCCTGGGTGTTACAGCCCCGATTTCACTCCTCTCTGCCCGCCCCGCCCCAGGGAGTCCTGAACTTGCGGGCATATTCAGATACCTTAACAGCCAGGTCGACAGGCGAAGGATAGTTAAAAGTTTGAGGGGAAAACAGCACGGGGATGCCGAGCCGGAGGACAGTCTCTAAGGGCGACGTTTCCTGCCCCGGAGGGAATTCCTGTACAGATGCCCGCCTAATGCCTGTGTGGCCGCGTGGATCATGGGTGAGGGAGGGTTCCCAGTGTTGCCAGGTGTGGGGAGGCAGGAGATGATGCCCGAGTGTGTGCCAGGTGTGGGGAGCAGGAGATGATGCCCGAGTGTGTGCCAGGTGTGGGGAGCAGGAGATGATGCCCGAGTGTGTGCCAGGTGTGGGGAGGCAGGAGATGATGCCCAAGTGTGTGCCAGGTGTGGGGAGCAGGAGATGATGCCCGAGTGTGTGCCAGGTGTGGGGAGCAGGAGATGATGCCCGAGTGTGTGCCAGGTGTGGGGAGCAGGAGATGATGCCCGAGTGTGTGCCAGGTGTGGGGAGGCAGGAGATGATGCCCGAGTGTGTGCCAGGTGTGGGGAGCAGGAGATGATGCCCGAGTGTGTGCCAGGTGTGGGGAGGCAGGAGATGCTGCTGCTTCTGGAGCAGAAGGAGGTGAGAGCCGAGCTGAGAGACTGTGGGCTGTGTCCCCAGGCTCTTGGGGCAATCCGACGGCTCTGCTGAGCATCATTCTTGGAATCTTTCACCACCGACCCCCTGGGATCCTTATGGGAAGACAAAGGAACAACTGTTGGTTTATCTGCAGCGCCTTGTTCCTCAGACTCCCGAACTCCTCATTCATTCGTTCCACAAATACCTGCCTGGGGTGGCAGCCTGCGCGGGTGTGTGAAGAGCAGCGAGCGCAGGGACCAGGCGGCCGGGCCCAGAGCGCAAGGCGGAAACGAGAGGACGCGACGCCCGCGAGCAGAGCCTGGCCTGTGAGACCTGGTAGGGAACTTGGACTCCTCCGGAGGACGGTGGGGACAGTGGGAGACGCTGAGCGTTCCCTGTGAGCTCACTTCTGCACCGAGGAACTTTACCTTCGCTGCTGCAGAGCTGGTGGCCCAAACCCGTCCCCATTTTAGTAACTAGGCTCACGGTGGACAGACTCAGGCAGGCCTGGTGACTTTGGTGATGTTGTGTGTTTTTTCCTTTAAATTCCCATTGGGTATTTTATTTAACAAGCCAGTTCTTCTGAAGACTTTCTTATAACTTCTTTGCAAGTAAATGTCTTCTTTTCTTTCCTCTATGATTTTGTTTCTGTCTTTCTTTCACACCCCCGTAGGCCTTAGGATCCCTGTGCTCAGAAACAGCAGACCCTGGGGACTGCCTTCCCTCCTGGGGGCATCTGGGACTGGGCACCTGAGCTGGGCACACAGTGACCACGGTTGGGCTCCCTCCAGGTGTGATGTGCGACAGGTTTTGGTGGCAAGTCCAAGCAGCCCAGCTGTGGCATTTGAGTGCCTTCTGTGTACGGGCCCACTGGGCAACTCGAGTTTCCCAGAAATGGGGCCTGGGGACCCAGGCAGCACTGGGTAAACTACACGGGGATTTTGGGTTTCACCTGCCCTCAGGCTGCCTGGGAATCACAATTCTGTAGGCAAGATGTATAACAGCTGTTATATTTGAGTGCTCTACCAAATCATAAATTTAAGGTAATTCAGAAACTGCAAATATAATGGGATTTCCCCCCTTTTATAGAAGAGCTCCTTATAAGATGTTACGGTTATGTACAAATATTATTCCTTCAGAGATATTCTTAAGCACTGTCCAGACCTTTAGGGATATTTATAGCCTCTTTGTAGGAGTTTTTTGTTTTGTTTTTTTTACTTTAACTTTTAATGGACTTTAGGGGAAAATCAGTGAATAATGAAATACTGAAATACTCTAAACATTTCTACTGGGAAATAAATGGCACTCTGGAGGCCCGAATAAATCATTACAGCTAATAAAATATCCTGATATTGCCTCTAGTGAAATTGCACCAGGAAGATTGAATTTGTACAGATTTATAGTCAAATAGGGTCAGTCTATATAAAAGAATGCTGTTTATCCAGCATGTGGTCAACATAAATTTAGACTATTCAGTATGTAACCACATCTGCAGTGGGTACCCTTTGTAGCTTTTCTCTGAGATTGGAAAATAGAAAGCTTTCGTTGCCAGTAATACTTATTATTGCCAGTAACAGAGGGCACCACAGGATTCAGCCCCAGGCTGTCTGCCTCAAGTCTGTGCCTTCAGTATTTGCAGGCTTTGGGGTTCTCTTTTCTTGTCAAAATCATATCACATTTTAATTTGCATTTTTACTATTATAGTTTATTGCTACATTTTATACATGCTGTATTCTATATATAATTTTCACTTTTTGTTGTTATATTTTATATATGATTTTAATTTCTGAGTCTCCTGTTTGTGTGCCTTGCCTATATTATCTGCATAGGTTGTCTTTTTCTTATTGATTTGTAAAAACTCTTTGTATATCAAGGATATTAATTTTTTTGTCCTGACATACATATTGCAAATACTTTCCCCAGGTTGCGGTTTGTATTTTGTCTTTGTTTTTATGCTGTGGAGATGTTTTTAATTTTTAGACACTGTCAGAGTTGGTGTAAGAAAGGAGAGTTGGTGGCACCTTTATATTAGATTATATTTCTATGACATTCAAATTGTATGCTACATTCTCTACTCTCTTCTATTTATTTCTCTATTTTTAGTTTCTCTGCCTTGGCACTATTGACATTTTGGGGCCAGGTCATTATTTGGGGCCAGATTATTGTCAGGGTTGGGAGTGAGGGGCTGTTTTGGGCACTGTGAGGTATTTAACAGTATCCCTGACCTCCATCCACCAGGTGCCAGAGCTCCCCAGCCCTCAGTAACGATCAAAAACATCTCCAGACTTTGCTAAATGTCTTTGGGTGGCAAAATGCCCAAGCTGAGAATCTGGCCTATTTCATTCCCAGAATCTCATTATTTTAATGACTGTGGCTTTATAGTATATTTTAATATCAGCTAGGGCAAGTTACCCTCTTTTTAAATGAATTGCCATCTTTAGACTTTCAGAAAGTAGAATAATATGGTGAATTAAGAAAAAAATCCTGATATGAATAATTATATATCAATAAAGTTGTTACATAAAAAATTGTCAGAATTTTATTGGGTTTGCATTGAATTTAAATACAAACCGATAAGAACTGACAGCCTCTATGACATGCAGCTATCTATTCAAAGCCTCTCTCTATTGAGTGGCGTATCCGTACGAATTCCTTAGTAGAGCCCTAGGGTTTTCCTTGGAGAGGCAGAGTGGCGGCCTTGCTTGGCAGGTACGATCACGAACTTAGGTTCAAATCTGACTCTGCTGTGTTCTGTGAATGACCTTGGAGAGTTGTTGACTTTCAGAAGCTCAGGTTTTTCGATCACAAATGGTTATGGTAACAACAATTCCTCCCCATTATTTTGCTTTGAAGATTAAGTGATAGTGTAAAAAAATCCCTCGCTCTTAAAAGGTATTATTATTAGTTGTTATTATTAGGTATTGATAATTGGGTATTATTAATAATCATTATTATTAATATTATTCTTATCTAGATTCCTAGATATTTTGTATCTTACTGGATTTGTGTGTATGTCTGTGTGTGTTTTCTTTAAGTTGATGTTTTAATGGTAAGTGGGTATAAAATGACCCATTGTGTTTGACTGTTTTCATGAGCAGAATCTCTTCTATAATGATATTGTTCCCCGAGAAAGGAACCTTTGATTTTTGCATATAAATTTTACAATTGACCGCTGTACAGAGTCCTCTATTGCTTTCAGTGGTTTTTCATAAATACAGTGATAGCGTCTGGAAATCAGGGAATGTCGCCTTCCTGCTCTTATTGAATTGCTGCATCAGTTAGCACTTCCAGAACAATTTAAATGATAATAACTAGTAAGCACCCTTTTCTCACCTGGCACAAGTGAACATGCTCCCGGCCTCGCCCCATGAAGCACGGCTTCCCGAGTGTTGCCACCTGGGGGTAGCTTCCCTCCGACTTTCTGAAGTGTCTGTCGGGGGCGCTGTTACTCGGGGGGTGTAAAGTCCCCGTCACGCAGATAAGCTCTGGGGTCTGCTGTAGACGTTGTGCCCGCACAGCCGCCCCTAGTGACGCTCATAGATCTGTTGAGAGGGTGGCTCTCGGGGAAAGTGTTCTTACCACAATAAAATAAAAAATTAGATGAAAAGAATAAATATTGAGTGAAAGGACAGACAGAGAGACCAGTGGAACCAAAGACACGGCCCCCCTCAAATACAGAAACGATACATGATGGACTGGCAGGTGCAGGCTGGTGAGAGCGGAGCAGCGCGGGACAATTGGCCGTGCCCGCGCCAGTGCGTGCCCGCGGTTCCAGCTGCGTTAAAGCCTCAGATGTAAAAGGGGGGCCTCGAAAACAATCAGAGGGCAGCACCAAATAGCTTTATAAGTTCTGAGTTAAGAAGGATTTCTTTGAAAAGATATATATATGTATATATATCATTAGGGAAAAAAATATATTCAATTATACTAAAATTAAGAATTTTTGTTCATGAAAAGAAAACACAAAGAAAGTAAAAAAAATCCCACAGTCCCACAACTGGCAGAATATATTGCAACACAAATAACTGACAAGTTATTTATGTCCAGATGCGTACAAATAAGACACAGAGCAACAACCTGGTAAAAAATGTCAAGAGATACTTTCCAGAGAAAGAAACCCAAATAAACAAAGCAAAGAAGCTCAATGTCATCGCTAATCCAGGAAACGCTCACTGAAGCCACTAGACTGTTTTCCTGCCCACAGATTGGGGAAAATGTAAATGTCCGATGGCGTCGGGTTATTGTGAGGCTGTGGGGCAACCGGCGCGGTTAGACGGCGCTGAGGGAAACATAACTTGGAGCAATCTCTTTGGAAATAATCTGACACTCTCTACCAAGGACTGAGAGTGAAAGGCCTGACATTCTATCAAATTCACCCCAGATACGCAGTCTAAGAGAACTGGCACGACCGCGCAGGGTCGTGCGGGAAAATGTTCACAGCAACAATTTCTGTACTCTCAGGACTATATACCCAATGTCAGTAAACAGGAAAACGGGTACATTCATCGTGACAGAAGCAGGCGATGGAACATGACACAGCAGCGAAAACGGGCCCCGGGCTGCAGGCAGCAGGGGTGACACTCGGTGAAAAAACAAAACCAGCCGCAGGAGAATGCGCATAGTAGGACTGCATTAAGGGGAGGTGAGAATGGGCAAAGCCGAGCCGTGTATTTTCAGGGACACAAACCCATCCTGTGTTTCAAGTGCACGGAGTGAAAGGGAAGCAAGCTCAGGCTCGCGGCCACCTCGGCGGGCGGGAAGGCGGGTAGGGGAGGGCGTGCAGGGGGCCCCCGATCGAGTGGGAGGCGCAAGCGGCTGCTCCTGAGCGCTCGGGAAATTTTTATTTAGAGCCCTCCAGGGTGGGTGGCAGCGGACAGGACAGACACGCTGCCCTCTGGAGCTGACTTCTGGTGCTCGGAGATAGACAACGAATACAACTACTCAACTCTGTTTGTCATAGGGTGATAAATGGCAAAGACCTCAAAAATGAAGCCCAGAGAGGAAGAAGTGTTGAGCAAAGGAGCAGCCCCTTTACCCCATAGGAATCTTTAGACCACATGCATATTTTATAAGAATTCTTTTGTGACAACTCAGTAGGAATTTTTTGAGAAGCTCTGTAGAGACTAAAGTGAGCCCCTCTCTCTGCTCCCCACCCCCCATGGATTTCTAGGAAGGGAAACAAGGGAAGGGACAATTTAAACGTTTCCCTTAGTAAATAGGGTTGGAGCCCGGTTATAAGCAGCGAAGGCCCTGCGGTCAGGGACTCAGCGTCGCTTTCTGAACGGCGGCCAGAGACGCTGTGCCGAGCTCAGCTTCGTGACAAGCCCAGGCTTGGTCTCCGGCTGCGACACAGAGCTTGGCTCCTGGCTCCCAGGCCCAAACGCCTTGGAGATGAAGGCTCGGGGTCTCGGAAGTTTCTGTTGTCTGATGTTTTGACCCAGATCTTTTCTGCCGATCTGAGATAATGAGAGCTCGTTAAAATGCCCGGGCAGGTGTCACCGCGGCTGGTGCGCCTGGGCCGCTGAGCCCGCGGCTCCTCGCTGCGCAGCGGGGCTGGTCTCACTCCCGGCCCCCTGATCATTCCTGCCGCCCAAAGGCCTCGGCCCTTTTGTTTGTCTTGTCTTCTTTTTTCTGCACCTGCCGTCTTATCTGGGCACCGAGTCATCTCTTTTAGGGACACATGGCTGCGGCTTCTTTGTGACGTGCCCGAGGCCCGCTCCTGCCCTCACTCAGCTTGGGGGCTGGCAGACAGGCACCGAGTAATACACGCTGTCCCGCTCTCTCGAGGTCTTTTCTGATGACTTTTTTCCTAGATGGCATTTTCCCAGCCGAAGCTCAGCTCGCGCTCTCATCGCGTCACCTGGCGGCCTGTGACCGGCTGGTCCTTCCTGCCTTCCCCCGGCCCTCGGGCTCCCTCCCCTCTCCTTCTGTCTTATTGCTGAGAGAGGTACATGGGCCAGGCCTGCGTTATTCTGAGTCAAAATAACGCCCATTCTTCTAGAAAGACTGAATTATCTTGTGGGGCTAGCAGTGGAGAATTATCTTTAACCTGGTGTGTCTGAATTTCCTGTGGGTTACACAAGCTATTCGGAGAAAAAAAATAAGTGGGCAGGTAATGTCGAGTCGTGTTTGGCAGGCTCCCTAAGAGGCTCTTCCAGCCACAAACCCGTATGTACTCAGGGTGGAATCAAACAGAACCACTTTAAAACAGTGACTCATTTAAGCACCGAGCGCCCAGATTTAGAGATAAATTTAATGTGTACATTTATGACCGTCCCTCCGTTGTTATTGATGAAAGGTTTACAGTGGTTAAAATTGGAAACCAGTCCTTGGAAAACTTCTCTCATTTCTTGTACTTTTTTAATGGAACCATAGGCAAAAGGAAATGTTTACCTACGAAAGGGCATTTATACTTTAGAGGACATATGGGACCTCCTGGGACTGCCTGGTGAGTGGGGAAAATGCACCCTATTTAATTGGATGGGACAAATCCTTTTTGAAGTATATGAAATTTTTCATACCTATCTATCTATGTTTAAATGTTCACTGCAGCATTAGTTACAACAGCCAAGATATGAAACTAAGTGTCCATCAATGGATGAATGGATAACAAATACGATCTTTATACTGGAATACTATTCAGCCATAAAAATGAATAAAATCTTGCTATTTCCAACAACATGGATGGACCTTGAAGGCAATATTCTAAGTGAGGTACGTCAGACAGAGAAAGGCAAATGCCATAGCATCTCACTTACATGTGGAATCTGAAACAAAAATGAACAGGCAAAAAACCCCACAACAACAACAAAATCCAAGCTCACAGATACAGAGGACGGACTGGTGGCTGCCAGAGCAGAGGTGGAGGGTGGGCAGGATGGGCTGCGGGGGTCAGGGATACAAATTCCAGTCATAAAGTAAGTCACGTGGATGCCGTGTGCAGCAAGAGGACCACAGCTGATAATGCTCTCCTGCCGATTTGAAAGTCGCTAAGAGAGTAAGCCTTAAAAGTCCCCACCGTTAGGACAGAAACTTCATAACTATGCGTGGGGACAGATGTTGCCCAGACATGTGGTGACGATCACTTTGCAATATACACAAATATTGAATCACTACGTTGTACACCTGAAACTAATACAATGCTCTGGGTCAGTTATACCTCAATTAAACAAAGATTAAAAAGAATTGGGGAGCCCCCTCTAAGAAGAAAAAATGCAAAATCGTGAATGTAAAATTAAGGCACAGACGCTGGGAAGGAGCCATGTACAGAAGGGCCCTGAAACTTAAGCTCCATCGTAAACCTGGTTTGGGGTGATTCCCGCTGGTGTCCTCGCTGCAGGAAATTGAGTTGCGCCCTTTCCAGGGACACAGTACTGGTCCTTAAAATATAAGCCCCCTGCCCTGACGGGGCGTAACAACTGTCTGGCTGGTCTGCTTTCTGTTTCTGCTCCTAATCGCTCTTCCTCCGACCCCCGAGGGCTGCGGGGAATAGACGTCTGCGGGCCACTCCTGGGCCTCGTGGGCGTCCTCGGCTCCCAGTGCCCGTCTGCCAGCCTGGCTCGCTGTACGCATGGTGCTAGGCAGGGAAAGGTAGCTTCATGCTGCACTTCTTTTTAATCTAGAAGATTCTTTTGTGCTGATCCAGAGCACTCTCCTTAGCGGTCTTAACTCTCCCTCGCTGGGAGGCCTCTCTCCCTGATCCCCGCACCGGCTGCTTTCCTGAGCACCTGCTACCGAGTCACTTTTCTGGGTGCTGCTGGTAGGGAACTGGTGTGGGAGAAAGACCGGAATTTCAGGTCAGAGGATCAGGATTTAAGTCCTGGATCCTACTTACCTGCCAAGTTGTCTTCAATGAGTCACTTGGTCTTCCGGCCTCATTAACTTGTAACTGAAATGGGGGTAAAGTTATTGGGAGAGAAAATTATATGAAAAAGGGATGTTGTAAAACAAAAGAACATTTAAAAAAAATGGAATAAATCCATTTCATATCAAAGACAGCAAGGAGCAGGTGCACTGCAAGGTATGCCCAAGGCTGTGGAAAATGATTCCGGGGGGGAAGCATGGAATGAAGCACATTGGACATAGTGAATCTTGGGGCAGATAAAAAAGATTATTTTTTATTCTTAATTTTTAAAAAATGTGTGACTTGATTGTGACATTGTCTTGTGGGATCTGTAATGTTATATAGATGTAATAGACATGCAACTATAGCGTACAGGACAGTGAGGGGTAGGAAGTGGGCCTGCACAGTTGCAAAGTTCTTAACATTTTCTTTGGAGTGGTAGGTACAATATTAACTCTAAGTAGAGTGTGAAAAGTTGAATATATATGTACATATATAGACACATGTGTATGTATCTCCCTAGAGCAACCACTAAAATCATAATGCACCGTGATTTTAGAGGTGTAATTCAAAAACCAGCAGAGAAATTAAAATAAGAAAGTGGAAATTATAATCAATGAATTCACATAATCAGAAATAGCCCCAGCAAAACCCAAGGGAGAGCAAGGGACATAATTAAAGGCAGGAGGCATGTGGCAGTAGGAGCCCAGTTCCACCTACAGGGACACAAGCAGCAGGATTACCTGGTGCTCCGCCTAAAAGTCAGGAGCTATGGGGGCTTTTCCCAGGACTCTAGGATCGGAAGGATAATTATTTATTCTAGACAGATAGAAAAACATAGGTAGATGTTGACAGAGGTAGAGAGCATCATGACATTAGAGAATAGTGGGGCAAAGCATGGAGCTGGGGCTGGGCGCCCCCAGTCTGGCCTAGGACGTACTAACTGGGGCTCTGGCCCTGGGCAAATTATTTCCCCTCGTTGAAGCCTGGTTTCTCCAATTTCAGTAAAATATTAAACATTATTTCTAAGATTTCTCCCTTAAAAATACCTGGAATGAGATGAGGCTATTTCTAAGTTAATTATTTTGTTAATTTACAGCACTAATCCTGTAAGATTCTATTTTTTATTTTGCTTATGACATTCTTCTTTGATGATAGACTCCCCACCTTATAAAGCTCTGGGCGAATATCTGTATGCTTTCATGTGAAATAACTTTTTACTGATATACAGTAATGGTACAGATTCAAAGCCTTTCGATTTTTTTTGTAATGGTCTTTTTAGCGTGAAAAAAAATCTTTTTCACTCCCCTTCAATCTATTTAGTTGAGACGCCCTCTAGTGGGAGAATCTGCACATAGCACCACAGCAGTTAAACTGCTTACAGGTTTGATAGCCCGTGATACTATTTTATACATTAAAAAATATATATTCCTAAATTACAGTAAGATTGTGAAGATTCAAGTTCTCACTCAAGTTAAACTTCTAGTTGGGATTCAATATTAAAATACAGGATACCACGCATACAGGATTATAACGTTTAATTTTTTCCATCCCAAGCGTTTATTGTTTGTTATCATTAGATTAACCATGTGCATGAGACGTATAAAAAATACCACCAAAAAATGTATTAAAATTGAAGACACTTGTGTCCTGAATGATTTCCCTCTTTCCTCGATAATTCCTGCATCTTTCAGGTGACAGGGCTGAACACATCTGTGTGGAGGGGAGAGAAAGCACGCCAGGGAAGTAAGAGTCTGGTCCCGCAGGTGGCAGTGGGAGCTGGTGCAGCAGCTTTCCTGGGTGTTCCTCGGGTCACTGTCTCCAGGTTCCACAGCAGCCCACGGCTCTGCTCTCTGGAGTTAGTTCTGTAGCAAATTTGTTAAGTGTGATAATTGATAAAAACACTTCTCTCCTGGGTGCCGGCTTTCCCCTTCATTGAACAAAACCGTACTATGAATGACAACTATTTTTAAGCTCCATTCAAACGCCAGTGTGACCTCACTTGTTAGTTATTTCTGCTTTTAAAAAAATATAACTATATCTAAGGCAATTTAATTAAGCAATGAATCTGGTCTTTTAAACTGAATTCCACCCGTTATAAGTTTCAATTTCAATAAATTGGTATAATTCATCCAAAACATCAAATTGGTTGTGTTCAAGGGAATTCATGGAGCAAACAAAAAGCTCAATTCACTTAGCAGAAACGGGTTATGAAAGTAGTTCTCCGGCTTGAATTTCATGGGGCTAAAGCAATTACTTTCCTAATTAGTTTTTAAAGCAATTCTTTCTAATAGTAAGTTCCTAAAATGACTCGTCATTAAATTTAGCTCCTTCTTCATAGAAGGGCAAGAGAATAGCCTATGGCATCTATCGTAAGTGTTAGATGCACTCTTATTTTCTTATGTAACTGAAAAAAGTCATGGCTAACGAATATTTGGAAGGCTTCTCTCTCTTCCCGTGAGTGGGCCCGATCTCCACTGTTTCTCTGCAGGTGTTTTGTCCTAATGTCTTGGCAGATCAAGGTGCCAGTGGTTCCCATCACAAGCAGCATTTTATTACCGACTCATCCTGAAAAAGTTTGCTCTCCAAGAGCAGGTGTCTTCTGAGGCTCCCACCACTGGAGACCGCTGGGCTCCCACTGTCTGGGAGGCTGGAAGGAGGGCAGGTGGGGCCAGCAGGCAGAGCACAGCCTGCCCACCCTGCGGCCCTGGGCAGCCGGGCAACACATTTCGGAGGAGACTTCAGAGAGCTACATGTTAGCCTGGGATAGTGGTTCCCAGGTGTTTTCATGCCTGGGCCACGTGGTTAGAAATCCGGGGCTGAGGGGTTGGTGGTGAGCTTTTTTTTTTTAATTGACACCAATTTTGGAGTTGACGAGACCACATGATTCACATATAAATATTACTTGAGGCTCAAAAGTCAACCATGAGGTGCTTTTGAGACCCAATTCAGGAGGTTCCGGCTGAAGATGGTGACACAGGAGGCTCTGCCCTCGCCTCCTCCCATGGACACACCGAATCTACAGCTGCAGAGCCAGCAGTTCTTGCTGAAAGAAATCCAGAACTTAGCTGAGCACCAACTACACATCGGGAGACCAAGAAAATACACACTTTGAAACAGGTCTCGGCCACCCTCAACTGCTGGGAGCCGTAAGAACAATAAGACGCTTGGACAGTCACAGAGACTTGAGGGACAGCAGAGAACTCAGGCCGGGCTGGACAAGAAGCTGCCTCTCCTACACGAGACCCCTCCATCGAGGCTCGGAAGGTTGGCCGAGTCATCTTACTCTCAGAAACCAACACACAGAGGCAGGGAAAATGAAGACACAAAAGAATGTATGTCAAAGAAAACATCTATTTTGGATGCAGCTCCCATAATCGCCAAGTGGCCCAGCTCCCCAACCCATTTTCCGCGGTGATCAGCTATTAGTCTTCGGTTGGCAGTTTATTAACTTTACCTTCTCCCTTTTCAAGTATGTCAGGCTCCGGAATGAGCCACATGGGGGCATCGAGATCAGTGTTTCTTAAGCTTGAACGTGCACACAGGTCCTGTGAAAATGCAGACGCTGACTCAGGTGCAGGCGGCTTGGGGATCCCTAACGAGGCAGCTCCCGGGTGGGCCGCTCTTTGAGCAGCAGGAATGTAAGAGAAGTGGAGGGGAAGGGGCACTGTAAGTAAAAAGAATTCTCTCCCACACTTTGCAGACAGACCCTGAGTCCGGGACCATAAAACCATGGTGCGTGTATAGAGAGATTTCCTTAGGAAAATGTTATGTTTGGCCAAACTTGCTATATATTTGATATTATCTAGTTATATTTTTAATGCAGAAGAACTTCAAATATTATTCCAAAGACTTCCCGTGTACTGTAAGGATGCTACGAGGATGAGGGGAGACAAAACTGTTGGAGAAATTAACATTGAGGATCTAGATGATCCAATAAAGGGTTAGACTCGCCTAAAGGAATCAATTTATTTTTTGCCTAAACATTTTTTACACCTTTTTCTATGATCTAACTATTCAAAAAGCTCTTGGGAACTAAAAAAATGAGTCATAAGGCATGAATTACACTTCATGACTGTTACGTCTCTCAGTGTGATTCTGAGCCCATTGACAGCAGCCTATCCCATTGCTATACCCTAATCAAGATACTGACTAGAAAAATAAACTGTCACCAGGGCGTAAGCAAGTCTGATTTCATAGGAGAGTTGTAAACACTTAGGACGTGGTTATTACAAGAGCGTTTTCAACCTGGACCCTGTTGCAGGATAGCCTTGCCCTTCCTGTAACGTTTAATCGAGAAAAGTATTTGTCACTGCATGGCAGTGACTAGGGAATGATATCACCCATAAAAAATGGGGTATTATTTCCAGTAATTTTTATGGCTCATGCAATTTTCTCCGACATTTAAGAAATACTTTGCATAACTGCTTATCCAGGAAAGGATATTTTGAGAAAATGTAATTTAATTTAACTTTAAACCATATTTAATTAAACTTCAATTATCCAAATGACTGCCTCATCTGAAATATTTACTTTTGGTCTACATGTTTAGTATTCTCTAGACAAAGTCATAGTCATCATATGAATGAAAAAATGTAATTCGCTTAATTATCTGCTGTTCTGTTAACTGTGATTTTTCTTCTGCACTATTAATCGCTTGTCAGTTGTTTCTTAGGATCAAGTTTTAAATGTGTATATTCAACTCAGACTTGATATGTATCATTTCACAATTAAAATATCAAATTATGTGTTAAGTGTGTGTCATTAATCACAGGCAAGATCTATTGGCTTAGGGGAGGGAAAGTATTGAGCTTAATTAGAAGAAATAAAATAGATCATTAGTACAGTCCACAAAGCCTTATAGAAACACAAATAAAACAGAAAACATTCCTCAGAATAACAAGAATGTATATTAAGTGCCTACTGTGTGCCAGGCTCTATTGTACATGCTTTACCTGTCCTGTCTCCTTTGTTCTCACAGGCACCCAGCGAGGTAGGTTCTATAACATTCCCATTTCACAGATGAGGCAACTGAGATGCAGCGAGCTTAGGCAACAAGTCTAAGGTCACATCGGCCCACAGTGGAGTTGGGATTCTGGTTTCAGAGCCCACCTACCTCACCACAAAGGTGTAGACCTGGGCCACAAACTATGGCCCACAGGCCAAATCTGCCCTGCCACCTTAAGCCCGCAAACTGGAAAATTATATGAAATTAAAATTTCCGCGTCCAATAACTGAAGTTTGATCGGAATGCAAAGCGGCCTTCAATTGTCTCCATATCGTCTATGGCAGTTTTCCTGCTGCAACAGCCAAGCTGAATAGTTGCAACAGGTCACAGGCCCACAGACCCCAAGGTATTTACTATCTGGCCCTTTACTGGGAACATTTATCAACTCTTGCTGTAGACGAGAAGGGAAGGCAACAAAGGACACAGAGTCTGAGCAAATGCATCAGAGGATCGATGCAAATGGACTGCTTGTCGCTTAAGGTCGCCTGGCAATGGGCCGCACCTTGTGAACACGCGAGGGTGGTGGGGAGCACCCCACGGCCAGGCTGGAGCTGCAGGAGCCTCAGCTCAGACTCAGGGTGGCTGACCTGGGACCTGGGACCTGGGCGGCCACCTGGGGAACCGCCGCAGCGACGTGAACGGCAGCGGGAGGCCGAGCGGTGGCGTCGGGCCTGCTCTCCCCGGGCAGAGCCGCAGCGAGGGGTGGCGGGCCTGGGGCAGGAGGGGGCAGGCTCGAGGGGCAGGCCGTGCCCCAGGCTCCCGGGCCCAGCGATGCCCGCCTCTCCCTCACTGATGGCCAGCAAGCCAGTAATTCAAGAAAGGACCAAAGCCTCCTCTCCCTTGGCCAAGGCCACCTGCACGGGACTTTGGACGGGAGGCCTGTGAGGCCTTCGCGGGGCTGGGCTAGAGGAGGGGCGTGAATGGGCTCGGAGGGCAGGGGCCTGCAGGCCAGGGGAGCCGTGAGCCCGTGTGCCCGCGCTGCGGTGACAATGTGCCCTGAAAGACTCCATTCTATACATGCCTTGCCTGGGAAAAGGTCTTTCAATAAATTAAGTTTTTAAACATTATTAAGATTACTTCTTACCTCCCGAATAGAGATTACTAGAGGCGACTCCAGTTCCCAGGGAAGGGGAGATAGCGAAGACTTATTTTCATCAAAGCACTTATTTCACCAGCCCGCCCGGCCGCCGTGCTGATGCATCTGTGCCGAGGCCCGTGAAGTGGGTCAGGCCAACTAATCACACACCCCACAGGCCAGTCGTGCTGGCCCCACGTGCCTGTGCGCTTTCCCACACGATCACGGTCTGTGTCACGGCGCAAGGCGGCCTCTGTGGTGCCATGTTTGTACTCAGAAGCGTGCCCGTCGGAAGAGCGGGCTGATGTACTTTCACGCTTGTTTTAAATGTGTGCCTTATGTCATCCCCCTTCTGTTGAGTTACCTTCGTTTTCTCACGCACGCAGCAAGGACCGGCGGCCTGAGAGAGGTCCGTTGAAGTGAAGAGGCAACGACAAAAGTAGCAAAGCAAAGGCCTTAGCTCAAATTCAGCTCACAGACCAAAACAGTGGACAAGACTCCACTGAAAACCTAACCTGTGAATGTTTACGTCTTGGAATTCAGTGTGGAAACGTGATGATGCGAACAGGATATTCAACGATGATAAAACTCGGACTGTGTTCGGTCAGAGTTCATTCGTCCTTGACCCCCTGGCCTCCAGTCTCTGGTGGGATCAGCCATGAATATTTGTCCAAAGTGGAGTTGATGATGTTGCTGTTTTCATATTTTCAAATATTACACCACTCTGCTCAAGGAAATAAATTGTTTTTTTTCCCCAGAAGAAGCAAAAAACAATGCTTTCCAGGATAAAATCAATTAATTTGGCCACTAAAGTCATAAATCAACTCAAGGCTATACAGGCATTATTCAAATTGCATTTCTTATAGTGAAAACAGTTGGAAAATTACTATCACAGAGGAGCCTGTACAACCAGCCGTCAGCCACAATGATAATGGTACATATAATTTTTTGGATAGAAAACAAATAATGGGCTATCAGACAAATTCCCTTATCAGATGACATTACTGAGTGTTCCATAGTATCAATGGCGCACCGTGTGAAATTATCCAGGGTGTGCTAGAGACATATCCCTCAATCACAGTGGGATGGCCTCGCTCAGGTGCAGAGTAGGAACTGGTTCCTGGCACAAGGAAGAGAGCTTTATACATTTTTTGTCTTGTTTATCACTAAAGGTTCATATAATGATTATTTTGTGAGTCATAACAGGCTGAAAAAGATGCACTGGGGTAAGAAAGGACAGAACATCACTGGGTTTGCAGCAGGGAAAGGTGTAGTTCTCAAGCTATAAAAGATAGCCCGCCCCTCTGAGGATCCTCAAGTCATTTCCAATTGTTTGATCCCCAAAACATAAGTATGGAGCAAAAAAGGTACATATTAGCTTAATTTATTTTTTTCTTCCTCCCTCCCCTTTTTTACTTTTTTTTAATGTGGCTTACAATATATTTATATTGGGCTTATGATACATTTCCACTGGGCAGCCCTGATCTAGAAAGCACAGGGCAGGGAGGGAGGCTGGAGTTTAAGAAGGACTGTGGCACAGCCAGGCTGCCATTTAAGCCTGACTGTCTGGGAGGGTGTAGCGGGCAGACAAGAGAGCGGTCAGTCTAAGGACAAGAAAAGCAATTAGAAAACCACCGTGATGGCCCAGGAAAGAATGATTATACTCAGTGTCATAAAAGTAGTATTTTTATGTGATAAAATTGCCATTTGCTGCATTAATAATAGGAAAGCTAAACACAAAACAAAATAGGTTATACAAAAAATATGCATGTGACTTTGCTTTGAAAAGCAGATACCTGGTCTTGTAGATGTGTATACACACACACATATTGACATCCCCAGCTGTGCCCATTCTTGACCATTTTTTAGATCAACTCTAGACTGACACAGCCTAGGAGGACATGGCCTTCTGTGAATTCACACCAACAGGTCACCTGGGGCTGGTGGAAAGAATCTGTCCCTCCAGAATTAGCTCTGCCACTTACCAACCATGTGTCCTTGGGGAGGTTGCTTAAACTCCCTGAGTCTCACTGTTTTCATAAGAAAACTCACTAAAACTTCCACAGGTTCCGTGCAAGATTAAATGCAAACACTCTGGGAGTATGTAAAGCTGAACAATTAATGCTATAAAATGTTAAGTAAGCTTGTTATTCTGGTCCACAAAGTAAATCATCGTCGCGCGTAATGGAGGAGGGTTTCACTCCAAGCATCTGGATGAACTGAACCCCCTCATGTTTGACAGCATGTTGCTCTGGGAAGTGTGAGGCAACAGCACCCCCAGATCATCATAGTCTTCTGCTCAGGGAAATCTGGCCTCCCCAGGCGAGCATGTTCTCCCTCCCACTGGTGGCCCTGGCAGTGGACTGAACTGGATAAGGGAGGCTCTCTGAAGGTTAAGTAAATGAGACCTTGTTTGGTTCACATGCTGGTTATCTGGCCACACAGGTGTCCCAGGGCCTTTCTTTCCCTTACTTGGAGTTTGGTATCACAAGCTTTTCAGAATCAGAGTCTAAACTTATATCAATATTTAACTCCTCTGCAATCAAAGCTATGGGATTAGAAACGTCCAAATTTGGCGTTTTTATTTTTAAATGTCCAAGGTTTTAGAGTCAAAGCTGAGTCAATGTTATATAATGCACTGCTGAGTCCAGGAATTATTTTTCAATTAGAGCCCACTTTCAAGGCCATGAGCTTCCTGGGGAAGCTCTGCCATGGCTCTGTTACCTTCTACAAGGCCCGCCTTCTAGCCTGCAATCCCAAGATGTGAAAAATAACAAAGGCTGATGGGGAGCAGAGTTTTGGTAGGAGCTCCAGTCCACCTACCTGTGGTATTTGAAAGTTCCCTCATATCCAGCAGACTGAACTGCTTCAATCACACATAAATTGCACCTAGGGGCCCAGGCAATGTTGGATAAGTTTTCACTAAGCCTTGAGGTATATCATATGGCCTCAGATTACTTGTGGAAACAATGGTCACTACCAGGACTGAACTGGAAAATGCCCACTAACGTTAAAGTTCTACAGAAATGGAATGAAGAATTGAGCAGTTAATTTTTATAATTTGGGAGGTGGCAGGAAAGGGCATTTTTAAAACCAAGAATTAGAAAAAATCTGTTGAAGTCTGTTATGCATAAGTACCATCCAGATCCCATGGTAAAATTTATATCCAAGGATTCAATGTTTGTTACCTGAACTGTTCTTAAAAGTAGGAGAAATCATCCTACAATACAATAATCTCTATTGGTTAAGGTAATGCTAGTTGCTATAACTCTGAAATATCAGTGCTTTAAAACAATGGGAATTTATTTCTTGCTCCAAATTGGTCTTCATGATTCATGACTGGCTTTCCTCTAAGCAGGGAACCCAGGCTCCTTCCATCTTGTGGCTCTGACAGCTTCAACATATGGCCTTCAAGGTCACCGTACTTGTCTGCATCAAGCCACGGAAGGCAAGGCATGTGAGGATCATGTGTGGCTTTTTATGAACAGGACTAGGACTGGTGCACATCTATGCACTGACAGCTAATTGGCCAGAAGTTGATCATGTGGTTCATCTCCCTGCAAGGGAGGTTAGGTAATAGGGTCCAGTTCTATTCCATATAAGAAGAGGCCACCAACCTCTGCCACATACTCTATAAACAGACAGCCCTAGATAGCTCATTAGTGGTCTAAACGAAACAATAGGACTGATAAAATATTACAACACAGCTAAAGGGTTCAGCAAGATTGAATTTAGAAGTCATTCATCCAGAGCACACCTGATAGACTGCTGGTTATGTACAATTCCCTTCTTTGCTTTTCTAACAGTTTTGGAAATTAAATCTTCCCAAAACATTCTAAAATTTGAACCTATTTTAGTTTATAAAATGATTCCCCATGGGCTCTAGTCTCTGTCTCAGAATTTGGTGACTTTTGGTCCTAATTCTACAGCCTCTATTGAACAAAGGTCACCCAAATTATGGATTAAATTTTGTACTATCTAAAAGGCCAACTTAGAAATTTTGTGTGAATTATTTGATAATTCACACAGAATATATTTTACTTCATATTAAACCCAAAAGTGAACTCACTTTTTGGGGGGTTGTTGGCTTGGTTGCTTGTTTTGAGTAAAAAGTGCTTCAGACAAACCAGTTCTTTATTGTGAGATTATATAGGCAGGCAGCTCAAACTATAGCAAGTATGCAAAACAAACTGCTTTTTATTTTCATTCCCCCATTTGTTCATTCACTCAACAGGGATACGTTAAGCGGCTGCTACGTGCTATGCATGGACTCCTTTCTTGTCCCTTCTGTCCTGATTTTAACATTTCTCTTGCCCAACTTTCTTGAACTTTCCTCATGGACAAGTAATTTTATTGGCTTTTTTCTGTACCTGTAAACTTTGTCAGGGAACTGAATTATTTGACCATTTTTGACCTGTAAATGTGGCAACTTCACATGACCGAATCTGTATCTGTAATGCTGTCAGACTAAATGGCGACAGTGTCTTAAATTTATGGTATCCCATTACCATCTTTAAAAAATGTATTTTAAGCCATCCGTCTCCCACTGAAAATATCCCCGCTCGTTTCTATCAAATACTTCTCGTTCAGACGATTTTCCCCAAACCATTTCTTCCAAGCCGAACTTCATTTTTCTCCCTCACTCGTAATTTCCTTCGGCGGTGGGGTCGCTGATTTCACCTCTACCCTCTTAGAAGTATCTTCAGTTCCTTTTGTCAGTTCATTTATTCCATGTTATCGTTGAGAAATAAACTAGTTCCATGGGCTGTTAAACTGAAATACCAAGTGCTTCCCTAAGAGGAATGAAGTCCCTTGAAGAATTGCCTCTTTCTGTGGGGGTGAGGCAAGGTTAAAGGAAAGCGGCCGGGCCCGCTTTGGTGTTTGTTTTCAAGAGCGCTGCCGTCCAACCTGTGAAAACAGCCCAGTTTCACACGCGCGCGGGGCGGCGCCCAGGGCTGCAGGTCTCAGGAGAGGCCGCCCGGGAGCCGGGCCACCGCGGAACGTCGGGGCTCCTGAGCCCCGCAATCAGAGGGGGGAGAGCTGAGCCTATCTGCCCTTCTCCCACCTCCCACAGGCCCGCGGGAAACTGGGCCTGCTCTATCAGCTTCGGTTTGTTTATGATTACAGTTGGGATCGCACCCTTGGGCCGCTCGGGGAGATAAGCTTCACCTATAAAAGGGCCTCCGGGCGCTGGCCAGCTGTGCGGGGCCCCACGGAACTGCCACGGTGAGTGAGTGGGGGACACATCTTCCAGGCTCGGTTTAGGAGTGTTTACCCATTTCCCCCCCAAGGTCTAGCCCGACTTGAATTATGCCATTTTTTTGAAAACGAATGAAGCCAGATTCACTCATGTTTTTAACTTTGTTTAGATGCTTCTCCTCTGGACAGTTTCGCTGCTGCTGGGCACAGCAGTAGGTAAGTAAACATATGCATATGGAGCGCAGAGCTTTCCAGAAGGGCTGCGACATGTGTTCAAGGCCCGGGGAGTGCGAGCAGAGCAATCACGGTGTGTGGGGAGCGAGGGGCACCCGGAGAGAGGCTGCCACACAAGAGCTAAGACGCCCAGTAGAGTTGGAATTTCAGATGAACAGCAACGATGTGATAGTTTTCTCTAAAAAAAATACCCATTGTTTACATGATACTCTAACTTGTATTTTTATTTACTTAATTCAGCAACCCTAGCTTGGTGTCACGTGGGGTTTGAACCCTGGTTCCACCAGCCACAAATGTATTCCCTTGAAAATCCTCAGCCTCCCGGGGCATATGCGCCCACGCCTCCCACAGGCCCGTGAGACTTAGGGAACATAGTCGTGTGAATCATCTCGCCCAGCACCTGGCACGTAGTAAGACCTCAAGAACGCAGCGCCCCCAGCAGCCCCTCCTCCCCCTGGTGCTCTAGGCTTTTCCTGCTCAGGACCCTTCCTTGTGTTGTTCTTTTACGGGGAAACATTTAAGCCTCGAGTGGAGTGCAACCATGGATTTTCTGTTTGATTATTTGTGAGCAGGCTCTTCATGAAGGGAAGCCAGGGTGCCCTTTTAACATAGGTGAGGGACCTAAATATTCAGCCATTTGGAGATATAAAGTTTTGGCCCTTGCATGAAATGAGTTCTCATCCAAAGCCCAAAGCCTAGAGTTGAGATACCCACCTCCTCTCCAAGGCCCGGGGACACAAAGCTGCTTCTCTCTTGGGCACCAATGGCTGGAGAAAGACGTCTGAGTTGAGAGGCCAAATGGGACCCCGCACAGGTCTGCACAGAGAGGCCAAGGGAGTGAGGTGGTCCCACGCGGTTGAAATGAGAAGCAGCAGCCTGCCTTGAGCTCGGATGTAGTCTGTTGATGCCGTTTTGTGAACGTGTAGATAGGAAGACGTTTGGGGGTAGAGAGGAAGAATATATGCCACAAAATATCATTGAACTCATATTTTTCCAGAGAGACCATTAAAAAGAGCATTCTGCTTAAACTAATATCCTCGAAACCCTTCTGGGTGATTGCAGGGAAAGAAATCTGCTTCCAAAGGCTTGGCTGCTTCAGCGACGATGCCCCCTGGGCAGGAATTGTGGAAAGGCCCCTGAAAATGTTGCCCTGGGGCCCCAAAGAGGTCAACACCCGCTTCCTCCTGTACACCAACGAGAACCCCGACTCCTTTCAGGTAAGAGGGCTCATTGCCTTTAGAACTAAGTTTCAACTGTTTTATATCATGAGGATACTGAATATTAAGTCTTCTAAAAGGAATAAGTCAGTGGAATTTACATCTTTGTAGACTTTTAGAACTGTGAGCTTAAGTATTATTTTATGTAACCTTCATTATAGGAGGTCTAGTACCTTGATATTGTTCATATCCTACCTCTATGGTACCATTTAATAAATAATTTAAATATGGATATATGTATACTTATATATATAATCTCTCAATATTATATATACTCTTCCTACATATTTTTTTAAATCTTCACCTGAGGATGTGCTTAGAGAGAGGAAGAGAGAGATAAAGAGAGAGAGGGAGAGAGAGGGTGGGGGACATCTATATGAGAAAGAAACATTAGCCAGTTGCCTCCCATAGCCGCCCACCTGGGAATCGAACCAGCAACCTTTGAATGCAGGAGACAATGCTCCAACCCACCGAGCCGCTCCGGCCGGGCTCTTCCAACATATTTTATGTGTATAAAATATAGACAGACACACACAAACCCTTTCATCGCGTGGAGGTGAGGCCCTTACCTGCAATATTATAGCAGACGTACCGTCGTAAGCTGAGCAACTGCAAAGATGCTGTGAACCTGGAGAGGAGTGTCGGGGTGGCGCCTGCAGGCAGCTTGGCTGAAATGAGAGGACCGTTGCCCGCAAGGCCCCCAACCCGGGCGGTCTCCTCCCCCTATGCCTCCCTCCACGTACAGACAGTTCTACTGGAGTCTGGAAGAAACTCCACATTCAATGCTTTTCTCCCCCAAATAGGAACTTGTTGCAGATCCATCAACTATCGGGTCCTCCAATTTCAAAATGGATAGGAAAACCCGCTTCATTATTCATGGATTCATAGACAAGGGAGAAGAAAACTGGCTGTCCAATATGTGCAAGGTGAGGCGAGGTCATCTCTTCAGGGGTCATTAACCAGGGGGAAGGCACAGCCCCGACCAATCAGGGCAAATGTTGGCCATGGTGACACTGGAGGAGCCTCTGATCCCGCTGGGCCTGGGGTGCCCAGGGAATGTTCAGGAGGTAGAGGGGTGGGAGGGCCTGGCACCGTCAGGGCAGTTAGGTTGGCAGGCATTTGGAGGTTCTGGGTAGTAGTTATTCAGTAAGGAACACAGAAATATTTTAAAATTTAGCAACACATGTTGCCATATTGATACAACATGGGTTGCATTTTCAATAGCTTTTCGTTTTTTTTAATAGGTTTTCATTTCTTTATGAAGAGCTAATATAACTCATTTTGCCCAAAAGAATGATTTTCCTTTGATTTTTCACTTGCTACTCTGTGGTTTCCTGTGGTAGCCATATCTAGGCAAGCTTGTAGGTTTTCATTTCCAGCTTCTGTTGTTTCCACCGTAGCAGTGGTCCTATTTTCTTTCATTTGTCCTTGGCTATGTGCCCTGTGATAATGAAGAATTAAAAAAGGCAGGAAATGAAACAGAACAAAGTTTCCCGGGAACTGCTAGGCAACTGCCCAAGGAACATTACCATTGATTCATTTACTCACCAAGCTCCTGGGGCCAGCCGTTACAGAGGGGCAGTCACTTCTTCAGCGGTCTCAAGGGAAAAGACACAAAGGTCCTTATAATGCCGTTTAATTTCAGACCTGTCTCTGACTCAAGCCAAAGGCTGACTTGAGACAATTCCAGTTTCTGCTGATCCTGAAGACAGCCAAAAGGAATAGGCTAATTCACATCACAAGTTTAGAAATAATCGGTAAAACCATAATGTATCTTCTAAAATAACTTAAAGTTGATGATTATGGGGGGGCGGGTAATAAATTTCTATAGAAAAGTGATGAAAAAACTAAGTGATTCTCAGCTCATAGGAATGTAGACCTTTAGATAGGTGTATATGATTTATTTCTGAGATCTCAAAAGCAGGTGTGTTTTTCTTGCCTTTGGTTCATCTTTGATGACGTTGCTGTACCCCGATGGAGAAAAGTGGATTCAACTCCAAGGTTAAAGGTCCTAGATTCTAGCCTGACTCTGTCCATGACATTAGCACATTGTTTTCCCTCTCTGAATTTTTCTATCAGTAAAATGATAAAGTTGGAGATGGTTTCTAAGGTTGCTTCATTCTTCTCAAATTCTTCTTGGAAAAAAATGGTGGGAATATTGATAAGCACACACTCAAACAAACAAAATTCCTGCCAGATGTAACATTCATGAAACTATCCTAGACCCCATCAAACAAAGCTTCCAGTAGGTATCCAGTAGATTTTGCTTTTATGTGAAATAACTCCAGTAATATACCAAAAAAAAGCATTTGTCTAAAAGCTTTGATTAGTTTTTCCATTATGGAAAAGCTTACTCATTTACCTTCAATATAATTAATAGTTAAGGGAGTCCCAACATAGTCTTTCATTTATTCATTCATTCAACATTTATTGAGCACCTACTATGCGCCAGGAGCTGTTCAGGGCACTGAGGATACAGCAGTGAACAAGCCAGGCAATGTCCTAGGGACGATGTAGTCTTAGGACATTATGAAGCTCTAATGAGGCAGCCCACTATACCACATTTTACATATTTTCCCCTGAAACAGGTGTCTGTGTAGCTGTTATAGTAAAAGTCTCAAGAACCCAGTTCCCATTATGGCCAAACCTCCCATTTGGAGTCAATGTTAAACTTTAAAAGGGAATCCATATCCATAACAGACAAGAAGATTGTTCATTGCGTTGGGGTTAAAAGCCAGCGTGATATTGAAAATCCTAGTCCTCAAATGCACTCATTGGGAATTAATAAAGATTCTGAATCGCTTACCCATTTATTGTGCCTCTCCCACCAGAACCTGTTTAAGGTGGAAAGCGTGAACTGCATTTGTGTGGATTGGAAAAGTGGCTCCCGAACGGGGTACACGCAGGCCTCCCAGAACATCAGGATCGTGGGGGCGGAAGTGGCGTACTTCATTGAAGTCCTTCAGGTAACTTCGTGTGCAAAAGCCCGCGCACATTGCTCTCTGGATTCTCTCCCAAAGAGCAACAAAAAAATGCTGTAGGTATGATAACAGCTAATGACATTTCCCTGCTGAGATTGACTTTCCCCTTGGTTGGAAAACAAATGCAAAAAAAAAAAATCCAGCTCTGGGCTGCATCAATATCCCTATTGAGGTCAATAAGCTAGTTTTTCTTAAATGTGATATTATTCAAGCAACCAGGTAGATTGTTTCTATTGAATTCCGCAGCATTTCTTTTAATTTTACCAAATTATTAAACCAAGTTGACATGATAATATCAGCCTCAAGATTAAACTAGTTTTTTTATTTTTTAAGAGAAACACAATGATAACACGCTAACCTTATTTATTAACTAAAAACGGAGAAACTGTGAAAGTTGAACATGCCTAACTAATTGCCTTCATTATTATTTTCTAATCCAAGTACTTACTTTACTCCCTCTGGGTAACAATTCCTCGCATCCATCAAAGGGTCTCTCTACATCATGAAACAACAAAGAGAGCCCTACTTCTACCAGTTTAAATGCTAAGGCCATCACCATTTTCTATTATAATGGAAAACATTTCTAAAAATTAATTGCTTTGAGGGGGGAGGACGTTTCCCGGGAACTCGCAGTCCTGGGAAACACAGCCTCTCCCCCGCAGTCGGCCTTCGGGTACTCGCCTTCCAACGTCCACATCATCGGCCACAGCCTGGGCTCCCACGCCGCCGGGGAGGCCGGCAGGAGGACCAACGGGACCGTCGCGCGCATCACAGGTTGGTCGGAACAGCAAAAGCTCCAAAACCAAACCACGCGGTGTCTGCAGAGGTGGAAATTTGTACAGCCTGCTTCTTACCTTAGGACACAGGCTTCCACATTTTCTGAATTGAGCAGCATGATCCGAAACGGGTGTCTGCTGAGCCCTTGTGAATTTTTAATTGATACCAATCTTCGGCCTGCAGAGCCGCGTTTCACATATAAATATTGCACGTGACTAAAATGTGAATTAAAAACATCTAGAGGTCTTAGTCATATCTATTGTCCCTTTTTCAAGCATTCACCAAAAAAGGACAAGTTTTATGAACAGGATAAACAGCATAAATAATAGAGTAAATAATAAATAGAATTAAACCCAAAGAGCTCAAAAAAGTATAATTAATTTTATTCTGCTTCAATAGCAATTGATAATTAGCCCAATTTTCATCAAGCACAACCCAAGAGCCGAGTGGGGGGCAGGTGGTCACGAGGCCCTGGGCTGCCAGTTCTGCATGCTGCTAATTAGATAAAATATATTATTTTACAAATCTCAGACTGCTCACATTTGGCCAGTGGGGTCCCATGTTGGATACTCAGGTCCTACAGCAACCCTGTAAGTTTATAAGAAAGACTTTGCTATCCTGCCTCTGAGAAATGACTCTTTCAGGAAATGGCCACTTTCCCACTCTAGCCTCCTAGTCTGATTTTCTTTTTAATACTTTGGACAAGTTGGTTACGTTTGGATTGGTGGAAGCATCGCGAATGCCCATCATTAATTAGCTGGAGAAAATGTTCTTTCCCATAGTCTGCAAATGCTTACGAGATTCTAGCCAGCCAGGCACTGTGTGAGCCTGCGGTCCTGGTGACCGTGAAAGCCAAGGTCCTTGCCCTCATGGGAGGTCAGAGGATAGTGGGGACTCCCTTAGCCTGAGCAGCTTTTAGGAGCCCAGTGTTTCCCAGAGCCTGGCTTTTTCCTTATAGCTGCTGCTATAAGGATTGTCCCAGTGACTTAAGTATCCACAAGTAAAGCAAAATTCCACGGTTTGAGGAAAATTCACTTTAATGTGAATAGTAAATTAGATACAGATTTCCCTTCAGAAAATGGTAAGGTCGGAAGGAACTGGCTGAACGCTCATGCACAGCCCCCGATGCCCCCCAATGGTGGCGCTCAGGCCTGTGACTGGAGTACAGGCCCAGGCCCAGGTGCGCCGCTGGATGTTAACGTGACACCTCTCGCTTCCTTAGGTTTGGACCCAGCCGAACCTTGCTTTGAGGGGACACCCGAGTTAGTCCGACTGGACGCCAGCGATGCCCAATTTGTGGATGTAATTCACACGGACGCTGCCCCCATCGTCCCCAACATGGGTGAGTCCCTCAATTCGCCCTCCTAGGGTGGCTTATAAATCTATCCATTAGAGCATTTTAGAGGGCTTCCGGTCCATACAGTGACATCATCTTTTTTTTCCATATTTTTAAATTCCTCAGGGTTTGGAATGAGCCAAACTGCGGGACACCTGGATTTCTTTCCAAATGGAGGGATAGAAATGCCCGGGTGTCAGAAGAACATTCTCTCTCAGATTGTTGACATTGAGGGCATCTGGGAAGGTAAAACCATTGGGTGCATGAGAGGTTCTTCTCGGGGGACAGTTTGTGTTTTGTTTTGCTAAACTTGCTAAATATTTTGGCATTGTACAAGCCTCATATTTTTATAACAAAGGACTTTTCATTGTATCCCCATGATATGGGCTTTTCATTGGGGGACGTAGCATGAGGAGACTCTAAGAAAGAAAACGTATTTGTAGTCAACTTTCCAAGGACTGAATTCAGAAAATTCATTGCTAAGTTATACTTATATCTACAAGATGTCCCCCCAAAGAATGTATACACACTTTAACAGCTGACAGCTCAATTGATGTGGCTTTCTTTTCAGATTTCACCCATTGGAATTAATAATGGAAGCCAAAGTGTGTATACATTTTGGGGGGAGACACCCTGTATATAGACCAATCTTTTCCTTCTAAAGTTATTTTCCATTTCAAAAAAGGATCTATTTTTCTATTTCCAAAATAATGCTATTTCCCATTAGCTATGATATAATTATTCTCATCTTATATAGTACTTAACTTCTAATTTCATCATGAACCACAAATGCAGTTCATAAATGATTTTGTCTTGTGACTACTATGAGTTCACACTAATTAGAAAATCTACTCAATAACTTAACTATATTCTGATCATGATGTTAACTTGGAAAACTCAAGTCTGTCACTGATGCGGAATCATGTCTGATTTCAAAGGCTCTCGTGACTTTTTTGCCTGTAATCACCTGAGAAGCTACAAGTATTACTCTGACAGCATCCTCAACCCTGATGGCTTTACCGGATTCCCCTGTACCTCTTACAGTTCTTTCACTGCAGTAAGTAGACGCCACCTTGACCCTAAAGACTTTTGTGGCCATCCTTTCTCATGGCTGGTGTGGTTTACGGCCCATAACATGCATTCAGTGGGGGTCACTATGTGACTGCCACATTATATAAACGTTTAGTCATATGGATTTCATTTAATAGTGATAAGGTACTGAGAACTTTCGAGAAATGAGCTTGTCTACTGAAATGTCTCATATCTGCCTTGTTGTCTCACTTCTGCACATGTCAGGTAAATGTTTAATCTTGTTTTGGAAATAATTCTAGGTTAAAAAAAATAGCCTATGGAAATCTGAGCTGTGGCTACAGGATGCTGATGAACATGGAAAATTTGCCTTAAACGTTGACATTATAAAACTATATAATAGTGGGTGTGTGTATATTTCTGTGCAATCGCATAATTGCCAAGATTTTTTCCCAAGTTTTCATCTTGTTTGGTGTTCTCCAGATATCTCTGTACCTTATGCTCTTTCAGAGTGATCTTGAGTATGACTTATCTGTGGCCTGTTTGTTTTTAATCGCCTTACCTTTCACTATAATTTTTTTCAAATAAAAATGTATAGCTTATGTCATTTAATAAATAAAATTTCAAGTAACATGCCAGGTAAGTCATAATGACCAAGGAGATGTGCCTTAGTGATGAAGAGAGATGATATGAATCTGGGTTCACCTTTAAAGTGCTGAATAGCTTGGGGCTAACTTCTCTGAGGCAGTTTCTTCATTTCTAAATGTAAAAATGGTAGATTTCATACGTTTGGTGGGAGGGTTTAATGAGATGACAAATGTCAATTGCTTAACCCAGAACCTAAAATATAATAATTAGTGGTCAACAAGGGGGGGTTATTTTGTGCACGCGTGTTTGGGGGAGTTGTGTGCCTGCTCTGTTCACAGTACAGCTCACATTCACAACCAAAACAACCCCCCTTCTTTGGTCTAACTTTATTTTTGTCTTCCCAAATCCCCGGTCCGTAGGTGATGGGGGAAACAACCAAGCAGAAGCTTTAGGCTTCATCCAGTTAAAACTCAGTCTGACTCAGTAATAGAATCAGTCCTTTTAGCTGACGCTCACACACTTTTATAAGAAAAACATTGTCCGTCTTGCAGATTTCTCAGCCTTTCTCTCCCAGCCGGCACTGGGCCAAGCGGTTAGGGTGGTGGTGGTGGTGGTGGTGGTGAGCATGGGTTGGGCGGAGGGGGAGCTTGGGGCTCTGCCTTCTTGATGGGCCCCAGCGAATGTCTGCTGCTGGAGTCTGGGGGCATCTGCTCCCCTGGCTCCGGCGATGCCCTCAGAGAGCTTGGGCCATTCCTCCTGCAGGCTCAGGCTCAGGCTCAGGCTCCCCTCGCTTCTACTGGGTGCAGGCCCTCTGCTCCGCCCAGCCCCTGCCTGGTCCATTGACCCTGGAGACGAGCAGCCTTGCCTTCCATCGTGGAAACTGCTGTCTGTCTGTCCCACTCTGTTCCTCCCTTCCCCTCTCTTCTTCCCACAGTTCCTCGGCCCCGGTTCCTACACGCTATCCATCTTCCCTAGACCCAACCTTATGGCTGATCCTTAACAGCCAATCTGGGCCATTTTCTCTCCACACCCAGAGGGCTCTGAGATCTGGATTCTTTAGACTTTGCTATGCTAAGTGGGAGTTAAAGGGATTGAGGAAAAGCTGTCTTTTGAGGCTGTTGTACTCCTCCTGGGTCCTATTTTGCTGATCAAAAACTGATTTTCACCTCCTGCTCTGTCTCTGGCAAACTTTTCTAAAATAAATTCTAACCACCTGCAGGCGGATGGATGTGTTGGGGCAACCGGGGCAAGAGGGAAAAGACTGAACTATGTAGATATAAATATAGACCCAAGTTCCCATTTGTGTGCTTTTCAGAGTTTTGTAGTACTGTGTTAATTCACAGCGAAGTTGCTGATTCATCACCGTAAATAACAAGGTGCATTTTAACCTTTGCTGAGACACTTCAATCCCCTTTTACCATCAGAACAGAATTGGCTTTAGAATATTTGAATTGTAACAACACATGAGAAAAAGATGATGCCCTGTTATAAGAATTCACTGCTTCATTCATCTCCTTTATTTCCCCTAGAACAAGTGCTTCCCCTGTCCCAGCGAAGGCTGCCCACAGATGGGCCATTACGCTGACAGATTTCCCGACAAAACAAAGGGAATAGGCCAGACGTTTTATCTAAACACCGGTGATGCCAGCAGTTTTGCCCGTAAGTCTCCATCTGATTTGCCTTAGATTCTTAATGCTGTGACTCAGCATGCCCAGTGAGAACGCATGAAATTGCTTTTTCTGTGCAGAAGTTTTAAACCCCCCTCCCCAGTGTGGAGAACTACTCAGATGCTGCGCTCAGCTAATTTGGATGGTAGAACAGGGTTTAGGGGCTGAACTATGGATGAAACCAAAATTCACATTTGATCCTGGTGCTGAATTCAGGAGGCTGCTTCTTTCCAGCCTCTTCAGAGTCAGTCCACATTTCAGTGAGCAGAATTCTGAAGTTTTATATAAAGAGAAAAGCAATCGAGGAGAGAGATGGCCAGGCTGTGGGGATGGAGAGGAATGGACAGATTCAAGGGGTATTTAGGGTGGCAGACCCCGTGGGTGCTGGGAATTAAGGGTGCCTGCGTGGTGGAGCATGGGGACAGGCTCCAGGTTTCTCTTCTAGCTAACAGAAGAAGACAAATCTTTGGTTGGGAACCAGTGAGGCTCGCTGCATTATAAAAACTAAACCCAAATTTTATCCCACCCCCAATACTCCAGGAGAGTTCAAAATGGGGAAAAAACGCTAGTTTACTATTGACTGGTACCATCAATCGGCTACCACAAACTCATACATTTCCAATGGCAATGAAAAGTTGAGTTGTAGAATTTTAAAAATAAATGTAGATCATTTAGATGAAAAGATGACAGTGCTCTAAAATGTGATCTATGAAAATGAATTAAACTGATGAGAATGTCATAGTCTACTATTTTCTACTATGTTTTAACATAAAGTTCTTTTAATATTTAAGAACAAAGTGTTAGGTTAAAAAATTGAAACCAAAATATATTACCTTTTCCTCTGTCTTGAAATCTATTGACTTTGGAGAGATTCCATGCTCTTCCCCTCCCCCAGTGCCTGTCCTATGAACATTTAGATAAAGGAACGTTTATGGCTATTAGAACTATCAATACCATACATGTTATTCAGAATTTAGCAGTCGTGGAATTCAAGTTAACCTGTTTTCAGTGTGTCTTCACTGCAAGCTGACACTTTGCAAATCCCCCCCCCCCTCCTTGCAGGTTGGAGGTATAAGGTAACTGTCACTCTGTCTGGAAAGAAAGTTAGAGGACACGTGCTGGTTTCTTTGTTTGGAGACAGAGGAAACTCTAAGCAGTACGAAATTTTCAAGTGAGTAAAACATAACTCTTAAGCTTCTTAAGTGTTGGGATGCCTCGCACAGTCTGTGTATGTTATGGATGTTAGAGTTTATCGGTTATGATCGGAGCTTATGCACTGCCACATATCATCAAAAAGAAGAGATTGTTTCACCCGGGCACCTTAATACATTCTATAATTTTGTTTCTATTTTTTTTCTCTGCTATTTTCTGAGAAAACCCCTGATGTTTACTTTGATGAGTGGTATTATCAGTAAATAATTATTCTGTCCACAAAACAATTGAGAAAAGATGATATAATGATGTCATCACTTATTAAATTATGGGAGGATTATGACTAAAACATGTTTGAAGTTTTATTAAAGTAAGAATGACTTTAAAGTAATGTGAGTTATTGATGGCAGACAAGCTACCACTGACTTCACGTACCTGTCTGCTCTTATTTAATACATTAGAATGACAAATGTACTGTTATCATACTAGGCATATATATATATGTATATATGTATATTTATGTATATTCATGTATGTTTTTATTAACTTTTTAATTCCCAAGGGGCGTTCTCCGACCAGAAGGTATTCTTTCCAATGAATTTGACTCAGATGTGGATGTTGGGAATTTGCAGATGGTTAAATTTGTTTGGTATAACAATATAATCAACCCAACTCTTCCCAAAGTGGGAGCATCCCAGATCACAGTGGAAAGAAACGATGGAAAAACGTAAGTATTAAAAATCCAAAGAGATTTGAAGTGCTGAATCATGTTTATAGTTTTATTCCCACTGGAAGTTGGCTTTAAGGTAAATCCCCTGCAATGGTTCTCCCACTTCCCACCCACAGCGGCTTCCTGATACCTTTTGTTTCTTTAGGAGAAAGTGTAGGACTCTAGGAAAACAGCTTGGATAGATTTGTAGATGAGTGTTGTGTCATAATCTAAGGTGAGAAGAATAGTTTCATTTAGCTGCTGTGCCTTGTGCTATGTGTATACTTAATATGTGCATCTTCCCCAAATGTCCTGGGTTCACCAAATTGCCACTTAAATTATCGGGAAAACACTTAACCTATCAAGGAATATAAAAAGGCTATTCTGGATCTTACTGAAGACAAAGGCCAACCTTTAGTTCTAACCAAGACTAAAGTGTCTGTGAGCCAAAGGATATTTACCATTGGTGAACCACCAGAAAAAAATGAGCTGATGATAATGATAATCATCACAAAACCAACATTAGCCCAGTGATTTGCATATAAAGCCAAATTCTGAGGCCCAGTATTATGCTTCTTTTGTCATCAAGTCATTCAGTCCCATAAAAGCCCAAGGAGGGGCCTTTCGCTTCTGGCAAAAATGGAGTAACAGTGACTGAATTTACCTTCCCAACTACAACAACCAAAAATTCAGAGAAAAAAATAAAATAACAGTTTCTAGACACTGAACATCAGGCAACAAAGGAAAATGATCCCTGAGAGGCAAGAAACAAATAAGGTGAAGCCTTACAATTGTTCCAGACAGAAAGTATATTTGAAGAAATAACAGCTCCAAATTTTTCAAACTTGAGGAAAACTATAAACTAACAGATCCAAGTGATATAACAAGAAACATGAAGAAAACTTACCAACATACATCAAAATCAAATTACTCAAAACTAGTTATAAAGAGGAAATCTTAAAAGTAGCCAGGAGAAAACTATACATTACATACAGAGAAATAAGGCTAATAATTACAGCAAATATCTCATCAGAAATGCAAGTGAGAAGACAGTGAAACAACATCTTGAAAGTACTGAAAGGAAAAAACTGGTAACCTAGAATTCTATACCCACAAAAATATCTTTCAAAGATAAAGATGGAATAAAAACTTTTCAGATATACCAAAGCTGAAAGAATTTATCACCAGCATGAGAAGTGTTAACGGAAGTTCTTCAGGAAGAGGGAAATGTACCAGTTGGAAAAGACAAAAGAGTGCACACATTTTTATTTCAAATCATACAAAATTCTGTACAATTCAAATGAGTCCAAAGTGACAGCAGATCAGCGGTTGCCTGGGGAGGGGGGAAGAAGAAAAAAGATAGGAAGGAAAGATGACAAAGGAGCAGGAGGAAAATTTGGGGGTGATAGATATGCTTACTCTCTTGATTGTGGTGATGGGAGGTAGTTACCATTAATATCCCATTTTATAGATAATTAAATGAAGGCTTAGTGCCAGAATTCATATACAGGAAATTTGACTCCAATAAATTCTTAACTGCTACAAAACAAATTCAGTCCACCCTTACTCATATATAGTTATTATGTGCCCTTCATTTCCTGTGTCCCTTATCAATATTAGTTTTTTAAGCTTTAATTTGCCATTTGTGAGTTGCCAGCCATCATACCACAGGGAAGGAAATGAAGACGAAGAGAAAAGAGCATTTTCTGAGGACTTTCATGTGCCAAGAAACTTACATATGCTTATATATTAAAGAAAATTAGCCCCAAAGCATCCTAAGTATTGTTCAGTCTTAATGAGCACAATTAGTCATTTCAGTTGAGTTTCTGAACTAAAATAAGAATGTCTAGCCAATGGAACACCAGGGCCTCGGAATTTTTACTTTGGCTGATTTCTTATCACGCTGTTGACTTTACTCTTCCTCAGGTGTGTTGGTTGACAATGTGCCAGGTGTCTAATAGGTGCTTCCAGAATGTGACAAATGAGTCTTCCTTGTCCTTTGAGGTGTCCAATGACACCTCCTCTCTCTACTGCTGCACAGCTATAAAACAGATTGGAAAGGAGAACCTAGTCCTTTACACGGAAGAGAGGTGTTCCCTCTGCCAGTGTCTGGTCTCAGGCACACGTGTGCCCCTCACTCAGGTGGAGGGGAGAGCAGCGCTTGGCCTCATGCTCAACACACTGACTGTGGGCCACAAGGAGCTGACTTTTCATTGTTTTCTCTCCACAGATTCAACTTCTGTAGTCAAGCAACTGTGAGGGAAGATGTTCTGCTCACTCTCACTCCATGTTAGGAGCCTGCTGACATCTGGCCACTGAATCTTATTGCTAATAAAATCTATTGGTGAAGCAATACATTCCTTTCTTTGTCATCATGAGTCCATTTTTCCAACGAAACTTTTAGATACGGTGATTAAAACCCAAAATTTGGAGTTAGTCTGAAGAACCACAAATGACTGTTGAATTTTGCTACATGTGATGTGGCAGTGAGCTTAGAAATATTGTATCATGCCCATTACTACTATTACTGAGTCAGTCTGATTACTTAAGGCAGATGTCCAGATCCAAAATGACCCCCTCTGGGTTGACACACGTGGCAAGTACCCACTTTTGCTGCCTTTTCACCTTCGGCTCTTACTCAAACATCTCAGGAGAGGTGACACATAAGGAGGTGAGGACTGGGCATTTCTGATGCTCCCTAATAGCTCCCAGTGGGGCTCCCTCAAACCCCTCTCCTTTCTGCAGCCTCTTTGATTTTTCTAAAGCACAGATCAAAGATCTTCCCAACGGTCCCCAAGATAGAATCCATATTCCTTAGTGAGCCTTGCAAGGGCCCCCTTGGTCTAGTTTTCACCTAGGATTCCAGCATCATCTCTCACCACATTCTTTCTGGAAACTACATTCTGACACTGTCCCCTAAAAGGGCCTTAATGTCAGAGGCTGCTGGACGTTTGCTCAAACTCTTCCTCTCCCTAGGCTGTTCTTTCCCCTGTCTTCCTGTCTATTTAACTCCTACTAATTAACTTTCTATCTGTGTAGACATCGCTTCTTCCAGGAAGACTTTCTTCACCTCCATTACCCACACCCATGAAGGCTGGATTATAGGCCACCCCACTGCATTCCCACTGTACCCAGGACTTCCTTCATCTCAGCACTTCTCTCTCCAAACCAGTTGCTTGTTTACTTCCCTCTATATCCCATTTGTAAATTCCTTAAGGTGTTTGCATGTTGTATGTGCCCGGTACAATTGAATGCAGGTGAGTGTCTAGGCTATGAGAAAGATTTAGAAAACAGCTTTCTCAGAACAAACACTTCTTTGGAATGAAGGGGCTCTGAGAACCCAGCTTGAACCAACCCTACTCTTCTCCCAGAATTCATAAGATGGTTCTCTATTGAGATGACAAGGTACCTGATCATTCTGAACTTGAAACTGAAGGAGGAAACAAAGACAGAGCTGATTGGCTGGAGGAAACAGTGATTTGGCGCCATCTGGATGTGTAGATATGGCAAATGACAGCTGGAGACCTCATCTTTACCTCTGTGACCTTCAAGGAGTTGCACATTTTAAAGACAGGAGAGCTGCCCAGTGGAAATGAAGTCATACTTTCAAAAGCCATCCACAGATTTGTATAAATACAAATTCTGAATTCCTGAAGCTGAGCGGGGTATAAGTTTATTCAACATATTTCAGTTGTTATTTATTGCTTGAAAGCCTCACCTAAAAATATTTCCATCTGGTGTGGAATGAATTCATTGGTCTAGGAGGCTCTAAAGGAGAGGCAGTTTAGATCCCAGTCTTGCCTAGGGCTTGGTCCAATGATATCCCCCAGGGCATTTAAACAGGAGCCAGTGTATTAGAGTACAGTGCATAGGGACGAAATGTGGGTGTTGGGAAAGAACACACCCTTAACTGATGCTGTGTGCCCAAGAATGGTGACAGTGAGTGCATGTCAGCTGCTCTCTCTGAATCCCAGGCCTGGCTGAGCTGGGTCCCTATATTGGTTAGCTACTGCTGCATAACAAACCACCACCATACTCAGTGGCATGAAACAATAAGCACATATTGGTAATCTCTGGGTTAGTTGGGTGCTTCTTCTGGTCTTGGCTGGATTCACTCATGTGTCTGTGGTCAGAGTGTGTTGAGTCAGCAGTGCTGTTAATCTTGCCTGGGTCCCTCATATAATTGGGGGTCACCTGGCTTTGATTCAGTCATTTAATGACTGAATCAAGTCATACATCTAGCCAAAGGGAAGAGGAAATAGACTTCAGTTGTTGACAAAAGGAGCTACAAGATCACATTGCAGAGGGTGAGGATATTCGGGGGAAGAGTGAAGAACTGTGGCCATCTTCACAATCCACCTACCACCTTCTCTAACCTGTTTCTCCATCCTGGAGAAGCCAGGGGCTGGGGAAGAAACAGGTCAGTTGTCAGAAGAGCTTTTACAGTGATGGGTCAACCTGGGCTCCAGTCTCAGGCCTCCTTACGCTGCTGTCCCCAGAAGGGAGGGCCCCTTTTGGTTCACTCACTTTTGACTTTCTCCATGGCAGCATGCTTCTTGTCAAACAACTAATGCCAGCGAATGGAGAGCTACTTCTTCTCACCTTAAAACAACACAACAGTCTGGTCAGATTTGCTCATCAGGAAATGCAGTCTCCATAGTCACCATTCACTTTTTCTTAAAAGTTTTATTAAATTTATTGGGGTGACACTGGTTAATAAAATTATATAGGTCCCAGTGTACAATCAGCATATCGCACTGTGTGTTCACCACCCAAGGTCAAGTCCCCTTCCTTCACCATATATTTGACCCCCTTTATCTTCTTCTACCTCCCCTCCACCCCCTTTCCCTCTGGTAACCACCATACCGTTGTCTGTGAGTTTTTGTTTGTCTGTCTTGTTTGTTCATTTATTGCTTGCAGTTTTATATCCCACATATAAGTGAAAACATATGGTTCTTGACTTTTTCCATCTGACTTATTTCACTTAGCATGATATTCTCAATATCATTCACTCTCATGAACTCATGCAAATCACCTCTTTGTTATTTAAAGATGTGATAAACACAAGACTTTTAAAGAAATGCCCCACACCAGCACTGAGCAACCAACTGTGCACTGTTGTACAAATTTAGCACAGTCAGCTGATTTAGAATTGCTATTTTCTTATTGCAGAACCACACCCCCTGGCAGTGGCTGCCCAGCTCACAACTTCAGCTCCATCTCTGGCTGCATGGGGTGGGTCCCCTCAGCCTGGCCTGCCCAATAGGAGCCACTCCCCATTGCTAACTAATTCAGGGGCAGCTCCTGACCTAACCAGGCCAATCGCCTGGTAATTAAGAGTTCTGAGCTGAGATGCACAAAGCCAGGGGGCCCCTGCAGCAGAATCAGGCCCAAGGCAGAGGGGACCTGAGGATAACTGAGGTCTCCAGAATGGCCCCATTCCTTGGGCTTCCCTGGGTCTCATGGTTGAACAATTTCATGGATTCCATGACCTTCCTCAATATTCTTTCAATAAATCTCTCACTTTTAAAAAATGTAGCTAACCAGATTGATTTCTGTTGCTTACAACCAATAGAACCACAGCATTCCTCTAAAAACTTACCTGTTTAAAGAGCTAATGGCCTCTACTTCACTGTTGTTTTGGGGGAGAGGGGGAGAATAGCTAACATACACAGACACATGTGAAGTCGACAGAGCTTTGGTCCCTGAAATCAACTTTAGGCATTTATCCCACAGATACACCATCCATGGGGAAAGTGACAAATGTATATGAATATTCACTAAGGCATTGTTTTTAATAGTAAAATATTGGAAACAACCAAATGTTCATCAATAGGAGACACACCAGCTCCCATCACCTTTAGGTGGTTTCAATCACTGAACCCCCCAGGTAGGGTCCTTTCCCTTGGGGTGGGCATGGAGCCCACAGGTGAACTTGGTAGTGAGGCGAGCTAAAAAAAAAAAAACACAAAAGGGCTCAGGGACCTTAGCCCTGGGCAAACTGTGACAGGTCATGTATAATTATTTCTCCTAAATCTAGCCGGATATTCACATTCTTCCTGCTTTTTTTAATAATAACATCTCTTTTTACTCTCCTTCTCAAACCTGTGCCCTCTCACCTTTCTCTGCCCTAAAACTCACCGAGAATAGGGGTAAATGCCCATGAACTCCATTTGTGGCACATTAATTCTTTCATTAACTCATAAGCACATCAGTGCCAGGCCTAGTTCCAGCAGCTGGGGTGCAGCAGTGGCCAAAACAGGTGAGGTCTCTGTCTTCGGGGAATTGCATTCTAGGCGGGAGAAGCACGACTGCAAGTAAGTAAGCAGGTAACTAAGGTATAGTTAGAACTTGTCTCCGAGATCTGAAGGGAACACGGTGCTGGGCAGTGGGGGCCTGGGGTCAAGTGGGGAGGCTGGCAGTGGAGAGGCGTCAGGGGTGGCCAGAGGTGGCCTCGCTGAAGAGGTGACATTAAAGCTAATTGTTGAATTACAAGAAGGATCCAGCCCAACAGAGGTCTAGGGAAGAGAGTTGTAGGCCATGGGAACAGTAAGAGCAAAGGCCCCGAGGTGGGAAAGGCCCAGACATGTTGGACTGTGTGGCCACGTGTGGAAGGCAAGATGGGAGGCGGGAAGTGAAGGGGCACGAGAGGCAGTCAGGGTCATCCAACGCCTCCCACTGACCCGTTTACCTACTTACTCACCACTAGGGTATCCGAAATCTCCTCCTGCACCAGCACTGCCCCGTCAAAGGGAAGCATACAGGCCTTGGACGTCACCGGCCTGCGTAAAGTGCTCGGCCCCTTCCTAGACCAGCTGAGCAGACTTCCAAAGTTTAAAAATGTCATTGTTTAGGTCAACCAGGTAGCTCAAGTGTGGCAGTTCAGCAGGAAATGTATTTTCTCTTTTGACTCATTCTATGTAAATAATTTTCCTATTCTATGTGGTTCACACGCAGCAGATCTTGTTGCTAACTTGCTCAGGATAACTGAACATTCAGCAACTCCTTGTTTCACTCTGTACAGACTGGATTCAAATCCCTTGCCATTGCTCATTACCTATGTGACTTTGGAGGCAGCTTATTTCTCTCTCTGTGCCTCAGTTTCCACATATGCAAAGGGAGGCAAATGATGGTACCGATTTCGTGGGGTTGTTGTAAGCCTTAAATTAGGGAACACGTGTGAAGCGCTTGATTGCTCACTCTCAGCCTTAACAACTGTTGCTGACTGTTCTCTGTCATTCCGGGGAGTCCTTTCAGTTTTCTTAATGGGAGCCCCTCCACCTGCCCCACAGTGTTCTGGTGACTTGGGAGGAGTGTGGACTTGGACAAAGAGGCGTATGTAACGTGGGGGTGGGATTGGGCCCCAGTGGTGTTTGCTGTGGGGAGGCTTATCTGCCTGCTGTGAGAACTGGCCGGGCTGCTTGCAGATGCGCATCTGCGGGTCATTCATGACGGCCTCACAGGGGCCGAGTCCTACAGGACAGGTGCGCAACATTCAGAGGACCTGGGGAAACTCAGCAGATGTGACATTGTGTGGTGACGTGGGCTTTTAGAGGCTCCTGAACCCAGCTCTTCAAAATTACAGTGTCCTCTGGCCAGTGTGGCTCAGTTGGTTGGGTGTCTTTCCAGGCACCAAAAGGTTGCAGGTTCAGTTCCCATTCAGGGTGCATGCCCATGTTATGGTCTTGATCCCTGGTTGGGGGCATGCAGGAGGCAGCCAACAGATGTTTTTTATTTTTTTTATTTTTTTTAATCTTCACAGGAGGATATTTTTCCCATTGCTTCATTGCTTTTCAGAGAGAGTGGGAGGGAGAGAGGGAGAGAAAAAGAGAGAGAAACATCAATGTGAGAGAGACACATTGACTGGTTGCCTCCTGCATGCCCCCAACCGAGACCAGGGTCAAGCCTGCAACCGAGGTACATGCCCTTGGCTGGAATTGAACCCGGGACCCGTCAGTCCACAGGCTGACGCTCTCACCACTGAGCCAAACCGGCTAGGGCACCAAATGATGTTTTGCTTTCACATCAGTGTCTCTCTCTCTGTCTCTCTTTCTCTCTCTTCTCTCTCTAAAAAATCAATCAAAATATTGTTATAAAAATCACAGTGGGGCAATAGAACAATTGCTGTTGTTTTCAATCATTATGCTCTGAGTTGGTTCATTGCAAAGCAGTAGATAACTGGGCCGGGTACATGAGGGATTGTGGTCAGAGGCTACTGTGGGTGCTGCTGGATCTGTCTCCAAAGCTCATGTGCTTGGGTATTACTAGACTACCAGAGACAGAGACAGAGACAGAGACAGAGACAGAGACAGAGACAGAGACAGAGACAGAGACAGAGACAGAGACAGGAGGTTTTTCTTAATCAGACCCTCCTCTTTACTTCCACCTATGTGGGGCACATCCACCTACTCGCAGTGGGAAATACTACCCCCCATTACTGCAGTTTACTACTGTGACCTTATTGGAACTTGCGCACCACCCACTGATGAAACAGAAACTCAGAAAGTGGGGCCCACTTGGCTCATAGTTACATGCACAGGTACATAGACAGGTACAAAGTTAGGCACTTTGGACCCCCTTTTAATCAAGCATTCTTTCATCTTCCCAGGCTTGTGGGGAGATTGGACCGCTATTATTAACCTCGTTTTGTGTATTTGTGCAGATTAAAATAGTGCACACAGCCCGTTTTATCATCACCTGCTGTTCCCTTGAAGCAGCGTCTAGACGATAAAGCTGGGGTATAAAAACCGGCCGGGCACCGGATCCAGAAGGAAAGGATGCCTGGAATATCCGACAGGGTAAGTCACCCTTGCCATTCTCCTGAGGGGAGGCTGGGCCAATAGCCTTGAATCCCCGAGAGTCTGTTCATTGCTGTGGTCCTGCTTGATAAGTCTGAAAACGTCTGAATTTATTTCAGATGTTGAGCATCTGGGCGATTGCACTTTTCCTGCTGGGAGCAGCTAAAGGTGAGAAACAGCATGCCAGCCCCCTGGGGAGAGCCGGATCCCAACATCTCAGCACTGGCCAGAGAAAGCCTGAGATGTGACAGGGCTTCCCGGTAGCTCGGGACAATTTTTGTTCGAGAAAGAGGCGGGTGGGGCTGACACTGCCTGGGAGTGAGACCAGTGTGAAGGGACCTGCTTTGCAGCATCTCCCCAGGATCCTATCTTCATGCCCAGGGTGCCCTAAGCCAGACTTTTCTAGGTAAAGCATTAAGCACCTGCCTGAGTTAACATATGGACTCATCAGTGCCCATCATCACATTAGTCAAGTAAATATATCCCAAGAGCTGGGATGGGACACAAAACTTTGATGTTTTGATAGTGGTGTCTCTATAAGACTAATGGGACTGGTCCCAGACCAGAAGGTGGGCACTGCAGGCAAGAAAATATGGGTGAGGCAGAGGTGGGTGTCTGCATGGCCTTTGGCCTATCCCTAGGCAGAAAAGTGACCAGGCCGGAGCAACAGAGAGGTCCTAGATTCCAGCTCAAGAGCTAACCCTTGAGCAAGTCTTCCTTTCTCTCCAGGAAAAGAAATCTGCTATGGTCAGCTTGGCTGCTTCTCTGACTCAGAGCCCTGGGGTGGGACTGTCATCAGGCCCCTGAAAGTCCTTCCCTGGAGCCCTGAGAAGATTGGTACCCGCTTCCTGCTCTATACCAATGAGAACCCCGACACCTTTCAGGTGAGACCACTGCCATTTTAACATCATTGTAACTGGGTGAGGAACTGTGCCCACCCCGCCACCAGGAGTCTCTTTCCTCTGTGTCCACCCCACCCCTCCAGCTACACCCTAAGGCCTGGACAGAGTAAAAAGTTGGCTTGAATGAATGAATGAATGAATGATTAGCTCACATTTGCTAGAGCCGCTAGCTGGTTATGCAATTCTGGTTTGGGGCAATGAGCTTACCAAACAACCCTATGAAAAGCAAGACCTTGAGCCACAATCCAGACCCAGTGGAGGAGTGAGTCCTGACATGGGAAGGTGGGGCAGGAAAAGGGAGGTCAGGACGGGCTTCTTGGAAGAGATGGCTTTTGTGCTAAATCTTGGAGGGTTATAGCATTGGGACAAGTAGAAAATGGAAGAGAGAGGCAGTCCTGAGTGGGCGGGCTGCAAAAACATGCCATCCCTCTGCCTTTGTCACAGAATCTCCTTCCCTCTGACCCCTCAACGATTGAGGCATCGAATTTTCAAACAGACAGGAAGACCCGGTTCATCATCCACGGCTTCATAGACAAGGGCGACGAGAGCTGGGTGCTGAATATGTGCAAGGTAGGGGCACCTCCGATCCGCGGCCTGCCCTGCCCCTGCCCCCCTTACGCAACAGCAGCAGATGAGCTAGAAATGCAACTAAATGCCTCTTTATGAAAGTGCAAATCCCTTCCCACGTTCCTGGGCTGCCTCGAGCCCGAAACGATGACGTCTGCTATGTGCACAAGCGCCTCCTGGCCTCTGGCTAAGTCAAGGTTACATGCTGTCTGTCTCCACGGTCAGCGAGGGCGCTTGGAATTCCGGTAAAGGAGGAATTATGTTCTTTCCGTTCAAACCTTCCCTCATCCCTGACAGTCAGACACGTGTTGCTACAACCATTTATGTGAGAATGAAGAGCTAAGACTGACTAGGCGGCTAAAAGGCAGCATAGAAACTGCCAAAATTGTATGTAATATAGCACCTGTTGGTCAGAACAGACAACAGACGAACACACACATGTGCACATACATACACATGCAAACACAGACACGTGTACATACGTGCACGGGCACACACATAAACACACACAGAATATACCATTGTCCTTTCTTTTTATGTATACTCTGGAAAATCTATTTTTCTGACACCCAAGACTTCACGCCAGCGCACACATTAATAACTCTGATCGCCAATGTCAACAGGAGAAGTTACAAACCCAGAGAACGGAAGCCATTCTGCATCTGCCCTTGGTTTGCCAGGCACTTAACTCTTGCCGCTCCCTGTCTCGCCATCATAAGCATTTCAGTGTCTAAGCTGTAAGACGTAGTTTACACCCCAAATTCTCCGGGTTGTAAGAGATTCCTCAGGGTCGCTTTACATATAAAAGTCCCGAGGAAATGCCTCTTGTATCCCTGTGTGTGTGATCACACGCATTAGCGTCATGTACGTGAAAAGACTGTGAGTGGATTTCACAATTGTTGCGCCGTTTCAAATCCCAGCTGGCCACGCGCCCCGCCTGGCGGGACGTCTAAGGATGCGTCAGTTCCTTTAACGTCCAGGGTTCCCTTTTTACACCAGTGCAGTTCCAGTTCTCAAATATGTGCAGTGCATGTTCTCTCCATGAACCTCGATGCTTTCCTGACCCTGAAAATAGCACTGCTTCCCTCCACCTTCAACCTTTCTCAGGGCCCAGCAGCCCCGGAGCTGGCAGCAGCCTTGGCAGCCCCGTGGCCAAGGGGCTGAAAGGGCCCCTAGCGGCCAAACCCACGAAATCATTTAGACCCTGGCCCCCAGGCTGCCCTTGAGGCGGTTCCTTTGCAAAGGGGGCTCCTTTAACGATGGCGTTGTTTCCCTATCTAATCCAGTTTACTGAATTAGGCCGGAGAAAACCAGAGAGCGGCCTGCTTTGGGCTCACCTATAGGCTGGAGGGGAATCTGTTAGCATTCACCCTGGGCCGACTCCTGACTGGCAGCAGGTTTCCCTAAGTCCCGGTGGCCTCAGCGCCCCGGCTAGGACAGGCCAGCAGTGACAGCCACCATTTCTGAGCCCTGGCTGGCTGTGGTTCCACGCTCCCGTGGGCCAACACCTGACGTCTTTCCAACACCAGAACATGTTCACGGTGGAGGAGGTGAACTGCATCTGCGTGGACTGGAAGAGAGGCTCCCAGACCACCTACGCCCAGGCCGTGAACAACGTGCGCGTGGTGGGCGCGCAGGTGGCCCAGATGCTCAGCATGCTCGCGGTGAGTGCAGGGGCCGGGGGCGCCGAGGGGCAAGCAGGGCCCCGGTCTCGGACGGCTCAAGATGCCGCTGGGATTGTATAGTTAAAGAGAAACTAGAAAGAACTGATATTTCTTCTAGGGTCTTACTTCTAAAACTCTGGAATTCGCCTTAGTGGATTTTCTTAGTGGAAGAAAAAGCAGTAAGAGCTAACACTTAGGAGGTAGGGGATTTTAGGTTGCCTTCCATTGCCAGGTCAGAAAACGGAGGCCCAGAAACCTTAACTAGTTTGCGCCCCTAAAATCATGGAGCAGGTGAACATAAGAGTTGTGTTTGGGGCCCCAAATCATCTAGCTCCAGGGGTTCCTGCTATATCAGGTGGCTCTGTTTGGGGAAAACATACCTTGTCCAGGGAGAGCCCGTGGAGCCAAAGCACTGTGGACAGTTGGCATGCGCCAGCCCCGCTGGCCTGCTGTGGCGGGGCCTGTTGATGTTGGGGAATCAATTCTGCACAATCAATTCAGCTGTTTCTTCCTGCCCTGCTCTTCCTTTTCACTAATTCTTTAAGTCTTAAATTCTTTCAGTTAAGTCACTAATTTTTGGTGACTATTTTCTCTACCAGATAAAGGTCCCAATCATTTCTGTCTTATATTTCAAGAGTCTGTAAAAGAACCAATTGGTTCTAACTATCCCTGCAGAAATCAAAACCTGGGGTGTTTGAACTGGAGACAACTGTAGACCAATAAACGAGTATATTGGGGTGAGCATCGGAGAGACCAGCATGTGCCAAGGCCTCGGACCTCCATGTTATTTGTCTGTTCATCCATTGTTTCGGGGGTGCAGTGTCAGGAGCTGTGCTAGGAGGTACAGAGGATGTGTGAGGTCCCAGGCCTTGGAGGAGCTTACAGTGAAGACGTAGCAGGAGAGCGTGGGCAGGGCTCTGGTGGGGAGAGTACAGGGCTGTCTGAAGCGCGTGGGTGCGTGGGGCCGATGTGAGCTGTGTTGACGTGAGCTGGGCAAGTAGTTGGGGAGATAGGTGACCACAGGAAGAGAATTCCACACCAGGCCCAGAGATCAGAGAGTATGACATATCTGAGGGCCTGAAAGTTCCACAAAGCGTTTGCTAGAGGAGACTCTAGAAAAATACGTGTTGAGTGAGGAAAGCTCTGAGGCCCTGGTAATGTGTTTGGGCTTAATTCTAAAGGGAGTGGGAGCCACGGTAGGTCTCCGCAGAGGAGTAACAGTGTCAGGTTTGCACGTCACAATAAACCACAGCACAGCAATGCCCTAAAAACACCATCTTCCCTCTTCAGACAAACTACAGTTACTCACCTTCCCAAGTTCACCTCATCGGCCACAGCCTGGGAGCCCACGCGGCCGGAGAGGCAGGGAGCAGGACTCCAGGCCTGGGCAGGATTACAGGTAAGGCCAAAGGGGCACGGCTCCGGGTTTCGTCCCCGGTAATCCCACAACATGGCACAAGACTGCAGCCCAGCTCAGATCCGGCCCGAAGGAGGCTGCTGCCTTGACCACGGCTGAGGTGGATCGAGCCTGCACGGAGCATCTCAGGAAGCCCCCAAGAAGCCCCTCTATGTGACAAGGGGTGGTGGCTTCATTCCTCTTCGCTTCTCTTTGCTATTACTGCCTCTGTCCCTGTCCCTTGCCTCTAGATTCAGGTTTTCTGGTGGTGTGGGTTGCTCAGGACTGGGCACCCAGGAAAATGCAGAGCAAGGCTGGTGTGAACAGGAGCAAACATAACTGAGAAGGGTCCCTATTGTCATTCCTTACCCCTGCTCTTTGAAATCAAGGGCAGACTAGAGCATGGAAAGTATGCTTCCGTTGTCTCTGCTGGGAGAAGCAACCCGGCCACCGACAGGGCCAAGCAAAGCCTATACGTTGTAACAATAGCAACAAAACATGGCTGTATAATATAATAATTTAAAATGCTAATGTAAGTGTTACGGTAAGCATAGTTTAAGTGCCTAATTAGCCCCAATACTGCACAAAGGGCTTTACATTTTCTCACATAATCCTCAGAACCAAAGAAACAGGCTCAAGGAAGTGAGTGGTTTGCCCAAGGTCACGTAACTAACTGGTGGTGGAACTGAGATTCCAGCCCAGTTTTGCTGTCATTTGGCTCAAACAAGTCTCTCCCTTTATAAGAACTCTCCCTTTTATATTCAGCAGACAATTGTGTTCATGCCTTTTTGGCTGCTCCTGACCAAGCCTTCAAAAAACCATTGACAAATCCAGGAGCCCTTCCAAGAAGGAAATGTAGTCAGGAGGAAATAATAATAATTAATATTTTACTTATACACCCATAATGATGTGCCAGGCACTGTGCTAACCACTACATATCTTAACTCATTTAATGTTATAAAAACCATATAAAATAGATGCCATTATTACTCCTATTTTAAAAGTGGGAAACAGAGGCCCAATAAAGGCCAAGTGATTCATCCAAGGTCATGCAACTTGCCCGAGAAGTAGCTGAGTGGGGATTTGGAGCCAGGCAACCTAGTCCCAGAATCTTGTTTTTATCTACAATACCATACTGCCTCGCCCCTTTTCCTTCAAATTTGGGAAGTGAAAGAAAATGTTGAAGAAGAAAGATATATAAATAAAGAAGAGCATTGATGTGGGAAAAAATCCTGGCTCCAAAAGAAAATCGAATTTTCTTTGTTCACTTGCCCTTCCCTATTCATGCCTCTAGAGCCTTCTTTAACGGAGCAACATTGAGACCCTGTGTCCCCACATTCAATACCCAGGGCCATGGCCCTGGACACCTCCAGGTTAGGGCCCCACTTTGGTTAGACAGTGCACAGCCTGAGCGACTCTGCACCTTGGTCCTGCGGGCACCACAGCCAGGCCTGTTGTCTGCAGCACTGACCATCTCTCTTAGGGTTGGATCCCGTGGAAGCAAGTTTCCAGGGTACTGCTGAAGAGGTCCGACTTGATCCCTCCGATGCAGCCTTTGTGGATGTGATTCACACGGATGCAGCTCCTCTGATCCCGTCCTTGGGTGAGGCTGATGATGCTCCAGCCTTGAGCACGTGCATTTGGGTTTTACCCAGGAGAGCCTTGCACTAGAAACAGCTCATTGCTGTTCAAACATTTCAGGTTTTGGAACGAGCCAGCTGATGGGTCACCTTGATTTCTTCCCCAATGGAGGAGAAGAGATGCCGGGATGCAAGAAGAACGCCCTGTCACAGATTGTGGACCTGGACGGCATCTGGTCAGGTAAAGCCCGAGCAGAGTGGGGCATTGCCTCCCTGGGGAGAGCAGTGCATTTCCCACAGCAGGTCTTAAAAAATAAAAGCACCCTGCTCTTTAAAAATACACAATCCCCTTTCTAGGCCTTATTTCTGAAAATTATAGCTATGTATCGTTTGTTATGTCTAAGCTCTGCTGATTTTGTAGTCCCTTAAAACATTGCTGTGGGGGTCCTGGAGTGTGCCAGCAATAAAGAATCACCGGACAGTTGCTTAAAGTTATAACTCCAACAGTAAATTGGTAGATCCACATAACAAAGTAAGGAAAAGCCATAAAAGTAAACATCCTGACTCTAAGAGAACTTGTCTGCCAATTTCTCCTCTGGGAGTCAGTGATATGCTTCAAATTTATGCAACTGGCTTCATTTCAGTAGCCAGAATGAGGCTCTTCCCAGCCATTTGCACAGTGAATGTCACCATTCCTCAATGTTGGGTCAAGAGTGAGAAGCAGTCGCACATTTGGAAGGGTAGCCTAAATTCTCTACCAGTGACAGCCAAGCAAGTTCAGCCCAGGCCTAGAAGGTAGGAATCTGTCACTTGGCAGGAGCTATGGGAGCCAAGGAAGATTATAAAGGAGTGAGGCTCGATGAGAGTGCTAGGGATGCTCATATAGAGCCACCTAAAGCTACTGGACTCTCCTTTTAATTTGCATGAAAATGTCACCCTAGTTTTATCATGTGTAGGGGGTCGATGTGTCTTCAAGGACCTCCAGCTTGGTGCCTGGTACACAGGATGGCAGAGGGCAGAGGCGTAGACTCACAGACCAGATGGGCTTGGGTTTAATTCCCAGCTCTGCCATTTACTGGCTGTAATCTGAAGTCTGAATCTGTCATCTATAGGTCATTCTATAATTAGGGACAGCATGGTATTCACCTCCTAGGAAGGGTGAGGATGACATGGACAATACATGTGAAGTTCTCAGCACGTGGCCACACACACAGAAAGCACCCTCTCTATGTGTTAACAGCATTAATGTGCCTGGATTTCAGACTTACCTTAGATTTCCGAAAACACAGTCCCACTTCAGAACCATCCCACTTGGAAGGCAGAGAACTTGTCGCAGCTCTCTGGCCACCTGTGTAGACTTCTTCATTTGTTTCCCTAGGAACCAAGGAATTTGTGGCTTGCAATCACCTAAGAAGCTACAAGTATTACTCGAACAGCATCCTCAATCCTGATGGATTCACCGCGTACCCCTGCGCTTCCTACAGGGCCTTTGAGTCTGTAAGCTATTGTCCCACCCTGGATCCCACTGTGGGACTGTTGTACAGCTGTGTTTGGAATTTGCAGGACCTGCTCCCCTGTTTCTGACCACCCTCTCTTTGTTTTGCATTGCCCACCAGCATTCGTGGTCCTGTGAACTGGAGAGAAACAAAGTGTTAGACAGGTGGTGGCTAGAATTCTAGATGGGTCATGTGCTCAGGGAAGACTCTGGGAGATCAGAGAAAAGAGCAATCAATTCAAAGATCTAGAAAGATTTCCTGCAGGAGGCACTGTGTGAATCTGGCTTGTAAAATCATTGCGTTTCAAAGGTAGAGAAGCAGTGCACATGTCTGGCCAGGGCAGAGCCAGAATAGAAGAATGTGTGAGAGGTGAACTCACACGCCAGGGAGGAGGAAGGGCGGATGCTGGAGTTCAAGTGCCAGGCTGGGACTTTGTACCTATGCCACCAGCAACAAGGGGGGAGATGGGTGTTCTGGCTCGTGAGAGCCAGTGGGAGCAATCTCTTCCCAACTCCACATTCATATTGGTAGCCTGAAAATGGCCAGAGTCAGAGTATTTACACCATGGAAATTGGCAAACACTACAGTTAGGGTGTGGGGGGAGTTTTTGTCCTGGAGTTGGCTGTTAATCATTCACCAGCACATCACTTGATGGAAGGTATAATAGCTCTAACCAGGGACGCAGTATTTTCTAAATATGAGCATCATTATTTTCTAAAGCTCCCCAAGCAATTCTAATGTAATGTGCACCAGGCTTGGGAAGGTCATTTAGAGATCATCTGTTCCAATCCCCTTCTGGTTACAAATGAAGACCCTCAGGCTGCAGGAAAATTTCTCCCCTGGATGTATGGGTCTTAAAAAGACAAATTCACCCCTTACAGCCTGATCTATGTCTTCTCATTAGAACAAGTGCTTCCCCTGCCCAGATGAAGGGTGCCCACAGATGGGCCACTACGCGGACAAATTTGCCGGCAAGACAAGTGCGGAGCAGCAGAAATTCTTCCTGAACACAGGCGATTCCAACAATTTTCCCCGTAAGTTGTGCTTAGATTTTCCCTTCCAGCTAAAAAAAGTTTGGTTTCTGTTGTAAATGAAGGGCTATCTCTGACCTGAAGCATTTAGGAACAAGTATTTATTATTTTAGAAAAAGGACACATCCACCCAAACCATCCCTTTTAAGACTCAACTGGGGACTTACAAAGAGTCTGCATTTCTTCCATTTTATTTCTGTGGCATGAAATGAGCAGAAATAAATAGTATAACTAATGGATAAACACAATTTACATGTCTCTGTGGCAGGTACCCTGAATTTTTACTGCTCATGGTCCTTTTTTTCTTTTTTTAAGAATTTATCGTGGCAACACTGGTTAATAAGATTATGAGTTTCAAGTGTACAATTGTATAATTCTATGACACATCATCTGTATATTGTGTTGTGTGCCCACGACCCAAAGTTAAATCTTCTTCCATCACTGTGTCACATCCACCTGTTCTATTCATTCAGTAAACATTTACTTGGTACCAGCTCTTTGCTGGGCTGGGCCCCTTAAGAAGACCAACTCCAGTCTCCCCACTCCCTCCCCCTCCTGGTGCCCAGGGGCTGCCCCTCTGGTGCAGAGTGGGCAGGAGTCAGGGAGGGGTGATTTCTCTCAAGACCCTGCTGGATGGTCTAGGTCACAGGGTAAAACCAGGGCATGTTTGGGTCACTTTGTGCCCATGGTGGTTCCCTAAGATGTTTCACTGTAAAAAAGAGACTGTATTGTATGAGTACAATACGTGTCTTATATAGTCAAGTCAGGGTTTTTGAGGTGTAATTTTATACAGCAAAATTCATCCTGTTTAGTGGATAGTCCTGTGAGTTTTGACAAATGAATAATCGTGTAGGCACCCCCACAATCAAGATGTAGAACATTTCCATCACTATGAAATTTTAAAAGACATTGGTTAATCACTCCTTCCACTGATGTAGCGATGCACGAAATACTTGCTCATATTTAACAACAAATTAGAAATTCAAAAAGCATGTACTAATTCCTCCACCAACATTTACTTATGGACCACAGACTACGCTAGACACGGGGGGTGCAGGGAACAAGACATGCTACACATGAAATTTATAGGACAGCAGAGAAGACAGAACCTGAGCCAGCAGCTACAAGTGTGTTGGGCTTGGTGGGTTGCAGCCATGGCACCGGGGGACCGAGGACCTGGCACTGACCAGAGGGAGGGACAGGGACAGTATCTCTGAGGATGTGAAGGATGGGTAGGATTTCAGCAAAGGATGTGTGTGTATGTGTATTTATACATTTGGGTGTTTATACAAAGGATGTGTGATGTGTGTGTACGTGTGTGTGAGAGAGAGAGTATGTGTATGTTAGTGTGTGGTTATATGTATATAGATTCGTGTGTATGTATGTGTGCTCATGGGCACTGAGACAGCACTCCAGGGATAAATCTGGGTGACAACTGAGCCCCACTGTGTGCTGGACACTGCCAGGGCCCTGGGGACTCAGAGGTAAGACATAGCCCCTGTCCTTGGGGGACTCCCAGGATCACACTCCTGAGCTGGAATTCCAAACGAGGGGACGAGCCCCTGTCTTTCCTCTTTTCACCTTAACTCATGGTATGATCATTCTAGAGCAGAACTGTCCCAAAGAACTTTCCGCAATGACAGAAAAGCCATTAACCCCACATGGCAATTTAGCACTCAAAATGTGGCTAGTGAAACTGCAGAATGAAAATTTTTAATTCAATTTCATTTGAATTTAAACTTAAGCAGCCGCACCTCGCTAGTGGCCCCTTGACTGGGCCATGCAGATCTGGAGGGGACACTGCTAAACACGGGTTTCCCCTCAGCAGAGTCTGAGTTGTAGATTAGCACGTAGGATCTCTTCAGTGTGAGGGACAGAGACAGGAATCTGAGATGTGGGTCAAGTATTTTGTGCATAAATAAACCGAACTCTCTCCCATCCCCTGTGCAGGCTGGAGATACGGGGTTTCCGTCACACTGTCTGGGAGAATCGTCACTGGCCAGGTCAAAGTTGCTCTGTTTGGAAATAAGGGAAACACTCACCAATATGATATCTTCAGGTAAGTTCCCTGGTTTAGCACCCATCACATTGGGCAACCCACACGGCCTTCAAATCCACACACATAAATGCTCAGCATCTCTTTATCTACCCATGGATTTTAAATTCTTTCCTTTATGCACTACAGTTAATTTTAGACTTCTGCTAACAACTTTTCTTTTCTCTATTATAAATCCAGGCATTTCATTCTTTCTCACTCAATAGATCAGATTAGAAAATAAATCTAATTATTACCCCAGACACCATGTTTTTTAATTTGCATAGTAACATGTGCTTGTTCTGTCAAATCAAGTGAATAGCTTACTACTATACAAATAATTCTTCCAGAAAAAAATAATATAAAGGAATTATATAATTTTCTATAAGAAAGTTTTGAAGAGAAATGAACCTGAGTTTGAGTAACCAATATTTAAATAATAGTTTGATTTCGGACTTTGCCATTTCTCCAGCCTTTGTTTGGGAATTAATTTGGAAAAATGATCTCATTAATTCAGAGTAGAAGAGAGCGGCATAGGCTTATGCGGTCACTGGGTTTCTGTGAGTGAAAATGCTCCTGTTTCTCTTTTCCAGGGGCATCATCAAGCCAGGCTCCACCCATTCCAATGAGTTCGATGCCGAGGTGGATATCGGAACAATTCAGAAAGTCAAGTTCCTTTGGAACAACCACGTGGTAAACCCCACCTTCCCCAAAGTGGGTGCGTCCAAGATCACCGTGCAGAAGGGAGACGAGAAGACAGTGTACGTACATTTTCTTGTGCCTGAGGGGGTTTGCAGAGACCCCCGTTTGCAGGGAAAACGCACCCCAGAAAGTCAGCTTATGGCTCGCCCAGAAAACCCAAGAAAATCTCCCCGTCTGGGGCCCTTTCTCCCCAGGCCAACAAACAGCTGAAAGGGGGCACAAGACAGTTGTGTTGGGCGCACTTCATCGAGGGCTCCCTGCGCTACGTCTGGGGTTGCAGAGAGTGTGACGGCTTTCCCACCTCCCGCTGGCCGCCGGGCCGGCCACCCCGCTGTCCCCCTGGCTCGCAGGAATAGTCTGGACAGTAAGAAAGCTGAGTTCGCCAAGTTATTCAAATAGTTTTGCTGTTATGGAAACAGCCAGTGAATAACAATTTTTAAAATTATCATCATCCTTAGGAGGCTAAGGAAAATCAGTTCCCCGGTAATTGGCTGAAGCTAGACCCCTAACGCCCCCCTCATTGTAAATCAGCAAGTCCCCCTGCTGAACACCTCCTGTCACCAAGTAAGGATGCCCGGCGCCTAAGCAGGCTCCTTTTCCTCCACAGGTACAACTTCTGCAGCCAGGACACCGTGAGGGAAGACGTCCTGCTCACTCTCACGCCCTGTTAAGCTCGGGGCGCGATCTAGGGGCTGTGCGAACGTCAATAAACTCCACTGATGCATCCACCTCCGCACGGTCTTTTCTGATGTCGGCTGCCCCCTGCAGGGGCGTTTGGGAATTGGACGTCTGAACGCCTCCAAATGTCCTGGGCTTGTCCGTGTATTTGGGTTCCTTGTCATGGACCTCTGATCACACACCCTCTTCCCAACTTCCTCAGTGCTCCCGGCCACTGTTTCCTCCTCACCTGGGGGGGTGAACACACAGCAGAACTAGAGGGGGGGTGTTGGTGCCTCAGCAGAGCCTCTCATCTGACAGAGGAGGAAACTGAGGCTCAGACTGGGGGACTTTGCTGTTCAAGCACACAGGGTGAATCAGTGTCCCGTCAGGACTGAGGGTCAGGCCCCTAGCCCCCACTCCAGGGCTCCTCCCTGACTCTGCTGTGACCTTGAGGGATCGTGGAAAGACACTATGATGTGGCCTTTATGGTGGTAAATTTTGTGGTGAGGGGGCTGCTTGGTGGCCCGGCTCTTGGTGAGGTGTAGGGTGGCTCCAGCATCCAGAGACTGTGATGGGCACATCTGCAGAGCACCGACAGGCTCCCAGCCCCTCCTTGCCCTGGGCTGTGCCCTGCAGGCACCATCCCAGGGCAGGGCTCGGCACTGAGGATGAATGGCTTCTAAGAAGAGGGGGGACTTTCTGTCCTTCTATGGTCTGAAGCCACTGAGGAGCCCACAGCCACTCAGACCTCACTATGGGCCACCCACACAGGTGTTTTTCACCTGGGAGGGGAGGGTGTTCTTCAAGGTGACCCAGCTTGCCCAGTGGTTATCCTCAGGGTGCTGTGTGGGTCTGAGAGGTCACCCCTCCCCTAGAGCGTCTCCCTTCTTGGCTACCAGGCCTCACATCCCCCACGGCAGTTTCAGGGCCCCATCTCTGCTCCGGCCCGTTAGCGCATGTCAAGCTATCATTGAGCTTAAACCTGAGTGCGAGTGAGCTCCAGGCTGCTCCTGAAAGCAGGTGGTGAGGATTGAAGGAGCGGCTGTAGTAAGGGCCTCACAGTGAAGGGCAAGAGGCAAGCACGCAATGAACAGTGGTCATGACCGGGTAGGCGGGGGCCCCGGGCAGGAGTGAATGGAGCCCAGGTGGAGGCCCCTTGGTCCCAGTTCTGCCCAGCACTGGCCGTGAACCCACAGCCTGGGCAAGGCAACACCATGTTGGCAAAAGAGCTCCATCCACGGGCTGTAGATTTGCCAGCGCTCCCAGACACCAGCTCTGGGCTGGCTCTGGAGTGGGAGGAGAGGGGAGACTCCCATTCATTCCTCCAGGTGTTCACAGTAGGAGGGAGCCCGGCGCCTAATAAACACTGCACGCTGCCTGATTAGTGCAAAAGCAAGGGGTGTCCCAGGACAGGGTGGCCCAGAAGAGGGACGAGCAAGACCCAGAAGGCCCTGAAACACTATTAGTTCTAGGCCAAGGCTTGCAAGGAGACTGTAGGCTGGGAGGCCAGCCAGGAGGAGGCGGCCCCTGCAGATATCCAGGCAAGAGGAGAGGGGACTATGAGGGCGGAGAGTTAAACAGAGGCAGAGTGGAGGGGGCAGGACTGGTTGGCCACAGGTGAGAGCCCTTCTCCCTAGATGAGGACAGCCTCTCCCACCTACTCCTCAGACTAACAGATACGGCCGATGACTTGGGGAAAACAATTTTAAACAGGCCCCCAAGGCTGTGGGCCACGCCATAAGTACTCAGAGAAAGCACTCCCCTGAGCCTTAGCTGACTCAGGGTGACCTGGGTGACCTGGTTCCTGACTGCAGGCACAGTGGTGGCCATGTGCTCTGGGGCAGGGAGGCAGCTGAAGGAGACTGGGCTGGATGGGCCAGGCTCTGCTCTCTCCTCCAGCGTCCCTTTGCTCCAATGAACATGTGTCCTGTTATCAGACGTGCAGCTGGAGCAAACTGCCAGGAAGGCAGAGAACAGCAGGCTCCCAGGTCCCTGTGCGGACCTCGGCTACTTCTCAGTGTGGTCACGGGGCCTGCCCTCCCGACATCGCTGGAGAGTCCAAGCTCAGCCCCATACATCCACGACCCTCACACACCGTCCTTGGAGGTAGGGAGTTTGGGGCTGTCTGTGGTTACTCTGGGGTCCACCTTGCGTCTCTGTGGCCTTGGCCAAATCTGGTCAAATTTCCAGATTTTAGGGACTACCTGGGGCCGGTTTGATGGGGCTTTGTTTTTGTTTTGTTTTTTAAATAACAAAGGTGGCACATTATTCAAAATGTGTAAGGGTGTGACCTTTGGAGCAATGAAAATATGCCACGTTCATATTCAGTTTACTAACATAAAGCTTGGTTGGAAGCAAAGGCATTGAGCTGGCAGTCAGGATGCTGGTCAACCCAGGTGAGCTTGGGTGGGGATTTCCACCGCTCCAGGCCTGAGCTTTCTCATCTGTAAAATGGAGGCAACAGCCCAGCCTGGTATTGTGCCTTCCTGGTATTGTGGTCTCAAGGCTCTAACAAAAGAAGCAACAGCACTGTGGGAACAGAGGGCTCTGCCCTAAGTCAGTGTGCTGCAAGGTGAGAGAGGCAACTTAGGGAGTGTGGCCACAGTCTGGCCCAGACCCAAAGCTACAAGGAAGCTGTAGGCACGCAGAACACTGGGTCCCTGGACCCCAAACCGTGCTTGTTAAGATGGGCTTTGTGCCCACCCAACTCAGGACCTGCATACTCACCCAAGGTGCACGAGGCTGGCCCTGCCCTCTGGGACATCCAGAGGCTCAGGGACTAGCAGAAGCACACTCCATCCTGGCAGAATCACCTGGGAGCTTAAATAAATAAAAAAAGGGAGGCTAGAATCCCAGGCCCCACCCTGACCCATTCAAGAATAATACTGGGCACAGGCCTTTTTATTTTTTAAAATATGTTTTTATTTATTTGAGAGAGACAGGAAGGGAGAGAGAGAGGAAAACACTGAGGTGAGAGAGAAACATCAATTGGTTGCCTTCCATATGCATCCCAACCCACCAGCGATTGACCCTGCAACCTGGGTATGTGCCCTCACCAGGAATTGAGCCCGTGATCTTTTGGTGCATGGGACAGTGCTCAGCCAACTGAGCCACAGGGGCCAGGGCCGGGTGCTGGGCACAGCATTTTGAAGAGCCCTCAGGTGATTCCCAGCGTAGCCCTGCTAGGCTATAATATCTCAGCGATAGTCAAACAGGAGCTCAGCCCCAGGGCTCTAGGCGTACTCTTCTCTGAGAATTTATTAATTTTGTGTTTTCATTTTGATGACAATCCACAGTTTAACTCATTTGGGAGACAAAGTTGTTTCTCTGTCGTGGTCCTTTGCAGCAAGACTCTTGTTTCCTGGGTTGATGTGTAATGAAACGAGGTTCATGAGAGTCCCGGGGATGGTGAGAATTTTTAGCAAGGGCGACATCCACGTGTTCACTCAGGCCTGAGAAACCGCGGAGAGCAGGGTCTGGGGCTGAAACTGTGGATGTCATGCCCAGTGTCCCAGGCTTTGAGAGCAGGGAGTTGGCTCTGGGACCTGGAGGAACAGATGTGGAGAAGAGGGAGGGACAGGGAGGGCCTGGGGGACGGGGGAGCGGGACCTGGGAGGGAGACCTCAGGAGCAGGTCCCTCAGGGGGGAGGAGAGGCAGCCGACTCCCTGGCAGGGGGAAGCACAGGTGCAAAAGCCCAGGAGAGGGGAAAAGCAGGTCCATTCCCGAACAGCGACTCCTTCCCTTGATGTAGCTGTAAGGAGGGAAAGTGGCAGAGGCCACGTGGTGGCCGGATTAGTCAGCTCAGGCTGCGGTAACAAAGTGCCACTAGCTGGGTGACTCACCCGATCAAAACTTCCTCTCTCAGTCTAGAGGCTGAAAGTCCAGGCCCAGGTTCCGCAGGCCGGGCTCCTCCTGAGTTCTGAGGAAGAGCCTGGTCACGCCCGCCTGTGGGTGGCTGCTGGCGAGCTTGGCCACCTCTTGGCCTGGAGAAGCATCACCCAGCTCTCTTCCTACATGTCCACGTGGCGTTCGCCCTGTGTGCATGTCTCTGTGTCCAAATTTCCCCTCTTTATTAAGGACACCAGTCAAGCTAGATTAGGACCCACACTCGTGACCTCATTTCTCTTGTGTAAAGATCCTCTCTCCAAATGAGGTCATAGTCTCAGGTCCTGGGGGCGAGGACTCCCAACATATCTTTTTTGGAGATCATAATTCAACCCATAACAGAGGCCAACTTTGTAGGCCTGCTTTAGGAGCTTGGACTCCACCTAAATTAGAAGCCCTCTCCACCCAGTGCCCCCAAGTTACCCCCATGCCCCAGACAGCTGCTATGCCAGCTGGCAGGGCTCCCCCAGGCCCTGACCCTGCTGCCACCAGCCAACAGGTGGCAGTGAATGGCTTTTCCCACAGGTGCTGGCCTTCCCTTTCTTCCCAGGGCAGACAGCTGGCAGAATCTCAGAACCTCAGATCCCCAGAAAGGAGAGGGGAGCTGAGCTGGCCTGGCCTTGGGCAAGCAAATGGGAGACAGCCTGGGGCCCCACTGGCCTGCATTGGGTCACCCTGCCAAAAAGACCAGGCAGGCTCAGGTGAGAAGTTCCCTAATTCCTTGACTAACCTGTGGCTGGAACCAGGAGGGCATGGGTGATGGGACCCACTGATTGTCTGAAGGTAATTTACTAAACCTTTGGCAAAAACTACAACCAAGTCACAGAATGGGTTGGCTGCTACTAGTGTGGGTTGCAGAACCAAAAACCCAAGAACTGCACAATTCAGAACACTTTCCTAATAAGGACAGAAATCTTCACTATGGAGTCAGGAAAGGAAGGTGGCCAAAGCCTAGCTGATCCCCCCCAGATGGACCCCGGGCCCCTGACCCACATCCTCTCTCAGGGGGAGTCCAGTGACAAAGAGATGGCCCACTCAAAGGGCTTATCAAAGGGACTATTTACAGAGGTGTGGACAAGGTTAAGGGAACCAACCCACCAAGGGTCCTGAAGCACCCAGGGCTTAGCAGCAGTTAGAAGCTCTGACACCCCTCTGGCCTGAAGCCTGGAGGGAGGGAGCTGTGGCCATGGGAGGGAGCGGCCATCCTCAGGAGAGAAGAGCAGACATCGCCCAGCCCCAGCACAGAAGGGAGGGAGCCTGGGCAGAATGCCTCTCGCCTCTCCTTCCTCCCGTCTGATCTCCCCGAGGTGCCTCCCATAGGCTGACCCAACCAGGAGGCCATGGGCAGGTAGCACATGGAAGCCACAGAAGCATCCTCCAGGCCACAGGGCAGGAGAGATCTGGAAGTTGCCCAGCTCACCATCCCAGGAGTCATTAGCTCCCAAGGTCCCATCCTCTCCTCCAGCAATGTTTGATCCAACAACGACCAATGTGTAGTGATCACCTAGTACCTGCCAGGGACGGTGCTAGGCTCTAATGACACAGCAATGACTGTACAAGCCATGACACTTCAGCCAAGGCAAGGTCTAAACATAATCACTGAAATATAATGACCAACTAGGATACGATCCATGGAAGAAAAATAGGAAGGTCAGAAGAATGTAAAGGGACATCTGGTCCCACCCGGGGCACTGAGGAAGGCTTCTTGGCGGATGTGACATTTAAGCTGAGCCTTGGGGGATACTTTGGCTTAGGTAGGGGGAAAGTGAGGGTAGTGTGTTCCTCAGGAAGGGGAAACGGAATATGCAAAGACGCGAGGTGGGCACTTTCAAAAGACAGTAAGTACATGAGGCCAGCCCAGCCGGTACGCCTGGAGTTCAGTGAGCAAGGGAGGCGACCCCATTCAGGCTTCCTCACCCCTTTACCAGTTCCACAAACTTTGAAGAGCCCAGTTTTCTGTACTTGAAACCCTCAGGACGTTGCTGGCGACCTAAGCGTTCCTGGGATTGATCAGATGGTGGGGGTGGAAGGTGGAGCACCTGGAACTCCCACCCAACTGCCGGGGGCAGTTTACGGAGGCACAGCCCCCTTGGAAAAGCGTTTGCCAGCATCTCCTAAAGCTAAGCAGGCACAGACCCCAGGACCCAGGCAAGTCTACTCCTGGGGATAAACCTGAGCGAGTGAGTGCGTAGGTCTACCAAAAAACCTGTGCTAGGTTAGAATGTTCCTAGCAACAGCATCCATAATAGTCCTAAACTAAAAGAACCCCCACGTCCACCAGCACAGAATAGGTAAACCAGCTGTGATCTGTTCACACAGAAATATATCAATATGGCACAGCCATGAAAAGGAACCAACTACTGAAACGTAACAGTGGGGGTGAACCTCAAACCTGCTGCATGACCATATATATGCAATTCTAGAACAGGCCAAACGAAATCTAAGGTGAGTGAAAATATCAGAGCATTATTGGGGGGGCAGGCAGAGGGACTATGGGAGAAACTTCTGGCTGCTGGAAATGTCTTATACCGTGACCCAGGGCATAGAGACAAGAGTGTATTTTTGTTGAAACTCATTAAACTGTGCTGAAGTTTAAACGTAAGATGCATGCACTTTGGTGTAGCTAAAGTATCTGCTAATTTAAAAATGCCAGAGCGGCACCTGGCTCTTCACTAGGTCCTCCTCTCGGCAGGGAAGGAAAGAAAACACCTCCACCCTCTTATCTCCAGGTCAAGGTACGGGCCCGTGCAGCTCAGAAATGCTTTGAAAATGGACTATATGTTTTGCAAACAAAGCTCTATTTAAACAGTGCTTGTTTTAGCCTTTCTTGCTCAGCAGGGTTGCCTTTTTTAGTCTCTTTCCAGGTTCTTTGGAGGGCTGCTCTCCACCCAGCCCACCTCCAAAGTAGAGGAGATGCGCGTCTTCACAAACAGGCGCTGCCCGGAACAGCGAGGCCTCAGGCGTCCCATCCCGCCACCACCCACAGGGCGCCCGGCGGGCTTGGGCTCGTGTTTCCGAAGGGAGACTGGATGTGCCCTGTTATCTCCTGGGGAACACAATCTTTTGGCAACCGAACTAGTAAATTCAGATTAACAGGGTCCTTTCCTGTCCCCAAAGTCAGTTTTTCTTTCCTCCAATCTCACTTTATAAACAGCCCTGCTCCCGGCTGAGCTGCCTGTATGTGTTTATGATAATCTAGGTTCAAAGCACACTCATCTATCTTCCTGTCCTTTCTGCTAAGGAGTCCAAAGGATAAAGCCTGGTTATAAAAGGCCATGGCCAGCCTGCGGGCTGAGCGGAGACCTGGAGTCACACAGTAAGTCACGGCTGTGCCCCGGCAGGGAGCTTGGTGAGGTTGGGCTGCCGGAGGGACATGGCACAGAGGGGAGAAGCCACTGTACTGGGGAGGAGCCTGAGGCCGGGGCTCTGCAGAGGTGCTGCCCCCCAGCCTCAGGGTTCCCCACCTTCGGGGACAGCCCGATGGGGCCCAGGCACTGAGCTTCTGTTCCACTTGCTGTCCCCTGCGCTCCAGGCCACCTGCCCCGTCTGGGGTCGGTGAGCGTCAGCAATCTCTGCGTGTCTGTGTTTTCATCCGTGTAGATGCTGCCCTCCTGGATCGTCAGCCTTCTCCTGCTGGCCACTGTCAGAGGTAAGGGTGCTGTCACCACCCCAGGGAGAGGGCGACCACGCCTGGGCTGGCCTTTGGTGGGGCAGTTAGAGGCATTGTCATCATTATTATCATCATAATTAATAGCGTTTATCATTTCAAGACACCAGGATACATCAGGCAGCATCTCTGTGCTAGAACCGCAGGCTCTTATAAATGCCTGATGCTGGATGAATGCATGGGAAGGCCTGCCTGGGCCTTTCCTGGAAGTGGTAGTTTTAAGGCAGAAGGTTCCCAGGAATTCTCAGCCACTCCCCCACTACTGGCCTGGTGATAGGAGTTAAAACAGCATTAAATAGGCAGTTTCCAGTGCCTCCCCCAGACCCTCTGAATCAGCATCTCTGAGGGAGGGGCTGGGAATATGTACCTGCGATACAAGCATTCACCCCAGCCCCCAGGGGATTCTTGTCACCGTGGTATTTGGGGAATGCTGACAGCAAGGGAGAGACCAGCATTGGCCTCGGCCAGCCCTGGGCCACCCTGAAGAGTCCTCCCGTGTAGCTGAGGTGGCATTGCTCCTTTCCAGAACCTCACGGTCCCTGTCTGTTGCTCTTCCTGCCCCAGGAAGGGAGATCTGCTATAGCCCTTTGGGCTGCTTCTCTGACGAAAAACCATGGGCCGGGATCCTTCAGCGGCCCATAAAGTTATTTCCCTGGGCCCCCAAGGACATTGACACTCGCTTCCTTCTGTACACAAATGAGAATCCGAACAACTTCCAAGTAAGTGTGGGCGTGAAATGACTGCGGGGTGGGTGGGTTGCGGTGTCCACACCGGTGCCTTCCCGCAGTTGTGTAAGGAAAAGGCTCTGCCTTGGAAAGTCCTAGATGGTGCTCCCTCACCATTGGCAGCCAACTTAGCTCCCAGCACCAGAAACCCCTGATGAGATCTATGGATGCCTGACCCAGAAACCTCCACATTGCACACACTGTGTACAGAACTTCCTGGCATCGAACCCCGATCCTGGGAGGAAGGGGGTGTGAGCAGCATTTATGGAGAAATCCAGGCCTAATGGGTCTGTCTTCCTGCACTGGTCTGTGGAAGGAGAGGCCCTTGGGGAACAAGGGTGGGGGGTGTAAATCCTTCCTGAGGAGCTAGAAGCCAGGTGGAGGAGAGGGGACATTATGTTGTTAATTTTCAGCCAGGGATATTTTTTCCATGGATTTTTAGAGAGACTGGAAGGGAGGGAAGGATGCGGAAAGAGAGAGAGAAACATCGATTGGTTGCCTCCCACATGAGCCCCAGCTGAGACCAACCATCAAACCTGTAACTCAGGTACATGCCCTTGACAGACAATCAAACCCAAGACCCTTCCGTGTGAGGGCCAATGCTCTAACCACTGAGCCACACCGGCCAGGGTGAGAAGGGACATTTAATCACAAAAGCAAAGTGAAAAGGACCCTGGGAGCGACCTTCAGGTCCCAGAAGGCTGGGAGGGTGCAAGCCAGGCTTCTTCCAGGAGCTTAGAAGTGGCAAGAGCGAGCTCAGAACTCCAGCTGCTCACAGCTCCACCTCTGACAGTTTATAGAGCTGGGTTGCTATCCATAGCTCCCTGAGGTCAGCTGCTGTGGGGTTCTAGGGGACACACTCCCCACTCAGAGACCCCAGCTGGGAGTCTGCTTGGACATGGTGGTTTCAACCTGGTGATCCTTCTTCGGGTGTGCTGCCCATGGGGGCTGGTGAAGGGAGTCTGAGCGGGCCCCTGGCACCTAGGAGTCAGTTCCTGAGGCTGACAGGCTTGAGATGCCCCCAGCAGCTCCACTGAACCACATTTCCCCCCATGCCTGGTGCTTCTGGCCCAGGGGTCCTTCACCACTTCTGTTCCAGGGACTCTTCCACCATCTGGGGAAGCCTACGGGTCCCTTCTCAAGAGGATGTATTTAAATGCATAAAATAAAATACATTAGGTTACAAAGGAAGCCAATTATATTGAAAAACAGTTATCAGAACATTAGAAAAGATAAATATGTGATACAGTTACATATGTGCTGTTATTATGTCACTAAATAACAGGATCTAGGGGTTGGTCTAGTAACTACTGTCACTTAAAATAGCCATGAGAGTAAATGATTTTTAAGACATCTGCAACAACTGTAACATGATGTGAAAATATTTGTGACTTCTAGTGGTGACAGTGTTGCTATGATGACTGTGGCTTGCTGCCCAATTTCATAATTAACAGAAATGCTAGAAGGTCCATGAACTTGGGCTTTCTGAATTCTATCCTCAAACCCCAGGTCAGCAACTCCTGTTCTAGCCTGACCCAACTTCATGGGAGTTGTCCCCGTGACCTCAGTCTTGCTAGAACTGACTCTAACAGGTCTATGGCTTGGAAAGGCCAACATCTCAGTTCATCTTTTCTACTTTCACCAGCGGATCTCCGCCACGGACCTAGCCACTGTCAAGGCCTCAAACTTCCAGCTGGACCGCAAGACGCGCTTCATCATCCACGGCTTCATAGACAAGGGGGAGGAGAGCTGGCTGACTGACATGTGCAAGGTACTAACAGTGTGCTAAGCCCTGATCTAGTCAGTGGTCTTTTTGACCTGGCTGTGTCAATAACCATCTGGAAGATCTTAGACAAGTCATTTACTCCATTCCAGGCCTCAGTGTCCACATCCGTAAGTGGGGATAAGACACCCAGCTCATGGTGATGGGGTGGAGATTACAAGTGGGGGAAATATTAAAACTCTGATACCAGCTAGGTGCTGGATGGCTGTAAATTCCTATCTCTGGAGTGTGCAACCTGGGCCTGCTAATACATCAGTTCCTCCCTCTTGTTTTCCTCCCCCAGAATATGTTTAAAGTGGAGAAAGTGAACTGCATCTGTGTGGATTGGAGACATGGGGCCAGGACAGACTACACCCAAGCCGTCCACAACCTTCGAGTCGTGGGAGCGGAGATAGCTTTCTTAATACAAGGACTGTCGGTAAAACCCTGCCTGGGCCACATCCCGTGGGGAAGGGGAGGGGGGGGGCAGGCAAGCACCAGGGTGCACCCAGAGGCAGCCTGGGCACTGGTGGGCAGGGGCTGGGCCTGGACGCCTGGAAGCAGAGAGGGGCATTTCCTAAAATGATGTTGCAACCTTCTGCCTCTTGGCGTGTCCTGCAGATCCCTGGTTGTGGTGGTGCCTGGGGCAAACTAACCACTTTGGGCCTCAGTCTCCCCTCTTGCAATAAGCCGCCCTTGCAGGCTGTTCTGGGGATTCTAGAGCAGGCTGGGCTGCCCAACAGCTCTCAGCCCAGAAGATGAGTCTGCACTCTCAGAAAAAGGAAAGCCCCTTGCAGCCTTCTGGGTCTAGGCCGGAGCACCCCAGAGCTGGGCCCACCACCCACGCTCTCGCAGACAGGCCCAAGCCCTGCGGGAGGGGAGGGAGTCGGCAGCGGGTGTGGGTGGGAGCGGGCAGGGCCGGTCCAGGCTCCCCAGGTCGCCTGCAGTTGGCGCTTTGGCCGCTGGTCAGCACTGTTGGCCCGCGCACCAGACAGCGCGCAGGGCTCTGCTGCGGCCCGGGGCCAGGTCGCACTGTCCTAGGCGGTCCTGGACCCCATTGTCCTTCCCGGGACCTGCTCCATCCCCACTCCCGAGCTCGCGCATCCCCACCCCGGCCAGGGGGACTGACGGGCCATCTTTCCGCAGACGGAGATGGGCTACAGCCTGGAGAACGTGCACCTGATCGGCCACAGCCTGGGCGCGCACACGGCGGGCGAGGCGGGCAGGAGGCTGGGGGGCCGCGTGGGCAGGATCACAGGTAAGGGCGCGGGCGCGGGGACGCCAGGTGCGGTGCGGAAGCCCAGCCACCCGCACTTCCCACGGCCAAGGGCGCCCCTGCTGGTCCTCCGGGGACTGATTTTAGGTGCTGCCAGACTTAGATTAGAAAAATAATTGCCCATACATGTTCATGTTAATTACAAAATATATGATTGTAAATAAAAACACGCTTATTTAAAAAAAGATAACTAGCACATTAAACCTATGAGTCCGGGATTATTGTTGCTAGAGTGCTGCAGATTTTTCAAAAGGGAAGTGATTTTTTTTTTAACTAATTCATCAGTTCCACAAACACTTAACGTCTTTGCTGTGCCAGGTACAGGCAGAAAGAAGTGTCGGTAGATACAGAGAATGAATGAATCACTGGGCAAAATAAAGGCACGCAAGACATAGGCACAGACGCCTGTGCAGCCAAGTTTGCAGCTAACTGTGCAAACCGGTTCATGAGTGTCTCCTGCGCTCAGGGCGCCGTGCTAGGCGTGGGGTGAAGGGTAAGGGGGTTCAGAGCTTATGTTTATGGAGAATTTTCGTTTGCAAAGTTCTTTCTCTGGCGTCTTTGCGTGGGGTTTCCACGTTAACCCTGCAAGGTAGGCTGCTGTTATTCCCGCTTCCCGGTGGGGACACTGAAGCTCAGGGGTGACAGGCATTTGACCTTGAGCAGAACCTGGGCTAGAATACAGGTCACTGAGTCCTATGGGCTGTGCTCCTTCCTTCCACCCTCTGCTTCGGGCAGAAATCCCCATGGATTTGGGGGGTCCAGGGCTTGGAACCTGGTTTGTGTTAGAGCGTGGCCTCACTGTCCAGCCCCCCCTTTCAGGACTGGACCCGGCAGAGCCGTGCTTCCAGGGCACGCCCGAGGAGGTTCGGCTGGACCCGTCTGATGCCATGTTTGTGGATGTGATTCACACGGATTCCTCGCCCATAGTCCCTTTCCTAGGTGAGTTCCCCACTCCACCCCTTGGTGAGCAGGGCTGTAACTGGTGAGAGTAGGTCCAGGTATCCCCCCCTCACACACACATATTGCAGGGTTAACTACAGAAATAGCTTGGACACCAACCAAAGTGGGTGCCAGCCACAAATAAACAGCCAGTTCAGTGCCACTGGTGTCAGCCTGTGGCCCCCAACAGGACAAAACAAAACAAAACACTGCTCTAACCTCAGTCTTCAAACCCCGTGCCCTCCCTTAGTCCCCACTGTCCAGAGTGGCGGGCGTATTTATTATGGTTGCCTGACCTGTTCTTGCAAAATGCAAAGCTAATTTTTTTGCTCACTTCTTTTGTAAAAGCTTTGGTTATAGTTTGTGTTGTTGGAGATTAAATATATTCCTTCACTTAATTCTTCTAAAATCAAATGGGTGAACTTCCCTTTATGGTTTAAATAAATTAAAATTTTAAAATAAATAAAATTATATAAAAAATAAATAATAAACTCAGCGTTCTTTTTTCAATATTTTCTTATATAACCATTCATGAAACGTGCCGACAAAGGGTATGTTTTTAATAATGGCGATGGCCTAGCCGGGCGTGGCTCAGCGGTTGAGCATCGACCTAGGATCCAGGTGATCAGGGTTTGATTCCCGGTCAGGGCACATGCCCGGGTTGTGGGCTACAGCCAATCAATGACTCTCTCATCACTGATGTTTCTATCTCTCTCTCCCCCTCTCCCTTCCTCTCTCTGAAGTCAATAAAAGATACACTTATAAAAAATAATAATAATAATAATAATGGCGATGATTTCCATGCACTGCATTGGACATTTTGTACACATTCACTCATTAATCATAGTAACAACCCTAAAAAGTGGGCATTACTATTACTATTTCATAACTGAGGAAACTGAGGCTCGAAAAGCTTTAGTAATTACCCAAGATCACAAAGTGTGTAAATAGGACCTGGGTGTGATCACAGTTCTATGTGCTTAAAAAGACAAAGCGTCCAGTCATTATGTTGGGCTCTCAATATGACAATATAATGTGATGTGGTCTCGATATAACAATATAACATAGAAATCAAAATTTTTAAATGAATAAAGAATAGAAATTGCACCAGTCCTGATAGGCATCTACTGATGCACAGTGGTCTCAGGGTATATACGTATTGTTCATGGCCTCCCCGAGGTAGACAGAGACATATAGGAATAAACATGATTGCATGCCCACTTCCTCTGCTCTCTCCTCCCTCTTTATCATTCCAATGGCTCATCTTTTAGAACGTTCTGCAAAGCCAGACAGGGTGGCTATGGTGAGGGGAGAATTTGCCAAGAAAACTCTCGCTCTGGTTGGAAGGAGTTGGACACTCTCTGTGGCCATGACCCTGTCTTGGGACCACTTACCTCCCTGCTCATCTCTGCTTCCAATGTTTCAGGTTTTGGAATGAGCCAAAAGGTGGGCCATCTGGATTTCTATCCAAACGGAGGAAAGCAAATGCCTGGATGTCATAAAAATATCCTTTCTACCATCATTGATATAAATGGACTGTGGGAAGGTACGTACATTAGAAAAGTAAGACTGCAGCTGCTCTATTTGGGGAGAAAGCAGAAGGCGCGGTTGGACCCTCGTAGTACTGAATTTGCCACCACTTCCAGTGTGCTCATTCTGTCCCAGACATTGTCATAACGTCATGAGATAGTTACTCTGACTATCCCCATTTTACAGATGAAGAAACTGAAAAAGTTATAAAACTTGCCCAAGGCCACCTTCTAGTGAAGCCCAAATTCTGGCTGCAAAGCCCTGACCTCACACCCCAGCCTGCATTGTCTCCCCCCTTATCAGGATGCTGAGACATGAGCTGGCACGTTGGCAAATACCCAGCTCTGGCTTCGGCCCCCCCATCCTACCTTCACTGCTCGCTCCTTGAAGGGCATATGCAAAGATTTGGAGGGCTTTGACTTTCTTGCCCTTAGCTGTTGGCAGGTGCTAGGACTGGAAAGGGACTGAGCTGGTCAAAAGATCAAGTGGGGATGTCTCTGTGGGTTTGGGGAGCATGTGCATTGAGGGGGAGGCCTGGAGGTCTGGGGAGGATGAGCCTTGTGTGTGTCAACATCAGAAATGTCCAAACCTGAAGAGAATTTTTATGAGTTTAATTGAGCCAAACAGATGACAGATGCTGGGAAGCAAAATCTCAAAGGACTGAAAAAATGCTCTGGAGATTGGCAGTTTTACAGCTTACTTTATACATTAGAATCAAAGAAGGAGACATAAGAGGGTTGGTTACATGAGATCCACTGGTGGTTGATTAGGGATGGGGGAGAAAGCAAAACCGGGAAATCTCTGGGGTTGGATAAAAAGTAAAACAGAGAGACACACTTCTTTTCCATTGGTGTGTGTAAGAATTAATGATCAACATTCACGGCATGTAGAGGTGGCATTTGGGGAACAAGTCAACAGTGAGGGGGTCTTGGTCTGGTGCTCTCGTGGAGGGGTTGCCCTGAGGGGTCTAGAAAAGATTACTCTGACATTTCAAAGGTATGCTATCTTAGAGGCAAAAAGAAAATACCTTCACATAAGGTGAAGATTGGCCTTTGTCGCCTTCACTGGGTGGCTCAGTTGGCTGGAGTATTGTCCTGTACACCAAAAAGGCTTCAGGCCTGGATTGCGGGGCTGATCCCTGGTCAGGGCTCATATGGGATGCAACCGATCGATGTTTCTCTCTCACAGCGATGTTTCTCTCTTTCTCTCCCTTTCTCTCTCTCTCTAAAATCAATAAAAAACATATTCTTGGGTGAAGATTAAAAAAAAAAAAAAAAAAAAAAAGATTGACCTTTGTCAAGGAAGCTACAGGCCTGGGACAGGACTACCTGCCATGACCCGCTTTTAGTTAGGAATTTTGATGTTCAGACCATCCTGTGCGATTACTTTCGGTCTCTGACTTTGTTAGGCCCACCACGCAGGCCTCCCCTGAGCTTGTCAGGTTTTGTATGTGGCCCCTTTTTTGTCACATGCATGTCCCCGTTTAGCTGAGAGGCAGGTTCGGTCCCCCTAATACTAGGTGGCTTAAAGCCCTACCTCCCCTACCTGCCCTTGCCTGGCCTCTGCTCTCTACCTGCGGCCTCCCCCTGGAGACCATGCTTCCTCTCCTCCCTGAACATGGAGGCTTTGAGTCAGTGATCACTTCATTTTAGTGTTTATTTTTCTGAGCTGGGAGTTTCCTGAGGCCAGGACTGTGCCCGGGGCATCCCAGACAACCCAGGACCCTGCTCAGGGCCTGGCCCAAAGCAGGCGCTCAGTACAGTCCACGCCACTGTAGCATTTTAATATTCCACGTGCTTAACGTGAAAGACTAGAGTCAATAAAGCAACAGCCACCATCCACCAGCCGTAAGTGGGGCCTTCCACCTCCTCTCTGCCCAGCACCAGCAACTCCGAGGAAGACACGGCTGTTCCACTCCCAGAAGGAACACTGGACTCACAGTGAGGCTGCCCCCTCCCAGGAGCAAGGAGCAGGGCCCACATAATAGAAAGGAGCCCGGCTTTAATTAAAGAGGCCATTTAGAGGGCACAAGCCCATGCACACTGGAGTGTGCTTCCATTGTGTGGGCTCCGAGTCACCCAGGCGCTGGGCTGGGGAACAATTAAATCCACTTGCTCGTCTATTATGGGAGCCCTGGGCAGCAATTTTGGATGAAAGAAACAATTAAGTTTGAAACAGGTTGCGTTGTCTGGTAATGAGCGTTGGTGTGGGGCATGGACTGGCTTGGCTGGATGTCGCTGGGCCGAGGGGCAGGCAGAGCCTGGGGCTGTGGAGAGCTAATCCCCCAGCACAAAAGGGACCCGTCTTTTCTCCGTGGGTGGCAGATAAAGCCCCCCAGACCCCCCAGAAGTGGCCCCCAGGTATGTCGGGGTCACTGTGGATCACCTATGGAAAGTTTTGTACCGATTAGGTGGAGAAATGAAAAAACAATTTGCAAACAAGAGGGCTCGGTTTTAAAGAAAAAAATGCTAAATAAAGTGCAGTGAAGGAGTGTCCAGAGGGCCCCGTGACCTTGATCTCCACTTTTAGCTGTGCCTGCAAGAGTAAGGAGGAGGAATTTCTCAGCCTGACTTCTCGCTTGATGCCATAGGCACAGCAAAGCTCGCTTCACGGGACAGGCCTGTCCAGCGTCATCCGAGTTCTCAAACTGTGGCCCTCGGGCCAAACGCCACCCACCATAGCACGGGGCTGGCCTTCAGTGACTGGCTTTAAAGTGGGAATGCACTGCTGTCATCTAAGCCTGGAAACGTTTTAATGTAAATGTCAGGGTGCTTGTTTCTCATGAAAAATCAGACCGAGCAACCTGGGCCTTAACATTCAGCAGCTGGCTGACTATAAGATTCCTTTTTAAAGCCATTGCCATTCTCTCTCTGTATCTATATATGTATCTCTGTCTCTCCTCTCTGTGTATATAGCTGTATATATCTTTTTTCACTCCCTCCCAAGGGCCCCAGCCCTCATAAGTCATTCATGTCAGATGCCTGGCCCCTGGGGGACTGGACAAACGTGCTTGTTAGAACTTGCCACTCCCCACACTTGCCTAGCCCTGCTCAGCACATGGACACAGTGATGGAGAGAGGAAAGCGGCTCTAGCCAAACGCCATTACTAAACAAGTCCCCAAATTTCCCACTTGCCCCAAAGTATGTCACAGTCAGTGACCGAAACTTTGCGTGGTGACCAAGGTGTTTGGGGATGCCGACACCCATCTGTGCAGTGAGGAGGTGATTCCTCTCTCGGTCAGAATGGGTCAAGCTTCAAGAATGAGGTGCTCCTCCGAGCTCCCGTGGCTTTTGCTTTCTCAGGGACCCGAGAATTTGTAGCCTGCAATCACCTGAGAAGCTACAAGTATTACTCCAGCAGTATCCTGAACCCCGACGGCTTCCTGGGCTACCCGTGTGCCTCCTATGATGAGTTTGAGGGGGTAGGTGACCCCAGGGGCCTGGGGAAGATGTTGTGGGTGGCTCTGTGGCTGGTGGTTTTGTCCCTGTGGCTTGGAACAGAACAGAGATGTCACTCCACAGCTAATGAGAGGAGGTGCTGGTAATGCTGAGCCTCCCAGAGCCTTCTTACCTTCGGGGAGCAGGGTGGGCAGGAGGCGGAGGGCGCAGCCCTGACTGTGCGGGGCCTTCCCTAGATCCCCAACTTTTCCTTCTGAAAAACTCTCAAAGGATGCGTGGGTGGCGTGGATAGACGGCTGCGTGCACGCATTCGCCAGTGGATGGAGGGTGGAATGGGTAGAGGAATGGAAAGCCGGTTAGGTAGGTGAGAGGATGGGTGCGGGGTGGGCGATCAGTGCGGAGGGGAACTGATCAATCGAGTGGGGGGGAGTCAAAGGCCTTCGCTCACAGGCACATTATTGTTTCTCCACTAGAACAGCTGTTTCCCTTGTCCAGCCGGAGGGTGCCCCAAAATGGGGCACTATGCGGACCAGTTTCAGGGGAAAACCAGTGCCGTGGAACAGACGTTTTTCCTCAACACAGGAGGCAGTGGTAACTTCACTAGTAAGTTTCCCTTTAACCCATTTAAATGTCACGAATAATTTTAAAAGGCGTATGAATCTTATTAGTTAGGACGCTTGGTAGCGACCGACAGAAACTCAGCTCCAACCAGCTTAAATGATAATGGAAGGGTGGTAGGACGGCATTGGTCTTGGGTCTGACGTTCACCCCGTTAACCAATAATCCTGGTCGGTGGAGTCCGTCGAGCATGAGTGGCCCAGGCTGGGTCATGTGTCCACTCAACCCTGTGGCAGGAAGGATGGACCCATTGACAGAAGGAGGCAAGATGGGGCAAAGTCACCCCCATAATTATCCACCATACCAGCCCTCCTGTGTACACACACACACACACACACACACACACACACACACACACAGAGGAACATGCCATGTTTTTGTTGTCATTTTGCCCAGCTTCTCATTTAAAAAGTGGAAAGTAGTAAAACCATCAAGATTTATTTGTTGTAAGTAATATCACATGGTGCTGAATAGAAGAGCAATGATTTCCTGAGGGAGTTTTACATATAAAAAATGTACAGAGCACTTTATAAAACATGTTTTATACACACTATTTTATATAATCTTCACAATACTTACCATAGAAGGTAATGGTTTGGCAGAATCTGTAAAGTCTCACGTGCACGTTCCTTTAAGTCAGAACGTACCTTAGGGAAAGTGCTGGCATGTGTGTGGAAGAAGGGATGCTCAGGGCCTTCACAGCAGCGTTGATTTTAACACCAGCAGGTTGTGGGGAGAAACCTAAATGTCCACTGGTGGTTAAACAGCCAGATACTGTGTGTAACCATTGAAAGAAGCAGATAGAAAACCTCGAAGGCACGTTCAGTTGGTGCCCTCTAGGAGACAGAGCCCATCCAAGTGGTTCAAATGAGGAGACCTTGTTGGAGGGCCTGCTTTTGGTAGTGGGGACAGGGTTAAAAGAACAAACTAGGGATGCTGAGGCGCCCAGAATCTAGTGGCTGCGGAGCTCTAGGAATGGGGTGCGTCAGAGAGGCAGCGAGTTACGGCCAGACAAGGAGGGTGCAGGGGAGCAAACACCTCCATCCCCCTCCCCCTGCCTCTGACCCCCTGTGCAAGCCTCTGATGGGCTGAACTCAACAGAAAGCTGGTGGCAAGGATCCCTGGCGAGGCCAACCTTCTGGAGCGCAGGACAGGACAGAGAAAGGCAGTGAATGGGTCTGGTGTGGGGATGGGTGGAGAGCACAGAGAATAACAGTTCATATTATTTACAGAAGGGGGAAAGCCTATATTTTTATACATTCATATATGTGCGTGTAAATGCTCATGGAAAGCTCTAGATCAGGGCATCCCAACCTCAGCTCTGTTGATATTGGGGGCTGGGTCATTTGTTATTGTGGAGACTATCCTGCGCATTGCAGTATGTTCAACAAATCTGTGGCCCCTAACAGAGAGATGCCAGTAGCCCTGCACCCACCCACCCCCTTTCCCTGGTGTGACAATAATGTCTCCAGACAGTGCCACATGTCCTTGAGAAGCAAAAATCACCCCCTGGACCTGGTTAAGTATACAAGCCAAACTGGTTACTTCAAGGACAAACCTTAGATGGAGAACAGGTGGACGGGGGTGCTGAGGAAGGCTTTATTTTATTTTTTAAAAATTAATCTGGGTTGTTTTCCCACTGAGAACACATCCATTGCATGGGAAAATAACAAAAATAAAAATAAAAAAAGAAAGAACAGTAAGTGATGTATCCAAGTGTTGGAGCCACAGCCAGCCCTCCTTCCTCAGCAGTGTGCACCAAGGGTACACGGGTGTAGTAACCAACCGCCCTCCATCCATCAGAACACACGCATCGCTGGGTTGGCAAGAGACTGTGCTGAGCTACAATATTTACTTCCCCCTGAGTCCCTCACCCCCACCTGCAATCTGAATTCCTGGGACCGCGGCTTCACGAAGGAAACCTTTAGTCCCATTCCCCCTTACCTCCCACTCGTGGGGGGTCAGAGCTTGGAACAAGAATGCTTCCATGGGTCTTTTTTTTTTTTTTCCCCAAAAAGTTGAGCTAATTGAACTGATTGTATTTCTTTCTTTGCACAGGTTGGAGATATAGGGTGTCGGTCACACTGGCTGGAAAAAAGAAAGTGAGTGGATACATCAGGATTGCTCTATATGGAAAGAATGGAAACTCTAAACAATATGAAATTTTCAAGTAAGTTTGATAGTAAAGCGAAATGAGCATACTTTCCATAAGAGAATATTCATAAAAGGTTGGTTATAAACTGCTTTATAAATCTAGCCATACAGAACCACTGAATCCTAGAATGTCAGAGCCGGGAGGAAGTCTTAGCATCTAGTTCAGTCACCCCCTCTGAGAAGACTGAGGCCCAGAGAGGAAGAGCTCGCTATTTTAAGTGCTGACTCCTTTTGGATGGCCAATCATTGCTTTCCTCCTGAAGAAGTCTTACGAATATCACATTCTCCTGAGTTGAGGCACATTTAGATGGCAACGCCTTCCCATCCAACACACGCACTTGGACCCCCACACGTGCTCCACGTGAAGCCTGAGGCTGGCTTCTTGTTGCTGTGGCCACCTCAGCACCCAGCTTTTGCTGAACATATGAAGTTCTTGGTAAAAATGTGTTGGATTAGTACACAACTGTGCTGTAAAGTTAGATTCTGTTTTTGCACTAACTTTGCATAATGGATTCCATGTTATATGAAAGTTCTTTGATGACTTCTTATGCTACATATGAGATGCCTGCCCACAAATGACCCCGCTGAACCACACGCATCTTTAAACAAAGACATAATGAGTCCTGCGGTGAACATATAGAGTTAATTCGCCACCCCAAGTATTTTACTTCCTTCTAGGTACCAATCAAGACAGTGAGAGTCTAGAGTCCAGTATTTTTTAAAGGTGTGTGCTCTTCACAAATGCATTTGTGTTTTAGCAGCCCCTGGCTGTGTACGAAGTCATGCAAGGCAATTGCAGAAAACCAACAATAACAGCCATTGTTTGGAGAAGCAATAGGTTGCTATCATCCTAGGTATGCATCTATCCAGCTGATGAACTTTCTGTCTGTGTTTTCAGGGGATCCCTCAAACCGAATGCAAGTCATATGCGTGACATTGATGTGGACTTCAATATTGGAAAAATCCAGAAGGTTAAGTTCCTCTGGAACAACCATGTGATTAATCTCTTCCGGAACAAACTGGGGGCTTCAAAAATCACAGTGCAACATGGTGAAGATGGGACTGCGTGCGTATCTTTTATTCCACCTAAGTCATTTCTATATTTACCTATCCGTCTATCTCTGCATACACACACGCATACAATCACCCGCCCACCCATCCACATATCCGTCTACTCATCCATCCGTTCATCTCTTTCTGTCCATCTACTCAACCACTTACCGATCCACTTATCCATCCAGCCGTTCATCTTCCCAACTATTCATCTCAACTCTCCATCTATCCATCCGATTCACTTTGGAAAGTCAGATACCATTTTCCTTAAGCCAAAGTCAACTTGGCAGGAGCAAGGCAAAAGTTGTAAGGTATAGACTCGAGTAACAGGCCAATATGAGACTGTTTGATCTCAAACAATAAGGAAAACACCTGGGCAGTAGTTGTGGGGAACCTCTGAGTTCATTTCAGTTGGGGTGCATTTATTCATACAGATTGTTTTGTTTGGAGACTATGGCATGAGAGCAAATATAGACTGTGTTAGGATCTAGCTCACAGTGGCAAGCTCTTCTCTTGCTGAGGGAATAGAATCTTACTTGGTAAGGGTTAGGAGAGAACATAACAGTGTCTAAAATATGGAAAGAAAGAAGGCTACCTTAAAGAGAATATAGAAAATAACAGGATGTCAGCATCTGAAGGAAACTTAGAAATCACCTTTCAGCTGCTCTCATTTTAAGATGAGAAGAGAGATTTGTAGAGTCAAGTAACTGGTCTAAGGCCACATAGGAAAGCTACAGAGAAGAATATTGGGCTTCCAATTGTTTTCAAAGCACTTACCAAAACCTTGCTCAGCTGCATGACTTAGCCATGCTGACTATACATGATTCCCAGTGTATTGTTGGAAGGATCAGATGTCACTGCGGCTGTGCCACTACTTTGTATGCTCAAGAGCAGAGCATGAGGCACAACCAGGACTTGGACCCAGTCCTCTGACCTCCCTGTGCCCTCGCAGCTCACAGTGGGATGTGGAGCTGAGGAGTCCCTTTGTGACTGGCTTTTTCTCACATAGCGTAATGCTTTCAAGGCTCATCCATATTATAGCATGTATCAGTACTTTATTCCTTTTTACTGCCAAATAATATTCTATTATATGGATATACCACATTTTATTTATCCACTTATCAGTTGATGGACATTAGGGCTGTTTTCACTTTGGGGCTATTATGAGTAATGCTGCTGTGAACATTTATGAGCAAATTTTTGTGTGGACATTTCTCTTGGGTATGTACCTAGGAGCAGAATTGCTAGGCTATGTGGTAACTCTATGTTTAACCTTTAGAAGAACTACCAGACTTTTTCCAAAGTGGCTGCCACATTTTCCATTCCCAGAAGCAGTGTATGAAGAATCCTGCAGGGTCTTGGCTCTAGGGAAGTCCCCTCTGGGCAGGCTGGGGCGCCCCTGTCCCCCAAATTCATTGCCAGGCCCCAAACTCACTGGAGACCCCCTTGGTTTTGTAAATCCTTGGTCTGATTCATTCTTAGCTTGTTAAAAGGCCACAGAAGGGAAGGATGTTCTTTAAGTGGTTTTGCTTAGTAAGAATCACTTAGACTCTGCCTGGTGTAACCAAGCCTTTCAGTCAAAAAGACCTGAATTCCAGGGGTTGACTAGATGCTGTTTCCTCATCTGAGGTCACATTTCCACGAGCTGACGAGCCTCATGCTGAAAATTTTTTTCTCCACAGGTACCATTTTTGCGGTGATGACACTGTGAAAGAAGACAGGCTACAATCTCTTCAACCTTGTTAAAAGTGTGGTTCTCTCTTATATCTTTGTGGTAATAAATGTTTAATGCCCTCGGGTTGACATTGAGGTGTTCATTTGACATCCTCCTTGTTCTGGGGTCACATTTTGGAAATGATTTTTGGGACTGGAGCCCTGTTGGCTACAGGTCATGCCTGAAACTTCCCGCAGGCCATCTTTTGCCACCGTCTCTCCCAGAGCACTTTGTATGGCCTGTTCTAATGTAGACAATGAAGTTATGTCCTATTCGAAAAGCTCATTATTACTTCCAAGTGTGGCCTACCCAGCCTTGAACATTCTAGGGTAGGGGGCTGACCCCATGGAAGAGCAGCCTGGGTGGCATGAGTACCTCTGAGCCATTGGAGGAAGAGGGGCTTAAAAAACAGTTAATACAGCCACATGGCACAAGGTGCAGATGATCCAGAGAGTATTCTTACACAAGGTTCATCTTCTTCTGTCCTTGCCCCAAGTCTCTCAGTTCCTCTCCCAGGGACAACTTGAGTTTTTCCAGAAATATTCTACATACACATATGTGTGTACCTATCTCACACACCCCAGCCCCACCGCCACCCTTTCCCCAACAAATGGTAGCCTACAACACACACCGTCCTTAACCTGCTTTTTACACTATCGATGCTGGATATCATTGTCTAATGGTACAGGGAGAGCTGCTTTATTCTCCACAGGGCTTCGCAGGTGCCGCCAAGGGATGCATGTGGTGTGCTTGTCCCTGCGGATGGGCATATAAGTGGTCTCCCAAATTTTCCTGGCGCAGATGTGCATGCATCTAATATCCTTTCATGGTATGTGTGGAGTGCGGGCCTTCTAGCCTGGCCTTTGCCCGAGCGTGGCCTCCCACTAACCCCGCTGACCTGGTGAATTAAAGAGGCCGATGCAGGAAGAGAGTCACTCTCGGGGCTGGGGGATGGTGGAGTAGGGTTCCCCGATTGGACAGGAGTGGGGACACTCACTGTTCAATTCTGAGACTCCAGAAGTGGCTTCACTTAGCAATTCCGTGAAAGACCTCGTGACAGCTGTGGCTGGTGCTTAAAGGGGGCGAGGTGACTCACCCACTGAGGTTCCAAGAACGAGGCAGAAGGAGGCCCCTTCCCTTTACGGGGGCGCCTCTACTTCCTGGCAGAGCAAGGAGCTGGAGCTCCACACCTTGGGATTTTTCTTTCATTCACCTTTCTTCTTTGTGTTTTCTAAAATTCTTTTTCCTGAAGCGCTGTACGGCATTTAAAATCTTGCCCGACTACGGTGAAGCAGGTCCTTGTCTCCAAAACTTTCCTTTGACACCGCCTAGATCTCAAAAAAACTGCAAATTGTAGAACACAGGTTCTCAGCCCTGACTGCGCAATAGGATTGACCGGGGAGCTTTCAAAGAAAACCCACGTCTAGGCCATATCCTGGACCAATCGGGATTTCTGGGGTGGGGCCCAGCACTAGTATTTTTTTTTAAATCCTTGGGTGATGTACAGCCAGGGTTGAGAATCACCGTGTGTGTTTCCTTCTAAGAGTTTAAATAACACTCTCTAATCTTAACTCTTGCTAATTCTCATAGCGTGATACAGGGCTCCCCGGGGGGGGGGGGGGGGGGGGGGCGGAGCTGGCCTTGAATCCCAGCTTCCCCTCTTTCCACCTGCGCTACCTGGGCCTGGCCAGCACCCTGCTGGAGTCCCGAGCCCACAGTTGTGCAGACAGCTTCGTGTCTTAGCATTTACCTGCCCACACACAAACCTCGTAATTCCACGATATTTCACTGAATCAAGAAGTGAGTGGTGACAAAGGTCTGATACAAAGCCCTCGATGAAAAGCCCAGGCATCTTTATCCTGCCTTCCCAGCCTCCCATCGGGGAAAAATAATGAATACTTTACAAAGCTATTTCATAAAATGTTATGTTAAATGAACAACAAATCACTTTTCCTTTTACTAGCTTTAAATTCTAATAGTGCCATTTATTCCTGACCTTCGGGAATGTGAGACATTTTCAGTGACAACATAAAAGGAGTTCTTGTTTGAAAACACATGCTACTTTGGGCCGCATTTTATCGCTTGTAAGTATAGCGTGCACTGGCATCACTCACCCCAGCCTCCCACTTACTCCTAACTGGTGTATATTTCGGTTGACATTTATTGCTCTCCTGTGTACATGTCAAATTCCTTAATAATGACCCTGACGGCGATGTAGAGCTCGATATATATGAATTACTTCTGCTACCATATAATCAGTGTTATCTATTAGAATGCTATTTGTGACACATCACACTCAAAATAAAAATCGAATTGATTTTTCTGTTATTTGAACATGGTGCCGCTCACAGCAAGCCTTTGATTGAATCTTAAACACTTTAATGCTCTATTTTTGTTTGAGGCAGTTCAGAAATGGAGTTTGCATTATTCACAAAGCGAAAGCGATTTGCAAAACAACAAAATCAAATTTCCAAAAGCATCTTTATTTTCGAGCCAAGGGAATGAATTTCGTAAAGCTATCGTTACAGGGTACACAAGGCAGGACGAGAGCCTCCCACGCGCATTTCATTTCTGTGCATCCATTTTCATCTAAATTAGATTTTAACTAATGCAGGGTATGAAAAGCCTCTGCCAGGCCTTTGTTTCTACCTTTGTCTCTCGAGCAATTGCAGGCTTTTGTCAGCTAATCTGAGCTCCACCATACTCATCCCTCTCTCTCGGCAGTGGGTTTGGGCTACATGCTCCATGTTCAGAGCCCATGGGGGTTCTGTCCCCCACATCCCCCAAAGGGGTCTCTCTCAAGAAGGCACCTGCTTGACCCATACTGCTTACGAAATAAATCACTTGCGACCAGGCCACAGCTAGCATCGTCCCCTTGGGTTAATTCATGATTTGGAGCAGGGGTTGGTGAATTAGGACCCATGGGCCACCTGTTTTGACACAGCCCTCCAGCTAAGAATGGTTTTCATGTTTTTAAATGGTTTCTAAAAAACTCAAAACAATATTTCATGATACATGAAAATGATATGAAATTAAAATGTCAGTATCTATAAATAAAGTTTTATTGGAACACAACCACACTCACTAATTTCCATATTGTCTATAGCTCCTTTCCTGCTAAAACAGAATTGAGTAGTTCCCACAGAGACCATTCGGCCCACAAAGTTTAAAATGTTTACTATCTGGCCCTTTGCAGAAAAACTTTGCAATCCCTGATTTAGAAGGTAGGGCCGTGGTAATTGATGTCCTAATAAAAGGGTTGGCACCTTCAGGGCGGGAGGCTTCGTAGCACTCAAATAAAATGCTGCATTTGTGACAATAAATCTAAAAAAAAAAGGTTTTTTAGACACACTGCCAGAAGGCCCTCAAAATGTTTATAAGGAGATAAAATGAGGGAAACGGACAATCAAAGCAATCCTAACCTTCGAAAAGCTGCAGGCATGATAAATAATGTACACAAATCATAAGTCAGAAATGCCCTGAGACAAACGGTTTAAAAATAATTTAAGCACTCACCAAAAGTGGGTTTTAAGTGATTTTTAGATAAATTGGAGCTGGGGTCTGGAACTGGGGAGGGAGGGGGTGACATAGTCAGATGGAGAGGCCTGGGGAGAGTTGCCCTTGGTATGATCTTCACGAGAACACATACCAGAAAGAAGGCCCATAGGACCTTGGGGCTGAATGCCCAGCTCCTCTAGGCCATGGAGAGCCTCGTACCCTTTTCTGATGGTACCCCAGGCTGGTCAGGAAAGGTGGGGTGCACACTTCCTCTCAGCCTTTGGAGAACCCAGACAAACCCTGTTTGAATCTGAATATGGGTACTGGGTTTTTTGGGAACATGTCAGCCTTTGGGGTAGGGGAGACCTGTATTTTTTTGGGGAAGGGGCCTGACTTTGGAAGATGGATGGGGATTGTCAAGGAGACGGCAGACAGGGGCTCTGCCTGCCTGGGCCATCTCACCTGGACAGCTCACACCGTGGAGTGCTCCCTCTAGGCCGGCCACAAGGGGAAGCTTGGGACATTTAGAGAGGGCAGAGTAAATTGCTTAAGGAACCCAGAGGTCTTCTGGGAAAGAAGCAGCCAAGACCGCAACTCCTAAAATTCTGGGGTTGAGACGGGGTCTGATGAGCAAGGCCTGGGGGCAAGGCAGAGAGGCAGGGCGTCCGGTCTTGAGCCTTAATTGAGCTCTTAAGCTCTGCCTTGTTGTTCCTTTCTGGTCTGTTAGCTGTGCTCAAAAGGATGGCAGGCCTGCGAGCTTCATGTTGGAAAATGCTAGGCCAGGGCCTCTGTGTGCCTCCGTCCATTTAATCTCCCAACCAACCTCGTGAGGAGGTGTCATCACTTCATAACAGAAAACTAAGGCTGCGGGTGCTTCGGATTCACATCGCCTAAGCAGGCCCTGGCCAGTTTGGCTCAGTGGTCAGAGAATCGGCCTGCGGACTGAAGGGCCCCAGGTTCGATCCCGCCCCAGGGCACATCCCTCGGTTGCAGGCTTGATCCCTGGCCCGTCGGGGCACATGCGGGAGGCAACCAATCGATGTGTCTCTCTCAAATCGATGTTTCTCTCTCTCCCTCTCCCCCTTCCACTCTTTCTGAAAAAAGCAATGGGAACCCCGAGGCCCAGCTCTCAGCATCCTCACTCCATTATACTGGCTCTGTCACTTTCATGAAATGTTGGGGTTGCTCGTTTGTCATCTTTCTCTCTTCCCAGATGGGGAGTGAGGACTGGAAACCGTGCATCCCCTCCCCCATCCAGCCTCCAGGGGAACTGTCAATTTTCACACAAAAGGAAAGAGGTGACCCCAAAATGTCCTTTTGGGGCATTTTAATTGCCATGGAAGTCAGACTATCCTGACAGAAGGCCTGATACCAAAGGAAAACATACAAGTCCACACCCTCCAATCCTTCAGCCCTTCCAGACCCAGGGGATTTTGTCTGATCGGGGAATGGAATTGTTTTCAGCTGCAAGAACGAGCTCATTAAGGATGCAGCATGTGCTAATAATGCTCATTTGCTGTGCGGTAAAATCACCTCTCTACCTGCCCCGACAGACCACGCTCTAGAAATTATAGGCTAGGGAGAAACAAAAAGATTAGATTAAGAATTGCAATGCAGAACAGCTTCAACAAAAGGGGTTACAGATTTGCACATTGAACCCGGCAATCTTAATCTTGAAGTTGTAGAAGAATTAGATACTATTAAATAATTTTTTTAATCGCCTTTATTCAATTGTGTTACCTCTGTCATTGGGTGGTTGTTTTCTTATTTGTGTCTTACAGGAGCATTTTATTTTATTGAAATGCTTTTATTGATATTTTAGAGAGAGAGGGAGAGAGAGAAACATTGATTGGCTGCCTCATGCACGTTCCCTACTGGGGATCAAGCCCCCAACCAGAGCATGTGGCCTGACTGGGAATCGAACTGGCAACCTCTTGATACATGGAACGGTGCCCAACCAACTGAGTCACACTGGCCAGGCCAGGAACCACATTTTAAAGGTTGGTACCAAATGAATGAATCTGTAACTTAATTTTATTTTTAAATATGTCTTTATTGATTTCAGAGAGAGGAAAGGAGAGGGAGAGACAGAAACATCAATGATGAGAGAGTCAGTGATCAGCTGCCTAGCCCACAACCCGGGCATGTGCCCTGACCGGGAACCGAACCCCGATCGCCTGGATCCTAGGTGGACGCTCAACTGCTGAGCCACACCCGGCCGGGCTGTAACTTAAATTTTTATGTGTGATCCTGTGGATGAGGTCAACATGAGGGCAGTTTTGAGGAGCCATTTTAGTCCTGGGTCCCCTTCATTTCACGAGCAAAGATCTCAGTAACCTTGAGCCCAGAGCAGTCATATGCAGACTCTGTGGTCTGGGAGGGGGACCAGCCAGCAACAATCCCATGTAGTTCATGTCTGAGAGGCCAAGAGAGATGCAGCAGGCTTACCACTCCACCCAGGCAGGTGAGGGATCTGTCTCCTGGTTTCCCTTCTGGGACTTCTCGGGCCACTCTCCCAGGGCTTCAGGAAAACTAGACCCTAATCCAATGTGACCAGTGTCCTTATAAGAAGACAGCCATGTGAGGACATGAAGCCACAGAGGGATGTCACGTGATGATAAAGACAGATTGGAGTTACGCACCAAGGGACACCAAGGATCACCAGCAAACCATCAGGTGCTGGGAAGAGGCAAGGAAGGATTCCCCACTAGGGTTTCAGAGGGAGCATGGCTCTGCTAACTCCTTGAGTTTGGAGGCTCCCAGAAATTCCTGTTGTCCTATGCCACCCAGTTTGTGCTGCTCTGTTACAGCAACCCTAGTCTGCCAGCAGGGCTCTCCTGGGGACTGGGAACCTGAAAATCCAGGGTTGGGTGGGTGTGGCATCATGGGACAGTGTTGGGATGACCAGGTCAGGACCCAGGATGGCTGATGGGGACCAGGTTAGAGGGCTGGGCTAGGCTTCAATCACAGCCTGGTCCAGGTGCACAATGTCACCTCAAGGTTAGGAAGAGATGGGTCCCTTCTCCAGGTCAACAGAATCTGGGAAAACCCAACAGAAGCGCCCAGGTGTGCTTAAAAATATCCTTTCCATTCCCACAAGACAATAAAAGGTCTTTATCACTCATAATACGCTATTGCCAACCAGTGAGGGTACAGCCGCAGTGAAAAGGATTCTTATGATAAGAAATTTCCCTAGTCCTGTTGGGGTGTGGGCGAGGGGCTGAGTCTCTTGTGAGAATGGTGAGTTTTCGAGCACCCCCTAGAGTTCAGCTCCTCTGGGGAGGCTCTGCGTGGCCAGCCTCTGCATACTTGGCTGAGGACAGTGGCTCCAGATACATCTTCCTGTTGCAGGGCACATTTTGTCTCTGAGCCCAGCCATACGTCACCGGAGGCCTGGAGTCCTCTCTCAGGGGTCTTCTGAGGGCAGGGCAGCTACCATCTGGAAGACAAACCACCCCCATGAGCTGCAGGCAGGCGGTGGGAGCAGAAAAGTCAGTGCAAACATTGTATACTTGTTTAAAAAATAGCAAGGGAGGCGAGTCCTGCCTCACCTGGGATAGAAAAGTCCGGGTATTTCGGCAGCAGCCCCTCGTGCTGCAAAACTTTTGGAGAAGGAATAGGAGGAGGCTGCGTGGACCCAACTCCATATATTCTAAAAAAAAGAACGAAAGTCACAGAGTCATTCCTTTTATCAACACTAAAAATAATAATAAATATAATCTATGCAGGTCCTGCATGAGCACACTGTATTTATTTCTAATCCTTACCATTTATCCTAAAGGTGAGGGTTATCATCTCCATTTTACAGAAGGGAAAACTGAGGCCACTCGAGCCACGCTGTGCAGTGCCCTGCCATCGCCCTCCCTCAGCTCCCTTGGCCCTTAGTTGCTGCCAGGATCGCAGTCCTGTTGGTTTTGACTCCCAGCCTCTCCCTGTGAACCAGCAAAGACCACAGGCAGGACTTGCGGAGAATGCGGGGCACAGTAGGCAAGGGAGGGTGGCTGACCACTAGGAAGGCCCTGCAGTCACGAACGAGGCCCCGCGTAAAACAAATCAGACACAAAACAGGCCTAGTGCTGGGATGGGGGCAGCTGGGAACCCGGGCCCAGAGTTGCCCTTCCCGTCCCCTGCGGCTTTGCCCCGAGTAGTCAGACTTACTCGTCGTATGGTTTCAGGTGCGCTCTCTTGGCCTGCTCCACTATGTCCAGGAAGTCCCTGTAGCAGTTTCTGGCCATGACAGTGTACCGGGTGGCGCAGCCCAATTCAGTGACCCTGGCTCTCGGCAGGTAACCCGCCCAGCCAGGGATCGGGGGCTCCTGGAGAGGTTTCTTTATGTTTTTGCATTCTGTGAAGAGGTACCATGCATCCTGACGGCTTGCAGAAGCCACCCCACGGGCAGGGCTCCCAAGTTAGCTGGCACCCCAACAGTTAGCCCCCAAGAACCCGTAGGCCTGCAGATGTCCTAATGGCACCTACCATGGGCTGGTTGGTTCTCTGTGCCAGGCACATATAGCCTCTCATTTCAGTCTTTTATAAACAGTAGGAAGTTGGGGCTATAATTACCTCCACTTTATAGAGGAGGAGACTGAGACTTTAAAGAGATGGAGACTTGGCCAAGGTCACACAGCAAGGGAGTGGCAGGGCCAAGATTCAAACCCTCGTCTGTCTGATTCCCAAGTCCTTGCTTTTAGATCCTCCCGCTTTCTCAGGATAAAAGCTCCAGCCATTGCTCTCTGACAGTTTACAGAAGGGATTCAAGAGGAGCATCCAGATCGGGAGAAAGCCCAGCAGACTCAGCACCAGAAACCTGCCTGCAGGTCATGAGTGACACTGGCTAGCTGGCTGGCTGATTGGGCAATTTCACACTTGTGAGATGAAAGACTCCTGCCCCATCTGCCTCCTCCAGTTGCTGTACAAATCAGATTAGGCCACTGAGTCCCATAACCTCAGAGCTGGAACGCACCCTAGGGAGCATATAGTCAATCCTTCTGGGCCCTGGATGAAGAAATTGGAGCCCAGAGAGGGGAAGCAACCTGCCGTAGGTCACACAGCAAGTAGTTGCTGAGCTGGGCTAAATCCCAAACTCAGGCAAATGCTCTCGGAATGTCTCGGAAAATTTTAAAGCACAAAACACATGTTCTTGAAAGTCCCCAAACAATAATAATAATAATAATAATAATAATAATAATAATAATAATAAATCAGTCCGTTATTTCCCTATAAACCTTTATACCTGAAAAATGCTTCGGGGCAAATCATTGTTGTGATTATTAACATTGTATGATTATATTATCAATTATTTCTATGGTTGTCATTCAGTGCAAAACCCCATCCCACCGGCTAGTACCTGGAGCTGGGTTCAAACCCAGGTCTGACCTCAGACAAGGGACACTCCCTCTCAAAGCCTCAGTTCCCCGATCTCTACAATGGGAATGGCCGTATCGCCCTCGAAGGGCTGTTGTAGGTGGGTAAAGAAACAATGGTACGTGGCACAGGAACGGCAGCTGCCTGAATGTTGTGACTGACTCTGGGGCTCTTGGTTCCCAGCTCCCCCTCCCTTTGGAAATGTGTTTTTCTCATTTTAACAAACTGGGCCTCTCCACTTGCTCTGCACCTGGGGCTTTGGACAGCGCTGAATTCTGAGCTCTCTGGCAGCTCTGCGGGCCTGCCAGGCCCTGCACTTGGGCCCGGGGGTGAAGGGGGCTGCTTTCGGGGAGCCGGTACCCAGACTCAAGGGGTGGTGCTGCCGATCGTACTGGTGCAGCGCCCGCAGGACCGTCTCCTTGGAGCGGATGGGCTTCAGTCTCGGGGCCAAGGCCACCGAGCAGTGGAATTCCTCCAGCTGGTTCTTATAGCACCGTGTCTTCTCCCTGAAGGCCTGCAGGCAGCGGGACATGTTGGCCTCGCTGGAGGTCCCCTCGCAGCTCAGGTACGGGATGAAGCCTGCGGGAGACGAGGGAATCACAGCCTTCAGCTAGGACGCAGAAGCTGCCCAAACGCCTCCGAATCTCAGCCCGTAACTTGGCATTTCTTTCTTGGCCCAGGGCGCTGCATTTTCCCAAAGGCCATTAATACAAGCAAGGCTGTTGTTTCCATGGTGGCTGGGCCCTCCCAAGGCCACAAAAAACCACACAAAACGGCCTTGGAGCTGGGGAGGGAAGGCCTGTCTCCACCAAGGCAATGACAGTAATATTCTTTGATAGCAAAGCCCCTGATGTCAGCCTGAGCGGTAAATGGGGAAAGCGTGTAATGGGTCAAAATGACAGTCTGAGGAGTAATTGAAATTATGCGTCTTTTTAGAGAGAAAGCTTATTTTCCTTGATGCTTCCCAAATGCAATTTGGGATCTTTCTTGTCGGACCATCAGGAAATTGCGGGCTTATTGAAAGCACAGGCCTATTATACAAAAAGGTAAATTCATTATCTGCAAGACCCACCCCTAGGACAATTTTTCACCATTTCCCACAAAAATAACAGATAATCATTACAATTAGAATGGGTAAAACACAACTATTTATTTAAACTGGATGCTGAAATCCTAAGTACTGTAATATTGTCACAATGAAACCACTTTTTTAAAAAGAACAAGTGCGGGAAAACTGGTTAAGAACTTGGTTTTAAACTGCAAAATAAATAAATTACCTCTCATGACTAAAGCCCATTTTTTTTGCCTTTGTCCCCAGGTCAGGAAAACTTGGCTGCCGAGCGGGAAGCAGTAACCCCTGTCCCTGGCCACCTCCAAGAAGAATCTAATTACTAGACTGATCTTGAAGTCTTCCACCCACCACCCAGTCTCCCTAACACTTGGTGAATTAATACCTACCCTGATGTCAGGGGGGAGACTGGGAAAAGCCAGGGACCCTGCCACAGTGTTTCTCTTCCATCAGGGCCTATTTTGATCAGCTTAGATTTTATATAATCTTACAGATACACACACAGGAATGCAAGCTGCTTTAATGAGTCTTGCTAAAGGCCAAGACATTTTAAACAGGTTGTGTATGCTGACTCCTTTCATCCTCACAACAATCTTATACTGTACAAAATAATGGATTTTATTTTACCCCATGTTGGTTGAACTGTGTCCTCCAAATACATTTATACAAGTTCTAATCCCTGGTACCTGTGAATGTGACCTTATCTGGAAATAGGGTCTTTGTTGATGTCATTAAGGATCTGGAAATAAGATCATCCTGGCCTTAGGGTGGGCCCTAAATCCAATGCCTGGCGTCCTTATAAAAAGAAAGGAAGGAGAGATTTGAGACACACAGACACAAGCATAGGGCCTAAGGCCCCATGAAGAGTTGGGTGAAGAGTTGTGTGGAGACTGCAATGATGCTACCACAAGCCAAGGAATGCCAGGGCCACCAGAACCTGGAAGGGGCCAGGAAGGACCCTCCCCTAAAGCCTTCAGAGGGAGCATGGCCCTACCGACACCTTGACTTCAGACTTCTAGCCTCCAGAACTGTGAGATAACAAATACCTGTTGTTTTAAACAACAGCCCTAGGAAACTAATATGCCCATTTTATAGAAATTTTTATTAACCATAGAGAGGTAGGTAATTTACAATCACACAGACAATGGCCAGGCAGAACCTGGCACCTCCGTTTGTTAGAACCCAAAGCCTGTTCTTTTAGTCAACCAGTAGGACCCAGGTGAGGCTGGGCAACCTTGGAATATGCCCCCTGCATCTCCTCTCCTAAGAACACTTGTGTGTGAGAGCTGAGGGCCCATGGGGATCACTGGATTTGTCACTGAGATGTGACTTAGTAAGTTCTCAGTAGCTCAGACACCTTTAGGAAGGGTGACCAACTGTCCAGGTGCCAAGGACTAAGGCATTTCCTAGAAAACTGAACTTTCAGTGCTAAAACTGGGACCATTCTGGGCAAACGAGGGCAGTTGGTCACCCTCCCTATAGGGGATACAAGAAGGAATGGGACCATAAGCAGAGTTCTACTGTAAAACTTGAGAAAGCCCAACTTGGGGAGAAAGACAGGGCCTTAGCACTGTGTCTAGTCTGCTCCAAATACATCTGACGGACATTAATTCAGCGCTTCCTGCACACCGGTCATGTCCTGGGAGATTTGGCCTAAGTTGTGTCTCTTCATTTATCAGAACCCAGTTATCAGCCATCTTCAGCAACAGGGTGCTCTTGACAAGTATCTTAAAAGCTAAAGCACCTATACTGGCCGGGTCCACCAGACAGCCGTGGGCAGCGGGCCAGAGCAGGGACAGTAACCAGGGCTGTGGCTCTCGTGCCAGGCGCATCTCCGCAGGGCACGTGGGCACCACTTACCACTGTAGCCGGGTGTAACTGGCAGCTGTCTCATGAAGGTCTTGGAAGCCTCCATGGTCTGGTCCTCTGCTGATAAAGGGAAGAGGGGATGAAATTCTCACCACGGGCCCTGCTTCAGGAGCTCACATCAAGGGAGCTGGAGCCCGAGCGAGGAGAGTGAGCTTGCCAGGGGGCTGGGATGGAGAGGCAGCTCCATCTGACAGCCGTGAGCTGTACGCACACCGGGCGGCCCGCTGGGATGGAGTCAGGGATGGAACCCAGGAGCTCCGTGGAAGGTTCAAGAACCTTGGGGGAGGGGAAAGCTGAAGCACCCTCACCTGGAGCCTTCCCCATCCAGCCGGAATCAGGTCTCCACGGTGATTTTTGCTTCCCTCCTCCCCCCAGGACATCTGGCAGTGTCTGAAGACATTTGGGGTTGTCGCGACTGGGGGATGGGGCGCTACTGGTATCTCCTGAGTAGAGGCCAAGGATGTTTCTCAGCATCCTTCACATCACAGGATGTCCCACAAGGAATCAGGGCACGTCCTGGCTGAAGGGATCAGAAATCCCAACAGGCTGGCCCACGTGGAGTCCAAGGTGGGTGGGCAGAGAGTGGCGGGCACTGTTAGCATCAGCTTCTGTGGGCACTGTCTGCACAGCCAGACCCCTTCCCTCTTCAGGGAGGGCCTGGGGTCCCCTCCCCCAGATGGGTCAGGTCCAGCAGCTCGCAGGGTGGGGCTCCCAGGTCCTACCCACCAAGGCCAAGCCCAAGCCCAAGCCCACCTACCTCTGCAAAGCGATGCCCTCCCGCCTGGACAAATGGCCCCAGGGGGCGAGTGGAGGCCACAGCCCTGTTTAGCGGGGAGGGCTGGGATTTTGAAAACAAGGAGGCACCTGTGGACTGCTAGCTGGGGGACACAGCTGGGTGCTGCCCGCAGTCCTGTTAAATCCTCAGGCCACGCCAGGGGTTAGCTCCCAGAGAGGGGTTGTCGCGTGCAGGGAGGTCTGAACGGACGCCTCTAAGCTCGGAGGGGCAGGACTCTGCTGCCCAAAAGCAAGCCGCCGGGCAGGGGGCAGCGCGCGCGGGTGGGGGACGGCTGGGCACCCGCGGACCCCGCCCCGGGCCCATCCGGTCCGGAGGAGGTGGGGGGAGGGGAGGGGAGGGGAGGGGAGGGGAGGGGAGGGGAGGGGAGGGGAGGGGGGGGAGGGGAGGGGAGGGGAGGGGGGGAGGGGAGGGGAGCGCGGCGCGGGGGCTGGGCAGCGGGGCCAGGAAGCGCGGAGGCGGCGCCCGCCTCCTGCTCCTTCCCCCGGGGGCGCTCACCTGCGCGGGACGGGACGCACCTGGCCAGCCCGGCCGCGGCTCCCCTGAGCCTCCCGCGCCCGCCCCGCCGCGCGGCCTTTGTGCGCTCACCCGGCGGGGAGGGGGGGGAGGGGAGAGGGGCAGGGCGGGCCCCCCCCTTCCTCACCCTCCCGCAGCCCCACCCGGGGCCAGAGGGGCGGGTGTAACCCCACAAATATCTGGTCTCCGAAGCACATCTCCGTTCTCGGGTCTCCCACGCCCCGGGCCTCTGGGTTTGGGAACTGGGGGGAGGGGCCCGCGCAGGGATCTAGGTCAATCGGCCTTTTGGTGATATTGCCACTGTCCTGGGTTGGGGCGCTGAGGTCCTGCTGGGAGGAGGGGGTGAGCGGGAACAGGCCTCCCTCCCTGGTGCAGGGTGGCCCCTGAGGGACTGGCCTGTGCAGGAAGCAGCCGGGGCCAGGAGAGGAGACCGCTGTCCTGGCAGCCTGCAAATACGGGCACTTCCCTTGGGCTTCTCCCGCCCGTGCCAGCCTTTGTCTGTTAGGAAAGATGGGTTTCCCCATGGCCCTGACAGGTAACAGGGCAGTAGGGGCAATGCACCCAAATGAAGGGACGCCTGGGAACCTGAGTCCTTTCTAACCATGCTCATCTTGTGGGGAATAAGGGGGCCTGAGCCTTATTCAGGCTCGCCTCATTGGGTTGACACTAGATGCCCATTGGTGACTCGGAGGGGACGCACGGCCTTCAGACTGCTGGTCCCAGCCCCTCCCTGAGCAGAGAAACAAACGGAGGCCTGCGGGCCTGGTGACACTATTTTCCAATACTCATTTGTTTACTGCACCTCCCAGCCTTCCCCCACCTCAGATCCAGAAGCTTCTAGAGCTGACTCTGGAGGGCGACCCAGACATGGAGCCTGGAGCAAACCCAAGGCTCTAGATGCAGCAGCCAGGTTGGTGTGCCTGCTAGGACGCCAGAGGCCAAGGCACCAGCGCCTGACCTTGTGCCTTTGTTGAAACCACCTTCGTTTGGGTGTAGTGTTGTCAGGGGCATATCTGCCTTCTCTGGCTAGACCACTTTCATCGGCTTGGAAGGAAAAGGGGGCTCATGGGCAGCAATGGAGCCTCCCTTCCCAGCGAACAAAGGGGCCAGTCTTGTTGGAATGAAAGTTGTTAAAGCTTGCAACACCCAGGAAAGGACCTGAAAAATCAACCTTCATGCGCGATGGGGAGGAGCTGGAGGTCGGTAATGATGTATCTAAAATTCCACTTACACATTCAAAGTGGAAAAAAAAAGTCTGGGTCACACGAGATCCGGAGTTTTGTTTTATTGGACATCTGTGAAGACAGAGTTTGCAGATACAACCTTGTCAAGTCGTGAATTGCTGCAAAGTTCTGTGAAGTTTGAACAAGACCCATTTTAGAATATAGTTCCTTATTCCAAGCAGACGAGAGGTGTAACGTTACGGCCAACAACTTATACTAGCCATCCAGGTAAGCCATTTCCCAGCACAGATATGCAGCTTAATCACAGCTATTTCGTCTCTACAATGTGAAGTTCGATCGTCGGCTAATAGTACGTTTTGACTCCTGTGTATACTGGTGCATGCGATTCTTTGCCACCCTGGCTGTTAACCAGACCTGGGCTCTAAAAGCTAAACTTGATTTAAATATCATTCTAGGGGTAGGGCAGGCTCTGTGATCTGGACGTGTCCCAGCCACCACTATGCAAAATGCTGGTACGTCTCCTCCTCTTTCCTGTCTTGTCTGTCTGTAACTTGTCTGTCATTGAGCATTTATCAATGCCTGCTACATACAGAGAGGGCAGGTACAAAGGAAATCCTTTGACAGTTCTGCCTCCAAGAAAGGTGAACATTAGATAATAAACTGAGGACAACTGAGTAATGTGTCACGACAACAGGCCTTTTAGAAACTTTCTAAGATTAGATAATGTGTCCACGTGTACTTACCCAGTGCTCCTACTCTAGAATATTTCCATGGAGGGGAAGGGAGAAGAGGGATGGATTTGGGGATTCCCTTTAAGGAGTTCCACTTATTGGGGCTGCATCTCTGGGGCCAGAAGCAAGTCCAGTAAAACGATCACGCCCTCTGCATCCGCTATTTGCCAACACTACAGATTTTTAACCAGCTCGTTTTAAGAGAAATAGCAGACAAGGAGACATCCTTAATGCAAGGTGGGAAAGGCCTTCCATCAACTACAAAAAGAGGGACTTGACTGTGTCACCCACACTTAATCCAGTAGAAAAGCTGGATCTGCGCCCCACCTTACCCTTCCTTTGACCCTGGTGTCCTGAGAGCATCCTCAGAGTGAGTGCTTTGCCCCACAAGGAAAGGCTGACAACCCTGCAGGGACGCAGAGTTTTTGTAGGTTTTTCTGCACAGTCACTTTTCTTACAGAACCAGAACGTTCAGCTCTCGAAGACTGGACAGGAGAATCCATACATTATTACGCTCCTTTAAATATAAACTGGGACCCTTTGGGAAGGGTGTGTGTGTGTGTGTGTGTAGAAAGGTCTGATGAAGCTGCTGACCCAGGTGGCCCATTTGGTCAGAGTATTCTGACCCCAGGCACCTCTTCTATTGCTCAGTCTTGCATACATAGTCCATAGCTTTAGTGTCGGTGCAAACTTATGAGCAGCAAAGCACAATGAAGAAATGAAACCATGGAAAATTAAAGGCAGCAATATCATCAACAAAATTCAAAGAGCATTTTCCTTTTTTTTTTTTAAACAAGAAAAGCACATTGTAGAAATAAAGAATCTGTACAATATTCTAATATTGTCTGTACATAAAATTATATTACCTCTAAGTTGAAAGGTCTTATTTGTAGAGTATGGCTGCAACACCAGAGGCCCAGAACAAAGAGCTTTTGAAGCAGAGCAGGCGGCAAGAAGACCCTGGCCAGCACCCCTTGTGCCTGGACGAGAGCCTGCGGCTGTTGTGCGACTAGCATTCCCAGTTCTGTGGTTCGTGGTGGTTCACAGTCTGCTTGGGAGTTCTGCAGCAGGCGAGGCGACAAAGAAGACACGTTCGAATGACACTGAAAATGCTAATTCAGATCTGCATATCGGCTGTGACGGTGGGTTTGTGAATCCAATGTCGTCGGAAGTTAGCTCACTAGTCCTCCCTCGTTCATTATGGATGCCCCCAGTTTTTTAAAATCGGGCGAACGCCAGCAGGCAGAAGAGACAGCTTTGAACAGATCAGCTGGGCTGTGAGTCAGAGCCTTGGTTCCCTTTCCAGTGGTTCCTGGATGTTGGAGACTGTCTTTGCAAGTGGGGAAGGAAGGAGGGAACGCAGACCCCCCAGTTGGTTCCCCAGTCAGCCCCTTTCTTAGGGCACCTTTCTTCCATGCTTCCTGCTCCCCAGGCCCTTCCTGTGAGAGTTAAAAGCGCTGTTCTCAAGCCAGGAGGGACCCCAGCCCCACTCACAAGAGGATAAGTGTGGGACCACTGCTCTTCTCGTAGACCCTCTCCCTCAGGGAGCCCGAACGGGAAGGCCGGGGGCTGTGGGCTCTGGTCTGCACTTCAGCTTCCCACGAAATCCTAAAGTGAGGAGTTCTCAGATTTCAGCTAAACCACAGTCACCCTGCAGCATCTCCTAAAAATCGAGGATTCTGATCCCCATTCCAAGACTTGACTTCCATTCATAAAAGCGATAGGATCCAGGAAACTGTTTTCTTTTTTTAAAAATTTATTTCAGTGTGTAGTTGGTAACAATATTATACTAGTTATAACAGTTTCAGGTGTACAGCACAGTAATCCGACATTTCCAGGAACCCGTTTTTAACCAGCACCCTCATGCAGGTAACTCACAGATCTGCCTTGAGAACCACCTGGCTTAATCCATTACGTATAGATTGACAAGTTTCTTTTGGACGGACTTCAAAAACTGACGACTTTAATAAAACACTTCATAGAACAGATTCACTGCCTGTGAACGATGGTATATATGCCTTCCAAATGTAGGACTAAGTGGCCAAAACTTTTAGGGGGATGAGGGTGAGCTAGGAGGAGGGAGTGACTTTAAAATACGCTTGTTCTTCAAGGTGAGGAGTCGTTCCGGACTCCTGGGCTTGGTGATAATGAATGAACGAGGCAAGTGGCAACCTCATTTTGTCCAGAAGTCCTCCTGAGGTTAACTAGAATTACGGATGAATTCAGATAGTGAGACTTGGCACTCTGATGCCAAAAAGGACACAGAGTCCAACTCGGGATGTGTCAGGAGCTCTTTAATATTCACTTCCATCGAAGCAAGTTTTCACCTGCTGCAAAGTTGAGGCGTCAGCTCTCCTACACACGCCAATCCCGGAGGGTCCGCCCAGGCCACAGCAATTCTCCGTGGAACCAACGTGGAATTTAAATAATGAGAACCTAAAATAGTGCCCAGTGTAGGCAGTCTTCTCGCACCAACTAACAGGCTCCGTCTTCCCAATGAGTCTCCACTTTCAATCACATGATGAGGAAAAGCAATGAACTGCAAGTGGGTGGCATTTTACACTGACTGCCATCAAAAAAAAAAAATAAAATGAAAAGCCTCCAGATGATGAAGAATCTCCTCCTGGCTCAGAGCTCTCCTTTTGAATCTAGAAGGACGGCCATGGAGCATCCTGAGCTCTACTCGACCGAGATGTGTTCAGAGCGAGCTCAGTCACTGTGCAGAAGCGTACAGACTCCCTTGCTGGGTGGGTGTTTCACCACAAGGGCCGAGGAAAACCAGCTGCTCTTCTAGGATCCTTGGAATTCTTCTTCCCAAACCTCGATCTGAATTTCCCGACGCCAGTGTGCCCTCAAAGATCCCTAAGCATTTCTAGCTCTGGTGTCATCTTCCCTGCTGAAATCCAGGTGGGCAATGTCAGTGGTCAAGGGCAGGGGGAGAATAGTCAGGGTTGAGGTCGGCAGATGCAGGTGAGCTGAGTCCAAGGGGACAGGTGACAGGGAGGGCCAGTTAGTAGTTTAAGAAGTCGATCCCAACCTTGACGCTCTTTGAGGTGGCTATGTCGACGGCGGTGGCCTTGATCTCGGTGTCCCCGAACTGCATGAGGGTCTGGATCTCCCTCCGGGCGGGCACGGTGGCCCCGCCAGTCCCCGTGAGATCCAGGCGGAGCGTGCCACACTTCTTCACCCCAGGGTCAGTGATGAAGCTCACGTTGTCGTGCTCGGAGCTGTAGATGTTGATGACAATGACGAGCTGGGAGGGCTTGGCGGGGGTGTAGCTGCGCTTGACCAGCTCGCCCAGCGCCACGGACTGGTCAGCAGAGATGAACTTGTCGAAGACGTCAGTGCACCAGCGGGTGCCGTCCTTCACCAGCAGCTTCTCAGGCGGGTGTTTGCCCTCCACGTAGCGGTTCAGCACGCCCACCCCGTAGGTGAGCGGGGACCTGCGCACCTTGATGACAGCGGGGTCCAGGCCGAAGAGGACGGCACCCTTGAGGATGGTGAGGCCCACGTCCTGCGGGATGATGATGCGGCACTTGTCCCCGAAGGCCGCCTGCACCGCCTGCTGCAGGAGCGGGGCCTCTGCGAAGCCGCCCACCAGGAAAAGGAACTTGACGGTGGACACCTCGGGCTTCTGAAACAGGTCCCCTGGAAGGGAAAAGGGAGGGGCACATCCTGTCACCAAACCAGCAGCCCCCAGGGACCGGGGGGCCTGAGAATGTGGGAAATGGACGCAACCACTTGGGCAAACTGGAGGGACAGCCTTAGTCTGAACAGAATTTTTGTAGAGCTGGTGTTTTAAAGAAAAGAGGTTTGCACACCAATATGCCCAGGAATAAAAACCAAAGCTCGATTCCCAGTCGGGGGTATGCAGGAGGCAGTGACTGCTTCGCTCTTGCACTGATGTTTCTCTCTCCCCCCTTCTCTCTCTCTAAAAATCAGTAAAACTATTTAAAATGAATAAATATTATTCTTTGGTTTTCATAAAGATCCCATCCTACCCCTAGGAGCTGTGATTTGGTAGGGGGGGGGGGGGGGGGGGACTGAAAAAGGTCCCCAGTGAGTCTCCTGTGTGTCCCTGGGCGATGCCACTGAGGAGGCCGAGAGCAGCACCGTCAGCCTCTGTCTCCCCTCCTGAGGGGACTTTTCTTTGGTTCACACAACAGTTCCTTCTCCCCCGCAAGGGTTGTGGTTCCTGATTTCTTTCTCCACAAAGAGCAGAGACGGCACTCCTCAGGGCCTGTCACCGTGGAGGGTGCTATCGCTGCAGAGCTCCCGGCTCTCTGACTTGTGAGGCCGAAGGGAAAGCCCAGTGAGCACAGGCTCTCTGCTGCTTTCAGTACCTTGGGGGTGAGATCTGGAGCCTGTGCCCAGCAACCGCCCATGTACATGCTGGGCCCTGTCCACTCTGCCAGGGCCCTCGCTTGTGGTTCCTGGCGCCGGCCCTGGCCTCCTGCCAACCTGGCTTCACGTTTGTGGCCGGAAAAGTCAGTCCCCGTTCCTGGCTCTGCCCCCAGCAGCCGAGCCCTGGCGATACTTACGGAGATGCTCGATGATGCTGTCGATGGTTGGCTTGAAAAGGGCATTCATGGCATCTGGGCTCATCCTCAGCATCCCCTGTGAGGACCACTTCACAAAATCCACACTGGGGGGGGGGGGGCACAGAGAGAAAGAGCGGTGAGTATATAACTATACCCACAGACGCAGACAGGCACAGACACAGGCCCTGGCAGAGCAGCTGTCAAGGGGCAGAAAGGGGTTTTCAAGTCCTTGGAGATACCCTCACCTGCCAGGACCTAGACACTTAGAAGCTCAAAGCTGAGACACAGCCTCTTTTGTTCCTCTTGGCCTCCACTGTGGCCAACCCTCCCCGGGGAAGTGGGAGCCAATGTCTGGTGCTGGAGGCGAGGAGATAAAGGGAGCTCTCCTCCGGAGGACCACGTTTTCATCGAGCAATAGCTGGACGCAAGCCCATTAAAGGCTCCTACGATGGGTCCAGTACGCTGCTGCTATACAAGGCTACCTGTGTGCTCAGGGGCAGCCCTGCAGGCCCTCCCTGTCCCATGACAGTGAGAAGCCCAGTCCCTCCGCTGCCCCTCACTGTCTGTCGAAGGAGCGACAAGTCCAAAGCAGCGGCACGGAGCAGAAGGAGCACTGGACCGGGAGCCAAGGCTGCTGGGCTCCAGTCTGGCGCCTACCACTCAGGAGCTGCAGGACTCGGGCAGGCATTTCCTCTGAGCCCCGGGCTTTTCTCATCTGCAGACCAAGGATAACACCACCTGCCTTACCTCCCTCACAGGGGCTGTTGTGAAGGTCAAGAAAATGCCATGTCTGTGAAAACACTTTGGAAACCTTCTAGTGCTAAAGAATGCCAGGGACTGTGGAGGGCCATGTGTACCCCGCCTTGTCTCAGATTCAAAGGGGCCAAGCAAACGGTGTCTCTGTCCCTGCAGCAAAAGCACCTCCAGCTGCCTCCCAGCATCACATTCTGGATGCTGCCATGTCTCATAGATCGGGAATTCTTTCCCTGGCCTAGGCCAAAGGACTATGTGGCACGGCATGGCGTGACCCAATGGCTGGCCACAGCTGGTGTCCCCAGGGAGGACTGGCAGGCCCCGGACTATGCAGGCAGGACTTGGGAGCCAACTGGAAGCAGGTGCCTTCTGCAGGGGACTGGGGCAGAGAGAACAGCAGCCTAGTAAGAGTCCGGCTAGGACCCTGCTCCAAGGACACAAAGACCTGGAGTCAAATCTCCTTATTTTCTCACTGAGGAGCCAGGGCCTCTCAGAGAAACAGCCCATTACAGGTGTGGCAGGGAACATTCGAGGTGAGTCAGGATCATCGTCACTGACCACGGGTGAAGACCACAAAGGTCATGTCAATGGGACTCAGGAGCCAACCTGAAGAGGTCCCCACCGGCCAAGACGGGACAATGAGGATCACTAAGGATATAATTGCCATGGTTTAAAATGCATCCAATATGCCTAAATCCATGAATTCTTAATGGTACTCCCCTTGTGTCCCACAAAAGAAAGAAAAAATTCATTTGCCACTTTGGAGGATGCTGTGAAATCGACAGTTTGGAAACAGAAACCTTATCACTGGGAAGAAAGAGCCCAGCACTGGGCTCGCCTTTCCTACCGAGGGCAACCAAGCCCCCGAGAAGTCTCTACTGCGCTGCCCGCGGGCCTGGGCGGGGGGCCCACTCACTTGCTCTTCCTCAGGGCGTGCTCCACGCTGTGCCCGCGGAACTTCTTGTAGTAATCGATGAAGGAGAAGGGCAGCGTGATGTTCAGGGGGTTCGTTCGGTCCGGGGCGGCCGCCCTTTTGCGGGACTCGAACGCGATCATCAAGTCAACCCAGGCGGCGGGACGCTTGATTTTAAATTGTTCGATGAAATCCTCTCCAAATATTTTACACAGAAGCTTTTCAAATTCATAATCTACTCCTAAGGATCCATAGGGTCCACCTGGGCCAAGAACAAAATGGAGCAGGGCATGTTAGAAACGGGGAGAAACTGAACCCAAACTCTGAGACACAGCTGTTCTGCTCTTCTCCGAAACACACGAAGTAGCACAGACCACAGCTGGGATTTGACCGAGGCTCTTCTGATTCCTCACGGAGAGCTTTCCTATAGAAATCACACCTCAGTGACCTGTTTAAAATCAGTTACGTTGTAAATAAAATCAGTACATTTAACTAACTAGGTGTATCATGGTTTTCCCACCCCAGACACCCGGGGACAGGATCTGGGAAAAGGGGAGGCCCCACTTAGTCGCTCACCCCCTCCCCAACCAAGGGAAAGAGCCTGTTCTTTGGGTTGGCGATCTTGACCCAACACAAGTTGTCCTGGGACCTTCCGAGAAAGCTTAGCCCTAGCACTAAATCCTACGTGCCTTCAGGTTCCCATCACACCCTTCCACAACTTTCAGGAGCAAACTTTCTCAGCCAGGATCTGATACAGGCTCCCTTTACGCCAAACCCCAGTGATGGTGGTTTGCGTTTTAAAGAACATTTAACTGCACTTTGCTTTCCAACGTTAAATAAGCCTCAGTTTCCTTTCCTGCCGACTATGCCATGTGCCGGTGGCCCGGAGACAGTGAAATGCCGAGTGAAATCGGAAATGAGTGACACGGCTCAGGTAGGAGGAAATCAGCCGTTGCAGGGGCTCACCTGTGGCTTTATACAGTTCTTTAAGGTGCCCCTCTGGCAGCCGAATCTGATGGACTGTCAGGTCTACGGTGCCACCGCCACTGTCCACAACCACGTATTTGTCACCTGGTTAAAGAAACAAAACAAAACAGCCATCCTTTACATAGACGCTTGCCAGCCCACCCTGAACCGAGCCGGCGGTGATGACATGGCACACCCAGCACTTTTCATTAGCTGCACAGAGAGTTATTCAGGACTAAAGGGACGGCAATAACGGCTGCTGGGAGTGATGGTTAGACAAAGAACCCAGATGCGTGAATCTCTCAAACTACAGCATTCATGTCACACACCGCTGCGTACCGGGCACGTCCAAGTGGACAGCTTCCTGCCACGCTGTTTCCTAGAAGCCTTATCCTGGAACCGGTGACTTCCAATCCCTACCTTTCTGAAGCGTCTATGTGGTGTTAACACATGCAAAAGGACAGCTCCAAATGAGCTCTCCCTGGGGGAGTACTAGTCTTTAAAACCGACCGGTTCTGAACATTTCCCACAAGTGCAAACAGGAATGCAGCTTTGCCAGCAGCACACGCTCACACAGACACAACTCCGGCAAAGGCAAAGGACATTCAAGGACGCTACCTTCCTCCAGCTCGGACCAGATCTCTCCTATGACATTCTCCACCAAAAAGGTCCGACTCTGCCGGTTACGCCGTACGTGCTCCTTAGCTAGTGGCCGACAGAAAGAAAACGATGCCGGGTGAGAAAGCGTGAACGAGCGGCAGTCAGTCATCGGCAGTCAGCGGCAGGAGCAGGCTTCGGGACAGAACACTCAGTGAAACGCGGTCAGGACAGTGACACAAGCGCAACATCAGGAATTACAACGCAGTCCTCCCAGGACAAGTAGCTCTGGCCACCGGCCTTCATCTGCTCATCTGTGTGGCAGGTCTGGCCCGGACCCTGCTGCAAGTCTCACCCGGATAAGAGCCCCATCTTCCAGGGACATGTGGGGGAAACGGGTTAATAAAATGGACCCGTGTGCTGACTTTGCTGTTCCAGGGGGGAAGCGTTCTGCCAAGCAGCCTTCGGCGTTCTGGGTTAAATAACTTCACATCAAGGAATTCTGATACCAGTGGCACCTCGGTTTTCGAATGCGATCCGTTCAAGTTCTGAAACGTTCGAAAACCGAGGGACCAACAGCCGACAGCCAGGCCTCAGGACCTTCCCCTCGGTGGAAGCCGGTGGCATGCTCGACCTCCGAGGCGTGTTCGTAAACCGAAGCATTTCCTGCCGGGTTTACGGCGCTCGTAAACCGAAATGTTCGCCAGCGGAGACGTTGGAAAACCGAGGTACCACTGTACAAAGAAAATGGGGCATGTCGTGCTAATCTGGATCCTGGATACACTGTGTGGAGCCACTTCCTGACCGTGTTGAAGCCAATATGCTCTCCAGCCACAAGGCGGCGCCTCCGCCACCAGGCGGCACATCTGAAACTAGCAGAGCCCGAGCCACCTTTTTTCTGAGCACTGGGGGGACAACCTGGCTGTGGCTGTGGGTACTTAGTGACTATGACACCGTGCATGGGGGATTCCATCTCCCACGGGCCTCCCGACAGTGCTGTGAGGCGGACAGGGCACAAATCATGGTCCTAGTAAGATGAGGAAACGGTCGGGGAGTTAAGGGACTCGCAGTTCCCACACTCTGTCTTGCAGCCCGAAATTAACCCTCTGACCAGGGACCCCTCATGCCTCTGAGGGTTAACAGTCTACAGTGAAGCCTCAAGAAGCAGAATACAAATGCGAAGAAATGGGAAAGGTGCTGTGATAGGGCACCTGGGGACAGCCGGCCACAGCCAAGGTGGGAATTTGGGCAACTCAAATGCCCCTGGGCCTCAGTTTCCTCATCCATAAAATGGGGATAATAATACTTGGCCTAAGTGCCTCACAGGCAGAGCAGGGACTGGCTCTCTGGTTTGTCCTAAGCAGCCAGTGGGACACCTGGCTCACAGTTGGTGACAATGAAGGTACAGCACCAAGTGCCCAACAAATTTTCACTGGCACGTAGGTTGTAGAGCAATCACCTATTTCACAGATAAAGCCCCGCCCACAGCTCTGCTGCCCCTCCCATTTCCTTAGCCCCTAGGCCGGTGCTGCACTTTGTATCTGTCTGTTGCTGTTTATCCAACAAAGAACCCTTGACCCTCTAGCCTCTCATCAAGGAGCAGTGTTTGCAAAACAACATCTCTGGGGATTGGATGGCAAATACTGGGCCAGCTCTAAGTCCCTCGGGCCCTGGTTTATGGGGGAGAGGCCGTCCCTGGATTAGAGAGTTCCTGCAGGCCTGGGACAGACCCCCAAACTCGGGGCTTCTCTCCTGTTCCCAGCACCAGCTCCAGACGAATTTCTACTGCAGATCTTGTACGGAGTGAGCTTTTGGTTTCCTAAAACAACCTCGATGACTAATGAAATGGCATCCATAAAAAACAGCCAAGCGAAGCTAACAAGACATGTTCTCAGCTCTCAAAAAATTATTCCATTTTTCAGGCAAATTAAGCCCATTTTGTGAAAAATGTGTCCTTGACTGAGCTCATTAAATACTCCTGGGCTAAAAAAATACCGACGGCAAACCCTGCGGTGCTGGGGAGGAGTGCTAGCTCTGTTCCCCTCCAAGGTGTCCACCGGCATCCACCCAGAAGGAGCCTCAAGGCAGGGGACAGCCTTGGGGAGGGTGCCTCAGGGCATCAATGCCATCCTGGGTAATCCTGATTAAATGCTCTGCCAGGCCCCCCAGACAGCACCTTTCCTTCTGGGAGAGAGGTTCTAACTGCAATCCGAGGCTGCGACAGAACCCTGCCTCCTGCCCCTGGGGGTGCTGGCCAATAATTTGAGGATTTGCAAAACCCTAAAGACCCTCTGAGCACTTAAGACAACAGCAAAGTCCCCCAGGCACAGGACACAGGCACAGAGCAGTGTTGGGGGAGACAATGGGGAAGGAAAGGAAACCAAGGCAAGCTTATGAACAGTTTTCCCCTCAGGTGGGTGTTATAATTAGGAAGTGGTGGGAAGAGCTGCACTAGAACTAGCTAATTCTCATGAATTTTTTTTTTATGGACAACTAAGGAAGAACTAGCACGTGAGAGGAAAAGCCCAGTCATTCCTTTTATTTTTTCAATTAAAATAACAAAGGTGGAAATTTAAAGAAAGATGTCATCCCGAGTATTTAAAGCAATGCAGTTGGTTTGGTTAGCAGTGAGGCTAACCTGGGCATGTGCTGAGGCCACGCACTGCTAGAAAAAAGCAAAGTCAAGCCCTGGGATTTAAAGGGAAGCCTGTTTCCATACATCCTGGGTCAATCAGATCTGAAGTGATAAGTCAGGGCCCTAACAGCCTGAGGCAGCAGCTCGGTGACAAGTGAACTTTGTGCCACTGTCTTGTGGCCAAGGTTCACAGATCCCCCAGTCCTGGGTGACAATGGGTGACAATGCAGGGCAACGGCCTCTGGGGCAGAGGAACCCTGTGAAGAGGAGCTGGGGAAGCCTGAAGGAGATGGCCTGCTAGGGTGAGCCTGGGTCCTGGGTCCTCGGGTGTGCCTCGGGGGGTGGGGACCACGGAAACTCAGGAACAAGGCTGTAGGGGAAACAGCCTGAGACCTTCCTGGCTGACCCATCCCTCTCCTCCTGGGCCTGGCCTTCCAGGGTGGGTGATGGGTGGGTCGAGGCCCTCACCTGGCGACAGAGCTCAGAGCTGTGCTCCACCCGCCACCGCACTCTGATTAGCTTCCAAACTCACAGTGGTGGCTTTGCCCCTGACCTAAGGTGTCTGCAAACTCTGTGGCCCTGAACAGAGACCCACAGAGCCCTGGATACCAGGAAAAACAGCTCTGGGGACCGGCTTGCACACAGGTAAAAATGAAAAAGTTCTGCCTGGCCGGTGTGGCTCAGCAGTTGAGCATCAACCTAGGATCCAGGAGATCTTGGTTCGATTTCCGGTCAGGGTCCATGCCCGGATTGCAGGCTCGATCCCCAGTAGGGGGTGTGCAGGAGGCAGGGGATCCATGACTCTCTCATCATTGATGTTTCTCTCTCTCTCCCTCTCTCTGAAATCAATAAAGATTTTTTTTTTTTTTAAATGAAAAAGTCCCTTAAGATTCCCCGTGAGTTCCTGAGTCTGCTTAGGCAGGTGACCTTTCCACAGCTAAATGAGCTTCAGCCGGGTCAGGAAAAGTCAGCTCTTTTTGCTTGTAGTTTAAACTCTCGCCAGGTTTATGACTAAGACACACAATGAGCTCATCACACACGAAGCGGCTCCAATGAGTGAGTCAGAGATAAATCAACAGTCTTAATGGAGGGATTAATAAAAGGCAAATGGGATTAGATTAAGAATCAGTTAACAGACAAGAAAGACTAAGAGCTTAGTAAACTGCAAGGCCAAGGACTGCTCTCAGGCCCCCCTCAAGTTTTTGGAGAGAAGTGCCCTCCCCCCTCCCGAGGCACGTGGGTGGGCGATGAACCAGGGTACCTGCTTCCAAGTGTACTGGGGCCCCCTAGAGGAGCCAGGTTGGGGGGCTGAGCACAGAGGTGCTTGACAGCAACCTCTCTGGCAGCATCTCGGACTCTTCATTACAGCACCAAGTGCATTATAATAGAGGCCCAGAGACATGCAGGGGTGGGAGGGGAGAGAGCAGGGAGGGGGAGAGAGAGAGCAGAGGTACCCTGTGCAAACCCAGCTCCTACTGTGTCTCTGGAGCTGTACCCATTGACCGCGGCCTTGCTGCTCAGCTCGATCATCTGGTGCAGCCGCAGCTTCCGGCAGTAGATGGAGGCCGCTTCTGGCTCCAGGGCAATGATGAGCTGCTCCGAGTTCTCGGGCGAGGCCAGGCCTGCCTGGAAGACAGAAGCAGAGGCTGGGACCTAGGCTCCCTGGGTGGGACGGCTCCAGGAACACCCATACCTGGGGCTGACATCCCCAAGGAAGGGATACTCGTGCTTTGCTGGTTTGAGAAATTCCCTCCATAGGCCTCTGCAGAGCTTAACATTGGGGGTGATCGGGTGCTCGGCTCCAAGCCAGGCACCCAAACACCACACAGTGGCCAAAGAAAACGTCTGAGCATCCTTGGGAAATGCCAGACTCTCTGGGCCATGGGGCCTCTTGCATCTGGGGCTTACTTAGCCCAGAACTGAGAGGCATGAGGGGGGGAGGTCCCAGAATTTAAAACTGAAAACCATTACAGGAGGGAAGGCAGATGGTCTGTTTTGGGTTATAATAGACCCAACAGTCTGACTGAGTCAGCGCAAGCTTGTCTTTGGTGCCTAGAAAACGAATGGCCCATTGCCTGGCTTGGGGCCCAGCACCCGATCACCCCCAATTTTAAGCTCAGCTGGGCAATCAAGCAATTTTGCTCTATGGGAGTCTGACCAGGAGGGCTCTGGGGCTCCAGGAGAAAGCCTGTCCCGGAATCCTGCAGTCTCCCTCTCCTGGAGTATGGGTGGGAAGGCAGCTGGCAGCTCTTATTCAAAGCTCTTATCCCTTTAATAGCAGGAATGCTCTGCTGTGACACCTGGCTTGTTCCAGCCCATGCCTTCAGACCTTACTAGGGCCAGCCCAGGAGGCTCTGGAACCACCCTTCTGAGGGTACTCAGAGAAAGGAGCCTGGTGTGGCCCCTACCAGGTCCCACCCACCTCTCGAGGCTTTGAACTTGAGTGCTAGGCCTCGCTGGCTTATTGAAGCTGTTCAAGCCCACGGGGTTTCCTTGGCTGCAGCACCATGGAAATAGTTCCCGTCTCCAGTGTTTGTCATCTTTGGTCCGTTTCCTAGGGAACCTCAGGATGCCATTCTGGTGCTGCACCCACCTGGTAAAAGGCCCCCAGCTCTACACTGAGCTCATGAGGTTCAGTGGCCTCATCCTGGAGGCCAGGAAGGGAGGTCTGCCTAATGTCACACGTGCACAGTGACCTCTCACCAGGAGCCGCCTGCAGTCACAGGTGGAAGGGGTTTAGGAGGTGCAATTACTGGGCGGGGTAGGGGGAGGCCAGGTTATAATGCAAGAAAAGCAAAGGACCTTCAGGACCTCCATCCACCCACTTCACTTTATGCAGGAGGAAACCAAGGCTCGGAGAGGCAGGGGGACCAACTGTCCCACGTTTCCTGGGACATGGGCCTTTCAGTCTCTTAAGCTACAAGGTATCCCACCCTAAAGTGGCAGAGCTGCCCAGGCCCAGATCCCGCGCCTCGCCGACCAGCTCTCAGTTCTTAGCTCTCCTGGTCTGAGTGACTCCAGTTACTGAGGCGGGGCCCAGACCATCAGAAGGACTTGGACAAAACTCCCCGGTGTGCCGATGCTCCCCTCTCACCTGGCTTTATTCCAGGATAGCACCCGATGACGCACTGACTATACCACACCCAAAATGAAACAATGAGTTATGGCTTCTTGAGATACCATCAGCGGGCAGGTGCCTGAATAGCTCCACTTTGCCAACACTGCACGCCTCCCAGCAGGTGGTAAAGCCCCTTCAGGAAGGCTGACTTTGCAAAACCAGATGGAACCTACCCACAGAAAACCTGCCTCCTTGTTGCCTTGTACCCGTGGGAAGTACATGCCCGAGGTACATGGTGTGTGACGGAGACGACCCCCCCCCCCGTGAGTCTGCTCCCACATCCTGAACACGGCGAAGACCCACAGGACCCAAACACCTGGAACAGCACGGCTGTACCCTATAGGGGAGGCCTTCCGTCTGTCCCTCCCCAGCTGGCTGCCTCGGCTCCGCAGCAAAAGCTTTGACCCATTTCCACATGGGGTTCCCAAGGTCGCAAAGAGCAGATGCAGAGGGGGAATGGAGGTGAAGGGACTCCAAACCGGAGGGCAGGACAAGGCCAGGTGAGAGAGGGGCCGGGCAGCACCTGGAGACCCAGGGCAGTAACCACACTCCGTTGTTTGAACCAGCCCATTATGTTCCCGGGGACAGTAAGGGGCTGTGCCCCCACCAGCAGCTCCCTCGGTGGCCACAGTGCAAAGCCGAGGGACAGGCAAGAGGAAGCAGCTGGCCCTGGGCAGACTCCATCCCCCCGGGACGGGTCCCAGGGCTGCCTGTGGATCCGGGAAGAGGAAATACGAGGGAATCCGCCGGACTCGGACACCCAGCTCTTTATCTCTGGGCAGGGGGGTGGCGGCGGAAGTGGGAGCTTTGTTTCTACATAAACACTTGCTGTCTTCTCAGCAGAAGCCCTGCAGCCCGGCAGCTGTCAGGAGACCTGCGGCCTATCACCTGGGACCCGGCCAGGGTCACCCGAAGCAGAAGAGCGCTCCCTCTGCTATTGCTCATCCTGCCTCTGGAGCTGGGACCTCACGGCTGCTGTGCTGATGGGAGCTCCCCCTCAACCGGGGCCCGTGGGGACATGCCTGGCCTCTCCTGCAAGAGGGGATGTTTTCTAAGGGCAGCAGACAAGTCCTTTTGCCCCACAGCACACAGCAAGGGCTCAGAGGGGAGCTGCTAAATGAATGAATTGAGCATCCCGCCGGCCAGAATCAAGTTCTGCAGTTTCCTGGTGCTCATCTCCCCAAAACTGAACAAGAGCAAGCATTCCACCGGGGGACATGACCCGGGGACTCTGCAAATAAAGTTTCTGAACCAAGAGCATGCAACCCCATTCAACTCCCCCACGAATCTGGGGCAGCAGGAGCACCATCCAAGCAGCTTTCTCAAGCGCTGCTTCCTGGTCACAAGCTCCAGGGGGGAGGAGCCACAGGCGGGTGGCTCCAGGGAGGCCAGGGACATGGGCGTCCACATCGACTACACTGCCCCTCCGCCCTGCAGCCAGCTGGAAAAAGCAGCAGGGACTGTGTTTACAGCTGAGAAAAATGACCAGCCGGCTGAGTGCTCCGCTGGCCTGGTGTCAAGCTGCAAGGGGCCACAGCTGCACCGGCTCTGAGTGTCATGGGGTGGTTGCTTTTTGGTTTTCCCCCTGATCTGGTCATTTGTCACTGCAATTTGTTCAGAAAGGGAGGCAAATGCAAGCTGCAACTCCAGGTTAGATGAAATCATCATATGTAGGGAAACATTTATTTAACAGGTTTCTGGGACCTACTCGAGTTACACATTTTAGGGAAAATGCCTCTAGAAATAAACTGGACTGTTTCTTGTCCATGAAGCTGTCAAAACTCAGTGGAACGACCTGCCATTCTAGGTCTCTTTTGAAGACCTCAGAGGAGGGACCAGCTGTTCTTTTTTTTTAAACCTTACCCAGCGACGTGTTTTTTTCTATTGATTTTAAAGAGAAAGGAAGGGAAGCATCAATGTGATGAAGAGAAACATCGACTGGTTGCCTCCTGTATGTGTCCTGACCAGGGACTGAGCCTGCAACCTTTTGGTGTACAGGACAGGTGTCCCAACCAACAGAGCCACCCGGCCAGGGCGGGATCAGCTATTCCTTCTGCTACCATCTTTTCGCTGAATGCTCTTCAAGGGTCCAAAGGTTCCCCAGAGGCTGTGAATTATAAAAGATAGAGATTGAACCTACTTCTTCAACAAGCACTTACACTGGCGGGGATTTCGCAGTTTCACAGATGAAACTGGTTTGTAAAGTGCTCTGTAGCCTCACTGGCAGTGAACCCCAGAGCTCTGAGCCAAGCCCCAGAACAGTCCACTCCAGGCCTCTTCTGCCATGGGAGTTGCTGCCCAGGGCCTCATTTCTTCATCCCTCACCAGGCCGGTGGGAGAAGCAGCTCAGATCCCGAAGGACTGTGCCATGAACTTGGGTTCGGGGAAACTCCGACAGGCCTGGAAGGAGGGGCTCCGTTTTTCCATGCAAGCAGGTCGGATGTGACCAGTTTCTCAGCTGACCTGACCGTCCTACCGCCTCCTTCCGGCTCTTCCCCCTGAAGCCAGACTGATGGGTAGCACTTTGGGTGGAAGGCTTGATGGGCACTCTTGGATCTCAGAAGCTGGCTGGGCCAAGAACTGAATCTCTGTATTTGAGATCTCCAGAGAAACCGAACCACTAGAATGTACACATGTCTAGAAAGAGATTTATGATAAGGAATTGGCTCACATGATCATGGAGACTGACAAGTTCGGAGATCTGCAGTCCTTGCTGGCAGGGTCAAGACCCATGAAGAGCAGATGTTCCAGTTCAAGTCCAAAGGCAAAAAACCAAAACAACCCCTCCCCCCAAACCCCCAAGCCCTAATGTCCCAGTTTGAAGGCCAGCATGCAGGAGGAATTCCATCTTATTCTAGGGAGGTTCTACTCATGCCATCAACTGATGGGATGAGGCCCACCCACCTTAGGGAAAGCAATCTGCTTTATTCAGGCAACTGATTTAAATGCTAATCTCATCCCAAAACAGCCTAACAGCAACACTCAGGATGTTTGACCAAATATCTGGGTACCCCGTCGCTCAGTCAAGTTTACACATAAAATTAACCATCACAGGTACACACCTTCCTTATTCTATATAATAAATGAGGTGCAGTGAGGAGGGAGAGTTAGAGAGATGCTAATTTTGGCCACAGAACCGCAAGCTTAATTTCCATTTTACCATTGGGACCGCAAAACACCTGTGCCCCTGACACGCCCTCTGCCCCTCCCAGAAGTGTAAACAGCTAGTTGAGAACAGGGCCAGTCTCAGTCACACAGGCCCTGAATCTAGTGCCTATCTCAGTCCTGGCACACGGAACACTCCCAGCACAGGTATATTTAATGAATAAATGAATGAGTGGATTGAATGGTCCCTGGCATCTTACAAATCCATTCAGAGACTGTAAACTGAACACAAGTATCAAATCAAAATTACAAAGGGTCAAAAATTAAGCTGCACAGCCCCAGCCGGATGGCTCAATTGGTTTCAGCGCCATCCCGTACACCAAGGTTGCGGGTTCAATACCTGGTTGGGGTACGTATGGGAGGCAGCTGAGCTATGCTTTATGTATCAATGTTTCTCTCTCTCCCCCTTCCTCTCTAAAATCAATAAAAAACATTCTCAGGCAAGGATTTAAAAAAAATTAAACTGCACAATCACGGCACCAGACAAAAGCTACCCAGCATTAAGACAGCCCTGTTTGCAGAGCGTCTCCAGGCTTCAGAAAGCAAATTCCTACGTCCATAAATGCTGGTCACATCTGCACTGCTCAGGACCTGCTGGCCTTCTACTCTCTGAGGTACCATTTTGATCCTTTCAAACCCCAGAGGATGCCCTCCCTCCGCCTGGTTTCCTTCCTCCTCAGCTGCCCCAGGGTTAAGAGGCCTCTCCCCTCCCCTCCCTGTCCCCAGCCCCCACCTCGCTCTTTCAGAGACCCTGTCCTTGGAAGAGCCCACAGCCGGCCTGAGCTCTAACAGCCCTGACAAATCTACCGGTCACTGCACTTCTCTTTTTCAGGCTAAAAATAAGAACTGACCCTTTTCTGGGTCACACATTTGTTGCTGGAGTCTTCCTGTGGGCTGGAAAGTGAGTCAAAGCCATGAAGCTTGAGTATCCTTCCTGGGAAACGCTCAGACACGGGCTGTGTCTTCTGAGACAGTCGTTCCTGGGGTCCTGTCTTTGGACACGGCCTGGGGCCACGACCACGGAACAGTCAGGTTGCCCGGCTTCTGTGGACAGCTGAGGCCCATCTGTGCTGCTTTCTTTTTAAAGAACTAGCTTCTTTTTGGAACTTCCACCCTCTTCCTTCATCCCTATGAAAACAAATCTATTTTTGGCAGATACATAGACTGAGCCAGATTCTCACGCTGAATGGAGGAAGGGGAGAGCAGAGGAGACGGCCTGCGGCAGGCGAGGGAAGGAAGGGACTGGCAGGGAGGGGACTCGGCCCTTCCTTGAACGCTACCTGCCGCCTGGAGCAGAGCCCTGAGTGTCGAGTACAATTCATGACACCCAGGTGCCCACTTCACTGTGCTCAGGGTGCACTCGGTGGGTGCTTTGAAAGGAAAAGGTTCATCCGTGTGGACACAAATTCAATGTCAGAGGTATGTCCCCTGGTGGTAGGCAAGAGGACACCTATTACCTTGGTGAATTTCCCAGCCTGGCTCGGGTAGATGGCTGTGAAAACTGACTTTCGGGACACAGAGAGCTGATCCAAGCCCCAGGGGCGCTTTCATGGGCCCTGGGGATTCAGTAAGTACACAGGAGCCAGCTCTGTTCTGGGACCAGAACAGCAGGTCAGTGCAACCAGCCTTTCTTGCCAAGGAGGCAGACCCTCATGGGAGCCCTGTGGTGGCACAGTTGTTTGCAAACAGTGTGAGGGCTGGAGGCTGTGAGAGTCTGTGGCACCAGCGGGGCCCCCAGGCACCCATGAGGAATGGGCTGGCCACCGGCCCGGAATGCTCTGTGCTGACTAGCATGCTCCTTAGCCAGGCCCCTGCCCTCATCCAGGTGTCTGCCACCAGGCAGGTGTGACAGCCTCACCCCTCTGGGGCGACAGTGTGTGCTCCTGTGTTCACAGATGAGAAGGGCAGAGGAAAATCGATTCCCTTCATTTCCTGGCAGCACGTGTACAGCCTTCGCCTCAGCACCGAGCTGATCTGCCTGGTCCATACCATGAGCTTTGTCTCCATTCCTTTCTCATTCCAACATTCTTGTTTTCCAAGCCTTTTACTTGAAATCCTCAATCCATTCACCCACAGTGAAATGTCTCTGCACCTCATTTTAAAATCTTAGCCCCAGGGACCCCACAGCGACAACAGAACCTAGAAATGTACAGTCAGAAAGAACATGGAACCCAGCCCCTCTCCTGCCAGTCTGAGCCCGTTCCTCCCCAGGACGAAGCTGAGCAATGGGGAGGCTCCTGGGTCCCTGCCTGCGGGAGACCCTGGCTGCCTCCCAAGGAAGCCTGTGCAAGCTGGGGGACACCCGAGTGGGGTGACAGTCACCACCGTGGGCATCCTGGGCCCCGTCCGCTCCCACTCCCGCACTCACCTGGTAGGCGGCTTGTCTCATGAACTGCTTGGCGGGCTGTTTCCAGATGGCAGGCACAGTGATGACCCATCTGACATCAGAGTTCTCGAACTCTGAACCCGCCTGGTCACTCAGCTCCTACAGACAAGGAGAGTGCAGCAGGTCAAGCCGATGGAGCTGGTCCTCCTGCGGCCTCGTTGAGAATCTGGGCTTCCTGGCTATGAACTAACTTCCTCAGCCTCAGAGCCCACCAGTGCCGGGGGGCAAGGGTCTGTTTTCTGACTATGCAACAAGCAGGCAGCTCCCAGCTCCTTCCCTCACTGAATGTGACGGCAGATCAGAGGCCTCTGGCCACTTCCTCGCCACGTGATTTAGGGCAAGTGACAACCCTCAGGCCTCAGTTTCCTTAGTATGATGCAGATAATAATTCCTAGCTCATATGGTTGTTAGAGGGATTGATGATTTCCTCGGAGCTACATTTACCGAGTTTACTCTGTGTCAACCTTGTTAAGTTCTACTTCATCTCCATTAATCCATCCAAGAATGCTGTTAGGAAGGAATCAAAACTGTGCCCCTTTCCTATAGATGGCAAACTAAGACCTCAATATATTGTCTTTTTTATGATTACACAGCTAGAAAGGGGCAGAGTCAAAATTTGGACTTAGCCCCAGGTCTGTCTTGACTAAACTGTGACACATGGTCTGGTATCTGGAACAGTGTCTGGTGGCAGTTGTCAGAGCTGTCACCGGTGTCCACCTCACCCCAAGCCCAGCACATCAGGGTATTTTTCCTGGCAGGACAGGAAGGATACAAATGACATGACCTAAACCAGAACCACACTGCCCTTGACTTTGGGTCAAGGTTAAACCATGTAGATAAATGGAATGGGCAGAAGCCTCAGAGGTTTCCACCAGGCCCACGTAGACAAAATATGTCTTTAGTATTGTTCTATTGTTCTGACTCAATATTTCCATCTGTAAAATGGGGAGACTAAAACTAACTCACAGCATTAGCAACAAAATTAAAACACACATGGCACGCCTGGCCCAGAGGAGACCCCTGATAAATGCTGGTTCCTTCCTTCCCCTCCCCTCCTGTGGCCACAGTCACCAGACAAATCTGAAATCAAACTGAAACACATATTAATGTACCACAGTCGGTTCTGGGGACAGGGCTCAGATCAGCAGGCTGGTGATTTTTTTTTTTCTGGTGGGTGTCACTTTTTCCCTATTGTTTCAAATTGTTATCTTGGGACTGACCCACTCTCTCACTGAACTAACTTCCTCTTTGACCAGTAAGCTTTTTTGTTTTTCATTTTTAATTGTGAAAAAATATATATGACAAAATTTGTTATTTTAAAGTGTACAGTTTGGTAGTGTTAAGTATAGTCAGCAAACTTTTTTTAAAAAACATCTCTGCTTTGGGCCAACATGAAACAGCCAGTTTTGGGGTTTTGTTTCTGTTTTATTTTTATTTTTTAATCACGTGCTATTATTTCCTTGCAGGTCTGCACTGGGCTTTAAAAGCAAGTGAGCATGTGACATGTGTTGGGAAGGATTCTGAGAACACCTATCACCATCCAGACTATTTTAAACTAAGCAAGAAGAGGCTCAGAACCGGAATGATGGGCTTCCTGGCTGATGGAAAGTTGCTTAGATACGCTGAACAGCTTGGCGAGAAAGGAACCTGACTTTAACTGAATGTCTCATTTGTCAGGTGCTTCCGCTTGCTCTCCTTCATGAACGAGGCAACGTCACACATGGGATTTCTGAGATCTTCTGCTTCAGCTTATCCTGGCCCAAAGTGCGACAGTCCCTCTGAATCCACCTGTCCCTCAAATGCCAGCCAGCCCTCTTGCGAAGGCTGAGCTCCTATAAATCTCGAAGAGCTTTCTTCATGGAATTTTGTCACATGCTCCCACTGGGAGAAGGTGCCAGCCAGCTCCCCGAGCCGGAGGCTGAGCTGCCCAGTTCACGACCGCCACCCCCGGGCCCTGCTTGACCTTTTGCCCCCCCTTCTGAGACAGGCTGCTCCTTCCTTTCCTCTTGGCCAACCTGAAACTCGGCCCAGGGTCACGGACTTTATCAAGTCCTAAATTTTCCCTGAGTCCCCATGGCTCCTCCTCTTAATCGCCACCACCACCACCCAGTACTCTGCCTCCCTCTGCTCCTTCCACTTGCTCAGACTTGCCACCTGTGGTCAGGCAGAGAGGCCCCCACTCTGTGCCAGACCCCGAAGAGGCCCCCGCGGAGGCGCTTCATGTCTATTATTTCATTCACTATCTAATGACCCACACGGGTCAGAAATGTGGGTATTGGAGACACTGAGCACCTCGCCCAAGGTCACATGGGTGCTACATGTGTCTCCTGCCTCTCTTTTCTTTTTTTTTAACTGAGGTATAATTTGCATACCATAAAAATTCACCTTCTTTAAGCATACAACTCAGTGGGTTTTAGTACATTCACAAGGTTTGTGCAAACATCACCACTATCTAATTTTATCACCACCCTTTAGCAGTCACTCTTCATTCACACTCTCCCCAGTCCCTGGCAACCATTAATCTACTTTTTGTCTCCATGCAGTTGTCTGTTCTGGACATTTGATATAAATGGGATCATTCAATAGGTGGCCTTTTGTGTCTGGCTTCTTTCCTGTAGAATAATGATCTCAAGGTGCATCCATGCTGTGTCTGTGTCAGTACTTCATTCCTTTTCATGGCTGAGTAATATTCCACTGTATGGATAGATTCCATTTAGTTACCCATTCATCCCCTGAAGGACATGTGGGCTGTTTCTGCCTTTTAGTTACTATGACTAGTGCTGCCACGAACATTCATGGACGAGTACTTGCACAAATGAGTGTTCTCATTTCTCTTGGGCATACACCTAGGAGTGGAATTGCTGGGTCACATGATAACTCTGTTTAAGCTTCTTAGGACCTTCCAGACTGGTTTCCTAGCAGCTGCACCATTTTCCATTCCCCCTGCGGTTGGGAGGGTGCACCCTGCTTTCTGAATGCAAAGCCCACACTCTCTTCCTCCAGGCACCCCTAGGTGGCAGGTGCACCACCACCACCACCGCAGGCACTGCCATGTGTCCCACCTTCAGCGCCTGCTCCTTAAAGTACTGCAGGGCATAAGCGAAGATTTCTAGGGCTTTGATTTTCTTGCCGTTGGCTGCTGTCAGGTCTGTATCCAGGGTGAGGTCCTGGCAGGAAGAGAGGAATGAAATGGTAAGAAGACAAAGGAGAGCTGGGCCTTCTAGCTTTGGGAACAGCTCCATGTGGTTCTGGGGAAGCTGGTGAGCATATCTGTGTTTCCCAATGTTTGAAAGGCAGGCCAGGATGGCGTGTCCCCCAGAACAGGCCTGGAGGCATTGTCCTTGTACTGCGTGGGAGGCCGTGGCTGTTCCCCTCAGCCCTTCCCCCACTTCCCCCTCCTTCCCTCCCCCCTGTTTTTCTCTCTTTCTCCTGGATCCTCTGGGAGTGAGGTTTCAGGGCATCGACAGAGCCCAGGAAGAGAGGAAGGCAGGAGGTCCCACTGCTGGTGTCATTTACATACTATTTCCACTCTCAGGCCCACATGGTCACCCTTGGGAGCCCCTCAGACAGAGGCCTACATAATCATACCAACTCACTAACATGCATGACGCTGCACAGACCTAAGCTCTCATTCCCCAATGAGCTGCCAACCTAGTCACCAAAATAGAAGTGCTCCTATTTTAAGGCTTTTGCTGCCTGATCCAATACGAGCCCAGCATCACTGCCTCCCTTCCTCCGCCGAAAGCCTAAGCAGATGCTGAGTGCCGTCCTTGTGTGCAGGATGCTCTGCGAGATGCTGCATGGACTGAGGTCACTAAAAAATAACGAGAAATGTCCTCACAGAGTGGGGATGGGCAGAGAAAGCCCCTGTGCTTCTGGAACCAACAGGCTCATTACTACCAAGGAACAAAAATCAGTGGGGCCTCAGACTGATCCTGGCTGGATAATTAGGTGTTGCCTTTGGAGTATGAAGGAGCATCGAGCTGCTAAATCAGCCTCCTGAAGCCTGTCAGTCATCCTGACCCATCGGCACAAGCTCCCTCCTCCCGGCCTGTCCCTCCAAATGCTCCTGACCTCAAGTCCCTCCTTCAGAATTCCCTAATATCCCAATAATCCAGCAGCTAAAGGGGGACTTCCTGGCATGGGATCCCCAGCCCCCTGGGCCTATGCTCCTGCCAGTATCCACTCTCACTGGTCAGTTTCCAAGGCAAACAAGTTGTTAAATATTCTGAACATCTCCCTGCTCACATGTACATCAGAAAGTGTGTGTATTCCACAAAAAAGCTGGGTGCTCCAGGTAATTTCTAAAATCCAGGTAAATGGACATGCATTTCTGCCTGGGAGAAACCCAAAGTTCCCCGGAATTAGAAGAACCCCACACTCACAAGACAAGAGGAACCCTGGCTCTCCAACGCAGAGGACTTGGGGACAGGGAGGGGCTCGCTTACCCCAGTGGTGTGCAGCTTCATCTTGAATTTCTCCAGGTACAGCCACTGCTTGGCCTCGTTGGGATCCAGGTCATGGTAAAAGTCCCTGGCAGCGTACCCGAAGCTGTGGAACTTCCTCTCGGGAGTCAGCAAGATAGTGGTCGGGGTCTTCTGATTTGACACCCCAGGGTCACCTCCTTCCCACCGCCTGTCGCCAAGGAAAGACAGGGGTGATGGCACCTTCTTTCGAAATGCCAGGGAAATGCCTCAGGGTCAGAGAAAGCAGAGGTGCCAGCTGGTGGGGAGCAGGGGGAAGGATGCAGGGCTCAGGAGAGATTTGGAGGGGTGACAGACAAGTGGACCTTGAAGGAGGAAAGGACAGGGCAAGCTGCTCAGAGGTGGGCAGGCAGGGGTGTGAGTGTGCAGGTTAGAGAACTAGCATGTCAACGAGAAGAGTGACTATAAATGGGAAGCATGAAAAGCAAGTTTGGGAAGGTGGCGGGAACCAGGCAGAAGAGAGGCAGAGGAGTTAGAGATCTAATCAGTGAGTAATGGGGAGCCACTGAAGTTTTTAGAGCAGGGGCATGGCAGAATCACAGCTACTGTTGACCAGAGCAAGTCAGATGAAACGGAGGGAGACTGGAACCTAGGAGGCTGAGGAGGCAGTTCAGGTCTCATCTGGGAGCAGAGGCGAGAGAGTCCGAACAAGGGTAGAAAGCCAACGAAGGGAGAGGGGAGATGGAGAGGGGGCGGATCATCCAGAGGGAGAGCCGAGCCAAATGGACACAGTGGTGAGTAGGAGCCAAGACCTCCCGGAGGTTTCAAGCTTGGGCACCTAGAGAAGGTGCCCTTTACAGAAACCAGGATCCATGGACAGGGAGGCTGCAGGGGACGTGGGGAGCTCTGGCGGAACGTGCTGGCATTGAACTCCTCGGGAGGGGGGCTGGAGATGCAAGCCTGGGAGTTCCCGGGGGCCGGAAACAGACCTGGGTGTCTCCTTACAGGGCGACAGCCACAGTGACAAGGTAGGATGAGGGCACTGATGGGAACAGTGAGGAGGGAAGGGACCAGATCCTGCAGGGCTGTGTGCTGAAGTGAAGCCAGGAGAGGGACGAGGTGGGGACAGACAGACAGGCAGGCAGGTGCTACCGGACTACACCTGGAACTCACGGGAGGGGTGACGGATGGGCAGGGCCAGCTGAGCCCGAGATGCTTCCTCCCTCTCTCGCATAGAAAGGGGGAGAGAGGGCGGGTGAGTGGAGAGGGCAGGTGACTCGATGCCTCTCCCTCCTCTGGGGTCATGCAAAGAAGCTACAGCTGCCGAGAGGCCAGGATGCTCTCTCCTCTACCAGGCCCTGGCCCCGCAGCTGGCTCCCGTCCTGCCGTTAGCCATGACCCCTACGAGCGGTCTCGGTGGAGACAGGGTATGGAGGAGAATCGTACCTCTCCCTGGCCCACCCGGGGAGGTGGCCGGCTCCTGGCTGGGTCACACCTGCTGCCAACACAGCATCATTAAGCCGCAGTCCAGACAGACAGCCAGCTCCACCTGGATTTGCCGCCCAGAGGGGTCTGGAATCGTCCCGGGCTAGTGTCCCAGTCAAGCTCCATCAGGGCGCAGGCTCCACCAGGGAGCTAAGTCCCCGTGGTGACCCCACTGAGACACAGGGCTGATTGCCAACCCGGGCAGACACTGGGCACCGGGGCCAGGGGAGCACTCCACACACCACCTTTCCCAAACGGGCCTTCCACTGCCGCCAACACTGATATTACGTCAGTAATGACCACCTGAGCTTTCCCTTCAATTCTGTATTCCTTCGTTACTACTTAAGTACAAAAAATTAAACTCTCTCATTCATAACTTTGTCATATGTTCTGACTGAAGTAAAATTCCTTCCAAAATTGCTACAGTAACTAAGATAACATCTCTGAGGCCCTCAATGCTGCCAATGTTTGTGAGGGTTCCTCCCAAGCAAGTTCAGAGTTATTTCTGCTCTTTTTTCCGCCCAATTTTCTTTGCATGACTATCTCTTGGAAATAGCATTTCTTAAGACAACTACGGAGACACTGATAAACACTGATTCTAGCTTTTAACAGAGAGTTCTTCACTCAGGCTTTCCATCTCGGAGATGGCAAAGCCAAGAGACCCTCCACAGCCCCTGTCTAGCTAGTCAGAGGCAGAATCCTGGCTCAATCCGGCTGAACCCAAGGGCTGTGCTGTCCCCGGGTCTTTACTACAGCCGGCCTTTCACAATTTCCTGATGAGATGACACCACAGGTCTCTGGAGCCTCTTAATGTGGGGGCCTCGGTCAAGTCACATCTGGTTTTCCAGGGGAAAGGCGGGGCCTTAACCAAGATTGTGTGGGGATTACTTTTATTACAACTTGTGTTTTCAACAGCACTTTAAAAAAATGCCTAAAATCTTACTCTGGGAGCAGTAACTAAATTCCACAATTACCAGTTAAAGGAATTGCCAATCACAATGTATCCTCGGAGCCATCCCTGGATTTGGAAAACCAAGAGAGAAATCCCTGGCTCCCAAAGCTTTGAGGGCCGAAGACTCTGCGGGGAGCCATGGCCAGGCCGGGGGAGCGGTGCTGGTGCTGGACCGACCAGAATCTTCACAGATAGTCAGTCAGGTGTGGGCAGGGTGGGCCCGAGGGCGTGCTGGGCTGCTGTGTGCATGGGGGTGGGGGCAGGGAGTGTCCTGAGCACAAAGCGTGCCCAGGAGATCCCCAGGCCACTCCAGGGTGACCCTGGAGGTTCACTTGGCTGAAATTCACCCCACTCTGCTTTTTCTCAGGCATGGTGCTTCCTGCTCTGGTCACTGTGATCCCATGACACTCTGCTCTGGTCACTGTCCCATGACACTCTGCTCTGGTCACTGTCCCATGACACTCCGCTTGGAAGAACTGGCACCTTCCCCACTTACATTTACTCAGTGCTGAGCACCTGACAGGAAACCTCACTTCATTTGAACGCACACCCTGTGAGGCAGGTATGGTCATTGTCCTCATTTCACAGATAAGAAAACTGAGGTTCAGAAGGTTTAGCAATTGCCTATGGTCACAGAGGAAGTGTCCACCACAGACGGCCTGTGAGCGGGCGCCTCTCCCCCAGCTGCAAGCTGGAATCACCCGCCACAGGTTTCAAACAGACCATCCACGCCCTTCCCCAGACCAGCTAAGTCAGAATTAAACCAGCGCTTTCACGGACCACGAACCCGGAGCCTGGAAGTGGCCTATACCAAAGTGGCAGTGAGTTCGGGCCGAGCTGGGCCGGATTCAGGGCCCGCCTGCTAACCGATCCCTCTCCCCGCCAGGGCCCTCCCCAGGCCTCCCAGGTGCGGGGGCTGGCACCAGCTCGGGCCCCTGCCCGCCCGCAGCACTCGCCTCATCACGTGGATGCACTCCGGCTCCTTGGCGAAGCTGTAGGCGTAGCCGCTGGACGTGGTCCCAAAGTCGACGGCCACCACCACGAGAAACGTCTGCTGCTCCGAGACGTTCGAGTCGGTGTCGTTCTGCAGGCACAGCAAGCAAGCTATGGGCCACGTGTCCCCGAAGCCACCAGCCACCCTGGGCCCAGAGTGGGAAGGGGGTTCGCACGGCTGGCACCAGGACCGTCTCATCTCCACCCGTGAACATGAGGGGCTGCTCAGCAGCCTCAAGAGAACAGACCCAAAAAGCCAAGGTAATCAGCACACACTCCCACACATATGCGCATTTCTTACCACGATGTGGGAAGGGGACAGAGGCGTGATCCCTGTGTCCCCAAGACTCCGGGCCGGAGATGAATATGTAGACGTGGGGGCCGTTTCTGGAAAAAGAAAGATAAAGTATGCTCCTTAGAGGTGGGGGGGGGAGGGGCAGGGAACAGGAACAAGGCTGCGTGGCTTTGCTCCTAAGGGCACAGTTGCCCCTGAAAAGCCGGCTAACGTGGTGGGCCAGGCTGACCCCAGCCACACAGGTCAGGTATCAGGGCCCCTTTACATTTATTTAGTATTTAAAACTTGACCGAATGAGGCATTCCTTTTCTCCCAGGGACCAGGGGTGAGCAACCAAGGAGAAGTCACACTGTCCCTGGTCAGTGCTGGAGGCTCCACACTGCAGTCCCTGCCTGCTGCCCAGGACTGGCAGGGCCCACACAGCAGCAGGTCTTGAACTGTGGGCTTCCCACTGCAGGGACGATGCCAGACCCCGGGCACCTGCACATGCCAGGCACCATCCGGGGTACTCTGCAAATACTGCTCCATTCAGTACATAGCCTAGTACCTGGGAGGGGGAAAAAAATGGTAATTTGCTAAAACAAACTTGTGGTCAAGGAGCCCAGAGGGTGTGAGGTGTCTGAGAAAGGCCTGTCTGCTTCTAGAGGAGACCAGGAGTGGCTCCCTCTGCCCCTGCGGTCAAGCACCTGGGTTAATCCCACACCCCCACTGATTCTTTTTTCCTGCCTGATGCGAACTCAAACATCATGACAGTGGATGCCGAGCAGGCCAAGGGAGTGAAACGAATCATGTGAGAACGAATGTGAAGCTTCCAGTCTGCGCAGCCACCTCCCCTCCCTGCAGGCGTATGGTCCTCTCCCTGTGAGGCTCAATTCCAGCCTCGGGAAGAAAGGTGCAGAAGCAAAACATCAGCTTGCTGGGCAAAGGACTTAAACAGACACTCCTCCAAAGAATACACACAAATGGTCGAGAAGCATGTGAAAAGAGGTTTAACATCAGTGGTCATTAGAAAAGTGCAAATCAAAACTGCAATGAGATACTAGGACGGCTATAATAAAAAAGGAATAGAAACAAGTGTTGGCAAGGATGTGCACAAACAGGAACCCTTGTATATATCTGATGCGAATGCAAAATGGCACAGCCACTGGGGAAGAGTTTGGTGGTTCCTCGAAAAGTCAAATATAGAATCACCATATGACCCAGCAATTCCACTCCCAAGTACCTACCCAAAATAACTGAAAATGAGAATTCAAACAGATACAATAAACAAAAAGTAGAAACAACCCAGTGTCCATCAATAGATGAATGGGAACAAAATGCGGTATATCCATACAATGGAATATTACTCAGCTATGAAAAGTAATGAAATTCTCATGCACGTCATAACATGGATGTATCTAATACACATTATGCTAAGTGGAATAAGCTAGACACAAAAGGACAAATAGTAATTTGTATAATTCCACTTACATGAAATATCTAGAATAGGCAAATCCTTAGAGACAGAAAGTAGAATAGAGGTTACCAGGGGCTGTGGGGAGGGAGAAATAGGGGGTGCAGAGTTTCTGTTTCGGGTGATGAAAAATTCTGGAAATAGATAGTGGTGATAGTTACACAATACTGACTATAATTAATTCCACGGATTTATACACTTAAAAATGGTTAAAATGGCAAATTTTACATTATATATGTAATATACATTTTTTACTTTACCACATAAATATTTATTTTAAAAACTCAACTTGCACATCTGAGAGGGGAAGCAACTTTCAATTCCTATTAGCACCTATAGCTCAGTACTTTTGAAAGGAGAAGGGAGATATAAGCCAGGTTACTGGCCCAGCCTGCTAAACTCCACCCTCCTTGCTAATCTCCTAGCACAGGGGCATCCACTTCTATAAAATCAGGGGGGATTCAGCCTCTCCACTAGGGGGCCCAGCCACATGGTCCTTTCCACCTGTTGGCGACAAGTCTGCCCTGCCCATGGCCCTTCGGGCAGCCAGCAGAGAGAGAGATGCCATCCTGCACTGGGAGCCACCCTCTCTCCACCTGCTACCTGGAAGACCTAGGGCCATGTGTCCACATTTGCACAGAAGGTCTTGGAAGAAACCAAATGTCTAATTACCCAGAAAATCTGGTGTTGGCAATTAGCAAACAAGCCATTATCGGCAGACTAACCGTCCCCCCCGCTGTCTGCTTGGTTCTAATTATGCCATCACTCAGCCCTCCTCAGAGCATGGCCCACTGACTTGCAGAATAGCATGTGTTGGGCCACACATGCCTCGGGCCCCCAGAGGATTCCAGGGTATGTGAGGGCAAGAGCCAAGGATCTTTTGGGTTCTCCCTGGGCTTCCCTCCCCTTCTGTCTCCGTTCACTATGAGATAAATCACTTGGCTTGCTGATCACTCAACCAGGCCTAGAGGCAATTAAACTTCAGGGACTCCTTCCATCAGAAATTAAAATGCAGCTATGCTGTGTGATGACTTAAAACTGATCCACAAAGGAGGTACGGAGCAACATTTTTATAGATAGATGAATATCATGCACACCCGCATCTACAGCTCTATATATCCCAAATCAAAGATAGCCCACCACTCAGTGAGCATCAATCCAGCACAAAGCCTATAGAGACAACCTTGTCCTCAAGCTAATATTTCTTTAACTATGTAGGATGTCAAAGCCATGTTCAGAAATTCCTGGGGGAAATAATACGAAAAAGCCCACTGTAGCCCCTGAGGGGTAGGGAAAGTTTCTGGTGTGCTAATAGCCCCGACCAAGCTTGAGAGCTTCCATTTAGTAAGTGCGCGGTTAGGAAAAAAGACAATGGGGTCACTGGAATATTATCTATTGATATAAGAATATCTGGCAGATCTATGCTCACAGACAACAAGAGAGAGCTGATCTATGAGATGTCCATATGTACAAAGTACATGCTGTGTGTCCTGGCGACCGATATGCAGAGGCCATTATCCACCGTAAGAAATTCCGTCATTAGCTGCAGCCATTTATGCTTCTCCGTAAAGCCACTACAATAACATCTGCCCCATGACTGCCCCCACAGATGTGATGTTCCAGTTCAGTACACACGGGGTGACTTTGGCACATCGGCAAGAGGAGAGGTAGGCAAAGCTAAAAGTCCGGCAGGAGTGGAGATTTTTAGAGCGCAGGCTTGGAGGAGAGAAAGGAAGCTGATGAGAAGAAACTGAGCCCCATCTGTGGAAGCAGGGAGAGGAGGCTGGTAAATGAGAGATTAAGGAAAAATGCTTTACCGGGGAGTGTAGTCAAGGGCAAAGCAGAAAATCTGGGCATTTAAAGGAATACCTACTCCACTATTCCAACTAGGTTAAGCAGACACTCAAAGCACCTCACCTTCCAAGCACTAAGTTACCCTGAAATGCAGGAGCATAGAGGGATTTGATGACGTCACATAAAAAAAATCGGAAAAACACTGACCATTTCAAGAATGCAAACTATGAGGCACACAGCCACGGTTAAAGGGAGAAGGAAGGGACCCTGTAGCTTTCTGATCAACCAAGAGAAAATCATTGTCAGGTCTCCTTTGTTATTAATTTTGGTTAATTTAACATCACTTCTGACTTGTATATTTACTGTGCAATCTCTTTTAGTTTAGTGTATATAAAATCAGTTGATTTGAAGGTCTCTAAATTCACCCTTACCCCGGGACCCAACCCCGAACACTCCTTTTAAAAAAAAAAAAATTGCAGCAAAGGAGGTATATAAATATTTTTTGCAGCAGAGGATATAAATAAGTAAAAATATGACTCAACCAAGTCTCCTGCATGGGATTTTTTTTAGAACCCCAAACCAGATAGCTGACGAGGAACTAGTTTAACTTGTTAGGTTAATATTCATTGCCTGTCCTTGTGGTTAAGAATTCAAAGGCAGGCTTTAGCGGGGCTCCTGCTATAAAATGAGAGGCATGTAAAACTCAGATATTTTATTTGCTCCGGCTCTAATGGCTTTAATCAAAGCAGATGTTCTTAAAATAAAAAATGGTCTTGACAAGAGCATGTCAAAGACAGCCATAATTCAGGAACTCGCTTGTTGCTCTTCTCTGCTGGAGACATTAGTCAGCAAATGGCCGTGAGCAGAATCGTAGACTCTCTGAGATACATTAAATCGATCCTGCTCCATACATACAACATTTTAAAGGATGAAGACTGAACCATTGGCCGGCTTTTATTCTACAAGGCTCCAGGCTCATACAAAATGACAGGTGGTCTCAACAATGGTGACTCCCGGCTTTTCCAAATAGGCCTTCTTGCTAGCTTTCAGATTTATGTATCTATCAAATAAATGCTCCATTTCAAAAGAATTTTTAAGCCCTAGCTGGTGTGGCTTGGTTGGCTGGGCATCGTCCTGTGCACCGAAAGATTGCTGTTTGGATTCCAGGTCAGGGCACATGCCCAGGTTGCAACAGATTGATGTCGATGATGTTACTCTCTCTCTCTCTTAAAAAAAAAAAAAAAAAGAGGGGGAAAGGATTTTTAAGGTCTGGTCCTTATGCTTAAAAAATACAATATATATTTTCATTCCTTTTCTCCTTCTGGCTCTGAGATGACAGGTATTTGCTGACAATTGCCTAAAACCAGGCCATTTGAAAAAAGCTCTCCACTTCTCTCTCCTTACATGCCCTCCCTGCAGTGTCATTTTTGAAAATTGATCAGCTCAAGGTCATGTGTAGGTTACTGGCAGATATCATTTAAAAAGGAAAATAAAAAAAAATTTATTGCCCTATAACAGGCTTCATGGCTAGCTGAACTAATGCATTATTACCGTAAGCTGAACTTCCATTTCAGTAAATAATTTATGGATTTTTTTTTTTAATCATCGTGGTTGATGTCCAGAGTAAATGGAAATTTTACTGCATGAACTGGGAGGCCCTCCTGGCTGCACAGCACACTGTGTGTGAAACAACTGTTCTCCAAATGCTAAATAATAATTATGGAAATGAGCATTTGCAGTGGCAGAAACCACAGCACCTGGCACAGGCCCAGAGTGGGGGCTGTGCTTGGCCCGTCCTAACCCTGGGCAGCATCTTTCAGTTACCCTCCTCCCCAGATGGTTTAGGAGATGAGATGTCCCAGTGAGAGAGAACTGGGGCAGTTGGCATTCCCCAGAGACAGTGAGATCCCCAAGCTCCTATAATCCCAGGTGGTGAGTGGGGCAGTTCACAATCTCTGTCTTAACCACAGGTTCACATGCACGTGTGTGTCCAGGTAACTGTTGGGGGAAGTGGGGAAATGGCTTCTACAGGTCTTCCTACTAATTTTCAAGAAGTATATTCAGCAAACTGGGAGCCCCTGCCCACGTGCACCCCACTTCACCGGCTCACCCCACATATAGCATTAAGATACTTGTGTTCACTGGCTTCTCTTCCAGGGACTCTAGTTAGGCTCATACGGGCAGGGCCATGTCTTCCTTCATCTCTGATTCCTCAGCTCTGACATGTCACAGGCACTCAATAAATGTTGGGTGGATGGATGGACATATGGAAGGATGGATGGATGGATGAATGGATGCAGAGGTGGGTGGGTAGATGGATGGATGGGTAGATAAGTGCATGAGTAGATGGACAGATAAATGGGTAGATGGTTCTATGTGTGCCCCAAAGTGGACTCAGTAGTTATCCACAGACTTGGAAGGCTCTGAGGTCTTTCCCAACTGAGGCAGCATATTCGTCATGAGTTGGGATATTAGTAATACACGTGCTGAGTTCCCTCCAACAATGTGGGATCAGCTCTCACATCACCCAGACCCATCTCTCTCCTCAGACGCCTTTGGTCAGTGTAACCACATTTGGTCAAGGTGACCACTAGGTTCCTCCCTCCCTTCTCACTGCATTCCCAAGTCCTGTCATTCCTCAGAGAGGTTCTAGCATCTCTCACATCCCCCCCCCCCCATCCTCTGCAATCTCACCACCACGACCTTGGTGCAGATCCTGCAAATCCTTACCAGGGCTCACGCATAGCCTCTCTCGGTCTCCCTGCTCCCGGTCTGCTCCCCTGCAGTCAGAGCTATCTGGTCAAACTGAAGTTTGCTCATATTATTCAACCACTCCAGGGCCTTCGGACCCCATCCCCCACACGATGAAGCCCAGCACACTGCTGGAGCCCAGGCCCCTAGAAGTCCAGCCCACTTCCCTCTGCACCCTCATCTCTCTCCACTGCCCCCCATTCCTGACCATACCAAGCCCTTTCACAGACCCTGGAACATCTGTACTTGATCTGGCCTCCAGGCCTTTGCACATACTGTTCCCCTGCCTGGCGGGAACCGCATTTCTGCCTCACCCTCCAGGGAGCCCACCTCCAAAAGTCAGCCCCCTCTGCTGGAGGGAAGAAAGACTTCTCTGCTTCCCTGGTACAGAGGAGAGAGGAACTTGTTCACCTGCACAGGGTTCAACTGGCCAAACCCAGACTGGAGGAAACGCTAAGGACAATAGCCAGGTTTCTCAAAAAAACAAAATTACAAGGAAAATATATAGGAAAGAAGGAGGGGAAACCGTAAATTAGTGGTTCTCAAACTTTAAGGTGCATCGGAATCACCCAGAGCACTTGTTAAAACAGGTTGCTGGCCCCACCCCCAAAGTTTCTACTCCAGTTGGTCTGGGCCAGCAGAACATTTGCACTGCTAATGAGCTCCCAGGCTGCCGTTCGGCCTGCGAGGGGCTGCCACAGCTCAGGACAGACAGCACCTGCAGTCGCCGCAGTGCACGGACCTTGAATGGGTCACGACACAAATGACAGAGAAACTTACACCATTTAGGAGACAACTGGAGATACAAACACTGACCAGATAGTGATAAGATTAAGGAATTATTGTTAATGGTGTAGTTATGTAGTCTTTAAGAGTCATTACCCTTCAGAGATACATTCTGAAATATTCACAGATGAAACAATACGACGCCTGAGATTCGTGGGGGCTCAACGCATTATTTGCCCTTCTTTTGTATGTTTGAAATTTTCCATAATAAAAGAGCCGCTGTTTTAATACACCAGTTACATGTCTGTCATCCTAGCTTCAGGAGGGCAGGACAATGTTTTTCTAATACAGAGCACAGGGTCGGCCCTCCAGACATATTAGTCAAATGAACGATTGAACTAATAAGAATATGCATGCGTTAAACATATACAGTTTGGACTTTGAAACCTTGGGAATGTTTCAGACCCGAATCTCGGGGTGAATGAGGGGTACCTGTCCAGCTGGCTTTCCTGGGGCTAAGGCTGTTGGGAATGAATCTAAAAAGCCCTTGAAGGAGCCTAAATTTTGCTGGCTCCACCAGCCCCCTAGCAGACAGCAAAGGAGGCGTCCAGCCACCAACTGGCTCCCCTCTGAGGGGAGCTCCAGCCCAGCCTCAGACACAAGGCTCCCCTAGATTTTGAAACCCCTCAGCTAACCCAGGGCCACAAAAGAGGCAGGGGCTGTCCCCCAGCACTGCTGGGCTCCTCCCTGTTCTGAGAACCCAGAGCCTGGCCCTGCAGGGAAGCAGGGTCTCTTTAAGGAGCAGGGCACACCCATTTAGCTTCCCTCAGACTCAAAGGGCTCCCAAGGCCATATGGGAGGGGCAAGAAGCCTCAGTGAAGGAGGCCTTGGCATCATCTCTCCAGGGGATGAAATACCAGTGCCAGATGTCACCCTGTGACCCTTTGTACTAAAAGATCAAGCTCTAGGTTGGGGGAGAGGGGATGCCCGTGGGGCCCAGGGTGCAGGCACAATGTCCTCCATGCTCAGGCAGAGCAGCCAGCCTGGGCCAGAGGGGCAAGGGTATGTCTCCTTGGAACAAGGGTGGTTCGGAACAGGAGCAAAACCAAAATTCTTAGAGGAAGGTAAGGAAAATAAATGGATCCTGATGACAGTGCAGAATGCGGGCATAGTAGGTGGACAATGCCAAAGGTGTGGACCTTCAGGAGCCCAGAGAAGCCACCTCACTTTCTCTGGCACATCCTCTCCCTGGGAAGTGGAAATCGTATCCTCAGGGCCTCTATCATTGTGTCTCAATGAACCAAGGAGGTGATGCAGGAGAAACTCTCCGAAATAAGTAACAGCCCCACCCGCCATTTGCCAAATTCCTTCAGTGGAATCAAAGATTTATGTACAGTTTTTACTTTAGGCTCTTCTGCAACTTTATTCAAACTCAAATTATCAATTTGAAATGATCAGAAATGTACAAAACCCAGAATCCTATCAGGAAAGCTCTCATGGCCCGCACTCTCTGAATGCGAATTTCATGCCAAGCTAAGAGCCTTACAGGCGTAGTTCATGAAACCCTGCTGTGTTAGGGGCTTGGAGGTAGTTATAATTCCCATTCTACAGATGAGAAAAGTAGAGCTGAGAAGATTAAGAAAAAGACTCATGCTGTCGGGATGCCGCCCAGCTGGACATAGACCTCTCCCACGCTGTATCAGACCCAAAGCCAGGCCTCGCACAGGTACACTTCTCTCGAAAGATGAGCCTGCTGAGAGATGTTACCATAACTCCCCATTTCACAGATGAGCAAACAGTGTGAAGGAAGGCAGGATGTCACAACCACAGGGCTCTCCTGAGCTCTGGCTGGCTCTCTCTGGGCTTAGAAGATTGTATGGCTCGTGTTTCCTTGGGCTCTGAAGCTGTGCAGGGCTCTCCATTTAGAAAGCCAAAATTCTTCAAACCCAAAGATCTGGGTGAGGGAGAAGCTACTGATAACAGAGGTTCTGAGTCAGGAAAGCCCGGGCTCAAATCCCAGCATGGCCACTTCCCAGATGCGTGTCCTGGGTGAGCTACTCAATCTCTCGGAGCCTCAGTTTTCCTGCCTGGAAGATGGGTGGGGAGTGATATACTTTTATAGGACTGCTAAAGAAGAAGACACAAACAAATGAAACAGTATCTACAAAACCTGGTCATGGTGAGCACTCCATAAATTACAGATTTATCATCACCACCACCACCATCATCATCAAATCGGTCCAACTGCAGGTGAGAAAATGACCAAGTGCTAAATTTAACCATTCGACCAAAGCACAGAGAGGGTAAGCACCTTCCTGAAGTCACACTGTAAGAGCCAGTCTCCAGTGCCCAAGGTCCTTCCCTCTGCCACATTCCAGCCCTGAGGTTCTGGGGCTCTGCTCCAGGCCTGCATCCGGACCACTGGCGAATCTAGCACCGAGCAGTGAAAGGCTGGAGCTCTGGAGGGAGTGGAGACTGGGAGTGGCCGCTAATGGGAGCGGCGTTTCCTTTTAGAGTGATGAAAATGTTCTGGAATCTGACAGTGGTGACGGTGCACAACCTTGTGAACATACTAAAAACCACCGAACTGTATGTTTTAAAATGGTAAGTTTTATATGTGAATTATATCTCAATTAAAAAAATATCAGAGCCCCAGAAAACCGTCTACCCTGAGGAACACTTGTCCCACCCCTGGACACGCCCCACCCCTACCCTCCCCTGGCAGAGGCTAACCTCTAGCCTGGCAGACTCTGCAGCAGGTTCCCGGGACCTGTCCTGGGGTGAGGCCGGCTGCCAACCCGAGTCTCTGACCAGGCCAGGGGCAATCGCTGGCACTGGCCTCTCCCCAGACGCCCTGCTCTTTGAGAACACGAGAATGCGGGCACATAGCAGGGACGGCGCCCCAGCCACCAGCTGGATTTCCACTTTTCCCTCAGGTGCTCTGACGCTGCCAGCTGGCCGGAGCTGAATGCCAAGCTCCGTCCCGATGGAGAGCCGTGGACGGAGGACTTGCCGGTGCTTCCCCCGCAGGTGGGCAGTTGCAAGGTGTTCCCGAATAAATGCCAGGGGAGGCCCAATAACCTGCGGCCATACCTAGCCCTCGGTGGGAGCCACAGCCCCATCCTGTCAGGAGGGCAAACCACATCAGCATTAAAACATTCTTCCGTGGGACTATTTGTATGTGAGTTTCGGCTGGGCCGGGGCCGAGCCAGTGTCCTGGGGCAGGGAGGTGTTCAGGAACCTGCCTGAGAAACGGCTGCTTTCAGAAGATAACGCAAAGAAGAAGCTCAAAAGAGCCCCCAGGAGGGCCAAGCGTAGACTATCCGCCGCAGCCTAGAGGCGCGCTCCCGAGAGCTCTGGGAAGCTGCATCGGGGTGCTGGTCACCCCCAGGGAACCAAATGCCCTCTCAGCACAGGTGGCCCTGGCACCTGTACCCAGAACATCGCTCATATGATGGATGGGCAAAGACTTCCATGTTAGCGGGAAGGACAGTGCTTTTGAAGACTTTTTAAGACTTCCTTTGTTTAAAATCCCACATTCTTATATTTCTTACACAAAACCTTCAATGATGGACTCACATTCTTACAAAGCAAGCATTAGTACACTGGGTTAAAATATTAACTGTAGACTTTGCTGAGTATGTCTGGCAAACTTTGAAGAGTCACTACCCTTGAAAGGAGCTAAAATAGAGTGTCTGCTTCAAAGAAGTCTAAACAAAGAAAGAAAATGAATGAACAACTCCCCTGAGGGCCATACCTGCTCCAAGTCTTTTCCCGAGAAATATAAATGGACTTTCTGCACAATACAGTTTAATTCCTCAGGCTACTCCGCTGAGCAGGGGTGGGAACTCCAAGCCAGGGGACCCATTTTGTCCCCAGAGTGTCCCCTGGCCCACCTAAGGCCAAGCAGTGTGATGGGGCCAGTGGAGCCTCCCCACTTACTACACTGTATGAATCCCAGGAAATAATACACATTCTATGTTTAGGGACCATGGGAACCACAACGATGACCCCAGCATATTCAGACTTGTCCTGGGTGCCACACACCTGATGCATGTGTGGGTACTGTCCACATGCGGGCTTGGGTACACTTGGCTCCAGGACCCTGGTTCCAGCCCCTGCAGCACCAGGCTGGCAAGAACCTAGGTCCAGGGCATGAGACACTGCACTCTCGCCACCACCACAGACAGCCAATTGCCCAAGCTTGGACGTAGGAAAGATGTCTGGGGCATCCACAAACCCAGGTGGCCTGCCTGTGGCTTTCCATCACTGCTGACCACAGGCCTGTCCCTCCCAGGATGCAGGCCGGCCCGCTTCGTGAAGCCTGCCACGCGCAGGGCGTTTCTCTGACGGCTCCATCTGCAGCGCAGTTAATCAGTGGCCACCCCCTCTGCCCAGCAGAATGCTCCAGGTACAGAGCGGCCAGCCTGACCCGGCAGGCGCACCCCTACGGGGCCTGGAATGTCAAGAGTGCGGGGTGGCGACCTCCCCTCCCGGAGGTGACCTCTGGGAGGTGTCCACAGGAATGCCTCAGACTGGGAGGAGTGGGAGCTGGTGGCAGGGATGCCTGCACAGGCCCGTTCTCCCCGCCCTCGCCTCCCCCCCTCTTCATAGACCTAGGAAGGTCCTGATGGTGCACCCACAACTCTGGGGACATTCTGGGTTGGTGAACAAGGAGGCCTCTGGGAAGCTAAGCATGCGGCAGGGAATCACTTCGGCACCACCGGGGAAGTTCTTCAGCGGGAAGGCCCAGGCCATGCGAAAGAGCCCCTTCGTCCGTGCGTCTGGCCGAGCCCTCCTCTGGCCCTTCCCCATCGGGCTGCCATTAGCCTTGTCCAGTGGACACACCACATGTGTATTTAATTCATGAGAACCTGACTGGCTTCTCAGGCCAAAACAGAGCAAGTGGTGTCAGCTTAAGGACTGTAATTAAGAACACTGTAAAATTCTATTCTGCGCTCTATTAGACACGTGCTAAGTGCCACAGGGGGGTTAGCGGTGGCGATGCTTGACTGGCATCTTGAAGGGCAAGTTGGCTGAGTAAACAAGATGGGGAGGGAACAGCAGGCAGGGGAACAGCATGTGTGAAGGCAGGGCAGCGTGGAGAGCTTCCCAGAGGGCCTTTTAGTCCGTCTCCAGGCTGCCCCCCCAGATCACATCACAAACACCAATTCATCAGGTTACTTCCAGCCTCAAGCACCTACTGTGGTTTTCTACTGCCCTTCGTAGCAGATCTAACTCTTTAACCCATCAGTCACCTCCATTAGCCCCTCACCACTGCACCCCACACCATTACTGCCCCCAAACTACCGGCTGCACCAGCTGGGCTCTGTTCTCTGCCACCTGGGAGGCCATCTGCCATCCCCTCGGCCTGTCCCCTGCACTAGTCTGCAGGGACAAGAGGCCCCCTGTCCTTCTGTGGGAGGAGCTGACCCTCATGACTGCCCTCCAAACAGGCATAGCCCTGCTTGAGGAGCCCTGCACCCGGGGAGCCCAATCCTCCTGCTCCCTGGATGTTTGTGTCAGGGAATCAAGGGGTCTTGGGAGTGGCTTTCTTATGGCTGGGGCAGGCATGGGAGGGAGTGTGACAGAAATGATCCAGGACAGGACTTTTGAAGACACACTTCGGGCTCAGAAACCATCTCATCCAACACCCACTTTCCCCCTAAACTGTTAACTTTTCAAGCATCTGTGCCATCATCTCAAAAAGGAAGCTAGCACCCCACCCCTCAGGGCTGGGTGTCATGAAAGCACCTCTGTCACCTTTGTCTCCTGATGTCCAGGGAGTCTAGAAGGCTGAGCACCAGGTTAGCAGGGGCTGCCTCTGGGTGCGGGGCTCTAGCTGTTTCCTCCTTTCTTCCTTTGGATTATTATATTTTCCATGATGAATGTGTAGCTTTATTCATGAGAGCCAAAGTTGTCTTTGTTTTTACCCAGTACCTGCCCCAGATAGCATGGGGACAGAGGAGATAGATGGCTGGGCTGGGGGAGCAGGTGTGAGTCTGGCTCTCACCCATCACCTCCTGTGGCCTCACTGGGGTGCCCTGGCCACAGTGCTGGTCCTGCCCGAGGTCCTTGCTTGCTCCCAATTCCTGCACCAGCCTCCCTCAGCCCCCAGTGATCGCGTGGCTTCCACACCCTGGGGACCACCTCTCTGCCCAGCAAGTCTTCCCAGTGACCCCAAGCGCTTTATTTCTCAGCTCCATCCTATGGATGAGATAGAAGCTCAGGGAGGTTTCCAGGCCTGTCCGAGGCCTCACAGCGAGTACACAGTGGAGCTGAAACTCAAACCCAGGACTTGACCTTGTCCCACAATACCACACTGCCTCCCAGACAGAGCGCAGCTCAGGGACCTGCCTGGAAGGGGTTCCTGAAATGCCCTGGCTTCTCAGTCTCCTCCAGGCCCAATGTAGGAGCTATGAGCTATATTTTTGGGGTGTTGCTTCTGGATTCAGTATTCAACCCCCCAAATGTTCACACCTGTCCCGTCTGAGGTGGGACATCTTCAGTGCTGAAATGGAAATCCTGCCTCCCTGCAGGGTGGGCACAGCTCTGCTGGGTCCCAGGCCTCACCCTGGGCTCCAACCCTTGGACAAACAGGCACTGAACCCCACCTTTAATCATTTATGCTGGGTCAGAGTCCTGGTATTCAGTTGCCTAATTTGGGAACAAGCCTGGAGCTGGCAGCATGCTGACTATATGGGCCCCAACGGGCTCTGGCTCTAAATGTTTGGGAGAGGTGGGCAGGAAGGGTCATCTTGATGGAAACCAACTTAACAATTCCCTGAGAGAGAAACCGGCTGCCTGAGGTGTGGGGGGGCTTCACTGGCTGGAGGAGGTGAGGGGCCGCTATCTGGGGACACAGGAAGTCCCTGACTACTCCTCTGTGAGTCACAGGATGAGCCGGGCCACCCCTCTGCCACAGTCATATTTTTGGCTTCATTGCTAATATTTTGGCTTCACTGTTTGTAGTTTGCAGCTTTTTTTGGCCTCATGGCTAATATTTCATTAGGAAGTGGCCTCGCCTTGGCCAGCCCCACCACACACTAAGATTTTTGAGGGGCAGTCTTCCCAGGGCCCCAGCTGTGTGTGTGCCCTACCTTACCTCTGCACAGGAATGCATGCCCAGTTTACGATATCACCTGGTGAGAAAGTCTGCTTTTACACATGAAAGTCTGCTTTTCATTCAACACACAAGGTTGAGATACAGAAAATAAGTAGGGCAAAGTGCATGCTGCCATTCCTCTGGCTCCTTGATAAATCCCATCCTGCAGCCGGTCTTCCTTCCTGGCCCCCAGCATGCGGCACTTTGGGATCTCACCAGCAAACGTTCGGGGAAGAGCCAAGGGGTGCAGACTCAAGATTAATAACCAGCCAAGTCCTTGAGAGTTCATGCTTGAACCCCAAGGGAAAGCCCGCCAGAAGCTCTAACATCCAGCCTCTCCAGGTCCCCCTCCCTCTCCTCCATCTCTGTTACTTCCTCTCCCCCCCACACATGTGCAGGCACAAGCACACACCCAGGCTGCTGGGTGTGAGCACGTGCTCCACGGTGCCTCAGTGCACCGGGTAGTAAAATCCCCCACACGCTATGGGCCTCACACAGTGTAGTCAAGTTTTGATTTTGCCAAGGACAGGCATTAAAACATTTTAATTAAATCTATCGCCTATTATACTCAATTCATTAAAGAAAGGAAAATAGGACTGTATTAGTTATCTACTGCTATTAAGAAAAAAAAAATGTTTTAACTCCAAGATTGAGTAGCTTAACATAACAACCAGTTGTCTGCACAAAGCTCTGCCATTTGGGCTTTTCTCACCTGGGGTCAACGCGTAGCTATAGTCACGTGAAGACTCGACTGGGGCTGGATGGTCCAAGAAAGCCTCTCTCACGGGTCAGATGCTCACCTGGGCTGCTGGCTGGGGAGCCTCAGTCCCCTTCTTATGTGGCCTCTCCAACAGGAATAAGAGATTGGGGAGTGGGGTGCAGAGAGAACTCCAGGCTCCTGGGCTTTCCCTCTTAGACTGGGCAGCGGGCCTAAGCTCCAGAAACCACCTGGTAACAGTTCTAGATCTTCACTATAAAAATCTCCTTTTTGGCTTTCTTTAGCTAGAAAAGGTTTGGTGACCTGCAACCAAAAGTCCTGCTTCCTACTCATTTACAACAAGCATCTGCCAAGGGCCAGGGCACAAAAGATGAGCAGCCGCCAATGTCACCTGAAGGAACATGAAAGAAAGTAGATGCGAAAAGGTGGTGCTGGTTCTACCATGAAGACTCCCGTTCACAGCCGTCAGATCTGGCTCCCCATCCCCCTGGGTTAAACATTACTTCTTCAAACACGCTTTTAAAATGTAACTCCTGCAGGGAGGGACAGGTCATTCATTTATTACCGGCCAAGAGGTTTAGACCCACGTGCCACCTCTGACGGACTCAGCTGGCCGGAGGGCTGTGCTGAGAAGGATTCTGAGGCTGTCTCTGGGTTCAGCTGGGAAGCAGCCGAGGGAGTCTCCTGACCTGGACCCTTACCCAGGCTTTGCCAAGTATCTGGGGGCCATCTCTTTCCTTCCTTGAACTCAATTTGTCCATCTGTAAAACGAGATCTCTGACAACACAGGTCCCGCTTGGCTGCAGAGCCACCTACAAGCTCTGCTTTCTCAACTTTCATCTGGGCTCTGGGAGCAGGACTCCTGGTGTTTATGCTGTCAACAGCTTCCTAACCCAAGAGGCAGAAATGGCCCCTCCAGGACAAGGAAGGAAGGAAATGACCAGAGGGATTAACCTTGAGGCCAGCCCGAGGCCTCCAAGTCAGCAGGCTTGAGCCCCAACATCTACATCGTCCGGGTCCCAAACAGGAACCAGGAGTCTGGGTACAGAAACCTCTGCTCCCAGTCACAGAGAAACCAGCAGGCCACAGGGTCTGATTTAGAAAACTGGAAAGCAAAGGAGATCACTCATGCCAGTTTATGGGGAACAAAGGACGCCAGCAAAACCCACTTCCCTCTGAGATTTGGGGGGCTAAGGGGCCGATGGGATAGGGGCTCCCGCCTACAGAGCTTACTACCTTCCCGGAGCCTCTGCTTCTGACAGCAAAATTGGGACGTAGTCGGCAAAACTACCCAAAAAGCATGCTCAACATCTGGGAAGTAAAGCAATCTCAAAAGTTCGGTTAATGTGCTCAGAAAATAAGGGAAGTGACCAGAGGCTCTTCCTGGTGGCTGTCACTTGAGGCTCTGCTCTGTAACAGTGCAAATATTTTTAAATGGACACTCATCCTACAGCAAATAGAAACACAAGTGTTTCTGCTATAATGTGGCCCATTTTCCTAAAAATCTTCACATTCTGCAAAATCACACACTAAAAATAACAGGACTCACGGGGAAAACAGTGTTGGTGCACACCACTCAACAGCTACGGAATCTTGTCACCTGAGTGCTTCCAAAAACAGCAGTGGCTCTAGTAGTATCCCAGCACCCGGGCCCATGGCCACAGTGAACACATTGTTGCCTGGGGCTCCTCCTTTAAGGTGAAGGGCCTCAGGGGCGCTCACTTCTTACAGAGGTCGTTCTGACCACAATTAAAAGCCCCACCCGGGGTGTCATCTGCACCCACTGTTTCCTCACAGGGCAATGCCTTCAGCTCCTTCATCTGCCCTCTCAGTTTCCCCAAACAGCTTAAAGGGGAAGGTGTGTCTATAGATTATCAGCTTTTTTCTCAGTTCCCCACCTATTGCTCTTTAATCATTAGAAAGCGTGTCCTGAACCATTAAAACATAAACATGCAGGGGAAATTTGCCAATGAGCCAACGTAAGTCCCATGTATCCACAAGAATGCAGCAGAAGTGATATTATATGGGTTCTCGGGAAGGTCTCAAGAGGCCCTGCAGCTTCCCCTCTCCTCCTCTTGCTGCTCTGAGGCCTCCACATACAGAAGCCCAACCTAGCCTTGAGGGTAAAGGACCACGTGGAGAAAGAAACCCAGCTGACCGCCAGCGCCAACCCCCACAGCCCCGACTAAGGCTACCTGGACTCTCTGGTCCAGCCCAGCCATCAGATGGCTGCGGTCACATGAGTGACCTCAGGCAAGACCAGCAGAAGAACCACCCAGCAGAGACCTGCTCGCAGAGTCATGAGCAAATACATCACTACTTTTTAAGCCACTAAATTTTGGGATGGTTGGTTACATAGCAAAAGTAAATATAATGTGACATTTTGCAGACATTTTTCACTAATCCTTTAAAAACTCAATAGTATTCCCCAGGTGGGAGCCAATAAACCTACTCTTTACTCAGGTTTCAATGATTCCACAGGCCCTGAGAAGGGGACAAGCCACTCTGAAAGGGGCAGTGTCTCCAGGGACCCCACCAGGATTGAATAGAAGCCAAGGGCTGACCAACAACCCAAACTCCGGGAAGGCGTCATGCAGCAGGTTCAAAAGGAGCCCGAAGGATGTAAAACATGCACGAGGAACAGTTTGCAACATTCAAACTGTCCTTAGAGGAGACTGGAGGACCTCTGACTAACACTCTTAAATGTAAGCAAGACCCCAATCTTTCTGGCTGTGGGATGGTGAATAATGGTCCCCCAAATATGCACGTGTCCTGATCCTTGGGACCTATATGTATGTTATCTTATGTGACAAAAGGGATTTTGTGGGTATGATTAAATTTAGGATCTTGAGATGGGGAGATAATTCTGATTATCCAGGAGGGTTTCATAAGCAGTCCTTAAAAAGAGTCCTTGCAAGAGGGAGGCAGGAGGGGCAGAGTCAGAAGTGACAATGGAAGCAGTGGTTTGGAGTGACGGGAGACGGGGCCACAAGCCAAGGACCTCATGGGTGACCTCCAGAAGCTGGAAACTGTGAGCTTCCAGAAGAAACATAACTCTGCCAACACCTCGATTTTAGCTCAGTGAGACCCATTATGGACTTACTTCCAACCTCCAGGCTATATGATAATAAATTTGTGTTGTTTTAAGCCACTGAGCTTGTGGTAATTTTTATGAGGGCAATTGGAAACTCATGCACTAGATAATTCCTCCTGCCTGCAAGAATGTATCTTCAGACTGTTATTCATAGTAATAATAACAGCTAATAATATCAGTTAACATTAATTCAGTGACTACTTTGTGGCCTGCCCTGTTCTAAGTGCTTTTCTTGTATAAACTCACTCAATCCTCACCAAAACATTATGGAGAAGACTAGAATAATCCACATTCAATACATGAGAAAACTGAGCCTTTAAGAGGTAAAGTAACTTGTCAGGGCCATAGAGCAAGTAAATGACACAGCCCAGAGTTGCACCCGGGGAGTCTGACTCCAGATCCCACATTTAATCCTCCATCTCCCAAATCAAAGCAACAATGATAATGATGAATTACAGCCACTGACCCAGCACCCTCTGTGTACCAGGCTCACGCTTAGCATCTGACGTATATTCTCACACCTAATTCTCACGGCCCCCCAGTGGAGCAGGATTATTAATCATCCTTTACAGCAGAAGAAACTGAGGCACAGCAATGTTACACCCAGAGTTTACACACATTGGAACTCAGAAGTGTTTGAGCCCAAACCCGGGTTCAACCACACGCCCTACTGCCCCCCTTGTCCCACATGAGGCCCCGATGGCTGAGATGAGGAGAGAGATAAATAGCACAACCACATAATTTATCTTCCAAACATGGATACTTAGCAAGTGAAAGGAGCCACTATTAATAATTTCACTGGGACAAGAGGCATACACCACAACTGTCCCGGCAAACCAGGGCACATGGCCACCCTAGAGATACGGAGACTAAAACTGGGGCCCAAGCTCTGCAGTTCAGGGTTCCCCAGAAGGGGTGCTGTAGGGCCATCAGCTCCACTTGACCTCACAGCTGCCAAGTCATGGTCAAGGCTGGAAGAAGAGGGGTGGTCCTGGCAGAGGTCACAGCAGCATCTGCAAAGCTTCAGACCTGGGGTCTCAGTACAGTGGGTGGAGCCTGTCCGATGGTGGACTGGGAGTCATCTGAGGTCAACAGGATGAAGGCCCTGGGTAGAGTCCAGGGATGCAAGAGACCTTGAACCCCACCGGTGCCCCTGTCAGGAAACCCAGTGGGAGCTCAGAGCCTTGGCAAATGACTAACTGGGAGTCAAATGGGGCCAACAGCCTGAGATTGTAGGACAAGAAGCCATGTGGCCTGAGGCTCAGGCTGAGGTCTGGTCCTTCTTAGCTGTGAGTCTCCTGGATGAATGCAGCGGTTGATAACTGTCCTACCTACGCCCACTGGATTCATAATAGTAAATAATAATAGCAGATAACAGCAAATGAGCCGGGAAGTGTACTCAGCACTTAGCAGGAGTTATGCTGGTAAATCAAATCCACTCTGACAAGGGTACTATGATTATCCCCACACTTTACAGATAAGGAAACTGAGGGGTGGGGGGGACTAAGCAGCTTGCCCAGAATCCCATGGCTGGTAAGTAGTGAAGCCAGGATTGGAACCCATGCTGACTGCCCCTGTGAAATCCCCCTGGAACATTCTCCTTCTCCACCTGGACAACCTAAAGCAGCATTTCTCGGTTGGCTCCTTGGCTCACCCTGCTCTCCAGAAGCCCAGACCCCACGCGCCCGTGGGTGGGAGGCGCCCGCTCCCTGCCACATGTTGTTCATTCATTAAGGCCCTGGTTCCTCCCTGCCATTCAAAGTATGCAGAGCGATAATAAAGCAGCTTTCTCCCTTACCAAAGAGGCCTATTTATGCCATGAGAGAGCATTTTGCCCCCACAAGATTGCATCATCACTCAAAGCCTTGTTGGAATCAAAGCCGAATCTCTTTAGTGATTGACTGAGCCCTGCCCACACACCCCACCTGCTGCCTCCCACTCCTGAGCATCCATGCTTCCAGAAGCACCACTCCACTGTGGAGTGGGCACGATGTGGATGCCACTCCCCACTGCTGTGTTCCCTCAGGGCTTGCCGACTGATATTCAGTCAACACACAGTAGGATATTTATTGAGCACCTACTATGTGCCCTTACTAAGAGTATGGCCATGAAAGAAAGAGTCCCTGCCCTTGTTGGGAGAAAAGTCATTGAGGGAAAGAGCAGAAGCTTTTAGGCTCCATAACTGATTCACATACCAACTCAAGCATTCATTAGCTGGGCGATTTGATTCCTTGGCCCGGGCAAGTTACCAAATTTCTCAAAGGCCTCAACTACCTTATCAGCAAAATGGGGTAATAACACCAACCTCATAGGTTTGTTGGAGGAGCCAATGGGATTTATGCATATAAAATGGAAACACTGTGCACTCAATGAACACTCGTTGAGATTACCAACAACAGTCAGTACCAAAGGCTTTGGAACCACACAGGTAGGAATCTCATTCAGATGGGTTGAGTCCAAGAAGGCTTTCCTGAGAAGTGATGCTTATACTGAGTTTTGAAGGATGAGTAGGAGTTTGCTAGAGAAAGGGGGGATATTCCTGGCAGGGAGAACTGCATGAGGACCAAAGGAGACCACAGGGCTGTGGGAAACACAAGACCCTGTGTAGGAAGCGTGGACAGGGAGGGGCCACAGGAACCACCGTGGCAGGGCTCACAGCTGCAGAGGCAGCTATGGACATGGAAGTGGGTCCCGTGGCCAGAGCCCTAACCAGTGACACCCTGCGCATCACTATGACTTCTTGGCCAGCTTGGGAGCCACATTCGGCACCCGTCCACTTCCATCTGTAGTTTGGTGACCACAGGGAAGTCGGGCAGCCACATCCTCTCTGCTAGTCATGTCCTCATTCAGACATTCAATAAAATTCTCCGAAGGCCTATGACACGCCAGGCATGTGCTAGGAGAGGCTTGACCAGGTGCCTCCTAACCCTCTTCCAGCCCATTTCCAGCTGTGCCACGCTGGCCTGGCCGCTTTCTTCCTGGTGAAACGGGGTCACAGGGCCTCCCTCGTAGAGTCATTCACTCATTAACAGACGTGGCCAGGGCTAAATGAATAATTTGATATTCTCAGGCTTTAGCGTAAATTAAGTCCTCAATCAACGTCCATGTTTAAAATGCTTATCTTTATTATGATTAACTGCCAGGATGGTAAGAATCCCAGCTCCAAGGCCCAAAGCAATGCTTATAGAGGGCCCACCAACCCAGGCAAAACTCCCTGCCTGCTGCTCCTCACCTTAACCCCCTTCCCCCCAGAGCAAATTACTAGGCTCCCCCCCACTGCCCCTGGGTAGCCCTGACTTGGCACCTTAGGAGCGAGTCCAACCTGAACCACCCCTTGCTCACTCCCTCAGTTCATCTCGTCCTCCCAGGGCTCTATGTGTCGACCAACCCAGGTCTTGGTCGGGGCAGGACTGAAGGTCATTTCAGCCTTTCCTGTTCAACCCTCCAGAGATTAAAAGGTGGCGCTTCTGATTTTACAAATTAACTGATTTAAACATCCTATTAAGGAAGTTTGCAAGCATATACAAAACAAGTGGAATACTGATGAACTGCCCTGTACAGATCACCCAGCTTCAACAACTACCAATATCCTGCCATTCTTGTTCCGTGAGCACTTCCATCCACTCCCCACCCCACCCTCAACTTGATTTGTTGGGGGAAATTCTATGGCCAGCCTTTCTGGCACACCCCAGCAACTCAGGGCTCCCAGGGCTTACAAGTCCCAACTCAGTTCCATACCTGTGGCACTCACCCTCGCACACCAAGAGCATCCTGGAAATAATCCTGGGGAGAGCAACCATTTTTATGTCCCTAATAGAATGGCAATCGCCGGCCACAGCCACGAGGTTATACAGGATGGTGGTGAAGGGCAGGCAGCCCTGGAATCAGATGGCCTGGGTCTGAATCAATACTTCCTAGCTATGTGACCTTGGATAGGTCACTGAACCATGTTTAGATTTCCTGCCGAGTAAAAGGGGAATGCTGGTAACAGAGTTTTTTTGTGAGGCTTTAAAAAATAAAATATTGCACGTTTATTTGTCCAACACAGAACACTCAATGAGGAAACCTTAGAAAGAGATGTGTTGGGGGGGGGAAGCAGGCTCTGCTCCTATGAGATACTAGTAACATCTCCCATTTTATAGACGAAGGGATGGGAGCCCACAGATAAGCAGTGAGTTGCCAGGGAGAGCCTGCTCTGTGTCCCAAGTCCATGTGCCAGGAATTCCCACAGGCTGCCTTGAACTGCAGAGCAATGGACATGAGGAAACGCTCCAGAATAGACACAGGTGAGCAGTGGCAAGTGGCCCGGCACACCCAGCATGTGCAGCCTCATCGTGAATGGCGAGCTCTCCCACCCCTGAGGACAAGCACACAGCAAGTGCCCTGGGGTGGGTGGGTGGGTGTGTGTGTGTGTGTGTGTGTGTATAGAGCAGGGGTGCTGAGTTCCATTATAGGAGACAAAAGGGTGTCTGAGGGTGGACATCCCTGCTCACTTATTTGACAAATCCTGTGGCCAACCTTGCATGCGATACAGCGGCTCGCTATCCCAGCATGAGAGGCAAGAAACCGGTTCACTAAGTTAAGCTTTAGTAATTCTTGGCAATTCTGACACCTCTCCTATCATTCTAATTTTTTTTTTTTTTCCAATTTAAAGAAAAGGGTTAGTGTGTGTGTGTGGGGGGAATGAATCAATCCAGTTGCTGAATGATGTTCAGACAAAGACAAGCCTCCAGCCCGCTGCCAGTGTTTGCCAGCTGGGGCAGGGCAGGAAGGTGGCGGGGAGGGGGGACTTGGGGATGTGTGTGTCAAAGCACCGCTCGCGCTCTAGGCCTGGGCTCTCCGAGGTTGCTCCCAGGAGGGCGCCAAGTCGGGCTCTCCCCCTCCCCCCCACCCCGGCCTCCCCCACCACTGCAGTGCGCGCGGGGAGGCACCTCCCAGATCCTCCAGAACAATGGGCTGGGGAGGGGGCCCGGGGCCTGTGGAGCCAGCAAAGGGCGGGGACCTAGACCGCAGACAGCGAGACGGCGATCGCACCGCCCCGTGGTAGCTGTGCTGCCGCCTGACTCAGTTTCCCCAGCTTTGGGGGGGGGGGGGTCCCTGCAGAGCCGGGCGCACCTTTCCTGGATGAATTTCCCTTTAGTCCGGGCATTTTAATCCCACCCTCGTTGGGCGGCTGGTCCGGGGGCTCCGGGGGGAGCCCGCGGGCCGCTTTCGGCTCCAGCCCCGCAGGTCGGGGGCGCGCGCCGTCTCCAGGCGCCCGACTTTCCCCACTTGAGACCCTCAACCCTGGCAGCCCGTCGGCTGCGCTGGCGAGGCCATGGCTTCTCGCCGGCTCCAGGAGCGGCTCCTCCCGGCTCCTCCCGGCTCCCGGCGCAGGTCCTCCTCGCTCCGCGCCCCTCCCCCGCCACAGCTCCGCAAAGAGCGCGCGCGGCTCGTCCGCGGGACTGCGAGCGCCCGCGCGTCCCGGCCGGAGCTGCCTCCCTCCCCACCCCCGCCCGGGCAGGGGGAGCAGCCAGCCCTCCGCAGCCCAGGGGGTCCCTGGGGAGGGGCGTGGGGTGCAGTTTGAGCCCGAGCTGCAGCCCCGACTCCCGGCGCATCCGACCGAGCTCGGCGGGGCGAGGGAGGGGACCGGTCCAAATCTTCCGTTTCCCACAGGCTCCCACCCCCGCCCCGCTGAGTCACGGAAAAGCGGCGCCGGGGACACCGGACCACCCCGCGGCCAGCCCTTTACCGGGCAAGTGCGCGCGTCCCCGCACCGCGCGCTGGGGGTGGACGAGGGGGCGGCTCTCACCCAGACTCGCACCCGGCCCCGCAGGAGGCGCCACCCCGCGGCCAGGGCCGCCAGGGTGCCCGGGCGGGGTCTGCGGTCCCCGCCGCAGTGTCCGCGCCCCAGGCGGGAGCAGAGCCCGTGACCAGTGCGCCGCCTCCGGCCCCCCGGACCCCCTGCCCGGCTGTGGCACTGGCCGCGGCCCCGCCAACGGGGCAGGATGGGGCGGGGGCTCCCACTTTCCCGCGGCCCGCGAGGGAGCTGCGGGGCGCCGGGCCGAACGCGCCTCCTCCCTGCCCGGCCGGCCCCGCCGCCGCCGCCGCCGCGGGACCTGCGCCCCGCACTCACCTCGGGGCCCCGAGTCGCTGCCCACAGCCTCCTTGGCCGCCATGGCCGCGCAGCCCCGGCGCGAGAGGAGCCCCGCGCAGCGCCCCGCGGTGCAGGTCTCGTCCCGTCCTCGGCGGCGCTCGGGCCGGGTCTGAGCGCGGGGCCGCCGGAGCTCTGCTCTGACGCGACCACCGCAGCAGCCCGGCTCCGCCCCGGGCTCCTCCCGGGCCCGCCCCGCGCCCCGCCCCGCCCCGCGGGCCGGGGAGGGCTGGAGAAGGCCGGGCAAGGCGGCCCAGCCGGAGAGTCCCGAGCCCGCTCGCCCGCCCCAACCTGTCCAGCCGAGGCCCGGCCGCTCCCCTCCTCTCCCGGGCTCTCCGCCGAGCGGCCGAGGCGGGGCAGGTGCGCGGCCCGGGCTCTGGCTCGCCAGCCGGATGCGGGCGCGCGCGGGGCGCACGGCGCGGCGAGCAGCGGGGCTCCACTCCAGGGCCCCTCGGCCCCGCCGCGCGCCGGCCCTTTGGAGTCTCAGCGGGCGCCGCACGCACACCCCACGCTCCCGAGGAAGCCCGCTCCAGTCTCTACCAATTTATTCCCCCCAACCCCATCCCCACGCGGGGGTCCCAAAGGAAGGGTCAAGGGTCCGTGCAAAAGCGGAACACGTTCTCAGACCGCAGACCCGGGTCCCTCGCGGGGGCCGTGCCCGGGGCGTCACCGCGGGCGTCCGCCTCCGGGCTGCCTCCGGGGCTCCATGGCAACTCGGGGGACCCGCGGCGCTCGCGGCGGAGGCTGCCTCGCGCCTCCCGTATGCGGGCTCCCAGCCGGGCCCTTGTCGCGAGTCGGAGAGTAACCGCATTAATAACGCAGAGCTCCGGCGGTCGACGACCCATCCTTCCCGTCCTAGGGCTGCGCCACACACGCGCCACCGGCACCCGTTTGGGCCTGGCTAGGTGGCTTCTGGGTCAGCTGTGCCACTGACAAAGCCTTGAGGGCAGTGGTAAGAACCTGATGACCTCGGTTTCACACCCCTTCCAGTGTGCCTGGCACCACACTAAGTGCTTAAGAGCCTTATCTCAGTTTCTCTGCATAACTAAGAAAGAGGTGGAAACCGAGGCTTGAGGGAGATAAGTGATCACCGGAACACACACAGCAAGTAAGTGGCCAAGCGAGGATGCCCACCCAAGCCACAAGCACCCTCATGTCCTGAGATGGGCGGCTCCCAAAAGGTACGTAGGGGAGGCTTCACTGCAGCTGGATACGGAGGAGTTGGGCAGAGGGCTGAAGGGAAAGCCCAGAGACCAGTCTCCACTCAGAAAGTGATTGTGCGATGATAAAGGACGAACTTGTCTTCTACCTCCCTGCATTTAAAATCCCAAATGTGCAGTCTGTGGCTGTGTGAGAGACCACAGACAAGTTACTTAACCTCTCCGAGCCTCAGTATGCTCCTCTGTAAAATGGGTGCAACAGTGGAACCCACATCATAACGCTGGAGAGGATTAGGCGAGAGGATGCATGTGCCATGCTTTGCTTGAGGTCTGGCACACGGTAGTCAGTCCAAAAAGCATTAGATATAATTAAGTCACAGACACCTTTTTAACAGTGCACAACAGCCAGTTGTGCAGGGCAGTGTGGGCACATGGTGGGGGGCACTCCCAGAGCTGAGAACAGTATTTTCCACAGAGTGCCCTTTGCCTACTAAGGCTGCTTACTTCCTGCGACAACACCCCACCATCTCAGAGGCAGATCCAAGGGACGGCCTGGTGGCCAGGAGCATGTGGCAGGGGAAGGGTTAAGGCGGTTGTTCAGATGACAGCTGGCGGAGCAGGCTCAGGGTGGAGGGGGAAGAGCTGACCCAGGCCCGGCATCAAACGTACTTCTGCTCATATATCTGCACTGAGTAAAGCTGGCCAGGTCGAGGCTGCATGGACTGGAACACGAGAGGGCAGGGGCGGCCACCAGCACTCTCTCCATTGAGCACAGTGTCACATGGACACATGCCTGGGCAGTGAGGCCAAAATAGAGCTTCCTAATAAACACGGTTTTGATTGAGTCCCTCTCGTGCTCAAAACCACGCCAGGCTTCCCTCCTCTAAGAGAAAGAGCCCTAACTCTAGTGTGGCTTTCAACACCTTTGGCAATAGTGAGCCGCAAACTTCCTCTCCATAGCCTCTCTCCCAAGAAGCCCTCCCTCCACCAGCCTTTCTCAGCCATAGTTAAAAGCCGCCTCTGTCTCCATGTTTGGCACCCCCTCCACATCCCTCTTCTACTTGTCCACATCCAGGCATCCTTCAGGGCCCTGGTCCAAGGCCACCAGCCCAGGGAAACCTAGGACACTGCCCCACTCCAAGGTTTCCATGGTATTCTACACACCCACACACCTCTTCATTTTTTCTCCTCCTGCTACTCTCTCTGTTACCCAGGCAGCTTGGCACTCAGAGGCTGCTCTATCTACAGGAACGCCCACCTCCACCCTCAGGGCTAGACCTTCCCCCAGGGATCCAGACTTCCCGAGAGTCTCCCCAGGGCGCCTCCCAGGCCCTTCCCACTCAACCAAAGCCCAGCTCACTCTCTCCTGCCCTCCCTCCTGCTCATAGAATCTCAGTAAAGGGAATACCGCCCAGTGGTTGCCAAGCCACACACCTGGGAATCAGCTTTCACTCCTCTAAGCCCACCCAAGTTCAATCTCCAAGTCAAGTGTTGCCCAGCTGACCTCGGAAATCTCCTCTGCATCTTCACTGCCACCATCCTGTCCAGAACCCATCATCACTCACTGCCTACAAGTCTGCAGGGCCCCTCACTAGTCTCCTGGCTCCTGTCCTACCCCACCCTCCACCCCCAGTCCATTCTTCATGACTTCCCACCTCTCCAGCCCCATCTCTCCCCAGTGACTTCTTTCAATCCTCCCATCCACCTCTGCCTAAGTATGGGGATTTCAAATACTTTAATAAAATGTGTTTGATGTTTGGACCATTCCTTTCCTGGTCCTGCCACCACCAGCAACCTGGAGGTCTCAGCACGAACCACCCACTCCTGGAAGCCTTCCCTGCACCCCATGCTGGCCTGGGTGCCCCTCTTTAGTGTCCTCATGGCACCCTGTCTCTCCCCATCAGGGTCCTGAACCTCCAGGGTCACAATATTGGCCTTGGCAGCCTGTCAGAACCAGCAGGAACCCACCCTCCTGCCGGTTGCAGTAGAAGGGCCTTGGGCGCCACCTGCCCTCTCCACCAACCACCAGCTGCAGTGACAGGAGAGCACTGAAGACAATGGGCAGTGACTCTGGCACTGCGGGCAGAGAGCAGACTGTTGATTTCCAGGAAACATGAGAGGCAATGTGTCTGTCCTCATGGCTTTGATAATAATCATCCCAGTAATTAAGAATTGCCCTGGTGAGCACACCCTCAGCCAGGTCTCACCTAATTCTCAGAGCTGTCCTCGCCGTTTCAAAGGAGACGACATAAGTGGAAACACAGGAAGGTTGAGGCCCTGCTCGGGCTTCCTCGGGCCATTAGCAGCGGGGCTGGGATTCGAGGCCAGGTCCTTCTCCTGTCATTCAACATTAGGGCAGGGCTCCCACCCATGACGCCTATAGTATCTTCCCTGACAGGAGGCAGAGTGAGATCATGTCACTTTTCTGCTACCAGGTCCTATGTGAGTCGGCCTCCTGATGCCTGTTGACTCTCCCTCCTTCCATTCCCCCATCCTTCAAGCCCAAACACACACCTCACCCATCTGCACACGCAAAATCTGGTCCCATCTCGGGGCCTCTGCTCTAGTTGTCCCTGCCTGGGACCCATTCCCCAAGGGAATCACGTGGCCTGTTCTCACTTTAGGAAAGGTCACCTTCCCAGTCCACTCTAGCTAAGGCTCCTGCCTCATTCCCACTGGGAAGTCAGCTCCACAAGCGTAGGATCCGGCCAGTGTTGCTCACCTCCGTATCCCAGTCTCTAGAAAGTGCCTGGCACAGAGGGTTAAATGTTGAAGGAAAAGAGCCCTCAGCTTCAGGCCCCGCCTTCTCCTCACCTCCAGGGTCCTCTTCCCCCACCAGCCCGCAGACACCCACGTGCCAACAGCCTTCCTCTCTGTTCTTCTGCCCCTAAGCCAGACACGCCCTCCCCTCCAACATCAATTCATGCAAATAGATGCCAGAGCCCAGAGGCCGGCCCAGCCAAATGCTCCACCAGGCAGCCAGGACACCCTGTCACCTGCACCAACCACCAACTGCAAAAGGGCTAGACATATTGGACAGGGGGGCCAGCGGGGGACGGGGGAAGGTGGCCGAGTCCTCCAGCTCCCATTGCAGATGAAACTGCAGAACATTTGCTGATGGGTCAGCTGCCAAGGGCGCTGATCCTGGGGACACATGGGGACCAGGACAGGAAAGTACAACAGCAGAAAGCAGAGTGGAGGGGAGCATTGGGTCACGTGCAGGTCAGCCAGACCAGGGTACAAATCTGGGCTGAGCCACTCCCTCTCCTTCAGGTGACCTGGGGACACATTCTCTGGGTCTGTTTCTTCACCTGTAAAAGGGGTCGATACTGGCAGGATAACAAGGGGGGGTAATATGTGTAAAACACTCAGCATAGGGCCAGGCTACATACCCTGCAGGAAATAGGACTTCCTATTTAATTTGCAAATTGGCCTATTAATTTGCCACAGAAATGCTTATCTTGTGTCTTATAAATTACAGAAGGGATCTAGACAAAATTGTCTTGGCCAGTGAAGAAACATAGAGGATACAAGGGTGAGCGACTTGTTTTTCTTAAATGTTTATCTAAAAAAACTCTTATTTTTAAGTTTGAGAACTACTGATACACATCCAAATCTGAGCTGCTACATAGGAAGCTTCCAGTAAAAGCTACTTTGGACTTTATGATATGCCATCAGAATTTTGTCTATAACCTGAACAAGATAAAAGCGAGTCCTTTATAACAGGACCAAGGTGCAGATGAGCAGAGATAAACTTATCGGGAAAGTCTGGGCAGGAGGCAGGGTCCTTGACCTCTGACCTTTACTACATTTAAAAAAGCCAGCCTCAGAGCCAAATCACAGCGTGTGGTTTACACATGCTTTTCCGATGCATTTCCACCCCATCTGGGGGGAAGCGGCCTCTCCATTAGCATTCCAGAGCACACCCTCAATGCAACGTGAGCTGCCCATGGACTTCTCCAGGGGAAAAATTCAAGGGCCAGAGGAAATGATTTCTCCACATGCACAGTCATTCGGCCTGTACAGTAAACTTCAGAAATACCTGCTCAGGTAATAAAGGGGTATCCAAATATTTTTGTGTGTATTGCAAACAGCAGAACAAACGCCTGTGGTCACTGTCTTGGCAGCGGTCTCAGGATGGCTTGACCCCTGGCCCTGCAGGCGTAACTATAATTCAAGGCAGACCTTGACCTACACCCAGGCATGCAAAACTTACAAGAAAAATGCTCTGGGCTTTACTGACCTCTGTCTCTCTCATCAGAAAGCAAGGCCCTGTAGGGCAGGGGGCAGGGAGCAGAGGGGCTAAGGGATGTGGGTTTGGGAATTGGATTATGCTTGGGTTTGAATCCCAGCTCAACTCCTTCCTGGCCCTGTGGTCTAGGGTGAGTCACCGGCCCTCTTTGATTCACTTGTAAATGTGGGTTGATAAAACCCACATAGTAGAGCCCTTGGAGCATTACATCAGTTAATGCTTAAACCAGTTTCATCAACAAGGGAAGCTTTCCACCAGTGCTGGCCATTGCCCTCGGCTACTGCTCACAGCCAGCTCTCGGTCACGAACCCCGCCCGGCTTGCCTGAATGAGGCAGAAGCTTTGCAAGACTGTCCATGTTTTCCAGTGGGATGTTTTTCTTAACCGACCTCCCCTCGGAAAGTCTATAAATTTGGAAAATAAAATAAAATACAAACTTCTCAGTCTTCCCTACTCAGCTGTCCAAGGAGTGTCAGCCACGTGTGAGAAGAAGAATCTGGTGGTCAGTGCAGTGAGGACAAAGATGGCCTGTTGTCTCCCAGCCCTGCGCAGCATGCTGGCTCGCTGGCACACTGGCTCGCTGGCTCGCTGGCATGCTGGCATGCTGGCTCGCTGGTACACTGGCTCTCTGGCTCGCTGGCATGCTGGCATGCTGGCTCGCTGGTACACTGGCTTGCTGGCACGCTGCATGCTGGCCCGATGGCTCGCAGGCACACATCCCATGACCCTGCAGGCAAATCCACAGGCAGCGAGGCTGGGGTGGCCAGAGCAACAGCTTCAGGCTCAGGCAACCTGGTCCCATCCAGCCTCTCTCCAGGACCTCCTCCTGGATTGTTAAGGACCAGGAAGGCCCTGGAAGGACACCTGGCACACGGTGTGCACTTTGTTAACTGGTTATCACCATGTCAGTAGTGAGACAAGCACCAGACTGGTCTCAGGGACCCTGGATCCAAGACCAGGCTCGGCCACATATTGCATGGGATGTGGCCTTGGGCAGGTCCCTAAGCCTCTCTGATGCCTGATGCCCTGTCTCCCCATTTGTACGATGCGGATAAAAATCATATTTATTCCTCCTGCCTCACACTGCCTGTCACAGATCTGGAGTGGAATCCCAGCTTTGTCCCTTCTTAATTTGTGATCTTAATTGCTCTAAGCCTTACTTTGCTCATCTGTGAAATGGGAATAATTATTGCACCCACCTCCCAGTGCCGCTGTGAAGATGAAATGGAGCAATGTGTGTAGAAGGCCTGGCTCGGGGCCGGCACGTGGTAAGGGCTCAGTGACAGAGAATGGACGCTCCGAGGCGAAGAACCGCTGAAACACCATCGCCATCACCATCACTACCACCAACATCACCATCATCCGTTCCTCTCTGTGTCTGCTTATTTTATGCTGAACCATAATCCAAGCTCTCGACTTGGGGTACTTCCTTTCGCCTTCCCTGGCCTCATGCACAGGACGGGGAGCTGCCTTTCTAGGCAACGCGGTGTGTCCACGAGCCAGGCTTCCCCTGCCCCACCCTGACGGGTCGCATGTTGCAGTTTAGCCACCAACGGCTCCACAGCCAGGTGATGGCCCAACACTGCTCGGCCAAGGCCTCCCCACACTGGCAGGAGGTGGGAGGAAGAGATGGAAGGGGGAGCAGGCTCCTCCCACGATAAGCCTGCACCCGGACAGCTTCCACCTGGAAAACGGGGAGAACACAGCCCCGAGCCCCCGGCCCACCGTGAGGCCGGCAGTCTAAGGTCTGGGTAAAGGCGAGAGGGTGTCGCCTATCCCACCCCTCGAGGGGCTGCCATTCTCTTCATTTACTATTTTCTATGGTGTCCCCGTGAAGTTCTAAGGTTGAAGCGAGGGGAGACATTTTGTTAAAAAATCATAAGATTGAACTTAAAATTGCTAAGTTTTGGGTTTTTAGCATCAAAGCGAATTGAGGATAAGGACCGTAGATGAGGAATGGGGGGCACAATGTGTGATCCAGGGGGCACGTGTGTGTGCGGGCGTGTTTCTCAAAGACCAGAGCTCATATGCAGGAGCCACAGAGAAATGCCACCGAGAGGAAACTAAACAGCCGAACAAGCATGTGAAAAATCATGAACCTCGTCAGGGATTTATACATGCACGTATCCAGTTAAACACTTATTAAACAAGGGGTAAAGTATAAAACAATGAAACAATGCCATCGAATGACGACAAGACCGTGTTAAAATCCATCCTTTCACACATACACAGGTGACACCGTCAAAAACTAAGTAGCTTCACACTTTGGAAAATCATATAGTAATATTAAAAACACTCTGATCAATTAATTCTTTTCTAGAAATTATTCTATGTCAAAGAAAAAGGGTATCATTATCCATGTATTATTATTTAATTGATTTCAGAGAGAGGAAGGGAGGGGGAGGGGAGGGGAGGGGAGGGGAGGGAGAGGGGGAGGGGGAGGGGGAGGGGGAGGGGGAGGGAGAGGGAGAGGGAGAGGGAGAGGGAGAGGGAGAGGGAGAGGGAGAGGGAGAGGGAGAGGGAGAGGGAGAGGGAGAGGGAGAGGGAGAGGGACAGAGACGTCAATGATGAGAGTAATGGATCAGCTGCCTCCTGACGCCCCCTGCTGGGGATCGAGCCCGCAGCCCAGGCGTGTGCCCTGACCGGGAATCGAACTGTGACCTCCTGGTTCATAGGCTGACGCTCAACCACTGAGCCACACGGGCTGGGCTCCCTATGTTATTAAATGTGATTTCATGCAAGGAGTACAACTGAAGAAAATTACAAATATAAATATGAAGCTGGTGTAGCCACATGGGAAGCTGTCACAATATAATATTAAGTGGAAAGAGGCAGAAAGAGAACGTGTACATAATGCGTGTAACCAGTAATGTTGTGCCTGCGCATAGACAGACACCGGAGAGCGGAGAAACCGAAGTCGTGCTAAGTGAAGCGGACATGAGGGAGGCTCTAGCCCTTCCCAGACTCCCGTTCAGGCTGTACCAGTTTTCTCTCTCTCCCTCTTCCTCTAGACTCTGCCAGGAGATGGCCCCTCTCCTCCTGGGAAGGGCGGGGAGCTGGGTCCTGCCTCCACTCTCCAGCTCTAACCGTTCGATGTGCTTCCTAAGTCATGTTGCTGATTCTCAAAACTGCAGCTCTCAAAACAAACTGGCCACTGTGCATGAGATCGGGAAAGGCCAACAAGCCCCAGCAAATGCTTCATTAGAGCCAACACATTGAACCGTGTGCTGGGGCCAAGGAATTCCATATGCAGACACGAAATGTCAGGCTCCACAAAAGGCCCTCTGAGGAGCCCACCGTGAGCTTAGAACCACCCTTCCCTGAGCCTACTTACTCTACCCCTGGGCCAAGGCCTGCGGCCACCTCTCGGCCTGGTCTGGGTCACATGCCCCTGTGGGAATGAGAAATGCTCAGAATTTGCAAACTATTTTGAGGAGTTCATAGATCTAGGGGGTGGGAGTTCGTTCATTCATTCACTTATTTTTTTAAATATGTCTTTATTGATTTCAGAGAGAGAAAGGGAGAGGGAGAGAGAGAGATGGAAACATCAATTATAAGAGAGAGTCATTGATCCCCTGCCTCCTGCACACCTCCTAGTAGGGATCGAGCCCGAAACCTGGGCCTGTGCCCTGACCGGGAATCGAACCGAGATCTCCTGGATCATAGGTTGATGCTCAACCACTGAGCCACGCTGGCCGGGCTCATTCACTTATTTACGGACTAAAGTAAGCATGTATTAAGGGCGTAATTTCATACCAGGGCAGGAAGATAAATACAATGGTGGGAAAATATAGTCCCTGCCCTGAAGGAGAGCACAGTTTCTGGGGGTGGACAGAAAACAAGAAAATACAGCTTCCAGTGGCTTGTGGTTGGGCTGGTCCAGGTATAGAGCGCCAATATCAAAAGCTGATATTTACTGAGCACTTACTAGATGACAGGCATGTTTCAGGGCCTCTCCGCGGAGCACATAACTCATTATGGATTATTGTGAGGTACGTTTCATTCACTTAATCTCCCAACATCCTTAGAGGAAGGTGCTAGTATTATCTTATTACAGATGAAGAAACTGAGGGACAGAAAAAATTAGATAATTTTTTTCAAGGCTGGTCAGCAAAGACGTTTGAGATCTGAGATCCTCACTAGCACTCAGGCTGGTAGCCAAGCAGCCTCTGTCACAGTGTGTGGCTCACCCCGAGGCAGAAGGAGCTGATGAGATACCAGCAGTGGCTTTGCCTGCGTTCTATACTTGGTTTGTCCCATAGTAAGACATCTCCCGATGTGGACATCAGTGGCTTGTGCCTGCCCAGGATCTGTTCCCCTTCTACTGTGGCAGCACCTAATGTTGCCCTGAGGAATTACTTCTCCTTGAGACCTTCAGCCCAGGATGCCATGCTCTCCAAGGCCTGGTTGATCAGCTTCTCTGGTGGTGCTATGAACGGCCCCATATCCTTCTAGTACATTCCTTTTTATAGCTTCAATAGGTAGACCCAGTCTCTGTTGCTTGCAGACAAAGAACTCCAGTCCATCAGATGCAAGGGCACTGAAAGCTCCACGGTCCACTCTCCTGGGATGGCAGCCACCTAGGACCATGCGCAGGCCCTGGAGTTTAGAACCTGGGATCTATAGAATCTGAAAAACTAGATTCTCAGCAATCCTCTGACTCGCTGGGGTGATTTTGGGCAAGTCACTCAACATCTCTGGAAGCCTTCCCTGAGAAAGGCTCGCCTTGCCCCCAGCTGGGACTGAGCTAGTCCTTTCCTCTCCAGGTCGTTTATGTTCTACACTCAGCAGTGATGTGTGTATGGCTGCCCTGCTCCTCCCCTGACACCACCTTAGGGACAGCAGTGCACCAGAGTCACCTCCAGCACAGCTCCAGCCACAGGTAGATGCACAGAGAAGTGTTGTCGTTGATGGTGACAGAGATGACAGGGACCAAAAGCTGCACCCTGCCTCGTGGAGGGGGCGGCATTGCCAACTTAGCAATTCAACTTGAATGTATGCATGGTGGAAGCTTGAGGCTTTTGAACGGATCTGTTTTTCTGTCTCATGGCCCATGTGAGCCAAGAGAAGTCAATGACTTTTTAGCTAATATTTTTAAATATTTTCAAATGATGCCAATGAAACATGATTGTTTTCAAACAAAATAACAAAAAACATTAAAAAAAAGAAAATTAAAATCTCCCGGGACACACCACCCAGAGGCAACTACTGCAGACATTTTGACGGTGGTCTCTGCAGGTCTCTTGTGCATATGTTACATCTGTCTGTGTCGTGTGATAGAACTCAGTGTCTCCAAGCCTACAGGGCCCCGGCTTCCCAGAATCTGGGCAGAACTGCCCCCAGCAGGGTGGAGCCCGCCGACCCTCTATCCAGGGCTTTGGCCCTGGGCAAGGAGACAGCTGGCCCCAGTCCTGATTTGGGGCCATTACCAGGCACACACAAAGGGGTCATTTTTCTTTCCCTTATGGACAAAGTGTGCTCTGGACGGGGAGTTTTTCTGGGTTATGAGATTCAGCTTAATTGGAAAAGATCATCTGAGGTTTCCCAAGAAAGTCAGATTTAAAGACGGCATAGACTGAAGCTTTATTTTTGTCCAAAATAATCATGAATTATGAAAGCCATTGGGTGGAAGCGGGGGAACAGCAGGCTTTTGTGGAGAAAGAGAAAGCGTGGGCAAGATCTGGATGCTGGTGAGACTGTTGAAAAGACTCTAGAAGGACCACTGAGCTATGGGAGGGGCTCAGCAAGGGGCCTCTCTCACTTCCCTGGACCCTCTGGTGGGGCATTCCTGAGAGGTAATCTGTGACCAGAGGATATGGGTGAGCTGATGCTAGGGTATGCCCAATGCCAGGGCTGTGGCCCACAGGACCCCCCAGAGGTCCTCTGTCACGGCCGCCAAGGAACCAATGAGTTCCTTCATAACCCACTTTCGGGAGAGTTCATCCATTGGTGCTATGCAATGGAAGCCACAACTACCTATGGGTTTATACTCTGTCCCAATCCCACACCCAGGAATCCACCCACAGATATGAAATAACAATGGGAAAGGTGGGATTATTTGCAATTGCAAAATACTGGAAAACACACAAATAATCATTCACAGACTATACTACGTGAATGTAAACCATGGTACATCTATTGAAGAAAATCCCTATGAATTTACATGGAACGATTTCCAGGATATATATTATTAAGTACAATAAGCCAAATACAAGAGACTATCAATTGTATTCTACATTTTGTGTAGAAAAGGGGAAATATTCATGTATATGTATGCTTAGTTTTGCAAAAAGAAATACAGGAACAGTAAACTAGAAGCTAATAAAAGTGGGGGGACGTGGTAAAGAGGACAGCAGTGAGACACCTATGAATTTTCCTCTTTACATAGTTTTGATTTGGAGTGCTTTATATATCCCCCAATAAAATTAAATCCAAGGGATTTTTAAAAAGCAAACCCTAAATGTGACATAAATAGAAGCAAATAAACCTTATTGTATATCCTATGCGTGGTAGGTATGACATGATCACACAGAAAATCATTAATTCTTATGGGCACACTCTCGACTGCACTGGCTTGTCCTGTGGGGGCTGCCAGATTCTTCCCTGCCCCAAATACCCCTGCGTTTTGGGAAGCAGACTTTTGGGACAAATTTGGAACGATGAGGGGGTGACATCCAGCATAGCACACCAAGACATAAATCAGACCATTCAACATCTCTGTTCTTGGGTGTCTCCTGGCCCAGCCACCAGCAGGGTCTCCTCTCTGACCAACTGTCCCCTGGCTTCCCCTTTCTCCAGCCACCAACCCTCCTGCAGGGCAAACTCTCCATGCTGGACCTTTGAGCTTCATCGTCACAATCAAAGACGCCTAAGTGTGGCCTCAGTGGTCACATCTTACAGGAGGCCTTTTCTTCCCTCCCTGCTCTGGTGTTACCCCCAGCCCCTTGCCCCAGCAAAGGAGATGGTGGCTTAGAGGAAGGCAAGTCACCCAGCTACCAAGAGGGGGAGTGGGGTCTCCAACAGAGACCCTTGTGGTCTCCCATTCTGGGGGCTGGGACTCTGGGTGAAGGGTCCCCATTTTGAGGGCTGGGGCTTAGGTTGCTCAGAGCACCAGGAACTTGCCCTGGAGCCACGTCTGCCTGTCGGGCTGTGATTTTTACTGGGAATGATGCTGTCAGGAAGATCTGTAGGGTCTCTCCCTCAAACCCCAACCTGCTTGGCTCAGGGCTGCTGGCAGATCGATTCTCTATCTAAACCCAGGACGCAGAAGCCCTTCATGGCTCTGAAACAAGCTAATGAGGTTCAGGCGATCGAGCCAATAAATTAGAGCGAGACAGCTATTGATTCAGTGAGCGACGTTGGCACAAGGCAGAGCCAAAGACAACGGGAAAACAAAACGCCCCGGAAGCGCACCCACTTTCCAAAGGTTGTGTTTTCATAGCCTTTTTTTTTTTTTAAGAAAATGCTGGCTCAGGGAAGACATCTTAACAAGCACAGGCCTCGGCTCCCAGAGCTTAAAATGCCTTCGATCTCAAGGGTGCTCTGACAGTGCCAGGTCTGCGGGGGAAGCTACAGGAGGCGGTGGCCACAGAGCCCCGAGGTCATCCAGGCCATCCCCGGGCCGCAGAGGGGCTGAGCTCGGCCCTCCTCCCTGTCTCATTCAAAGAGAGGGGATCGGTCCCCTCCAGGCCCTCCCATGCTGGATCTCAGTCATCCTCAGAGGACAAGCTTTCTGCAGAACTGTCACCACAGGCAGGAGGTGCAAGCCACGGGGAGGTCCCCATCCAGAGGCCTGGTGACAACCAGGCCCCAGGTGGCCAGGACCTAGTTGGCCCAATCGGATGCCATCCTTGGGTTTGTGGATTTGCGAAAGAGTCAGCAGGGCTCCAAGCCACAGGGCCGAGGATGGGGTGGGGTGGGGCGGGGTGGGTGGGCTGCAGGAAGCAGAGCCCACAAGGCAAGGTGGGGCTGGGTGGGGAGGGGTCAGTGAGAGTGTCTGAGCCCAGGTAGGAGGGAGCTGGTGGCAGAAAGCTCCCATTTTCTTAGAGGCCCACCTAGCTGCCTGGATGTCACCAGAATCTCTCCCCCCTGCTGCCTAGGTGCCCCACCCCCACCCCCTCTGTACTTGAGGACCATGAGCCCTTCTCAGGGCTCAGCAGCACACTCCCCCCCCCAACCTTTTCTAAATTTGCTTAAAGTATAAAAGCCTTTTCCTCCTGAAAGCCTTTCCTAAGGATGCTCATGAATCTCTCTGGGGCAAGACTTTATTTTTAAAGGGAAGATTCACCTCTCTTTGCTCTGTGTGAACTGGGAGAGGGGGCAGGGGAAAGCAGGCTGGGTCTCTCAAGTGTGTTTAAGGAGACTCAGTGTGCAAAGCCCGGTGCTGTGGCTCCTGGAAGGGGTACGGGGTTTATGTAAATGCAGAGGCTGCCCTAGGCTGAGGGCATCCCAGAGATGCCCCATTCCTACAGCCACAAGGCCAGCAATCTTGCCCCCCACGGAGGACCTGGGTGAGCCACCTCCCTGCCATAGTGTCAAGAGAGTCACATTCATAGAAATAAAACCAGGGAGCTCACTGGGACGCCAGTTCTCAGCTCCCTCAGCTGGGAGGCCAAGCAGAAGCTTGGAAGGCGTGGGGCCCCCGCTGTGAGGTCAGCGTCAGGCCTGATGGGTGCAGACCTCCTCCTGCAGCTGAAGTGGGAACCCAGTGGGTCTGAATCATTTCCAGGGCCTGGACAGCGGCCCCAGAGGATGTTTCCAGAATGAGTAACTTTGAAGGGCTGGGAGTGCAATTGCGAAATCCCGTCTTTGGGGATCCCAGGCTGCCAGCACATTTGACAGGGGCTCCTGGGAAGGAAGGGAGGTGGGGAGGGAGTTGCAGTTTCTCATCCAGTCCAGGGAGCTGCCCCAGGGGTCCTGGCTCCAGGGCTGCCTCAGGAGAGTGACAATGGTGAAGAAATGCTGCCCCTGAGGAGTCTTGGGGACCAGAAACACAGAGGTGGGAGGCCCAGGAGGGGGTGATTGCCCCCTCAGGTCCACACTGATGGCAACTCCAGTCCAGGCAGCTGCTCCAGGGGCAGTGCCCTCCCAGCTGTGGCCATGCCTAACCATTCCCCTGAGTGTCCTGTCTTTTACATTTTCCAAGGTAGCTACACTCCATGAACTTGGTGAAGGATTTTAGGGGAGAGGGCAGACAGACTGGGATCTGGGCCTGGGCAAATGGGGAGCACAGGACAGGAGCAGGAGAGGGTGGTGATGATGATGGTCATTCTACTTTGGAACAAAATGATTCAGGTTGTCTCTGGGACACCCAAGTGGAGATGTCCAGATGAGCCTGGATCACATGAATCTGGGGACCATCAGTATATGGGGGGTGGGTAGGGATTGTGAAGCCAGTGAGTGGAGGAGGTGAGCCTGGAGCCCAGAGGAAAGAGGAGAGCCCAGGACAGCCTCAGGTGACAGAATTAGAGACTCTCAGAGTCCACCCCACTTGTTCCAGAGGCCCAGTAACGGGACCATGGGACCAGAGCGCTGCTGAACCTCCCTCTGTCACCTCTAAACCTCGCCTTCACCCCTGCCCCTACTTACAGTACATAAGTAAATGAACCAACCAGCCACTTACCCACCTCCTTATGCCCTGGCCAACCTGCCAAGCCCTCAGGGGTCCATCCAACTGCCTGCTACTTTAGGGACCCCAGCATTCCCTGCTCCCTCCTGCTCTGCTGATTCACCCTTCATTAGTGTCCTTCCAAAAGCCTGGCACAGGTCCACTCAAGGGGCTAGGCCAGAAGCCAGTAACAGCAATTACTGCCATCAACGACGTACTCAGAATGGCCAAGAATGTGCCTGTCCCTCTCATCAGTAGCGCCATAACCCTTGAGCCTACAAAGGCGAGTTATGACTCCATTTTACAGATGAGTGAACTGAGACTCAGGAAGGGAAGTGACATGTCCAGGGTCACACAGTTAGCAAGAGGAGGCCTGAGATGTGGCCTCCTGCTTGTCTAAGTCTGGGAGGGAGTCTCTGTGGCTAACATGACCAGTTCATCTTCAAGAAGCAAAAAAATGTAACACTGACTCAGAACTTGCTTCCTGCCTGTTCTGTACTAGTTCACTCCTTCCCTAAACCTTCAGGACAAGTCTGCTCCTCCCAGGAGCCTGTGACACTGGACTTTCAGAGTGCCTGATGAGACGTGACAGGAAAGGACACGCCTTCTCTCCCCGCCACAGCTGTCCCAGGGACCCAGGGCTTCTGGGCAAGACCTGCATTCCCTCAGTGCTGGCAATGGTGCCGGGTCATTTCATCTGATTGTTAAGGGGGAGCCTGAGCCCAGAAGGCTGGAGCACTTGGGGACATCAGAGTTTCTGCAAACAAAAAAGGGGCCACATGCTAAGCCTGACAAGCTCAGGGGAGGCCTAAACGGTGGGCCTTAGAAAATCGGGAGATCAAAAGTAACCACAAAGGATGGTCTGAACATAAAAATTCCCAACTAAAAGTGGGTCAGGGTGGGTAGTCATGTCTTAGGCCTGTAGCATCCTTGACAAAGGTTGATCTTTACCTTAACTGAGCCTGTCTGCTCTCTTTTTGCATCTAAGATAACACACCTTTGGAATGTCAGAGTGACCTGTTTTCCAGACCCCTCAGAGCACAACCTCAGCCCTAGAGCACAGACCACAGAGCCCCTCATTGTGATCTTGTTGCCCGAATACCATCTCTGCATGACGTGAACGTTAACTATCCTGCACCACCAGTGTCTCTCCATTTCACTTTTTATCCAATCCCAGAGATTTCCCCCCTCTGCTTCCTCCTGCCCCCTTAATCTATCATCAGTGGGTTTCATGTAACCCCCTTAGCTCTCCACCTTTTATTCTAATGTATAAAATAAGCTGCAAAACTGCCATTCTCTGGAGCGTTTTCTCAGTCTCCTGAGATTTTGGCTTCTTGGCAATTGTCATCAGTTTGGCTCAAATAAATTCATAAGAATTCTCTACAGGCGTTTCTTACCACAACCGTTCGGATAGAGGTTTCCACCCTCTCCCAACCCCCTCCCTGAGGGCACAGCCTGGCCTGGCCCTGCAGCTCCCTGGCCAGTTAACTTCTCAGAACGACTGGGCCCTCCCCCTGCATGGGGGCTCCCGGGGTGAGTGGCTGTGTCTTCTACTGTGGTCCCGTCACAAGGACCAGAGCAGAGCCAGGCCTGCGACACACCAAGGATGAGACTCGGCGCAGCTGAGTGCCATAAAGGAAGCAAAAGTGGCCTTAGGGTGGTGGGGGGAAGGGCTTGGGGTGCACTTGCTATCCTTTGGGTCCTCTATGGCCTTCAGTTAGGTCTCCCATTCCGCTCGTCTCTCCCTGCCGAGGTGAGTGTCTCGGGAACCACTGGCCTTTGAGGGCCCCCAGCACCCTCAGTGGCCAACCTCGGATTCTGCCGTTGCTCCTGGTTCCCAGGCACCTGTCTTCTCAGCATCTCTCTGTTTGGGGGGGGGGGGGGAATCAACAACTCCTGGGCCTTCTGTAGAGGCACCTGGTCTCATGTGTGCCCACATGAGAGCACCACCCCGGGATCATCTACTGCAGGGGCGGTGAACTTATGCAGCCCTGGAAATCATTTGGTCTGGCCCTGCCAAGGCCTCACCAATGAGAAGCAGTTCCAGCCCTCACGTTAGGGTGAGTTTAATTAAATGTTTGACCAAACATAGCAGGCTAATTTTGAAGTTGATACTTTTGTATGGCTCTCGAATGATGTTATAAATATCCAAATGGCTCTTGGCAGAAAAAAGGTTCCCCGCCCCTGATAGGGACACCCCCTCAGCCTCGGGTGTGTCTCAGAGCTTCTGTAGTCTCGCTCCGACTCCCCAGCCCCCACCCAGGCCCTGGGCCACATCCTCACGCTGGTCCCCCCACAAACCTCTCCGGGGCAGGGTGGAGCACCTTCCTGCTCCTGGGAGCCTGGCTTCCGTCAAAAGCACCCTGAATTCTTTCCTTTTACAGTAAAACTCTACCATCACCCCATCAACGTCAGAGGTACAGGCACCTCCCGTTTAGAGGAAGCTTTGGAACTCAGGAAACTTTTTTATCTCTTAACAAAGCCCGGCTTTAGAGGCCATTGTTTTGCCAAGGAGAAAAAATACAAAGTCTAATTTGACTGTCAAAGCTGAGCAATGAATTTATTATCCAGTAGAAACCTAGCCATCCCTAAAGCTCTTAGACCCATTGATCCAATGGAGCATCAGGACTTTAGGGCAATTAAAAATCCATCAGCTTTAATTTTTAGAATAATCTCCATATATGATGCTCGAAGCTCTACAGACTGGTACGACATGGACTTCACGTAATCATACTAGTCAGAATTATAAGCAACACTTAGGAATATATGTTTTTTAATAGGTATCTTTAAAAGCATGACACAAGTAGAACAATTTAGGGATGTGATGCATCTTATAAATTGCTTGATATCTGCAATAAGAGCCTGGGCTGGATTCAAGATCGGGACATATGGACAACCTGGACTCCGTTCAAGTTCGCTTTTAATTTGATTTACTCCTCCAGCATCAACGAGGCAAAGCCGGGGGAGCCTCAGGTGGACCGTGACTCCGGGTCTCCCTGGTCGGTGGTCGGGCACCCAGGTGGTGGGGACGCCCACCCAGGGGGCTGGAGGAGCAGGGACTCAGAGCTGCCCACTCGCTCCTTTTATTCCGGCCTCAGCATAACTCCTGAAAATGGAGCAGTCAGCTCCCAGGAGCTGCTCCCAGTCAGTGGCATCGCCCCGCTGGGCTGCCTCGGTGGCCGCCGCAGGCTGGAGCGGGGCAGGGCGTGGCCCTGACCCGAGAACCAGGTGTTCCGGTCATTTCCAACAGCACCGCCTTAAATGCGCACCTGACTGCTGATTCCTGGGGGGTTTTCCCCCTACAAACACACCTAGTCTCTCGGGCGGGGCAGTTAAGTTAATTCACAGCAGGGCGGCTGGCCGTTGGTGGTCGTGTGGAGCCCAAGGTGGAGTCAGAAGGTGCAGAGAGGGAGCTGTTTGCAAAGCAGGCCCCACTCCTGGAGGAACCACTGAGGAGTCACACTGACTGCAGCTCTGTGTTGTCCCGTCAGCGCCTGGGCCTTCACCAGCTGTCGCTTCTCTTTGAAATATTAGTCACCCCGTCATGGGTGAACGTCTGGCTTACAGACAGCTGTGACTGGTACCTGCTAAGGCTAAGGTCCAGCACGACTTAGACTGGGGCACATCTGGTGCCCACAGCGCACATGAGAGTGTGAGGGCAAAGGAGATGAGCTCCATGTGAGAAGGGAGGGGCAAGGTGAGGCCTCAGGGACTCGGAGGGAGGGAGGGGGGGAGGGGGGAAGGGGAGGGGGGAGGGAGGGGGGAGGGGGGAGGGGGGAGGGGGGAGGGGGGGAGGGGGGAGGGAAGGAAAGGAGGGAGGGAGGGGATTTCTCTGACAGGGATGGAATGGGGGGAGCACCTGGGGGCTGTGGTCCCCTCCGTCAGAAAGAATTACTTTCCTGCTCCCCTGAACTTGAGTGAGGCCGGGTGATTGTCTGTGTCAATGGGACATGAGGAGAAGTGACACTCAGAGCCAAGAGCCAGGTCCTTGTTTGCTCGCTAGGAGACTGGGAAGGTTCCAGGTAGAGGCTCCTCTGTCAGCCTTGGTCCCCAAGTGAAGACGACCCGCATCAGAGCCGCACCCAGCCCGCTTTAGAATCTGATTGGATCGGATCGTTTGCTCCCAGAGCTTTACTTAGTTTATCTTGATTGGCACGTGGGCTGGTGGAAGGGGGTGAGCAAAGGTCCTGAGGTCGGGCAGTGCAGGGCATGTGCGGGACTGCACGGAGCCCAGCGTGGCGCATGCCTGGTAGGCGGGAGGGGAAGGAAGCGGAGGCGTGGCCGGACGGTGGGGCAGCGGCGGATGCCCCGGAGGGTTTGTGCGTGGCACCCCCAGAGCCCCCCATCCACCCCCTGCACACCCCCACCTCGGTGAGTGCGACAGCCCGGCCCCCGAGGAGAGTCTACTGAGAGGAGATGCCGGTGATTCGGGAAGGGCGGTAACTGGAGCAAATGGCTTCAGCATCGACTTGCTCTCGCCCAAAGGGGAGGATGCACAGGGCCTGCGCGCGGGCAGCCAGGCGGAGCAGGGCCTCCTGGCAGATCTGCAGGGCACCGGCACCTACCCCTCTCCTCCAGCCTCCCCGGGGGCACAGCCCGTCGGAGAACACGGCTTATTTAGCAGCTTCCCCGGGAGACGCGTCTTCACTCCAGAGTCCAGTTCTCACCCTCTGTTTCATGGACCCTTTGGTCATCTGGGGAAACCTATGGATCCTGCCTCAGACAGTGTTTTTAAATGCAAAAAATAAATCACACAGGATTACAAAGAAACCTAATACTTGTCAGTATCATTATCAAAATACTTTAAAAATTGTGATATAGTAATATATGGGCTTCTTCATCAACCCATTAAATACCAAAGATCTAGGAGACATTTATAACACTATCGTGTTAAAGTAGATGTTTCAAAATATCTACCAAAAAAAGCCATGCGATGTAAAAAATATCTGTGACGTCTGCGAGGGACAAGTCACAGGCATGCCTCGCGCTGATTGGTTTGTCTACATTCATAGTGGAAGGAAATGCTAAATTCCAAACAGACGTTAGCGAAAATAAGGACATAAATTTTTTCCGATCCAAGTTCACCGACCCCTGGCTCCCAGCCCCATCCAGCGTTCTGTCCCCGGCTGCCCTGGGGCTTACTCAGTCACAGTCACCACCCAATCAGTGCCTCAGTGTCCCCGTCACTCATTATTACGATGACTGCCGCTCAGCCAGCCCCGAGCAATGTCACAGGCACGTGCTCAGTCGCTTTCCTGCCTCTCTCCAGTTTACCCTTCCCGGGAGCAGGTGCCCGTTACTATGAAATGTCTCAAAGGCTGAGGGGCGGCAGCAGGAACCATGTGGCCAGGGGACCACGGTGAGGCCAAGGATGCTGCTCCTGCCTCCTGAGTCTTGTTCTCGGGAAGGCCCTTCCTCTGCCTGTCCATGGCAACGGCTTAATTGTTGCTAAAAGGATCAAATTCAAAGCACTCAGCCTCACCCCTCTTTCTCTCTCGCCTCATCCAGTTTGTAATCCGTCTCCCAGCTGTCGGCCACACCGGGAGCCCCGGGGACTGTGCGGGGCTCTGCCCCCCAAGAAGTCCTCAGCTGTCTGTGCTAGTTCCGCTCATGGGCCCTCGGGTCCAGTCATCAACCCAGAAAGGATTTCTTAAGACAAGCCTCAAAACGTACAAACCATAAAAGAATTTTCATATTCCACTACGTTAAAATTAAAAACATAATATTCATCAAAAGACGGAGAAGTAAAGGGTCAGGATAGAAGCTGCTGTTCGTTAGGCCTGTAACTGACGAAGGGCTGGAATCTAGAATGAATAAAAATGCCTACAAATTATTTCAAAGGAAGTGCATTTTAAAAAATGCAGAATAATGGTGACCGGGCACTTCTCAGATGAGGCCACACCAGTGTGGAGAGACATCTGCAGAGATGCTCCAGCTCAGGCATGACCAGGAAAATGCAAAGGGAGGCCACAATAGGATCCAATGTCGTGCCCACTAGATTGGCAAACAGACATGTGACAGCTGCCAGGGCTGGCGCAGGTGTGAGTGAGGGCTAGGAGCCTTTATGGACAACTGGTAAGAGGCAATCAGTTCGGCCGCTTTGAGAAATTCACAACCTGGGACAAAGTGAAGATGTGGGGGCTGCGACACAGCAGTTCCGCTCTTAGCCTATCCCAGCACCTGTGCACCAGGTACCTCACCTGGGAAACCTGAGAGCAGCACTGCCCATAACAGCCCGAATCCAGAAAGAACCCAGATGTTCTCTGACAGTGGGTAAATGTATTGTATATGGTGCCCCACGGCCTCATATCCCAGAATCAGCCTTTCCCTTCCCCTTCCCCTTCCCCTTCCCCTCCCCCTCCCACCACTGACCAGCTCGTCCCCCCATCTCCCTGCCCAGGCCCCGTAGAGCACCTGGTCTAACAGCACACCCCTCCCCTGCAGTAATCTGCCTGCCCAGTCACAGTCCTTTCCTGACCTCGCTTCTCCCCCTACAACCCCCCTGAGCCCCAGGTCCCAAATTAGGGGCAGCTCCCTGCAGTGGCCATGCTCCTTGGTCCATCCTTCCTGGCTTTTACCTCCTCGGCAAGTGACGAGCTCCCCAACCCTGCTCACCCGGGAGGCTCAGCTCAGGATCTGCCCCTGGGAAGGCCCCTGCCACTCGCTCCCCGGTCTGTGTCCCCACCTGAGTTAACTGGACCCACTCTGAGCTGTCTCATCCCATCCCCGCAGCCCCCGACACAGGGTACCAGAGTCATCCACCCACTGTGGGTTCTCTGAAGGAAGATGGGAAAGGGCTGGAAAACCAATTCTGGGCCTGGTCCTTAACCTGGGCTCAGGGTCCCTAGGGGCCAGAGGACTTCCAGGGGTCTGCGCCCAATCAAATGGAGGTCAGTGTGTACACACACCTATTTTGGGATGGACAATCCACTATTTTCGTCAGAGCCTCAAAGGAGTCTGGGATCTAAGAACCGTCTCAATCACATTCTCAAAGAAAAATGTTCATCTTCATTCATAATTAAAGAAATGTACATTTCAGTCAATGAGATATTTTTCACCTATCACGGTGGTTTCCATCCCTGCCTGCCCATTAGAATCCCCTGGGGAAATCTTTTTAAAGTGCCAATGCCCAGGCGCGCCCCTCCCTCCACCAAAAGTCTGGTTCTGATTGAATCAGTCTGGGATGTGGGACATGGGATAGGGCACAGGCACTGGCGCTTGTACAAAGCTCTCCAGGTAATTCTGACCTCGGTCAAGACTGAGAGGCAGTGACCTGTGGAACTGGCAGAGGGCGCGCCTGCTGGGACCGTATCAGCCTGGACCGGCCACTTCGAGTCCAAGAATTTAGTCTGCAGTAGGTCTTGCCCCTGTGCCCAATGCTGTGCATACAAAACTGTCACCGCCCTCTGCTCCTGAGAGCACAGGATGGGAAGGAGCCCAAGCGTCCCCCGTGGGGACGGTTACATCGAGCAGGGTGCATCCACATGACACATACTCTGTAGCCCGTGAAAAGCACCCGGGCGCTCTGCGAACCGATGGGGAAGGGTTTCCACAGTCTCCGCTAAATGCAAACCAGGAGCCAAGCGGAGGCCGCGGTGTTTGAGCCTAAACTAGCGCATCTGCATTTGCGTAGCACCCACGAGTCTCTGCCGGGAAAGATGCTAAAACCTCTTAGCAGTTACTGCCTTAGGGGAGAAAACTGGGAAGCTAGCATGGGAGGAGGGGAGACTTGGTTTTCATTAGCTTCCCTTTCTGTATTGTTTCAATTATTCTCATGAAAGCGCTATTGCTTTTCCCCCCAAAATTAAGAAGGTGAAAGGGAGACGGGAAGAGAAGACCAGGCAACTACTTCGCCCCGGCGACTAAGACTTGGGCAGCGCAGCTCAGAATGTCGGTGGGAGGGACCGTATCAGCCTCAGCGTCTAGAGGGGGTATGGAGGGACCCTCTAAACCCCACCACTCTCCCCTCCCACCCACCCCATCCCCGGGGCCCAGGTGGGGCCCTGGAGGCAAAAATCGGCTGGGCCCAGGGTGGATGTGGGGATGAACTAACCTGAGGGCGTCGGAGGGCTGTGGGGCGGCCTGGAGGGGGTGGAGGGCGGTGTTGCGGGCCGATCCCTCCCTCCTGCCACCCGCACTCAACCCCGTTAAAGGAAAATATGTGTTGGGGGAACAAGCTGGAAGCGAGGGGACACACACCTCACCTGTGCTCCGGCTGCCCTGGCGAGCAGCTGAAGGCTGTGGGCACCATGGCCTGCAGACACCGCCCTCTCGTGGCGCGGCCCATGAACTGCGCCCAGGCCCACAATCCCGCTGCTTCAGTGTTTGGAGCCAGAGAAGCAAACAGTACCATTCAATTCTGAAGTATTCAATAAGGAATTCAAAAGAAGTACTCAAGCCCTGGCCAGGTCTGCTCAGTGGTTAGAGTGTCAGCCCGTGGACCGAGTGGGCTCGGTTTCGATTCCGGGTCAAGGGCAAGTACCTTGGTTGCAGGTTCCCCACCCCAGTCAGGGCCCTGGCAGGAGGCAACCAATCGATGTGTCTCTCTCACATTGGTGTTTCTCTCTCTCTCTCTCCCCAACCCTTCCACTCTCTCTAGAAATCAATGGAGAAAATGTCCTCGGGTGAGTATTAAAAAAAAAAGTACTCAAGTTAGAGCCAAACACAAAATTCATATTTTAAGTGTCGTGCCTGAACCATCTCCCAAGGAACTCTTCTCCGAATATAAAATAGCTTGATTTCCCTCCCTAAAAAATATACATTCAAAATCTAAATAATAATAATACTGAAAAGCAGTAAGGAAAAGCAACGCCTGCAATCACCAGGTTGTGATCAATCACTCCTGGTAGCATTTTAGTAAGCCTCCCTCCAAGCTCCCTATAAACAGATAGACACAGAGATATATCAAACTTTTATCAATGGACCATACAACACACACTATTTTGTAGCCCGATTTTTTTTCTCTCTCTATAATTCAATGTGGACAACTGTACAGTAAAGACATGCTATGTCATCACTTTTATTGCTTTCAACTGTACAAGTTATGCTTGTGAAAATATACCCACAAAGTAAGGCAAATGGAAAAGGTATGTGAAAATATCCATTCATAGTGGACTGAGTCAATTATGGTGTATTCAGCCAGTGGAATACTATGCAGCTCTTAGTCTATGTGGCTATATGTCAACAATATATCATATAGTGAAATAATTTACGTTGCAAAATAATATTTATAGGATCACCCCATTTTAGGATATACACATGTTTGTACCTGAGGAGAAAAAAAAATACCACTTGAAGGATACTCAGGAAACTCTCTTAGAGAATGTGACTGAGAAGACGAAGCATAAATGAAAATTTATCTTTCCCTATTTCCCTTCTGTATTGTGTATTATTTAAAAAGTATTATCATCTTGAGGATACCGTTCCGAAGTCTGAACATACCATGACTTATTTAACGAATCCCCTATTGATGAACATTTGGTTACTGACGATTTTCCTACTGGGAACCACCTTGTCTGATTATCTCTCTGGGTAAATTCTTTAGGGGGAAGGGCTGGGTCAGTTTTCAGATGTGCACGATCCGTAACATCGACTATCATATCAACATGTGGCAGGGTGAATTTGACGCGACTGTTCTCTGCCCCGTTGGGTTTGAAGTGCCTGGTGTCTATTTCTGGGAGGGCATGGCCTCTGTCCACTCTTTGTAACTCAGGAGGCTCTATTTCACCAGAATATGGGTCGGGTTCACTGGATCTTTCATGCCCAGATGTCCCTCTTCATGTCCTGACTGTCATACTTCTATGCCTGTTCTCATACTTTCTCCCCCGGTCTAGTCTCCCCACAGCAGCCAGGGTGAGCCTTTCCAATCAGAACCTGCTCACACCCCGCCAGCGGCTTCACTCCACACGGGAGATGAGCCCAAGGTCCTCACCAAGGCCGCTGGGCTCCGCATGGATGGCCCTCGTGCCCTTGCCAGCCTCATGTCTTCCCCCTCTTCCTGCCCTCACTCAGAACGAGCCACACTGACACTCGAAGCAAACACCAGCCCCAGGGCCTTTGCACTTGCTATTCCCTCTGCCTAGAATACCAATTTTCTAAATAGCTACGAGCCTCTTTTCCTCGCTTCATTTATGTCTCAGTGCCAATGCTGCCTCCCGGACAAACCCCACCGGACCACTTGCCTTGGAAGGCACCTCTCCCTCCCCGGGCACCGTCTTCTTACCCAGGCTCCTGTTTCTTCCTCACTGTGGGACTGGATTAGATCCACATGTCCACCGGCCTTCAGTGCTCCTCCCCGTCTAAGTCATGAGCTCCGTGAGCGCAGGAGGCTGGCTGCCTTGCTTGCGCTGTGTGCCCAGCACCCCGCACGCGCAGCCTGCAGTAGGGGCGCGTGGCTTCAGTGAACGAGAAGCTGGTGCCACGTGGACGTCCGAAGCCTGAGGGGCCTAGACGTGCCGTCCTCTCAGCCGCTCCGGATGAGGCAGGTGTGGTGAGTCACCCCTTCCCGCTCTGTGGAGCTTTATCAGGAAAATCTTATTTTTTAAAAAAATCATATTTTAAAAAAATCATATTTTTAAAAAAATATGGTTTTGTTTTATTTCAGAGAGAGGAAGGGAGAGGGAGATAGAAACATCAATGATGAGAGAGTCATGAATTGGCTGCCTCCTGCAGGCCCCCAGCTGAGGATGGAGCTCACAACCCGGGCATGTGCCCTGACCGGGAATCGACCCTCGATCTCCTGGATCCTAGGTCGATGCTCAACCGCTGAGCCACGCTGGCCGGGCCGACAGAACATTTTTAATGCAACAATTTGGGAGGAAAATTGCAGATGGGTTATTAGCGAGGAAAAATACCTTTCCTCCAGCCCAGAGTGGCACATCTCCCCCACGTACCTGCTCCTTTAGAGAACAGAAAGGTTAATATGGCCCCGTCAGAGGAAAGGAACCAATTAGCACAACTGCGACTCAGGAGAGGGGAGGTTAATTGCTTGGCGTCCACATGTCTCAGGTGCCTAATGCTCTATCATTATTTCTTAGCTACACTTAAGTACTGCACCTCGTTACTAATTAGTAATTTCTTATCCTTAAATTTTACCCAGCTCAGGCTGTCATCACAGGGCCCTCCTCAGCCCCCTTCCCCCCAAGAGGTAATGAAACTGCCAAGGGAAGGCTGGCACCTCCTGTTCATTGCCTCCCACGTCCAACCCCCACCAGCGTCCCCCGGGGTCACCTCTCCTCTTCGTGGGGTGCAGTTTCCCTGCCTGAGGTCCTTTTGCTGTCTCTGTAAACAGGCTGCGCTCCGAGCCCCGTGGCCCCCAGCATCTCCCCTGTCCCGGGCACTGTTCTAAGCTTATCGGTTGAGCAAAAGATGCAAATCCTTCCTGCTCAGGAGACCTTGTGCTTTTGGAAAGAACCACAACTTGGCACCTTGGACATGTTAATTCCACGGATCAGTATTTCCTGGGGATGTAACAATAACAGAAATAATGATGATGATGGCGATGAAGGCTTTTTGAACATTTTAATGTTTCAGGCGCTGTGCCAATGAATCTTATATGCAAGATTTTCATCCATATGAAGCTATATATGACCATGTACACAGGTCATCGAGATGAATGAATGAACCAACCCCAGCCCACTCCAGTTCTGTAGCTACGCAGCCTGGGGGAGCCACGGGAGGCTATTTTCTCTTCCAGTTTTCTCTTCCATCACAGGGGTTGTTAAAAGCTGCTCTTTCCTGCTAACTGTCCTGTGTCAAGTGGCTCCCAGGAGCCTAGGAAGCCTTCAGAGCACCCCTCCCCCTATCTGGGATGGAAACCCCGGCCTGCCTAACTCCTTGTCATAGAGACCGGGGTGCGAATATTGAAAATGCAAACCAGGCCAGAGTCCCAGCCCTACCTGGGACTTGCTGGATGGCAGACATGCTGCCCTAGGAAATGACCCCATGTCCAGGGCTGTCCCCGGAGGCAGAGCAGCGCAGAGAGGTATGTGGCGTGCATGCCTGTCGCTTCCCCTCACCATGCGGTAAAGACGCTTCTGGTAAAATGAGCTTTGGAGTGGTCCCTCTTTTTCTGGAATTTACAGTCGTAGATTATCAACCAATTATGTTTACTAAAAGGTGAGCTTGGGAATGTGTGCAGGAAGCAAGAAACTATAGAGAAAGACCAAGCGGATTTGAAAGAAAACCAGGTAGAATTTCTAGAGCTGCAAAGGATCATAATTAAAGCTAAAACCTCCTGGATAAGAGAATTAGAAGTTAGAAATCGATCTGAAGAAGTTGCCCATCCAGAACAGAGATCCTGAGAGATTATTCATCAAGGGACAAGAACTGGAAAATGTGAAAGGAGATTAAGAGACCAAGAGAACAAGAAGCTCTTTAAGGAAAAGGGAGTGAGTGGGGCAGAGCGATATAAAGTGGAGAGAAGGGCAGAGAACCTTCCAGAATGGATGAAAGCTACCAACCTCTGGATGCAAAAGCCCAATAAACCTAAAGCATGTAAAACTAAAGGAAATCCATGCCCTGACATATCACGGTGAAACTGCAGAGCACCAACGGCACAGGGAAGCTTTAAAACGCAGTCAGAAGGAAGACAGGTTTCCAAGAGAACCAGACTGGCGGTGGACGTCTCATTAGCGAGAATGGAAGTTAGAAGAGCGAGAAGTCATTCAACGTGCTGGGAGGGAAGTAAGAATCCTACGCCCCCTATTCCAGAACAAGGTAAAATACAGGCATTTTCAAGCAAACAAACGAAAAAACTCAGAGAATTTACCACCAGCAAAACCCAGCGTAAACGAAACTCTACAGGGATGAATTTCAGACAGAAAGCAAGCAATTCCAGTGTGAAGATCTAAGATGTAAGAAGGAATGAAATGTACGGAAATTTGAACCACAGCAGTGGTGGTAACACAGCAGCGGTGATGTCTGTGGAGTTAAAAACAACAACAAGAAAAAATAGAAATAAAAGACACCACCACAATACCATGCAAACCGGGAGGAACAGAATGGATTCAAGCGTTCTGAAATCCCCGTGCTGTGTGGAAGGAAGTAAAGGTATTTGTTATCCTTAGACCAGTGGCAGGGTGCAGGGCTGAAGTCCAGCAGAGAAAGCGGGTCTTGGCAGGGCCCGGCCCTTCCACCCCCTCTCTCCTGTAGGGTTTGCCGCTGGGGACTTGGGCCCACGCTGGCTCTGCCCCAGGCTCTGGGCCTGCAAACCCATCAACACCCAGGGGGCCCCGGAGAGGGACATTCATCCTGCGGAGCCCAGCGTAGGGCTGACGGGGCTCAGAATGTTCCCCTTCTCCCAATGTTCATGTAAAGGGCGAAAGCCTTCGACGCTGAAAGAGAAAACTCCAGGTGCAGTCTGTACAGCATCCTCGCTGAGGCACACGACAGAGATACAGATGGGGGGAGAGGGGAGCCCCCAGTCCTGGGGCATCTCCCAGAGACAACACCTTCAGTCCAGCCAACCCTCAGCTGGGGGTGGAGAACACGGCCGGAGCGAGGGTAACTGGCCTTTAGATTGTGACAAGCAAAGTGATACCTTTGGGTGCTCGAGGGCTTTTCACACCAAGAAAGCTTCCAATCTGTACTTTTCAGACTAACTGCATATTTCCCTCCCTCTTCAAAGGTGATTAGCAAGTGCTTTGGGGGCTTCTCCGCTGCAGTGACTTTATTAACCCTGAACCATTGTTCCTAGTCCCTGGGGTCTGTTCTCAGGAGGAGACCCCGCAGAAGTGAAACCCACGGGGCAGCGGGCAAGTCCCATTTCCCCCACTCAGGAGCTGGCCGACAGCACTGACTTTCTGCAGCCACCAGGGGGAGCTCCAGCTCCAGCTCTCTTCAGAGCCCCCCAACTCAGTGCCTGCTGGTCCCTGTCATTTGATAAGCGAAGTGGCTGTTAGACACTGATAAACACACATGAACGTGTCTGTGGAAATCCTATCTACTTCTTGGCTGGTGCCCGGGGCTGACAGCACCTCGCTGAGGGCTGCTCCCTCATTTGGGCCCCGTGGGTTGTGGTCATAGGCCTTGACCCCAAGGGATTCAGTCTGACCCAGGGTGGTAGAAGGACCCATGGACCAGGCGTCAGACAAGTGGGTTCCACAGGATAACCTGCCAGGTGTGAGCCATGACCAAATCACTTGTGGTTTATGCAATGGTAAGTGTAAGGGGACACGCACTCCACACAGCAGGGGTGCTGAGTAGGGAAAATCCATCAGGGCCCTCTAAGGACTGGATACTGGGGAATGCTTCCCAGGGGACCAGAGCAGACAGCTGGCTCTAGCCATTCTCTCCAGCCTGGGCCACGGGCGGGGCAGGAAATGTGGCAGACAAGGCCAGCAGGAGGGATGCCCACTCACGGCTGGAGCTCACTGAGCCTCCTGCTGCTCTGGGGGGCCTCACTGCCCCTTCCACAGCCTCGCCAGGAGCCCCCACCTCTCAATCAGGCTCTGTCTTCTGCCCCACCTTCCCCTTCCCCACAGGGTGTCTAGGATGCTTCACTGTCCCGGTTTGCTGGCATTTCCCGCTCCTGGCCGTGGACTTGACTGGGTTTGCCTGCCCCTCAGCCCTAGGCCACTGTGCATCTGAGTCTTGACCAGTCCTCACTGCCCCTCAGTGAGCACTGCATCCCCCTCCAGAACTGATTTCTTAGCTGGAGGAGATGGGGTCATTGACAGGGGTAATTTACATGGCACACAGCACCTTGCCTCACTCCAGGCACCCTGGGCTGAGTGATGTCCATCACCTAAACAGGTCTGGCCTCTGCAGCACAGCTCTCTCCATTCCAACCGAAGCCCTCACGAAGAACCTGTCTGAATGCACAACGCAAGAGGTCATCAAAACACACAGCCTTGTCAGCGGTTGAGCATCGACCTAGGATCCAGGAGATCGCAGTTCGATTCCCTGTCAGGGCACATGCCCGGATTGTGGGCTCGATCCCCAGTAGGAGGCGTGCAGGAGGCAGCCGATCAATGACTCTCTCATCACTGATGTTTCTCTCTCCCTCCCTGTCGCTTACTCTCTCTGAAATCAATTTAAATAATTAAAAAAAAACAAAACAAAACAAAAAACCCCCACAGCCTTGAAGAATTCTCATTTCACCCCGACGCACAGAGCGGCGGCGGTGGGGCCGGGGGCGCGGCCGAGCGGGGCGCTTCAGAAATCCCATTTCCTCACCCCGGCGCCGCCCGCCTGCAATCTGCTCTGACTCCCCATCTTTTTGTCTGTTTCAGAGAAATACAAATCACAGTTAAATTCCAATGAATAAACAAGCTGTGTTTCAAAGTTCTACAAAACCTACAATTTTAAAAGGCTTGATGTGGCTGACACCAGATTGATTTCGACACGTCCTGTGTCCTTCCCGTCTGATGCGGGGCTTCTTTCATCAGGAGCCGACGTGCTCAGAAAGGCTGATTCTAAGCGGACGGACCTGGGATAAACATCCAGGAGGCGCCGTCACTCACTTTAATTTCCACCCTTTTTTAAATAAAATGAGACGGCACGCTTTACTTCTCAAAGACTAATTTCTCGTGAAGTTTCCGTGTGTGCTCCCAGGTTTTTAATCTGAATCATGACACAGCCTGAAACGCCACTTCGGGGCTTTTGTTTCAACAAAAGAGGAACCCGGTGGCTGCCAAGGTCGGGAGGCGTCCTGGGTGCTAGAACCCCGGTCCCAAGGGTGCTCTGGGGAAAGCTGGGAGAAGTGAATTCTCAGCATCTGGTTGCCTCCCGGCAGAAACCAGACAACCTGCCCTGCACTAAATGCAAATTCAAACATTCCCACCATCATAGTAACTCAGAAGGGTGCAGCAGGCACAGAAATAAATATCACGGAGAAAAAGGGTTAGTGCCTATAAATACACCTGACAGATACGTGTTTAAAAGGGTTGTGGCGAATTTATACGTGTGATAAAATTTCATAGAACGATTGACCGAAGGGAAAAAGTAGAGTGCATGTAAAAACTGGCGGGATCCAGATAAGGCCTCGTGAATAGCTTTGTACCAGTGTCACATTCTTGGTTTTGATGACTGACTGTGGTTATGGGGAAGGTGTGGGGAAGCTAGGGGAAGGGGCACGATGATTGTACCGCTTTTGAGTACAACCAGTGGTGTACATTTGCGATCTCTAAGTGAGTCTAAAATTATTTGAAAATGAAAAGCCCCTCTCCCCCAAAAAAAGTGGAGGGTCAGGTCAAGGACACAGCCCCGTTGGTGAGGGGATACACCGGCACAGTCGTCCAGGAGAACAGTCTGGCGGCACCCACGGGAATGTCAAATGCGCTGTGACAGCCAGGCAGTTCCACTCCTGGGGCCCAGCTCACAAAACGACTCGTACACATGCATATAGGACGCTCTTTGGGCATTGTCGGAACAGGGAACCAATGGAAACAAACTAAATCTCCACAAGCAGGGAAGTAAGACGTCAACGTGCAACGCCCAGGCCAGGGAATGCTGAGCAATCAGGGGAAGAATATAAGGCAGTTTAACACGAAGACGTCTGCCACACACTGCTGAGTGCAAACTGAGGTCACCAAATGACATGCACAAGGATGGGAAGATCCTGCTGCCCTAAAATCTTATGTTTATATACTTTATGTGGTTGGGTAAGCGTGGAAATATCTGGAACGATACACCCTGAATGGTTCAGAGTCCTTAGTAGGGGGGATAAAGGGTCACTTTCACCTTGTTTGAAATATATTGCAGTGAACACGTGTTACTTTTAGAATTAGAATAATAGAAACATGAAAGAAAGTAAATGGGGCAAGGAAGGCAAAAGGCATTGGAAAAGAGCAAAAAGCTGACTCAGGAATCTAGGAGGGGCTGAATCACAAGCCACACGAAGGTGGTGGCTTAGCCCCCGTGGCCCTGGGCACTGGAGGCAGGCTGCCTCCATCACCAATCGCTGGTCCCCTCCCTGTGAGAGATGAACACCCCATCTGCTGCCAGGGGATATGAAGGGCCTTCCCTGCGTCACACTTGACCATGAGACTTGCTTCAGCCAATGGGATGTGTACAGACCAGACCCGCGCAAAGTCTGAGCAGAAGTTTTAGGAGATGTGGTGTGGCTCCACAGGCTGTCACTCTTTTGCCTCTGTGCGCCCTGGCAGCAGCTGCTCCTTCAATCTGCATCTCAGAATGAAAAGGGCACAAGGAGCAGAGCCACAGCCAACTGGCACCCAACATGCAACGGGGGTGCGGAACAAACCACTGTGCCACAGGCCACTGAAATGTGGGGTTGTGACACAGCCTTACTTCATGAAAGCTAACAGATGAGCAAAGAGGTGCCAATAAAAGAAGTGAGGGGACTGATGAGGAGTTGGTGAGCACTGATTGAGGGCATAGCATGTGAAGAACCTAGACTTGAGGTGGGGGGCAGAGGGGCGGGCACAGAGAATGCGGGAAGTGTGCATACTGTAGATCAAAATGCACCACCCCAAAACAGCCACTTTGGTGTACGCATTATTTTGAGCTACAGTCAAATGAGAATCAACAGATGCAGAAAGATGCCTTCCCAGAGCCTCCTTCATCTGAATTAAGCAGAAACTTCTGAAAAATGGGGACTGCAGTAAATCCGATCTCCCAGGGAAGGTTTATGGCCATGAAAGGAAAGGAAATCGGCCTGGAGACGGACCTGCAGAGACAAACCTTGATCCATTATTTCCCCCCATATGTTTACCTTCACACAGTCCGCTGCCCTCAGAAGCCTACAACCCCCTCCCTTTGTTTCCTTCTCTAAAGACACAGTGTTCTTTGCTAAGATGCTATATAAGCCTGAGTTCTCACCACCCCTTTGAGTTACTCATCACTGGGCTTCCCTCGTGTGATGTTCCCTGCACACATTAATAAACTGTTTTTCTCTTGATAACCTATATTCTGTTGGTCTAATTTTACAGGGCCCAAGTCTGAGAATCTAGGAGGGCAGAAGGAAATAAAATATGCTTTCCTCCCCTACAATAGCATCTACATGGGGACATAGCACTCATACACACAAAAGCACATGTGTGAACACTTGGCACTCCTGGGGCAGGGCAGTGTAGTGAGAAAAGCCTGAAGGTGGGAGTGGAAAGCGGTACATTGGGCAGGGGGATGGTCCCAAAGGCCGAGTCTCAGGTACACCTTTCTGTGTCAGTATCTAACACCCACGTGCCTGACGGAGCTGAATTAGGCCTTTCTAATAATGCACAAAACCATCACACCCGCAGCTTAATCACCCTCCGCTTTAAATCAATGGTTCCAGGGAAATACCCACCACCTGGGGTTCTGTGTGGCGCCTTCTGTCACTGGGATATGCACTCTCCCAGTGTGTCACTGGGAAACACTCTTAGGTGACGTGTTCGGTGAGTCTTGGAAATGATGGGAATGTGGATGGTAGTTGCAGAAACAGGCTGTTTCCCTTTTGAACGAGGCACATCTTGTGCAAATGCATTCTCTTAAAGGGCTGTGAGCTAGACGGCGGGTGCAAATGCCAAGCCTGCCCTTTGCCTCCTCTTGTTACTATGGTTTGTTCATAATCTGCTTCATGCAAACAGGCTACGTGTCATTTTCTCCCCTAAACCTGGACATTTCTGTTTAAAATCGTCCCCTGCCTCTTTCTGAAAAGGGCACAAGGTAGTCATCAGTAGGCCCCTTGGTAAAAGACTCAGACCTGTAAGAACACAGAGTACAACGTGAGGTCCCATCACCAGGCTCCTCCGCCCTCTCCCTGGTGCCTCGCACAGGCTCTTGCTGCCTGGCCACATGGAGAGGGGTCTGTGTGTTTGTACCGGCTGGTTTTCCTCCCTCCCTTCTTTCCTCCGTTCTCTCCTCTTCCCTCCAGAATGGGAACATGCATTTTTCTTTTAAACCACTTACTACTCTTACTTTCCTCTCCTAGCCATTTCCAGGACTGGTTTCTTGAAAATTTGAATTTATTGGCTTGTGTGTTTGTTGCTTTTAGCCACTATGGATGCTGAACTCCTAAAATGCCCTTTGTGTTGTTCTGCCGGGGACATCATGGGGAAGGAAGACCAAGGCTGGGTTTGCAGGAAGTGACTAAAGTGGGCCTTGGGCAACAGTGGCACCAGCCTCCTCTGTCCTGTGACTTCTGGGGTGGGGCCTTGGGAGAGCAAAGCTCGGGGTGTCCTGCAGGTCTCACGTTTCTAGGTGGGTCTGGAGTTGCCCTCCCTGAGTCCCTGAGATTCTCAGCTGACTTCACCTCGATCTCAATACCATCACCCCCCCCACACACTTCCCCAGCTTCCCCTCCCTGTCCCTGCTCCCCCAGGCTCCCTGCCCAGGCCACAGCAAGACGCCTCAGCTGAGGCATCGGGCGCATTAGTGGGCAGAAATGTTTCCGCGTGTTCCTACACAACAAAATCAAGTGCATGTGTAGGTGTTCCGTGTTTTACAAACTCTCCTCCTTGGTTGTTATAAGATTAAAACAATTTTCTCCCTCAGTAAATGCTTCCCTTCAAAACCACTGGAAGCACATAATTCTGAGCCCATTTGCGCCTTCCATTTTCTTGGGGCCTGGAGAAAATTGTGATTGAGGGGCCTGTTTCCTCGGAAGAGACCAGGCAGAGCGAGGGATGGACAGGAAGGAGTTACATCTTAGTGACAGCTCTGATCAATGTTTCATTTATTCTGAAGTTCAAAAAAGATAGGTGAGCATCGTAGGTCCTTTGGGAAGGCTGGGAGAGTGCGTTTCGAGGTAAATTACTCCTTTATTCTCAGTAAATTTAATGGCCACTTTCATTAAAACTGCAGGGAATTTTAAGGTAGTTCTCCTATTTTAAAAACTACAGTCGAGGAGATCGTTTTTAGTGCCTGGATCGTTTTGGCTGCTGAGATATCGAAACATTGCAGGGACGCGGCCCATTTTATTTTCCTGAACCGTGATGGGAAATTCACGCACACCTGAGGACACAGACACATTATTTAAAATCACAACAGATTTCAGGGAAAATGTACACAAGGGGAGAAAATGAAAAAGCCGGCCTGGCTGATACCAACTTGCGTTTGCCCTTGAAAAATAAATTCACCTGTCACTGACCAACGAGGCCAGTTTGCCACCGTGCTACTGAAAACGCATTCCTGCTGACTGTGAATGGCTCCGTGTGTGTGACTGTTTACATAATTACACAGCAAAGCACTGCAACCTTTCAGATTTAATGCATGTTTTAACAAGCCCTTCAACTACAGCGCAGGCTTCTATAATCAAATCTAGCCTTTTCAATTAAAGCACAATTAGAAAAGGTATCGCGGTGTCACTGTTAAGCTCTGCAGCGTGAAAAGATGCAAGAGTCGCTTGGCTGGCAATCGGAGCTCACCCAAGACGCTTGAGTTTAAGTGCTGCAGGTGTTGGGTTCTGCATGAGAGATGCAGACCACTGGCTTGGGGCCGTCACTGTGGGATCAACCAAAGGCAGCAGATGAAAACCCAGGTGGCCTAGAGACCTTGGAGATGTCTATGGCTCGGAGCTTGACCCCCAGTTGCCAGCAAGAGTGTCATGGGCCAGGAGTGGTGGGCACATGGTTACCAGAGAGATACCCTCCTCCATAGTTACATCATGGTTTAAGAGTCCCTCCTTTGGAGGACAGATGGCCTTTCGAGTCCATGCAATCCTTGACTTTTGTATGCTTGACACTCAGAAGCTCACTCACTCTCTTGTACAGTATTTATGGGTCATCTCCACTGTCTTTCATGTGTCATGTTCAGACTTCCCTGCAGCAGTACAGGGTAAGGGCACAGTGGTGCCACCCACCAGTTGAGTGGTGGTCCCCCCCGAAGCTGGTGGGGAGGAGAGGCAGGTCAGGAGGGACAGTTAGTTGGGTTGGGGGAGATTCCAGCACAAACTACCACTGGGCCATTCATCATTGTAGCTCTCTTCTGATGGGGTTCCCTTACCCCCTTCATACATAGAAGGATGCACCTTGCATCCCCATTAAGAAAAAAGCTCTGAGGTCAGGCGCACCTGGAGTCAAAGCCAGATCTGCCTCTTTCTAGCATGAGTTTGGCCAGCTTTCTAAATCTCTCTAAGGCTCAGTTTCCTTGTTTATAGACAGGGGGATGAAAATGGCGTTCGTGCTCTCAGGGTACAGTGAGGATTAAGTGGAAGGGCCCAGTTGCATGAACAGACCATTGCCTGGCACATGCTAAGTGCTCAGCCACTGTTAGCAATGATGACAACATGGTCACCACGATCCTGGTCATGATCATATGTGTTTAGCAGCACACCTCAGCAATGCAGAGGGCCGCCTGCGAAGAAACGCATCAACCCTGGGATTCCGGAGGAGTCATGGTTTGCAGGGCTGGAGTCCTCGAAGGCTAAAGCTCTCCGGCGCCTCTCCAGGCCCGGCCCTGCCCCGCCCCTGCTCTGGAGGCCCTCTCTCCTGCAGGAAGGGGTTGGTGAGTAAGGAGAGGTGCAGGACACTCGCCCTGCCTGATGCCTCCTCTTGGGCATAAACAGAACCGAGGGAAAACTGGGAAAGGGAGACCCCAGAGAGACAATGGGAGCCACCTGAAACCTGCCGTGGTGGGAACCCTAACTGCAGAGGGCCCCGGGGCAGGGACGCGGGCCGGTCGGCGTGGAGGAGGGTAGTGGAAAGCAACTGAAGGCCACCACGGGGAGGGAAAATGTTCACTCTGAGCAGTGAGTGTCAACAAAACCCCCAGCCAGACGAAGGCGCATCCGCAGTCATGAGCTGTTCGGTGTGGGAAACGAGGGGCTTCTTCTGTTTTGTTTCCCCCTGGCATGTCCAAAACTTGACTGCGTGGTCCTCATGCTTAGCGCCACTGGTTTACCCTGCCTGGGTGCTCCCAGGACCCCCTTCCCGCTCCAATCATCTATTCTTTCTGAAACATTTGTGTCATCTGGCCCCTGGCAGAGGAACGATGGACTGTACAAGGCCCCAACAGCATTGTTCTGACTGTTCAGCGGGCACCTCCCGAGGCAGGGGACTCCTGGCCGGGTCTCAGGCGGCCCCACATGCAGAGCTGAGAACGCTGGCCACGTGCCAGGCCAGGCGATGCTCCAAATTATAGTCTGATCTGTGCACTCCCAACCTTTCCTCCGAGGCCCGGAGTGTTCAATAGCACCAACCCCCGATTTCACAGCGCCCAAATCATTTCCCCGCAGGAGCGAGAATAAAAGATGCCGTCTTGCTCACAGCTCCGAGGTCCAGCTCGAATGACCTGCGCGGCCGTGGCTCCGGGAAACCTGCCGCTCACAGCAAAGGGAGGCTTTCCCTCCTTTCAGAGTGATACACGTCTTTCTAATGAGAAATGCCGAGTTTAAGGTTCTCAGATCCGTGAGTTTTTGGTACACGGATTAGAAGACTCCTTTTGATGCCGAAGGTTACAAATTGCTTTCAACCAGCCACCTGCGCAGCTATTTTATTGGGACTGAGCTTATTTTTCTGATGTGAGAAACAATCCTTGGGCTGTTTTAAAACAATTCCCAAACTGGTCAACAAGGAAGGGTGGGGGGATCCAGTCACCCATAGAAAGCAGAATGGGTGCCCGGCCGGTGTGGCTCAGCGGTTGAGCGTCGACCTAGGATCCAAGTGATTGCGGTTCGATTCCCGGGTTGCGGGCTCCATCCCCAGTAGGGGGCGTGCAGGAGGCAGCCGATCAATGACTCTCTCACCATTGATGTTTCTCTCTCTCTCTCTCTCCCTCTCCCTTCCTTTCTCTGAAATTAATAAAGACATATTTAAAAAAAAGAAGAAAAAAAGCAGAATGGAAATACTCTTTCTGCAATTCGAGTCACGACATCCATGTTTAGTTTAATATCTCTCTTCCCTTACATACATTGACTGTGCTGTGGAATGTTGAAAATGAAATCCACAGTTTGCCAGAATCATCTGAATTGACGGCCCTGAACTGTGTTCCAGAGTCAGGCAGGAAGACACAATTACAGGAGGCCGTTCCCTCTCCCCCTCCAGGCTTGTTTATTCCATATTTAATTACTTTTTTAATTAATAAAGGGAGAAACGCCATCTGCCATTTTTATTTTTGCCCAGGGACTTGGAATTGAAACTTCCGCTGCTGGTGGCATGTGATTTTCCGCGGCTCTCTGGGAGCTGCTGAGGTCTCATTTTTTTCTAACAGAGGTTTCGTCTGCAGTGAATGAGCCCTGGCTGCAGAGCCGACTGGCTTGCTTAAAACAATGGAGTTGCAGAGACGACAGGGGAGAAGGTGCTGAGCTCTAACCCCCAACGCAGCCATCGGCAGTGAGCTCAGTGGAGCCAGTCCCCCGCTGCTGTCAAGTTCAGGGACAGGCTGGTCTTCTGCGCACCCCTCCCCTGGCTCTGGCAGAGGGAGTCCGGGGGTGGGGGTGGGGGTGGGTGCAGCACCCTCACAGCTACATGTAGCAATTCTGCCTGAGATTTCCCTGCGCTGCACCACTCCCAGATCTGCCAGGCTGCTGCCAGAATGAAGAGGAGGGAGAATCAGGACCACTGTTTGACTATTTCAGGCTCATCCTCCCCCCCCAAAAAAAATCCTCTGCCTCCAAAATGTGGGGCATTCAAGATCACTTGCAGGTGGCCACTCCTTAGCATTCCCAAGAGCCAGGCAGCAGCCACTCACTCTCAAGTACACCCGAAGGGACTCGGTTGGCCTCCATCCGCGGGGTCCCCGGCCTTACCACGGTGCCGGCCTACAGGGGGCGCTCAGGAAGTACCTGTTGCATGAACAGACGGATGAACCGTAACTGCTGGAAACCACAAGCTGACAGTCTCAGCAAGAACTTCCAGAGAATCAGAACTGCCAGCCGATGCAATAAGCTGCCCCGAGTGCCCTTGCGCCTCCCTTCACTGGAACTGTTTGAGCATATGGGGCACAGGGGCGTCGTGGTGCAGGTGGGATGCCTTTCCCTTCTGTTTCAAAATCTCATCAATAGTTCGGATACTCTGGAAAAACCCTAGAAGGCGGGTAGGGAAAGTAAGGAAATGAAATCATCCGTCGTCTCTCCACCAAGCGCAACAGCCACAGTTAACGTAGCATATCCCTGTGGACACTGGCTACGTCGCGTCTCACCACACGGACAAGGACGACTTTAATTACTGCGGGATTACGTGAATCTTTGTTCATCTCCTGATGTTTAATCATAGCTCACGTTTACTGGATGCTGGGCACTGTGCTGAACACCTCACATGCATTTGATTCTCCTAAAACCCAGTAAGGTGGATACTTGCTTTCATTCATGTTTCATATGACGGACCAGGACACTGGGGTTTAGAGAAATCACGTAACTTTCTCAAGATCACAGACTAGCAAATAGCAGAGGCAGATTCAGATGCCAGTAATCTGACTTCAGACTCATGCAAAGGTTTTCATTGTTGAGTGAATGAATATATGCTCAGCTGCCCACACTAGAAAAAACTGAGCTTCTCTTAACTGTCGGGCTGGTGCTTATCTTACAGATGCTCCAAATCTTCTGTCACTCATCTCTTCACAGGTCACTCAATGCCAAGGCAAGAATGGGGTCATTTTAACAGCATAAAGAGCATTTCCTTGGCTCCAACTCCCACCAGCTACTGGGAAAATCTTCCCCAAGGGGAGATTCAAGCATCTCCTTGGATGAACCTCCCTCCACTGCCTCCCACAGTCCAGTCGCCCACAGAGCCGGCCACGGGGCCTCCACCACTGCAGGCAGAGCCCACTCGGCGCACTTCTAGCCACCTGCCTCCCGAGCTCGGGAAGCCGACTGGCCCCTGCAGCCACTGCGATGCCTCTGTGTCCACTTCAGAGGTGTGGAGCCACCTCCCACTGGCACAGGCACTGCTCTCGTGCAAGGGCCACTCACGGCCGCCCGCGCCAGGCTCGCCGCCTCGGCTCTGCTGGTGCTGCTGTTACGTCCCTGGAGCCTCTTTCGGCCCCTGGAGAAGCGGGCCTCGCTCCCACTGTGTCCTCAGAGAGGGGAGGCCGGTGTGGAGCTCGGAGCTTGTCTTTGCTTGCTCAGACCTCCAGACGAGGGACAGGCTTAGTGACAGGACATCGTAAGTACTCAAAATGACCTCCTCCAATTAAAGCTTCATTCTGGATTCTCTGAGGGTTTCCGGGGATGTGACCTGGTCCCTCATGCAAACAGATTCCTGGAAAGCCCGGCTCATCTGCCCAAAACACCTCTAGATCCCACAGGAGACAGTGAGGCCAAGCGGGGAGCTGCCTCCCTCAGCACCCTCCTCCTGCCCACCTGCAGGTGACCATGCGTCTTTCTTCTGCTTCCTGGAGGCTGGGGACCACGTCTGCTGCTCACCTTTTAAAATTCACAAGACCTTATGGCGTGCAATTGTGAGCCCTTGACTTTGCCCTACTTCCCTTTCAGTCCTGTTTTCAAATATATCATTCTTGTTGCTTTATCATACTGTGTTTGAAAGGCAGCCGAGTTGGATGGTGGTTAATATGCACACTCGAGCCAGGCTGGCTGTGTTCAGGTCGCCCTCCACTGCTCTCAACCTGTTTGACCTTAAATATGCAACTTGAGCCTCAGCGTCCTCGGGAGAAAGGGACATCTATAATGGCGCCTTCTTCACAGGGCGGCAAGGATGAAATGACCTAACAAATGAAAGCACTTACACCTACTGGCACGTGGAAGGCACTTAATAGGAGGGGAATTTTATTGTTGCAGTTATTATGGTGATTGAGAAGAATGCGAGGTTCTGTAGAGAAAAAGGTCAGTCTAACCTGGGGGGTGTCAGGAGAACGCTGCGAGGAGGTGGCAGAATGAATAGGTGCTTGTCGGGAGGACCACAGGAAGAAAGAGCATTCCAAGGACACAAAAGAGTCGGTTCAAAGGCCCTGAGGTAGGAAACATCTTGGTAAGTTCAGAGAGCTGCTAGCAGATCAGCACAACTAGAGTAAAGGTTCAAGATCAAAGAGAAGCCAGAGCCCGATCTGAAAGAACCACTGAAAAGCCTTAACGGAAAAACGAAAGCAGATTTGTCTCTCAGAAAGGTTTAGGTCATGTCCAACTGAACATAATTTTGCCTTCCCAGGGTTACCGTTGTGAGGATCAGTTATCACGAAAACCCCTGGAGCGTATTAATGCCACAAAACACAGGGGTCATTGTAATTCACGGCTCTTTCCTGTGCTCACAAGTCTTCAAAAGTTTCCGTGTGTTTGTTTGAGTGTTAACAACAAATTGGCTTATTTTTCTAGGCTGGTTTAGTTGCTGCCAAAGGTCTTCTTTACCACAAACACCTTCCAGAGCAGTATTTGGATACTCATCTTCCCAACCGTAGGAGAGTCGTAGGTGGCCACCTCTTAGCATCTGCAAGAGCCGGACAGTAGTCATTCACCCTCCTGGGACACACACAGCGACGGCAACTGCGGGGGCCAGGACTGGGGATGCGGGTCAGGATGTGGGAGGCAGGGCTGCTTAGGGGGTGGTGCTGAAACTGCAAGTGAAACCTGTCCCAGGGGAATAGCAGCATGAGGTGAAAGAGAGAGGGGAGGGAGGGAGGGAGGGAGGGAGGGAGGGAGGGAGGGAGGGAGGGAGGGAAGGAGACAAAAAGGAGCACATGCTGTGGCGTGAAAGGGAGGGACATGATTGCAAAGTGCACCTTTCGATGGAATTTAATGACAAAGGAGGCCCCTGGAGGGAAAAGTTTGAGATGGGCAACTAAGCTGTTTGAATACATGTAGATTCATCTGTTCACTTAGCACTCATGAGGCCAGTCGATCAGCGATTCTGTTAATTCTCTCTGCTCATGAACGTCCTGGGCATTGAGAAACTAGCCTGACACCACAGACTCTGACAGCATGTGCTCTCTGACCACGGGGGACTCAGGACGGCAGGGAGGGAATTCACTGCTGTTGGGCACCTGCTACGTGCCAGGTATTGTCCCAGGCGTGCTTGTACATGCTGTCTCAAAATGTAATCTTCACAACACTCCTTTGATCAAATCGACAGACATGAGCAGTGTATTTCTCGGGCCCAATTTCCACTGTCCCATATTAGAGAAAACGGAGGCAGCAGGTGGGAAAGGGGTCATTGGGTGAGAAAAATAAAGCCAAAAACTTAGTTTCAGAGACCCATCACTTTAATCTCCCTCCTCCTTCCCAGAACTGTAATCTTTGTGTCTGGTCTTACATTTTTCACAAAACAAACGTTGCGTTTTTCAGATCCCTTTTTCCTTTTAACACAGCATCGCCCCCAGTGCCCACGTGTTATCCCTCGTCACTCCCTGTCTAACAGGCCCACTAATGTGCTCAGTGCGCTACGTGTGTCTGGCGCCTTGGATTCAGGTGCAGAGGGAGCGCAGTCATCCCTGTGGGATCTGCCAGTGCGTCAAATCCAAGTTCTGGACACAGGTGTCCTGTCCCTGCCATGGGAGAGCCTCTTTGCATTGTAGTTGCTGCAGCCTGGGGCTGCTGAGCACCACTGGTATTTTGCTTGTTTCAAGTTGTTAAAAAACAAAAATGAAGAAAAGTACGGGGGGGGGGGGACAAAAAATAAGCTAATCATATCAACCCGTCATGTGGTACTTGAACTTAGCATGTGTCTTATAGTCAGCTGAGAAACTGAAAGGGCGTTGTAGAAACACTTACAGCAAGCGTGAAAAGTAGCAGAGTTTCTATTAATCGCTGTTTCTCAGACAATAATTTTTCTCCTGAAAAATCAAATTGAACAATAAAGTATTTATTGAGCACCTACTATGTGACAGGTACTCTAACGCCCATTGAAGGTTTATAGGATTTGTTTTCGTTATTGTCTTTTCTTCTTTAAAATATTTAAAGCACTGATCAGGATGCCTTAACTGTGTTTTCAAGTAATTTTATTACTATGAATGTCTTCAGGAGTTTAACACTTTGGCGGCTGTGCAGAGTTTTCTGGGTCTTTTTTGTTTTGTTTTGTTTCCATTGTTTTTCTTTTTTTGCCGAAAATTTTCTTTTCCTACTCTCTGATTTTTAGGGAGAAAAAATCTAGCCTCTGGGTCTGAGACCACTTGAAATGTCTGGGCCGGGGATTGCTAATGACCTCCCAGAGATAGCCCAAATTGCTGATTTAGCAAAGCCCATTCTTGACCTTGACACAAGACAAGACAGGCAAAGGGGAAGGACTTGGGAGGGAGCAGTGAAAGAAAAAAGACCACAGAGGCGCTCAGATCTCACTAGTCCCCTCCCCCATTCAGCAAACACCTGGCTGAGTTGGAAAACATGACCAGTCCAACCTTCCATTGGCACCAATTGAAGCTGTCAGCTCTCGGCTTGTCACCAGTTGCACTGGGAGGCCCCAGGCAGCCACAAGAGCCCTAATTAGGCAGAAATGACACTTCTACAACTGACCTGCCAGGACCTTTGGCAAACCATTTAACATCATTAGTTAACATTTTTTAAAAGTGTGAATGTAAATGAACAGCCAGTGGCTTTCAATGGAGTCTGTCGGTGGCATCTCCTCCCTCCCTGCTCACTCTTTCTCTTTTTACATGAATAGTCCTCTTGTTTTCTCCAGAATTGGAGGGAGGCGCTGGGGGAAGAAGGCAAAAGAGGACCCGTCCTCTGAGAGGGGAGACATGTCAAAGCACAAACGAGCCCAGAGGAGCCGGGAGACCACCTCTTCCTGCCTTAGTATGGGCCCAAACGGAGCAGAGCAGGGGACAAGAGTGTGCCCAGCAGGCTAGACCCACGCCAGGCCCCCTCCGCGAGCCGTGGGCAGTGACCATCCCCGGCTTTGGGCCCACGGGAAACGATTTCTTTCCTGACTCCAGTGCCTCGGAAACACCCTGTCGCTCACACCTCCACCCACGTGAGGGCATCCTGAGCAAGCTGGTGCTCTGCGGCCGCTCAGCCGATGTCTTATGTGTGCTTAAGTCGCCACGTGCCCGTTTTAGAGGCGCCTGGTCCCTCTGTGAAGGAACGAAGTTCTTGGCATGACCATTTCTGCTGCTGGTCGGATACTTACACAAGTCAGTTCATTCCTACCTGAAGCCGTCACCTCCCACCTCGAGTCGCACTTCATTTTGTTCTTCGATGTGCACCCACAGAATCCGTACACGCCAACACTCTCCATCTGGGGGGGGAAAGAGTGTCACTGTGAAAATGTCACTTTGCCTGTCTGTCTCCGCGCTGCTCCCAGCTGATGGGGCGGCCCGGGAGGGGCAGGGGCAGGAAGGTTGAGGCGGGCAGCCGGGGGCCGGTTGCTGGCAGGCCTGCCCCGCACCTCCTGCTACCCGCCTGCGGCCCTGGGCAGGGAGGCTGGCCCTGACGCTCGGAGGTTTTCATAAGAGAATCTTTACTACTTCAAGTGGGGAAACTCAGGCAGGAATAGCAACCGGAGAGCGTGTAAGGTGAGGCGCGGTGGGCCAACAAGAGCTGCCAAAATTGAGAAGCGATGAGGGTTCTCATCTATTTTGTTCTTACCTGAGGATATTTTTTCCATTGCTTCTCAGAGAGAATGGAAGAGAGAGAGAGCTCGAAACATCAATGTGAGGGAGACACATTGATTGGTTGCCTCCCCCACGCACCCCAACCGTGGCCGGGGATTGAACCTGCAACCCAGGTACGTGCCCTTGGTCGGGAATTGAACCCAGGACCCTTCGGACTGCAGGCCGACGCTCTAACCACTGAGCAAACCGGCCAGGGCTCATCTATCATTTATCTTGGAGAGATGAAATTGAGAATCTGTCCTCTTGCTTCCCAAGGCCCGCTTGACAAAGCCACTGCACCACAGTGCATCCCGGGTCCCTCCATGCACCCCTGCCCCCCCCCCCAAACGCACTCCTGCTTATTCTCAAAGGGGACTGTGAATTCTACAAATGAAAGTGCAGGGGTGCAAAGCAGATTCCCAGAACCCACGATTATATTAGTTATTTAGCCTCTCTGCTGGGTCCTAAACAGCGCGAGGGGAAGCATGTCTTGTCCGTCTCCGGGTTTCTAGAAGCCCCGAGAACAGCGGTGGGCGCGCAGTAGACGCACAATAAATGTTTGCCGAGCGGAAAAGCAATGTGGCTTCCAGGCCCGAGCTAGGGGCAGCCGGGATGCGAGCTTCAGGGAGGGCGCCCACTCTGGAGTGGGAGGCTTTCACCCGTCTCTGAATTAAAGACGACTAAAATCAAGGGTGGCAGAGGATGCCTGTGACGAGCCATGAGACACAAGGAAAAGAAAACAATCTCAGTTTGGGGCAGAAAGCGAGAGAAAATACTGGAAAACGTCCTTAATAACAGTAAATGAGGGGGAAGAGAGAGAGAGAGAGAGAGACCAGCTCGTCTGATGGGGCATTTAGTGCTTTTAAGCTAAATACCTCAGCATATTAAGCAAATAGAGAAAAGCCAGCTAGAAGATGTCAGCAAATTGAAGCCAACGGTGCTCAGAAAGCCGAGGGGAGGCGCCTGCCTCTGACCCCTTTTCCCATCACATGCCTGGCCGCCTGCTTGTTTAGTGTTGCGGCTCCTCTCCAGCTGCGGGGCTTATTGAAAAGCTCTTGCTCCCCGCCTGGTTTTGGCACATTTTCTGCAGGTGCCTCCTACTGCGGCCACAATGGGCTGCTCGGGAGGTTCAGACCTGTCAACAGCTCCGGGGGAGCCGGCGGGGGTGGCGGAGGGGGCGCGGGCATTGTCTTAAAGGGCCCGTGACATTGTGAGCCTCCGCGGAGCCCGCGGCACAGGCACCTGCTAATGAGATGAACCCTTTCTCCCGCTCGCTCCCTTTCTCTCTTTAATGATTTAACTTGATCGCTTTGCTTCCTTTCTGGAAGGGGGAATTGCTCCATTGATCATATAAAGTAATTGCCTGTAAAACATTGCCCCCGCGAAGACGACCACGACTTCCCTGGCTGAAAATGTCACAGCAATTGAAAAGCTCTTAGCCCGGTTCGAGGAGGAGGCTGCTCCGGAGGACAGTCTTTGCGTGTGTCCTCAGGGACTGGGGCGTTCAGAGGGACAAGCCTCGGGTGTGACTGACGGATTTTTAAGACAGAGAATTTCCCTTCCTCTAGCGTAGGATGATTTTGCGTGAGGCTGTGGGGAACTGACCAAACTAAGCTCGAAATTCCCTCAACCCTAAAGTTAGATAGCTTGGGGGGGAAACATTATTCTCTTAGTCGCCCATGCCCATGCCCATGCCCACGCCCATGCCCACGCCCATGCCGTTCTTTCCTGGGGAGCCATGGCTCCGGAGGGACGCCCACGTGGGCCATGAGTGATTCGGGAAAGCGTCTTCCTCCTCATCACTCAGGAAGACAGCACCTTTGTCTAGGAGGCGGCCGGGGCCTTGGTCTGGGAAAGGAACGATGCTCTGGCTGGGTAAGATTTGCTGATTTTTCAGACCTGTCACTTGGCGGCAGCAGCGACGCGCGGTAGGGACCGGGACGACACACTTAAGTAGTTTTCATGAATACTTTTATTAGTCATTGCCACGCCAGTGTGAGGGTGTAATTCACCCAGGGAAAAATCACTTTGTTGTAGGCAGGAACCTGCCAGCGAAATAAACAGCCGTTAGGGGTGGTTTCATCTCCCTCTGGCAGGTGAAAGCCGAAGTGCGTGGCTGAATAAGAGAGAGGCGCTTTTTTTTCATTTAATTGGTGGGAAGCACCACTTGCGCAGTGAGATGCTGCCAGTTACTAACGTTACTAATTTGGGGAACAAAGCTTCAGGTGAGTCACCTTCCTCCAGAGCGAGCCATGAATATTTCTTGCAGCCGAAGCAGCAGACTTGTTACTGTACTTTTTCAAAAAGGCAAAAACATCTGCCTGCTTCCTTGACAAACAAGGGAGTGTAGAGCCTTCAGTTATAAAAGGCTGTTGAAGGTTGTTTACATGAAGAAAGCTGGAGAACTTTCTACATGTAAACCTTCTAAAAGGCCATGGTATAGGTTTCATAACTTGTCAGTAGATGCAGCTCTTTTTTTCCCTTGGAATTTAGGAAGTTTGGATTTTAGATTTTTAAATCTTGTAATATTGTCAGAATACGTGGATATTCCATTAAGGTGATTACATATATTACACCAAAATGTGCTGTATGTAATAAAAGGTATTTTTCCTTTACCTACCCAGATAGTGAAGATAATTTTTAAATTCCTTACACCTAATCCCATTAAATAAATTGATTCCTGAATATGAAGAATCACATTGGCAGCTTTTCACAAACAACTGGAGTTTGTGGGGTTGTTTTGTTGTGTGTGTCTTTTAAGGGAAGGGGAGGTGAAGTGTGGGCCTCTATGGCTTTTATAGGAAGGTCTTTTTTATTGGTCTGTAAAATGAGGGTGTAGAATTAAATGACCCCAAAAGTTCTGCCTGGCTGTATGATTTCCTTATCTATAGAAATGATTGCTATAATGGCACATGGGTGAGCGGTAAATATGACCAGTTATTTCTAGCAGCTTTGCCTGTTAGATAGGCAGTCAAGAAAGAGTAAAAGTGGCTTGAGCTAAGCCCCTGCAGCCAAGACAGGAGAACCTGGACTCCCGAGGCCAGAATCCCAACCCCCTTGCGAAGAACCTTGGGGAAGCAGCAGTGCACAGGGAAGGTGGCTGTCGGTGGGCTGCAGCGGGGGCCGTGGGAGGGTGGCTGGCCAGCCGCTGGTGCCCTGGCCGCTTGTCCTCTGCATGAACTCCCAGAGTGAGAGTGAGAGTGGATGGTGTTAACACATCTGGAGGGGGAAAAAAGAACATCTGAAGAGGGAAAATCAAGCCAAACAAGCACATGGTCGGTGGGATGAATGTCTGACAGTAGCCACAGGACTGGTTTCGCTTTTGCAGTCTCCTCTGTGCTTTACTTGCACACGATGCAGGAGGTCTGTCCGAAAGGAGCTCCCAAGCTCAGAGGCAACGGACTGGAGCGTCCCAGTCTCACTCCTCTCGGGTCCGTGCGGCACGTTTTAAACCACCTGACCTCACGAGGGAGAAATTCACCTTGAATTAACGTTTGTTCGAACTTCATACTAAGTGGGGTTTGTCAAGATGCTGGGCGTGTGTTTCAAAGAATGTGTTTTGAAATGCTGCATCTTTCCTACGTCCACACACCGAACTGATGGCATGTGCGCCGAGCAGTGAGAATCACACCCTGGGCTACAGTGTGGTGGCCAGAGGGGAGGAGCCGACACTCCTCATAACCGGGTCTGCGCATTTACTTACGGAGTGAGGGCCACAGACTTTCCAGCCGGAGCCCTCTATTGGCTTGGCGCTTACACGTGTTACCAACATGTATCTCAGCCACTAAAAGTTGACACACAGAGATGCTAAGATTCTTTATGCTTAACTAATAAGTTAACGTCAGGCTGGTGGATAGCTGTACCTGTTGACAAGTCTGTATTCCACATATAAGGTGTCCTTACTTTCCAGCTAGAAAATGATGTGAAATGAACTTTGTTTTATAGCTCCTGGATTAATAAAGAACAACTGGCTAAGGGAAGAAAAGATCTATTTCATGCCTCGGTAGAATGCACGGGATTCTTCTAAATGAACATTTCAGCCGCAGTCCATACGACTAAGTCAGACGCGGCGGGAGCTATACAAGCACAGACCTCAGCCCCCTTCCCCATGAAGAGCCTGGTTCTATTTCTCGCTTCTTGCAATCTTCTTAGAATTACGTGCTGCAAAGTTTCCTTTCTTTCAAAAGTCAGAAAGCACTACAGTCAAATGAGTATTCTCATAATCTGTTTTCCTCCAGTTTGTTAGATACAAGATCACATCTCCTTTCCTCCAATCATATCCTTCCAGAGTTATAGCTTATTTTAAAATTTCCAACAGAAAGAGATGCACTTTAGTAACAGTGCACATTTGACTGATCCAAAGGACTGGTTTTAGATGCCCACCATAAAAAAACTAAAACTTTACCTACACATTTTGTCAAAAGTAGATGAGATGGGGGGCATCAGGTGTATAGTCCTAAAGCCTGAATTTGGGGAGCAAGGTGAGTCTCTCGTAAGCACAGTAACCACACGGGCTGATACCAATGTGACAGCCAAGCCTTCACCCGGACGGTACAGGCATGTGTGTGACGTTCTCTGGCTGTTCTCATATAACAAATAATACTTGGAGATAAAGCCGGTTGCAAATATAAATTCAGAGAGGTCTTATAATTCTGAATTCTTCATTTTGCTTGCATTTCCTCCTTGTGCAGATTTATAATTATCTCAAAAAAGGACAACTAATTTTCCAACAATGGGTTTATGAGAAATATATAGAAAATGACTAATTGAACAGATAAATTTTTCTAGCAATGGTCTTAAGAATCCAAAATGGCTGTTATTTTCAGTAAAGTAATGATATATAGGACAATATTCGCTCTGCAGCATATAAATTGGTAAACATACATTTTATTTATTTCAAATACCACACTTTAAAATAAAAGTTATGTTTTTGTTCTTATTCTACAAAACATAGTCTTTGATCTTTACCCACAAAACACAGTCTTTGAGTTTGTACCCTCTGCATCGGCACGGGGACTTTCTCTCCCCTTATACGCTGTCAGCCTGGCTGTAACGAAAACAAAGCACCTATGGTTTGGCACGAGAGCTCAGGCCAGCCCGACAAGTTAATAAAAATTCCAACAAGTGTTGGCACGGCATAATTTTACATCAGAAGGAAATCCGGTACTGGGTCTCTCAAACAGAAACCGTACGTTTAAAATTTTAGAGGTAGAAACATTCGCTACAAAGTCCAGATGTCTAAGGTAAATAACCTGGACCTCTCCTCTCTCTGAAACGCCCGCTTCATGCATGTGATTCACCACCTTCTCTGTGTTCAAATCCCCATAAAGATGATAAGATGAGGGTGCAAATATTTGGCCTTGAACTTTGGGGGAGATGGTTACCGAGACTAGCTCAGGGATATTTAACATCACTTGGCTCTTTGTAAATCAATTCAAGTTTTTACAACAGTCTACCGGCAGCTGTTGAACAAGCGGAGCTCCTTTAGGGAGCTCTGCAGGTTCCGACAAGGGCAGGGGGAGGGCGTGGGCCCGGCAGACTCACGCGGCTCCTCTGGCCCTCCCTCCACCTCCACGCGCACCCAGATGCCGCTATGCCCAGCCTCACTTCTGCCTCATTGTTTACTTCAAGTGAAAGTGCCATCACACAAAGACATCCTGATATGCAGGGAAAATACTACAATAACTAATAAATAACAATACAAGAATAAACTGTTTGGCATACTCGCAACTGCAGACCTACTTTCACCCGCCTCTGAGTACTACTGTGTTAGAGTCCCCTGCACTGTCTTTTTCCGTCCTATCCCCAGACTGCAGTACTGAAAATAGTTTGCTGACTGTAGCCCAAGCTGAAAATAGGTATCATTGATAACATATTAAAATTATTTTCACTTTAGAAATAACATTTTAGACTTCCATCCTTGCTAAATCTCTTTAAGTATTAGTGGAAACATTATTTTTCTGAGAAACTGACTCTGATTAGTGCTACTTTTATTTCTACATATCCACCTAAGGCACTGAATGCACGATCACAAAATTTAATACGTAATTATATTATTTAATTATAAACAGGATCCATTATCCCTTGTTAACATACAATACAATTTTGTGTATTTTTGAAAATTGCACAGAATTTTAATCTAAGGCATTAGACTGTAGATATTCATCCACAAGTGTCACCTTAAATAATTTTGGAAGTACCTGGGGCTCCAATGGTAATTTTATATGATTGTCACATATGAAAGAGATGCAGTAAAATCAGATCAATATTGAGAAATTGGTCTAAAATTATTTTATTCACTAAAAATTCCTGGGAATTTACTCCCCCCAAATCACAATTCCTCAGGAAATAATTCTCATCTATGTCTGTGAATAGCATTTTAATAAATTATTCAAATAATGAAAATCCTCCAACTTCTTAAACAGGACCAAAAAAAAAAAAAAAAGGCAAATCAAGGAAGAAAAAAAGAAACACAATAACAGAAACAAAAGACAACCCTACACTTTGCCAATAACAAATGTAAAAGAGTCAAGATTTAAATTTGTGACTACATTTTTTTAAAATCCCACAAGTAATTTTTTGAAAGTTACCATTTTGAAGGTTAACATTCCCTTAAGACTCATGGCCAGGCAATAGAAATCATCAGTTAGAAAGGCAGAGACAGCCTTTCCATTTTCTAATGAGAAATAGATAATTCCTCTTTAAGCAGATTAACCTAAAGTAACATTTTCAGGGAAGCTAAAACCCCTTCAATCAGGGTCTTAAGTTTAATTACAAAAGTCAAACAATTTATTAGCTCTCATTTAAGTGCAACAACAAAATAGGTGGGCACACAACTCTCAGGGGCCAGGAGACAAACCAAATCAATATTTGCCCTGGTACCAGAGAAAACACTGTTAGCCATAACTCGATAAAACATCAAACCGGTTCACCTAACTGGAGCTCTACCCCTCTTTCTTCTTTGCTGTCCTCTCTGTGGAAAATATGGTTAACATTTTCTCCATTCACAATAAACGCAATGACTGTTTGTACTTGACTTCTTTTATATTAAGAAAAGTACAGATTAGAGAACCTGGCTTTTGTAGGATATTTTATACGTATTTCCTTTATTAGCCCCATAATGATGTCACAAAAATACTCTTAAGCTGTATCTACTTCTAAAAAGTTAAAAAAGTATCTATTTAAAAGTGGCAAAAACATACACAAAAACAAACCAAAAAATTAAAATGGTCAGATCGCTTGCTCGAAGGATTTCTTCCGCCTGATGTCTCCCCCCTTCTCTTCCCTGTCTGAACTCCCTGGGCAATCGCCCTGCTTCTGGTTTCATGCGGCCTGTACAGAAACTGTGCGTCTCGACCCCGAAAAATACCAATTAAACTGCCAGCAGCAGCATCTCCAACGGTATCTTTTGGTCTTCAGTGTCAAAGCCCTTTGAACAAATGACCGGAAGGCTAAATCTAAAACAGCCTCTGACAAGAATGCCAGCTTTGAGCACTCGCTTTAGGGCCACGGCTCCAGCTTTCTGCTCTACTTGGGAAGCAAGAGAGAAATAACCCATCAACTTTATAATCTGCACAAACAGTAAAGGTTAAAATAAAAGCGAAAGCTCACCAGAAGCTTCTAATAGCTCAGGAGGTCACTAATATTGTTTTAAAAGGGAGGGGGAAGTTCTTATCATTTAATTCAATTTCATCCAAATTTCTGTACAAAGCTAAATAAAGGCTTTCAGACAAATACTGCAAAAACTGCTAAAAATACCGTGCTTTCCTTTTCTTCCATTTCTTTGGTAATAATGACATCATTTACTGTGTGTTGGGCACAGTGGGAAGAGGTTCACATGGATTTTTAAATTAACTCTCATAGCAATCCTAGGGAGTGGAAAATATTAGCAATGGGGAAATGAGCTCAGAGAGTTTGAGTGACTTGACCAAGGTCACACAGCTGGGAACTGAGAGAACTGGACCTTGTACCCATGGGGTCTGATTTCAAGACCCAGTACTTCTAGACCGCCGGGCCGCATCCATTATCAAACCATTCCTGGGGGAAGCCTCAGCCATTCTCTTTCTGATGAGATCCATGAAGAAATCTTTCAGAGCAGCAGTTTTAACCTTGGCTGCACATTAATATCACATATTAAAAAACACACTTGGGCCCCACCCCTAGAGATTCCGATTTAATAGGTCTGGGGTAGAAACCAGGCATCAGTATATTTCAGTACTTTAACAGTGAATAAAACAGATAATCCTTCTCTTTGTGATGCTTAAATTCTAATGGTGCTTAGATTCTAGAAGAATCTTGTAGAATCCCCGGGTGGTTCTAATGTGCAGCCCCGAGTGAGAACCAGGGATCGCGTTAATAGTACCATTTCTACAAGCCCTCCCTGCTCCAAGCCCTCCACTTAAGCAACTCAACTGGCAGAGAATGGGCAGGAGACCAGCAACAGCTGACGTGAGACAGGAGACTTTAACTCAGAGAGTTCTAGATCTGAGAAGCAGTGGAACACAATGGGAAATGCATGAACACTGGAGCCAGCCGGACCTGAGTTCAGATTCCATCCCTGCTATTTATCAACAGTGTAACCTTGGGCCAAACGCTTGCCTTCTGCAGTTGTTTTGCAGATTCAATGGGATGATATAAGGGAAGCCCTGGGTGTAGAAAATTGCTCTATCAATTGTAGTTGCTGCTGTGGCTTTTGTTCTTATTATTACTACAGCAGTAATGACTACTGCCAGGAGGCATTAGGAATGAAAAAATCAAATTACAGAAAAACAGTTTTTATTAGTCAAATAATTCCTACTTTTATTACCTAGCATTTAATTTGCAGCTATTTATATTGCAATTATCTTGGCAATCATATTTCTCATTCATGACAACTGGTGAGTAAGGGTAACGTTATTACCCGTTTTCTAGATGAGGAAAAGACAACATTTCCATCTATTCTGTCTCCAGTTTCTATGATTCTATGATTAAAGACACCTGCAGTCATGTTCATTAGTTCCCTATGAAAAGTGATATTCAACACAGATGGCAAATGCAGGAAAGAAAAATTATCAAGCACTTGATAGCAACCCCAAAATAACATCTAAATAATTACTTCTGAACATTAAAGTCACGGCAAATAAGTTCCAATTTATACAAAGATGTCAGAAAGGATTAAGGAAAAATAACCTTTTTCTTTATCGCCATTCATTTAAGAAGTGTCTGACATAGCTTAGAAATTCTATTTGAAATGCAGACAGAATGGTTAATTTCCTCCATGAAGGGTCTTCCATTAGCAGACAGGAATACACTAATATGCCCTGATATTTTATCTTAAATCGGAGCTACAAAGCAGAGGAGATCTAAGATGGAGAGACCCAATGCAGTGGTTCTCAAGATGCCCAAGCAGCCCGTGGACTATGGGCGAGGGTCCCACGACTTCAAATGTTCACCACCTTTCCATCACTGAAGAACGGCCTGTCGTGTCATCTCTGCCATACGTACAAAGTTCCCACGAATGAAATACAAATGCCTCTAGACACACTACTGAATTCACAGTCCTGTATATAACCACAATTACATGGGAGGGGGGTCCTCAATTTCTTGTTGTTAAAAAGGAGTCTTCATCAGAAAGGTTAGGAAACACTGATCTAGTGCAACCCTCTCATTTTACTGACTAGGTCTTAGAAGGTCTTGGGGCAGCTGGATGCTAATCTAGGTTTTCTAATTCCCACACCGTACACCCCTTCCAAAGAGAAGTTAACAGCTGTGGCTGTGTCTTTTTTCTAATATCGCTTCTCTTCCTAAAAGAGGAGAGTATAGTCCTACCTGTTATCCCTGGGTATGTTCCAGAATTTTCTATATATCCTGAACCTTTCCTTTCTCTTCCTTTCCTTCCCCTCCTCAAATCCCCAGCTTATACCTTTAGGGTTGGCAGCACTCCACCTCTTTCAAGCTCTGATGCCCTTGGATATTCAGTCTTAATACAAAGGCACTAAATGAGAAATGTGTTAAGGGTGTATAAAATATACATATGCATGGATGTAAAACCCCAGAACTTCTATATCTGTGTGTCACATTCATGAATAATCATTTTATTTTCTCTGAATCTGTCAACACTAACTGGCTCTTAGCCCCCTAGCATACCAACTTTTCAAAATGCTTCCACGTCTTTTATCTCAGTTTATTGTCCCAATTGGTCACCTAAAATGGAAGTGCTACTGGAGCACATTTAGAACGTAAATGCCATGACAAGAAGAAATATTACCTATTTTATTCACAGCCTCCCCCTGGCCCAGTATCTAAAACAGTGCCTGGCACCCGGTAGGCACTCAATTAATGGTTGCTGATCGAGTGTGTCAACAGCAGGCAGGAATGGCAGGTTTATTTATTATTTAGCCGACACGTGGCTTTATTTTTATTTGAGCAGCATGAGCAGCAGAGCACATGCTCCCTCCCCGAGGGGCCCCAGGCTCTGCAGTGGATGTGAGGATGACTCAGACTTGGCTCCTACCATCCTAACAATCGACTCAGACTTCAGTTCTCCTGTAATATTTGATTTAACACCCTTCCCTCAAATATTTTTAATGTAATTCTTCAAAGTTATACAAATAATGCTTTCATTTCAGGAAAATCAGATACGGTCAATATATAAAAAGAAAACAGCCCTGGCTGGTTTGGCTCAGTGGTTAGAGTGTCGGCCCTCAGACTGAAGGGTCCCGGGTGTGATTCCAGCCAAGGGCATGGACCTCGGTTGCAGGCCTGATCCCCGGCCCCGTCAGGATGAGTGCGGGAGGCAACCAATCAATGTCTCTCTCACATCAATGTTTCTCTCTCTCTCTCTTCTACCCTCTCTGTAAAGCCATGGAAAAAATATCCTCAGGCAGGTTTTTAAAAAAAGAAGAAAATAAAAGTTTCCTATGATCCCATCACCCAAGGATGACACAATTAACACGCTCATGATATCCTTTCAGACTTTATTCTGTGCGTATGTGTACACACACACACCCCTGACATATTCCCTAAACTCTCTGTCCTGGATGCCATGGAGTTTTTTCTTTCTTCCATGAGCCCTTTTTGCTCATCTCCTACAATAGCTCCTCACCCGCTTCCTGTGCCCTAAATATATTCCTTCCCCAACTTGAGATCCTTACTTAGTTCAAGAGGATTCCCCCCCCTTTCCTTCCAGAAGATTCATCTATTTTTATTTAACTTTAAATTCATTGTGGGCATCTTCTAGCTATATCGTCAGTCTTCCCTTTCCTCTGGTCTTACCAGTGCCCTACATGTCTCAGAGCAAAGGCGTCCTGTTCTAACAGAAGCAGACCACTCTCTCCTTTTCCCCAGTTCTGTCGGCTGTAACGAAACCCTACAGGCTCTCCCCAGCGGCCACCCCCAACCCACTCAAAGTGCTTTTCCGCCTTCTCTCCCCATTGCTGCTGCTATTGTTCAGGCCCTTCCGTCTATATTATTTTCTGCCTGGGTCTCCAGCTTTTTGTATAACCAAGCACCCACCAAGGTTGCTCACGGCTGCAATAACTCCCTAACACAGCTCTTCCTTCCTGCCCGCCCTGCGAGTGGCTCCCCATCCTGCAGAGTGGAGCCCGGCTCCTTCTCGGCCTCGCCGCAGGCTACTTTCCCGTCCTGGGATACTCCGTGCTCACCCAACTCCAAAGCATCTGAGTGCAAGTTAGGTATTTACTAAGTATCTATCCTCTGTAAAATCCAGCCATTCATTCAACAAATATTTCCTACCAGGTGATGGACTCACGCTGGGGATGGGAAGGGGAACAGGACACACCAAGCCCCCGTCCGCATGGGACTCGGGAGGCGAATGGGTTCCAGAGAGGAGGCTCTGAGACATGGCCTTCCCAGCTCCGGATGCTGCCAATGTTCCACTAAAATGTCAAATGAGTCAAGACACCCCCAAAGGGCTGACCTCTGTGGCCCAGGCTGCGAGTTGGGGAAGGGTTCAGATGAAGGGCCAGGTGGGGAGAGCTGGAGTGTGGGAAAAGGGGCCTTTGAAGTGGGGCTCAACTGGGCCTTAAAGGATGGGGGTATCCGAGAAGGGGGTGCCCTCCCTCCAGGGGGATGTGAGGAGAGGCACGAGGGTGGACGGGAAACAGCAGCAGCAGCAGCAGCAGCAGCACAGGTTCACTCAGCACCGCCCAGCAGGGCACATGCCCCTCCCCGGCCCAGGCTCTGCGGCGGCTGCGAGGGTGACCCAGGCTCGGCTCCCACCGTCCAGGGATGTCCCCTCCGGCAAGGAGGACAGAGCCGGTCCGTGATGGTTCATCGCGCCCTGGGACTCGGACCGTCCATCAGAGACTCGGAGAAAACATCGAGGGAGTTGAGAGGCGGTGCACGCCTGGGTCCCCATCCGCAGTATTTATAAGATCAGATGTTTTTACACGTGTCTGTGCGTCTACGGAAAATAAGCTACCTTGTTGCAAAGAGCTTTCTCACTCCCTTCCTCACTCTGCCCTAAGTGCCGGTGGACCCGGCAGGGCGGGAGGGGAGACGGGCTTCCCAGACGAGCCAAGGGCGGCAAAGGCCCGCCGGCTTCCGCGACCTGCTCGGGTCCGAAGCGCGAGCGGGCGAGGGCAGGGCGGGGGGGGCCCCCCGTGCGCCCCCGCGGTGCAGCCCGGCGGAGGGCAGAGGGCGCTCGCTCCAGGCCCCAGCATCGCAGGGACGCCGGCGGGGCCGGGAAGCCGGGCAGGCGGCTGGGACGGAGAGGGCAGGACGCGGGCAGCCAGCGAAGGGGGGGGTGCTCGGCCCACGCACCGTCTTCCACCCCCCTTCTCAGGCCTCGCCTGTACCCCCCCCCCCCCGCCTCTGAACCACAAACCACCACTGAAGGTTCACCGCACGTCTTCCCGGCCCACGCTTTCCCCTTCCACTGACTCCATCGCACTGACCGCGGGCAGGACGCGCGTGAACGCCCAGCCCGGGCCCGGCTCGGCTCCGGAGCGCAGCATCGGCCGAATGAATGAGCGCCAGGGCCCTGCGCAGCCCGGAGAGCCGCCCGAGCTCCCCCTCCCTCCCCCTCCCTCCCCAGGCAGAGGCCCGCGCGGGCGCCCTCGCCACCCGAGGACCTCACGGCCCCGAGGAGCGACGCGGGTGGGGGCGGCGGAGGCCCATGGCCCGGGTCCCAGGGCAGCGGGACCCCGCGCCACCCCGACCCGAGCCCACAGCTGGAAGCCGGGACTAACGGGCTTCCACGCGGAGCGCCCCCTGAGATTGCTAACGCTCTCGCCATCCGGAACACGTCGGGGGAAGGTGAGGAGCGACGCCGGGGTACAAACTAGTCCGAGAGCATCTGGGAGAGGGGCCGAGGCGCCTTTCCCTGCTCCCGCCGCGGCGGAACCCGGGACCGGAAGCCTCGCGAGATCTGGGGGGCGGGGGGTCTACGCTCGTTGCGTTGCCTAGCGACGGGGAGGACGCTCTCGGGCCCCCAGGCTAACCCCCGCTGTAGCCTTCATCTCCTACCATGGGGGAAGACGGCGGCCGCCGCGGCTGTGGGCCCCCTAGGGAGCTGCAGAAGCTGAAGCAGCAGGCTCTGGAGTACTACCGGGAGAACGACGTCCCGCGCAGGCTGGAAGAGCTGCTCAACGCCACCTTCTACCTCCAGCCTGCCGACGTCTACGGGCACCTGGTAGGGACCTGGGACAGCACCCTCTTCCCTCCCGCCCCTCCCCCGCCCTGCGCTGCGGCAACGCCGTGCGCCTGCGCCGCGGAGTCGCGCGTGCGCGTGGCGGCCGCGGGGGTTGGCGACCGAGGGGGCGCGGAGAGGCTCCATGAAAGGCAGGGCGGAGGAGATGCGCGGAAGAAAGTGGAGGCAGGCGGCAGCCAGAGGATGCTGGGCGCCGGGCGGACTGGTAGCTACGGCCACAGCCCGGGGCCCGGCAGGCTTCCCGGCCACCTCCGCGCAGGCCTGGCCGGCTCCGGCTGTTCTGGTCGCCAGATAGTAACTGCGCGCGCTCGGCCCCGCTCGGGGTGGACGCCTGGGCGGCGCTGCAGCTCGGCCTCGTTCCCAGCCGCGCCCGCTGCTCCAGGGGTCACTCTAACGAGGCCTCGCGCCCGCCTGGATGTCGGTCCTTCCCTGGCCGGCTCCTCCCTGGCGTCCAATTCAGATCGGAGCCTCGACCGCTGTCCCCTGGACGGACGGTCCTGGCGCGGCCCCAGCCCCTGCGGCCCTCTCTGCAGGCACCGTGAGCTCCGGGGGGTCCTGCCACCCTCCCAGTTTCTGTGCCCAGTGCGGTTTCTGGCACAAACCTCAAACTTAGCCTTAAGCATAACGAGCACTTGAAACAAAGGCAGGCGCGCCCTCCCTGCCAGGCCACGTGCGCTAAGGGGCACCTACCCTCGGAAGGCAGCGCGGGGAGGAGCTCGCGCCACGGTGAGGCCCCGTGACCACAGGCAGAGCGGGTGCCCCCGAGAAGGAGCCCACGCGTTCCCGGGGGCGAACGCACGTCCTGCGGGGCAGGTGACAGCGGGCGCTTGGGGAATGTTTATTTTTCTCCGTCCTTGCCCAGACCTCTAAGGCGGGGATGGGATGGGGGAGGTGTTTGCTGGGCCCCTTGTGCTCTGTGCTGTATACGTTATTTCACTTAATGCTTTAGGACCCTGCGAGGTAAAAATTATGATTCCCGTTTTACAAATAAGCTGGCCCAGTGAACTTCACATTTTCCCAAGGGGCACGGGTGATGGGTGAGGGCCAGCTAAAGAGTGACACGGGGCCTTGAATTAGGGATTGCATGTGAGTTTCTGCTTAGAGTCTGAAAAACAAATCACCCCACCTACCCGAGACTCAGCATCGGGCTCCATCCAAATCTTAGTGGGGGGGGGGGGGCGGCGGCACACTTGGGGGCAGGTTTATGAGAAACTAGAGTAAATGTGAATGCCCCTTTAAAGGTAAAGACGATGTGGTGCCCTGATTGTTTTTCTGTGTTGAAGGCAAACTACTTCTCTAAACTTGCGAAGCCTCCCACCATATGCAAAGTGGTGGGGAAGAAAGTGCTGGACGGACTGGGGCTTCCCGCCCTCCAAGTGGAAATATTCTGCACCATTCAAAACTTCTCCAAGGTACAAGGCAGCCCAAGGGTTCTTCGCTATGTCCTGGCCCCACTGCACGTGTTGTCCACATCGTGGAAAAGGAATGCGCTGAAATTCAGTGTTTGTGAAATACACACCAACACACGATTTGTAAGCAGACATGTACATAAAGCATGAACCACACAATCAACCGTGATGGCTTTATGATGTGTAAGTGTTACGCAGTACAGACATGACATGCTCACTTGAAGATGATCCAAGATGGAGAAAGGAAATGGGGCAAAAATAGGTTTAAACCTGACATTATTAATGTGATGAGCTCCAGAAATCGACAGATAGGCTTATAGACTGATATATTTGCATCTAAATTCACACAGATTTGGAGATATATAGAGCGAGCTACATTAAAAAAAAAGATTCACTTTCATAATTTTAATAATCATTTGAATTGCTACATATTTGTTGCTAGAAACAATTTTTCTTCAGTCTCTGAGCAGAAAATAATGACGACTCAATCTGTTTGTACACTTTGAGCTACTTATTGAAGAGCTAGTGATAAAAATGAACTTCAATGTAAGGTTTTTCTAAGGGGATTTTAACAAGGTAAAATCTCAAATGTTCCCTGAGGCTGGGTTCCATAGTATTTCAAGAACTATAAAAATCCCTCCAGGAAAATTATATCTTCTCATTTTCCCTTTGAAATTAGTGATAAAATATCATGCCCATTAAAAGCTGGATACACTTGATTTCCCATTTTCTGCGAGAGGGAGAGAAAATGCAGAACACAGATGTGTCATTTTCAGAACATATGTTCCGTGGTGATGGCGACTCACTTTGAAGTCCACGATAACACTGTGCCCGAGCTGGCTGAAGCGGAGGAAGCAGAGAGGGCCGATGCCGTCAGGACCGCTGTGCAGTGGGTCAATGAAACCATCACCCAGGAGCTTCGGGGCCTAGTGCCCTCCAGCCAGGCTGAGGTGGACCAGGTGCTCAGGTAAATCTTCCACTTCAAAATGTAAGTGTGCAGTATAAATATACACAGAGTGTCCCCCTAAAAATGTATACACACTTTAATAGCTAACAGCTCAATTTTGAAAATGAAATGTATTTTAATAAACACTGCCTTTATAATTATTCAAAGTGTGTGTATACATTTTGGGGGGACATCCTATATTTGTTTTCTTTCCATTTCACCTGCCAGTAAAACAGGTCTGTCATATCCACAGGACAGTTGATTAGTCAGTTAAGAAGCCTAGGCAAAAGCAGCACAATTTAGCATAAAATTTTGTTTTTTTCCTGAAAACCATTATTAAAATTTTACTGTGTAAGGCTACATAAGGACTTTCAACCTCTTTTCATGCATAGAACTTCCTTAGGATTCAGTAACAAGTTTCTCAGGAATAGAATTAAGAATGGAGATGATGTTCCCTCCCTCTCCCCACCTCCTCATATGCCCTCGTCAAACGTACCATAGGCTTTTCTATAGTCACAATGAATGGGTGATTCTTATTTTGTGTCCTCCAGACACAGCAAGGTCTTCCATGCTCTGCCCATAGGTTGAAGCTGAAATGTGAAAACCACACAACTATTTACTGGGGCTTGTTGAGTACTGTTCAGTGCCCAACGAAGTAGAGGTTAGCATTACTTTTCCTTTTGTGCAAGTCCAGTGTCACAACCCTCTTGGCCAAACGACGGTCAGCTGGATTCTCTTTCCCCAACCTTCATCGCTTGCCTCATGGTGCATAACATTACATTTCAGTTTGCTTCACGGTTGGATCGTGACCTTTGTAAACACTTTTTTTGAAGTTTTTGTTTTCTGAATGCTATTGCACCTACTCCTTCTTTTGTGTGTATCTTTTCTGCTATTAACACATCCTTAGTTTGTTCCCCCAACATCTCAGACATACCTCTTATTCCATACACTACTTTTTTCCTGGAGCTTTGTCTCCGCAAACCTCCCACCTGGCTGGTTCCTCTCTGGGCCCACTACAGAGAAGCCATAAGACATCCTTTCCTTGTTCTCTTATTGCCAGGGTCCCATATCTTCCTCTTTCTTAACCTGCAGGATTACATCCTTTAAAAGTAGGAATGACAAAGGGATGTAAAGTTTTTGAGTTCTTATGTGTGTGAAAATGTCAGCACTTTGCTGTCATGGTTGACAGTTTAGCTGAGTATAGAATTCTCCTTTAAAATTAATTTCTCTCAGTATTTTAACGTCACTGCCCCACCAGCATCTGGATTATTAATAACTCTAATTCAAACTGGATTCCCATGTCTTTGTTGGCTTGTTTTTTGTTTTTTGCTACAGAACCTTTTAGCCTCTTTTAATTCTGGGTGACTGAAATTTTATGTAGATGTACCTAAGTGAGATTTCCCCAAAGTTTTTTTAACTATTTATTTTAAGCCCCATCCTCCAAAAAAAGAAGTCCTGCACATATTGCTGTATATTCCATTGTCTATTCTTGACTCATTTTTTTTCTGATGGTCATTTATTGAAAAAGAAAATCCAATAGCCATAAATCATATTACATCTTCAAATTTTACTTTACGAATAGAAACAAAGCTCAAATAATTTTTTAAAACAAGCACCTGCAATCTTTAAACATTTACTTCCAAGCCAAAATTAATTTCAGTTCTTGGACACAGTTTCATAACAGCATCTTCATATTTTGGCCTTGGAAACTGAAGCTGATTGTTCTTACATCACTAAAAGGCAGAATTAATTATTAAAACATATTGGGGTCAGCACTACAACATGACCAAAATTACGAGCGATATTCCGAAGTATGCCACTCTACAGCCATATTTTCTTGCCATTAAGGACATTCTTTGAAAATAAAGTGCAAGAAGATAAGGAGAGAAAAGAATTGGAAAAGAGCCTGGAAGACTCAACAGTGCCCACACTTCCATCTCTGATAGTGCCGCCACCACCACCTACTCCACCTCCATCAAAAAAGAAAGGACAAAAGCTAGGTCAGTGGCTTATCGTCTCGCAGAACCTTTAGTAACAAACAGGTGAGACAAAAGGCTGAAGCTCGGACGGCCTTGCTGAGTTAGAATCTCTTCGCTATAGGCCTAGGCTGGGCTGCCACCAGGCACCATCGGTCCTCCACACCACTTCCTTGCTTGAAGCTTTTGTGTTGGGCTGTCAGGGTTTTACCCCATCTCACTATCCACTCATTTTTATTTTTAAATATGTTTTCATTGATTTTAGAGAGAGAGGAAGGAGAGGGAGGGAGAGAGAAAAAAACATATGTGAGAGAAACATTGATCGGCTGCCTCCTACATACCCCCTACTGGGGATCAAGCTTACAACCTGGACATGTACCACAACTGGGAATCGAATCGTGACCTCTCGGTATACAGGATGACCCCCAACCAACTGGGCCATACCAGGCAGGGCCATTTATTTGTATTTCTTTGTGAGATAAACTAAGTGCACTGAATGGTGGCAATGCCGGAGACAGGGAAGGTGTGGCATGGGGGTCCTTTAACTGCCCCTCAAAATTTCCATTACTTCATCAAGAAGCCACTCCATATTTTAAAGATAACCAACATTTTCTTAGCCCTATGTAACATGTTAATAAAAAATTTATTTGGAAAAGTTTGCTATTTTAAAGCAAATAATCGAAGTTATCATGGCCCTTTGCTCCATGCCTTCCAACAGACTGCTAACCTCAGCTCCTCCAGCATGTCAATTCTGGAGCTGCTGCTAGGATTGTAACAGTTTTTTCTATGTCTATCCAACTACAACATGCTCTTTGAGGGTATGAATCATGCCTTGTTCAATTTAGCACTGCCAGTGCCTAGCATGATGCCTGGTTCAAACTAAATACCCACTAAATGTGGGTTCTACTGAATGAGAAAGCACCAGACCAGAAAGGGACCAATCACAGATTCAGATGCTGAGGCCTAGGATGGGGGGGTGGGGGGCAGACAAGAGAGTTTCCCTTAGACAAAAGAATTATGTTAGGCCAATCTCTTGGGAGGGTGAGGACAGCCACTGCCGAATTACATGTAGAGACCACCAATGGATAGTCATTTGGCTGTTGCTTCTGACTGATCCAACTTGGAACACAAGAGAAAGGAAGAAGTTAGGACAGTAATTTGCTAAACATTTACTACGTGCTAGGCACTTACAGCTTATTCCACTTCCCTCACCTACTTGACTCAGGCCAGGAGCTGAGGGGAAGAGGAGGACAGGAGGGACACTAAGGACTGATGATAGACTCCGTGGTACCCGATCAGACTGGGTGGCTGAGAACATATGGGAGTGAAAGATGAAGAGGGATTCTGGCTGGATGGCGGGATCTGGAAGGCATTTCTAAAAGAAAAAGGCATTGGATGGGGGCTGGATGGGGGCTGGCGAGAAAGATAACTAGTTAGATACGTGCATGAAGAGATGTTCACCATCAGGTTGGGTGTGCCAGAGCTGTGGTGGGAGAGAGGAAAAGCAAAGGGTTTGGGACTCAAAGACTGTCCGAACCGTCTCTTTATTCACTTTCTGATCAATACTGGACAAACCTTTAAACCTCTCTAAGCCCTAGTTTTGTTATATGTGAATGTGGGATAACAATATCTGCCCAAATTAGATGTTCTAAAAATTTCTTAGGGAGGCAAAACCCATGCCTAAGGATTCTTCAAGCATTAGGGAGTGGTATATGAAAGCAAACAGAACACTTGTTGGGGGTCGAGGTGGAAGATACGTGATTCCCAGTCTCAGTGTTCAACCTTTCTTTATGTTGGGGCTGTATCTGTAAGTAAAGCATCAAAAAGTAGTTTTCTTGGAGTCAAACTTCCTACAAAGGAATCTTGTATTTTCCCCTCCAGGTGTGAAGCGTTCTCTCACCGAGAAACCCATTGCCGCTCCAGAGCCTGTGGAGCCCGTGCTCTGTGGCAGCATGGCCACAGGGGCTGTGTCACTGGCTGTTGCCAAAGCCAGTGCCGTGCTGAGCAGTAACCCTTTGTATGTCAAAATCGCATCGCTGAAGCACCCTCAGGTCAGTATCCGTTACATTCCATCATGAGGAGCCTGGCTCTCAGCATGCATGAACCATGTCTCGTTTCCTCTTGCTTTCCCCCCACTTCAGGAGCAGCCAGCAAAGCTAACTATACCTCTGCTAATGGTATCTCTGGTCAGCTGTGGGAAGTCGTCGCCTGGGAAGCTGAATTTAATGAAAGAATTGATCTGTATACCCCATCCTGGATTATCGGCTAAACAAGTACCTTACATTATCTCAAACTTTTTCTAAAAAATACATACACCAAGACAGAGGGAAATAAATACAAAATGAGAAGAAATATTTTAACAAATGTTTCCATATCAGGGAAATGGGAGGGAAGCAAGACCTCGGACAAAAGGGAACACACTTAGAGCACCTTAGATCTCTGGTTCGTTAAGAGCTGACTCATGCCAGTGCGTCACAGAGAAGCCGTGTGTGTGTAACTTTGTTGGCCTTGATGCTGCTGGAGGGTTCCTGCTGAGGGAGCTGAGATATCTTCACTTACAGGTCCACGCACTCCAGCAGCAACAAGAGGGAGCTGCCACTTTCCTGGCAGCCTATTCTGTGGTTAGAACTCCAGGGCCTGAGATGGCAGATTTCTGGGCACGTTAGAGAGGGTTAGTGCATATTTATGGAATTTGGAATGAAGGGACCCTAAGTTGCATTTTTACTACTTAGTGGGGTGCTAGTGTCTGTATTGTTCTTTGTGTCCTGAATGAGTCGATACCCTTCTTTAAAACCTCGTGAAGTATTCTGCCAACTAGGCATTAGGGAGAACTCAGTGCTCACGTTATCTAGGGGATCTTTTAAGAGAAAGCAGGAAGCTCCATCCCCTCTGATAATGGAGTGATACAGTGAAAACCATTATTTTTTAAATCTCAAGATGATTTGTGATAAAGAATCCTTTTTTAAAAAGAATAACCATTACCTCCAAATTGACCAATTGTGAAAGGTTAGGATTTATCTCTGGCTCACAACCTGCCAGATCAAGTTAAGATCCTGGCATCTGGATCTCTCCTGAAGTGATCTGCTGTGCTGTGTGGGTAACAGAGCACTGGGCACGCAGTTCTTTCTCTGTCTTCATATGCAGATCCTACTGTCATCAGAATACACTTTTCCACTTTTTTAGTTTATGCTAATTCAAACACTATCATGCAGAATCCCTTCGTGACCTGAGACCTGTACTGCAAGAGGGTCTGTCAGGAGACCGTGCAGTAGAATGGAGCCAACTGAAGTGGCCAGTTCTGAACAATGGAGGGGGTCCCGAGGAAGAGGGGCCTCTCATTCATGTTTGGCCAAATGAAAACTGAGGGCTGACGATTAACATTTAATCTTCTGATTGTATAGACCTTGTCAGGGACCCTACAAATATTCTGAGTTAGAAATAGCCACGTGCGGTGTAAATTTTTATATTTAAAACTTCTAGACTGCAGTTGTGGATGATCGTGTTTATTCTACTTACAGGGTGTGGAGATGCTTATGGAAATTCAGAAACAAATTAACAAAACAATTGAAATGGTAGGTAAAGAGAATCTATGGTATCTGGTTACTGACATGTATATAACTTCTAGTGCCCAAGTTATAATTTGTTGGCTGTGGAATTAAATCAGCAGTGTTATTGATATGGAAAATGCATTAATTTGCTTTGGGTTTCCTGTATGAGCCAAGCTTATACGTCCCCTCATTGGCTGTGGATCCAGCTTATGATGGTGCTTAACAATCTCATTTTGATATCCAAGGCAGCTAGCTCTATGCTAAGGCCATCCTCAGGATTCAGAGAGAAAGGAAGGATTTGGCCCCTGTGATGTGAGAGGTAATTTGGAATAGCGGTTAAGGCACAGACTCTTGTGTCTGCTTAGCATCCCTGTGTTGGGCAAACGAGTGCCCTTGGCTAAGAAGCCCTCGAGGGGAAGGTCACAGAGGCAGGATGACAGCTGTATGAGTCACTGGCTGTCCCAGGATCCCACATTTGTTTAGAGTGGGGCTTTTGGAAGCACTAGCCCTTCCCCCTGCAGGACGGAAGCTGAGACACAATAGCAGTTTGACTTGAAGGCACTTTGGCTCCAATACTATCTTCCCAGCACCAGCCCCTCCCCTGTAGTGATGGGGGGACAAGCCATACAGTTGATCAGAATTATGTGAAGCACCAGCCTGGAGTGTCTGTGGCACTTTTCAGGAGGCCACCTTCTTTATGGGTGGCCAGCCTGCAGAGACTCAGGTTTGGACAAGTTAACCCTGACCTTGCACTCTGCTTTGCCCCTGATCAGCTGTGTGACCTTAACTTCAGTTACATAACCTCTCTGCCTCAGGTTCCTCATCTATAAAGTGAGTATAAGTACTCATCACATGGGGAGATTGTGAGGAGTAAATGAGTTGGATACAAGCAACATGCTCAGAGTATTTGCACATACTTGAGTGTGAACCATGCTGATTCTTGACAAACATGACCCAGCTTATAGAGCCAATAAACGCTGGACATAAAAGTGCATCCTTATCAATACAGAAAACTCCCAAATTGTGGGAATGTTTCTTTGGGAAATATTTTTGCTTTTATTCTCAACTGACTTTACCCACACCAGAGTCACCAGACTTAATGACCTTCGGCTGTTTCCAAAAGTTGAATCCACCCTGCAGGAGAAAGTGCTTGTACTCTGAGAATATTCATATTCAAAACAATATACTGGGCCTATGAAAGCAAATCCCTCAGTGGTCTTATTCCTTAAGGGCAAGGAGGGGAATTCATTTTTATGAGTAGAAATGCATGAGCATGTACATACATGCCCCAATTGGAGGCAGAAGGCAGGGAAGAAATATTGGGAACACGTGCCTGAACTTGAGAAATAGCTTTGGGTTTATCAAAGCAGGGGGTGGCTGGTGTGACCCATGTGTGTGTGTGATTCACAGTGTGACTGGCCAGGCTCCAGAGCAGGGAGAGGCCAGAGGACCTGAGCGGCGCTTGCTGCCCACAGACATGTTTGAAAATTCCAAGTGATGTGTGTCTATCTTCTGTCCCACAGCCCCCTCCTCCCAAAGCAGAGGCGAAGAAAGGGCATAATGGAGGCAAAAGAGGCCAAGTACGTACATGTTTGTTTACCGCACTTGTGACAATTCGTTCATGTCCCCGCCCCTTTGTCTCGCCTGTAGTCATTTCGCTTCAGGGCCAGGGCTGATGCAAGTGCAGATTCTGCTCCCAGAGCACTAAACCGGGCAGCTCCAGAGCTGGAATGTCACTCTGCCCTTGCCTTTCTCACAACACGCTGCTAGGCCTTCTCTACCGGTTGTCAGTTGTCTGGCCAACTGAAATCTCTGAGAGCATCTATGGGTAATGGGATTACATTTGAAAGCCTATAGGTAAAGTGTTGGGGAAGTTGGATCTCTCTGCTAACTAGATGAAGGGCATATAGGATGGTTTAGATTTTAATTTTACTACTACCAAAGAGAGAGAGAAAGGCACAGAAAGACAGTCACTCCTTACATCTGGTCCCCAAAGGCACTGAGGTGCCATTTCCGGTGACACATTACCAGATCTGATTTTGCCAGGAGAGGCACACAGTCCTTGTGAAAACTGAAAGGGCGTTGGGAGACAAGCTGAACTTGATCAGTCGGTCCACTTTGGTGACTGTGGGTGCTCTGAACACAAAAATTTTCCCCTACTATTCCTTTGTCGAATAGAAGTTTCCTCTTGCTGATGTTAAAAATGTTGTATGGTTCTTATAATTAATTAGTGCTATGGCCAGTAAAAAGGGGATATTTATACCTAGGTTCATGTTTGCTCTTGAGTTTGGTACACACACCCTTAAGCCCTCAAAATTATTGGTACTGCTTTGACTTACATTATAATTGCATAGTGGCAATTTATCACAAGGGCACATCAAGGCTGACCTTGCAAGAGAAGCATGTGACTGCCTTTCTCTGCGGTTCTTTGACTCCTCAAATCTTCTTCCACTGAAATCCACCCTCAGGGCTGCATCCTCTTAGCTGAAGCCTCCAGTCCTGAAGGGGGGCTGCAGTTATAAGTTTTAACAGTTTCTTCTACTAAAGGGCAGAGGGACACAGGAGAGAGCAGGTTGGAGGAAGAGGGCAGAGTTAGGGACAGGCAGGACAGACATTTACAGGGACAGCCCAGAGACTCACCAGCCTGGTGGTGGTGACTCAGGTGAGCCTATATATAAGGGCAGAGCCAATGTAGAGAACATGGGCACACTGAAGACAGAAAAGTGTGTTTTCCATGCCACACTCGAAAACCTTGGCAAGTAAAATAAAGTAAGAGAATTATTCCCAGATACTGTAGGGCAACTATATGCTCAGAGGTCGCACAGATGAGTGGGACCTAGACATAGGATTAACCAGGCATCAGAGGAGCACCTCTTTGGAGAGTCGTGTCTGGTTATACAATGTGCCTAACACAGGAAACTCCAAGAACAGTAATGTGCTGTGTTTACACGCATCATTTCCCTTTGGTCTTACAGCAGCTGATCACTGGCAAGATGTCCCATCTCGGCTGTTTAACTATTACTTATGACACCATAGAGCAGCCCCTGCTCCTGATACAAGGAATCTGTGCGAACCTGGGCCTAGAACTGGGAACAAATCTGCATCTGGCCATCAACTGTGCTGCACATGAACTGATGGACTATGTGAGTGTCTTCTCCAGAACATTTACTTTTTGTTGAAGTCCCATTATTTTAAATTAGAACTCAAAAGAAGAGCTTATCTGTATATTTTCCAAACAGATACTATTTTTTGTTGTTAATTTGGGGGGGGGGGAGTCCAAATATAAATGGAGTTGAGAAAGCGAAGTTAGCTAATGACAAGAGGATAATATAACCATATACATAATTTTTAAAATTAACAGAAAAAATCATAAGTATTTATAGAAATTCTGTAATACAAGTGACTAGAATGGGTTGCTTACATTGCAATCATGAGTGCCATTGAAGCTTAATTTCACAGACTGGTATGTTTTGCTGAGTATAATTACTTGGTTGGTAAATGCTGAATTTGTCAGGCGTAAAAAGTGAATCCGTTTTAACTGTGACTTGACAAACCCTTCTAGAGTTTGTACTGTGGCTCACTTTTTAAATATAAAAATGCCTACAAGTTATTGAAGTTTATGGAGAATATATCCAGTTAAGCCCATCACAGAGCCTGGGTTAGGACAGATCTTTAGCAGTGAAACTTCACCTAGGAAGCTATCTTAAAAAGAAAGAATAGAAAACAAGTTTTATTTAAGACTTTTGTAGCCCTCCCTTCCTCAGGATATTGCATCAGCAATTAACCTTTAAAAGTGGGAAATTGTTACATTAGGAAAGCTACTACAAGTTGTCTGTTTTATACACGTACTCCCCATTTTCAGATACATAAATGCTGAGTCTAGATTTTATAAAGTGCCCAGTACACTGATGTGCATTTATGGTGACTGGGTAATTAATGTCAAAGTCAGGGGATATGACCGAGCAGAATTTCACTTTGGTTTCCCATTCTAACTTCAAAGGAAAATGTGAACAGTATACAGGAACCCTAAGTTTCATCTGGGTTCTAAAAGTTCTTACTTTTCTAAAAACACTAAGCACATAAAGGAATGTTTAATGTAGTTTCCTATTCCTCACATGATGATTGGTTCCTAGGCATAGCATTAAGGAAAATAATTGCATGTTTTCATCAGCAACGTGTACCAAGAACTATGACTATACCGACTCCTAGTGTTAACTTGAATGGGTATTTATTGCTTATATTCAGTAAAATACATTAGCTTGGTATCAGATAATTATTACAACAATACTAGTTCAAAACCATTAGCATTTCCTTACTGACAAGATAGGATTTTAGAGCCTTAAAGTATAGAAACTAAAAGTTCTTGATGCTGTTTAATGTGAAAAAGGTATGAAATCCTTCCAATTATGGGTTTCTTAAGAGCCTAATTCCAGTGGAATCTATTCATTCAGCAACAGCAGCAGGAAGTCATTAGCAAACCAGTCATTCTGTTCCCTGCCAGCTCTCCCAGGTGCCTCAGTGCCCCCAGTGCCACGCCTGAACAGACTTGGAAGGAAAGGTGCTGTGTTTTGCCGAGACGACACTAGATCCCGTAGCCCTGCTTATTTCTATAGCTAGTGACCTGGGGGCTTGCCAGCCTTCAGGTGAATGGGGTTGCACCAGAATTCCACTTTCTAGACAGTACTGTCACTACTAGAACCTGCATGCCCCCTGAGAAAGCAGTGCCTTCACATTATCACTTTACTTTCCATACTGGCTGTTAGTATCTCAAAAGCTCAGATCTGCTTTCAAATTTCAGAGCATTCCCAGTAGAATAAGCCGTTTGTTCATTGTAAGTTGAAAGATGGTGGGTTCTATCGAGTGGGCAGGTCTGCATGGCTACGGTTGGTTTTATGAACTTACGTTATTGCCCATCTCCCTATGCAGCCAGGTATCTGGCTCCGCATAATAAACCTAAGGCAGAAATTATCCCCAGCCCCCCGCCCCACACACACACACTTTTCTCAGTTCTTTTGTACACAAGGCTTCATCCGAAGCCAGTGGGAAGAGCTCCATGGGCGTCAGAGGGGTTGGTGAGTTGATTTCCCAACCCAACATATGTAACAGATGTTAAAAGTAAAATGCGTACATTTCTTATGTGAATAGGGCCTGAAAAGAATGTTTATAATCTTTTATGTGAAATGAATGGAAATGTATTTGAGCCCCATTTTTAATGTTTGAGGAAGCTGGCGTTTACCCTCTAATCTCTTCCTTCTGTTTACCAGAGTAAAGGGAAGTATGAAGTGGTGATGGGAACGTACAAAAATGCGGCTGAGATGGTTGACCTGTATGTGGATCTGGTCAACAAGTTCCCTGCAATTATTGCCTTAATTGATCCTTTCAGGAAAGAGGTAACAGGATTCACCTTGAATTTTACAATAAAGCACAGACTAAAAAATCTCACTCTGTCATCCGAAACGTGTTGGAATTTGGGCTGGGCTGAGTTTCTTTCTTTCGGCATTTGTGAGAAAGGCACTTGCTAAGGAAGTGAATAGCAGAGACGCAGTTGCCTAGGAGTGAGCCCGTCTGCAGAATGGAACAGGCCTTCCCAAGCTTTCAGGAGTATCTGTATGTGTACCGGCAACTTAGCAGATGGAAGCCAAGCCTGCTGTGCTAGCTGGTGCTTCAACAGGTTAACCATGTCTCATTGTCAGGTGCTCAGGGAAACAGGCCTTCAACTAGGCCAAATGTTTTTTAACCTAAATCCAGTTACTATGTATGCAGAGAAGTAACAAAGCCGTATTTTTAAAAGGTTTGCAATACTAAGTTTTTTAAAACCTGTTAGGGCTAATGCATCTAATGAGGGTTGTTTACATGCCACAGAAGGACCCCTCTCTTCCTAACCCATTTCAATAGCAAAACTGAAATTCTTGATTTTATGAATTTGAGAGCCATTAGACAGACTAAACAGATACCCTCTGAGATAACTCAAGGTTTTAAACTGGGGGAACAAGAGGAGTCTGGATGTGGTTGGGAGCCCCAGGGTCTCTCAGTCCCACCTTCCCTTTCACAGCCTCAGCTCCGTCCCGGCACTCGCAGGGGACATAGACTGAGCTCAGTGCTTTATCGCCAGACCTGTCTTCTGTGCTCAACCTGAGGCTCTAACTGCAGCTCCTTTTAGTGTGATGAGATGCACCTATATGATCTGTTCTAAGGAGACAGGCTGAAATCTGGTACAATGGCGGGGAAGACTTTGAATGTTATTTTTTTAATAGTAAACATTTTCTTTCATATAGTGGTGTCACTAGTAAAAAACAGGGGTGTTGAGAATGAGGGCCTAGAGGCCTTTCAGACTCATTTCTTTCAGTTGTCTGTTTACCCGAAAGAAGAGCAAAATCTTCTCACCAGCCCATCCTTAGCAACACTGCAGATAACACAGTGGGTAAGGAAAGCCTGGCTGTGAAGACTCAGAATCAGCGTGGGGAACAGCATCTAATGCGTACAAAATTGTACTCACTAGATCTTTAAGCCCCAGTTTAATCACTGTAAGTTTCTGTCCCAAGCTTGTTAATCTGTGTGGCTGCAGCCCAGGCAACATTCAGCTGCAGATGTGAGAGAAAACTGTGTTATCGCAGAAAAGCATACAACTCTGATGATGTGCTGTATGACTCCTGTTGTTTGTGACTGTGTTCAATACCTTATAACGGTCAATTCTTCAATATTCACCCAGGACTCTGAACAGTGGGACAGCCTCTATAACGCTCTTGGTTCCAGGTGTTACACAATTGCAGGAAGTGCCTCCAAAAGCATCTCTAGACTTCTGCAGGAAGGAAATATCAGCACCCCCAAGTCCAGTGGGCTGGTCATAAAACACACAAACCAAACCACAATGTGTGACTTGGTGGAAATAACCAACCTCATTGACAGTGAGTAAAAGTAGAGTTCGGAAAGACTCAAAATGAACTTGGTTATACAAGAAGCCCAATATGCAGGACGGTGGGTAATAAAAAGCATGGAAGAAACGTTGGAAGAAAAAAAAGTCCCACCACCTATGAGAGAGCTGGTGCCGGAAAATAAAACGCAGCTTACTCACTCTGCGTTGTTCCCTATCAGCCGCAGTTTGGGGGTCATCCCCATTAGTGAGGGCCACCACAGAGGTGTGGCCAAGGCCACCGCCCTACCAGCTGCACATGGCAGGATAGTCATCCCACTCGCCCACACTGGGTCTTTTTTTACTTCCTCAAAAGTTTCAGACTCTTTACCACCTTGAGGTCTTTCCACATGCTCTTCCTTCAGCCTAGAATGCTTTGCCCTGTACTGTTACTTGGCTGACTCCTGATCCTTCAGGTCTTCTTCCCTTAAATGACACCTCTCCAGATATATAGGGTAGGGCAAAAGTAGGTTTACAGTTGTGATTATGCAAAACAGAGCTTATTCTTGTATCATTATTTATTAATTACTGTATTGTTTTCCATACGAACAACTGTAAGCCTACTTTTGGCCCACCCTGTATATGCCTTCCCTGACTTCTTCCACCCCTAACTGGTTGCTCTGAACCTTTCTCATAGCAGCTTATATTTTCTCTTTGTAGTACTGACCACAATTATTTGTACAATTATTTCATGCCTGGTATCTCCCACTAGACTGTAACCCCCATGAGTTCACGGGAGTCTTGGCCACTTATGCACAGTGCCTGAAACAAATATCAGAAACTAGGCAGAAGGCTAGTCTCAGACCTGGAGCTGGACTTAGCCTGGGACTGGCAGCCAGGGGCCTGGGCTGGTACCAGAGGGTGGAATGAAATGCTCCTAGTCCCCTGGCCTGCAGGCTGGCCCAGTCCAGGGCCCATCACCCAGCAGTCATTCTGTTACTTCAGATCGCTGCTGTGGCTCCCGCCTCTAAAACACAAACACTGTCACTGTAGGAAGAACTTGGGCTCACACTCCTTGCAGACTTTGGTAAATTTCAAGGGGTTTTGAGATTCTCAAATGATTAAATACTGTCAGTGCTGCTCTTCTAATAAGTAAACATTCAGAATGGCAGGCTCCTTTGGGTAAAATTCTACACAATGAGTTGTGAAACCCATTACTTAGGCACATCAACTCCCCATGTGATAACCTTGCACTTACCGTGCACTGACTCAAAGGTGCATTTTTCTACATTGAACACAAACGAAACTGAATCATGGCTTACAGCTGTGGTCACAGAAATGTATCAATGTAACCTGAGCATTTACCCCTTTAGTGGTAATAATGGTGAATCTTACAATTTATAGTATTTTAAATTTGACAAAATGTAGCATTCACTTAGTATTTAGCATCTAAGCTACTGGAAAGGGGTGAACAGATAAAACCAGGGGAATAAAAAATGCAAGTATTTGGGTTAGAATTCTTAGGTGCTCAAGTAATTGTGTCATCACAGGAAAGTTTTAAACCTCTGGAAATTGTTAAATGTTGATCTCAGAGCCTCATGCATATGCTAACTGTTTCTGTACCGTGGAAAACTGAAAGGAACTTCTCTGCCTACAGGTAAGAGGCGCGTTGCTGTCTTCGGAAGCACAGAAGGGGAGTCATCGGATGACAGCCTTGTCGATCTGGTGAGTGCTGAAGGCCGGTCAGTTGCAGAATTGCCAAAACACTGCTTTTAGCACGAACTGGTATTTCAGAGAAATGCGGGCTTTGGCGGAGGCAGTCCTGTGACCTTTATGAAATAGACTTGCTCCCTCCCAGACAGCTCCCTTTGGTGAAGAGCTAACCGTGGACCTTTTACAGAGGAGGAAAATGGAAGCCCTGGGAAAGATGATGAACACACTGCAGTGCCTGGGGGTGCGCCTGGCCTCACCTCCTACAACGAAGGAGAAAGGCCAGATGTGCTTTGGTGAAGCCGGCACGCCCGCACGCCCAGTGAAGTGTCGTTGCAATCACACTCTCTTTACTGTCTGACACCCTCACTTTACAGCCTCCTTATCAAGATAAAAAACGAGGTCAGAAGACAAACCCCGGAACAGAACACAGGGACAGTGTCCTTTTAGCAAGATGTCTCCTCCATTTAAAAGAAGCTGTTTCCCCCCTTAAGGCCGTCGGACTGGGCGTCCGGTTTATCAAGTTGGGAGGTCTTTCTCGCGGCGAACGGGTGACGAAGTACAACCGTGTGTTCACTGTAGAGGAAGAACTTGTCCAGAGCGGAACACTGGGTACGTGCTGCTTCCTTGCTTTGTTTTCACGTAGCTGTGAACCAGAGAACAAAGGTGGGCAGAGGGGGAATAGAGGTCCAGCAGCAGGAGGCCAGGGGACTCCAAAGCCCATAAATAAGTGCCCACAAACGAGGATGGCATTTGCCACAATGGGAATTGTTTTCTTAATGGATTATCTATTAACCTGAATGTTTAAAACCCTCGCTGCTCTTCTTGATAAACAGGATGCATGATGCTTTTCAACAGAATTAATTGATTGGAATCTCCAAGCCTACCTTTTGTTATGGTCCAAATTATTGCTGAGGTTTCTCTGCAGAGCCCATGAAAGTTAAAGGCAGATTTTTCCTGATGGCTCCTGGGAGCCACTCATTTTACTTAAGACAAGTAGTCAGTGTGTTAATTTTAACGTTGTACTTTGGGAAGGCTGTGGTCTCAAGAGAAATGAACCAATCACTTATGACATCAAACCTTTGTAAATCTGCATGGGTCGAATCACCCCGTGTACTGGCTAGCTGGAGAGAAACACCCCAGATAGGCGATTTTACTTTTTACATTACTGATGGTGAAGGCCAAAAGTACATCTGTAGCACAGAGACATTCAAAGAAACCAATAGTTATTGCCTTTGTAATTCTAAAGCTATTTTGTACTTTAAGATAGAATAAATGAATTGATACACTGAAAAACAGTATTCTTATTTGAATAGTGCTGACAATTAAAACGTGAAATTTTCTTGGATGCTATAAATGAAATCTAAAGGAGACAGATGTATTATAGAATGTCCTGGGGAGCACACCAGTGAAAGCAAGCACACGGTCCTACTGTATGACTCAATATGTGCATTAAAGAGGAAAAAAATAAACCGATAGAAATTGTGATTAGAAATTTGTCATGCTTAACATATGTCATGATCTTGAAACACACCCTAAGATTCATGGACAATAAAGATGTAATTGGGAGACCAGTTCTGAGTCGCATCAGGGGAGTCAAGCTACTTTGTGTGGTTTAGTGTGTGACACAAGGCTTGTTTCTTACCAGGTGACATCATATTCTTCCTCCCTGGTGCCTGACTGCTTTTATGTCCTACTGATGTAGGTTCCTTAAATGACTTCTCACATTTCCAGCCAGACCCACCACAAGGGAAACAGCTATTCAGGACTCTAGTGACTGGGGACCAGTCCCTCCCTGGTGACAGCGCAGGCCCCGAGCATTCTGGAATGGATTAACAGATTGAGAAATTTCTCTGGCATTGGCAGTGGTCAGTAAATGTTAAGGGGACCAAAAACTGGAAAACAAATCTCTCCACCGAGAGACTGAGCAGGAAATCTCGGCGAAAGCTCAGCTAATAAAACTGTCACTGCCCATATGGACCTGACAGAATAGCCTAAGTCTGCACTCAGTTACCCTGGGTGTTAGTTGGCAATGGTGTGCACTTAGGTACAGTACTGGCCTTCGCTCTAATTTCTCTTCTTCCTCGTAGCCTTTTCTGCTGAGCCACTGCCCAGAGTCCACTGCACATCAAATGTTCCAGGAGGCTGGCTGAGGGTACAGTGCAGACTGAGAAAAGCAAGTGTACTGCACAGTCAATGTATAACCCAAACAGGCCCGATTTTAAATGGCTCCAGAATCCTTTCTGATGGTGACATGACACCTCTGGACACTTCTGAGGACGATCTCCTTTGAATCAAACAACATCAGAAATCGGCACCACTGGGTTAGACAGTAAACATTATTGTTGTTGTTTTTAACAGGTCTCAACGAAGAACTCACCTTTTCTAATCTGAACGAGGAAGACGAGGCCGCGGCGGCCCTGGCTGGGGAGCTGCCCGAGCCCCCGGAGCCCATCTTCCCCACAGAAGTTGTGGAGGCATCAGCCTAAGCGTGAGCATCTTCTGGACGGGCCGACACACCCCGCCTTACGGCCACGTCCGTGCTAGGAGCCTGGGGGCCTGGTGTGTCTCCGATGCTGGCTTCGCTCTAACGCGTCACTACCCGTGTGCTCCTGTCCTTCCTTTCATGTCTCCTGTTACCATTTGGGGAAACGCACACAGTGTTCCGCCTGAAATCGTGCCTGTGAGCGCGTGTTAAGCCGCCACATTTCCGCGGAGATGCTGTGCACCCCTCTCCCGTCCGCTGGGGCGGGGCGATGGCCTGGGGAGAGAGTCCAGTACTTTTGTTGCGACACTCAGTTCCAGCACCTCACAGTTTACACAGGAAACCATCTCTGAAAACAAAAACCTCTCCCACGGAGCGCTCTGTGCCGGAACAGGCGCGTCCGTGCGTACCCAGGAAGCACGGCAGTTCCGTGCCAGCCTCGCGGAAGCAGGAGCCTCGCGGCGTCCTCGTACTTTCCTACCCTCACGCCCCTTCCCGGGTCCCCTTCTGTCTGCGTGTTCGCTCTCCTTCTCTTATTTATACCCTTGGAGTCCCCTTCTACCCCCTGTGGAACAAGAACTCGTGTACGTGAGTAAACACGCTTGGATGGGTAACTGTTCTCGAGGAACTAATGCGCAGCTGTTTATATTACAGAACGTGGCAGGTGACTGAACCGCCTCCCGTAAGCCAGCCTCGGGGCTGCAGCAGAGGAGGGACAGAGGTGGCCTCACCCAGTCACACACCGACAGACCCAGTAACGCCTCCCACTTTGTGCCGTTTAGATTCTCTGTTAAAAGCTATCACTTGCTTTACCCCAAAATTATATAAATTGCTGTACACTGACCTGTGGGAGAGTTGGCTAAATTAAGATTTCTGGTATATTCTATATGCTTTTACTAAACACACTGAGGACCTCTCCTCTTGAAGAGCCTTAACAGGGAAATGTAATGGTGTGACGGCAGAGCCCAGGCCCTCCCCCGAAGCCATGACTCAGTCAGCTCGGGGGCAGACCCTCCCGGAGCTCGGGGCAGAACCGGTCGGTCACTCCAAGCTGGGGGAACAGCCTCCAGTCTGTGGCTGCTACCACCTCTCCTGCTGCTTCCCGCGAGCAGCGGGGGATGAGGAATGGGAAGGAAAGTTCATTTTAAAGGCAGGAGGAACAGACTGGTGTTCACATGTACATGTGTGTGCACATGTAGGCACACACACAAAACACAGGAGACCATACGAGAGTATGCCCTGGAGCTGTGATACAAACAGCACAGCCGACTCACCTTTACGTCGCCTGAGGGCCAGGCCACCAATGGGTAGGCAGCATTTTAATTTAAAATTTTAAAGTGATAAGCACTGTTTCTATTTTCTCTCTCTGTCTACATTTGTTCTGTAATATACAGTAGATATAAAACATATCCATCATATGCAAGATATTATCTGTAAAAGAGATGAAAGCAACTAGTCACTTCCCATTTGAAGAGAGGACGGTGGGCCTGGAAAAGTCAGTGCTCGGAAGAAACCTCCATCCCATCCTTAGGTACGCTCCGCCTGGTGATCCTTCCAGGTCAGTGACGACGGGCGGCCACCACCCTCAACTTATTTCCACAGAAGCTGCAGTTTTTCCACGATGAAAGCGATTAAACACGCACAGTGCGCATTCAGGAAAACCATCCACACCTTGTTTTATAAGATTCTGTGATATGGGTTATCATTTACCTGACAACCCAAGCATGGTCCCGAAGGATAACTAACAACGATTTTCACCTGTGCTAACCCATTTCCAAGTCTGACTGCCCACAAAGGGAAGGAAGGAGGAATTGCTGGTGAGCAGCCAGGGCCCAGACTCCGTGCTTTCTACCCACACACAGAGCGGGTGGTCAGAGCCCTGTGACCCCTGCCCATCAGAATTCCCACAGTCCGATCAGCTGCCGAGGCTGCTGTGGGGAGGGTGTGGACTCGCTCAGGCACAGACGTGCTCGAGTTGCCCCGGCCGCTGTGGCTCTGTTGGTTGAGCCTCGCCCAGTGCACCAGAAATTTGCTGGTTCAATCCCCAGTCTGGGCATGTGCCCAGGTTGCGGGTTTGATCCTGGTTGTCTCTCTCTCTCTCTCTCTCTCAAATCAGTAAATACATTTTTTTAAAAGTGCTAGAATTTTAATTAAATTCTTATTCATTCCAAAGAAGGGAGACATTTTCTTTAATGGCAAGAACACAGATATCCCTTTGCCTCACTAGGCTATAAAACTGCATCAACATGAGTTACAAAACCCTGTAGCAGATGAGACCTAATTCGTATTTCTAAAACAGAAGGAAGAATAATGTTTTAAAGAAAGCAAAAATATAAAGGTGGCAGTCCCTTCCAATTTTAAAACAGTGTAAGTAGGGTGTCTACAATTTTTTTTATGCAAAGAGCTAAGGACGTACCTTGAGTCCCAGGTGTCCCCACCCCAGCCTGACTGCTTGTTGACTATGGCACCCCAGCTGGGGCAAAACTTCCTAAAAGCTGATGCGAAAAGGGAGAAATTGTAGGCAGGAAAGGATAAGAAAAATCCTACATAAAATACTTCTCTATCAAATTAATTTTAAATGATCGTGACCATGGAGAAGGAAAGCAAGCAGCTCAGCAAAGGCAGGAACGCGCAGCACACCAGTTACTCCCGCTGCCTGGCCCGGCCGACACGCCCGCCTCGCGGCGCCCCCCCCCCCCCGCCCTGGCAACGAGGGGGCTCGCAGAACTGCGCTGCCCTGTCACGGAGCCGAGCACACATCCTTCTGTCCCTAAACGCCTGCGACACACCCCAGGGGCTGATGGCACACAGGAAGGAGGAGAGCAAGAGGAAACGGGAGTCAAGTCCTCCAAATAAACCACCTTGTGTATTAAAAATTACCAAAGTGATCAGCGCGTATATAATTTTTAAAGAACGTCCAATTTGGGGAACTAAACCAAAAATGTCAATAACCACAAATGGCCTTTACTGGGATACTGTTGGTGCTTTTTAATAAGTGTGGCGAGGAGAGTTCGAATCACAGCAGAACGAACTGCTTGAGGGAGTTAACGCAGCTTGCAGCCAGTACGTCACACAGCAGTGCTGTGCAGTGAGGGGGAGTTACAGCTGAAACATTACATTTCCATTTCCCAGGCGTAAACAACAGTAAAATCGTCCCTGGAAGAACATGGCAACAGTCAAGCATAAGGAACCTACAGAAAGAGAATTGTCTCCAAATTCAGGAAGGACATTTACCTGCCCACCCACCTCTTCAAGCCTATGCTTAGCACACGTGCAAAAATAAAGTACGACACAACCACTGCAATTGTTACTATCATTTTCCTTCGCTCTTGGGCGAGAAACACCCGACAGCTACATGCTGAGCTACGCTAGCAAAACGAAACCTTTCACTTTAACAGTAAAATTACCATTACTGAATCACTGTCATAAACAAATGCATTCAAGTACATTACCACTTATTTTAAATAAACATCAATTTTGAAACAATCAACTTGGAAAAGCTGCATAAGTTGTTGTTTTTTTTTAAAAAAAATCCCTGATTACATTTCTATTTATTCACTGTGGTAGACTGAAACATTGTATTTTTAGAGACTACCACTTAATTTCTTACAAAACAAAAACAACAAACCTGTGTAATGTAGAACAGCAGTAAAGCAAGGAAACTGTCACTCATCTTCACTGTACCAAGAACTGTGATGAAATATGGTACTCGTGCCACATGAACACATGAGAAAAACACGATGAACTCATAGCACAGAGCACACGGTTTACCAAGGTAATACTGTTAAGTTCAAGGGTTGACTTGCACCTCAATTCCGAATTCAGGCCACCGGAGCACTCCCTCCGGCGTCCTCGGGAGGTTTTAGACACAGTCAGAAGCATGTACTTTTCATCCCGTAGGTAACAACGTGTGGAATTAACATTGACTGCGGGGCTCCTGGCTGACGCCCGCTCCCGCACGTCAAGTTCGTCTCCTAGAGAGCAGTCTGTACGCCTCGGCGCCGAACCACTTCCACGCTGCTGCTGTTTCCCCACCCAGAGGGTGGGATCCAGAAAGCAGCGCATTCGGGGGCTTCTTAAATCACCTTAAGTTGTTCGGTTCTGTTTATCCAAATGACCCGGCCCTGCAAACTTTCAGCATCACACTTGTAATGTACAGAAAGATAGCGACATCTGAATTTTCTGTAACCTTCCAAAAGAAGTCACACTTAATACAGTCATGAGGAAAAACCTTATCCCTATGAACACAGAAAGAAACTACAGAGATGTGTATTTTGCTAAACAACTTGCTTATATTAACAGGTGAACTACTTACAAAAGTGACCTCAGAGAAGAACCTGTTTTCTGAACGCAGTGACAAGAACAGGACGTCTCCAGCCCTTGCCAGTGGCCAGGGCCAGCCGCGTGCGTCCTGAGAGGAGCTCCCGAACGCCTCAGCAGTGGGAGCTGTCTGCGTCTCTCATTTTCTCAGCGCTGTCGTCTTCTCTGTGCTCTGCTTTCATTTCGCCTTGGTCATCCTTGCGTTGCGCTGGATCTTGTTCGGCAACCTGGTCTTTGGTTTGGGGTTCAGGTGTGGAAACAGGATCTAAAACTACAACTGGTTTGGCTGGGTTCTCACTGCCAGGGTACCGCCTCCTCCATCCAGCGTCACTGGGAGGCCTAGGGGACGAACAGTTAAACAGAAATTAAAAGCAGAGAGAGAAAAGATCTGTCTTTCCTATTCCTGGATTCAGATGAACAGAAAACCCGAAATGTTCCACGTCTAAGCAACATGCACAAACTGCCCTTTGAGGTGCCAGCCATTTAAAAAAAAAAAAAAAAAGCTATTAGATTACAGATTAGGAGCACAAAGCCGGGAGGAAGAAGGCGGAGGAAGTCAGAGCGATTAACTACAGGAGGGTCAGAAAGCCAAGTGCACCTACCTGCTTAATCGCACGCCCTTCTCAGGAAGCGCAAGGCTCGCGGACACGCGCGGACCTCCCCACCGCCCGAGCCCACGCCCGTCCCGCCTTCGCCGAGCCGGAAGGAGCCAGGTAACCCCCTGCCTGTGGCCCCGGCACATGCGGGTGTAAATCTCCCCATCACCGATGGGACACCTGAGACACCGGGAGAAATCTCAGAAATGGGGGCGGGTGGAGGAACTAGGCCAGGTGGGAGAACCCTGAGAATAAGCTGAAATGCTGTTGCCATAAACTTTTTCTAAAAAGACTATGTTTCTTGAGAAACCTATTCTTGAACTTCAGATGCCGTTTCTCTTCCACGGGGGCTTTCCTCTCTTCTCTTCTGATGCAAGAAGCCACTGCTGCTCAAGCTGAGTGGGGACAACTTCCTTGTGGAAAGTGATGTCCTGAGATGCTCTTGCCACGTGTCAGGAAAATAGGGGAGTCGGCACCTCCTCCTCTCAGGGGTCATGGTCAGGAGCTGCTGACCTGGTGCCTGAGGGCTGAGGGGTGTGCAGTAGGCAGGGCAGGGGCTATTCAGACATCCGGTCTTCTTGGCAAACACTGGGACGTTAACCACGAGCCGCACACCCGTCCCACCTCTGATGGCAGGACACGGACTGACCTGCGGGCCGGGCTCTGCCCACCGTTACACCCGCGCCTTCCCTGCAGTGGATTCCTGCTATTCCCTGACTCCTGGAGCAGGTCACATCTGCCCCTTAGACACGCTCTTGCCACTCAATACTGCCCCTGCTGGACTTCCCACAGTTATAATTAAACACTGTGCCATTAGTTGTTTAATGCCTGTCTCTTGAAATACAATGTCGGCGTCCCCGAAACAGGGACTGTTCGGCTTGTTCACGGGTACACCCGGCCAGCACCTGGTGCAGGCCTGTTCGTGGGGTAAGCGAACGCGGGAGTGCTGATTAGCTGGGTGTGGAAGGCGCATGGTGAGTGGGCAGGAACCAAGGCTCTGGTGTGAGTAGGTCTTGAGGCCTCTCTTACGCAGCAAAAACAACAGAACAGATGATCAGCTATTGAGAGAAAACGGCCTGCAGGGTCCAACCACCAGCACCAAAAAGCCTCAAGCCCAATGACCATGGTTTTACCACTTTCCAACCAATGCTATGAGATTTATCCAAATTTTAAAAACTACTCCATCTGGCTATCTGGTTACACAGTGTGACGGGCTCATCGCTGTTAGCTAAGTGATTAATGTGGAACTGTGCCTTCCTTGGAGGTGGTAAAAGGAAAGAGGTGAGCAGGAGTCAGAGGAGAGCTGGGCTGTCACGAGGACAGCTTCATTTTGCCTCGACTTGGCGATGCCCTTATCATTAGAAATACCAAGACACTGCTCATCTGCTTTGGCCAAGGATCCACTTCCCAAGGTGTGGTTTCGTCAGTGGTACCTGGTTTGACTTTCTGAGCCCCGCAGCACCTGAAAGACTGTACCTAGTAGGGTGCGGCCAGAGAAACACAAACACTGTGATGAGAGAAGGGAGCTGTTACAGGAGCTGGACCCCAGGCAGCGCAGGGAGCTCGTCAGGTGGACTAGTTCAGTTTCCTGCCTCTGCGTCTGATGCTGGGCATGAGGTCAGAGGTTCTGGCCGCTGAAAAGGAAGATGGATGAAAAGAGGCAAGAGACTGAAGACAAACCAGGGCTGCCTGTGTCTCTCACATTCTCCAGTCCTGACGATGCGAACCACCTGCAGGGTGAGCTGGGGCCCCTCCTCGGGGAAATGCACATGCGCCTGGCCCAGCTGCCGCCACGTGCCGACCAGGCGACAACATGCGTGAACTGTAACAGTGCCGGCCTTTTAAAAAAAAAGACTCCTACGCCACTTCTGCCTTCTCAATCTCATGCAGTTTCTCTTGTGGCCTAAGCTAGAAGCACGTGGGCGAGGGAATCCCAGGAACTGACATTCCAGCCTAGCAAGGTTGTTCCCGTCAAAGCCACAAAGCCTGCAGCTCACGTCACCAGTCTGGCGCCACCATCCCGGGTCTGAGCTCACTGTATATAAGCCAGCCAACCTGCTCTAGGCATGCAAAGGAGTCCTCCTCTCATTCGAGGTGAGCAAGTTCCATCAGCCCATACTGACCTTTAGCACTGCTGCAGAACTACATGGATGTTCTCACGCCCATGCATGTCCGCAGGTGAAGGGGTGGCGGGCACAGCCTATAAAAGAGCTTCAGCGGTGGGAGGCCGAACACTTGCAGGAAGTGCTCTCCACTTCGTAACAGCGACAAACGGGTGTCGACTGAACTGAAAACTCGAAAACCTTGTATTGTCAGGCCGAAACTGTCCCCAAATCGTCTCATCCAAAGAACTGTTCCCCTTTCTTGAAGTAAGCGTCTCAGCTGCAGACCACCGGTAGGCTACGGTTTGAGAGCTCCTTTGCTGATCAGCACTGGACGTGGCCTAGTGGGCGAATTCTCTGAATCTACACACTGAGGGTCAGAGTAAGGAGTTTCTCAAGGTTAATGAGCGCCGACTTGGACTCCCAATGGGTTAAGACTAAAAGGGACTATGGCGATCATCTAGTCCCACGTGTCCTTTTACAGGTCAGGAAAATGACGTTTGGAGAGGGCAAGAGCCTGGCCTAAAACCATGAAGCTCGGCAGCTGCAGAGCCAGAACAAGGATCAGGAGCTCTGTGCCCCCAAGCAGGCTTTTCCGCAGCACCACGCCGTTACCAAAGGCCACTCCTCCTAGGAAAACAATGACGCCACTGGCTCGTGCGGCAGGTTTAATGATTTTGTTCTGGATCCGTTTTCAGCGGCATCCTTCAGATGTGGAAATATAAGGCCCATCCCTTCCAGCTAGCCTTTCTCCTCCCTGTGTGACTTGTAGTTCCTCCTGGTTTGAAACCTGGTCCATTCCTGGTTCCCATGGGGAGGGGCCAGGGCTCCTTCTGGAATGAGGGGCCTTCCTCCTAGGCTTCTGATGGGAAGAGCAAGAGAGCCCATCCCTGATGGTGCCCAGAACCAGGCTCTGCTCTAGGCAACTGTAGTAGCAGCTTTCAAAAGGTTAGATCTGAGACTTCTCCCCTGAGGTGAAAATCCCGGGCACTCCAATGCAACAGTCCAATAGGAGCTGCGGTAGACTATTATTCTGTTCAACTTTCCTACTTTAATTCTTCAGCTAAAGGCAATGACCTAAGGAATTAAAATTCAGTACTCGTGAAAAGCACGGCAGACCTCCTGTATCCTGCAAAATCGCCAAGTAAACTTGAATTTTACAGGTAAGATAAAGACTAAAATCATGGGACATTTAGGCTGGCCAGGATCACTGAGCCCTTTCCATTTGTCAAATGAAGACACCAAAGAAGTCAGTTAAATGATTTGTCCAAGAGCAAACCACTTGTTAACAGCAGATAACAGGACTAAAATTAGGGAATCTTGATTTCCTGTCCGTTTTCTTTCCCCTTCTTTACCACAACATACAGGGAGTCACTTATGAGCCATTCAAATAGATATGTTCATTTTAGATCATTTGCTCAAGGGCTATTTCAAGACAAAAAGCAAAAGCAAAAAGCAAACTAGAAGCCAGGAGACCATCGGCCAATCTATGCCGCCCAGTCTATGCTTGGGCCAAGCCTGATGCCCAAGCACACCTTGGGTGCCCTTCTAGAAAGCAGCCCCGTTTCCTCAGCTGCGAGAGCCCGAGTGGGCTGTGGGCAGGTGGGCCGCTTGCTGAGCAAAGGGAAGACCCGACTCCCAGCTCCACTGGTCCCAGAAGAATCGGAACAATCGCAGACGGTCCTGCCAAAGCCGAACTTCATGAAGGGCTCAGACTATTACAAGAGACGAAAACGCACCATTCTAATTTTTAAAAAGCACATCATTGTTTGCATTCAATGAAATTCCTTTCAAAACCAACTTTCCACGTTCCAATTATGTTTGACAAATTCTAGCTAACATTTCGGCTGCAATTCAAATTAACTAATGCCCAGAAGAGCCCTAATCGACATGGTTCTGAGCTCAATTGAATGCAATCAAAGCTCATGAAATGAAGGGGGAAATGCTTATTTCATGCAAATTCTACATATCACTCAGGCTTAATTTTACTGATAATATAAAGGTGGGACATTTTGAACATTACCGTGAATGAAACTTTTAAAGCGGTGAGAGTTATTTTATAAAAATGCTACCTCTGAAAAGCTGATTGCCAAACAGTATAAAAAATGGTTGGAGGCATAAATGCCAAGTTCATTTCTATTTCACTTCGGAGGTAACTATCTTTCAAATCGCAACAGCTGGACTATTTAACACAATCTGGTGAATCAAAGTATAGCTCTTCCCTGGTCTCCCAGTGGGACGTCTGCATTAGTCGGTGGCAGCCAGCCAACAAGTGACGCCCAGCGGACGGTCTGAACTCTGTTTCATTTACAATAAAAATGGATAAAGCCGCAATCATATTTACCACCTTCAAGGACGGAAAACGGAAAGATTTAAATTTGTCTTTATAAAGTAGTTTCCTGGGAAAAACTCCAGAGAGGAAGTCAGTGTGATACTCCCTCTGTGTAAAATAAGAAATCTTACTTTTTTCGCCCCAAGCCCTTCACACAGTTACGGCGGCGGCCACTGGGCGCGGCGTTGCTGCTGTTTCTCTGACACCCTATTTTCCAGGACACCGTCATGCGCTTGACCACAACTTCCCCAAACAGACTTGCAAACATAAAAGGACACTTTCTCTATCATTACCAATTCTAATACTTTTAAATATAATGCAGGTAGTAAAGCTAATTTCTTTTGGCTTTGTGTACTTTTTAAAACACGTGAGCTCAAAGAATAAATTAGTTTGTCCATCGGAGTCAGCTTCTCTGTGAGGGAAAAACAGATGTAATTTTAAATTATGAAAAGGCAGTGTTAAAGGGGGGAACATGCCCACGGTGGAAAACCCGACGCCAGCCTCTGGACGTGGATCTGCCCTCACGATGAACGAGATGTCCTTCCTAACAGAGGTGACAATGGCTGGCACGGACCTCCGTCCCACGGAGCAGCGCTGGCTTTACGCAGTAACCGCGCAGGCACATCTGCGCAGGGTGGCACCGCAGACCCCGCGGCGTGCGGGGAAGCCTGTCCCAGCGCTTTGCTCCTCTAGCGGTTGGACTGTGGACATTTACAGATTCCCAAACACACTGGCCCCGGCGGCTCGGGACACTGGGCCATTCTCGCCAGCAAATCAACACCGATAAAGCACGAACTAAGACTAATTTTAGGTCAAAGATTCTGAAACGTGTTATACGTTTTTTTGGGCTATTTCAAAGCTTTTTGTAATTCTGCACAACTTTAAGTCACCATGAAAAATCCATGCAGATCCCAACTATTAAATGGGCATGTTATTTAAAAGAAATATTTCAAGAGCTGTAAAGTCTTCTGCAAAATTACCATGGACAACACTGGCTCCTCAAGAAAGGGGCCATGTGCTAAACACTCCCTGTTTTCATGGTAAGTTTTCGGAACAATATTTGTAAATTTGTAAAGATTTCTCTTTAAATTTGCTGTATTATATACTTTTAACTCTTTTGATCAGGTTTCAGAAGTTAGATCACTTTGTCCTTAAATCTAAAATTGATTTAAGTTCTAGTCAGCTACTTCTATTTTAATAAGTTAAATACTACACTGTACACAAATAAAAATAACCGCAAACACTGCAGAGACTACTGAAAGATGTTTTAAAAAGTTTACAAAGCACCCAAAGCAATTTGGTTCTCTGTGCAGAAGGGATGTATTTCATGCTAAGTCCCAGGTATTTGCAACAGGAGGCAAATATTAGAAGGCAATGGACTCTCTGAGAGAACTGAGAATTACTCAGCAGCACTTCAACACTCATTCTGAGATTTACTCAGCAGAATGTGAGCACTAGGTCCGGGGCCTCCCCAATCCACCTGGGAGAAGCTGCTGTGCAGCAGCTGGGAACGCGTGCGAGACAAAGCTGCCGGGGACCTGCGGGCGGCCCCAGGGGATCTCCTTGGGGGGCAGGGAGAAAGGCTAAGTGAGGGAGCTCCACGTCCAGAACATCCAGTTGTCTGCTAATTTTGTTGTTAAAACTTAATGGTCCGTGTGCGGGCGCACGGGGGGCGCTTTGTGGCCGGGCTTTGCTGAGCAGAGCCCTCTCCTGCAGTGTCCTACACAATTCAGAGGCACTAAGATTACAGCTGAGAGCAGGCAAAATCCTTTAATTGTGTAAGAGCGTCAGATTAAGCGGTAACTTCCATGAGGCTCACTCTGCCAGCTAGTACTCTCTTCTCCGAAAACAAGTGTTCACTGAGCACAGGGAAGGCGCTCTCCCTCCCCCTCGCCCAGCGCGCACCCACCCACCCACGTGCAAATATGCCAGAGGGGAGACGGGAAGAGTGGCGGAGAGGGACAGGGAGGTGGGGACAGAGAAGGAAAGCGCCCCCTTTCCCCCACGGGGCTAAAAGAGCTCTTCTGTTTCCCACGTATTGAACCCAACTCCCTTTAAGGAGCAGTTACACGGCCAACCAAGTTCATTTCCGGCTGAGGTCACCGCTGGAGGGAACCGGCGAAGCCAAGTCTCCCCAACAGTAAGCTCAGCATCCAACTGCCATTTGGTGACACGTTCCAAAGGCTCAGGCGCTCTAGCTCCAACCCAGAAGGGCAGTGCTTTCCAATTTCACTTTTCCACACTTGTTTCGCACTGGAGGTAATGAGACAAAACGGAAGAGACCAGTTAGAGGTCAAACAATGATAAAGCCCATCTTCCTTTTAACTCAAAGCCCTCTGAAAGGCAGTTCCAGTTTTCCCTTCACAGAAATGTTTGGCTGATCACACTAACCAAGAGACATCTAAAATTTAGCTTTTATCAGGTATTCCCTTAACAAGAAGACCTTTTACAAAAATAAATCTGTGTGGGGCCAAAAGTCACATGGATTTAGAGATGCCATAGCGAGAAATTTAATGCAAATAAAAATAAAAATGATTTCACTGGAAACAAGATTTTTTTAAAAATTGGAACTGACGTCCTGTCATTGCTACATGGGTTTTTGTTTTTCAAACTCTTCCAGGACTCAAGGTGACCTGTTCTGACCTCCCAAACGAAAAGGGCAAGCTAGCCGCCTATCTGTGGTTAAAAAGGAAACTGAAGAGAGCTCGATGAAGCTCGGGGTTTGGGGGAGGCCTGGGGCTGAAGAGCAAGGTGCTGAATTAGAGAAGCGTTAAATAGAGTCGTCTCTGGCAACAGTGACTTAAAAGCATCTTCGAGAAGGACCACGAGATGAAGACACAGCGATAAAATCAGTCAAATCTCACCAAATACAAGGAACCTGAGTTCACTTTCAAACAGATTCTCGCCTTTGGAGCAACGTTTTATAGAAGTTCTGCGACCAGATGAAACGACACGTCACCATCTTTGAGGCTGACTGCTTATTTAGTGGCACTATCAGGAGGATAGTCGCCTTCCTGAGAGCAATCTACAGAAACAGGGAACGTGGGTGAGTGAAGCTCGGACGGACAGGGAGCGCCAGGTCCAGCTAGTAGGAGACGAAAAAGCGAGACGGCAGGAACACAAGATACTCCCGCAACTGTGACGCGGACCGTTACGATCTCTCCTCTCTTTCTCCACATCGAAGGCCACTTGTCCTGCCTCTGTTAGAGCAGAGATGTCCCAAAACACGACGACCAATGGACACTAAGCTCAGAGTCAAGGAGCTGGCCGGTAATCACAGGGTATCTCAATAAAACGCAACAATAAAACTTACTTTGGCTGCAGAATGTATGAAACAACAAGATTCATTCCCAGTGATTTAACTTTACATTATCATATTATATTATCCAATGATTAGAGTCAGGTATTTTCAAGGTGTTTAGCTTCTGGGTAAAAAAACCTTATTCTTTAGTATGTTGGAAATATCATTAAATAAAAAAATGTGTAAATGAAATTTATGCCAAAGATTAAAGTAGCTGAAGCTGGTATTCTGATGTGGTGATTTCCATTAACAGGAGACAAATACTTCTAATGCTGCTATTAAAACAAAAACGATTAGGCTTCTCCAAGTCCTGGTTATCTTTCCCCTTTTTTGCTGCTTTTTCTTCAAAAAACACCTTGCTCTGCTTAGGCTGGTGACAAAAATGTTAATTTTAATTAATCCTTGTAATTAAGTATTAATGGCATCTCTTGCCGTCTCACAAGTCCCTAGGAAATAGACCCACATAGTGTACGTATCTCTGGTTCTATAATTTACCAGACAGGAACTACTCAGCTATTTGGGATACACACATACGTTGATTTTAGGAATTTAAAAAATATTTCCGGGAATAGCCTGATGTTATTTAATTTCCTGGTTAAGCAAAGATCTAATGCAGAAAATATCTTTGTTTCTACTCTTACTTTACAACCTTTCTTAGATCAGCAAACGTTCCTGTCTGCCTGAGGCCAATCAAGGGAGCGGACCTGACCCTTCCTCCTACAACTGTTTGTCTCTGATGACTTCGTCGTCAGCAGGTACAAAAATGCAGAGGACACGCAAGACGGAGCTGGACGTAAACGACTCCTGGGCATTTAGAAAATGTTTACGAGACCAGCTAAGCCAACCAAACAACAAACAAATCTCTCTACTATTTGGCTAATGTATACGTGTGACTGTTGAATAATGGGGGAATGCTGGTTAATGGAGTATTTTAATTAATCGATACTCTGCTGTTTTGTTGACAGTAAAGATGTACTCATTCGTTCATTTATTCAACAAGTATTTACCGAGAGCCTACCATAAGGCGGGAACTTTTCCAGGGTTTGAGATACACCCGGGAACAAAAAAAAGTCCTGCCCTCGTGGAGTTTACCTTCCAGCAGGGGAAGGGGGGGAAATGCGCGTTAAATACAACGAATGAAGCACACAGCAGATCAGAGCATACCCGCTGTGGGGAAAACCGAGCAGGCTAAGGAGGAGTCAACATTTAGAGGAAGGTGAGTTACAATTTTAAATAGTGTGGCCGGGGTAGGCCTCACTGAAAAGATGACACTGAGCAAAGAAATGATGGAGACGAGATCGTAGGTCTTGTGGCGGCTGGGGAAAGAGAGCTCTAGGCAGAGACGACGGCAAAAGCAAAGGGCAAGGGGGGGGTGGACACCTGGCCAGAGAGGCCAAAGCGGAGGGAGGGAGGGTAAGAGTGGAAGGGCCTGGGCTGTGTGTGAGAAAGAATGTAAGTACTACAGGCGACTTTAATTAATATCCTCCCTTGACCTTGAGTCCCTGTCAAGAGTCAACAGTGCCACTCACCTGAAACACTACAGTGGTCTCTCCACAGATGGATATAAAGGTGCCACTACTAGAGCGCAAGGACCGACTGACAAGGCCAAGGAGGCTCTGTCTGCACTCCTGACCGGGTGTGTAGAACGGATGTTAGTCGTCACAGGCAGCGGGAAGCGTCCTGAAAATAACCCTTCTCGTTCCTGGCGGCGAGACCGGCCGCAGGGAATCCTGATGGATCACCTGAGTCTTCACTTGTGACGCTTCCCCGTGACCACATTAAGTTAAACTCCTCGCCCTCGTTACAGGGCTGGGTTGAAACGCGAAGGAAGCGCGTGGGTCTGGGGAGAGAACTGCCACGTGGGCGCGCACACAAAACCCCCGCACTCGCCCGCAGAGCCTGACTGTACGTACGAAAGCAGGCTTTGGGAGAGGCGCTCTTCTTTCAGTGGCTCTCCTTCTATGAAAACACATGGCATTAGTTATTTCAGCTAAAGAATGTCAAGAACTCAATAATCAAGCGTTAGGCTGCGAAGTTTAAAAGTTAACACAGCAGCGCGGAGTATTTGTATTAGCGCTTTAAGTAGATAAATTAAATTGAAATGTTTCTCTTAAGCAGTCATTGAACCGGCAAGATGGGAAATAAATTGAGCCTCACGTAGGCCTTTATGGCATCTAACAACCGTGTCTGTCAACACGCGGATCCTTTTCACCGTCAATTCAACACATTTTGCAGACCTTGGGCCTGCAATTATTTCATTTCCTCTCTCGGGAATGTAATTTCCACTTACTTTTGGAGAATAGAAGGCAGACAAAAGGAAGGAGTTGCAGTGTTTTCTGATTAAGATTATCTGTGTGAAATGGTAAAGGGGGAAAAAAATCTATATACACACACTGAAGCATTTCTCAGAAACTAACTTGTCTCAGCCAAATTGCTTTTGTGTCTGGATATTGGTTCAAGTGTAGCCAGATTGCTGATGTCAAATTAGGTGTTAAACAAATTTAACAGAAAAGACGAAGAATGAATATAGATCATCTTTCTGTTAGAACTATTCAAATGGCTGCAGTCAAAAGAAAGGAAACGCGTGACTGCAGGAGAAAATGTGCTTTTTAAACACAATGAAATTAGATAAAACTGTAAATCAGCACAGAAGTCCATTCATCCCAAAAGAGAGAGAGAAAAAAAAGACGTTAATAGTACCAATGAGAAACGCAAGAATGGAAGAAAATACCAGTTGGCAAAGAGAGGTCTAAATTGAATTTCAACTTCATTTGTCCAGGCTTCACCTTTTCAACTAAGACAGGTAGAGGCACACAAAAAAAGGGGCCTTTCTCTCCCGAGAGAGCAGGAAATCAGAGGTTTAATTAACCGTGATTACAGTTACAATCGGCCGATCTGATTTGTCTCACCTCTTCCTCAAGTGAACCCCCCCAACATCCTGGCAAGAGACCGAAAGCAGAGCCAGGCGAACTTCAAAGGGAGGCCGCCTGCTGACAAACAGGCCGACCCTCCACCAGACTGTCGGGGACACGCACCGGCGGGGTTAACTCGGGGACCACGCGTCACTCTCGAGCTGGCCTGTCCAGCTAACCCTTCACGCGGTATGTTTTCATCCTCGGGATAGAGAAGTTCGTATTAAGGCACGTCTTTAAGTGAGGACCAGGAGACACGTTTGCAAAAAGGGACCCTCCAAGGCGCGCGTGAAGATCTAGCTCCTCTGGAAGACGTGGCACCTTCTTCAGCTCCTCACGAGCCATGAAGAGGGATGGTGGGGGCATTTCGTCTTGAAATGGTGAGCCAGGGCTTCCCGATGCTCAATAATGATTGCCCGGCTCACCTTTTTGAGCAGAAGAAGAACCTGGTTAGCAAACAGGTCTGGGGCGGGAATTCCCTTCACACATGGCTGCTGGGGACGCGAGTTAGGGCCTCGGTGCCGGGCGCCTGGACGCAAAAGCGGGCTCGTGGGCCGGCGGGAGGAGAGCAGTTAGTGGCCCACGGAATAGAAACCTCTCTATCGAGAATTAAAGCAAAGCGACACACGAGTGAGTCAGCACAGACCGTCCCCGCAGCGCGTAGTGAAGAGCGTCATTACTTACTGAAACGTAACCTTGGAGCTCGCGCGGCCTTCCCATCTGCCCGGCCCTTTGCCCGGCTCAGGCGCGGGGCGGGCCGGGCTGCTGAATTCTGCCTCCAGCGTTTTCTCGTTCAAGGCTGCTTTTGCTACACTGGATACAGAACCCAGCACTGGCATGGATTTGGACTCTGAGGTGGCTAATATCCCGGTTGGACCTTAAAACCAAACACATACCTCAAGTTTAATCATTCTGTGCGATGCGGATTAATAGGGTACTGAACAAACAGATTAGCTGAAAACCCCTCAGGAAGCGAAAAGGCCAAGTTTTGTTCCAATTTCAAGAGCAGGCTGGAAACTGCTCCTATGAGAAATTTGCTCTGCTTTGGTGGCACTACTCAGGGCCCCGGGACCACGCTGAGAAATTGTGTACAGGCCTTTAGGAAACCACAAAACCCCAGGCCATGGTTCCCTCACTGACCAGAGTCCTTAAAAATACTGGAACAGGGAAAACTCTTTTCTTCTCAGAGTGTGGCTTTCTGACAGCCCTACTCGAACCACGTGGCCTCTCAAGACTTAATTCCTCCCCAGACTCAGCTCTGCATTTTAAATACAAAATGGACTATGTCAAAAGGCTCTTTTTAAGAGGCTCATGGAAGGCTTCTTGAGCATTCGACAGCTTTTATGAACATTTTCATTTTAATGTGATTGAGAAGTAAGTGGATGAATTTCCTGTTAATATACAGACACAGGATTATAAAAATTAGGTGGCAAAGAGTTTGGCTGTTTACCTATTAGACTTTTCTGCTCTTTGGGACAGGACTGAAAACACTCTAACAGGGCTTGTTACGGAAATTATTGGCATATCAACCTAAAAATTCTGAAGCTAAGCTCTGTCATGACTTATTTTCTATCTTTTAGTTAAAAAGATACCGCCTTATGCGGTTTCTTTTCAAAGCAAGATTCTAGTATATTTTTCTTGAAACTTCAAAAGGAATCCTTTTAAAACAAAGAGATTTAGCCCAGCCAGCGTGGCTCAGTTGGTTGAGCGCTGTCTCGTGCACCGAAAGGTTGCCGGTTTGATTCCCAGTCAGGGCACATACTCAGATTGTGAGTTCGATCCCCATGCATGCAGGAGGCAACCAAGCAGTGTTTCTCTCTTTCTCCCTCTTCCTTCCTTCCTCTTTCTCTAAAAAAAAAAACAAAACACAATAAAAAATATTTAATAAATAAATAAGACAAAGAGATGTATGGAATAACTCACGAAAGTACAAATAAAATCAGAACTTCTAAAAATGAAGCCAGAGGGCATCCTTGAAAAATGTCAGACCATCTCCTAAAAAGGAAAGTTGTACAGAGGGGGTGGAATCCAAGACGCTGGCTAATCCCTCATCAACACGAAGCTCGGGAATTTGATTTTTTCATTCATGTAGATGGATGTGTCTGATTATTACAACAGTGTAACATACCAACTCCAGAAATGAAGTTCTAATTTTTAAAAATCCTTTCTCTAAGGATCTGGAAAATTGTTCAGCCGTTCTGCTGTGGCGCCTGCTCCATGCGGGAGACAGACCCACGCCGGGCTAGTGGGCAGCCTCAGCTCACAGGGCGTCAGCGTCTGCCTTCCTCACTTATTGAACCTACACCTTCTTGGCAGACAACTTGGGGATACTAAATATTCTGGTTCAAAAGGCCTTTCCCTCCCGCCTCTTAAGCCTCATGTGGCACGGGGATGTGGGAGTAAAGAGAGAAAGGCAGAAAGATCAAGAAAGTTCTTGAAAATATAAGAAGTTGAATTCAAGAACTGCTTCAGAGCAGCTCTGTTCTGCTCTCGGATAATTGTTGACTACACCACCAGATAGCTTTAAACAATCTGTCCTTGTAGGAAAGCAAGATCTGTTTCTGAATGCACCAACGCCTGCTGCTTGCTCCGCAACTGAAGCCAATTAAAAGGGAGGGAGAGTGGGCGAGCTGAGCCAGAGCTCTTGCTTTCCTACATACAAGAAGAAATGAAGAAAAATGCATAGTAAGATGATGATTATTATTACTGCATCCTGGTTAAGCTGCCCAATGTTTCCCCAGAGGCACTTGTTGCTCTTTGAAGTGTCAGTTTGGTGGGCCACAAGTCTAGGTAAAACAAGGGAGTATGAGTTAGGTTCCTAAGCAAAATTCTAAAGAAAATGGTGCTTCCCTTCTGCAAACCTCAGCCTCCGCTTCTCTTAGGGATGCCTCTTTCCTCCGCTCTGTGACCTCACATTTAGCTTCCGCTTAAGCCTTTGTGTGCAGAAGAAAAATATCCCAGAGATTCAAGTGTAGGTACCTGAGGCACAAACCTATCAAACCCATCTCTGTAATTTGCTCCCACCGAGCAGCTGGGCTGCTTTAGCTTCCAAACCACCCACCCTGTCCTTGAATTTTCCCTTTGTCATTCATTCCATGTTCTTTATTAAAAGATTTACATGGTAAATACTTCTTCCAGTTCGATGCTAGGAAAACAACTGTACCATGTTTTAAAAAAGGTATTTCTTTTATCAAATTAGAGTTTGTACGTTTGTTTCCTTCCTTTTTTTCCCCCCCCTTTGGCTACTAGGGAGCTCAAAAGAAAGTTTCTGCTCTATTACAAGTCACTCCCCTCGGTATGTGTATCTTCTTTACACTGCCAATTACACAGTTCTTATCTCTCCATCTAAATATGAGTTCTATTGGATACATATCGTATTCTAACTTCCTTCAAATGATACATTAAATATTTGCATATTGGTGGAAATAACCAGTAAGATAAAAGATTCTCACCCTGCCTATAAAACGTGTTCCCACCTTTCTCCGTACTTTGAAATATCCAAATTTCCACACTGACTAAAATGAAAATGTTTCCTGGTTCCTCCCACTGAAAACAAACTCTGAACCAGTGAGCGCTTCACGTGTGGTCAAGTTCGTGAGGGAGGCTCAGAACGTTTCTGGGGGACCAAAAAGGTCAGTGGCAAAACGCAAAACGTCAACGGCAGAGCTCGAGCACGGCATCCACAAAGTCCTAACGACCAACGGTGCTTGAAGGATGAAAAGTGGGAAAAGTCACCGCACTGATTAAGCCACAAAATGAATAATGATTCATTATGGAGGCTGCTAAATGCTTGTAAACCAATCCTAAGGAAATAACCACTCTCATGGCAGCCCGTAATTTTCCTGAGAGGTGGCTGTTTGGGGGCGGGGCGGGAGGTGGGCTCTTATAGGATAGTAACAGCACAATTTCCAGACCACACCAAACTGATAATTTTTTTTTTTAAAGAAGGAAACAAAAGCTTCATCTTTTTATAGTAAAGGTTTGGCTGGTATTTTGATGCTTCCTAGTTTAAGAAACCAATTTCCTCAATTGTTTGAGTAAGTCCCTATGTGAAAACCAGAGCCTGCTTATCAGAAACCCAAATCCTTACTGTTCTAGCAACTTAAAGTTGACGGCAAAGCAAATTAAACTGTCACAATGGAATAAACTAACGGGAGTTCACTGAACTGAGTCTAAATGATTCCGCCTATTAGCTATAGCTGATTAATTTTACTTCAGTTTTGCAAAGCCAATTTCCTGGCCACAAGAAAAAAACCTCAGAAGGGTTTCTCCTAATTCCCATGATCAAGCCGCTGGGAGAAAAGTGAAGATACACGAAGTTTGTCTGGGAACAGATTTTGATGTCTGATACACGCGAATGCAAATTATGAGCTCAAGAGTTGCTCAGATGGTCACAGTTGGTAACACTGAGCTGGAATTTCTTTCTTTCTTTCTTTTTTTAGAGAGGAAAGGAGAGGGAGAGAGAGAAACATCAATGATGGGAGAGTCATTGATCGGCTGCCTCCTGCACGCCCCGACTGGGGATCGAGCCCGCAACCCGGGCATGTGCCCTGACCGGGAATCGAACCGCGATCTCCTGGATCCTAGGTCAAGGCTCAACCGCTGAACCACGCCCGGCCGGGCTGGAATTCCTCATTCATTTGACTCAGAGGCAGAGATACTACCCTAAATGGATGCGAAGGACAAAGACGATGTCTCTGTATTTGTAACAGATGTGCAATTCCTACTATAGCTGCTGATTATCGTGTGCTGACTTCCTGCCAGGCACAGTGCTAAGCACTTTTCATAGACTGACTGACTTAATCCTTACAATAATCCTACGAAGTAGTGCTTTTATTATCCTTACTTTCTAGGTGAAGAAACTAAGGCACAGAGAGGTTGGGTAATTCGTGTAAGAGCAAACAGCTAGCAACTGGCAGAGCTGGGATTCGAACTCACACTGTCTGGTTCCAGAGCCTGTACTCAACGCTACATTGTTGCCAAAGCCCATCCTGAATGCCTTCACCCAAGGGCATCATGCGTCAAGCAACCAGATCTATAAAAGCCCGATTACCTACAAATACATAAACAAAAATGGCAGTGAATAAAAATAACACGTGTTCTTATGAGATACCCGTAAGTGGTACCTTCCACCGTCCAATACTTCTCAATCACATTAAAAATATTTCGTCATCATTTTAAAAGACCCTTTGATGTTAAAAGGGGCCAGGCGAGAAGACGCTGCAGAGAGGAAGCGGAGAGTTGCGGAGAGTGAAGCCGGCTTACTACTGCTCTCTGCTTCTGCCGTCACCTTTCTGCGGCGCAGAATCCTCTCTAACTCAGTCTCACTGCCTTCAGTGTCAAGGGACTTTAAGCTTCGTGAACTAGTGGATTTGTTAAGTGTCCCCTAAAGTGAAAACAAAACAAAATGAAAAGGTTAATGGCTTAATACAACATACAAAAGAATATAAAAATCAAACCCCCAAAACATTACAGAATTTGAATGGAAATAGAAAATAAAATAAACTTTACACATATATGTATTTTAATGTGAATATCTTCAACAACACACGGTGTTGGGTCACTTAAGAAGATGCTGCTGAGGATGTAAGATGTCAGCTCTGTATCAAAAGGCCAGGACAAGGGCGCCCCGCGATGCGCTGACTCTGGAGCTCGGCGGGGAGGCACCTGCACGGGATGGTTAAGACTCTGACGTGCGGTCGGTCGCGTGGAGATGAGGCCGGATATGTTGAACTCACCTTAGAAGGCCCTCTGGATATGGTAGTCACAAGCTACAGAATCAGTATCCTGGTAGCCCTGAAAAACGTGGGGCTGATTCTTTAGAGAGAATGACCTTGACCACACAACTGGGGACAATGGTGTCACAGCTGCCAAAGGAGGCACAGAATGCTCTCCAGTGGCCTGACCCAAAGACGTGCTGCGCTGAGCACACGGTGGCTTCGTTGTGAGAGCAAAGGCTAGACTCCTGCAGGGCGGCAAGGAAGGGCCCGGCATCGCGACTCCAGAATCCTAACAGAGGTGGCAGTGAATGTGTCGCTCAGGCCCAGAGATGCTGAAGGGGACAAGAGATGCCATCAAGCTGTGCTCCTGCTGACCTTCAAGACGACAGAGAACGGAGAAGCAGTGGTCCCCGCCCTGGCTGCTCCAGGACGTGTGACAGAGGGAGAGCTATGGCTTTCCATCTCCACTGTGGCTCCAGCGCAGGGGCAGAGCCCTAGCTGACGTATTTCTATGTAAGGCCTTAGCGCCCCACCATTACGAGGGGTCCATTTCCTTTCGTCAGAAATGCCCACCGTTTCTCGGAAATAGTCCTCCGAACCTGTGCCACAGACTCGGGGAGAAACACAGCCAGGGGAAGCACAATATTTTGACCAGGGCAAATCAGAGCCTCGAGTCTGGTATGACTTGCCTGACTTCGTGCCAGAGTCAGACGGCAGCTTTTGTCCACCCAGGCGAGCCACCAGGCCAGCCTTTGTCACGTCTGAGCTCACTACAGACTTGCCCTTTGTTCCCTGCTAATCACTTCCTGAGGATGCTAAGAGTCCTACTGGCTAAAATGATAACTCAGGTTTCTTCTTTAGCCTATAAAACAAAAAAGCTTGTAAAATCAGGTAATTACAAATCTCATATGACACAGGCTACTGTGCTGTTTTGTTTAGAAAGGTTTTTGCTCCCTAACAGCAAGAAGTCATGGAAAAGCAGCCTGTTGTCAGGGAGGAACTTGACTAACAAGATTAGGAGATTATACGATTTTTCGGCCAGATGCCTCGCCTAAAATGAAGTGTAAAGTACTGAGATAAGGCTCCCACTCAGTCAAGCACACAGCCCATGCTCCCCACCCAACCCAAAGTACGTCACTCTGCTTTTCATTTATTACGAATATTCACAGAATATACTCAAAGGAAAACCACAGTACAGGCAACTCTATAACAGCTCATTTTAGAATTTAAACATCATTTGGCTTATTTAAAAGTTAACAAGCAGGTCTGTATCATGAGGTGGGATAAACACTGATAAGGTAAAGAAAACAAAACTAAAGCCAACTTAGATAAATTTTTAAAAATGTATTAGAAAAACCATTTCCAAATCATGTGTGTTTATAATTTTTACCAGCTGTATCATATGCAAACAGGTATTTTTTAAAGGTATGGCCATTATTATTATTAAAACTCATAAAACCACACTGTTTGAAGTCAAGGACATTCTGTGTAATTTTCCCAATGGCTGGAGTTAATGGCTTCCATTTATTGAAGAATTTATCTTTCCCAACAGTCCCTATTCTTTTAGATAACAGCCTTATCTTCCCAAATTCCTGACTGTGGTGAAGCACCCTCTCTTCATACCTCATACTGAAGGAATCCATTTTCCAGGTTCAAATCCTTGAATCCCACACTATTTCTCCAGGCACAGGCTTACCGGATTGATTCAGCTAATATAGGAGTAAATGTTAAGTATGGAGGCAATTATGGGGAAAGGAAGGTTTCTGCTTGACTCTCAGCGGAAGTGATAAAGGAGCTCAGCTAATAAAGTACCAAGATTGTCTTAATTATCCATTTACATTATAATCATAGGTTCTGAGAAACCGCAATTAACTTAGGAGCCATGCGCTGTATACAATTCCTTCACCCTCCAGAGCAGGGAGCCTTGGTCTGGGCCAGGTCCCAGGATAGGGCAGAGATAGGGCGGGACCTTGAACTTGGCTCTTCTAATTCCCAGATCAGTCCTCAGTTCCTGTTTCAAACCACTTTGATCATGTGACAATCTTAGTCCCCACCTTAGTTAAAAGTTCATAATCCATTGTCAGGTGGAAAAATTAAGTGTTCAACAATTTCTGGGTACTTTGAAAAACTGAAGATGTTCAAGAAAGACCCATAAGAGAAATTTTTCAGATGCTATTTCTGTTTCTTTGATTCAGAGGCAACTGAATCTGAAGAGACACTTTTAGATTAATTTGCATTGATTTAAACTTCATAAACTGCCATTTCCACTTTGACTTTTAAGTGACTGGGGAGACTCAAGAGGTTTCTAATACCTCAACACCCTTGTGACTACAAGAAATGAACTATATATTTTCTACATCTACGATATACATAATTTTTTAAAACCAAGTATAAGCAGGCTTGGAAAAGTGAGTTCCGTCAACACAGAGACTTTAAAAATTAGCTTGAAAACTGTACAATTCAAAATTGAGTGGGGTTTTTCAAACCAGAGGTTTGTTTTCTACCCAGGTGCTAACTCTCAGCAATAGGCCCAATCTCTAAGTCGTGGGCGTCCTTTGCCACTCGGGTCCCCTGTCATTCACCACAGCAAGCACCCCACAGCGACTTTACTCCCAGTCTCTGCTCCACCACAGTGCGGAACAGGCTGTGGCTCGGATTAGAATTCTTGGCATCTCTTGGTCCAGATGCCCACTTTCCATCTCAGGGTATAATCTGGAGACTTTCCATGTTCTGTTTGTCACATGTCACAGCTGTGAGGTTGGTGTCACGTGCTTTGCTAGGTGCTAAATTTGACCATCATAATAGTCTGAACTCCAGCAAAACGCACTAACAGAACCCATCCGATAGGGGCATCCTGTTTCTCTCTCACACAAGAGGCCCTCAAAGGGACTTCTAGGGGGGCCGTGGAGAGTTGCCACTGGGCAGAGAAGAGCAGGAGAGAACACTGTGAGTCCTACTTCAAAAAAACACACAAAATGCAAAGAAATAATATTGTCAGAACAACAGCCAGAGTGATGTGTCAATGTCAGGTAAGGTAGAGGAGCCTAATGATAAATCCAGGACAAGGGGGAGAGGGGCAATTTTCAGGGGAAAACTATGTTTTGACAATTTTTATAATTTGTAAATTATTTCACAAAAATCTATTTTAGGAATTTCTCTTTGAAGTGGCACAAAATTATAGTGGCTGGGATTGCATAGTGAATACCGACCTTTAAGAGCAGCGCTGCAATCAGCAAACTTGCTACCGTCGGCATTAGCAGGGGGCAGCCTACTGGGCAGTCAGATTTCACATGGATCTCACAGTGTCTGATTTTTCAAATGAACCTAATTTTTTAAAAGTCACACTCAGTAGAGTTGATTCTTTCACTGATGATCAGAACTACAGTCTAGAATCTCACAGTGCCCCTGGGACATTTTCTTGAACAGAAATTAGCATTATAATGTAGAGACAACAAAAGAGACGGGCAGTCACTGCCCTGGCCTGTGTGGCTCAGCTGGTTGAGCATCGCCTGGTGCACCAAGGGGCGGCCGGTTCCATTCCCGGGCGGGGCACACGCCCGGGTTGCGGGCTCGATCCCCAGGCGGGGCGTGCAGGAGGCGGCCGATGTTTCTCTCTCTCCCTCCCCTTTCTCTCAAATCAGTGACAAAATACCTTTTAAAAAGGGACTGTCATAGTTCTCCTTAACAACACCAGATAATAAACCTTTCCCATCAAAGACTCCATTGGCTCATAGCCACGTGCTTTTTCAGTGGTTCTAATACGCGACTCTGCAGGCAGACCAGCACTGTTAGCCCCCGCTACACCTCTCTCTAGCACTAATTCCACTCACCTACGACTAACGCTAACTAATTAAGCCATTCTGAGTTAAGTCGGCTGTTCCGTGCTTGATGAAAATAATTTTGTTTACTACAATTAGGGGATGTCTACACGCGATGCATAATTAGCACAGCAACAACAAACACGGGAATGTTAGTTGGTACCTCCGCCCCGCGTCTGTTGACTTACTGTGCATAATGACTGGTATTGAGGCTATAACAGGATCCGAGAACAGGGCTCTTGGTATCTGAAACATTTCCTAGGCGAGGTGTTTGTCTCTGAGAGCAGCCGTTGGAGAGGGCAGTACTCATTTATGCTGTTGGCAAAAGCCCATACTTTGGAAAGGAGAAATACAGCTAGTGGTGGGCATTAAGTGTGTTCTCCAATGGCTATGAACTCCTTTTAGGAAATGAAATGCGTAACCTAAAGAAAGGGCCTTTTATTTTTACCCTCCAGTTTATCATCAACTAATTTTTTAAACCGTGAGAAAAAGCAGACTGTGACCCCAATACTAACCTATTAGGGTGGGAGCTCAGATCTACAGTTAGGCACCAAGAACTCCACTTTCATGCCCCAAAGTGAAGCACCGTGCACGTCAGAGACTCTACTGGACTTCTGCTATCAATAAGCAAGTACCGGCCCTCACATCTTCAAGCTGTAATGCGAGGGCCGGAGGGCCAGGACAAGAAACAACGATTCTGGCGAACCCGTAACCATTCTTTCAGAAGAGAAACGGCAGAGTATTGGTACACTGACAACACCCCCGGGGGAGGAGTCCGTAACACAGTCAAGCAAACTATCCAAAGAAATGAGGCTGTTGTCAATGGAAATAAAACGCATCGAACCAATTATTCACAAAAATCGATTTCAAGAACATTCTCAGTTAATTACTTATTAACTGAGTCATAAACCGAGAGCTGGTCTTACCAGTATTCCTTTTAATTCATTCACTGCGCTTTCAGAGCCTTTGGAAGCTTCTGGCTACAATTAAAAAAAAAATTCTTTTTAGTTAGTAATTCATTTTTAAAATACTAAACAAACAGTTTACATGACAAAGTACCGGTAGCTTATACTCAGTATTTTTAAAAATTAGGTCTAAGTCTTACTTTAGGAAAAAATATTAGGCAGGTTAGTGCTCCTAATGGCAGTTAAGCGGAAAGTTAGAAGACATAGTCAAAGCAAAAGGACTCAGGCCACCATATGCGACATATCCTTTTGTGACTTGTTTGTCATAATACCAAGAAAACAAACGGCAAACACCAGACTTCAGAGGCTTCATTTCAAATCATTCCGAGTTTTTTACAGTAAGCTTTTCCCCTCGCATTGCTCAGCTTCTGCCAGCAAGCGGGGACCAGGAGGCTGCAGAGCGAAAGCAAGCGACAGGGCAGGAAACCTCTCTCAGCTCCACTCGCTCCAGGCGGACGCCGGGGACAGGGGACAGGGGACTGGCCCGCACGTCCATGAAGTTGGCAGCAGGGCCAAGCGGGGAGGGGGGACCCGCAGGGAACCTGGCTATGGGAACAGCAGAAGGCCCGGGAGGGTGTGCCGTCAACTGTGTCGTGTGGCTCAGGAGGCAAGTCACACCTCGAGGAAGGGGTGTCTGAGTCAGTGTCTTGATTACCAGCTGGTTCTCTTCGGGCTGCACCGCGAGCAAAGCGATTTGAAGGGAAGTTCTGGGCAATGTTTCCCAGCCCCGGAACACCCGACAGTCTCCATGGGTCCCTCAACTAATTTAACGAAGGGAAAATTTAGCATGAGGACCTCATGGAAAAGATCAAAAACGACCTCTGATCTCTCCTGTGCCACTTCCTTTCACGAAGGACAGAGATGAAGAGAAAGCCTTCGAGACAGTGAAAGGGACCCCGGGCCTCCGGTTCCCGGGAAAGGGCTGAGGCTCCCTTCCCTCATCCGGGGATGGAGGTGATTCCTAGCCACCGACGCTCCTTTTCTCGAAAGGCAGTAAGAGTAAGATCCCATCGCAATTGTTAAAAATGGACAATAACAAGGTGGGGGGGAGGAAGGAGAGAGGTTTGCTGCTCATGTACCCATGAGACTACGGCGTCCTGCATTCACAGCCTCGGGTTCCTGTGACACGCACATGCCAGGCACACGTGCCAGTCAAAAGCTCCACTGCACTCATGCCACCCACACCGGCCCCGCCAACGACATCAAGGAATCTGGACAATATGCAGTGTGAACAGCATTCCCAAGGCAGGCTTGGCTTCGGCAGGTGACAAGCTGTGACTTTCGAACAGGAGCCCCGGCTAAAGGCATACTCGGAAATGCCACCACGCCACCCCGGCGGCCCTGGGCTGCGCAGGCCTCGGAAGCCTAGGCGCATGCTCTCAGACGTGTGCCGAGCCAGGACGGCACCCGTGTCACTGCGGGGGGAGGCCTGTACCCGGCAGGCACACACCACCTGTTCTAAAGGTGACGGAGCAGCTCACTCAGCACTCCAGCTACACCATTTAACGATTACCAGCGAAAAACCCACCCGTCCACTGATCCTTGGGCAGTTGTCCTCCAGAGTCTGAACCGACATTAAATAACGCGTAACTGTTGGAAGAGCAGGCGCGGAAGGAACATGGATTACGCATGATTTAAGAAGTTTTCAGCGTCTGTCTTTCTGAACTAATCTGCCTTCTGCAGGACACTGCATCTTCTCTAGTATCAGCTTGGTTTTGCTCACTTTGCAAAATAGCTGCGCCCTGAAAGTCACGAGAATGTCTTCTTTTCAAAGGTTCCACTTGGCCCCTGCGTTCTGAAGGGTTTTCACACTTTATCCCACTGGATGGTGACAACAGCCCCGTGAGCCAGGCAGGGCAGGCGCTGTTCCCACTCGGGAGCATAAAGCCCGGGGAGCGGGGACAGCGGGAGGCCCCAACTCCAGCCACAGGGCTCTGCACGGTCACCAGACAGCAGCGCTGAACAGCTGTGCCCGACTGTCCCCACACGTGGCTTCTCCTCCCGCTCCACGCCCTGTCCCTGACTCTGAAGCTGCTTCCAGACCACAGGCTCAAGATGAATGACCGCGCAGGGCCGGCCGAAGCTTCTGCACAGTGGACTCCGCCGGCCCGCTCCCGGGGCTGCGTGTTCTCCCCAGCCCCCTTTCCCTGGACAGCCCGCACCCAGCCGGTCTTGCCTGGCCTGGCAACCCTGCCTGCCTGGGACAAAGTGGCAACTGCCCAGCGGAATGTGTACTGAACAGTTTTGATGCTTGGGGACATGGAAGCAATGGAAGAGGGGCATCTTTGGAGTAAGAAAGAACCAGAAAGTTTGTTTTAAACACAGAAGAAAGAGAACCAACCTGCTGATACATTACTAAAGTTAAAGAATAGATATATTTTTTTTCCCCAAGAAAAATGTCAAGCCCTGGCTGGGTGACTCAGTTGGTTGGAGTGTCACCCTGTACACCGAAAAAGTTGTGGGTTTAATTCCCAGTCAGGGCACATACCTAGGTTGTGGGTTCCATCCTAGGTCGGGGTGCGTGCGGGAGGCAACTGATTAGTGTTCACATTGATGTTTCTCTCTCCCCCTTCCCCTCTCTCTCTAAAATCAATAAAAAACATGTCCTTGGGCAAGGATTCGAAAAAGAAAGAAAGGAAAATGTCAAAACCCCATTACTGGGCCTGCTGAAAAGGGACAGATGTACAAGGGAAGTACTGAACTGGGCGCTAAGTGCTTCGCTAGATCCTGGCCCTCACCGTGGTCTTCAAGTTGAGAAGAGAGCTGATGATACAGACCCACAAAACTTCTCCTTGAAGTGCCCTGGGACAGGTTTGTGAAATCAGTGAAAACAATCATATAAATCTCACTGTTTCTCAAAAGCTGCCTTAGGTCTGTTCTGGCATCATTATGTGACCCCCCCCCCCTTACCCCCACATACCCCATCCCCGCCCCAAATAGAAGCCTCAAGAAGGCAAGAATTTTTGTCTCTCCTGTTTACTGCCTTATTCTCGGTACCTAAAACAGGACCTGGCACATATCAGATACTGAATATATACTTGTTAAGTGGCACAAAATAACCAGGAATTAAAGAAAAGACACAGCAGTGTAATAATTGTTATTTGTTTGGTCTAACAGTTCCCATCAGGGTCTCTCTCAAGCTGACGACAGCACCCTGCAACAGCAAGACTTAGTTTCCATGGTGATTTAGGGCTACCATGGGTCAAACAGAATCCTCCTGAAACACGCGTATGGAAATGAAGGCTTTTATGACACATTAGCCTTATTCTAAGATGTGACAGTCAGTCCTGACACAGCCTGCATCACATTCTGAAATCTCACATTTGAAAAAAAGAAATACCAAGAGGGAGAAAAGGCATTTGTTGGTCACATACCTGTGCCTTGGGTCTAGCTGTCTGGTTAACTGGTCTAAGATGAACTCCCTTTTTAATTCTATCCATCATCTCTTCAACTGCTTGTCTCTTCAGATCTGTGACTTCTTCAGCTATTTGAAGAATATACACACAAATCATCTTAGGTTACAAGAAAACAGCGATTTTCTATTTTGGGTGACTTAGAAAGGTTGTACCACGTAATTAACCACAGTCCTGTTTCAGACAAAGTCGCAAAATACTGACAATTTAAGGTTAACAGCTCCCAGATAGCAATATATTTTTCATAAAAGCCTTTTAATAAAAGATTTGATTTGAAAAACAGGAGTTATAAATTCTAAGGTCTAATTTGTACCCTGGAAATCAATAGCAGTTCTTCTTTGATTTTGTTCCCTTTGTCAGCATAATGCGAGACCTGAACTTCTACAGGTCTTTAAAAACCCAACTTTGTAACTAACCCCAAATCACCATTCACTTTTGTCTCAAAGCTCTTTTTATAAGTTATAGCACATCCTATGTCAAAGAAATCAGCCCAAAGAAGAAATAACCTTCGAAAGGCCCGATGGAAAATAGAAGGCCAAAATTTTTTTTTTTACTTAATGAAAGAAATTCAGTCAAAAGATGAGCCAGCAAATAGGTAAAATCTATTTTTTAAATTGCCATCTTTTGTTTAGGAATCACATGGGAAGGAAACATTTAAGCAAACCTTTTCCAAGTCTTTTAAAATTGCCAATGTTAAAAGAAAGCATACATCTAGAAATGACGGTAATTAAGTAATTAAATTTGATTTCAAATTTTCAATGGTCTATTGTATAACCTTTGCACCATTTTGCTGCAAAAACAATAAAGTTGTTGAAATATGTATCAGTTAGATGAATGGAACTGCAGGGAGCTTCAACCTGTTGATGAGAATGAGGAAACCTGTCTCTTTTGCAGAACAGCTTGACCAGAAGCATGGAAGCATTTTTATAATATTTGTCACTATTAATGCAGTTCTAGATCTTGCGTTTACCTCCTTTACCTCCACCTAATACACTGTTGCTGATATATTTAAGTTTAAATATCTCATAAAGGCCTTCCATTGGCATCGTCAATAAGACCCCACAGGGTGGGGCACATGGTGGGCACTCAAGTATCTGCCTACTGACTGACTTGTCAAGTTTTGGCTTTCAATGGCTATGAGTATTTTTACTTTTTGAGCAGAGATGACTAAGCCCCAAAAGGCTGGCTTCTAAATGGAGGTGATCACAACTACATCCCCCAAGCTCAGTGACAGCAGGGCAGGCTTTGCCCCGAGGAGGCCTCAATCAGGGCTGCTGCTTCTGCCATGTGGGCGGAATTCGCCAGCAACTCCGAGAGCCCAGAAGGTCTGTTAGTCATCGCCCTCACCTCTGCGAGCACCACAGTGATGGGATTATTCACCACAGAAATGCTGGGAATTAAAATATCCAAACAGCATTTTTCATACCTGGAATGCAAAAAATATATGTATTTTGCCAGGTAATGTGGGGAAAATGGCACCAAAGTCTGAACTCATCTACCGGAAAGGAATTGAAAAGGAAAAGCTGTGGGTTGATCCACCGTGTGCCCTGAAGTAGCACCGTCCTGGGCAGCTTCTGCTGATGGCTCGCAAACCCTAACAAGGGGGCAGACAAGAAATTACCACGGACAGACATCCCCTCCCTCACTCGCTCGTTCAGCGTCTGAAACCTAAATAGTGCGCTATGCCGACCCCATTCAAAGCCAAAGGAGATAAAGTCCAGATCTGTCGTTCAAGCGCCTGTGATGGGTATAGAATTTGTTCCTGGGAATTAAAAAAAAAAATCTTCAGCCCGGCCGGGGTGGCTCGGTTGGTTGAGCATTAGCCCATGCACCAGGAGGTCGCCGGTTCAATTCCCGGCCAGGGCACATGCCTGGGTTGTGGGCTCCATCCCAAGTGGGGAGCGTGCAGGAGGCAGCCAATCGATGTTTCTCTCTCTCTCCCTTCCTCCCTCTCCCTTCTTCTCTCTGAAATCAATAAAAACATATATATTTTTTAAATATATCTTCATTGATTTCAGAGAGAGGAAAGGAGAGGGAGAGAGAGAGAGATAGAAACATCAATGATGAGAGGGTCACTGATGGAGCCCACAACCCGGGCATGTGCCCTGACCGAGAATCGAACCCCAATCGCCTGGATCCCAGGTCGATGTTCAACCGCTGAGCCACGCCCAGCTGGGCAATAAAAACATATTTTTTAAAACAAATTTGTCAACAAAAACATCTGATGTTCAAAAAGGCTGCCGTTTTGAGTGAGCCCGGGGAAGAGCGGCACAGCAACAGGAGCAGAGCCTGCAAACAGAGCAGCTCTGCAAGGAGCAACTGAAACCCAGTTAAATGCACCACACGAAACTGCCGAAGGCGGACAGACGGAGGCCTGTGGCCGCGCCACTGAGATCTGCTGCGGGGCCGGCGTAGCGGGAACTGCACGCGGTCTGCTGGCTCTGCCTGCCGGGGTCCCGGGACGACTCAGAGAAAGGCCGCTGTGGGCACTGCGCACAGGTTACAAACCAGGCTTTGGTTTCTCGGTCTTTTTCAAAGGTGAAGGCTTAACTGGTCTTAAGGAAAAGAAATCGCTCTTATCAGATTCCCTCCTGGGCACAACCCGAGGGCAAAGCTAGGTTAGCTACGCAAGCGTTCTCTCTCCCCGGCCCTGTTTGTGAACCAGCAAAAAGCAATCTATGAGAACTTCTAAACTGTTAAGCTGTACTAATAAATCTGCAAGAGTCACCTAGGGAGAGCTCATGGTATGTTTTGTATTTCTCTCTGCAATCATGCAGTTGGTAATTGTCTCACAAAAGCATGTAATCAGGGGGACAATAGAAATATGCAGGATACTGGAGATTAAAGAAAGGGGACAAATGAAGACAACAGGTCTAATGTTATTGAACTGCCACAGGAAAATCAAATGTTCTTTGAGTTAGTGCTTCGAGGTCAGTCTTGGATCAGAAAGCTACATGTAATTAATAGAGGCTTACATTTTAAGACCCACTTGAAAAAATAAGTTAATTCCTTTAAAAAAATAAAGCAAGCAAGCAAGAAAAAGACCCACAGACAAAACCATCGCCTTATTGCTCAATAAAATCTTTTGTTATTTACCTAGAAGAAACGAAAATGAATGTTTAATGCCAAAGGATTACTTTTCTCTTTCACTAACATTTCTTAAAAGGCATTAAAAAAAAATCGTATGCCACTGTGATGTACAAAATGCCTAAGAATATCAGGGTTGAACGAGTCTGAATATGACTAAGGTAAGTTAAGGAAATTTCCTTGACTACGATGATCACAAGAGCCTGCTGATTGAGGAATCCTGCCCTGCAAAGTGGAGTTAGGACCTTGGCTATTTTTTATTTTTTTTAAACTAACATTTGGGGTATTTTCTATGCGCTAAGTACTACTCTAAATGCTTTCCATGTTACTCATTAATTCCGATAACTCTATGAAACAAGAACTACCGCTACCCTCATTCTACGGATTAGTTAACTGAGGTAAGAAAATATCAACAAATTAATAACCTAAATATATGAAATCTCAGAACGTGTCCAATAGCTGCATTCTTATCAAAATTAGTCACTAACTTCAAAGTGGGTAATGATTTCTTATAGTCAAACCTTAACAGTACTACACTATTCCACAGACCTTCCCTACAATCAAGTTTTTGAAGAGCCATAACCTACCAACAAACACTTCTCCATCCATAAGCTCTGAAAGGCATACCACCTGGATAGAAAAGCCACCGTAAGATGTTAACATAAGAAAATACCACGATCGCAAGTCTGGTGTCTTCCTTTTCAATGAAAACTCCAACGTGTCCCAGACGGACGAGCCCAGCGTCTGCTGCTCTGCGTTCATTCATCACGCATTTAATCACTATTGAGGTATTTACTCAACAACCATTTTTTAGTGTGAACTGTTAAGAAGACACTAAATAACTGCCACGCTAAATAACTACCTCACACGCCCCAGCACAATCCACCTCACGGTGACAAGGGCGCACGTCAGCCTGCTCTGCGTAACAAGGCTCACGAAGGCAATGGCTTAGCTGCTTCGTCCTTACAGCTGTCAGGGTCACATTTCTCCCGGGACGATCTGTTCGTAGTCAAAGAAGTGGCCAAATGTATGCAGTGTTAAAAATGGCACCGTCGCCGCCGGGAGCAGCGCGAGGGGACAGTTACCTGTCTCGGCCTGAGCTGCCTTTTCTTTCTTGGCGCCGCCGCCGGGGTGGGACCGCTTCCGGATCATGGACATGAGGGATCTTTGGGAGAGAGAAGGTAGACGGGAGATGACGGGGTGCCTGCGACCCAAGAAATAACATGTCCAGACTCTAAAGAACCGGTACACAGCCAGCTCTCCTCTCAGGTGCATGAACGTACAAGTAGAATGCGAGAAGCCTACTTTCCACTTTTAATAAACTAGCAAACTTTTCATCACTTCAAGTAAGAGAAAGGGGTCTCATCCCTTACCGTGAGAAGCCGAACTAATTACTGAAAGGCAGGGGCCGCTATAACGACCAATACGATGCATAGACATTTACAAAGTAAAACAGGTACAGAAAAAATGTCAATACCCCTATCTAAAATTCAAACAAAGCTCTCACCGTGAGCCGCACCTCCCAGGGCCTGTCCCAGTTTCACCGCCACCCGTATAAAATGACCAAAGGATGTCTCCTCTTCTTCCCTCTCTCCCACCGAGCCCCGCGGTCAAATGAGCAGGAAAATGGGGAAAAGCAATAAAGCCACTTAAAATGGTCTTTTTTTCCCCACTTTCATTTCTACCCATGACCTACATCAGGGTAAAGCAAGTGGCTCAGGGACAAAGTCGGAAAACCTCGATTAGTGGATTCCAAGTCCATGGAACCTCGATACGTATGCAAATATATTTCTTTGACAAGGAGGTTCTCCTTACCAAAAAAAAATCTCTTTATACTGAGAAATTATGTCTTGTACTATTTAAATTCACCTTAAAATAAAAATTATTCATGTTATTCAATGAATTTTCTTTAAGGGCCTCATAAAAGAATTCATGCTTTAGACGTATGGTCTGAATCCTACATTCATTTCTCAATTTAACTGGAAAGTGCTCTTTGGGAAAATATTCTATTTAGGTTATACTTTACTTTGAATCTGAAGGGCTCTCAAGATTTCTGAGACTAAAAATTAAAGGCCAACAGCAAGACTGTAATCGCTTTTTAATAGTTCTCCCTCCTCATAGACAAAAGTGACCTTTCTTATCAGCTCAAAACTCCAGACCTTAGGGAAAGATCAAAGTGATGAAGTTCCTATTTTAAATGTCAAATTCAGAATATCTCCATCTCCTACAGACTTAGCAACCCAGGAGAGAAAGAATTTAAAATACCTGAAATTCTTTCAATTGACTCTTGGATTGATCACGTGTAAAAATTATTTTGCTTTAACTACTTCAGTGGCTTAAAGTAGATTGTCATACCCTGCTCAGTAAGGAACACTAATGAGAATTTTTATTAAAAGGCCAAGTCTCATTTTTAGAGCCGTGTGGGAGGAACATGCTACACATTCTATTCAGATGGATCAGCAAAGGTACAAAGTTCGAATAAATGGCTTCTCTGTGTGAAAGGATTAAACAAATCACGAGTTAATGAAAGGTAAAAATCTAGAAAATTTTTAAATTCCATTTGATCAAGAATAAATTATACAGGAGCAGCTTGAGTCGTGACACGAGGAGGTAAGATGTCACCACAGCAGGCAGACTGTCTTACGTCACTCTGCATGGCCGGAGGGACAACCACAGAGAAGGCAAAACCTGGCTCTAGATCTCAGGCGTAAATGCTTAATTCAGGTGCTCGATAGCATCGGGCCACCTTGAGCTTCAGGAAAAGCGAGTTCTTGTCTGCATATATGATTTCCTGCCCCAAGAATTTAAACATAATCTCTTCTTATTACTGGAAGGCTCCTCTCGCAGCATTATTAACGCTTTAAACATGGGGTCTGGAATAAGAAAATAATTAGTACTTTTAGTTTACTAGTTTATAACAATTAGTCCTGTTAAGTTTTTGTCCAGTACTTTTGTTTTTCAAATAACTGAACAGACCAGCACTTTTCAAATTCAAATTAGGGAGAGATCAAGATGAAAAACATTCTGGAGCAGCTCAAAATTCCCCAGGCTGGCAGTTTACAGGAAATCCCAACGTCATCGACTGCAATTTTAAAACTAAAGCATCAAAACAATTTGCATAAATGTCTAGCTGTTCGGGGTTTGCGACATCCACGTGGAATCTGACCGTCTACAACAGAACACTGTCAGCCTCAAGACTGTTTTTGCCAGGTGTTTTTAAGGCCCTGTCTATAGCAGGGTGCCCCCCAAAAATGTATACACTTAAATTATTAAGTCCAATGGGTTAAATCTGAAAAGAAACATCAATTGAGCTATCAGAAAAAAGTGTGTATACATTTTTGGGGGACGCCCTGTATATTACAAAAAGGGAATATAAATACATTGGTCTTTAGGAAATTCCCCAGGAGAAACACCCACAGACAGTTTTCATTACCACCCCTCTAATGCTGCAATCTAAGCCAGGATTTTTAAAAAAATACCATTCACATAAACTCAGGTTCAAGGAACGGCATCTGATGCAGAGCAGTCCTCCCGACGCACTCACCGGATGGGGTTGGGAGGAGGGGGGAGCGGCGGTGGAGGAGGCGGTGGGGGGGGCACCGAGTTCTCAGACTGGTTCACCCGTTTCTGGAGCTCATCAACTGCAGAGAAAGCACACAGTCAGAAAAGAGCTGAAATAAGCAACTTACCACCTTCTGTACATGTAAAGGAAAAAGCATAATCTCTCTCAAAATCAAGGGTTTTTTTTTTCATTAAAGCAAAGTTAGAAAATTCAACATGAAACAGCAGACTCTTTTAAGCGATCACTAACGCAAGAGGCCTTACGTAGGGTGCAAGACGACCTCACCATCTGTTCGCTGCACGTACGACTATGGAAAAGAGAGAAGTGAAGGCAGCGGCTGGACGGGTGGGAAGCAAGGACCGAGTAGGCTGAAGAAGCATTTGTTAACAACGGAAAATACTCCTCGAACACTGAGAAATTGTTAATGCTTGACTTTTGCAATGTATAGACCAAGAATTAATTTTAAAGCTGACATTTAGCACTGAATTTTAATAGCATGCTTTCCTCCTCTACTTAATTTCCTTCAAAACCTGCAAATCCCAGTGTCCTTGATATTAACCAGCCTCCCTCTTCCAACGTCTGTGACTCAGAAACTGGGTGCTTTTCTGGAGAGCATCTGGAAATGTAATTTATTCATTCAGTTCACGAAGTTGGGAATGAAACAGGTGCTGACTGAGCACCCGCAACGTGGAAGGGCCTACGATGCGGTTCCAGACACAGCTCCTGACTTCAAGGAGCAGGACTGAAATCGATCAGAGACGCGCGCACCTCTAGCGGGGGCTCTAAGGGGCTCTGGGGACCGCGGGCTGTCCGCCCGCAGGAAGAGCTGTCCCCACCGGCGCTCTGCTTTCAGACGCCTGTGCCCCAGACCTGTCCACCCGCTTTCACTCTCAATACTCAGTAAGCAGTGTGGGCCAAGCTCGCGACACCACGGCTCCCTACCTATTCCATAGGCATGTGACTACCTCGCCAAAGGGAGCTCAGTTCCTCAGGTCAAAAGGTGTGGTCTGTTCTCCTATATCTCTTATGGCGCCCTAGGGTATGGCTGGGTACACACACAGTGGAAACTAAAACATGTTCAAAACTGAACGTCGAATATCTCTAGGTCTGCCCCCTGCTTTTATATAGACAGATGGCTTTCACTACAGGCTGCTCTGATACTCACTAAAAAGAATGGAATATTTCTTAATTTTAGATCAATTTTTTTTAAATAAACCATAATTAATTTTTACTGTGGATTATAAAGCATTGGATATTTTTTGAAAGAAAGAAAGCCGACTAGTTCTTCTGTACAGATTTCAAAATTCTAGTATAAAATTAACCTGAAATATCTGAAGCGAATATTGAAGCTGTTATAAAGGGAACGACCTGCCTCCTTAAATTACCTACCTTCCAACAGAAACGTATTCCCTATCCCTGTGTAGTAATCCAACTCACACGTTCCTGTTAAGCTTTCGAGAACTGAATGAATAAGTCCTTTTGATTTAAGTATCCCCTGGTGTTTTAAAAGTTTTCCGTTTAATGTATATATTGTTGCCCGTTTTATTGTTAGGCGTGATATTGTAAGTACTATTTCAAGTGTATAATTAGACACCAAAGATGAAGGTGGCATGAATCTAAAAAGTTTAATTCTTTTAAAAAATACACCCTAAAATGAACAAAATAAGTACTTAAATAACACTCATAGCTGAAGCCCTGAGAAATGCTGCAGTTTCGGTCTTCCCATATTAATGGTATCTTTGTTCTTAATTCTGGGTGATGCTCACAAAGGCTTGAGTCCAAAAAGAAGTCTAAATATTTGCAAATCATTTAATTACAAAGGCCATTCTACTACTGAACAGCAATAGTTAGAAAGGAAGGAATTTAAAAGTGAATCGCAGTATTTTTCTATAGCATTCAGTAAAAGTTCTGGACCAACTCTATGCCAGGTTTTGTCCTGGGCCTGAGAGAGTCACCGGTTTATATGAGACAGTAGCCTACTCAATGCTTTTACCAGAATGCTTTAAATTTCTGGCTTTCTCCTCAGAATGCTGATACTTCAATTCCAGTTCCTTCTTATCTTCTTCAAGAAGCTCCAGCTGCTGCTTGAGGTTGTGGATCTCTTTGTGGAGCGTTTCATTTTCTAGCCGTTCTTCTAATTCTTTGACCTGTGAGTTATAAACAGACTTTTACGGAGCGATAAAGTTTTTCCCGGGTCCAGGAAAATAAAGGGGAAAAAATTAATATTTCCCTTTTATTTTGCACTTCACAGCAAAGAGATTCCAATCCATCTTAAAAACTATAAAAATTCTGGGATACAGATAACACTTAAAATCATTATCAGCTATTTGAGTCAATATAAATTTACTGGAAATCTATATCCCAGGTAATTTAATTGTTAACGTGAACAAAAAAGTAAAATCCATACCAAAGACATTCATTTAAACAGATGAATACTTTCATACCCATTCTCAAAGACCCCTGAGAGCACAATTAGGTAACAAACATCAAAAACCTTAAAAAAAAAAAGAAAGAAAGAAAGAAGGAAGGAAAGGCCATTTAATCCTCTGATTCAATAATATTATTTTTAGAATTTGTTTTAAAAAAATAATAAGATATGTTCACTATAATATTCTTTGTAACGGAATAATTGGAAATAACATAAATGTCTGACAAAATTATTGATTTAGGAAATTCTGGTGTGTTCTGTAAGCACCATAACTTTTATCTAATCTTCAGTACCTCTCCCCCCACCCCAACAAGGTCCATATACAACAATTCAGTCCCACGCCTCGGTGCAATTCAATAGATTCTACATCTGTATCATTTACTGAGTTAGCTGCAAGTAGCAGGACTTTTCAGAACCAAAACTTTCTAGGATAAGCTAAATAAAAATAGCATTCTTTTATTCTCTCTCCACTTAAAATGGTAATCCTGCATATGGGGACAAAAAAGAAAAAAAAGACATTCTTTCCCTCCCATCCTCTAGCATATACCAGCATTTCTTATTTAGGGAAAAAAATCGACTCTCCCACATGACCAACCCTGCAAGAACTTCAGAAATTTTCCAGGATTAAATGTCAATATTGTTCCTTAAAGAGACTTTGACAAATGACAATGAGTGGCAGCTAGCAGCCTTTCCTTCAGAGACTAGGTCCACTGTAAGCAGTGTAAGCAGTGGTGTGACTTTTCCTACGTGGTTTCTTGCACTGGGCGCCTGTGCTCTAGCTCTTGGCCCCTCTCTCCGCCCCCACCCACCACGCTGACTGCCCTCTGCCCGCGCCCCCAGGTAGCCGCGTCCGCAGAAGGGCTCCGCTCAAACAACCACTTAGGGAGCCTTTAAACACACATTTGTGCAAGTTTACAAAATCCGAGATTTTCTCTAAGCAAGCAATTATTACCAACGTGGGCTTTTCCTCCCTCTCTGAAAAAACCTATGTCCTCCCACGAGCTCTTTGAGACTAATACGCTCCTGGTACACGTGGTCTCCCCAAAATGCAACCAACTCAGACTTCCAAGCAGTGCATTAGGTGCATACCCAAGCTCATCTTACACGGCATCTCTTTTCCTCCCTTCTCTGTCCTTTGGGACAGTTTAAAGTCTACGATAATGCACTACAAATTTTAGTTGCGCACTAAATTAAGTTCATTTGGTAGTTATGTTTTCTCTGAAAAGCGAAAAGACAGACCTGGTAACTTAGTAAGGCAAGGTGTGGAACTCTAAGACACCAGACTAACTCTGCTCATTTTAAGTGTGTGTGTGTGCGCGCGCGCACGCATGGTGTATCTGTGTGTGCATGTGTGCGTGTCTGTGTGTGCACGCATGTGGTGTGTCTTTGTGCATGTGGGTCTGTGTGTGGTGTGTGTCTGTGTGTTTGTGCGCATGCGTGTTAAGACTCCAGAAGAAAGTCTGTTACCTTTTGTTGATGCTGAATTCTCTCTTCCTCAAGGAGCTGGGTGAGTTTTGCATTTTCGTCTAAAGCTTTCAAAAGCTGCTGGTCAGGAGCAGAGCTCTGCAGCAGCAGGTGGCTTTGTCTCTTCAGCTTGTTTTGTTCAATGAACATCTGCAAAGGTCAATTATGAAAATGTGTACACCAGTCGGTCTCACATATCTCAATGGAAACACGAGCAAAAGGAAAGTAGGTAGAGTTTTTATCACAACGCTAAAGGCAATTTCTGAATTCCATAGTGTAACGGTTTCATAAGTAATGATTGCTATGATTTCACTGATAACTTTCAGTCTTCGGTACCTTTACCCTTGTCCCAACAAGGTATGATAACTGAGCCCTACACTTCAGTTTTTAGTATTGTCCTATGGCTTTAAAATAAATTCATACGACTCGTAGTATCAGCATTACTGGAACAGAGGCTGTTAGCTGATTCTTCTAGACTAGGGGTGGGCCGGAATCCCCGAAGCACCACCATGCTGACACGGAACTATTGCATCCAGAACGGGGGACCATGTTTTTGGTTTTTAAATGGGTAAGTAGGGGTAGGAGTTGGGAACTTTCATTTTTTACTTTGCACACTTAAGAATTGTCTGTATTTCTTACGATATATATATATATATATATATTCCTTTTGTAATTAAGTATATAAATAAATTAATAAAAAATCCATTTCACAGTCTCTAGACAGTAGGTCCCAAAGGGCAGAGGTCAGATTTGCCTCCTCCGCCACTGTATTCCCACTATTGGCAGCACCTGCTTTAATAAAACATTTGCTGAATGTGCTAAGGAACCCAATGAGAGAAAGAGGCACTTCTCTTGTTAAACTAAGCCGCGGCTCTTTTGGCAGCAGCTATCTGTTGAAAACCTGAGAATCTATACACCATTCAAAGGGAAGATATCCTGGTTCTAACCCAGCTTTATCTTAAAACACGGTTTTCTTCTCCCTCTTGTGCAGATCAAATCTAGACACTGTCCAGTGACTGAGCCCCCTTGCAAGCCTTCCTGCTACCGGTGCTGTAAGTGCCACCGCTCGTTTCCCTCCCCGCACGCCTGTCCCCTCCTTCCGCAAAGGCAGAAAACCATTCATTTTCATCTCACGGCACCTTGCTCCTCCCAGCTATCTTCTCTGCCACTGCATGGCCTTCAGGTCTCCTTTGAGCTGCTTTGCATTCTAACATCACTCTACAAACAACAGGTGGAAAACGGAAACTGTCTCTCAAAGCAGGACCTGGCATTCGGGCCAAAACCAGGCCACCTTTTCAGTTTTGCGGTGGAGGCGTCTTCCCATTATCTCCCCTCTCGCTCCCCTCAACTGTTTGCTTAGCTCCATTATTTATATCGCCGCAGCTTTTCCAAGGGCTCTGCTGCACTCCAAGTCTTTCTTCCTTCTTCCCAGTAATAGGAGGACAATATTTACTCACCTTTCATTAATCTGTCTGAATAGAATGAATCATAATATTTCAAATCGGATTGTCCTGGGCTAAACCTTTCATAGAGTTCACTGCTAGCACAACTACGTTCAAGCACAGAAAGACTCCTGCACAAAACCATCCCCTGGTTTTCAACTGTAACCCGCATAACTCCATGCTTTGTCTTCTTTCTACATGGTGCAGACTTCCCCCTAAGAGTGTTTCACATTTCCTTCACTCCCTTCCTTCAGCCTACAGTCTGTACACAGATTCACAATGTTTCCTGGGGTGGGGCTCCCCAACCTGAGCTGTCAGGGTTCAGCCAACTGGTATACCTCATCATTGCCCTGGAAACCAGCCCCAGAGCCACAGAACACCCAAGGACTACATGTCCACAGAGGTAAGCCGGAACCCGAGACGCCCAAAGCTTATCTCCAACATGAGAGGAAGGTCATTACTCTGGCGAAAGGCTGAGATAACGGATGTTCAACACGGCCATGTTCCACAGCAAGTGGGGGGATCAACTCATGTAATCAGAGCACTGGGTAGCAGCCGACGAGAAAGGCTAATCCCACGATACTGTTACTTGACATGGTATATGGAGGAGTAACCTAGATTCGTAAGGCTATTTGAAACATAGAAAAGTCCTACACTCAAGCTGGACTTTCCATCACAAGGTGCAGGCATCCCTAATCATAATTTCTTTCCTCTGTGTAGCATTCTAGAGTTTACAAAATACCTTTGAAAACCATGCCATTTGAATTTAAAATGCACTTGGTTATATGGGTATCATCACCCGTTTCACAGATGGTGAAAGTAAAGCCCCAAGAAGTTAAGGGACTGCTCTAAGGTGATACAACTGGTAACTGACTGATATGCCCAAATTTGAATCCAGATCTTCTGACGCCAAGTTCAGTGAACTTGATACTATTCCACAGCTGCCTCCCTAAATCAGCGGATCCTTAATTCAAAGGGATAAGTTCTGATTCAACCTAAAAAAAATACTCATGTGTCATCTGCAAAGTTCTTTAAGAGATAAAAATTAAAAACGAGGTCTCTACAAGATACTTACCTCCTGTGCAAACGACTCTGCCTTCTTCCGAAGGTCCTTCTCCAGTTCCAGGTTCACCTGCATTTCCTCATACTCTTCCACCGCCAGCATGGACACTGCAGAAGGCAGGACAGGGAAGCGGGCGTGCCACACAGGTGGCCGGGAAGAGGGGTGAAAAACAGTGTTAGAAAGATTCTTACTACAGCACTCTCAACCATTGCTGGCTGGAATATAGATAGATAAAACCTTCTGGAGGGTAATGTGAATCAAAATCTAAAATTATTCACACTCTGCCCAGCTGGGGAGGTCACAGTTCGATTCCCAGTCAGGGCACATGCCCGGGTTGCGGGCTCGATGCCTGGGAGGGGTCGTGCAGGAGGCAGCCGATCAATGACGCTCTCATCACTGATGTTTCTCTCTCTCTCCCTCTCCCTTCCTCTCTCTGAAATCAATAAGAACATGTTTTTAAAACATTTTTTTAAATCCAAGGGAGGGGTATGAGTAGAGAAGGCTGTTGAGGGGCTTGTACGGTACTAATGGGTAAAAAGATATTCCTTTTGCTGATACTTTTAACAAACAATTTAATGTATATGTAGGCTTTTTAAGACTGGAAGAATATACACTAAAACGTTAATAGTGCTTGTCTCTGCACTGGGAAGATTGAGATATGTTTTCCTTTTTCTGTATGAATCTATACTTCCCACCAAAAAAAAAGTGTGCTAGTTAAACAAAAAGAAAAATAGATATGTTATTTTAACGTGTTCTCCATGTTCACAAAGAAGAGAGACAGCTTTGGATCCATCCGGGCCCAGAGTCAGAGCTCGGAATGAAAGTCACTATAGGACAGAAACCTTCAAAGGGAAGGCTCCTGTCCAAGAAGAGCAACATGAATAATAGTTTTTGACATCTTGTGCTCTGTTTTGTGAAATAATGATAGAGACAAGCTGGGGGGAGTGACGAAGCCATTAGAAATTAGACGGGACATAGGTAGATATCACTCTAGTCCCTCTGCTGCCTCTGGTAAGGCTCTTTCAATCCTGAGCTGAGTCATATCAACAACTCCTTTCAAAGGCTCTCCTAATGGCTGCTTTCAAACAATGTTCCACCAGGGCACTCAGGCCTAACTGACTAAGGGCTGGTTTGCTGTGTAATGACATAGAATTTCAAACTCTGTGCTCTGCAAATCCACTGCCTACTCAGGGGAAAGACTAATAATCTTACTCGAGTAAAGCAATGAAAGTGGTGGTTTGTGATGTGAATTACGGGTCCCTGAGAGCTCAATTATTTTCAAGCCTATTTAAAAAAGAAATATCATGAAGAAAACAAAGAAGTCTATACTGCAACTATCTGAAGGCCTGGGCAGGATAATTGACTCTCTTTTCTGTGTCTAGAACACTATAATAAGAAGTGAATTTCACACGCCCTGGTCCTTTCTACCTGGATTCTGAGAGAAATGAGTTTGGCCCTAGTCATGTATTTATTACATAATCTCTCTGTCTCTCCCTAGACAGGGGGCTCTCTGAAGGCAAGATCCACGTGCTTAACCCCTGAAGACCCTGTTTCCAGCATCAGGGCTGAAAAGTCTTCTACACCATTTTTACTTTCCTAAAGGGAGAAGCTGCTGAAGAAATGTCACAATCGAGTGCATCTCCACCCTTAACTACAGGATCTTTGTTTATTCAAAACTCTCAAGCCACGAGGGATTTAAAGATGGAGCGCTTCCACCAGTAACAGGGAGGACCCGGGTCTGAAAGACCTCCTTCCAGTGCTGTAGCTCCCGCACTCGGGAAGGAGAAAGAGAACAGACCACAGGAAGCCCCCTCCTAGGATTATGTTTGCAGAGCTGCACTGTGGCATCGCTCCCTTGTCCTAAACCAGGGGACGCAGGAAACAGTCCCTGAGACTCGATGCTGTGTTTTAGGACAAGGGAGAGAAGATAAACTACAGTGTTCTCCAGAAGCAGCCTTGGGAGAAACTGCCTTCTCACCTGGAGACCAGGTCTGCTTCTCCAGATCAGCAGGTTCATTTTTAAGTGATTCATATAGACGATCGTGAATTTGTGAGATGACTGTGAGAGCTTCACGCTGGCCCCTAGACAGCTCGGGGCCAGATCTCAGGCGCACAGGCCGGAAACGTGTAAGGCCTCAGAGCAAGGGTGCGCTGTGTGCATCAATATATACTCTCACCTTCCCTGTGTCTCATATTCCACACCCTCTTAATTTCAAATATTTTCATATTGCGTTTCATGTATTATATGTAGATATCATAATCACTTTGGGACTGAAGAGAGGTTTACTAAATAAACCTGCCAAATATACAAATACTGAGGGGACAGCCAGTATGGCCATGGTCCCAGGATATACGTAGGAAAGATCAATATTTAGGTTTTAACCCTTAGCGGTTGTTTGTCTACTCTCAGCCACCAAAGCTTTTTTACCGTTCCGGTCGTATGTCTGCTCTCAGTCACCACAGCAAGGAAACGTACGAATCTTAACTCTATTCATTCATGTATCAGTTCATAATTTCTCTGAAAGCTCTTAATTCCAACCAGTACTACACCCATGTCCAAATTTAATACGACCGCAAAGGGTTAAGTTTCAAAATGAGTGGGCCGTGAGGTTCTTAAGTAAAAGCACTTGTACATGTCCCAAGACTCGAAGGCAGGGGATAAAAGAGAAATGAGAGAGTGTCATTGCTAGGAAAACACAATCCAAGAGAAGATTCCTGCTGCAAAGAATCTTTAGGCACAGGTCTAACACAACACAAAACATATGGGCACAAAATAAATCACACATGTACGTGAGAAAAAAAGACTCGAAACACATACCTCGATTGCATTTTTCTAAGACTTTTCTCTGTTCAAGGACCTCTGAATTTAAAACATCTTTTTCTTGCTTCACTTTATTTACCTAAAAATGTGAGATTTTGAGGGGAGAAAACACCCACAGTTGTAAGACGTGACACAAAGCAACGTGCAATACTCTAATTGCTATTCTACTTTTAACAAGAAGTTAACAGCGTACGGTAGTAACTGGCTTCACCACGTAGGCTTTTACTACAGCTCTTCCTAGAGCCTCCAAGGTAGCTATTTAAGTTACGATGGAGAACTGGCAGAGAATTTATTTACATATTCCAAATGGCATTGGCACTGGGCCCTAAACCTGGTAGTGTTCTAACTGGCAAGTATAAATCATTGGTATTTTTAAAGCAAAAGTTCCAACTAGAGAGCACTCGGAAAAAACACGAATCATTTAAAGATCCAATCCTCCATTTTGGTATTTATTTTAAACTTTGATGCTATTTGGCTTAAATAAAACAGACATGAATTTTTGAAATTAAAAATACTTTCACCTTGGATGACTATTGGCTTAAATAAAATACATATGATAATATTATCCCAAAATTTAAATTTGTGAAATAATTTCTGGCATTTATCAATAGAAGAGAATATCATAGTTAATTTAAAAAAAAAAAAAAAGACTGTAAGGCTACACACTGTATCAAAGCAGATAAATCTCAAATGTATGACGTGGAATTTTAAAAGCAGGTACCTGTATATAGTTTAAAAACACTCAAAATGCTACGTGTTGTAGTACAAATGAAAATACATGCATTGCAACGATAAAACCTAAGTTGAGAATAGCGGTTGTTTAGGGAAACGCAATTAAGGAGAGAAAGACACCAGGGTTCCAACACTACCTTAAGGTTTTACGTGTTAAGCTAGACAGTAGGCATAGAGATGTTCATTACTTTGTTTTTGAAATAGTCCTAATAAAAATGACTTGTGAAATGGCTTCCAATCTAAACGGGAGGGAGAGACTCTTCAATAATCATCACTGCGGGCCAGGTGCATCACAATGCACTTCCCGTGTCTCTCCTGCGGTTACACTCAGGGAACCAATGACGACAATGGTCCTGAGGGGGCCTTGGACTCCATCAGCACTTTGGAGAGTCTCTGAACTGATTTCTTTTAGTATAAGCTATCTTTTAGGTTTTGGTTTCAATTCGTAACTGGTGTAAAATGTCCCACAGGGATGCCATTTCCAAAATACCATCATCATTCTTCCCATGCACTGGGATGTTTTGCCACGACCTGGAAAAGCCAGTGGGGCAGGGAGGCCGGGAGCACAGCTTCCCACCCTCTTCGAGATCACGGTCCTTAAGGAAACGACAGAGCGTGTACGGGAGCTGAGGGAGGCTGCTCGCTCACGGGATCAATACCTTGGCTACTTGTAAGCCATTGAGGGCTATCAAGGGCCTACATACATCGATTGGGAAGCTCTAGGCTACAGGATCTGAGAACCATTGACACAAGTTAAGTCGAGATTGCAAAGGCAGATCCTTGAAGCCTCGCGCAAATAAAGGCAATTATGTACTCCTGCCCTTAAAGAAGGGAAAAGATTCTCCAAATACCTACTCGAACCCATTCTGCCATCTATCCTGTCTGCCTGTGTCAGAGGCGCCTGGGGAGAGCCTTTCCCAACTGAGCCAGCCATCTACTGCAGAAGCAAAATACGTCTTCAAGGCAATACAGGGTAGGACTCAAATTCAAGACATTCTTACAAATTTGCCTCGTGTTGTGAAATATGAGGGGCAGAGAACACGCGATGCTACCTTCGTGTTTTGTTGGGCTAGGGAGTGGGGATATGAATGCCCGTGATCTTATTTTCTATCCCTTTTTGTGTGTCTGAAAGGATGGAGAGAAGAGAAGATTAAAACTGGAACTCGGCTCACATGTCAGATGTCAGCTTCCAACAGCAAGTGTTGGACATGGCCAGGCCCCAAACACCCCGAACACCCAGAAAAACTAACGGTCCTGCCTCTCGGGCCTAAGGTACATACTTCGTCGATGACTTCTGCAAGTTTGCTCTTGAGGTTTTCCAGTTCGATGCCTAAGATCTTCTTTTCCTCCTGAACAGATATAATTTGATCTCGAAGTTCTGCGTTTTGAAGGGGGGGAAAAATACAAATAAACATACTTTTAAAAGAAAAAAATCAATCTTGTCAGAAAGGAAAACGCTGGTCCATGTAAGCTCATGGTCAAGGTTATTGAACGATTAAAATGAAGATGAAACAGGGAAGGACAATGGAATCTCGCTGTCGTTCCCCCCAACACAGCCACGGTTATCACTCATTCTGCATCCGGCAAACTCACTATGTGAATGTACCAGATCACACTTTCTTTGCATTCTATCAAACCCACATTCGAGAAAACTATCCGGCATTTTAGAGGCAAAACTGTTTAAGCTTTCAGCAAAATAAATTAAGGCATTGTAACAATTTCTTTTCTATTTTATAATGGCCATGGACTCTTGCCACAATACCATATAAACAATTGGGCAGTTAATAATTTGGAGATTTTGATTTGAAGGGAAAAAATCCTGATTTGCTGCCAATTTATAGCCCTTACACATTATTTGAACTGACTCAAAATATAACCTTTTTGAAAAAGGGTTAATTCTAGTAATTTTCTCTCCGGAGTTGTGGGTGTTTTGTTTCTTAATTTATTTCATATTTGTTATAACTGGGATTTAATGAAAACTGTGTTACTGGAATGAAAATATTAGCAGCTGTAAGTGCAAGAAAAGCTTCTGGTGTGAGATTAAAGTTACTTCCGCCACTCAAATGTTAAAAAAATATCCATGGATTAGCACCGAGCACTCAAACTTACACCCAGGCTTAGGCTTTGCTGCTTAGTTTTTAACTGCTCTTAATTTCTTACACATCCGCAAGGACAGTAAGAAACCCGCTATGTGGTTATTTATAAATTAAATCAAACTTTTTACACGAACCCAGCTTGAAGGAGTTCTCAGAGCCTTATTTCAAAATCACTTTCTCTACTGGCTGGCCACTCCGGAAGGAAGGAGAGACCATACTGTCAAGACCGAACACAAGGGAGAATTATGAACAAAGAAAATCCGTTAAACTTCCTCTCTCTCTCCTCACCCGCATAAATATTATTTTGTCTCAGGCTAAGGGAGTGGAGAGTCAGTTAAGATGACTTTCTCTATACGGTCATCCGCGAGAACTGGTTCCAGAACACCCTCCCCAGAGCAAAATCGGCCAATGCTCAAGTCCCTGACACAAAAGAGCATAGTGTTTGCACACAACCTAAGCACTCCCTCCTGCACGCCTTAAATAACCTCTAGATAGAATACCTAATGCAATGTAAATGCTGTGTCAATAGCTATTATACTGTGTTGTTTAGGAAAAAAACTCTGTACATGTTCAGTACAGATGCAACCACCTTAGGCTGAACTACATGGCACATGTCAGAAACAATGTAACCCCCCCCCCCAAATATTTTCAATCTGCCATTGGTTGAACCCATGGGTGCGGAACCCGCTGACGTGGAGGGTTAACTTTCAATTGAAGTTTTGTCTACCAAGCTAACACGTATTGGTTCTGACAAGTGCACTACCTTAAAATACCCCAAGAGTTACTGCACCAAAATCTGCTTTCCTACATCTTTAACATACACAACATGTGTATATATTTATGAATAAAATGAATGTGTATTTAATACACGTATTGTTAAATAGATGTCTCGTCTTGCTAATCGACGCAGTTCTTTAATATTTAGTATTGTGTATAGCTTGTTGCCTGAATCAGATGAGAAGTTCTCTGAGGGCAGGCACTAAGCGATTTGAGAAGGAATCTTCCCCAAAGATTTCAACAGAGAACCACAACCAGGAGCTGCTGACTAAATACATTTTTATTCATTCATTCTTTCTTTCATTTCATTTCAATTTCACCAAAAATGTCTTAATATGTAGTCCATATGCTCAGGAAGTTTGTAGACTAACCGGCTGTTTGTCAAGACAATCATTTCAAGAGTGCCTAGTTCCCAAAAGACGGCAACTCAGAAAGCACAGACGTTACACCCTCCCTTGACTCTCCACCAGGCTACACTTTAGGACATCTAAGTCAGAATTTTTTCACAGTAAAACCCAGACATCAGTATTTTTTAAGGTTCTCATGTGATTCCAATGTGTGACTGGGGCTGGGAAACATTATCAAAAATAAGCTCAGTGATTGAGATGAGAGTCCCACCTTTGATTTGCTTCTGACACTGGACTGAGACACACGTCTCGGCAGTAGCCTCTGGGTCCGCAGTCGGATCTTCATCAATGTTTATCTCTTCAGTTATGACATCTGGTCCCAGCTTGGCCATGTATAACATGCTGATTCTTTTCAGGGTCTTATTTTCTTTATTTAACTAAGGCAAGATATAAAAACAGTTATTTTAACAGCAGTCAAATGAGTGTCTTGGATTTCTAAACAATAGACAAATTAAGTGTAATCTTGTCCTACGTATTCATCAACATTCACAGCACTAAATAACAATTAGAAGATTCATTAAATAAGATTTTATTTACACTTTTTAATATGAAAGTTATTACTTTAATTAAGACCTGATGCCTGGATTATGGCCAGCAGCATTCGAGAAAGCTAGTTATAACTGATCAGAAATACAAGAGGAATTAAGATAAAACACCAGCACAGACTAAGCCCAATATCAGTTTGTCTTAATCAAAGCACTTTATTTCCAGCAAAAGTTTTCTTTTTTGCTGCGCTGTGAACACCTTGTAAAGGTCTGTTTGCCCAGCATCCCCTCTTTTCTGGACCCTGCCACTCCTCTTCAATGTTCCACATGATTCCTGTGGGAACAGCCATGGTCCCCAAAACACACCCTATCCCTTTGGCCACAGCTCATTTGTCCAGGGATTTAGGCACATGACCCAAACCCAGTCAACTGGGTCCCTTCTCTAGAAATCTGGAAGCTGGATCAGAGAGTTTCTGTCCACATGTCTGGATGTACAGAAGCTGCTGGTGACCACACTCCACTGCTAGAGTGAGGGAGAGAGGAAGGGGGTCTGTGTGTAGCAAAGCCACCATGGAGCTGATGTGCAGAGGGGGGCAGAGAAAAGCAATGGAAACAGGCTCTCCCACAGGGCTCCAGCCCCCTCCTGAACTGCTGCTAGCTCCCAGGATCTATGGGCTCCTCCAGTCCCTCTGTAACAAACCCTGTCCTTTCTTTTCTTTCCTTGCTTAAGCTAGTTCAAGATGTGTTTCCATCTGTATACAGTTCTAATGATGCATAATAAAAAAAAAGTTCAAGATATGTTTCCATTATCTGTATAAAAGAGTTTGAATTCATAGCAAAGAAATCCTAATTCATAAACACATTTGTTATGCATTAATGTAGAAATGAGTTGGTTTTTAGTGTTACTTACTCAACTATCACTTCCTTCTTTAGCTCATGAGTTTATGTGCATAAAAATGTTAGTACAAAGCACACACAAAGACTAAGCGTGGTCCCAAGTCCACAGGAGGAAAACATGGTTTTGCTGACGTTTTCTCTTCTCAAGACTAAAAAATAGAAAGTCTTCTCTTATTTGAGTACATGAAAGTATTTACAAGATGGATTTTTCTAGCATAAAATGTAACATATAGAAATGCAAACATATTTCCTTTACTAAGGGCCCCTGGTCATCAAAACAAGTTCTGAATTTAATAACTGACATTGAAAATAAATACAAACAGAAATATAATCCATTGGGAAGCTAAGTGCCCTTCCCTACTGTAAGCCTTACACCATAATAAGATGTTTAGTATGGTACTTGTCTGGCTTTGGCCTTTCATTTGTGATCATAATTTGAATCCCTCAGGGAAAGCCCAGCCCATTTCAATCTGGGAGATCTAATTCTTCCCCAATAGTATTAAATCTAAATATATCTGGAGTAGCCTGCTCCAGAGCACAAGAGGCACTTCCTCTCTGGGGAGTCAGAAAGAAGCTCCTAGAAATGGCCATGAACCCTTTCATGGGCTCTTCCTGGGAAGCCTGGTGAGATCTCTTCAGAGAATCAGACACAGCCCCTGATTCCCCACCCCCAGCCCACGGCTCTAGCTTCTAGCTCCCCAGATCACATCAGAGGATCAGGAATAAGGCACGAGGCCCGTGATTTCCCAACCCCTCTTCCTTAAACTGGAAAATTCAAGTAAACACTGTTTGGGGGGGGGGGAGGGGGAACGGCCTTTGAACCATGAACTCTATAGCACACATAGCGCTAGAGGCTCAAAGATCCTTGTCAATACTCAAGCAATGCATTTTTTTTCCTGAATGTTAGGAAAAAAAATAACAATTTAAGGAAAAAGTGAAAAGACTCAAGGCTTAATTTGTAATTCTGCATCCTAATATTTAAACCAGTGGTTTTCAACTCTGCACATCAGAATCTCTCCAGAGCTTTTTAAAAATCCCAACGCACAGCCCTCACCAGACCCAACTCCGGCAGTGAGGCCCAGCAGAGCGTCCCGGGTGAGCCCACCGGACGTCAGCGCTGAGGCCCACGGACGCGGAGCCAGGCGGTGCGTTTCTGCACATTCCTACGAAACCGGTCCAGCAGACTGAAGCCCCAGCTCTACGGTCCGGTCGTCCCTGCTTCTAGAACCGCCTAACAGTTCAGTGCCAGCTTTCTCATCAGCAAACTAAGGATAAAAACAGTCTCTATTCCATCATATGAAGGTTAAATATTACATATAAAGTATCGAATACAGTGACTGACACAGTGAAAATGCAGCAAGTGTTAGCTACTAATAGTAACAAAAGGGGTTTAGTTGGTGCATCTAAGTTTCCTTTGGAAATCTTATTGGCTGGTTTTCTTCAACCTACGTATCTGTCTATACATTTTCCCTTCCTCCAGGACTGTCATGAAAATACTAAGTTTTGCCAGTTGGTGCTTAATGCATCCCAGCCCATTACCACAATACTACTTAATAGCCTCAGAGTTCAAAGTCCTGCCCTCCAAAGAGTTTAATGCCTCCATCAAACTGGGCACCGAAATCCACCAGCTCCTCTCCGGCTACAACACAACTACTGTGTTTAACAAAGTTACTAACTCAAAACTCGAGCCAGACGGAAAGTTTCAAAAGCCTCCTCTGAAATATTATTTTAACACTATGAAAGAAGGAATATAAAGATTTATATACATAAGATCTTGTGACTATACTAACTGGACACTTGTAAAAACCCTGAATTCACGAATTTTGGTGAAGCTACTTCGCTGTGGTTATGACCCACTGAGTTAGATGGGTGAAGGCACGCTACTTTTTTTTAGAGCTGTTCTAAATCACAGGGTAAAAACAAATCTTCTATAATCCTACAGTAACAGAATCTTCTATATTCAAATGTTAATGGAGTTTTTACATTGCACACAGTTTAATAAATACTTAAAGATACGGAACTAGCAAGTAAAACAGACCTGGCCCGTTGGGTTTAAACAGCTGGTCTGCATTTGTCGGTTTAACCTGCACATTTTGGAAAAGCCAGGTATCTGTACTTGCTTTTTAAAAAAGTATGCAGTCAAACTGCATTGCAAGAATTCAACGTTCTTTTTGTCATTAATTTGAGAGCAAAGGTTTAGAAAAAAAAAGAAATAGTTTACAGAAACTTTGCTGCTTAAAAATGAAACCTGCTTTCAAAATGACACAGATAATGAAATCGGGATGTGTCACTACCCCTTACTGATCACACATAATGAAACTTCTAAACTTCGCCATCAGAGCTGTAGTACGTGCCACATCCAATGAGGACATCTACAGTGTGTGGCTGAAAGGCTTTTGGTTTTTTTTTTTTTTATTCCAGTCCCCATAGTGTATCCTCAAAAACAAATCATTTGTCCATTTTCAAAAAAGCTTCTTAAAGAACAGGTGATAAACTGTGTAAGTTAAGGATCCTATAGTCAAAACAACTGTCAGTGTCACCCCAATAAATTCTTTAAAAAAGAAGAAGAAACTGTAAGGATGACCTTACACAGGTTAGTAACACAAACACAGTGCTTCATATCCAAGGATGAATGTAACAGTCCCCTGGCGGCTTTTCTACATACACCTGCCTGGCCCACATTCCCAGAGTCAGGGGGCCTGGGGTCCTCTTAAGAAATCAACCCTGGTCTATCCTGACACTTAGGACAGGACAACTGCAGCTCAGAGAGGTGAGTTCTCTTCTTCAAAGTCACCTGTCAAATTTTAAAAGGGGGAAGGGAGATAAAATAACCTGTGTCTACTGCCTCCCAAACCACTGATTTCCATAAACCTCCAGTCCTGAGGGGTAGTCGCTGCTCTCCCTCTGGATGTACTATTGCAACGGGGACACTTGTCCGTAACGAGAGAAAGTACAGTGACTATCCTTGGACACGACAAGATTCAGAGCGTCTAGTATGCTCCGAATATATTTTTCCCCACTTGTTCCAAAAGAAGAAATAAAGAAAACGAAAAGGAGAATTCACGCAGCATCATGGGCCAGTGAATGCCAGCGATGCGCAGCAGGGTGGAGATGGCAGGAGTGCGCCCAGGTCGCCACTGCTCTCAGGCGATGGCCTGTCATGCTGTGTGTTCTTTAGACAAATAACAGAAGAGAAGCTACACACGCACATTGATATTCTAGGTTAGGTTCTGACTGCTTATCTTATGGATTCTAATGCAGTGTCGTTATGCAAACAATTAAGCAAATACCTCTGGCAAGCAGACTGTTAATGCCTACAAATTAGATAGCTACACAGATACATAGGTCTGTAGAATTTCAGCCACATGAAAAGAAATACTTTAGACTAGAGGAAGGTGATGGGGGAAAAGGGAAAGCAACCACCGGCATTACTAATGAAATTTGAGTGCAAATTGCTGTAGTCCATTTTCTGATGAAATGTTCAGATGCATTTTACCCAACCCAAAATACATAAGACAGAGATAAAAACATTCTTTAATAATAATGTACTTCTGATGAGACAGAATATAGAAAATTACACACTTGGTAAATTCATCAGCCAGAAGCAATCAGCAGAGCACCGGAGGTCACCTCGAGCATGCCCTCACTTTGCTTTCACAAATAATCACCTGAAATGTAAGGCTCGAGGCAGACTTTTCCATCTGATTCAAATAAGGGACACTCACTGCTCTCTCCCATCACCCCAGGCTCGTCTGAAACTTGGTTACGTTTTCGCCAAATGTATGGACATTTGGAAAGTCTGGCTCAACGGATTACTCTGGGACTATTTTTCACAGGCAAAAAGCACAAATGCTGAACTACAGACACACACAAATGCTCCTTTTACAATAAAAAATAGCCTCGGCATGAGGGAAGATATTTACATAATCAGATTCTGGGATTCTGAGCCCTTGCCACACTTTTCTCAGCAGCAGAGCAGGCGACAGGCTGAAAAACTAAAACAGCAAGACAAGAACAGAATCCGCTGTGCAGAAAAGCAAGGAGAAATGTCAAGGCCCAGGTAGAATTTCTTTGATCGGAAGAGTCTCACCTTTGTGGCCAAAGCTTCAGCGCTTTCTCGACAAGTCTTCTCTATTTCAAGATGGTTCTGCATGAAATTCACTTCCTCTATAACCATGTGAGAAACTAGGAATGAGGGAAAAAAGTCTCAGCATTCAGAGATTAGTCAGCTCCTCCAGAAGCCCACGCATCTTGTCCCATGGTTAAGAACACTCCAATTCTTTAGCCAGAACTTTCGAGATCACAGAGAAAAGTGTTTAAGATGCTGCCCTGATTCAATCTTATCTAATATTTGAATGTACAAAGAAAAAAAGGACACAACCAAGAACTTTTATTGCTGTTGCACACACTTTAAGAAAGCTATTTAGGATAACTTTTTTCAGCGTCTATTTTCTATGTAGCTGTGTACGTAACCACTAATTTAAACAAAAGAACCTTTCACAGATAAAAAGTGACACATGATTTCCTTTTCTTAGGAGGATGTAACAGATGGATCCAACAAGGAATTAGCTAAAGGGAAATTTTAAAAACTAAATCTGGAGTTGATCTCATACCTGTAATAACAATGTGGCGGCTTAGCTAAGGGGAGTTTCGCAACAGTTTTTATTAGTGACAAAGTAGTTACTGTTATTTAATAAACTCCAGGGTAGTGAAGTATAGCGACAAGATTTTTGTACTATATGATGCTGAAAATAGATGCTAATAGGCTGCATCCCAGACTGTCAGGAAGATTTAGAAAAAAATAAATTTGACTTGCTATTTTACCAATGCTTGAAAAATAGTAATTTTCAGATATATTTTGGTAGCTGGTTTATATAAATTGAGATTTAAAGGTACAAAGTAATTTAGAATTTGAATTATACTTTGAACATTGAGTAAGAAAAATGCTAATTCCTTTCACTCATCTTTCTAGTTAAAAGAAAATGCTCAGAATCTCAAATTTACTCACCTGTAGACATGTATACTTAAACACATTTGTTTGCCTTAAAAAAAAACACCAAAAAATTAAAGATGCCCAAAGGAGAAAGCCAACAAAGTTAGGCAAAAAAAGCACTGGGCTCACGTAACACAAAGAGTGATTACTTTTGCTTGATTTAAGCTTAATTAACCTGCAATTATTATTAAACTCGGGGAAATTTTTTTCTCTCCAAATTAAATACCAAAAAAAAAAAAATGTATTACTTCCTAAGTCTGTCCAAAGTTCTTATTATGTTAATATTCAAATTCATAAAGCAGCACTAAATGGCCAGAAACATCTCTAACCTTGACATTTTTTCAGGGGTAATAATCATCCGCGGCAAATGCAGGCCAACCAAAAACCACTTAACTAATTAGTAGTTGCAGTCACCGAGAAAAACATGAATCAACACTGTTATTACAAGTGGCACATTTGAGTGGCATCTAATTATGACTTGATGAGCGCGATCCTTGCATTATCAACATTACTACCGCATCCCATCAGGGCCTAAAAGCCGCTGATGGCATTGACTTCGAGAAACTCCCACTCAACGGCACCGCAGCACCCAACAATCGGCTTGGCAGGGGCCCCCCTCGCTAAATGACACGTTAAGCGTAATTACTGGTAGACATTGTAAATAAACAGGATTGGAAGGGAAAATTGTACCAAGTGCATAAGACACAATCTGACACATTGGAAGTGGCAGCCTTAATTGAGAGTTTCTTTGACTGCTCAAGATCATTTCAGCCGCATTTCTCAGACGACAGTGATTATAACCGTGGAGACAGACGGCATAATGGTATCAGCCCCACTGACAGAGCAGTGAATTAAATTGTATCTGCTGTTGTGTGAAAGCCTTGATGAGAGGTACAGATGCCTTAGTGGTCTTATCATTATAACACAATGGTCATGTTGTCATCAACCTTTCTGGCTCCAATTGAAAAGAAATGATTGTGTGTTGAGGCTCTCCCCCTCCCCCCTCCACGCCACCGCCCCCCCCTCCTATCTCTCGTTCTGAATAGAAGCAATTTTCAGAGAGCTATGAAATCACGCAATAGGTCCTAAAATGCAGCTGCTTGGCATACAAACGGGTCCCCATTAAACTGGAATCACACACAATATGTGTTTATGCCAGAAGAACAAATAGAAGCTGAACACAGACCAAGTTTATTCACACACACAAAGCCCGTGTAGCTCTTCATCAATATAATTGCCTTTTATATTGTAGTTTAAATAATAGGCTCTATTATTTCCTTAAAATCCTAATATTCCTGGCACTTTATCACTATATTTACAAGGTAGGTTCTTCAAAAATGCGGAGGGAAGAGAAAAGAAACCTATACAATTTTTTACAACATCAAATATTACTTTGAATTTTTAGCCTTAACTACTTGACATCTTCTGCCACAATCTGGTATTTCCACCATCCTAACAAAAACATAAACACTCTGCATTTTTCATAGGAATGTGACTTTTTTATTCAATAACATTCTTGCTCATGGGAGAGTAAGAGAAATTATTCCACAGTCGTGAGGTTTAGGCCTAGCAAAAAGAAAAAACACACACCCTTATTTTCTAAACATTTTGTAAAAAGCTTTAAAGTAATTTAACTTGATAAACTGAGCTAGGCAGCCCCGGTCCACATTTTCTCTAGTTCTGCTGCGGAATCCTCCAGCAGGTGGGGTTTTTATTTCTTCCTCTAAGAAGCTGTAGAGGGAACAGCACAAAATAAAAAGTGTGCCTTCATTTTTAGTTTAAAAAATGATCCCAATGCTAAATTGGTAGCATAGAACCCTCCTTAGCAACTTCCTAGATCCTAAAGGGAGGAAACTATTTCAAAGGCCACTTATGCCTTTAAGAAGCATGACCCCATTTCCAAAACCAAAAGTCAGGTCACGTGACACCAAACAGAAATTTTTTTCAAATATACAAATATATTGGCACCTCTCAGAGAACAAATGTTTTTAAAAAAACCTTTCGTTGTTCATTTAATGATTTGCCTACGGTCCTAATTCAGGCTCGTCTCACAATATCCACAGTCCATGCCCACTGCACCTGAAACACCTATAATTTGAATGACATGAAGGTTTAAAAAAAGAAAAAAGATGATCTTTCAATAAAAGGACCCTATTACTTCAGTTTTGTTTTAAAAAAATCCTAGTATTTGGGAAATACATATTGAAATATTTACAAATAAAATGATGTGATGACTGGAATTACTTTCAACATAATCCTATCGGTGAGAGTGGGTGTATGGACGCACAGAAGAAAGAAGACCGGCCAAGAGATGGTAACTGTTGAAGCTGTAGGACGGGCACATGGTGGCTCATTATACTATTTCCTCACTGTTGTATAAGCTTGAAATTTTCCATAATAAAAATTTTTTAATGACTCTGAGAACTCAGAAGCATAACCTATAAATATATATCAATTATTGCTTCTATCAGTTGAGTTGAATTAGCAAAGTTTGTCTCTCCTCTTTGATGATCTCAAAACACTCCTACACACTTGCCATCACACTGTAGGGTAACCGGGTTTTTTTTTAACTTGTTTTTGTCTTCTACTAACTGTGCGTATTAGAGCAGAGACTTTGTTTCACTCGTGTCTGACTCTCTTGCACTTAGCGCACTGCAACATACAAAGCGGGTCATCATGTCTGTGTGTGTTTGAATGACTGGGAAATGTACCAGGCCTGAGTTCATCTGCGAATACCCTCTTACAAAGATGTCCTCTGTCATGTAGAATTGCTTAGGAAACCACCACCACCATTTATTGAGCCAACTCTGTATCCAGCCTCGTGCTAAACCCTTGACCTGTGCTCTCTCATAAATCTCATGACCACTCTGTGAGGTAGGTATTTTCAGAGCCATTTTATGCAGAGGGCCAAGAATGGCATGGAAATATGAGGTGGGCCAAAGTAGGTTTACAGTTGTAATGTTCTTGTGAGTGGATACACTATTATAATCATCACGACCTGCATGTTCTTTTTCCATATGAACAACTATAAACCTACTTTTTCTCACCCCTGCGTGGACAAAACCAGCTAAGCCAGGGAGAGTAGAGCCCCCTGGCCCAACAAAGCTTTTCCTGGGCCTCAGTCAGCTGCTCTTCCCATACTTCAAGAACCAAGCCTAGTAGGTAAACATTACAGGGAGGCAATTTCAACTCAGCACCAGGAGACACATTCCCGAGAGCTGTCCAAATGTGGAGACAGGTGTCCGGGAACTAACTCGAGAAAGGAAACAATAGGCGTTCAATACCAAAGGGCGGTCAAGCACTGGATGGTGCATAAGACAGTGGTGGCAGCAACTGGCATTCACTGAGCACTGGCTGTAGTGCCAGGCACCGTATCCAGCACTTTGCACATGGATTATCTCATTTAATCCTTGAACAGCCCATGAAACTGGGTCCCTTATCCCAACTGTACTAATGCAGGTATTCTCACGGCTACATAGACTGGCACCGAATGGCGCTTTTCACTAGTGATAACTGCCTCGCTCCTTCCAAATCTAAAATTCTACCCTGTGTTCAAAAGTCTGAACCACAGACACAATTTTTATAAAATATTTAAAGCTTTCTGAGTTCTAAGAAAGTCCCACTGGGACTGTTCCCACTGCGCACCGCTGGTAGCCAATCCACCATCAATAATTAACACGGCACACTAACTGGTCACAATGTCGGTGGTATAACTCTTTCGGATGTGACTCGGGTGTCAGCACAAGTGTAAGGACACCCCATTAGGGCTCTACCAGGGAAGGAGAAAATCCTTCACAGCTGCAATTCATATATTCATAAATAAGAGCTATTTCTGTCACGGCGTACTGGCCTCCAGAGATGGGAAATATCAGCAACATTCCCCTTAGAGTTTCTTTGTGACAGTCAGACACTTGAAATAAACTGGCTATTGAAATGTAACTATAATGCTGCACTTTTATAGCTGTTTTACCTTCAAGGAGAATACAATGTTTTGTTATGTAGTTATCAAGTGAACACTTTGTGATACAATCAAACTGTCTGAGGATGACTGCATTTGCAGAGCAGTGGACAAAGGCTCAGCTTCCAAGGCGAGGATCACTTTCCCTGCTAAGGTCTGGCCCTGTTCCCATGACATATTTCCTTGTGATCCTTCTGAGTGTCCTCAGATATGTTCCATCTTAGGGGATAAAGTAGTAACAAATTTAAATCACATACAAAATAACATAGCAAACATTTACAAAAATTATTACAACTTTCATGGGACTAGAACTTTCCTTGATGAGAGGACTGTCTCAAGCATTCCAACTCTTAAAAACGTGTATGTTCTGTGAACCTCGAATTCCTTTTTTATGACCTAGGGAACTAACCAGACCACTGTAAAGATGTATCTACAAGAATACTTGCCAAGGCCGTATTTATAATAACCAAAAACCAGATATAATCCATCTATCACTGAAGAAATGTTTAAATAAATCACGGTACTATCATATAACAGAATAGTATGGGCAACATTAAAACTACATCCATCTCTACTGGTGTGCAAAGATGACCATAAAATCTTGTTTCCCGAAACGAACAAGCTGCATAACTAAATGCAGAGTATGACTGTATTTTTTGTAGATACACATATTACACAGATAAAAAAACGGGAAAGAAAGGCTACAAAGTACCAACATTGGCTTTTCTCAAAAAGTCTAGATAACAAGTCATTTTTGTTCTCTTTTAACTGTTCTGCATAGTAAAATTTTTGATAAGTAAAAACTGTCTTTTATGATAACACACTCATAAGACAATTGTGCTCATTCCATCTCTTTAAAAAGAGCAGTCCTGCCAGGGCGCCTGGGGGGCACATGGGAAGACAGCCCTTGCTTGCTTGGATGCCCGGCCTCTGTAGCGAAGCACAGGGGCCATGCCCACCCATGCCATCCCACGACACAGCTGTGGGTGGTATAGCTTTTCCGCTGAAATGCTTACGTACTTTTCTGAAACTCCTCCAGTTTTCTAACAGCTTCATCTCGTTCTTGCTTAATTTTGTCACACTGAAATGAGAAGAGATAAAAACAGTGAATTTGTATCATAAGTTTGGAAAGACAAGAGCGAGCAAACTTATAAACAATAGGAATTTTATGGAAAGAAAACAAAAATTAAAACGCCTTAAGAAAGCATTAAGGGGTACAGGGTATTCGTACTGCTCAGCCAGCCTGGGGTTTGGACCACTGTATCTGGCCAACATTCTTGGACCTTCTAAGATAATCAGCCACCTTACTGCTCAAGGCCTCCTTAGCAACAGACAAATTTAACGTCCTTAAATTAAAATATGTTCACTTTTTAAGAGAATTTTTGTGCCTCTTTTTAAATAGGTATTTTGCAAGTACAGTGGTTACCCCACTCATCCCTAGGTCAGATTTCCTGAAACTGGATGGCCTCAAATATCCAGGACACCGGGGCACAACTGGAAGTGACCACTACATGAAGGGACCACTACATGAAGACAAGCTGCGGCCACACGTCCTGGGCACTCTCTCACTCAAGAAAAACACCATTCTGTATCCATAGAGTTTCTAAAGAGAAGGAGGTAGCAATTTAAAAGAAGAGAAAATATTCTGCCATAAGCACGCATCATTTATATAAATGGATTTTTCATTTTCAAAGGTGGGAGGAGACTCACTGAAAAGACCATAAAAGGAAAAAAACAACAATAAAAAAACTATTAAAGCATGAGGACCTCTTAGGACCTCTGGTCCAGAAGCAAGTATTTAGTACTTTAACAGGCCCTTAAGATATTGACTTTTTAAAAAGCCTAATGTTCATTATGAGGACTGGATTCACTTTATCCTGAATTTCACAAGATGGGAACATATCACACTTTTAGAAAGATTTTCATCCACAGTGTCTCAAGCTTTAAAAAGTGATTTTAGCCCGGCTGGGTGTGGCTCAGCGGTTGAGCGTCGACCTAGGATCCAGGCGATCGGGGTTCGATTCCCGGTCAGGGCACATGCCCGGGTTGCGGGCTCGATCAATGACTCTCTCATCATTGATGTTTCTATCTCTCTCTCTCCCTCTCCTTTCCTCTCTCTGAAATCAATAAAGATATATATATATATTTTTTAAAGTGATTTTAGCTATTACAGTGATAATTTAAAATTTTAATTTTGTGGAGTACTGTAACAAGAGGACCATTTGAATGAAACACAGCTTTAAATTATATTTTAATCCTGCTATGCCAGATAAATATATTGGGATTTTGTGCCTTTGAATATTTTCAAATTACTATGGCTAAATAATGATGTCACCGACCATCTGAAAAACCCAAATTAAAATAGTGAGATATTGTCATCCAACAGACTGGCAAACGCTGAAAAAGTCTGATACCAGGCGCTGGAAGCTCACCTACTGCTGGAAGTGTCAACAGGCACGGCTACTTGGAGATCAACTATCTAAATGGAAAACGCACACACCCTATGTAGGACCCGGCAGCTCTACTTCAGGGTTCTACTACCAGACTCTCTAGTAATGTGTACGAGATGGTCTGTGCAAACACGTTCAGCATTTATCACAGCAACACATCATGGTACATTCATATAATACACTGCGAAACACACAGTGAAAATGAATGGCCCAGAGCTCTGTGTATAAGCCAGGAAGACGGCAAAAACCACAATGTTGAGTAAAAGGACTTGTAGAATATAAATCAAATGATATCTTTTTTTAAAAAAAAAGTCCTTATTGATTTCAGAGAGAGGAAGGGGGAGAGAGAGAGAGAGAGAAACACCAATGATGAGACAGTCATCGATCGACTGCCTCCCGCACGCCCCCGACCGGGGATCGAACCCACAACCGGGCAGGTGCCCTGACCGGGAATCGAACCGCGATTGCCTGGATCCCAGGTCGATGCTCAACCTCTGAGCCACGTCGGTCAAGCCCAAATGATACCTTACCACACAAACACTTGATAGATTTTTATTGTATATGCATATTTCATGACACGTATGGCATATATAAAAATAGAAACCCACAAAATAGAAGAATATACATACAACATTTATGACAAAAAAAGGGAGGGGAAGGGGACTGTGGTTGGGCGACAGGGGCGATATTCAACAATTTTATCTGTAGCGTTCTTTTTTATTTTAAACTTCAAAAAAATAAGTTCATTCTGTATGTTGCATATTTGTTCCATTAGTCTCTGTCCTTTACTGTGCTTTTAAAATATTTTTAAAATTAAAAAAAAAAAATAAGAAGCAAACAGCTCCATTTTCCTCTTTAGTCCCTCGAGAACGCGAACTTTAAGGAACCGTTTGGGGGAACCCCTTCCGACGGGAGCGCGTGAAGCCAGCACACGGCGCTAAGGGAGCAAAGCTGCTCGCGACATCCTGACTTGGACCCTCCACAAGAAGGGTCAGGCGGGGCCACATCTTAAAAGAGAAGGCAAACGGCAGTTCCCCCTTATCCGTGGGGGGTACAGACCAGGACCCCTAGTGGACGCCTCAAACTGTGGATAGTAGCAAACCCTATATATGTTTTTTCCTATACATAGATACCTTTGATAATGTTTAATTAATAAACTAGGCACCGTAAGAGATTAACAGTAACTAATAATAAAATAGGACAATTATAACAATGTACTGTAGTAAAAGTTACATTTATATGGTGTGTGTCTCCCCTCCCTCCCCCCCTCTCAATCTCTCAAAATCTCTGATAACTGATCTGATAAACTGCACTTACTGTTTTTTGGTGTTTAAAATTCTAAACACTAGAGTTCTGGATTCTCAAATAATTTTTAATCGATCCTTCAGCACACGGCACACTGTCAGATGCTTAGTTTACGACTCTGCCAGCCAGTTGTTTCAGTCACGTTCGTTTTCTAGAAGGTGGACTCCGCTTGTTCTGTATTTCCCCGCCACCCCGCCGGCCCGCCCGCCCCACCTCCAACAACGCACACTATAGTCTACAGCACAAAAACAAACCGAATTTCTGGTTAGACTCGAGTCATGACTGCCCAATGGAATATATCTGGTGTTTTCTTTCTACTTAATGTCACGTTTGTCATATCTGGCATTTCTGAAGGTATACGAAGCCCTGTGAAAACCGTATTTATCTAAGAGCTGGTGCCCGGGAGGGCTGCTCCTGACTTAGTGCCGCTTGGCTTCTTCTATCTACCTCTCAAAACATCACCTGAAATAATTAGAGATTCATTTCATTCCTGCCTAAATCAGATAGCTGGAGTTTTCACTGAGCCTTTGTATGACAGGTGAATGGAATATAAATTCTTATATGGGACTCTGTCTCCTCAGATCTGAAAAAGGCCACCGGCTGACGTCACACACAAACCGCCAATGCGGCGGCCGTTTACCGGTCTGATACCAATCCCCAAAACGTACGGTCTTATGCCCACGCTCTCTGCTCATCAGGTGCAGGGGACAGGCTCTGGGTAACAGCAGGTCTCATTCTAACATGCAAGTGACCCGCTCCCCCAGTCCAGCTCTGTGCCTCTGCGCTGACCCCAGGCCATCGCCGGCGGATTCGGGGGCTGTCTCCCAACCCCAGCTGTGTTCCCTCTGGGGTCTTCATGTGGCCCGGCTTTCTATTTTCTGCAACCACATGATGACAGAACTGGCAGCCACAGAATTCACCATCTGCTATGATTACTGGAAGGGGAGTGTGCCGGGGGGAGGGACCTACACATGCTGCAAATGCAGCTTTAGTCTCACCCGGAGCTGAACAAAAATATGAACGGCGGGCCCATTCACGAAGCAGAGATCCAAACAGCCACTTATTTCATCATTTTAGGTGAACCCACAAACGGATCTTGTACCCTTTCTCTCGTTCTGCCTGCAGAGAGGTGTCAGCAAGGGTTCTGGGCCCTCCTGGAAGAATGTTTCCTCTCTAAGTCCCCCAGGGGCCCCTCGCCCATCCTGCCCCTGCCCCTGCCCTGCCCTGCCCACGCAGCTGCACTATTTGTAGAAATGGCTCCTTTTTGTCTGAGAATTGCTCACGAAGACTTTGCAATAGCAACAGATGTTCACGGGCCCACGTCGCTTAATTGCGATGCCCCATGATTCTGTGGCCCGGCGCTGGCTGGTTTAAGCGAGACGGATGACGTGATGCCTCTTCCAGAGTCTCTGGCTCTGTATGGAGCGGTGATCTGACCAGAGCTCGGCCTTGTGGCCCTGAAAGCTCTGCGTGTTAGACGGCCCAGCTATTCCACAGATCTTCGCCCTTGAGCCGCAGCCGGGCAGCTCCTGGCTTCTGAAACCAAACCAGCTTGTCAGAGCACTGGCCTCTGACTTTCAGGGGCAAGCCTGTCCAGGGGGAGCTGGTACGCCCCCCCCCAAAATGAACAGCTCTGATCTTCCTCCCACGCACATCGGACTCAGTTTACACTAAAATGCCTGCGTGACGGGGCTCGGCAGACGTACAGATCACCGACGTAGGCACTAAGACATCTTTCTGTTTTGCTGGGTGTGTATTTTGAGCAAGACAGCCCCCGGGATTCTGAACCGTGCCTAACCTCTATTAATATCAACATCCATTTTTATCTCCCAGGTGCACAGATGCGGGGCAGGGTTGCCGGCCACAGCAAGGCCAGCTTGGGGCCCAAGGCGCACACACGCACCGCACACACAGCACGCCACCAGGGTAGGCAATGCACGGTCAGGTACGTCCTTGCCGTTGGCTGACCTGGACTAAGCAGACATCGACTGTCCCCACCGAACGCCTCCGTTTCCTTCCTGGAGCACTGAACAAATCACAGGCACAGCACCCACACGTGCCAGGCGCTGTGTCCAGCACTGGGGGGAATACCGTGGGGAACAGAACAGACAACCTGCTCTCACAAAACATGTGACCTACCCGGAAAGATGCACAATGAAACAAGCAGTTTGTAAGAAACTTTCTATGGTGCAAACTGTGGGCACAAACAGCAGAGGCCTCAACCCCACACCATTCTGACTTCTTTTTCCTGAAGTTCATTCTTTTTATGTCCACTTACCCATATTTAAAAATTTAAACATGCAAAGCTTCGGAACTGTGCATATTTACCTGTTTTAGAATCTTTTCCGATGGAGTCAGAGGAGCATCCAATCATTTTCAGTAATAACCCACCATTCTACTGTTTCCAACTACGTAAGTTTGGATAGAACTCGACTGTGCCTGCCCTCAAAGAACACAATAAATTAAATCATCCCCACCGGGACGGAATTCCTTTCAGTCTCTTTCTCTTTTGCTGGTGTTCTTTCTCCCAATTCAAAGTTTTTTCCTCCAATTTTCACAGGCAATAAAGTGGTAGCTGCCCCCAAAGCTGTCATACAGCATTCTCCAAATTCTAGGCATTGTGTGTTCGAGGGAAGCACATGTCGTCCGAACAGAGATCCCTGCTCTTTGTTTCTGGATAGATTGCTGTTAATAAGAGACTCATTTTCACTTTCAAACTGCTAAGTAATTACTTTTTCTCTGGCACAGCCACTTGCCACTCGGTTCTAAAGAAACTGCATGTATGTGGATGTATTATGCATGAACAGTTAGCATAATGGGTGCATATCTTGCTCTTTAAAAGTGGCTGGCTTCTTTCTTGATTTTTTTAAAAAATAAAATACTTTGGGACCTTCACCTCTGAAATTTACACACGAGGAAGAAATTTTAACAATAGATGACCGAGCCACGACGCAAACAGTATCATCTACCTTGCTGCTTGAAACATAAGTCTTGGAAAGTGTCTGCCCCGCTCCCTTTTCATTCATTGTTCCTGGCGAGCTGACAGAACGGCCCGGCGCCCTGTTACAGTAGCTCGGCCAAACGATGTCTAATCAGCCACTTAAACATTTATTCATTTCAAAACTCGAGCTCGGTTCGTAATATTAAACACAGATACTTACTGTTTAAAGGCAGACATTCTTCTGTGATACAGGTTTCCTTCTCTTTATGCGGGATCCACACCCCCCCCTCCAGCCTCAGAGAACTGAAAGCTATTTCAAAGCTCAGGGAGGTTTTGCTCCCCCCATACAGGAAAAAGCCCCGAACAATTATGACATGGATCCTGCGTGAGTCGTAAGAGAAAGCCCCTCCACTGCAGGAGCACGACTAACATTTGAATACGGTGATGGCTTCACAAGCCAAGAACATTCTATTTGGTTGATTCCAAAATAAAGGGCCCTCTATTTTCCCATACCCTAAAAAGAACAGCTCTGGAAGGGCTGTTGATTTCAATGTGATAGACTTCCTCACTTTGTAACATCCCATGGATAATGTTATTTAGAAACGAGGCAAAGAATAAAGGAAAGGAGCACCCTTTCCATAATCTCCACTTACCCTGATGTTAAAAAACAACAACACAACAACCTGAAGCTTTTACATTTTAAGGCAACCCCTACAACTTGGACCTGACTTATTTTTATAATGAACAATGAATTTTTGTTGATAAAATGTGGTAAGTGCGTAAGAAACATACAGATGTTTTATTACAAAGAAGCAAACAGTTAATTCTGCTTCGAAGAGAATTAGAGAAGACTTTGAAAACAGTCAGTGACATTTAAGCCAGGCATTGAGAGCTACTAAGTTGGTCACGTGGAACTGAGTAGGAACCTTGTTTTACTTCCTGTGCCCATCCACCCCCAAACTCTAGGTATTCACTTCTAGCATCACAATTTATTACAGTTCTTTGTCAACATGTCTGGGCCCCTCATCAGGGCGGTTTTACTCTAGAGTGGGACTTCCGTATGTATTTTTTCCTACCCCAGTACTCAGAAGGCTTTCAACCAAAAGCTTTCCGTTCAAAAAGCTTTCCTTATAAACTCAAAGATTCTGACCCCAGTCTCAGAGACATCGATTTTAAAAAACCACAAAATCATTAACATTATATTTTCTTAAAAAGGGGAAACTGCCCTGGCCAGTGTGGCTCAGTGGTTAGAGCGTCAGCATGCACAGAAGGGTTTCGGGTTTGATTCCTGGTCAAGGGGCACATACCTGGGCTGCAGGTTCGATCCCTGGCCCCAGTCAGTCGGGCGCATGGGAAAGGCAACCAATCAGTGTGCGTGTCTCTCTCTCCCTCCCTCCATCCCTTCCACTGTCTAAAAACATCAATGGAAAAGCTCGGCTGGCGTGGCTCAGTGGTTGAGCATCGATCCAGGAGATCAAGGTTTGATTGCTGGTCAGAGCACATGCCCAGGTTGTGGGCTTGATCCCCAGTCGGGGGCATGCAGGAGGCAGCCGATCAATGACTCTCTTTCATCATTGACGTTTCTACCTCTCTCTCCCTCTCCCCTTCCTCTCTCTGAAATCAATAAAAAAACCACATTTAAAAAAAATCAATGGCAAAAACATCCTCGGGTGACAAAGATAAAAAAGGAAAACTGCAAAGGAAAAGATCATGAAAACTTTGGCCCACCCTCCCGAACCTCTGACTCCTATCCTCGGAATGCAGCTATGTCAGGAATGCAGTATGTCAGAAACTACATGTGCGCGCACACGCACACGCAAGTGAATTTTACTGACACAGGTGGATCAAATATTCAACTTTCAGTTTCGAAATACAAAGTGACAGACAAATGATCCAGGAGAAGCACTGAGTCTGATAATGTGTGGGATTAAATTCACGGGGAAAATTCGTGAGCTAACAATAAAGGATTGTGAAGAACACCAAGACCTTGGTGGAAAAAAATGAGTCAATTAGCTCCCGTGAGCTTACCTGCTTCAAGGAGAGCACTGGTGGTTGGAAGACCCAGGTTTCGTCTGGAGCCTGTTAAGCCCTGAGGTCCTGTTCCCGGTGAAACGGAGCTGACCCAGGGCGGTTCGAAGCACCAGATAGGGAGCTAAGGGAGTGTACATGGCCCCCAGCAACTTCTCACCAAACAGGCCTGTCCAGCAACTGCCTGCTCCCAAGAGAGTCACATCCCACCACTTGTCTCAACAGAGGAGACTCCAAGCAGGCCGTCCAAAGATCTTACCCGAAAGATCACACCCACGGCCTCTCCCCACGGCCAAGGTGCATGACCTGGCAACAAAGACAGTCAGGCTGCACGTGGACACGTGGAAGGGAGAAATAACTTGCCATTTATTGTGTTGTTCCTCCCTTCCACTCATGCAAAACCTCCCCACCTCAAACTGACGATGGCAAGTGGAGCCTGATTTTAGACTCCCGTCCTTGGTGGCTTTCGCCCAACCCCGGTGTGGGCCACGCGGCAAGAGCGGCCACGTCAGTTCGCTGGTGTGGAGCAGACAAAGCTCGGGCCGCCGGGCCCAGGCCCGCGCTCAGCCTGAGAAAATGGCCCTCTCCGCTTACCTCCCCCGGAACTGAAGCCGCCTCGACGCATTCTGTGCCGCATAAAAGCCTTTTATTACATGTTGCCCTCCTTTGTAATACGGCCCCCCTTTTTGGGGAAAAAAAAAATCTTCAGTAATAAGCCTGCTAGTCTTTTAACAGAAGATAAACAGAGTGCGGTGAACTTAAAACCCCTCTATTTTGTTCCACCCAACCACACAGCATTCCGTGTTGCTTTCATTTCCTTTCTTTCCGTTTCTGTTAATAGTTATTTTTAAAGAATTAGAACAGGAGCAGGTCAATAATGCATACAGATGTTACAAAAGTATTAGGCCGGGCTCTGTGTAGAGAAACATGTGAGCGGTTAATGGGCTAAGATAATTCATAACCCTTCCTTTACCAGATGCATTTTACCTCTAATCCCACTCCCACGACAGGTGGTTCCCTTGAAACCTCCCTGCAGAAAGTGGCTCTCAGGTCAACGACCATCATCAACACCAGCGCAGATGTTTACAGAACATCTGCTATTTTCAGGGCGATGCTGGGTCTACGAGTAAACAAGACGAAGACAGAAAACCAACAGTGGCTCTTCCCCCTCTTGGGCTATTCATGGTCTTCTATGTCCTTCCTTCTCTACCACATGAAGGCACCCGCTTGCTTTCCCTCTTCACATCTCCTAGGTTGAGTCAAAGAGTTCTCCTGAATTAACCCTCCCAGCTGGCCCTGCTCTTCCCCTCGTGGGCCAGGAACATCCACGGAAGAGACTCAATCGACTGGTAACTTCTGGGCTCTCTCTCCTAGAGCTGGAAGATGGTTGGGTATCTTAGAAAAAGAGGCTCAGGCGACCTGGCCTAAGCATCGCCCATTGGCTCCACTTTGACCCAGGATCTAAGAACAAACTCCCCACCTGCTGGCATCCCCGGAACATACATGATTTTTGGTGTTCGTGGCATTAGAATAAGAAATTCTGTCGAGCTATTTTCTGTGGCCTTCTCACCATATTGGTGATGCACACACCAGCCACATTCTATCATGGATATTTTCATGACCACCACCCACCACTCCCTGCATCGCCTGATGAAAGAAAGGGAAGAAGCTCCAGATTTCACAGAACACTAGAGAGTTATTTACAAATGAGCAAAGGAGTCTCAAGACTGGGTGAAAAATAATGATCTAAAAATCCTTTATAATCTCCTTTGAAATACTTAGTATTAATATCACCAAGCATACTATAGCTACATTGGTGGCAAATTAATATGTGTGAAAAAGCTAAATATGATTCCTAAGGGCCCAATAAATATGCCACAAGTTTTACAAATATTTAGCTCACTACTAACTTTCATTATAGGTCTTAACTCGAAATTGTAAAACTGGGGTTTCATCATTTACAGCAATGATGACCACCTTAAACAGCCACAAAGGAACCTGTTTTATTACTTTTCCACCATGGATATTATGTTTTGAAATATCTGGTCCACCAAACAAAGTAATTTCTAACAGTAAATTTCATTTATGTCTAAAAACAACAATGGATGGTTCTGCTCTCTTTCTCCCGCTTTTCATTTCCTATTCAGTCCTACTTTTTTTTAATTAGCCTTCCCTTCCATTTTTCCCCTCCCTAAATTTACAGGGAACACACACACGCACACATATTCACGAATCTTAAATAAACACGTTCAGAGACAAAATGGTAAGCAGTTTGTAAATGTAAGTAGAATTCAATTACTTAACAGTTTAATAATAAAATTTCCAGAGTCCCTGGAAATATCCACCAGGCTTCCCCATCTTCACACGGGGTATTTCTCACCTTCCAGCATATTATTCATATACTTACAGGAAGTAAACATACGAAAGGTTTATGGAGGCCTTTGGGCTAACCTCCCATGATTAATTCCAAACAGTTCTCTCCAGAACCTAGTATGTCTAAACCCTAAAAATACATGCGTCAGGCCTTCGATTCCATCCCTAGAATCCCAAATCTAACTGTCGGGGGAAAGTACCCTTCTTGGGGGCCTGAGTTGCTTGGCCTGGTGCCTCGCTGCACATTTAGCTGTGTAGTTAATCCCCCGAGCAGCGCCCACTGTGGCATGCCTGCTATTCTTTACCATCTGGAGCCTGGAGTTGATATAAGCTTGAACCACACATGCAGGAGAAAAGAAAATAGAAAAAAAAGAAAAACCCCTCTCATTCGCATTTAACTGAAATTGGTGGCAGAACAATACGCATGCCATCTAGGCTTTGTACACTTGTAAGGAAGGAAAGAAAGGGCAAAGTACAAACCTTCTCCTTTGTTTTCTGGTTCTCTGCTCTAAGGTCTTCATATTCGCCTATTGCTGAAAGAAAAGAAAAGGAAAGAACATTAGAACGCTATCGAAAGTTTACTGTAGGGACACCTGGGAACCCAACCAACTGCCACTGTCTATTTACTCGGGTGGGGGCGAGGTGCAGCAGAGGCCACAGAAGGCGGGCTCCTGCCTTTAAGAGTAAGGAAGAGAAAAGAGATCAGAGAGGATGTGAGGCCACCAAACCGGATTTCGGTTCTCCCTAGGTCATTAGGAAGACCTGTGAGCCTTAAGTGACCTATGACAAGTCACCTCTCTTGGCTACTCAAGTCTTGGTCCTGGCAGGTGGTGGTCCCTGAAGTTCCTCCCAGCACTATTAGTCTGTGGTGCTGTAACAAACAGAGGTTTGTTTTTAAAATCAGCCGCCAGAAATTAAGTAGGCTTACACATCCAACTCACTGTCACACATCTGCTTTGTCATCCCCAGAGCAGAAAGTTCATGCTCTGAGCACTCAGCTAAGGACAACCGCTTTCAGGCACTGCGAGATCATCACGCACCAAACCGTGACCACATACCCACCAGATTCATTCCACTAGGCTGGAAAAACATGAATTATTTGGAAATATTTCCAACTATATGGAAAAAAACACACACAGCAGTTTTCAACTTAAAACCCTCTATTGCTAGAAAAATGAAGTAACCCGAACCCCCACATTTATCTTTCAGCCAAGGCACCATTTTTATTTTATTTTTTAATTTATTTTATCTTTTTTTATTTTTATTTTATTTTATTTTATTTTATTTTATTTTATTTTATTTTATTTTATTTTATTTTATTTTATTTTATTTTATTTTATTTTAATTTTATTTTTCCTTACCCAAGGACATTTTTTCCATTGCCTTTCAGAAGAGTGGAAGGGGGGGAAAGAGAGAGAAACATCGACGTGAGAGAAACACATGGATTGGCTGCCTCCCACACGCGCCCCGATCAGGGCCGGGCGAGCCTGCAACAGAGCTACTGGCCGTCTGTAGGCCGACGCTCTAACCATTAAGCCAAACCGGCCAGGGCTGAAGCACCATTTTTAGACGTCCTTACAGTTAGGATGCTACATTTAGAGCGGACAATGGGAAGGAGAAAGATCTGGGATGGACGGCGGAGCACAGTGTCCCGGGGGGCTCGCAGAGCTGCTGCCCACTCCCAGACCAGCACCCTGACTGCTACCAGACACCAGCAAATGATCTTTTTTCTCGAATTATATACTATTCCTTTCTAAAATTTTAATCGAATTTATGTACAAAACGTTTTTCTTAAAAATAAAAAAAAGACAAACAGAATGTCCTATTTCTATGAATAACATAAAGGTAGAAATAAAATATCTGAAACCAGGGGCTTCAAGAACATCCCAGGTATCTGGTCACTAACTCTAACGTGTATGATTTTAACCACTGAATCAGAGAGCACCCAGAAATAGACAATTCACACGGTAAAGTCCATGTTGTAGTTCCTCCAATCGTGACCCAAAGCGTTTAGAATAGCTACTGTGATGGTAGAACCCAAATCTGAAAATCCAATTCAAATGAGCAAATATTTATGGAATTATACCACCACTGTCCAGAAGTTTTATTAGCACTCCATCTAAATAAGAATTAATGGACAATTTTATTGAAGCCATGCCCAAAAAGAACCCTTGGAAATTAGCCCATAAAACAGCTTGAATGTATACACGTAAAGATACAGCCCTTTTAAAAATAATTACATTTTCAACAGAAGATCTGATTAACCACAGAATGCAGCTCGCTACACAGCAGCTCCTCATCAGCCTCCATCACACAAACCCCAGCCAATGAGTACAAACCAAATTGTTCTTGGTTCTGAAAAATCAATGAAAAGCTCCCTCCCCTTTTTACAAGAAAGAAACAAGAAGTAAGAGATGCTCAAAATATGCACTCACGCCATTGGGTAATCTGTACTCACAGTTCCAAATCTTATTACTATTTCTAACATTGCTTTGAAAAATAAATATATACTTTATGGAGAGACTTTGCATTAGTTTACTTGACATTTAAAAGCATCACCCAAGCCGGTTTGGCTCAGTGGTTAGAGTGTCGGCCTGCAGACCGAAGGGTCCTGGGATCGATTCCAGCCAAGGGCATATACCTCGGTTGCAGGCTCGATCAGTCAGGGCATGTGTGGGAAGCAACCAACCGATGTCTCTCACATTGATGTTTCTCTCTCTCTCTCTCTCCCCCCCTTCCTCTCCCTCTCCAAAGCAATGGAAGAAATATCCTCAGGTGAAAATTAAAAAAAAAAAAGTATCTGTAGATGAAGCTGAAAAGTCAAAATTGATTTACTACTCTATTCTTATTGACCTACTCTACAGACATACAAAACAAGCAATAAAGGCTTATAAAACCATGATCTCACACTGACATTAAGAAATTTTTTTTTGTATTTAAAATATCGGGTAATGGCTTTGAAGGCTTTTTAAAAATACCGATACTATTCTTCCATTATATTGCCAATAGAATTCAGATGAAACATTACAGACTCCCAATTACTGGGTCTTTAAGAAAAGGGTTCATTAAGGGGTCACCTATCGTATCTTAATGGAAATCACAGAAAATATGTTTTATTGTGATTATGTGGGAGTTAAAAAAAAAAATAGCAACAAAGCCAGGTACAAGGAAAGGAGATGAAAAGGGTAAGAATTCAACCACTTGGTAGAGGGAAGGGGGATAGGATGTAAAAGGAAAGAAAAACAGTTATTAGTATTTTTATTTCTTTGAAGTTAGAAAACCAAGCTCACTGTTCTAAATAATACTTACACACACACATACCCCGTAGTGAATACATATGCAACCATCCTCAGCAAAACTGGCAAAAACGGAAGTGCCCTACGTTATATCCAGCTACTTCTTTTTGGGCACATGGAAAGCCTTCTTAATGGGCCCAGAACTGGCTCACAGTTTGCAAACTTTAAGTCAGCTGTGCAGCTCAAGTGATTTGACGAGAGACGCTCCACATCTTGAACTAACCGATGAGAAAGAAAAGATGGATTTGATCAATTCTCTGCTGTAAGAAAAATATCCACAGCTTGGAAAGAGGTCATCTCCCAGTCCAGAGGTATAGTACACTTCACTGCACCACAAGGTCACACACGGCACAGTAATTAAAAAGTGCAGACTAGTCCCAGCCCAAGCACATAGTAGCCAGGGGACCTTGGACAACTTGGTTAATCTGAGTCTTGTTTCCCTCATCTGGAAAATGGGAATAATCATTCATTATACGTGTCTCACGGTGTTGTTACTAAGAGTGAGTGAGTCAACACGTGCCATGGAGGAGAGCTTAGGCATATTAAGTGTCCAATACACGTTTGCCATGGGTATTGTTACTGATCCAGCGAAGCACATGGAATCTTGTGTGCATGGCAAGAGACAAGGATGCTCTCTAAGGCCCTCGGCCTGGGGCTTGCTTCTGTCACATCTGGTCTGAGAGACGGCCCGGCAGAAAATCTCTGAAACCCTAGGCACTACTGTCCTCCACCAGGTAAGCGGAGAGCGGGGGCTGAAGACCAACCGTAGTCTGGCAAAGAACTGGAAGCATATCCAAGAGCTGTGCTTTTCAATTCTGGCTGCACATCAGAGTCATCCGGGAAGCGTTTAAATGATACAGGTGTCTGGCCCCCCCTCTCCACCCGTCCCTAACCCAAGATTCTGGTTTAACCAGTCTAGGGGAGACTTTGGGAATCCATATATTTTTAGAAGTGAGCACCCCAGGTGATTGTGATGTGCAGCCAAGGAGGGGAATCACCACCTAGGAGTCAAGGACGGAAGAAAACAGAAGATGCGGAGAAAATGAGGCGAGTGTCAGGCAGAGCACGTGTTTCAAGAATCACGCTGGTTTTCTATTTCCTAACTCCCTAAATTCCAAGACAGGGAGTTTTCTTTCCAAGCTGCAAATCATACCATAGCCAGTCCAGGAGGCAACGGAGTATACCTAGTTGTTTCAGAAACACAACAATTAAACTTGATAACTACAGACCGGTAACACCTCTGGCTAGGCTCAAAGCAGTCAGCTGGCCTGGGAACTCTCAGTCCCAGGTAGGTTTAGTCACCCCATCTCTAGCATTAGCTCCAGATCAGCATTTCCAACCAATACCTTCCAGACCTGCACTGTCAAATATGGTAGCCACTAGCCACATGTGGCTGCTTACGTTTAAGTTATTTAAATTTAAAATTCAGTCCTTCAAGTAGCATGAGCCACACTTCAAGTGCTCAATAGCTACAAGTGGCTAGTGGCCACCACAGTGGACAGTGGACACAGAACATCCCTATCACAGGAGAAGAAAGTTCTACTGGACAGAACTATTCTGGACATCTCTGTCCTCAAACTCAGCAGGTTGGAAAGTGACTTCATGGACTGTCATTCACTGAAACCTCCCGCTTCCTGTGCGCAGGATCTCCTTCCACTGGTGTCATCACCCACCTGGTCCTCGGGCTAGCACCTCAGGATCACCCTTGATTTCCTACTTGCTCCCACCTCCAAAAGATCATCAAACTGCTCAGATCTCCTCAAAGGACTCTCCAATCTGCCCTTCCCTACAGCCAGCACCTCTGCCCTAATTCCGACCCTTAATAACGGCAAAACCTTCTTTTCTAGCCTCTACCCTCCCTCTAGCCCAAGTTCATTCTTTGCAAGGTAGATAGCACAGTAACAAAACAATCCGGTCATTTCACTCTCTTATTTAAAAGCCCTCAAGATGTCAGGACCCCACTCTCTCCCCCTGCACCCCACCATTCAGCCTCAGAGACCACAACCCAAAGTCCGAATGCTTCCCTGAACCCTCTCAGGCCTTCAATACTCAGGTGCTTTTTACGCATTTCAACTGTCATTTCTTCTACGAAACCCACCCCATAAACTCAGGCAAAACCCAGCCTTTGTATTTCTAATATTACCAGGGTGCACTGTTCACATCTCTACTGGGTAGGGCATCTACATGTGACGTTATGAGTTATCTGAGCATAGGTCTGCCTTCTTGCTCTCTCCTCGACTCACTGCTCACACCCAGCAGAGCACCAAGCACAGAGACCATGCCTATGCTGAACCAGTGGCTGGTTCATGTCCATCTGTGATGTAGGGCAATTAAGCCCAGTAGTAACATCCCCATTTTAAAGACTGAGAGTCAAATCCCACAGTAAGAAACCATGGAGGCAGAACCACTCTACTGATTCCCGCTCATTCATGTGAAAAACACTGCTGAGCGTGACCGTGTACAACGTGCTAACGCGCTGGGCCAGAAATAGGCCTCGAGGGTGGGGCGTGTGTCTCTAGGCATCCAGACGCCCACATCTAGCACAGCGCCTGACACACAGGAGGCACTTGATAAAGGGGTGTTGACGTACCAAGGAGAATGGATCTAAGTCTTCACATGAACAAACCATGAGAAAGCATGCTCTCCTCCCTGTATTGAAAGGGTCTCTTCGTCATATGTCACTTAATAAAAATGAAGCTTTAAAGAGCCATCAAATATAACCAGAAAACACTGCCTCATGAGCTCTCCTAATGCAGCTTTCTCATCCAGAGTCTGCATCTTTGAGGCTCTTGGACACCACTTACTCGTGGGGAGTGGGGATGTGAGTCATAACAGATCATGTGCAATTAGGACAGGACTCCCTTCTGCGCACATCCCAGTGGGTCCTGCTCTTACAGCCAGAGTAGAAAGACAAGTCACTTATACCTCACTTGTTAATTGAAGCATCAGAAACGTCAGGGAAAACACTGCTGGAAAACTGATCAAAAAATGAAGGTGACAGATTTCACATCTGAAAATAAATTATGCTGAGCCTGAAATTCACGTACCACTTGGTAGAATACATAGCTGGGTGTTAATGAATTAATGACGCTTAAGAAGTACTCACGACAAACTATATTAATGATTTCAAATTAACCAACAGAAAGGGAAGAAACTGAGTAACTTCAAAGTACATAAGTTTGGCTTCTGGTCTAGTATGTAAGAAACCTGTAAAATGACACCTCATCCTCACCACAACAAAAAAGCTGAACAAATTGAAAATCAACAACTCTTCTTATATTTATCAGAGGATTGAGGGCAAATCGCTACTCCAAAAACTGGAGAGGCAATCGAGCAGATACAGAGGACCACAGCTTTAACTAGAGTAGCAGCCAAGGTACAGAAGCTGCTCACTAACCAAGGCAGGGAAACCTGAACTGTAATGACCAACTGCTGGAAGCTCAGTTCTAACAAGTCTGAGAGCTAAGAACCTCAGGAGATGGGCCAGTCTTGGGAGGGTCCCACACTTTTTTGAGTTCTACCTCCAACAGTGCTCGCAGGGCCTCGCAGTGCGTATCAGAGAAAATTTCACCACTGCTTCTGGCCAGGGAGGGGGGAAGTAGCCATTCTGAAATATATTCAGGGCATTCTGTTCTTAACAGGCCTGCCCTCAAGAGAAATTATTTTACTAGAGCCTACCGGACTTGGGGGAAGGTACTAACCCAACTCCAGCCCCCTCCAGCATTCCCATCTCAGGTAAGGAGAGAAACAACAAAACTGAAAGGCCCTTGTGAAGGTCACAGCCCAGGGGCACAGGCTCCCTAAAAGACTAAGACCTTACTGTAGGACTATTCGCTTCCCTTTCCCCATTCCCTACCACCACACGAATGTCCATAGCAGCTTCACTCGGAATTGCCAAAACTTGGAAGCAATGGTGATGTTCACCAACAGGTGAGTGGATAAACAAACTATGGTACGTCCATACAACATGGTATTATCCAGCGATAAAGAGAAATGAGCTATCAAGCCGGAAAAAGACATGGATGTAACTAAGTGAAAGAAGCCAATCTAAAAAGGCTAAATACTGTAAAATTCCAACTGTATGACATTCTGGAAAGGGCAAAACTATGGAGCTTGTACAAGGATCAGTAGTTGCCAGGAGTTCACTGGTAAGGAGGGAGCGATGAATAGGTAGAAGAGAGGAAATTTTTGGAGCAGTGAAATTATTCGGCATAAAAATGTAAGAGTAGATACAGGTCATACATTTGTCAAAAACATAGAATGTACAATATAAAGCAGGGGTGGGGAGCGTCCAGAGCGTCTCGCCCTGCCAATGCAACCGCAGGTGGGGCTCAAAATGCAGTAAATCTAAGAGCTTTTTTCATACCTAATTTTTAAGTTGATAATTTTGTATGGCCCTCCAATGATGTTATAAATATCCAAATGGCCCTTGGCAGAAAAAAGGTCCTGCCCCTCCCCGATAAAGCATGAACCCTAATGTAAACTATGAACTTCAGTAGTTAATAATAAAATGTCAATAATGGTTCATCACTTCTAAGAAATGCACTGCACTAATACATGATGATGACAGGGAAAATGGGGGGCGGGGATGGCATGTAATAATTCTCTGTACTTTCTGCTCCATTTTTCTGTAAGTCTAAAACTGCTCCCAGAAAGTCTTATTTACAACAAACATATGAATGTCAGAGTCACACGCTGATTTGTGCCACAGAAGATTTTAACTGAAAGGATCCTAATATGTGACTGTTCATTGCACCATATACAAATTTCAGAACTCGTGTTTTAATGTTGAAAATGCTTAGCCAGCATGGTAAGCAGAGAAAAACAAAAGCTGTCTTCCTTCCATATTTTAAAGCAAAGCCTGACTGTGTTACAGCTTGACAGAATAAAATCTACAGCACACCAAAATTTAAAATGCACATACTTTTTGGATCCAACTAGTCCAGCTTTGAGAATCTGTCCTACAGCTGCATTTACAGATATACGTGTACAAGAATGTAAGCAGCACTATTTTCAATGAACTTTCATTTTATAAGCTTTAGATTTGCAGCAAAACTGCAAAGATAGTACAGAGTTCCCATACACCCTACACCCAGTTCCTACTATTATCACCACCCTACCTTGGTATGGTACATTTATTACAATTAATAAACCGATACCTACATGTTATCATGAGCAAATCCATACTTGATTCATAAGTCCTTACGTTTTTCCATAATGTTCTATTTTTGATCCAGGATCTCATCCAGATACCACATTACATTCAGTTGTCATGTCTCCTTAGACACCTCTTGGCTGGGACAGTTTCTCAGACTTGTCCTGTGTTTGATGACTTTGACAGTTTTGAGGAGTCCCAGGCAGGTACTTGGTAGAATGTCCCTCAATTGGGATTTGTCTGATGTTTTCCTCATGGTTAGCCTTACGGGCTACGGGTTTTTAGGGGGAGACCCACAGGTAAAGTGCCATTCTCATCGCCTCTTATCAGAGGTACATACTATCCTCCTGGAGGCTGGAAACAAAATGACCACATCTCCCAGAAAAAAAAAAAAGGTGCATACTCTCCACATGACTTAACTCACCACTGAAGTTGACCTTGATCACCCAGCAGAGGTTCTGTCAGGTTTCTCCACTGTAAAGTGGTGGTTCTGCCCTGTCCATGCTGTCTCTTTGGAGGGAAGCCACAATATGCAGCCCACACGGAAGGAACAGGGCACTATGTCCACCTCTTGGAGCAGGACTATCTACGTACATTATTTGGAATTGTTTGTACAGAAGATCTGTCCCTTCTCCCTGTCTATTCATTTATTTTTATCAGTATGGACTCAAGAATATCTGTTTCATACTTTGGGTCATAATCTAATATTTTGTTGTTCAAATTGTTCCATCTTTGGCCACTGGAAGTTCTTTCAGTTGGTTCTTGTCTCTCCTGCCTGTGGGCTTATTTGTTTGGCGACTTCCTCAATTTCTGGTACAAGATGCTCCAGGCTCATCATATCTATTTCCTGCCTCAGCCACCCCAGTCCTAGAATCAGCCATTCCCCCCAGGAGTCCTGTTCTTCTAATCTGAGAATGATATAATCTTAGATTTTATTGTGGTTTGTACCCTCCAAAGGATCATAGTACATAAAAAGATGTACTACATATCTGTGGCATTAAAATTTTACAGGGAGGGGAACTGATGGGGGGGGAGGGGATGGATAAAAAGACTCCTTAAGAGAGTATAATGAAATAAATACTGAGAAACAATGAGTTAGATGGAATAGGTCATTGTACTTTTACCTTAGATGCTTACCTTTTTCCCATGGACATAAATTTACTATTTTATCTATGTAATGGGAGTGTTAAATGAACAGTGAAATTCTGACTAGAAGGTGTAGTTCCTTAGCTGGTACTGCGTTTCCATCTCGTGGAGGGTTGCCCAATGGATGACTCTTCAGCAGTGGCTAACCAACTTTAAGAGGAAATTGCATTTTTAATAAGTACACTGGTTTGCAACAAAAACCATATGACCCACAGGGCTTGAAATATGTCTCTGGTCATTCACAGAAGAAGCTGGTGACCAACTCTGTACGGATCCAACACTGACAGTGCTTCAGCTTTTCCAGACTTACAGGGTCGTTGTATGGCCAACAGTTTCAGCCCTTTTTTGGTCAAATAATGCTCCAGCCACTTCCTAACCTAGACGTCAAGGGGCCTCCTTTAACGACTACTTCAGCTCCAAGAATAAGCTTGACTAAATTTCCATCTGAACCTTAAGCACTAACTCAAAAGTCTTGAGGAAAATACTAGTAAGTAAAGATAAAAGGAGGTTACCTTGCTTTGAAACCAATTGCCTCACCATAGGAAGTCCGTTTCAAATAGTGTTAGCTCGGGAACAGCCCGTAACTTTTGTGTTGTTTGTTGTTGTTTTGGAATTATGTACGAACATCCTTACAGTTAAGTGACAATCACTCTCTTCAGAACTTCCTCAACAAGTTCCAAATGACACAACATTACTATGTTGACCGGTCCAGTGGACAGCCATTGTTTGCGTCTCCCCAGCCTGCATCCCCCCTTCTGGTCGTGACAGGCCATTCCTTTGTGGACAACTGCTCCAAATCCATTGGTCTCTGTGGGGCTGCCAATCAAGGTGCCCTGCCCTTCCCTGGCCAAAGGACTTCAACACATGACCCAAACTAGATCAATGAGACAGTCTTCCTGCAATTTACAGGCCTGCCACCATCTCTACAGCAGGGGCTCCTCAGCAGCAGGGACAAGATTTTATTCATTTCTCTCTCTCTGATGCCTAGCACAGTGCCTGGCTATGAATATTCAATGCATGTGCACTGCATAAATTACAAAGAAAATCATGTACCTTAAACAAATGCCCAGCTAAGTCTATCATTTCCCAACAGAATTCTGGAAGGGGAGAAAATTGTATGATGTTTTGTAAGGGAAATGTCCACTTTCGTAGCTAGGAAATATGCATTGGAAATAGTATCCCAAGTTGCCATTTCTCAGTGCATTAGAGATGTCAATCAGTCCAATAAAATAAAGCCCCCAAAAAGACAAAAGGAGAATTACCTCATTACCTCAACATCTGCTTGAACATAAGCAATCGCACACTGGCTAATTTTTTTTTTTAAAGGACATAATATAACTTTCTGGAAAGACATAATATAGCTAATTATACCATTCACTAGAAGGGAACATACAATGTTTTGAAGTAATTCAGAAGTGGGTGTGATTGCTAAGACACAGAGCTTAGGAAATGGTAAGTATAAATTAGAGATTGTTCATATTATGACAGACTCCGTCATTACATTTCACAACTTTTGTCAAAAGCAACTTTATTCACCGCACCACTGAAGGCTTCACACTAGGGGAGGCTGCTGTCAGCTCTGCCAGTCAGGGTAGAGAGGAACCTTCCTTCTGAACTCCCTCCTGGGGAATGGGTTCAAATTCCAGACTTAAAGCTCACAAAGGAAGGAGCAAGATGATGAAACCTCAATGGTCAATGAACATCTAAAAAGATTTCAAACCTCACTGAGAACCAGGTAATACGAAATTTTTAAAGGTACCACTTTTGTTCATCAGATGGGCACAATTAAGAAACTTGTCAGGCTGTTGGTGAGTGCTGAGCAGCGTGTGGTTTCATGCGTGCTGCTGGGGGAAATGTGAACTGGTACAGCCATTTTGGGGGCACTTTTGCAATGTCAAGCAAGCAAAACTTTGTGTGCACATACCCTCTAATCTACCAATTTCATTTCTAAGAATCTATCCTAGAAAAAATATTTGTAATTTGAATTAAGAGTCTTCAGGGGTGGGTGAAAGGGTAAAGGGGAACGAGAGGAACAAACCTCTAGTTATAAAATAAATAAGGCACAGGAATATAATGTATAGAGCCCAGGGAATATAGTCAATAATATAATAACGTTGTAGAATGACAGATGGTTACTAGACTTATCGCTGTGATTGTATCATGAGATATATAAGCGTTGAATCACTATGTTGTACATCGAAACTAATATTACATATCAACTATACTTGAATAAAAAAGGCTTTATGTTTCTGGGGGGCTGTTATTAGAAATTTTAAAAATACTAATAGAATCCAGCCCTTCACTAAAAACACTTGAAAAATTCCAGATAGAGGCATTTTGTCCACCCACCAGGTTCAAGGATGCCTTTGACTTTATGACCTTGAGCTAATCTACAATGGGAGTTCACCCAACACTTCCTAGATACCACAGAGGAATGTGTTCTGACCACTTCAGTCTGGTTAAAGAATTTCCCCAAAAGTCACCCAGTAAACAAGCTCACAAAGTAAACAGCAAACAGATTTGTTTCCAGGAGTGTGTACTCCAGAGGGATAAAGGTACCCAGAGGGATTCACATTCCCTTGCAAATGGTACCCTTGCTAGTTTTAAGGAGCAACAGACAGGTCATAGCCCTGGGCAGGGTCTCATGAAATCATCTGGTATAGCCCTAGCCTTGAGTCAGGTGAGATTAATTAACCATAAGACCCCTGGAAAGGATACCGACTCCTCCAAGTTCACAGAGTTGATGAGCCCAGCAAAGAGAAGTGAAAGAGCTGGGCCTAAACACCAAGGATTAGCCACAGAGAGGGGGCCCTACGTGGCCCTTCCACACAATGGCCATGCAGCAAGTTAGTCAGAAAAGCACAAGTTCCTACATGTTTTCACTTCCTAAATTTGTATGGTTCCTCTGTTTCTTGACCCATACTCTCAGGCCACCCTTTGGTCAGGGTAATAGCCATTTCAAATTTAAAAAGTGTTATGCTCACATTACCTTGGCTTTGTTCAGAAGTGTGGCAAGTGATGAAAAGCCTCGATTAAAACAATCCTTGATTAAGGGGCAATCATCCAAATGCCAGGCCGTGTGGAAACGCCTGTGCACGGCCTGGCTTTCCAGCCGAGGAGAGCCAGGTCTTAATTCAGGAAGCCAGACGCCGGCGCGGTGTTGTTTCGCTGACTAATAAAATGCTAAAAATGGGAAGTGATAAAACATATCGTGGCCTGGAGATCCCAGCTGGGTACCCGAGGAGGAACTGGAGCAAACCCGCCAGGGGAGCGGCGCGCCGCAGGCCTCCCCGCGCCGAGGGCAAGGGTGGGGCCGAGCGCGCGGGCGGCGGAGCTGCCCACACCCTCCGCCCCCCAGGGACCAGCCGCGCGCGCCAACCCCGCCTGGAACGGGGCATCGTGGGCCAAATCCGCGCCGAGTCCCAGTCCCTTCCCCCCACCCCCCAGGTCGCCAGCGAAAGCAACCGGCGCGTGGCGTTTCCCGCACTGCCGGGGCCGCCCCTGCCCGGCACCCGCACGTCACCCTCGGCCCTGGGCTGGCCAAGGCGCGCGGGGCGCGGGGCACGCTTCTCGGCGGGGAACGGAGCTGCAGGGGTGACCACGCGGCCGCGACGCCCGCGGCCCGGCCTCCCCGCGCCCGAGAGCCTGCGCCCGGGAGCCGTCCCCGCGCCGGGCCGCGCCTGCCCGCACCTGGCGGCCGCGCGCCCGCCTACCTTGCTCCTTGAGGGTGGTGATGAGCTGCAGCTGCTTCTCCTCGTCCGAGCTGTTCATTTTGACAGGTGGGGTCGGGAATGCGGAGCGAGGCGGGAGAGCGAGGGTGCGCGGGGAGGGGCGGGGCGGGAGGACCGCGGCGCCGGCGGCGTGCGCTCCGCCACCCGGAAGCTGGACTCGCGCCCGCTCCTCCTCCCGGCGCGGAGCGCACGGCGGGGCCGCCCCGCGCACCTCCCCGGCCGCCCGGGCGCCGCACCTGCGGGCGGGGCCGCGCCCGCCGCCGGCGCGCCCGGGATGGGGGCGGGGAGGGACCGCGCGGGCCCCGCGGCCGCCGCCCTCCCCCGGCCTCGGTGGCGGCTGCGGCTCGGCGTCCCCCGCGGGTGCCCGCGCCGCGGGCCGCGCTGGCGCAGGGAGTGCGGGGCGCGCGCCGCCCCCCGGCTCGCTCTCGCGCACCTTTCTCCGCCCAGTCCCCACCCCTCGGACCTCGAGAGGCGCCTTCGCGACGAACCCGGGCTCGGACCCGGGCGCCTGTCTGAACGCGGCCCCGGGGCGGGTCCCCGCGGGCCTCCGACGGAGCGCGGGGCGGCGCGGGCTCCTTCCCGGCTCTCGCTCGGTGGACTCTGGGGGCGGCGCGGGGAGACCCAGGCGCTGCAGGGGCAGGTCAGGGGTGTAGGTTTTGCACCTTGAAAAGCAATCCGGCCCGTTAAGTGGCCACGTGGTGAGCCAGGCGGGCGTGGTGGTCAGTGCCCAGTGCCCAGGGCCTCGGCTGGCTTTCTCCAGCCTCCCTGCGGCCGCGGTGGTCAGAACGTGGGCCCTGCGGCACGTGGGTCCCGGATCCTCGCGGACCACTGGTTCGTGATGGGAGGACCTTCAGCGAGGCTGCCACCGTAGCCCCGGTGTCCAAGGTCAAGCCCCTGGCAGCGCGGCCCGGCGGAGCGCAGCCCAGCCCAGCGCACGTCCCGGGGCACTGCCCTCCTGGTGCTTAGACCCACCCGGGGCTGGACCCGAGCAGAGGGGCGCGGCAGGCCTGCCAGGCTGCAGAATGGCTCCCCCCAGCCCCCAGTGGCTGGCTGGGAGTCTCCGGTCAGCCTACTGCCCTCCGAACCTCACCTAAGGAATGGGAGGGAGACTGACCCCGACTCTCCAGGAGGAGCCGTAGGGCTGGACCTGGGAGAGGGAGACACTACATCAGAACGCAGACCTGAGTACCATGGGGGGGGTTTCCTTAAGGTTACAGGCCCGAGGCAGCGGGACTGTGGGTGCTGATGACGGAGCTCAAACAGGCACAATCCTTTCACACAGACCATTAAGCATCCCAAATAAATCCAATTAAATTAGACTTAGGGAACACCTTGGGTTTTCTCAGCCCCATAACTCAGTGTGGGGACGACACCAGCGCAGGGCTTCTGCCGGTCCCTCACTTGCTGTTTTAGGCAAATGCCAAGCTTCCCTTGCTGAGTGGGTCTCTCCGTGGCAGGTGGGGTGGGGGCTGAGATACAGGTGAATGCTGTAACAAGCATCTGTCAGATACTCCTCCTACATTGTAACTCGAAACAAATTTGAAAAAGCAATAGCGCTGCTTTCCCCCCCCAAAAGGTGATATAATAGTTTAGCACAGGCAATTCGGTGGTGGGGTGATCTGAAAGGGCAGGGTGGCTGGAGCCTGGACCCACGCACCTAAGGGTCTCCGGTTGGCTGGACTCCCGGTCAAGGGCAGGTACCTGGGTTGCAGGTTGGCTCCCCGCCCGGCGGTGGGGGCGCTTGCAGGAGGCAGCCAGTCTACGTGTCTCTCTCACATTGATGTTTCTCCCTCCCTCCCTCCCTTCCACTCTCTCTGAAAAGCAAAGGGAAAAATATCCTCTCATAAGGATTTACATTTTTTTAAAAAAATAAAGGGACAGTATAGTCTTTTTAGAGTGAGTTAAAATTTTGAAACTTTAAAAATAAATTCAGTAGGGGGCCTTATTACTCAATTCTTTCCCTAGTTTTTCATCAGATAGTTTAAGACAGTTGCAGATCAGCTGTCGTGAAGATCCCCAGGTGATCAAATGGCCTTTGCTCTGAGATTAATTTTAATCCTCAAAGTTTAAGAGAGGCCCAGGAGACATAAGACAATTCAGACTCAACTACATGAAAATATGAACGATATGTGCTACCACCAGATATTTTGTATAAAGAGAAATAATTTCTTTCCAGAAAAAAAAAATTAAGAGATTTGGGTAACAAATCATGGCTACCTAGGTTTTGCCCCATAGCCAGGAAACCTGTTAAACCTGATCAGTCACCCTGACTGTTGGGCAGTGACCAGAGGCTTCCTTGAAACCTAAATAAAAAATCAGAATATTTTCTCATAATCAAATATGAGCAGAGTACCCATTAAATATTTGGGTTAATCCACAAAGTTCCATTTTTAAATGGCTGACTTAATTGTCTACTTCAATTATATAGTAATTAGGTAGCAGTTTTGGAGTTTAAGAATGAGTTAATTAATTATCAAATCTACAATCAAACTGAGTGCTTTGGTCCCACACTGAATCTGCAGCCCCTTGAAATTAATCCTGTTTACCTTCCTTGAAATTAAAATAGCCTCCTGAAATACAATATGGTATTATCTCTAGGGCATGGAATGAATTATTAGGATGGCTATTAGAGTCAATTATTGGGATTCAGATCTCCCGTTACACTATGGTTTATTTATATGATATGAATATTGATGGAAGGACAGTAGTAATAGAATTAGTTTTTGTTCTGTTTAATAATGCACATAGGGACTTACGTTGCAGGTATCACATTAAATTTATAAACCTCCAATAACATGTAATTAAAAAACATTAAAGATGTATGTATCTACACAGATACATATACAGAAGGAGGGGAAGGAGAGGCTTTTAAAAAATGAATTGGAAAAAAGGGACATCTGTAATATTTTAAACAAAAATAAATGAAAATTAATTAATTAAATAAATAAAAACTAAAAACATAATTCTAAAAAAAAAAAAATGCATTGGAAGGACAGGTACCAAACTCAGGATAATGACTGCCTCTAGGAGTTGAAAGTAGATGAATAGGCCCAAAGGGTAATGAGTGGAGTGGGAAAGAGCAGCGATCAGAAAAATTTTCTCTTTCATATGTGCTGTGTTTTCAGGAAATTAAAGTGAGATCACATTATTTATGTACTATTTTGAGGTATATAGATTAATAAAATCAAAATATGACAGGAAAAAATTTATTTCCTTTGATCCCATAATATTAACTTCATATTAGGGAGTCTATCCTAAAAGGCTTTATATACAGAGCTATTTATTATGTTAATTATGTTTAAAATGATAACATTGGAATATTATTTAACAATAAAAAGAAATAAAGTATTAATGCATGGATGAACTTTGAAAACATTACGCTAAGTGGGTAAAAAAGCCAGTCAGAAAACACCAGCTATTCCTTGATCCCATTTTAACAGAATACCCAGAATAGGCAAATCTATAAAGAGAGGAAGTTAATTAGTGATTGATTATCTAGGACTGAGGGCATTGGGGAAAATGGGAAGTGGCTACTAATAGGTGTGGGGTTTCTTGTTGAGGTGATAAAATTTTTCTAAACATTTTTGCAGCAGTGGTTGCACAACTCTGTGAATATATTCAAAACCACAGAATTGTACACTTTTTAAAAATCCTCATCCAAGGATATGGGTTTTTATTGATTTGAGAGAGAAACATTGATTGGTTGTCTCCCGTATGCATCCCAACTAGGGACTGAACCTGCAACCTAGGCATGTGCCCTGCCCAGGAATCAAACCCAAAACCTTCTGGTGCACAGCATGACACTGAAACCAACTGGGCCACCCGGCCAGGGCTAGAATTATACACTTTAAGTGTATGGTTTGCATAGGAGACTTGTATGGCATATTAATTGTATTTCAATACAGCTGTATTGAAAAACAGATTTTCAGATGAAGAAAATTTTACCTTAATACACAACTTACATAACTTTTAAATTTATGTTTCTATTACAAATATTTTTCATTTTTCAAATATCTCTATAGTTAATAGTTTGTTCTTTCAATAAATATTATTTTGTATACACTTTATTTTGTACCAACATAATCTACATATTTATTCAATGCTTTTCTACTATATTGATGAATACTTAGCCATTCTCAAATTCTTAGATATTTGAGTTGTTACTAATATTTGTCTCTTTATAAGTAATGCGGCAGGAATACAAAGACCATGCATAGGCATCATAGTCAAACTGTTAAAAGCTAAACATAACATTCAGGTCTTAAAAGCAGCCAAAGAATATACACATTACATACAGAAGAACAACAATAAAAGTGATAACAGTCTTATTATATAATGTTGCAGTCATTAAAGGATTACAACACAGTTCAATATTCCACAATGTAAAATTAACAATATCCAGCATTCAAAAATTACAGTAAGCAAAGAAGCAGAAAAATATGACCCAAAATAAGGAGATAATTCAGTTGATAGAAACAAGAAATGACAGATAATGAAATTATCAGACTAGGACTTTATAAGCAACATTATAAGGCTTATAAATATGACCAAAGTTATATATATAAAAGATATAAAGGGTAACATAAACAAGACGAGGAGAAAAAAGGGAATTATAAAAAAAAAACTCCAGTGGAACTATAAGAGATGATACAATATTAGAAATGAAAAAATTTAAAAAACCCACCCACACCTATAGGATTTACAGCAAATTAGAAAATGTAGAAGAAAAATCAGTGATCTTGAAGCAAAACCATACAAACCAAAATGAAACATGGGAAAAATTTTTTTAAAAAAATTAAACAAAAATTACAGACCTGAAATACAACACCAGCCAGTTTAAAACATGAAATCAATGGCCCATAAAGAGACAAAGAAACAGTAAATTTAAAAATTTAAATGACAAAACAATGGCTAAAAAGATCTGAAATTTGATTAAAGATGAATTTACACATTCAAATTCAGTGATTCATTCCATACAAAGATCTTCAATAAGATTAACAGCAGATTTCTCATCAGAAACCATAGAAACCATGAAGCAGTGGGCTGGTATATTTAAAGTCCTGAAAGTTAAAAATTGCCAACCAAGAATTCTATATCCAGCAAAACTGTCCTTTAAAGATGATAGAGATACTAAGAAATTTCCAAATACGCAAAAGTTGAAGAAGGTTGTTACCACTAGGCCTGCCCTACAAGAAATGCTGAAGGAAGTCCTTCAGGTTTAAGTCTAAAGGCACTAGACAGTATCTCAAACCTAAATGAAGAAATAAACATCTCTGGTAAAGGGCAAATATAAAAGTCAGTACATAGTAATTGGGAATACCAGGGTAGAGATGATCTTAACTTTGGTCTCTATGACATATTTTTGTTCTTGATGATCTTTCCTAATTAGTCATTAGTCTTTGGATAAATGCAAATCAAAACCACAATGAGATATCACTTCATACCCACTAAGATGACTATCAGCCATAAGACAGACATAACAACTGCTGGGGGAAATGTAGAGAAATTGGAATCTTCACACGTTGCCAGTGGGAATGTAAAATGACATAATAATTTAGGAAAACAGCTCCTCAAAAAGTTAAGCATAGAATTACCATATGACCCAGAAAGTCCACTCATATATATATACCCAAGATAATTGAAAACATATGTTCACACAAAACTTTTATATGAATGTTCATAGCCGTGTTATTCATATTGTCAAACAGTAAAATCAACCCTATGTCCATCAATTGGTAAATAGATAAACAAAATATGGCATATACATACACATTGTGGCTGAACCCAGGGATCTGGGCAGAAACAAAATGCAGAGGTGTGGCCAGAGTTATCTGGGGCCACAATTGCCAGGCAGAAAAACAAAGCCACAGAGTCTGGCTGCCACCCCTCATCCTTCTAGAGCTTGTCTTCCCTCACCCTCCCAGAGTTAGCAGCAGGCTCCAGAAGAAGCTGTAGCAGTGAATGTCAGGCTACAGAGCACATTATCTGCAGCCCTGAGCACTAGAGAGACAGAAGCGTATTTCCCTAAGTGGCAAGTGCATGCTGCAGTTAACCTCAGTGACAAGGGTGGAGATACAGAGGTGAGGCAACTGAGGTCTGCCAGTCAGCATTAGTAGGAGGTGAACAAAGCCCCCAATGCTCTAGCCAGCCTCTCCCAGCTCACCCCGCCCCCACACATGGCCGCTGAACTGCAGGGGACAGTGCTGGAGTTCCATGGGCTTGGAACCTCATTGCCCACCACATTCCTCTATGGAAGTAGTACCCTGAGACGAAATGACCTGGTCATAGGGGAAACACCCACCTCCCCAGGGAATACAGGACATTTTCCACCACCCCTCAGAGTTCCTAAAAGCCTGAGCAGTTGGGAGAAAAACTTAAAAACTTGCACTTCAGTGCCACCTACTGGAAAACAGAAAGAAAGACTTCTTCTTAACCCACTAAAGAGACAAGTACCACTCTAAAAAAAAAGCAGATTCCATTCCCATAGATGCCTAGGCAGAGAAGTAACCCATCAAATGTCATAAATAACTAAGGTGATGACGCAGCTCAGAAAGAAAATGAAAAATCTCCAGAAAATAAACTTAAAGACATGGAAATACGTGATTTAAATGACAGAGAATTCAAGATTGCAGTTCTAAGAAACTTCGAGATACAAGAAAACACAGATAGGTGGTTTAATGAACTCAGAAATAAAAGCAATAAACAAAATGAGTACTTTACCCAAGAGATTGAAACTAAAATAGAACCAAGTAAGAAATTCTAGAGATGGGGAACTCAGTAAAGGAGGTGAAGAATGAACTACCAAGCTTAGGAGATAGAACTGACCAGATGGAGGAAAGAATTCGTGATATCAAAATCTAGAAATGACCCAGATGAAAGAAGAGAGAGACTTGAGGGGAAAGAAGAAAGAGAAAGAAAGAAAGAAAGAAAGAAAGAAAGAAAGAAAGAAAGAAAGAAAGAAAGAAAGAAAGAAAGAAAGAAAGAAAGAAAGAAAGAAAGAGGGAGGGAGGGAGGGAGGGAGGGAGGGAGGACCCTAGGAGAAGTATATGACTTCATCAGAAGGCGCAATAGGCCAGCCCTGCGTGGCTCGGCGGTTGAGCATCCACCTATATATGACCCAGGAGATCGGGGCTCGATTTCCGGTCAGGGTGTGCAGGAGGCAGCCGATCAATGACTCTCTCATCACTGATGTTTCTATCTCTCTCTCTCCCTCTCCCTTCCTCTCTGAAGTCAATAAAGATATTTAAAAAGAGAAAGAGCAATATAAGAAAAATGGGTATACCAGAAGGACAAGAGAGGGAGAGGGGAACAAAGAACCTATTTAAATAAATAGTTGATGAGAACTTCCCAAACCTATGGAAAGAGCTACACCTTAAACCCAAGAAGCAAACAGAACACCTAATTATCTCAATCTATAAAAGGCCTTCTCCAAGGCTCACTGTATTAAAACTGTCAAAAATCAACAACAAAGAAATAATTCTCAAGGCAGCCAGGGAAAAGAAGACCGTGACCTAAAAGGAAATCGCACTAGATTATCATTGGGTTTTTTAGCAGAAACCCTGCAAGTTAGGAGAAAGTGGAATCAAATATTCAAACTATTGAAAGAAATCGCATCCAAGGGTAATACATCCAGCAAAGTTATCCTTTTGATATGAAAGAGAAATAAAGACTTTCCCAGATATACGGAAGCTCGGGGAATTTACAACCACAAGACCTCTATTATAGGAAATACTAAAGGGGGTTATTCTACCTGAAACAAAAAGACAAAAGGATACAAAACTATGAGTAAGATGACAGACAGACAGAAGCCGGATATTGCAACCCTTTTCCAGAATAAGGTATTACACACCTAAATATGACATGAAGGTTCAAGGAGGTAAAACATTTTTGATTTTATCTTTTTAATCCTCAACTGAGAATATTTTTTCCATTGGTTTTTCAGAGAGAGTGGAAGGGAGGGAGAGAAAGAAACATCGATTAGTTGCCTCCGGCACACACCCTGACAAGGCTGGGGATTGAGCCCACAACCGAAGTAAGTGCCCTTGGCCGGAATCGAACCCAGGACCCTTCAGTCCACAGACCAACGCTCTAGCTCCCGAGCCAAACTGGGTAGGGCGGTAAAGTATTTTTTTTAAAAGAAACTAAGACAATAGCTACTGCAACTCAGAAATGAATTCACAGTATAAATCGGGATAATTTGTGACAACAAAGCATAAAAGGTGGGGTAAGGGTCTGGACTTGCAAAGGGGAATGGAGATAAGGGGCATTCAGAAGGGCTGTCATCAGAAGACACGGAAGGACAGGTGTTGGAGAGGCTGTGGAGGGATAGAAACCCTCGTTCGCTGCCGGTGGGCGTGTGGACTGGCACAGCCGCTATAGAAACAGTACGGAGGCTCCTCACAAATACAAGAATGAAGTTACCATGAGACTCAGCAACCCTTCCTCTGGGTACCTACCCAAGACACTGGAAAACATTTATTCGTAATGATACATGTGCCCCTATGTTTGCAGCATTACTCATGGTGGCGAAGACATGGAAACAACCCAAGTGTCCCTTGAGAGGTGACTGGATGAAGAAGTGGTGCACATGTGATGAAACACCACGCGGCCAAAAGAAAAGGTGAAACACCGCCATTTGTGACTACATGGGTGGAGCTCGAGGATATCACACGAAGTAAAAGAAGTCAGGTGGAAAAGTCAAGAACCGTATGATTTCACTCATATGTGGGAGAGAAAACTGAAAGCAGCAGATAAACAAACAAGACAAAAACTGATAGACACAGACCAGGGTGGTTTCCAGAGGGAGAGTGGGAGGGGGCAGGTAGCAAAGGGTAAATTACGGAGGTCAGTATATGGTGACAGAAGATTTGACTTCAGGTGGTAAACACACAGTGCAATGTACAGATGATGAATTATAAAACTGTACACTTGAGCCTATATAATTTTATTAACCAATGTTATTTAATTAAAAAAATAAGACTGTATGACTCTATATGGTAATGAATGTTAACTAGACTTATTGTGGTGATCATTTTGCAATATATACAAATATCAAATCATTATGTTGGACACCTGAAGCTAATATAATGTATATATGGGATATATTAGAACTAACATAATGGCATATATATGTCAATTATATCTCAATAAAAATCGATGGCAATGAATGATATTTGTATGATACTATAATGATGGACACATGTAATTATACATTTGTCCAAACACATATAATGTACTACACCAAGAGTGAACTGTGATGCAAATTATAGATTTTAGATGATTATGTGTCAATGGATGTTGATCAGTTATAACAAATATACCACTTTGGTGGGAGATGTTGATATTGGGGGAGACTATGCACATGTAGGGGCAAAGGGTATATGGGAAATCTCTTTACCTTCCTCTCGATTTTGCTGTGACCCTAAAACTGTTCTAAGAAAATGTCTTTTAATATGAAAAGAAATTTAAAAAGTAATAATCAACAGCATTGGGCAGTGAGAAATTATTACACACCTACTATGCACCAGGCAGGATTAGACTTGGACAAGAGAGGTAAATACCAGACAGCCCTCATTCTCCAACAAACCAATCTGTTAATGAAAGCAAAAAAAAATATCAAAAGATAATTGCAATACAGTGTGATGGGGCTGTGATGGTATTAATGTTCAGATACAGCAACGAGATAAAGAAGGCAATAATTAACTCTCTTTGCTAGAATTAGGTTATGCTTCCTTGAGGAATGAAATTTCAAGCCAGGTCTTGAAGGATGAATAGTAGTTTGCAGGGATTATGCAGAGAAATAAAACTCGAGACACAGAAAAGGCATATGCAAATACGTGAAGGCTAAAGAAAACTACTGAAAGTCAGCTCAACGGTGTAATCTTAACCAACTCCCGGAAAGCAAGCTGAGTTGCCTTTCTTGAATCAGATGTCATCACATTAGTGTGAACAAACTACTGCAAATCAGGTTTCTATGACTAGAGGTGCCTCTCGCAGCTTTAAAAGGTGCATAGTCCCGTGAAAGGGAAGGGAACCATACAATCACCCACATATAAACAAACCTGAATAGTAAACACCATAAATAAGTGCATGACAGGAACTCTTGGAGTATATAATTAACGTTATGAATAAAAGTAAGTGGGTCTGTGTGTTGAGGTCATGTAAATATCCCCATCAACTCAATCAGGCCCAAATAATGACCCCAGCATAACTTATCCGGGTAAATAAAAGCTTTTATTGTGTTCATATCCTGACAACTAACTAATCAGCACTCATTCATAAAGAGAACGTAGCTGTGATTAAATATAAATTCCAGATAGAAATCATTCATTTTACAACTTGCCCCGTTGATTAGACACATCGGCACAATCTTGTTACCTACCCCCTTCTCTGAGGCAGACTTCATCAATCTGGGGGGGAGAAAAAAAAAGGCAGACCAGTGATTGGAAGGCGAACCTGAAAGGGATTAAACACTTCGCACGGCATTCTAAAACACTGTAATTACAGTGCAATTAGCCACACTGCATATTAAACGTGCAACTCCGAAATGTGTTCAGACTCCCCAATTATAACTAGTTATTCTTCAAAGAATTGTGCCGCCCACATTGAATTACTCTAGTGCTTCTTTGTTATAATTCAGGTGTGACAGTCACTAATATATCTGAAAGGACAGTTAATAAAAAGTAGGCAATTCTTTACTGTAAACCTAACACATGCAGGCCGGGTAATACCCAGCCGTTACCGTGGACAGTCCTGTCTCACACAGGCAGGCCCGTTAGACGTTGGACTTCGCCTTCTTTAAAACATAGTCAATGGCCGGCTATGAAGAGGCAGTGAGAGGAGAAGCCTAGTCGGGAGCCTAGAAGCTTGTATGTGTTTTTTTATTTTCTCAACTAGGGAAGTCTCTTAGTCTCTCCCTGAGTCTCGATTTCCTCATCAGAAATAGAGATCAGATTAGTTGCAGGGGGCTGGTGGTTGGGGGGTGGGGGAACGATATGGCCGTAAAAGGGCAATGGAAGAACCCTTGTGGATTGGAACGGTTCTGCATCTTGACTGAATACGTGGCCATATCCTGGTTGTGATGTTATCTACAGTTTGCAAGACAAGACTGCACCATTGAGGGAAACTGGGTAAGCGATACGTGGGATCTCTTGACACTATTTTTTGCAACTCATATGAATCTATAATTATCTCAAATAAAAAGTGGAATTAAAATGGATACAGTTATTTTTCATTTTAAAATGTTACTCATGTTAACGTATAGTGGGTTTATTATTGCATTTTTAATAAAATGAAGTAAATATTTTAAAATTTCAGTTTTAATTTCTAATACAGCAAATGTTGATGGATAACATACTTAAAGAAAAGCTCTTTATGATCCTCAATAATTTTTTTAAACAGGGTCTTTGGCCTGAATAGTTTGCGAACTGGCCCTCTGCCATATATTCTAATCATAGCAAGGCCTGAATCGTTGTGTTAACTTGGAACGCAGGTGACTTCAAAGACTTAAGAAACCCAGAGCGATTGGTTTGTAAGGCCTTTCCAACCTCAATTATCTATATAGCAGCTGCCTACAGTAAGTCAACCGAGGCAACACGCCAGAGTTCATACAATGCACAAGAACTTCACCTTGAGCAGATAACGGGGAACACAAAAGGTAGCAAGCACATTGCAGCCAGACAATAACGATTTCCATGATGCCGATACTGCCTTGAAGTCTGCTTCATAGCCTAATGGGTCTTTCCGGAATCCATTATGGAAAGCTGTGGTGTTTTAAACTGTTTATGGTATGGGAAGTAAGAGGAAAGGAACCTGAGGAACGGTAGCAACTCTAACAGAAACCTCGTGCGGTACAGTGTCTAGGACAGGACATCTCTGCATGATGATTCCATAAAAGACCGTGGCTTCACCCGGCCGGCGTGGCTCAGTGGTTGAGCATCAACCTAGTATCCAGGAGATCGCGGTTCGATTCCCGGTCAGGGCACATGCCTGGGTTACGGGCTCGATCCCCAGTCGGGGGCATACAGGAGGCAGCCGATCAATGACTCTCTCTCATCATTGATGTTTCCATCTCTCTCTCCCTCCCCCTTCCTCTATCTGAAATCAATAAACATATATTAAAAAAAAAAAAAATAGACGGTGCCTTCAATGTCTGAAACCCTATGCATAAATTTTAAGCATAGGGTTCCAATTTGAAAGAAACAATGCATTCTTAAGTAAAATGGTCAAGGCCTGCTGGCATTGTTCCCATTATGTTAATACATCATTATTATATATATTCAAGATGAAATCTGTTATATCCCCTGAAACTTTGGTGTATGTCTAGATAACTGTTTCCTTTTCAATAGGTTTTGTACAGAAAGGGCAAGTCACTCTACTTAAGCTTCTGAGAAACCTAACAATCACTAGCAACCAATTGGCCTACTTCTGCAGAACACATTCCACGCTGTATTTGAAAAACAGCACTCTCTGCTAATGTGCGCACCGTGTTTCTCTCTCTCAATCGAACTGTAGGTGATGTATAATGGTGGTTCGTGGGCTTTCTTTAGGTTTAAATGACTTCCAAACACTCTTTAGCTTTTGCATTGCTACTAACCTCAAAAAAGGGTCAGATAGCGACTAATACGGAGTTGCAGTGCTCCCTCCAGAAGAACTCTTTTGCCTTTCAGTCACTGTGCCCTCATCAAATTATCTGCCTAACATTTCATTGGTCTACCTCTTAGCTACACTTTGTATTCTTAACAAAAATAAGCAAGTTAAATGTGAAACACTTGCTGGATATCATTTGTTGAATACCTGCTACATTATAGCCCATTACAAGGCCTCATTGAATCCTCACAAAAAACCTATAGGGCGAGGGTGGGCAATAAAGCTTATATCGTCTCTGCTATGAAGAGAGCTATATGATTTACAGGTGAAAGTGAGACTATTTACCCCACAGTAAGAACAAAACCTTTCTTGACCATAAATTTTAAGTATTGTTAGTAAAAAGGTTCCAGACACTAAAGATCCTGAGAGCTGTGCCCTCTGCTCAACTAGCACAGAAATCCCACCGGGAATCTTCTCACAGGTCAGAAGAAACTGGACATCAAGGAATTAACTTACATTTGGAGCTCCCCCCAAATTCAAGGCCAGATACTGTGCTATAATGGTAGGGGCACAAGATTTGGGTCAGAAAGCCCTAGTTCAAACATCATCACTGCCATTTATTAGCTTACCTCCCTACACTACCCTGTTTCCATGTTCCAGCTATTTTCTGAAAATTCAACAGAATTTCCTGAGGCCTCGATGCCAGAGCAACGCCTATCACACACGACCTGCAGCGCTGAGAAACGGGTATGCTAGAAATATATTTCCTGGCCATTGGCCTAACAACAGGCCCTATTCTTAACACTTGGACTACAACCATAAATAAGGCAGAAAACATCAAATAAGCAATTACAAAGCTGTGGGATAAATGTTACAAAAGGAGTCAGAACTAGAAACCGGGATCCACTTAGAAGTCATCAACTTGTTGGAATCGGGATTGGAACACAGCAACTATAAAAGGATACCTTCGAGACAATCATATAAATCTAGGGAGTATCAGATGGCAGGAAGTAAGTCCAGTTAATGCTGTCTAGGTATAAAAATGGCAGCGTGGTTAGGACCTTTAAAAGCCCTTGTGAAATGTACACCGAAGTATTCACAAGTGAAAGGGCAACATGTGCAAACTGTGAGTACTTGCAGCTCGGCGATGGGTCCCTGCGCATTAGCCAAACTGTTCTCTCTAGTTTCGCTTCCCTTTGAAAACGTCTGTAATAGCGTAAAAAACAACAGTGCCACCAGCCTGTAGAGGAAAGAGTGAGAAGCGGGGGAAATTGCTGTGGGGTGAGAATAGAAGGGGAGGAGGCCGAGCGTGAAGTGAGCGGAGGCTGGATCCCCGGGAATCTGGCTGCTTAAGAAAAAAGCACAGGAAGAGCCGCCAGTCGCCCAGGAGGCCGCGGAGCGCTGGGGAGCAGGGAGAAAGCCCGAAGAGGGCGATGGGTGTCGCAGGGGCCAAGGGACAGCTGTGGAAAGGCAGGATCACCAATCACCAATACCGTCAACAGCACAGAGGCCTCGGGTGAGAGGAAGGCCGCAGAGGATTCGCTGCTCTGGGCAAGCAGGAGTTTGCAATGACCTCTCCTGAGCTGATCCAGGACAGGGGCTGGGGACGCCGAGATTGGGTTTCCGTGAGCTGGAGGCCGAATGGGACATGAGGAAGCGGGAAAAGGGGCACAGACCACCCCCAAGTGGCTTAGCCTGGAAGGGACAGAGACGAGGCCTGTGGTTAAAAGGGATTGTGGACCGAGGAAGGGGTTTGGGGCCTTGGCCCGGTTAAAGGAAAGGCCGGGTGGCCTCAGTGACTTACTAGTCATGAGTCTGTGTAGGTCGCAGTTGCCAACGGGGTAACAATTAGGACTAGACAACCTTTCAGATTTCAAACAAGTGAAGGTCTCCAGGAAACTGCCAAGTGTTACATAGATTACTATTTGGTAATAATAGGTAAATGCTTACTATTAAATTTATAAAGTCCAGCAAGCCTTACATTACACTCGTTCCTCTCCACAGCCAAAGAACACGATATCTTCCCTAGTCTGGAGAAGGGAGCGAGCAGAGCAGGCTAGACAGAGAGGATGCTCGGAAGATAACGCATGCCATTTTTCTGTCGGGCATGGATGGGGTTAGCGATTTATTCTGCAGAGCAAATGAATCCACAGACATTTTTATTAACGGTAAACAGGAAAAATATTTAAAGCATAGCAATAGTCAGCCAACAGATTGTACATATTACAAAGGCAAATGAAATAATAAAGGAAGTGGAGTTCTATAAAAATTAAATAATGAAATGGTATTCAGAAACCCATTAGCAAGGAAATATGATGCTAGAAAAAGTAGCACTTTCAATGTAAGCAAAGACCTCTGCTTTTAAAATCCTTAATGAAGATGAGTCAGAAAAAAAAATAGTACTAAAAGCCATGGGAAAGTCTTGAAAATCAAACTGTCAGAAAGCAAAAAGAAAAAAACCATGGAAAAAACTCAGGCTGCTGCGTTGATGCCCGTAATGGACCCTGAAGTCAATACCAAGCATGCTAGTTAAGTGCCGCCACGACTACATGGGTGTGTGAGGCACACTTTCTGTATCTATTCTGGGGTGTGCGTGTGTCTCTTGTTTAAATCAAAGCCGATTGCTGTATCTTCAGATTGTGGTACCTCTCATTTTATTTTTTTTCATAATAGATTCTAAGCTCTTCCTACACAAAAGCCCTTACGGTTTAAGAAGGAACGTACAGTTACAAAGATAAAAACGCCCCGCCTCTAAGGACAGGTTTCCTTAATTGACAAAGTGATTCATGAGTTTCAGAAGGATTTTCCCCAAACAGGAAGAGTGGCAGCTTTTCCCTATCGCTGATCAGAAAGAGGTAGTAAAGGGAGCAGGTTCTGAAGAGTTTGCATTTTGACAGGAAACACTGGACTTGACTAATTTGTGACCTTGTCAACGGTGTGTGTGTGTGTGTGTGGAGGGCACTATCTGGACGCTTGAGCAAGGACCAAAGCACTAAGATTCCAGAGGTAAGAGAACTGTGTAGAAGTTATCTGATGTTCTGCAGTTTTTTCCAACCCCCCATGAGACATTTGTCCTATCTGGGTGCACGGAAAGAAGCTGTGAATCCACAACGCAAGAGGCTTTCCTGAGCAGAGAGCAACTGCTGAAGATCTGACGGATTCGCAACCAAAGCAATGGAAGCCAGAAGACTATGTGGCGATATGTTTAAAGGGCTGAAAGAAAATAACTGCCATCCTACAATTCTATACCCAGTAAAAATACTCTTCAAAAACAAAGTTGAAATAAAGATAGTTTCGGACAGACAAAATGTTGGGAGAAGTAGTCTGCCGTGGGTCCCGAACATCTCTGCACATCTTTGCTGTGTGTGCCACACTCCATCTGGTCCTGAGCTATTTCCATAGATAGTCACGAAGGCAATTGAACAGGTCACATGACAGCAGAATGACTACTATGCAACTGCTCACTTCCTGGGAAAGGGGGGCTGGCTTGTTTATTGTTTAATACAAAAGATGGGGAGACTTTGGCCTTCAGGTCTTCAGCTGCAGCACAAGTCATTTTATGCACAGCCACCATCTGATTGTCCCAGTGGGGCCAGGGAAAGTAGTGCTAGCTTGCTCTCTGCTCTGCTGTGAGTAACAAGCTCTCTTTCTTGAATCTTGTCATCTATTTTTGGCACTGTAGAGATGAGGCAAGGTTGAGGTTCTTCCTTGACAAAATGGGAGCCGCTAGCAGGGTGTCAAGATAGACAGTGACTTTGGGGAAGAGAAAAAGAAGGATCCTACGGTCTGGGTTCAGGGTTACGAGGAAACTTTGGAAACTAGAAGCAGATGTTCTCACCCAAGTGGTGGGTGAAGGGAGACCCAGAGATTCCCTCACAGTAAATATGTAAGAATTGAGTCAACAGAAGAGGCAGAGCTGTGAGAGGCATGATTGAAACAAGCTGCCCAAATGATACCATGGTGGTTGCTTACTCTCCTATGGGATAGGGGACTGGGAAGAGTATCCTGGGCACCCAACAGAGAGGGAAGCACACTTACCCTGTTTTAGCAACTACATTAGGAGCATTCCTGGAGGTTAACATATCCCTGTCCAGAGTCAGAGATGCACAACTACAGTATGTAGCATTTCTTAACTATATAACATATGCAAAACTGTGCTACTGTTTTTATGTGCCACTGACAAAGTTCTTGAGCATTTTGTCCCAACCCCATTTTCCCCCATAAGCCCTGTGCTTTTTATTGGGTGATCTTGCATAGCATGGTGACTTTTAGGACACAAGTGTTATGTTATAGGAGAACTGAGACTAGATGGATAATGGAATCATTATATGTGGGTAATATAATTCTAAATTGGCATAATCACTTTGGAAGATAATTTGGCAGTGGCTTGCAAAGCTGAACATTGACATACCTTATAATTCGACAATTCTACTCCTGCATCTACAGCTGAAACAAAGTACTGAGCATGTGTATCAGGAGACATGTTCAAGAATATTCATAGCAGCCAGGCCAGGCATGGCTCAGCAGTTGAGCATCAACCTAGTATTCAGGAGATTGCGGTTTGATTCCCGGTCAGGGCACATGCCCGGGATGTGGGCCTGGTCCCCAGGCGGGGGCGTGCAGGAGGCAGCCGATGAGTGATGACTCTCTCATCATGGATGTTTCTATCGCTCTCTGTCGCTCTCCCTTCCTCTCTCTGAAATCAATAAAGATATATATATATATTTTAAAAGAATATTCATAGCATCAATATTTGTAATAACAAAAATTTGGAAACAACACAAATGACCATGGACAGGATAGGAGATAAATTAAAGGTGGTGTGTGTGTGTGTGTGTGTGTGTGTGTGTGTGATGCAACTTAAAAGTGAGGTAATAATAAAAACATATTTTAGGATAGTGGTTACTTCTGAAAAAAAAAGGCAGAAACATCAGAGAAGGAATAACACATAGACAGTGATTATTATGTTACTAGTAATTTCTAGTTCTTGAGCTAATTTCTTAGATATTCATTATATTATTAATCTAATTTTGTTTTCTTAAGGTCTAAACACAAAATTTTAGAAAAACATTTTATTGGATAAAGGAAACAGCATGTTTTAATACTGTCCGGCATAATTAACATTTGTTTTTTGTTTAGCAATTATGGATAAAACTACTTCAGAATAAAAATTTTCCTTTATCATAGCAAAATGATGGCATTTATTCATAGCTGATTAAAGTTTTGAAATGTTCCATTATAAAGCATTGACTAACTCTTAATATTAACAGAGTCGCTTCACACGAAAGCTACTTTTCAAATTACACCGTCTAACTTCTCAATTTCCCTTTAAGGACATTTTCCGTAGGCCACAAGGCTAGAAATCGGCACAAAAATATCAGTGCGTCCATTAGAAAAGGAAACTGAAATTCCAGCTGGAAGGGGAGAAGGTGCCGAGTCACTCCCAGCGGCCTGATGGACCGCAGGCTTCCAGGGCCGCAATTTCCTCCCGCCAATTGTCAATTTCACGGTCCCCCTTAAGAAGCCGACATGCCTGCGCTCGGCCAGCCCCGCAGTGCAGGTGTGCCCACGGCAGCCCCTTAATGTGTAGGCTGTTGACTCGACAAGAATTTTGTCCTTGGCGTTGCTGCTTGTGGCTCTGGAAAGGGTCTTTGATCAAATTCTGTCAGGTTGCTGACATGCCTTAGGCCTGCCACTCAAACGCAGGCGCCTCAGGCCTCCTTTTAGGCACATTTCCTAGACCACACACACATCAGGGCCTTGTCTGGGGCACCTTCGGTGAGACATGCAAAAGTAGCTCCCAGCAGACCAGGAATGCTTCACACGTCGGCACCATGTCCCATTCCTCTCTGTATCCCTATGGCCTGGCATATTATTGGTGAGCCCTGGTGGCAAAAACAAAATGAAGTCCTACCTCTGGCACATAAATGGAGCTGCAACCCAGGTAAGCCAGGTGCCTGAATTAGGAGTGCAATTGCTGGATCATAGGGCAGTTCTATTTTTTAATTTTTTGAGGAGCCTCCGTATTGTTTTCTACAGCGGCCGTGCCAATTTGCATCCCCACCAACAGTGTGTGAGGGTTTCCTTGCCCCACATCCTCTCCAACACTCGTTATCTCCTGTCTTTTTGATAATAGCCATCGTGCCGGGCGCGAGGTGGTATCTCACCGTGGGTTTGACTGGCATTTCCCTGAGGGTCAGTGACGCCGAGCCTCGTTGAGAGAGGGTAGGACAGAGCGGCTCAGCATCACTATTTAGGGTCCGTGTTTCCCTTTTAAATACAGCATTGCAGTAGCACTCGATTTTCCTCCAGGAGATAAGACTGAAAGAACCGGGTTGCCTTTTTCTAATTCTCTCACTGACCTCTGCTTCCACACAGCAAATGGCATCATGCTGGAAAATTCTACCATTTCTCTCCCTTAAATCCTGCCTTCTTCTGAATGGAAATACTCCGGGAGTGGGTCACGCATCAATATTAACATCTATTGAGCTTTTTCTTTGTGCCAGAGACTGTTCCAAGTACTTTAATGTATTATATCACTTAATCCTGAAATATCTCATATGAGGTAAATACTATTATTATCCAAATTTTTAATTTGATAGATGAAGGATCTGAGACGCAGGTTAAATAATACTATAAGGTCACACAGTTGGTAAGGAAAGCTCTGGAAATCCATACTTGACTTTTTCTTAAGTGACAGACATGACCTTTCCCCAGAACAGAAGTTAAACAAATTAAACAAGAGCTGGCATTCTTCAGAGCACATCACTTTCTGAAGGAAGCCGGACCCTGCTGAGTTAGCCTGAGGGGAGTGAAACAAAGGCAGGTTCAACGGGCCAGCCCACTTCCAAGCAGCCTCTCTTACAGGTAAGTCCAACCCAAGGACTCTGCATTGCTCCTAACACTGAATTTCTTGCAGTTTCTGGCATATTCTGTCTTTCCTTCACTGCCCCTTCCACTGGGAAAACACAGCCCCCCTGCCCTCCTTGCCCTGGACGAACCGGCCTCACCCATCAAGACTAGAGTCAAAGACCGTCTTCGGGGAAGCCTTCCCAAGCCGCCTTCCGCCCACCCTGCCCGGCGGAGCCTCGGGCACCTGCCACATTCCACAGACGGTCTCTCTTTTTCATGCCAATCTCCTCCAGTTAGGGAAGAGACTGTCTTATGAATGACCACTATTTATTGGGTGATATGCGTCAAATGAGATAGTGTGCATTTAAAACAGAACGAAAGAAACAAACCAAACACTTAGCACAGTGCCTGGCCCTGAGTCCTCCTTCAGTAAATGTCAGCAGTAGTCATTACGTCTACTATTAACAATGGCACCGCCCGTTCACCCGGTCCTCACATCAACACCATTGGGTATATACTATTATCATCTCCATATTACACATGCGGAGCCAAGCTTAGACTGATTCGGCGACACGCTCAGGTACACACAGTTAGGAAACGGAGGGAGCAGAGCCCAAGGCGGATGAGCCCCGGTGCGCACAAGGTGCTAGTGCAGCAATAATCGTGGCTACCCCCGATGGCAGAGCTACTGCAGGTGACCCCGTGCTGAGCACTTTATGTTCATTATCATTAAATCTCACACCAGCCCCGCCAGGCATTATTACTCCCTTTCACATACGAGGGAATTGAGGCATAGAAAGCTCAGGCCCAAAGTCTCACAGCGAGTAAGCCGCAGAGGCCAGATTTAAACTCAGATCTACCTGACCCCTAAGACTACGCACTTTTCCATGACACTCCCTTAAAACGGGGCTCTCCTCGGCCAGCAGCTGTGCTGTCTCACACCCCCCGGGAAGCCTGCACTGCGCCCCACATATTGGGCATCACTGTGTGGACTGCACTTCGCAGGTGCTGCGGGCAGAAGGCACACAGGACGCCAGACACTCTGCGATACAATTTTCTATGCGTGACTCCAAGGTCAAACACCGCCTCCTGTCCAGGGCAGCACTGTACTCAAGTTACAAACCTGGGAAATAAAAGGTTCAGATGCAAACATGGGCTTCCCTGGAAAACTGACTTGGGGGTAGGCTAATTTTTCCAAGAGATTATTTGGGGGAATCAAGTTTGATACATTTTTAACTCCATGTGGAACTCAAGATATGTGGGTTTCCCTGACTCGAAAGCTTCACGGACAATAAATCGCAGAACATCTCCTCTCCAGGGCCCACTCTCTTCCACCACCACTGCTCTGAGGCTCAGATGGAAGAAAGGCACGCACTCCCCAGAAAAGACCTGGACGATATCAAAAGGAGCGGACACTACAGTATCTGCCTTAACTCCTGTTGGTGTCGCAGATGGTGCTGCGCAGGGCGAACTGTACGAAAGCATTTGCTGAGTTCAGTGACAAGTAATATGCTTCTGTTTGGATTGACGTATCATCAACGCTGCAGGAAACTACAGGTCTTAGCTTGCAAAAAAAAAATGTTTAATTTGAGTCCGATCACCTAGAGGTTTCACCTTCCCCAGTTCTCTCCTCCTCATGAAAAGGCCTTTAAAAACCATTTCATAAGTAAAAATAGGGTTGGAGTTTCACGGGACAATCTTGTAATTTTGTGCTCCTTGGCTATCACCGTGTGTTTCTTGAGAACACTTGGGCCAGCTGTTTGATTTGCAAAGCACCGCTGACATCCCAAAGTATTTGTTCTAATTATTGCTTAACACACACGCCATGTGAAGCTTCCCAGAAGGTAAGCAAACTTTCACGATCATTTCCCCCGGCTTAAACTCAGAAATGTAAATATATATCATCATTAAACGGGTTGTGATTTTAATTACTGAAAAATGCTGTTAATTCTGATAGGGATTATTCCAAAGGTAATACAGATAAAAGCTGTCAAAATTAATTAAGCACCTATTCATTAAACCCAAGGTAGCTTCAGTTTCTTTATTGCGCAAATACAATTAACACTTCATCTCGATAGGTTACATAATCATGTGACTCAAAATAAAGGGAGGGTACAACCTTGGCCTTCTCGGTTTTACATGGGAAAACATTAATGACGCTGACATCGGAGACAATTAGACAGTGTCAGCCGATTGTTTTTAGCCAGCTTTCTCTCACATCTGTGGTGTCTACAAGCAAGAAGGCTCATTGTTTCCGCAGGCCTCCTTCGGGCCTTGGCTTTTTGTGTAAACCGTCAATCTTTTGGCGAATATCAAAGCCGTGAGGAAATTAGAACAGACCAGCTCTGCTGCCCCACACTAAAGCTTAGCAGGGTGCATCCACTATGCTACTAATTAGGCAGTGACCAACAAATAACCTGTCAGCGTCCGCGAGCCATTTCCCACACACCTGCATTTCATACCCTAATAAGCATACGGCAAGAGAGAAAAGGGGGTAACTGCTGAAGTGTGAAAAATGAACAAAATATAACAATGTTTCCATCCCCAGCTACACTTCTGGCAATTACCATCTAACATTAGGGGGACTCAACATGTCTGAAGACTCACAATACAGTATCTGAAACCAAAACCCAGGGGGGAAGCCACACATTGAGACTGTATTAAGGTCTGCATCGAAAATATCACACCAAGAAGACTCTAGAGTTATGTATAAAACCCAGGAAACTGAAAATGACCATAATTTAGATTAGGGACCAAGAGGCTGACTTTTGAAAAACATTTTCCACTCGAGCAATTGAAAGAGAAAGGCGTACTCTTCTCACCGTTTTTCTTCCTCGGGGAAGGAAACAGAACAGATCACAGGAGAGAGAGTTTCAGGGTCTCACGTTGTTCCTTATGCTTTCCGCCCTGATTTGGGAAACCTGTGATCATCGCCGGCCTTTGACCTACTGTATATTAATTAATTTCCTTTTCGGGTCTTGTTTCTCATGGGTTCCCACTGTAGATTCTGAAGGCAGCATTTTACTTGCCGGTATTTTCAATCACGGTGAAGGCTGCGCGCCTCGCAATGGAGGAAGCTGGAGATGTACAAAATTAAATGGGTGGAAAACACTCCTTCTTCGCCGTTGAGCTTTAAAACTCACCGTCCCAGTGTAGGAACAGGCTCCATTACGCCTTTCACAACATTATGCTTAACAGATTCCAACCAAATCTCTATTTAAGACTCTTCCCACTTACCAGGGTCACGAAATTTCTTTAACTCGAATATCTTTATTGATTCCAGTATTTCTGAATGGAAAAATGCATCCTACCTAAAAAAAAAAAAACACCAAAAAACCAGGTAAAGGTAAAAAATAAAAAGTGTAACCATTTGGTTATTGTGATTAAAATAAAAACAAAAATTACTGGACGCCTCGCAGATGGAAGGGTTAAGACACAAACTCTGCACAATGCCTCTCTCCACTTTCTTTTACCCTACACAAAGATTTTGTGGTCCAGGTATCCATGCGATAGATTTCCCATGAAAAGGCAACTGGCCTTTTAAAACCATATATCCTTTGGAGCAGCTCCTTTTTGTGGCCGAGGGATCCAGCTGAACTTTTTCTAAACAGAGAACAAGGGAAATGGAAGGACGAAATTGTGATGTGGAGAAACATCGCCTCATCTCCACATGGGCCCAGGGACACGCTATATTGTGAGAGCATCCTCGATAGACTCACATACAATATAGACCAACATTCAAACGGTATTTGTTAGATACTTCTGAACACTACTTTTCTTTTCATCAGACTTTACCCAAAAACAGCATTTTCAATTATAAATAAAAACTTTCTCCACCTCTTCCCACTTGAACTCAAGTACAGAAGGCCCCTATTTAAAATGCAGCTCCGGAGCCGCCACCAGGCTGCCTGTTCAGCTGCCAGTGGCTTTTGTGTACAAAGATGTTAATTGGTCCTAATCCCCTCCTAGAAGCTGTTTTGGTAGCCTGACCTGGCACCCTGAAGAAGGACACCTTGGTGTGAAAAACCAAAGGGCCCATTGAGGAGGGAGTGAAAGGCAGCCAAGCATTCCAACACATTTTAATTTCAGGAATTAAAGAAGAGGAACATCATCGTGGAGATCCTAGAGAAACCTCACAAAGCCTTAACAACAGTGGGGCAAGTCCTGCAAACACCCGAGCTACACACACACACACACACACACACACACACAGGAGGAAGGCCCACAGCGGAGTAAAAGAGAAATTCAGATTCTCAAATTCTCCATTTTACTCCTTCCGCTTATAAATTGGTTCCCTGAGATTCAAAGGCTGAACTTGACTAACGGAGACGTTTATTTTTCCCATCCTAATTTACCAAGCTCATATGCTCACGAGCATCAGGTTCCCAGTCTGTTCAGCGGCCCGAGGATTCGGGCTGAAGTATAGTATCTATCTCAACGATGCCATTAAAATGTACATGACGACTCACAGTTTCTGGAAGGGAAGTGAGGAGAGCTGGAGTAGTAATTCTTACGGCGAACTCTTCATTCGCTCTGCTACGTGTCAAATAAACAATCTTAACACACTGTAGAACACTATCGATACTCTGGACCAATTTAGGGAATATACATCTCCACCCTGGGTGGCAAATTATGCTAATGGCATGCATGACCCACTGGTGTGGGGTTTTGAATTTTTTGCGAGAGTTCACAGATCAACTTCATGGGTCAAAGGAGTTTGCCTTTCATCTGGCAAAAAGCAGAAACATATGACCATTATGGACTACTAAAATTGCACCAAATGCCAAATTTTCAGCCATGGCCTATTTATATTTTAATCTCCCACACTCATTTTTGAAGGCTGGGTTTTTGTTCTGTTTTTTTCCCAGTAGTACCTCAGATGCAGATGAGGGCAAGAGAGTCTGAGGGCTGCCTCCGGTGAGAACATTCGCTAAGTGCATCATGGAAAATGGGGTAGGATGTCCTCAAAGCCACTGAAGGGGCGCGGAAAGGGAATGGAGGGTCTGCCTGGCAGTGAGTGTTCCAGGGGTAGAAGAAGGCGCCTGGTGTCTTCTGGAAGCCTGAAATTTGAGATTCTCTAGCCTATGGAATAAGAGAGCTGAATCTTCAAGGCGGAGCTTGTATAATGTCATCAGACGCTGAAGACAACCCTCAAAGGAACAGCAGACCTATTTTGGCCACAAACGTCCTTCCTACAAACCCCTTATCTCTTCCCATCGCATCTTTTTCGAAGGTTCGCCAACTACAATAAATGTCAACCACACTGAAGTCCGCTCTGGATGTGAGTATCAGTCGCGATCATGAGGGAGACCGTTCAAGCCTCTCTTCCCAGCGATTCCTTGTCACTTACTCGCTTTCCAACTAGGGATTGCTCCCTAGGTTTCCTGAATCTCCCCCAAACGCTTCTTCCTGCTGGTGGAGACAGTGACACTCCATCACACGAGCCCACGTCTTAGAGACACACCAGGCCTAAAGGAGACAAAGAACGGCTGCCTCCTTTATACCCCTATTTTTAAAAGTTTTAAAATATATGTCTAGTACAGAAAAATTCAAAGAGTATAAATATAAAGTACAGTGTCCCTTCCAATAAATCTCATTAAAAACTTATTTCCTGGAGGCCTACCATCTACCGTTAGCATCTATCCCTACATATCCAGCCTGCATATGATAGGACCTGCATATAATGCGTACCTTCTTGTGGAATGAGCATTTGAAGAAGTTGAAACAGCTTTTGCAAAGACCCAGGTAGGACAAATCTTACGAAATGATCAGTGTGGCTGAAGCACAGTGAGCAACATAGAAAAAGGTAAAAATGAGACCAGAGAGGTAGTCAGGATGGAGTCGTCATGGAGGACCTTTGAGGCCTCAGTAAAGATTTTAAATTTTAGGCTAAGACCCAAGTGGGCTGAAGAGCCATTGAAGGATTTTAAGCGACATAATCCAACTTATATTTTAAGATCCCTTTGGCTGTTGCATAGTGATTAAAGGAATAGACCGGGAAGAGTTGGAACAGGGAGCCCCCCATGGCCGAGAAAGGGCTAAAGTCCAGGTCTCCTAATTCTCGGTTAGTTTTCCTTTTGCTACAGGAGGCTGTTTGGGAGAAATCAGCTCACATGACATAGTGTCTGGGTCTTCTCCAGGCTTTGATTAGCTCGTCTGCAAGGGGCTCCTGGGACAGGCAGCTATGTGGACCAGTCATCTGGGTGTGAAGACTTAAAGGACGGGTCTCAGGAAATGAGCCAACCTGGAGAAACATGGCTCAGCTGCCCGAGGAACGAGAGAACAGAGGGAGAAGGAATCGGCCTAAGAAGCCGGAATAGGACTGCAGTTAGGGTGAGAAACGCAGGCCAATAAAATGTCTCAGTTCTTAATTCTGAGGAAAAACGAAGAATTTTCAAGTGCCAGAGGTAGCTAACTTACTTTCTGCGGTCTCAAGAGGCTAAGGGGTGAAAAGATAAAACAGGGTCCAACGGATAAACAAAAGCCAGCGGAAGTCATATTTTTATTCACCGTGAGCCAGAACTTTCTAACACAAAGTTGCCCAAAGAGAGAACAGCCTGTTCCTGACGAGCTGATTCAAATCACTGACTCAGCCGTACTCCAGATACCACGCTAAGTGCTAGAGGAAGCGCCCGAGCTCTGAATGCTTTGGGACCGCTCGGCTGAATTGGGGGACTGGGAACGTCCCTTCCGACATGAGACTGGATGGTGGAAGGAAAGCCATCAGCAAGTTGAACCTCTGGCCCCTTTCACTGTGAAGATCTTTTTTTTTGAAAAGTGACCTGTCTCCATAGCAAGACTAGGATGCTGACTTTTCATGTCCAGCTAAGGAACAGGCCCTGCTATGTCCTAAGGAAGAGGGTGACCTGTGTGTAGGCTCCAATCAGAGCACCTGGTGTGAGAGAGGAACGCCCAAGGGGACCGCAACACAGCTGTCCTTTAGATTCTTAAAACCAGGTCTCCGATATCAAGGTATTTCCAATACTTTATTAAGTCTTAGGCAGAGACCAAGATTAATTCTTTATTAGGCTCTACAAAGACTCGGGCATTGCTCCTCAAGTCTTACCCGCTGAAATTAATTCCGTCAAAATGGTCAGGGCCTTATTTTCCTCTCACTTCAAATACCTGAGGAAATGGGCTGCGGGCGAAAAGCCCTGCATTGTTAGAAAATCCGAACCTCGACATGCTTCCTGGGATCTGAAAATTAGCAGGAGCTCGCCCTCCAGCTTCCTGTCCTGGTGTTTCCTTGCTTTTTTCCCCCTCAGACAAGTGGATCTGGTTACATTTGTTTCACCTCTCAGATATTTTGGCAATTCCCCTTTCTGAACAGAAGAATTCAGTTCCTTTCTTAAGAGTCCAGGCAGGAAAGGCAGGTGAAAAAGGTAACTGAAAAAACTAACAGTGCCAGCGCCATAATTACCCGAGGACTATAAAGCTCTATTCTCTCCACGATGAAAAAGGGGAATTACACACGTAACTTCCATTAACATCAGTGGGACTTACCTACACAAATCCCTTGAGCGTCCATGGGGAGAAAAGCCTCGGCGTGACTAGCGGCCGGCACCTTTACGCCCGGTCTTTTCTATTATTTGATTAAAAGGCAAAGGGACGGGTGCGCTGCAGACCAGAACCAGGTGAAGCTTCGCTCCACTGAATTCATTGTCACCTGCCTCTTCAGAGCCATTCTGGCACAGTGACGGTCAGCGCCGAGGCCTTTATTTCATTTTCTTTCCTTGCTCGTATTTTCCCTGATGGAAACAGAAGCTAATACACCGCATGGGTTTTTTCACATGAGTTTTTCCCTTGGTGGTTGTGGGTTTGAGAGCTATGGTTTCTGCCCTGGAGTAAAATTATCAGCAAAATCTATGCTGAGAAACAAGGCTCAGGGAGCTGCTTGGGGGAGGGGGACACACACTTATGCCCAAGTAATAAAAGACACCGTGCAGCAAGTGGCAGCACTGTTGTGTGAGTACAAACTACAAGTGCTGAGATAGAAAATATTCCTGTTGGGGGTGAGGAAAGATGCTGTGAAAGAGGTGATATTTAAACTGGGCCTTGAGCCCGGCCGGCGTGGCTCAGGGGTTGAGCATCGACCTAGGATCCAGGCGATCGGGGTTCGATTCCCAGTCAGGGCACAGGCCCGGGTCACGGGGCTCGATCAATGACTCTCTCATCATTGATGTTTCTATCCCTCTCTCTCCCTCCCCTTTCCTCTCTCTGAAATCAATAAAGATATATTTTTAATAAAAATAAACTGGGCCTTGAAAGGCAAGTAAAAATATCTAACCCAACCTTAGGACTGGAAATAAATAGAGGAAACACGTAAAGGGCAAAGCAAAGGCAGACGTGAGGATTTAGTGCCAGATAAACCTGGGTCTGACTCCTGGTTCTGACAGGCTGTGTGGCCACATCAAGCTTCAGCTTCCCCATCAACAAGGGGGCACTAAGAACGCCTGCCTGACTCATCAATTGTTCAGAAAAGTAAATGAGGCAATTGTGGAATTTACAGAAAGCCTCAGCACCAAGTCTGGGAATATTAGGTGACCATTAATTTGTCACTATTACCACTAAAACGATTTCTCTTGAGTAGCCTCCAAATTATTTAGCATTACTAGCTTCCATAGTAAGAGTCTGATACATCTGACTGTCCCTGGGAATTATGTGAGTTGGATTCGATTAGCCCCAGGGTTTCTGATTCGGCAGTTTGGGATGGGACCCCAGGACTTGCATTTCTAGCAGGTTCCCTGGTGATGCCGAAGCTACAGCTCAGCCACGCCTTGAGGAGCCTGGATTCGATCATCCGTAGGGTACTTTCCAAGTCTGATATGCTGTTCAAACTCAAACCCCAATTCTTATCCTACGGCCCCACACTGAGACTTAGAATTGAACCCTGAAAATTCTCAGTGTCCTTGTCACAATTCCCCATGTCCTCCACTTGGTCCAAATGAGTGGTCTCTCTTTAATATGAATCCAGCAAGATCACTGCAACGGCACCTGGGGCATCTGCAGTGACCCTCTGCAGTTGGGAAGGCACAGGCCAAGTCCCAGCTCCCCAACCACATAGCAGCCTTCTCAGTGATAAATTCCTGATCACCAGAAACAGGGCCACCAGTCAATCACAGACACGCTCAACAAATCACCCTAGCCCCTCATCAGCGTCTGTCTTTTCACAACACACAAAGGCCGATATTGAACATTAAAGCCATTTCCTCCCACCACCAACAGAGGGCCTGGCCTACTATGGTAAGAAAAGAAAGTACAGTATTTAATGTATTAGGACCTTACAGTACTTTAAAATTGACAGAGCATTCTCACACCCAGAGGTGAGGCTTCATAACAACACTCTGAGGTAGGTTTATTATTCTGTTTTATAGCTGAGGAAACAAAGGCTCAGAGAGGCTTAGGGATTTAGGTAAAGCCCCAGTTAACAAGAGAGAGAATTGGGACTAGAACCCAGCTCCCCTGCCTCCCAGCCTAGGCAGACTTCCACAGCCTCTTGATCCAAATGAGAGAAAAGTTCGAATTGGAATTTCTCTCCCTGACTCCGTCCTTACTGTATTAGCAAGAATGAGTCATTATGGGCAACTAGACGAAGACCTCTAATTGCAGGTCTCTGAAAATGGAGACGTTTAATTGCATATTCCATATGTGATTTATCAACTGGTTTGGGTTGTTGACAATTCTCTTTAAAGAATTCTTTTCCTCTAAAAATTAAAATATATCTTTAATCTGCCCAGGACTGCTTTGTTTTCATTCAAATAAAGAGATGACGATTCCTTCTGTGTCGTGATTTCTAGGCAATTGGTTTAATGTCAGACAGGCATTAACTCCTGGTAGATTTTATCATGATGAGGTCTGAAACTACAGAGGCTTTTTCTAGAAACAATAACCACTTTCTGGACAAGGCTAAGTAACAGAAACGTGTCTGGACTGCAAGGGGTGAGTCTTTAAGAAAGCCTAAACCTTCCATCCCTAACTCTTTGGACAGGAATCTCTTGAATGATGTTGGCACAAATTTAGGGGTGCCCTAGAGAGAGAACAGCTGAAGGGCCATCATGTCAAAGGAGCAAAAAACGTCAAAGTTCCTAGTGTTACCGAGACAGGCCAAGAATGAAGAATCAACCGGCTGTTCACAAAAGCAAGGCCAGGACTTTGAATCAGAATTGGGCCTCAGGGACTCTGACCAACCTCTGAAGCAGGGGAGAAACCCTGCCAGTGTGCCTCTAGGTTCCCCAACAGGGCCAGGCTCCTGCTGCTCCCCCATGTCTCAAGGGGGCCTGTTTTGACCATCACTGAGATTCACTTCTCTTTTCCACTTTACTAGGTAACCATAGGTATTGCTCAGAGAGGTTAACTTACTTGTTACAATAACACAGCTTATAAGTGGTAGAATCAAGATTCAAGCCCAAGTAGAACCTCACTCATTTATTTAGTCAATAAATACTAATTCGAAACTTTCTAAGTTCCAGGCACCGAGCTAGGCGATGGGTAGAATCAAATGAGTCTTAAAAGTGTAGTGAGGCCCGGCTGGCATGGCTCAGTGGTTGAGGGTCGACCTATGATCCAGGAGATCACAGTTTAACTCCCAGTCAGGGCACATGCATAAGGCCCGACTGGGATCCCCAGTAGGGAGCGTGCAGGGTGCAGATGATCAATGACTCTCATCATTGATGTTTCTCTCTCTCTCTCCCTCTCCCTTCCCCTCTCTGAAATCAATAAAACATATTTTTTAAAGAGTGTAGTGAGAAAATGGAAAAGGGCTGTGATTTCAGGCTCTGCAGAAGGCGGGGCTGCCTGCAAGGCCTCACGGAAGATAGAACACAGGGGGGATATGAGCACCGATTGCGCTTCTTTATGTTCAAGCGGCTCCTGCATGCAGACCAAGTTTCTGCTGGTGCAGAAAGCAGCTTGTCCTGCCTTTCCCCCTTCCACTATAGTCTGTCCAAAGGAGGCCCGATTTGCTACAGCCCAGGCAGGGTTTCCCCTACCCGGGGAGCAAACTAGACACTAGGCAAGAAGCAGGCTCTTGGATAGTTGGGTTGCTCTCCCAAACTCCAGAGCTCGCTGCAGAGCAGTCACTTGCTAGCGGTAACCTATAGAGTGGCAATTTGTCAATTAGCACTAAATTAGGATCTGGCCCTTGAAGACTTAGCACACCTCCCTGCAGAGGTGCCCAAGTGACTCCCTGCCAAGACAGTGTAAAAAGAGATCCGGTCTGGTGCGCTGCAGCTCTTCCAAGTCACTCAAGGCCTCTGCTGCCCTCATGTGAGATATTGCAAAAAGGGGACACAGCAGCCTGAGAGACCAGGGCCTGGGTTCCAGTGCTGGCTCTGCCTCTGGAGTCACTCTGTAACAAGTCTTTCCCCCTTTGGGTGCCTCAGTTTGCCCAACTTTGCAATGAGAGCAGTGGGACTTTAATTTCTAAGGGTCCTTCCAACTCTGACAATCTAAGACAACTGTTTTTTTTGCAGCCATGGATTCCTTTAAGATCCTGCTAAATAACCATCTCTCCACAAAATCGTGCCTCCAATTTCAGAAAATTCATAGAATTCCTAAAGTTTAAACTAATATTCTTAGTCCAGTATGGGCTTGAAGTCAGACAGGTCTGGGATTGAACCCTAGGGATCTCTCCCCCCACCCCATGGGTGAGTCTCTTATTTTTGAGCCTCAAACAGAAAAGGGGCACCAATAACAATACCTACTTTGCAATATTGCTGTGAGAATGAGGGATAATTATAGACAAGTACATATACAAGTACATACAAATTCTGCCTTCCCATCTAAATTTATTCTCCTGCTTCTAATGCTGGGACATTTTCTCCTTGAAGGCAGAGGCTGGGTTGTCTAGATAATCAGTGTACCTCCAGCACCTAGCTCAGAGCACACAGCAGCGGCCCTGTCCAACAAAATCCAAATCTTTGTTAAATCACACTGCAGTTCCATTCAGCAACTCATCCGACTCTTGCCATTCATGGCCTTACAATGTCAATTCTCTTTTTTATATTTCAGCAGCCAACAAGTATTTATAGAGCACCTATCACATGCCAGGAGCTACAGTAAACACTGCTTATGTTCTCCCACCTTAACTAACAGAGCACATGCTTCCTACTAGGCGCTCAACAGGTGTGTGATGATCGGAAAATGAAACTCCCCTCCTCCTCGGACCACAAGAGAAGGCAACTGCAACGGAACATCGCCTGCGAAGCGGGCCAGCCAAATGCACCTGGTCTCCAGATCGCAGGAAATGGGAGGGAGAGAGAAAGGCGTTAAATGACATCATGAGGAAACAGTCAGACAAGTCCACAATGCGTTTCATTCTACAAAACAGCTGGCCCGAACTGCCCAAAAGTGAGCTTCATGGAAGAAAAAAAGAAATCGGACAACCGTTCTGATTAAAAGAAACAAAACTGACACAGTAACCAAATGTAATACAGAAACCCAGATTTTACTCTAGATTAAAACAACAACAACAACAAACCACTCTCAGACACTGTTGGGACAACTGGGAAAATTTTAATACATATGGGTATTAGATAATATTATAAAATTATGATTAATTTTCTTAGCTGTGTGGGAGAATGTTCTTAGGAGACAATTCTGAAGTGCACAGGAGAAAGGGTCGTGATGTCCGCAACGTGCTCTCCAGGGCTTCAGGGGAGGCAGATGGCCAGTGAAATATGGAGAGAAAGCGAGCGCCCTAAAGCATGTGAGAAAATGTTTTTTAAAGGTGAAGGGATTAATTTCAAAAACCACAAAAAACTAATAGATACAGACAATAGCATGGCGATGACCAGCGAGAGAGGGGGTGGGGGCAGGTAGAGGATGGCACGGGGGTAGATGGTGATGGAAGGAGACTGGACTTGGGGTGTGAACACACAACACAGTACACAGACGACGTATTATGGAATTTTACCCCTGAAACCTACATAATTTTATTAACCAATGTCACCCCAGGAAATCCAATAAAAAAGTTTTAAAAGGTAAATAAATCTGTTTAATTTCAATTATTTTTTTGTTGATTGGAGAGGGGGGGGAGAGACTGCTTTGCTAAATAAATTATGATACATCCATGCTATGAAATATATAGAGTCTGACAATGTAGCCCTGCCGGAGTGGCTCAGCTGGTTGGGCTTCATCCTGTGCACCCCAAGGCTGTTGGTTCAGTTCCCGGTCAGGGCACATACCTGGGTTTCGGGTTCAATCCCCAGTTGGGGTGCGTACAGAAGGCAACCAATCGATGCTTCTCTCACATCGATGTTTCTCTCGCTCCCTCTCTCTAAGCATGTCCTTAGGTGAGGATTATAAAGAACAAAACAAAAACCCAAACAGTACTGGTAGACCTATGAGCAGGGACATAATCGCATCTCTAAGATACAGCATTAAATTGAAAAGAGCCACAAAAGCGTAATATTAACCTATTTGAATGAAGGAAAAAACAAGAACCTTAACAAAATGAATGAGTGTGTGTGTGTGTGTGTGTGTGTGTGTGTGTGTGTGTATAAAAATGCATAAAAATGCTCTGGAGACACCAAACTGTTGAAAGTGTGTCTCCTTCATTGTACCAGAGAGGAGTCTCCCTTCCGATTCCATGTCACACGTCCAGTCTCCACACCCAGCATCTCAATGAACTGACACCAAAACCTGCCCTTACATGCTTGTGCCCAGGCGAGCCCTAGGCAGGAGCTGACGCTTAGGGCCTGGGGACGCGGCTGGTTCAACATGGGAAGTGAGGGGCGGCAACACTTGCTGTGTCCCTAGCTGGCCACTGTGGCCAGCGCTTTACACCTCAACTGAAAAAGCAGAGTTTCTATTTTACAGGTGAGGATTCGAATTGGGAGGGGGCACCATAATTTGTCTAAGTTCACACGGCTAATGAGAGGCAGGGGTGGAATTCCACGCTCGCTTATTGACCCCCAGTCTAACAGGGGGCATCTTACCTGACACAGGAGGGAAACCAAACCAAGCCAAACCTGGCTGCTCGCTGCTGGGCGCCCCTGGCCAAGCCCCCAGGCCTGCATCCCCGCTTCTCTCCTTGCAAGCGCTGCTGGGCCCAGCGCGTGTTGCCCTCCAGAGCTCTGGAGGGCGCAGGGGGGCGCTGGGCTACCTGCCTCACATTTTCCAGGAGCTGATGAGCCGCTGGGACGTGGAAAGGGGCCCCAGGGGTCCTGGCCGCACCTTCTGAGGAGGGTCCCGCTGCTGCACCCCCTGGGGCACTGCTGGTCTTCCTTCCAGGAGGGCCTTTCCAAGCCCTGCACCGGCTGGTGAGGAGTGGGGGCGCCCCCGGGCTCAGGCTAAGTCAAGGCAGGGCCGAGAAAGGGTCCCACCTGCCCAGCTTTCCTGTTTACTGGTCGCAGCTGCAGCAGGCGCCTCCTGCGAATGCGTCCCGGCCCGGAGGTGAGCAGTGTGAGGCCCAGGGTCCCGTCCTTGAGGCGCAGGGTCACCGCCAGAGCCGACCTTCCCAGGCCCTCTAGCCTTGGCGCCCCAGAGAAGGGACAGCTAGGGCGCATGCTCCGTGACTGTACCAGCGTGGTCATTCCAGTCCAAGCCAGAACTCACCGCTGCCTCCCCAGCCTTGGAGCCAACTCCACCCCAAGTACCCCTTCCCCCAATCCCTTCTTGGGTTCAGGCGCCACATCTAATGATCTCTCTGGCTCAAGGAAAATGTTTTGAAAGTTCCACTTGGACCCAGTCTTGAAATCACCACCAGTCACCTCCAGTTACTGAGATCTGTTGATTTTAACTCAGAAAATGTCTTGAATCCAACCTCTCTTGTCCATTTCTGCTGCTCCTGCCCCAACAGACACCACCACCCCTGTCATCCTCTCTTGTCCCTACGTAGTGAATTCACCAACTGGTCTCTGCCTCAGAGTCCCTGTGCTCCTGTTCCCACACCCCCTCCCTCGAGAGTCTCCCCAAACTGCCTGCGGTATCTTTCCAATTGCAGACCTGCAATTGATCCCATGATCTCACCTTGATGGCCAAGTCCAAAGGTCATTAACAAGGTCTACCAGGTACTGCTGAAATTCCTGCCTCTCCTCCCACCACGTGCTTCATCTCCAATTCCACCGCTTAGCACGCTCTTGCCCATGACACTTATGGTTACTGGGTTCCCTACGAGCAGGGAGATTAGCATGTAGGAGGTTTATTAGGGATGCTCCGAGTTCAACAACTGCGGGAGAGAAAGGAAGGAAGCAGTAAGCTGTGCTGGAGTCTTGACAGAACCTCAGCCAACATTTCATGGAGTTTGGAAGATGGGATGGCCCTTCAAAGCTACTCAAAGTGCGGGTGCAAGGATCAGGCTTATGCCCGTGTGTATTAGTCCTTGGAAGCTACCCTGGAAAATGGGGCATGACCTTGGGCATGGTGCCTTTCTTCCACTGAGGCAGTTTCCAAAGGAGACTGACAGCTGAGAGCTGCCTGACAACTAACAGCTGTAGGCTGTCTGCCAAGTCATGAAAATAATAATTTATTATTAATAATAATCATCATTTGTGATAAAAATTCTGTGTTGAGTGATGACTGTGGGACCCAGTCTAAGGCAGAGACAGTAACTTCCCTTGTGACTGGCTCAATCACAATTCCAAGTCCTTCCTCAGGAAAGGACTTTAGGGCCAACCCTCTCACTCTACAGACAGGGAAACTGAGGCCCAGAGAGAATCTCAAGTCATCAGCTACCCCAGTGACAGAGTCTTGTAAGTAACTATAATGTTTATACTGAATTGTACCAGATGCTTCATGAGTCTTATCTAATTAATACTCATGAAAATTCTACGCCATAGTTGCCGCGATTACCTTCAACTTGCAAATATGGAAACAGGTTCAGAGCAGCCAGCTGAGTAATTTGTCTGAGATTACACAGCTCTGAAGTGGTGGGTCTGGCATTTGAACCCAAGTCACTCTAACTCTAGGCCCCGTAACTGGTACCCACCGAGATGAACTGCTTCTTCATAGTGAAGCATTCCACCATCCTGGGCTCTGTGAGGTACGTGGGAATGTGTGTGTGCCTCTGCCTGCGTGTGTGTTGCTATTATTTCTAAGAATGGATACAACATTACCACATAAAGCACGACATTTATTTTCTGTTTTCATGGTAAGAAGACAGGCAAATGGGCTTCTAAGTAGAAAATAGGCTGTACATCAGCCATCAGTCAGAGAATACTGAAGTAATTTTCAGCTCCCATGTCCTTTCCATGCCGGTTTCTCTGGACCCGGTGGCCTTGCTCCTTCCACAGTTCTGATGTTTCTTCAACAGAAGCATTCAGGTCCGACCTGGAAAGGTGTGCATCTGAGTGTCTTTCGGCAACTCTGGAGAACTCTCCTTCTGCCCTCCCCAAACGCCCAGGTCTGAAGGGAGCAGCCAGTCCAGCAAGGTGGTCCCACTTGGGTTTATAAAAGGCCTTCCTGAGATCTGAGAAACCACCAAAGCCTATTCCCTTTCCTCTCCTGCATCATCAAAATAAAACCTATTCAAGTAACAAGACTCTGAAATGTAAAGATTTCTCAGTGTAGAAATGGTGTTAAATTACAATACTATAATGTGATCCAAGAAACTCTAAACTGTGTCAGAAAATGTGGATTAATTTGTTTAACAAACATTCATTGTACTCCCACCAAACGCCAGGCCCTGGGCCAGATGCTGGAGGTTGCAGTGTTTTGGGAGTTTGCCATTTAGTAGAGCAGTTTTCAAATGTTCACGTGGATAAGCATCACTTGGGAAACTGCTAATAACACACATTCCTGAGCCCTATCCCCGGAGTTTTCGATTCATCGAGCAGGGCTGAGGTTTAGGACTCTGCATTTTAACCAGTCCCCAGGTGGTTCGGAAGCAGGTGGTTTTCCGTTGTATCTTGAGAAATCCTGACCTAGTAGATTGTAAGTTCTGATCAGCTTAAGTCTCTTAAACTCAGGACCGCAGGGGTTTACAAGAGATACAAAATTTCTAATGGCTTCAAGAAGCCTTAGAAAGACTTCCTAGAAAGGTTTCTGTGCAACAACAGCGCACCAACGTGACACCGTTTCTTTTCAAACAAGAGGAAGACATTGTGTCATCACGTGGCCTAAGGTGAGAAGTTGAAAGTGTTTCACTGGAACAATTCAACGTGTGCGTGTGTGCGTGTGTGTGTGTGCATGTGTGTGTGTAAAAACACAACTGCATACATAAGCTTTTGTACCTTACCATATAGATGTTTACCTTATAAATGTTACGCCTCAATTTGAAAAAAGTATTAAGGAGGTATAAGGCAAAGAGGGTAAGAGGTTTAAAGATGTCATCCCAGAAGGTAGTAGTTGGGTTCTGGCAGGAAAGAAGACAGGCAAAGGGAGGAAATTCGGGCCTCTCTGTGAGGCACCAAGCACATCCTCAGCAGCTGGTGTCGGAGAAAGAGGGCTGGAAATGGGAGCCAGCGGGCAGATGCGGATGCAAAGAGGCCGAAGGGTTCAGGTACAAGAATCCAGACCCTTTCAGCACAAATGGAAGGAAAGAAGGAAAAGGGAAGAAAGAAAGGGGGGGAGGGAGCGAGGAAGAGGGAGGAGGGGAGGCAGCAGCAGAAAGGAGAGGGCCCGGGCCCTGGGGAGCTCGCAGGCCTGTGGCTCTGACTGTGTGGCCTTTGGCATGCCATCGGATTGCTGCAAGCCTGAATGTGTCCCTTTAAAATGAGGCTGGGCCTCTGAAAGTGAGGAATGAGGGACACGGTGCATGTGAAAGGCTCTTCGTAAACCCTAAAGGGCGGCGAAATGCTATTGATTATGAATACCTGTCAGCTCAGGGTTAGGCCAGTTGCATGTGTGGCTGCGAGGCTGTGTCCCAGTTCAGCTCCCCGTGACCTTCCACACCTTCCCCACACCGGACCACCAGGCTCACAGGAGCGTGGTGAGAGGTTTTCTTTTCTTTTCCACTCTGAGCTAACTTGGATGTTGTTTTGCACAGGCCTAAGCATGAGATTCCTTCCAACAGCCCCCCTCCCCGCACCTCCAGATGCTGTCCTTGACCCACAGGAGCCCCTTCCACCTTCTCCCGGGCAGGGCCAGCTGTTGCCACGGAGGCCACCTGCCTCCTCCGTGGTCTGAATCACTAGCTGGAAGCCAGAGGCCTCACCAGAGGCAGCTTGCTAGAGGCCCACGGGGAAGGAGGGAATATATACAACAAGCACTAAAACTAGATGAATTGTCTATAAATGTTTTTTTAATTAAAATTGTGATTCTCTTTCTGTGCAGAAGAGTCTCTTTAAGAACAATCGCCCTCCCTGAGTGGCAGGCGAGGGCTCAGCAGCTCTCCCCAAAGCCAGGGAGGGAAGGGAGGTGAGAGCAGAGAGGAGGTGCGGTAGCTGGTAGCTGGTAGCTGGCCCTTTCCCTGTAGGGGTAAGAATGCAAAAGGGAGTAAGGGGGGGGGAGTGGGGGGTAGCTGTTAAGGGGTCTGCCTGGTGACTCCCCAGGCTGAGACTCCTGGAGGAGGGCACTGAACTCGTTGGGGACCCTGAGGCTGGGATTTTGTCTTTTGTTCCATAAAATTATGCCACCTTCCCACTCCCTTCTCCCCCTTGCTGGCCCCAACCACCAGCCCTGAAACCCAAGCTAGAGCCACCCAGGCCTTGGCCTCGGGGCCACCCGGGCAGGCAGAGGAATCCAAAGGGGGGGGAATATGAGAGAGAGCGAGGCAGATTGAGGAGAAGCCATGTAGGAGGGGAAAGAGGGGGGAGGCCAAGAGCCCACCAGGAGAGAGGTCCTGGGGGGGGCGGGGAGCTCAGAGGTCTGCCTGAGAGGAGAAAGCAGGGGAAGATAAGCAGGGGACCGAACCAGAGGGAGCACAGCTGAGGGGTGTGCGGTCACCTTGAGAAACAGAAGTGAACTGTCTGGTTGGTGCTCCCAGCAAACGCCGAGCTCATGGCGAAGGTCCTAAACCCGGGGCGCCCCAATCCACACTAAGCCCAGGAACCCCTCTGCCCACCACACTGCACCGCAGCCTTATTTTGGATGCAGAAAACCTGTGGCAAAATACATACATAGGGCCTGGTGGGCGTGGGTTCCCCAAGAGAACGGTGGGCCCCCACATCTCCCAGGTGTGCGGGCTGGGAAGACCAGCTCCAGCTGCTGTGCCCCCCCTGGGGGGGGGGACTCGGGATGTGTTAGGACAGTGCTCCCGAGAGCACTCTCCCCAGCCCTCCTAGCTCCCCAAGATTTCCGTTTGCCACGTCCAGGTCCGTCAGTCCTGGCCCTGTATGGGGCGGGGTGGAGGGAGCATCCCTGCAGGAGTTAATATCTGCTCAGTTCTCTTGTTCCTTCAAAGTGTCTCTCTGACCGTGGAGACTTATTCTAAAGTCAGAAGAAGGAAAACCCTACTTCTCCTGGGCCCTGTGATGGCACAAAATCCAAAACACCGCGGGCTTGGAGGTGCGGCTGGAGAACTCTAGAAACCGGAGCGTTAGGCGGCAGGAAATTCAGGGTGTCCAGAGACAAGTTCCTAAGAAAACCAAGAAACGCAAAGTGGGAGATGGGGGGGCTGAAGGGCCACGTCCTTGGGACAGAGACCTGGACAGTAGATGCTCAAACAAGTGGAAGGGCCATCGAAGCCGGGGTCTCCATCTCTCTTACTGAAATCCCCCCAAAACCTCATCCCTGGAGTTCAGGGTACCAGTCCCCCCCACACACACACCCGCCAAAACCTTCACCCTCTGTCCCCAGAGTCCCCACGCAGACTCATCATTTGCTGGGTGTTTCTGCTTTTGTTTTTTGGGTTTTTTTCCCCCTTCAAATGCAAGACGAAAATACACCTCGTTACTCATCATAGATATATATTTCACTCTCACCACATAAATACAAAACATCCAAATATCCAAAACATTCAGAACAAAGTTAGTAGCCAGGATTCAGCGACACCTACCCGCGAACGAATCCTCCATTATTCTCTTCACTAAAAATAATTTGCCTAATTTAAAAAAAAAAAAAAAAAAGGAAGAAAGAAAGGAAAAGCTTCCGACGTAAATAATTTACAATAAAATTACTATTTTTTTTAAAACGCTCTACGCTCGCTTCGGATGGAGGGATACATTCTAGACACCGCGGCCTCTCGCCGCCCGGGTCTGTGGTTTTGGTTAAAATACGAGTAGCCGTGGCCGTGGGGCCTGCCGTCGTCGCGCGGGGGCAAGTCCAGGTTTCTGACTCCGGACCGTGGGAACCCTGGGGGCCGGGAGGGGAGGGAGCCTTTCCTTTCCACGCAGGATGCTGATCTGGGCGCGGCGGCCCCGGCGGAGGCGGCTGGGACGCGCTGCTCTGCGGGGCTGGGTCCTTGCCTCTCGCTGCGTAAAAACGCTGCTCGGAAACCCCGCGTCTCCTCCGGGCCTGGCGGGTTCCGCGCGTCCGGGAGGAGGGGCCGCGGCGGCGCGGGGCACCAACGGGTCTCCGGGCCCCGCGGCTCTGCCCGCAGCCGCGCGCGCGCCGGGCGCGGGCCGCCAGAGCCACCCCGCGCCCTTCCTTCCCGGAGCCCCGCCAGCTGCAGCCGCCGCCGCGCACAGCCGCGGGGAAGGATGTCGAGTTTCCTTCCATTCGCTGAGTTGGCTTTTTCGTTTGCTTTTTCCCTTCTAAATTTCTGCTTAAAATGGTAACATCCAGAACTTTAATTCTGCCGCGCGCCCCGTGGCGGGCTCTCTGTGCTGCGTTTTCTCAGAGCTTCCGAACGCCATCCGGACGAGTCTTTTTAAACAGGTTCTGCTGGATCCGGTTGAATGCGGTGGTTCTCTCTCGCTCTGTTGTTTTATTGCTGAGAAGGTCAAATCTGTCACCACCCATGCCTACAGCGATGTTGCGTTTATTGTCTCCTGGGGTCCACAGGCCCAGGAGGCGGCTGTGATGGGAGCTTCTCTACAGGGAAGGAAAACTCAGCAGGATTTGTCCAGCCGGGAAGCTGCGCGGGCACCGGCTCTCCGGAGAGGTCCGCAAAGTGGGGGCCAGGGGCTCCCCAAAAGCCCTGGTTTCTCTGGCGAAAGGAAGGAAGGTGCTCCTTTTTGGGTCTCAAGAAACCCGCCAGCGTTTTCAGCCGCTGGGCTCTGCGCTCAGCTTTCCTCTTGCAAAATATTCCTAAGACTCCTCGACGGGCAGGGCAGCGGCGGCCGGGTCTCGGGAGGGGTCCTGCGCTCCGGCCTGAGCACCGGTCCCTGCGCTCCAGGGCCCCGCACTGGTGGAGGCGTCCGGTTGGCTAACTCGGGCCTTTCTCCCAATTCTTTGGATTCTCCTGGGTTCCGAGGAAGTTTGCGGGGAGGGGAGAACACGTAGGAAAGGTGTGGTGGGGGGGGAAATAGCCCAAATGAGATGAAATTAGTAGCAGAGCCTGGTGGGGACGGAGAGCTGTCCGCGGCCTCCTGGGCGCCGGGAGCCCAGCGCGGGAGCCCCGGGCGCCGAGCTCGCGTGAGTCCATAAATATCACCACAATAGATACTATAAATATAAATACAGGCCAACCCGTACAATCAGTCCAGCGCTTTTTTCTCGGCGCCTTCTTTATTGCTGGTCCGGGAGTAAGGCTCGAAGGCCGAGGAGCTCAGGTAGCGGGCGGAGAGTTCTTGCAAATTGCCGGCCAGCGAGCCGGCCATGGCCAGCGGCGCGGAGGACAGGCGGCCGGCGACCGAGCCGAGCAGCGAGGGCACCGGCAGCGAGAAGAGGCCGTGGCCCGCGGCGGGCGCGCCCGCGTGCAGTCCCCCCGGCCCCGCGGGCCCGGGCCCCGGCGCGCCGCCCACGGCCGGCGGGTGCGGGGACGCGGCGCTGGCGGGCCCGGGGGCGGAGGCCGTGGCGGCGGCGGCCGAGCCCGCGGCGGCGCCCGCGCCCAGGGCGGGCAGGCTGGGCCCGCGGAGCGCGGAGCCGAGCGCGCCGGTGGCGCAGGGCGGCAGCAGCGCCGGGAGGCCGGGCGGCGACAGCAGGCGGCCCTGCTCCAGCAGCCGCAGCACGCTGCACGTGGCCGCCGTCTCCGACACCACCGAGCGCAGCTCCGAGTCCTTCCCCTGGTCCTTCTTCTGCTTCGTGCGCCGGTTCTGGAACCAGACCTTCACCTGCATCCCGGGCGCGGGGAGGGCGGGAGAGGGGAGCAGGGGAGACGGGCGTCAAGGGGTGCGAGGTCTCCGGGGGCCCTCCCGCAGCCTCAGCCCCAGCCCCACCCGCCGCGGGAGAGGTCCGGCTGGGAGCTGAGGGGGTGCGGTGGGGGTGGGGGACCAGGACCGCCAGGTGCGGGGACGCGGCTCTGCTAGGCTGCACTTCCGGGCCAGGGAAGCAGGCCCTGGCTGGCCAAGGTTACCAAAAAAGTAATAAAACTGTCCACGACCTTAACTCGAAAGACCAGAAAGGATTTCACTGGGGAGGTTGCACTACCGGGAGCTGGGCTGCTGATCCGTGAGGCCTGAGGATGCTGGGGGGAAGTGGGAAGTGCGGGTCGGTGGGGACCCAGGCCCCTGGCCAAACTGGCTCGCAGTTAGCCCCCGCAGCATTACTGTTGAAGCCTACCAGCAGCTGTGTCTTGCTTACGCGTGTGAGACTTGACCAGCAGCTAGCAGCTAGCAGGGAAGGTGGTTGTGGAAGGAATAATTTGTGCAATGTGGACTTTATAGGCCAAGCTTTCCCCACCTAGTCTCACCACCAGCTGGTTTGGAGGGGCTGAGGGATACTCCATTTACCACTCCGCTGCTCTCCAGCAGGACTTTGGAGCCGCTGGAGAAAGTCGGGAGGCTGCACTGGACTAAATCTCTCCACCTTCCTCCCCCCCTCCTCCCTCTGTCGCCCTTCAGGCCTAGCGGGTGGCCCAGAATGGAGTTTGGCAGCTATAGGGAAAGGTTATCCTGTCTAGATTTTGTAAACTATACTAAGAGAGGTGGTAGCTGGGAGACTAGGGGAAAGCTACTATGCCGACTCAGGCTCGGAAAGAACGACCGATCTGCTCTGTCCTTGGTTCTCAATTTTCTGTCCAGATCCCAGACCTACGATGTTCCCCCCACCTGCTTCCTGGCTGGGTACAAGGAAAGGGACTGATGCTCAGAAAACAATGTGTGTCTTAGCTAGGCCAAGCCGGTGCCATCCCTGGGCAGGCCCCAAAGGGCCTCCACAAGGCAAACCTCTCAGGCCCTAAAGTGGCTCTGGGCTGAGTCCAAATAGCCAGCTCCATAGCATCGTATGGATTTCATGTAAAGCTAAAGACCTAAAAAGCACAGTTGGCAGTGCTGGCTCGCAGGGCCCCAGATCTGTCTCCCACCCCATACCTCATCCATCGGCACACAAGACAGGGCCTCCTAGGTGTCTGGCGTAGGTGCTCAGGGCTGAGAATAGGGTAGCTTGGGACCAGGAGAAGCCTTAAAGGTCCGGCAGCCAGGTCTGCACAGGCAGATATTAGGAATGTGCACCTTTCTAATCCTAGTTGTCACAGCGCTGGAGCAGGGGGCTTTGGCCCTAGGTTTTTGGCCCATGGCAGAATGGGCCTGGGTGTTGTGTAAGGCTCAGGTGCCCAAAGGGAGGGGTGTGCCTGGAAATCTGGCCAAAATGAGGTAGCGAAAACAGGGTGAACATCAGTTCCTTGTAGACCAGAGACAAGCAAGGAATTCTCAAGACTGGGGTCCAAAAAGAATTCCCAAAGGACAGGATCTGGGGCCTCCTGGGCTAGGCCAAGTGAGCAGGTCATGGGCCCTGGAATATTTGAGGGTATGGGGGGAAAGGGAAGGATTATGGAAGGGAAGAAAGCCTCCCCCCCTCTGTCCCCCAGGGAGGCTCTGTCCAGAGCCAGACTAGGTGGTGAGTAAGCGCTGGCTGGGGTGGTGGGGAGGAGGCCGGCGCCGGGCTGTGTACCTGGGTCTCGGAGAGGTTGAGCTGCCGGGCGAGCTCGGTCCGCTCGCGGCCCACCACGTACTGGCAGCGCTGAAACTCCATCTCCAGCCGGTAGAGCTGCTCCGCGGTGAAGGACGTGCGCGTCCTCTTGGGCCGGTCCAGGTCCAGCCCCTTGGGCAGGATGATCTCTCGGATGGACCCCTTGGCATCTGGGGAAGGGGAAATATCAGTCGCCAGAGCCTCCGCCTCTCCGGCCGGAGCTGGCTCCTGGAACAGGCGCCATCGGCCTGAAGTTCAGAGGTGGGGCGGGGGCAGGGGAGGGGGCGGGGGGCGGCCACAGCCCCGGATCGAAGACTGTGCGTCCGGGGACTACGAGGTTACCGCCGACCGCTGACGGCGGGAGAACCAGGCTGTGCCTTTGTAGAGCCCTCTGGACAGGGAGGGGGGAAATCAATTCCAAATCGGAGGACGGTCCTCCGGGCTTGGGGGCCTTGACTACGTGGTCTGGGTCCCTGGTAGCCTGAGGGTCCCCACACTGACCAGCCCGGGTCCTGCGGGCCCTAGACCTGGAGCGTGTTGACCAGACCGCGCTCCGGCGGTGCTTACCCCCAGCCCGGGGCACCTTCTCCGGAGCCCGGGAGGCGGAAGGAGGAGGGACCGAGTCGGGGCCGGAGGGGCCTGGCGATCTGCTGGCGGGGCCGGGGCCGGGCCTCACCGCCGTGGCCGCCCAAGCTGAGCGCACGCGGCGCAGCAGAGCGGGGCCGAGCCGAGCACCGAGGCGGCCTCCGCGGCCCGGCCACCGAGCCCGGCCGCTTCTCCAGCCTCGAACGCGGCGCCGGGGCCCTGGGCCCAGCGCGCCAGCTGCCTGGGCCGTACCCCGGGGTCGGTCGCTGTCCTCCCGCGCCCGCGCTCCCCCTTGGGTGCGCTCAACTCGCCAGGGCGCGCGGGAGTCCGCGACCGGGCTCCCGGCAGGTCCTCCGGGCCGCGGGGCGCGCACAAGTCCTCCGGGGTCCCCTGCTCCTTTCCCGGGTCGGAGGCCGCAGCCTGGAGCCTGGGCCCGCCCGCACAGCCCCTAAGCTTCCCCCGCAGCCCAGCCGCTGGGCCCTCGGGGCTGGGAGACCGTGGTTCCCTAGAGAGTGCACGCCCCCAGGGGCGAGTCCCCTCGGGCCAGCCGGACCCGGGGCCAGGAGGGCCAGCAACTTTCTCCGAAGTCCCCGCGCGCCTGCCGGGGTCGGTGGGCGCGCGGCTGGGGCAGCGGGAGTCTCCCCCCTCCCCCTAAAGAGCGCGCGGGGCAGCTTCGCCCATCCCTACCTCGGACCAGGATCCGGCGGCAGTAATCCGGGTCGGCGGAGGAATTGGATTTACTTTTGTTACAATCCTCCGCGGCGCCCGACGCCGAGAAGGCGCTCTGCGGCTCCTTGAGGAAGGCGGCGGGCAGGCTCCCCTCCGCGCCCTTGCCCTCCCGGCTCTCCTTGTGCGCGTTCTTGGAGACCCGGGCAGCCTCTGCGTCCGAGTGGCACCGAACGTCCATTTTGTCTGGTTTCCCGAACATAGGAGAGGCAAGAACAAAACAAGAAAAAGAAAACAGGAGAGAAGAAAAAAAAAAAAAAAAAAGCAACGCCAGAGCGGGGCACAAAACCCCTACGATACAGCGAGCCCCTGCCCCTGGCCCCGGAGGGAGGCGAGAGGCAAGAATGGGTGTCCCGGCGGGGCGGCGGCGCGCGGGCAGAGGCGGCGGGTCCGGTCCGATGTCCCCGCGGAGCAGGGGCGAGGCCGCCTCGTCAGCGCCCGCGTCCTCGGAGCGCGTCCAGTGTCCCCAGCCCGGAGATCAGGTCGCGAGCAGCGCCAACTCCGAAATGCTGAGGCTCCCGCCTGCTGCTGAGACGGCGAGTCGTAGTTGTCCGACACCCGGGGGGACGCGCGCTCGCTGTTGCAATTGATTACGGGTAATTTCGCAGCCCCCACGTTTCGGTTACCTCATGAATACACTAAATTGTTTGGATAATATATCAGATCGTAATGGATGGTTTCTGTCCCTGTCCCCAATCAAGTAGGGGTTTAGCCACGGAATAAACGGAAATGATTGGTCTTGCTTTCAGGAAACGCACAATCAAAGACCCACACTTCCAGAAAAACTTTTGGCAAGGTTCATCCTGAATGGTTGGTGCCATTAGCAGGCATTATTAACTTTCCCTTTGCCTTTGACCCTCCTGCTCACATACTGGCGAGAGGGGTTTTCTCCACACTCGACAAATAGAGCTGAATGAGGGTAGGAGGGGGGGGGGAGAGAAAAAAAAAACAACAACCAACAAAAACACAAAAACCCCTTACACACCCTGCAGCCCAGAAAACAGTTGCCTGGGGCGGAGGGGAGCGGGGAGAAGAAGGGGAGCGGAGAGAAAGTTTTCCCCCAAAAAAGTATCTCCCCCCCCACCCTAAAGAGCCCAGCTCTCATCCCCAACAAGTCCCTCCTCGCACACCTCGGCGCTGACAGCCATCTTACGCTGCCACCTCTCCTCGTTCAGTCCCCGTTGGGTTTTTTCATGCCTGCACCTCCAGCGGCCCGGAGGCAGCCCATTCAAAGGGCAGCTTTGTACTCAGAGTCCAGCGGGAGGGGGGGAGGGAGAGAGAGAGCCGAGAGAACCTCAACTGTGAGATCTGCTTCAAAAAAAAAAAAAAGTTTTCCCCTAGCTATTTCATTGTCTCTGCTACAATATCTTTGAGAAAAGCAACAGCCAGTAATCCAATAAGAGCATTGATTAGGCTACAATGATTCAATTCAAGCGCGCGGCCTTGTGCAAGGAGCATGCTCCGGCCCTCCTCGTCACCTTGCCGGGGCAGAAGCCCTCTCCACGCCGCTCTCCCCATTCATTCCTTTATGGGAAATGCGGAGCAAAAGGAGTGAAAGATGGCAATTATCTAATTGGACTATTAACAAACAGTCCTCCGAGTGCGGCGGTCTGGCGTGGCTCCTGGGCGGGGGAAGGGCCGAGTGCTCTGCCCTCATTCACAAAGAGTGCAAGGGCCGGGAGGGGAGGGTTTTTTTTTAAAGGGAGTTCGGGGGCGGGGGCCGGGGGTGGGGGGGCGGGAGGCTGGGCTGAGAATTTTTTTACACAATTCCGAGAATGGGGGCGGAGGCGGGCGGGTTAGGGGAGGGGGCTGGGGCGGCGGGCGCGGCGAGCGGTTGGGAGCGAGGGAGAAAGGGGGATGCGAGTGGGGGGGCGCCGCCGAGGGCCCCCCCCGACCCCGAGCGCAGCCAGGCGCGCCCCGCCCCACGATCCCGCCGCCACCCTGCTGGACCCCGGAGAACCTGTCGGGGCCGGATGGGCCGCCCACTGTCCCCTCCCCCTTCCCCTTCCCAGCCCCCTGGCCCCCAGGAGAGCCCGCTGGGGTCCTGTTCCGGAGGGCGTTCCGGGCGCTGGAGGCGGACCCCGGCCTATTACTTTATTTCATTGGTGCGTGCGTGTGTGTGTGTGTGCGTGTGTGTGTGCGCGTGTGTGTGCGTGCGTGTGTGTGTGCGTGCGTGTGTGTGCGCGTGTGTGCGTGTGCGTGTTTGCGCATGTGTGTGTGAGAGTGTGTGTGCGCGCGTGCGTGTGTGTGTGCGCGCGTGCATGTGTGTGAGCGTGCGTGCATGTGTGAGTGCGTGTGTGTGTGTGTGTGAGAGTGTGTGTGAGTGTCATTGTCCTGAGCGGGCGCAGGGCAGACGGGTGGCCCCTCTGTCCTCTTGGGCGCGAGCGGAGCGCGGCCCTCGAAGCCCGACGCCACCTGGGTCTCCGGGAAGGTCCCCCGATTCCCGCTCTGCCCCGCGGGCCGGTGGGGGCGGGAAGGGTCCTTGCAGCCGCCCGGTTGGAAGACCTAGAGCGAGATTTAGACCGACCCCAGCCCAGTCTCCAGTTACCTCCCGCAGCGCTCAGACTCTCAGGTGGGCGCCCTGAGGCCCCGAGGGCTCCCCTCCCGCGCGGGCCGGGCTTCGGGAGGCGCCTCTGCTGGGCCCAGGCTCCCAAGACCGCGGAGCCAGGCAGGTCCCTGGATTCGGGTCCTCCCGAGGCGGGTCCGGACCGGGCGGGGTGCGGGGTGCGGGGTGCGGGGTGTGGGGTGGGGGTGGGGGCTCCCTTCCCAGCAGAGCTGCCCCTGGCAGTTCCTGGGATGAGCCAGGAGCTGATGGGTCCCAAACCCCAGCCTATCCGCCCTTCCCTGACACCTGGCGGGGGAGGGTTGTACCCTGGGACAGCTGGCCCTGGCCGGGTGGTGCCCCAGCCCAGCTGCTCAGGGTCCCCTGCGCAGGTGTATGGGTGTGTATGGGTGTGTGTGGGTGTGTGTGGGGGGCTTACACCCTCAGGAGACCTGCGGGCCTCGGAGAGTCTCAGAGGGAGCCTTGGCAGAACCCGGCCACCTTGGTGTGGCTCCAGGTCTCTGCCCAACCCAGTCTGGTGGCCTCCTTTCCTTGAAGGCCACTGTGGCCTGGGAAACACACACTAACACCTGAGGCACCAGGTTCAAAGACCCAGAGTGAAGTCTTAAAAAATAAAAATGTCCAACCTACCACCTCTTCTTTTAGGTTGATGAGAGGAACCGGCCAGGGAGTGAACTCCTGGAGGGTCTGGTGGGCAGTGGTGGCCCCTGGAGGCCCAGAGCCACCTCACCGCCCCCCTTCACACACAGACCACAGGCTCCACCAAACTGTGACCAAATTCCAAAACCGATTTGAGGTTGGGCCTGGGCGGTCCTTGACCCTCGGCTCCTATAGGGGAGTAACAGTAGCATATTTGGTTATAGTGGGAATGTTCACTGGGCAGCCACTTCCAGGTGCATGCAGGACCTCATTTCATTTTATTAACCCCTCCTTCAGGAAGGAATAGCCCAGCTTTAGAGATGAAAAGACAGAGGCTCCGAGACACTCAATAACTTGCCCAAGTCATACAATTGGCAGGTGCAGAATCTGAACTCAGTTCTGTGTGACTTCAAAGCTATTCATGATCTTCTTCCGCCACCCCCAAGGGACTCTGCCCAGTTTTTAGTTCCAAACCTATCTCCCCGCTTTGGGTTTTCATAATCTCCAGGGATCATGGTCTAAGTCATAGATACAGAGCAATGACCTTAATGTTAATACCAGAAACCCTGATAATTGGGCATCGATTTTCATGAGTTTTATCCAAACAACATGAGACACATATGGAAGGATGAATTCTCATTTCGGATAAGGCTACATATACCAGCCGTGAGCATTTCCTGGGAGTCTGTCTCTGTCCTGCATCCAGCGGCCTGCAATGAATCGAGTGAGGTTTCCTGGGTGCTGACCTACTGCATGGATGTCTGAGAGCAGGGACGTGCCTTTCTAGACACCTCCCCAGGGGATCTTTCCACCAGTGAAAGTTGGAGGACTGCACCTTTTAAAACTGGGTAAAGTTAGGGGACTCAGCTAGGCTTCCTGAGGGCAGGGGACTTCTTTGTTTATTTGTTTTTATCCATTTACTGGAAGTATGAATGCTTGTTGGGGAAAGGAAGATGCTGGAATGTCACAAAAACACCTAATTCAGTGAGGCAGCCGTTTATCAAGAGTCCAAAGGAGTCAGGACCTGGGGCAGGAGACCTGAGGTAGCTGCTGAAGCCTCTAGGCCTCTCTACAGTTTCAAGGACAAACCCGAAACAAAGGGAGCTCACTCACAGGCCCTAGGCATGGCTCACGGTTGGTGCCGTTGACCAACGTCTCTCCATGTTCCAAGTCCCTAAAGTGACCAAATCCAATAAAGAAACAGCCAAGCCATAACCCGGTTTTGCTTTCTGTTAGGCAGAGTGCTTCTCCCCCCCCCCCCCTTGTGACTGGATTAAAATTCTGTGGGCATCCATCCAGAAAAACTGCGACAGGTTTCTAAGGGGACACAGTGGAGGAGGGAAGCCCGGGGATGGACATTTCAGTAAAGCAGCTGCTGCCCCCAGAGACGCCAACCTGTGTATCCACTGGCAAAGAAAGGAGAGGACTCGGTCAGTTATTCGGATAATGTCAGACAAGCCTGCGCTACACAGAACATGAGGACACGGGACTCTCCAGGTAAAGTGTCCTACTGTCCTGGCTGAATGTGCTTCCCTCCCGGGGTCTTCCTGCCCCACATCGCTGTCCGCAGGTGCAGACAGACCCAGAAGAGAATTACAGAGCTGGAAGGGTTTTGAGAGATCAGCCATTCCCTACCCTTCATCTCACTTGACGCGTGAGGGAAATGGGCCTGGAAAGACAAAGCGACTCGTTAAGGATTAGACAACCAGTCAGTGGGGGCATCTGTGCTGCAGTGCTGGTCTGCTGACTTCCAGCTACCCTCCCACTACCACCCAGGCTTCCCAGGACCGGCACGAGACGAGTGCTTTCTCTGGGGTCGGGTGAAGTGAAGTCATATAAACAAACTAAATCGCAGTTAGAGCCTTGGGGGTGTTTTTCATACTCGCGGCCCGCGTCCTGTCACTGCCACAGAAGGCAGGATTTGAGGTAGTGCACAATGTTTTCCTTTGCTGTCTCCATTCTTCATTTCAGAAAGGGGTAGGAGGGGAGAGCATGCTGGCAGAAATCCGAGGTCCTCTTAGATGATGAGCGGTTGGGGACAGTGTAACTTCATGTCTGAAACATCATTTTAAAAAGAACTGCATCAGAGGAGGCGTTAACCAGAAGTTAAGTTTCTGTAAGAATGAATCAGAGCACCCGATAACAGTGACTAATTAAAAACAGGAATACAGCCCTGGCTGGTGTGGCTCAGTGGTTGAGCATCAACCTATGAACCAGGAGGTCCCTGTTGGATGCCCGGTCAGGGCACATGCCCAGTCTTGGGCTCAATCCCTAGTAGGGGGCATGCAGGAGGCAGCCGATCCATGACTCTCATCATTGATGTCTCTCTCTCTCTCCCTCTCCTTTCCTTTCTCTGAAATCAATAAAAACATATTTAAAAAAAGTCAGTCTAGGCTGCTAGAGGAAAAGAGGCCATGTGGAAAACTGAGGTGCCCCAGCTGATAAAACCAACTTCCAGTCATGCAAGTGAAGCCGTCCTAGATGTTCCAGCCCAGCTGAACCTCCAGCTGGATGCAGCCTTATAAGGGATCCTGACAATGTCATGTGAGGCGCTGATGAGCCAACCACGCTGAGCCCTATTTAAACAGCAGAATCTTGAAACACTGTATGTCTGTTTTGTTTTAAGCTACTAAGCTTTGGGTGTGTTTGTTAGGCAGCAGTAGGTAACTGATACACCCATATTACAGATGAGAAACTGAGGCTCAGAGAGACTAAGCACCTTGTCCATGGCCTCATGGCGAGGAAGTGGTACAGCACAGATTCAAACCCAGAACCATCCATACCCAAACCCATGATCTTGACCAATGAACTACATGGCACCTCCTACAGAGTAACCAGATTTTAAAGAATAATTCCTAAGTTTATTTTTGTGCTTTATTTCAGACATTACACAGTGTAGACTGGACTAATAAAAGACCTAGCATGTTACTCTTAAAACCATAGAGACTAAAAGTGTTAGGGCTAGAAATGGAACGAGAGGTGGTCTTGGCCAAAATTTTCCTCATTTCTTGAAAATCACTGGGAGGTGGCTACAATGCCCTGAATTTCTTTCTTTCTTTTTTTTTTTTAAAAAAAACAAAGACACAAATAAACACGTTCTGTTCTCGCTGTTAGGAAACGAGCGATACATGAACACTTAGGGTGGTGAATGGAAAATGGCAACAGGTGGTTGTTTGGCTCTGAAATTCTCCAGGTGAAGCATTCTGGGAGAAGGGAAGGCAAGATTGCTTTTATGACAACATTTTCTGGGGCACGGAGAACTTTGAGGTTTTCCAGGAAACCTGGCTTATAAATTTGTCTCTTTCTAACATGAGTACATTTGTGTTTCAAAGCATCTCTAAACCCATCATTTTCTAAAATTCCTTACTGCCTGAAAAGCTGCTGGAGCCATTTAGTCAACAAGCAGGTACTGACACCCACTCGGAACAAGTCTCTAAGAACTCCCTGTATCAGAACCGCAAAGTGCTTTCTATTTCAATGTGCAGGAAGGCTTGCCTGGAAGTCACTTATTCTATAAACCTCGCCCCGGCTAGAAGAGAGCCAGGACTGAGAAAGTACAAAGACAAGGCCGCTGAGCAGTTAAAAATGGGTGTGTCGCCGAGTCTGCAAATTACAACCTGTTGTTTGCTCAGAGGAGACCTTCTCAGTCCCTCATCCAAAGCCCATTTACTCCTGCTTTAGACCCAATTCGAACAAGCCTAACACTCCCATTTTCTAGTCTGCAGAAGATGAGAGGCAGCAAATGGGAAGGGAAAGGATTACTTGAGGCGGGAACACTGATGACAGTGAGAATGTCCATTAACGAGAAATCTTGTGCGATAGAAAACAAACCGAGACGCTCAAAAAATAGCACAATCTGGAGTGACTTGGCTTGGACACAAGTAACTACACCCTCAAGTGCTCTTGAGGTCCTAAAAGGGGTAGAACGCCCTGTGACAATGGATCCCCGGGGGCATGACCCTCAGAAGATTAAATTGCATTTCTGTTTAAGAACGCAGGGAAGCAGGTAAAACCCTTGCAAAACATTTTAATGTAAAGTAAACTTAGAAAAATTACATACGTGGCACACTTTACTCCTTTATGAGAAGGGAGAAGTCACTGTCATTTTGAAAGGCTAAACTGGACCCCTGCGCGGGCAGGGTGAGCACCGCGGGCTGCCCCTCGCTCGCTGCTGAGGGCTGGTCGGGGCGAGATGCTTACCATAGGGATGCAGAGCCGAGCGTGAGCTCGCAGCCTGGGCGAAGGGAGCAAGAAAAGCTGAAAGATGAAATGACTCGTCCAAGGCCACTCAGCCAAACCATGAGCCCAGGCAAGAGGGACCAAGAGGAAGGGAAAGCCTGGTCCCGGGAAGACTATTAGTGAGAAACATTCGCTGCAAGACTTTGTGAGACTTTCAGCTACAACAGAGGCGGAGAACTGCGGTTGCAGGGCCACAGATGGCTGTCATTGTCCTTGGAGCCCAACGTAACCCAAAAGGGAGGGAGACACGCTCCCCAGGGAATGACTCACTGGTCAGGACCAGCACACACGCAGCAAGCCCGGGGGCTGACACAGGCGCGGAGATGCTCTAACAGTGCGTCGGGCAGCTCGTTCTACTACTGTGCTTAGCACTTCCCCGCGCTTTCCCTCTCCAGAAGCGCTTTGCAAACATTAACTAATTAAACCAGCATGACTTCTGGGAGAGAAAATTGAGCCTCGGTAATCTGCTTGAATTCTCTGAAAAAGCTAATAAAATTAAGGTATAATGTTCGTGAAGAGGAGTGCACAGACCACAAACAGCTTTCACGAGGGATTAAATACCGAAGTGTGGCAGTGACATTTGAAACCGTCAGAAGCTGATTGTGGCGGCCGCGCCCCTGCGCAACACTACCAACCGCAGGCCGCGTCGCAGGCACCTCGGAGGCTCTCCTTTTGCGAGCAGCTCGGTCCTCTGTGGCTGGCCGTGCTCCTCTCTCCTGAAGGTTCTTTCTCTGAGCCCCGGTGCGTGGAAGGCTGAGGAGGCCTGCCTCGTGGGCCCACCAAGCCGTGTGCACCATCTCTACAGAAGGGGACTCATAAAGAGGAGCGGCGAGCAGACACCCTCCCGGAGCCCTGCAGCAACCAGAGGCTGCTGGTGGGAGCAGGACACTCCGCCCCCCGTTCGAATATTTGGTTGCTGCAGCCCAGTGCACAAACCAATAAAAATAGTCACAGTCTTGCCCTGGCTGGGCGGCTTAGTTGGTTGGAGCGTCATCCCATACACCAAAAGGTTGCAGGTTCGATTCCCAGCTGGGGCATGTTTGGGAGGCAACCAGTCGGTTTCTCTCTCACATCAATGTTTCTCTCTCTCTCTCTCTCAAAATCAGTAAAAATGTATCCTCAGGGGAGGGTTAATATATATCCAGTGCCTTTTCCCATTGCTGTTCTTAATCTGGACAAATTGTTCCCCTGTTTTTACATTTTGCCCCATTTTTCATAAAAGGGAGACATTGTTACTCTTGGGGAAGAAAACTGGGAGGAGTTGGGTGAAAATGCTCCTGGGTGTTTGCCTTCACCCTCTAAGGATTCCTGGGCTTCTGCATTCCGCTGGCCCTCAAGCTGACCACGACCACATGTAGCAGACCACGGTGCTGGCCACTCAACCAACCGGCCTTTCATCTGCTCTTCAAATGGCTTGACGCCCCCGTGGCTCAGAGGAACCCTTCTCAGGAAAATGTGTTTGGGGTTGAAGCAAAGGCAATTGTTTCATAGCTGGAAACGGGGGCTCCAGGGAAAGAGGAAGGAAAGGAGACCAGGGGAAGGGGGGGGGCTACACGATTGCTCCAACTACGTCACTAAAACACTGTCCTCCCAGGAGAGACCCTGCCCCAGGCAGCCTTCACTTCCCTTTTTTGCTGAAGGAGGAACATGACAGGATCTGTCACCTGCCAGGAGCAGGTGGTGGTCCCAGTTCTCATATCCTCAGGCTCTGTAGTTACACCTGGGAAGCCACGGGGAGTTAGAACTACTTGTTTTATGGCCAAGTCACCAGCGCTCCTGTGCAAACTGTGAGAGCTGCTGGGGATTTAGACAAGGCCCCAAGAAAAACGCCAGTAAGTCTCAGACTGGTAATGCTGAGCAGGTACCAACACGCCAATGCCAACAGGCCAACAGGCCAACAGGCCAACACACCAACACACCAACAAGCCAACACGCCAGTGCCAACACGCCAACAAGCCAACACAGCAACGCCAACGTGCCAACATGCCAACACGGACTGAAGCAGAGGCTGAAAACCGGACTCACATTCAGCCTGCAGTTTTGTGTGTTGTTTGGTTCACATTCTATTTTTTTTTTAAATCGGAGTAGATTTCAAATATTTCAAAAATAAGGGCTTTCACCTAGAAACCTGACCTTCCCGTTTCTCTGGGGAAATCAGAGGGCCTGATTGCACTGGCTTATTCCCCATCGACAATCAGCCGGAGGTGAGAAGGGAAGGCCCTCACCCGAGGGACCCCCGCACCCCAGCCCCGGCCAGGTCGGCCCCTCCATCACGTTACCTGCTGGGGCCTGGAGGCTGCGGAGCCAAGTGGACGCTGCAGGGAGCAGGTGTCGAGCCACGTTTGTCCAGGAGGGAAGCTGGGGGTGCAGGCTGCCGGGAAGCTGGGGCTGCAGGCTGCCGTGGCTCCAGGGCTGAGGAAGTGGGAGAGCCTCAGGGCCGGTCTCTCCGGTTCTCATCACTTGCTGTTCCTAAAAAACATCTTGCAAAACTGCCCTTTGGGGTTTGAGCCATCAGTGGAGTCCTTAGAACCCCTAGTCACACAGGGAATTCCTAGGTGGAGGGAAGGGCCCTGACGCAGGCTGAGGCCCCTTCTTTCCCTGGCAGCACATGAAAATAATAAGAGCCATGTTCACCCCGTGTCATGGGTCAGCAAGAGCTTTCACATCGGCCCTCCCCTCTCTCTGTGCCATCCGATACACGGGGAGACTGAGGCTCAGGGATCCCAGAGTGACAAGGCCGTGGGAAGTGGAAATGGAGACAGGAGGCCAGCCTACCTTTTCTGCTTCGGAGCCTGTGCACCCCACGAGTGCACCCCGCGAGTGCGGCCCGAGCCCATCTCAACATAAGACAGAGCGCAGAACATAACCGAAGGCCCCTTGAGCACGCATTCATTCCGTGTGCCCCAGGCTTTCCCCCTCCCCCAGAGGGGGCCATGCTATTGGACTGAGCATTTGTCATCTTTAGTGTCCTTGCAGGGTTTAATAATAATTGTCCTTTCCTGCATCTTATGAGTTAACAGTGCCTCTCCCTTTTTTTTCTATAGTTGATTTGCGATTGACGGAAGCTCCCACACAGACCGTCTTGTGTTTCTCACGAGAGGGGCTGCTGATGGAGGATTAGCTCCACTTTCAGACGAGCAGAGTGAGGTTCAGGGTGGGATGCGCCATAGCACTTGTCATCTTGACCATGTTCGTCACTTTCTACTGCTGGTTACCTTTTCATGCACATCTGTACCCACAACCAGACTATAAGCTCTTGAGAGCTGGGAGCTTGTCCCTGAGCCTGTGGCCAGTGTGGTGAGAGCACAAGGCTCAGGCTTCAGTCCAGGAAACAGTGATGAGGGGAAGGCAGCCCACGTCTAGGAAGGCTTCACAGGTGACGCAAGAAAAGGAAGGTAGGAGAGGAACAGGATAAATGGTGGCCAACGGAGTAATCGAGAAAGAGCTTTAAAAAGAAGAAAAGAGAGGGAGACAGAGAGAGGCGGGGGGGGGGGGGGAGAAGAGCTTAATCAATCAGAACCCATGACAGAGCGCACTAGGCACAGCTTTGCTCCTACAAGCCAACCCCCTGATGTTTAAAAAGCAAAAGAAGGGAAATTTCAGACTATTTGTAAGAAACCACAGCGGCTGCTCAGCTCACTCGTTGGCATAATCCTGGACTTTCTGCACATGTAACGCATGTCTAGTAAAATGCAATGGGGTCATGTCACCAACCAACCAATCTAGTGTCAGAACAAGCATGACCGACCCTGTAAGTATAACATTTCAGAATTAGTAGATTCAGGACTAAAGTACTTCAGGGAAAGGGTATTAAAGACAGCCACAAACTTAAAGAATTATCTCCCCCAAAACTGGAGGACGCCTCTTTTGTTCATCGGTTTCTCAGTCTCAACGCATCAGTGGGGAAGTGAGACCTTCTTACATGCCACCAATGGACTGAAACAGAGTTTACTTGAAAAAAATTTCTCCCAAATTTCGGGGAAGCCTTATGAAGGCTGGACCAATTTTGTCATGTCCGGTATCTTTAAGGAAAAACAAAAAATATGTTGGCTTCTGTTATCTCAGGCTCTTGGTCAGTCTCACCTGGAGCACTTGAATATTCCAATTTATTCCTGTGTCTAAGTTCCCATCTGTAAAATTAAGACTTAAAACTTTCTCAACTGATTTTCATGAAGAAAGCAGCCGTACCATGACGGGGAAGACCCCTGTGATTTGCAGGATGTGTCCATGAACGTGTAACCCAACAGACCAGTGAGCCAAAGCTTCGCTTGCCCATGATGACAAGTCTCCTGTGACCTGGGAGCGAAACCGGGGGCCTTCTTCCTAGTGATAGGGACAGGACTACAAAGAGCCGTGGAGTTGGGCCTTGGAGGTGCGGCGATCTCCACTGTGTACACAGATGATAATGAAGACCACTCATGCTGAGCGCTGAAGGCTTTACATACACCCTGTCAATCAGCTTTCTAACAGATAATAGAGCACTCTCACTTTTATTTCCTCTATTCTTAGAGATAAGGCAGCTCAGGCTCAGCGCCTAGGAACCTGCTCAGTCACCGAGGGAGAAACGGGGAAGCCAGGATTCAAACACAGGTCCAGCTGCCTCCCAACACCCAGCTCCTAGCCGTCTGCCATCTCATCTCCCGCAGTGGCTCTCTCTTGCTCTCCAATAAGACCTGGACTCTGAACTGTTTCCCTCCTAGGTCTGCACAGATCCAGCCGCTGGGAACGCTAGAGACAGGGAATATCTCTTCGTTGCCATCTCAGAGCCAAGCAAACCAGCGTGTGACCTTGGCCTCATTAGCATGAGGCTTAATCTCCTCAGGTAGCCAGTCTTGGCCAATTACCCTTTTATTATAAGCAGCTGTTACATCTGCGCTTCCCGGGTTATTCGTAGCCAAACATGAGTAATAAAGTGATAGCAGCTACCGGAGTGATGCTGACAATTAGCTTGCCTCAAGTCCAAGGGCAAAAACGCAGTCTTAAGTGTCCTACTGACTCCTTAGCTGCAAGACAGACAAGTCTTTCAGGCATTAGAACTGCCTGAAGCCACCTAACAGCCTCCAGGTGAGAGCACTTGGGCCCAGGCCTGCGCAGGTGTCTACAGAGAAAGGTGCTCTGGCAGGTCCGGAGGTTTCCTTCCACTCTCGTGGGCTTGGTCTGTTTTTATGGACGATCTCAACTATGACCAGATAGCTCCAAAAAGTTAATGTTCCTCATGTTTCTTGTGAGTGTTAGGCATCTTGACATGTCATAATGTTATATATACACACACATACGCATTTACTGATGTGTTTAGAAAGAAGTAAAGAGAAAGGGAACACCTTGGCCCAGTGGCACATATCTGACATCCTGTGGTTTCTAACCTTTGGGGGTTTGACATTCAATATCCCAATATCTAAAAACCTTTTAGGATTTGGTATTCAACAATGCGAAACGAAACAACAGGATGACTAAAAATAAATCCTCTGTAGCTGATTTAAATTGTAGAGCTCAGGCAGTTGGAGCAAACGCTCACCCCTTAGCCGCGGTGTGATTCTTCGTGATTGAGAATCGAGTTTCTGGGCTATTTTTTGGAGAGTGAAATTGCAGAACACAAGATAGCAGATTTAAAAAAACCAAAACACAACAACACCAAAAACACACACAAAACCGTCGCCAGGTATCCCTGCTGGAAATCAAGTGACTGGATCAGAAACTCAGTCGGAAACTGTGCTCGAGGAAGGGCAGAACAAACCCCGTCACCTAGGAGGCCAAACAGAGCATTGTTTTAGTTCCGTAGGAGACAATGACAATGGGACGGAACAGTGTTCCGGGTAATGGTTTCCTGCTGCTGGGGAAATGCAGAGGCAAAACCCAGGCGCTCAGCAAAAACAAACAAGGGGCCGAGCGGCCACCCCCTTTTTAAAGCAAAAGGGGTCGGTGCTAAAACCGAGCCCCTCCCAGCAGCTTCCATTCTGGTCCCAGTCTCGCATTCGGAGGTGCTCTGGGCTGGGGTGTCCCTGGGTTGGGGGGCGGGGTGCAGAGGCCAGCTGAGCGACTGGCGCTACTGTGGCTAAACGGCTAGCTTCAGAGAAAGGCTCTGGGGACCATGTTTGACCAGGCCCTGGACAAAACGGGCTTCCCAGAAAAACACAATCGCTGCAGTAATTCAGCAGGAGGACAGAGCTCCCAGCCTCCGTACCTCCCCCAACCCCACCCATTGTATAACTGCTGATCCCACGGACATGGACATGCTTTATATCCATCAAGGTCCACGTTTGTTAAAGAGAAGACTTATGTTTTATTAGCATGAATCGGGGATGCCTGAAGCATAAAACCCATTCATCTGACACAGCAAGTCAGTACCTTCCAAATTTTTCTTTTTTCCTTGTAAAAGAATATTAAAGGCAGAGGCCCTCTAATGGCTGTCTCAAAACACGATTTAAATCAGATAAAAATTGAGACGTGATTTAAAATGAAGTAGAAAGTAATAAATATCCTTTCATATTTGAAACAAAAATAGAAGAAAATCCAAGACCGGCGTTGTCTTGCAGCCAAGGGAGCTTTTGTGGAACACACACTCAGATGAGAGAGCCCGAGGCAAGCCGCAGCATTCTCTCCTGCCACAAACTTCCACGGCCTCCATTAAGGCTGCGTGGCATTCTGAAGTCGGGGTCCGATTCATCTTTGCTGTTAATGAGACACTTTACAAGCGTATTTTTTTTCTTGGGGAAATTTTTTGAATTGGATAAAACAAATGGTAAGTGGAGATATATATATATATATATTTAAAACCCTCCTGCCTGGACTGGTGATTGACTTGCTTAGAATTCTCTGGCCAAGCATTTAATTTCCTGATAACTGCCATTTCCTCTCCATCCCAAATCCTCTCTCCTTGGGGCTGTCAGGGGACATGGAAATACTGATTTGTGCTGCTGGACTTCTCTTCATGTGTTTCAACAAGAGAGTTATTTCATATCAGCTGTCAGGGTGCCCCCTCCAACTTTTCTTTTCCCTCTAAGATCAAAGTTTCCTATGCAGAAGGATGTCAGATGGACAGTTAGCAATAGGAACTAGGCATTTGGGATTAGACACACAACATTTTTATGTTTCTCATGACCAATATATATGTTTTATTGTGTCACTAGCAGAAAAGGCTCCTGATCTGAAGACCCTCACTGGAGGGTAACAATTTATATTTGTATCACAGTAATTACTCTGATGTTTTTAATTTAAAGACATTATTTTGAAAAACAAACAAACACACAAAACAACCAACATTAATGGTGGAATGTTTTCGCCCTTAGTTACCTGCATGTGATTATCTCACTTTTCTGTCCCACCTTTCTGGGCTGGTGAGGGCTCCTTGACTAATCGATATTCCAGTGGGTGGTCAAAAACATCAGTTAATTTTGAAGGTGTTTTGGAGATCTGGTCAGTAATGTAAACAGACAGAGAGGGCAGTAAGCAAGGAGAGCTAGTTTGAGGTTTAAACAGGAAAAAAGTTTAATTTTAAGATCTAGCTGCTAACGGACAAAATTGAAGTCTAAGAATCTGGACTAGGGAGACTCAGCTCAAAGATGTCGTTTACAATATGGAAAGGAACCGAAGCAAACAGTTTTTTGGTATGTCCCCAGGTACTCAGGGCTGGCCAACCAAAACGAGCTACAGAAAAGGGGTGATACTTGGTGATAAATATGAAGGTGCAGAGACACTCTGGCCAATTCCGATCTCAATGCCTCCTCTTCGTGGATATCTGAGTGCTTCATGCAAAACCAGAGGCTGTTCTGAATTGTGTGTCTCTCTCTTATCCATGTATCCGGCCAGGAGTTTTTGCGTTTCCCTGAGCTTGTCAGCATGCTCAGAATATTTCCTGGTTATTACACTGATCCCACGGCCAAAATCCCGACCACCCTGATAGGCGGGGGCTCCCTAAGCCCGCATCACTTCAGCACTGGGCAGAAACCAGAGCTGTCCAGGAATGCAGATCCCCCACCTAGAGAACTCTGCCTGGACCAGGGGAGGGCCAGGCGCCCAGGGAAATGCTCAGCTCAAAAAATCTGGTGGGGAAATTCATGGTTGTGAAGGTTGTGTTCCAATTCCAGGATTTTTTCTTCTTGAGTCCCAGAAACATTATGTTTAATGCAAAATTTCTCTTAAGAAAACCTTCATGGGGATTACTTTAAAGATTCAGGAAAGTCTTTGGTAAGGGTGGAAAGTTGGCAACTTCAGAGACTATTTAAAAAAAAAAAAAAAAGGAAACAAATTTCAATCACTTTAATACACACTTCAAAGGCAACTTATGGTAACTGTAGCCCTCCGGACGGCTAAGGCAACATTGAAATCTCCAGGCTGAAACATTCACACTTGTATTCAGGAGAAGCCCTCTCAGCAATTTTGAAAAATATGGAAGCAATTGTAAAATCACTTTCGCCCGTGCAATATCCTTCTTCATGGCTGTTTCCGAATTACGGAGCCGGGTTACGGATTTTCGCAAGCACGGCTTTTCGTCGGCGGCGGTCACGGCTGTAAGTCCGGGCTGGTACTTCACGCGATTGAAAGGTAAGGGGCGAGCCTCGCCCCCTCCCCCCGTGGCTCACACCAGCCAAGAAAACGCCAAGAAATTACGCACGAGGCAGGGGAAACGGGAGGCAGAGATCGCGTTCGAAGGACTGACACCCATCCCACGAGCAGTGTGAAGTCGCCAACGGCTGGGGTTACCTCCCTGCTCCGCGTCCTTCATCTGCGCAATGGGCTCGCGCCCCGGGGCTGGGGTGTCCGAGGAGGAGGGAGAGGTCCTCGGGCGCCGCGGAGCCCGGGAGGCAGGCAGCGGGCTCCGCCCGAGCGCTGGGAGCTTCCCGGCCCCTCCGCGGAGCCGCCCGGTCCGCCCGGCGCCACCTGCCCGCGAGGAGCGCGGGGGGCGCACCTGGGGCCGGGCGCTGCCTGCGTGTCCAGGCCACCGGCCTTACGAGGCCGTTGGGGGCTCTCTCTGCAGAAGAGTGGGGGGCGGGGGAACCGCTGGGGAGGCCCGGGGTCGGCGAAGGAAACGGGAGTCGGAGAGATGCGCAGGGGGTGGGAACCCGAGACGGAAAGGAACTGCCGGAGGCGGGGAAGAGCGCGGCCCGCAGCCCGGCGCGGAGAGGTGGGGCGGGACCCGGGCGGGGAGGCCGGGGCAGCGCTGAGTTTGGGGAGCCGCCGAGCCCTGGGCCGAGCGCTCCGCAGCCGAGCAGGTCCCTTCGTCGGGCCTCGGGCCACTGTCCCCCACCCTCCATCCCGCGTCGCCGCCTCGGGAAGGAAGGAGCCGGGGTGCCCGCCTCCCCCGGGGCCGCGCCCGGGCCGGGTGGGCGGCTAGACTGGGTGGGCGGGCGCGTTTGACTGGGGGTGGTGTCTGCAGGAGGGGAGGAGACAGCGCCGTTCGGGGCTCCCCGAGCCCCCCGGCCGGGCCGGGCCGGGTAGGGACCTGCGGTAGTGAGGGTGCCAGCTGGGCTCTGAGCTCTTCTGCTTGCCGGCGGCGGCGGCGCGCGGAATGCCATCGGCGGGCCCGCCTGCCCCTCCGCCTCGGCGGTCCTCCCTCGGCTCTGGGGAGATCCCCCGGGCCCCCACCCAGGCTCCGGAGCCACCTGGAGCGGCGGCTGTCCCCGGGTCCCGGCGCGGACCCACGCGTGGAGCCCGGGAGGGGAGCCGAGCGGGGCGGCAGGCGGCCTGCGCGCCTCGACCCCCGGGCGCCCGCGCCGACGGCTGGGAGCGCAGAGGCCCCTCCCGCGACCAGGGTCCCCCCGCCCCGCGACCTCACCGCCGCGCCCCCCCCTCCCCCGCCTGGGGCCGCGAGGGCACCGGCCCCGAGCGGGCTCCGAGGCGGCCTCGCCCCCCTCGAGCCAGAAGCGCCTTCTGGCCTTTCCTCCCGGGCCAGGGCCCTAAACTCCGGGAGCCCGGCGCGGGAAGGGTGGGGAACACCGAGCGGGCAAAGCTTTCCGGCCTCGGAGAAGCGTCTCGGTGGCTCCCCAGGTCTGTCCGGGGCTGTGGCCTCCCCCATTGCCTTGCGGGGGTAAGTGCCAGGCTGGGCCTCTTGACAGCTCCAGGCCCACTTAAAAATTCTCCGTCGCTTTTCACAAAGGTGACTGCCCCCTCCCCTTGGAGAAAAAGGCCGGCCCAGCCCCCGAGGAGGCCCTCCCGGACCCAGGGCCGGCCGTGGCCTTGCAGCGACACTCGGGCCAGGCTGCCCTCGCGTCAGAGACACGCAGCCCCTCGAAGAGCAGGCGCTTCCAGTCCCACTGGGCCTAGACTTAGTTTATTTTTGTAATTTTGAAAAGGTCTCAAATTGTCCAGGTTGCCCTTTTGCTTCACTTTAAAATATTAGTGGCTGTTTCTCAGTGGTGCAGAGGGGAGCACAGACCGGGGCTGGCCCCTCCTGTGGGTGTCTGGGTTACCTTCATTTCCTTGGTCCCTCCCACAGTTGTCCCCTCAGGGCCCCCATGAAACATTTTCCTCTGTAGAACCCTTGCAGTAAAATCAGATTTTTCTGTTCGGATGGCGCTACGTCAAAAGAGGTGGGCAGCAGCCGCCGGCCACCGCGTGATGGAGACCAGGGCATTTCCTACCATAGCGGAGAGTCGATGCGCCCACAGCCCATCGATTTCCAAGCCTGTGTCCTGAGCTTGTTGTTTACTTTCCCCTGAGATTATGGCAATAATAATAGTAACAACCAGGACACAAACAGCTCTTGAGAAGTCATTGGTAGCCACCCCTTCTTTGAGGTGACACACACACACACCCCCTGTCCTGTGGACCCATGTTTTATTTTTGTCACAGGAGCGCAGAACTGCTGGAGTTTTGTTTGTTTTTTTAAATGATCTATTTACAGACTTGCTAATGCCTCCCCAGAAATCCTGTTTATGGGCTTAATAGTTGTGACAGGGCTAGAAAACCAGTTTAAACTGTTAATCGGCCGCGAAAAGGGCCCCAGATTGACGCCTTTCACTTACCTCTGAAAGGCTATAAAGGCGACGCTGCGCGTTGGGACGGAATTAGACAGCGACAGACTCATTCCCTGGACTTCCCACAATAAAGACGGCCCTGAAGAGGGACTGTGGGCGGTTTCGGGTTACATGACGGTGGTTTATAAGTTCTCCCCCCCCCCTCCGGCTCGCAGAAAGCAATTTCCAAATGCGAATTCTTCCCCGAACAAACAGCCAGGAGCCTTCAAACACCCGCACGCAGCGGCCGCTTCATTTTATTTACTGCAAAGCGGGTCTCGGCGAGAAACTGGAAAACAGAGAAATCCCAGCCAAAGCGGGCCGCGCTGCGGGACGGCCGCGCCCGGGTCACGCGTCCCCAGCCGGGCCCTGGCGCGCGGCGGCCTCGCCTCCCGGAGCGGGCCGGGCGTGCGGTTCACAGCCCCGCGGGCGCGTGGGAAAGCCCCGCGCGCGTCCCCGCGTCCTGTCTGCGGATGTGAAGCCCGGACACGGCCTCGCCAGCCTAGCAGGAGAGGCCTTTCCCAGACACAGCACCGAGTCCGGGGTGGGCCTGGGGCTGGGCGCGGGCGCCAAAGGTCAGCCCTCCCGCCCCGGCCTCTGGGGGTGGCTCCACCTCGGCCGAGGACCCGCCTCCGCCCCGAACCAGACGCGTCCTGGGGCGGGCTTTTGGATAAACCCAGAAGGCATCGCATGCGGGGCGGGGGCAGGGGGCACCTCCAGCGCTCTCTTTCGCCTTCAAAGGCGGCGCCTGCGTGTGCGCGGGCTGAGCCCCCTCGCGCCCCTCTCCAGGTCGCCCCACCCTTGCGCGCGCGGCCTGCACGAACCCGACGGGGCCCCCGGCGCCCCGGCTTACAGCTCCCTCGGGCCAACTCGAGAGCCCAGACCCCGCCAGGCGGCAGCTGCCGACCCACCGACGGCGCCCAGACGCCGGCGCCCAGCGCGGAGGGCGCGGCGGGCGCCCTGGAGCGTGTTCGGGGGCGAGGGGCTGCCGGCCCGCAGCCGGAGAGGAGGCGGGCGTGGTGCGGGCCTGCCCGCGCCTGGGCGGCTTTCGCTGCCCCGCACTGCCCCCTGGAATCCGGCGCCGAAACTGCCCCGGCTCTGCGGCGGCGGGTCTCCCTCCGGGAGGCCCCGGGGCAAACCTTTTCCCCTGCCCAGGCCCCGAGCCCCATCTGGGCCGCCCCGGCCTCCAGGAGGCCCTCGGGCCAAGCTCAACGCCTTCCTCCGCCTCCCACACTCACCTCCCCAGAGCGGACCGAGGGTTCCCCAAACCCGGCCTCCAGCGCGGCCCAATCCCTTCTTCACTCCAGCACCCAAGTCCCGGCTGACCCCTACCTGGGGGGGACCAGAGACGTGGGGCGCCCGGAGGCCTCGACTGCGGGCGCCTGCGAGGGGGCTGGCACGGCTTGTGCACACGGGGACTCACCTGCGGCTGGCAATGGTCATTCCTCAATGAACACCAGCTCCCAGGGCTTCATTCCTGGGCACCTGGCCGGGCGCCTCCTGGCACCGAGGTACCTGGTGACGGATGTGATCACACCCCAGCGCCAGGGTGAGATCCCTGGGGGTGAGGCCCCAGCAGGCTCAGAGCCCCCAGCCCAGCCAGCCCCCTTACCGCAGGGGCTGGCCCTGACCTCCTGAAGGTGCCGGAGGAAGACTGCGGCCTTCTCCAAAAGGCGCCTGGCACCTAGGGCCCCGGGGGGGCAGCAGGGTGGGGCTGAAGGATTGGTCCCTCTTGGGGGTCTAGCCTTGATGGCCAGGTAGGCGGTTAGACACCAGACACAGGGAAGGCGCTTGGGCCCTGGAACCAAGATCAGGTTGGGCTTCCAGCTTGGCCGCCACCGACTCTGTGACCTTCGTGAGTTACTTTGCCTGTGTACGTTGCGTGCTAGAGTCTCAGGGACGCTGTGAGGACTAACGGAGATGATGTCCTTACTGTGCGGGCGTGTGCCCACCAGTCAAGGTCACCGTTGAGGACTGCAGGTGTTCACTGCAGGAGAGTCCCACAGCCAGCGTCCTGTAGGTGGGCACTGGGGCCTCTTGATGTCCAGTTCCCAGGGGGTGGGGAAGACACAGAGCAGTGTCATCCCTGAAGGCTGCCTGCGGGTGGCCAGGACCTTCCCGGGTCTCTCCTGCCAGGACTCAGACTTGGCACACGTCTGTCAGCTCTGGGAAGCGAGCCACCCTCCCTTATGATTGTACCTGGCGGGGACAGTGCTGAGAACACTGGGCCTACCAGCTGTCCCATATCCAGCCTGAGCCTGAGCTAAGGGCTGGGTGTTCGCTATCCTATTCCATCTGCACAGCACAGGGACAGAGGCAGTTGGTGATGTTTTTAAAGCTCCATTTTACAGAGCAGGAAACAGGCTCAGAGAGATTAAGCAACTTGCCCAAGATCACACAGCTGGTCAGTGCCGAAGCAGGATTTGAACCCAGTCCTCCGTCAGAGCCAAGCTCTGAACCACCAAGTTGTGTGACATTAAAAAGCAGGAGCTTTTACTCTTCTTTTCCCACCCACTCCCCTTTCCCTAAGCTGCCCTGGCAGAAGCCCAGGCACATTCAGGGGACCTCGCCCCGTTGGCATTTCCACTCCCCCAACTAATTCCAGGGGCCTCCTAAGACCCTTTGGTCAAGCCCCTTTTGGTCCCTGGTCCCCTCAGGGGTCTCACCCCAGCACCACGGGCAGGGTGGGGACAAAGGTCCTGGGAAGAAAGCCTCCCTCCCCGGAGGCCCAGCTCAGCCCTCTGGAAGGAATCCTTTAAGGTCGCAGCTGAGGCCCTGCCTGCTGAGTCCCGGGAAGGGGACTGATGGTAGGGAGGGACTCCGAGTCCGGATACTTCAGGACCCTTCAGGGTGTCCAAACCTCGCAGGGGCTCCCTCGCTCCCTTACCTTAAACAGAAGCTCACAAGGATGGGAACCAAGCCTACTGCGTGCTACTTGGGGGTTCACAGTGCAAGACGCACTATCGCTAAGAGGCTGTCAGCTACCGAGACCTCTGTGAGTGGACTTGGACTTGAGCATCCCCAAACAGCTGTCCCTGAGCTCCCCAGTCAGCAAATATTTAATGAGCGCCTACTAGGTACTAGGCCCTGTGCCCAGCCCTCTCCCCCAGTCATTGTCAATTTTCAGGCTCACCCCAACCCCAGGTCCCCTACTCTCTGTCCTAACCCTGGCCCTCTCCTGGGGCCTAACTAAGGGAGCTCCCCCCACACTGGTTGGAGTGAGCATTAGGGTGGGGCCTGGCTCTCTCCAGACCTAGTTGGGTCGCACCCCGCTTACCCTTCACCCTAAGGCGGTCACCCCTCCAGGTCCTGCCTGCAGGCTGCACTGGGCCCGGCATCCCCTGGTGGCAGGAAGCCAGGTGCATGTCTTGCCCTTGGGGTCCAGGCTCCACTTGGGCTCCCTCCCTGGTTCGCCAGCACTCCCAGCTCCCACGGAGGTGTCCAGCCTTGTCCCCAAAGACCGTCAAACAGTTGCTCATGGCTTTCCACGACTGGCCTGGACACACAGCTGCCCCAAGCCCCGCCACCTCCACAGCGGCGGGCCTGGTCCTCTCTGATTAGAGACCGCCAATGCCAGACAGCCCCCCTTTCGCCCGGCTTCAGGCCCACTAGGCCCCTGGGAGGCGAGCACTGTGGCTGGGAAAACAGACCACACCCGCCAGAGTTCAGAGGTGAAAGAGAACTGTATACATCTGGATTTTTAAAAAAATCCCCCACCCAAACACCACAAACCCTCGTGTCCACTGCCCCGTGCCCGTATGTTATGAACGGGAAGGGCAAGTTGCCCCAACCTTCTCGGCTATCACACGTGTGTCCCCCGATGCCATCTGCTCATGCCTGTGTGAAGCTGCTACTCTCCCTCGAAAACCTGTCAGGCAGAGGGATGGAGAGGGCTCCTTGGGACCAGAATCGGGAGGAAAATGCCTAAGAGAGCATTTCACAAACCCAGCGGCAAGTGGGAAGCCAGTATGGCCCCTCTGGCTCCCTAGGAGTCCCAGCCACCGGCACCAGGGGGCCCATTCTCTCAAGCACCCTCGGGAGGGGGTGCAGGGTGTTATGGTATCCTGGTTATTTCTCCTAAGGCTGGAATGCAGTGGGACTTGAGCTAATGAAGGTTTGGAAATTGGGTTTGAGCTGGAGCATCAAAGGCTTGTAGACAGCTCAGAGAGGAGGCTGGAGCCGGAGACGTTACTAAGAGGGCAGCTTTAGGTGTGGACGGAAGCCTGCACCCCGGTGCTCCAAGGGCCCTCCGTTGGCCTGTCCGTTTCCATGTACTTGTCTTGGGTGGGGTTGACCTTTCCGCTCTGTGTTCCTGCAGAGAAGGTCTGTGCTGCCTAATAAATGAAGAGTTGATTCGATCCCCCCGACCCGCGGCCTTACTCAGGTTAGACCCTCTTCTGGGACATTTATACCCTTTCCTGGTGCTTCATTAGCTCCTGCGCTGTCTGAGTGGGTCACGTTCCCCTGCCGGTGCTCTTGGAGACCATGCACCTTCTCTCCACAAGGGCTTCTCACTGTTAAAACTCCGCATCCGTTCCTGTGATCATGGGGTTGTGTTTGCTGCGAGCTCCAGGAGGGCCAGGATGGTGGCTGTTTTCTAGTCACTGTATCCTCAGCACCTAACACAATGGACAGTTGTTGAATGGCCACTAAATGGCGCTTTTTTTTTTTTTTTTGTAGCTAGATTCAGAAACTAGTTTAACCTCACCCCTCACCCTAATTAGCAGGCATAGTAGGTAATTCAAAACGCACTATTTCAATACATTGTAAAGAGAATTATCTTCCAATGCGCACTCACTACCATAGAAGGGCTCACGGGCCACGTTAAGATGCTTGAATCTCACAGATTATTGAATAAATTTAACACACAGTGAGAAGCAGGAGGACCGAGATGGGGGGCAGGTGAGCACGAAAAATAAGGCGTTAGCAGGTGGGGGAACACCCCCTGAATCCTGGGTTATGTCATAGGCAACGTTCGTCTCTCTCAGGCCCCCCTCTATATATACACCTTCCCCCTTGATGATGTACTTGCTAGGACCAGAATGGTGGGTGAGTTATGGGACCCAACAGACAGGCAGAAGGCGCCGGATCAGAGGCAACGACACACACTTCCAAGGTCGCCTGGCCCGGCAGGAGCTCACCCATTAGTCTGCCGAACAGCTGTGGGTTTACCTGTGCCCTTGGGCGGAACACAACTGGGACCATAACGGGCGTCACCAGTAGGCGGCTGATTTAGGGGATAACCTAGCGGCTAGCCCTGAGGTGACATGACCGTGCCTTATAACCTGGGCTCTTTACCTTTTTCTGCCTGTACTTAGGATTCTGGCTTGTTTTACCGTATATTCCACTTACTCTGTCCATCTTCAACATGCCATGCAGGTGGCTGACTCGCTCGCTCTCCATGTGAGCTCTGCTGTGTCCCACAAGGTCCTTGTTACTTACCCTCTGTACTAACTGCATCCAGTGAATTCTGCTTCTGTTTCAGACTCGACTGATTTGCTTACTATCTATATGTCACACTTCTCCTGAGTTTAATCCGTCCCTCCCACTTGTTTTTCTTGTCTTCTGTAGCATGATTGAAAATTCTCAGATAGATAACACACACATATTACATAACACGCTTAGAAAATGCCCACTGTATGCTAAGCAGCATGCTGGGCGGCCTTCCATCTGGTGGAAAGGCAATCAAATAATCCTCACGGTCCTGTGACATGTAATAAACACAGGAAGAGGGGAGCTGCTGTTCCAAGGACAGGGGGTGGGCAGTCAGGGAGAGCTTCCCAGAGGAGGTGGCATTTGAGCTGAGATCTGAAGGGAGAGCTTCATAGTCCTGGGGTTTCAGAAATTCCTAATAAATAAACACCAAGGTCCACTGCTCCCCCATCCCAATTTTGGGTCCTATCTGGCCTATTTTCCATCTGATTTTTTCTCAGGGAACACGAACTAACCCGTTCTGGTCCCCCAAATGCACAAGTGTTATGTTTTACACAATAAAAACGAAAAACATTTATTGGCAAAAGACACTGCAGAATAGTGTTTAGGCTTATAAATGGTTCTCACTGGGACCAACAGCCTATAATTAGACTTTAACAATCCAAGGGAGGAGTTATCTGCACACTGCAGGACAGATTGGTGTCCTTTTCTTTAGTTCCGCAGGTTTGGTGGGTAGATTGGCCCCCGACCTGCCTCCTACAATCACTGTCCTACCGAGGTAAACATGTCACAAGCAAGAACAATGAGATCACCAAGAATATAACACTAATACTATAAACAAAAGAAACGCCACCTTTGGCTCTGGTGGAATGAAAAACACAATGTGGACCAACTAACGGAGCTATTTAAAAAACAAATTACTCACGGCCAAGCTCCTTAGCTCTCCAAACGCAATTTTCTGGGGAACCTCCGTGCGATTGGAAGTTTTTTTTCCTGAAAGGGACCCGCCTCTGCTGCTTTTTGGATGGCGCTCGCTGGCTGACAGAGCTGAGGCCTTGGACAAAGAAGAAAATGCCCCACACAGACTCACCTTGAGGCTTATTCTCACGTATTCTGCCTTCTTTTCTCCCAAATCGAGACATTTTTAAGGCCACGGGTTACTGTGAATAGAGAGATGGCAAGCGAGTCTCCATCAGTGACGTTTTCCCAAAACCTCAGGCTTTTCCCAGACGCCAAAGCCCCCTGATCTCAGGCCATGCTTCCTCCATGAGGCCATGTCCCTGCATTTCCTTGGGAAACGTATAAAGGGGTCACAGAATGTTAGCTTGCAGTGCATTTTTGGAGATGGCTTGGCCCTTTCCCTTTGTTGTGAAGATGGGGAAACAGGCTCCAGGTGCAGACTAGAGACATGAAAAGCCTTGCTGTGAAGAAAATACAATATATATATATCGCTACACAAATAAAGGGGGCAGACTTGGGTATCCGGCCAGATGCCTGGCTGCTTCCTTCTGGGCCCTCATTCCGTGAATCAACTTGCTCGACTACTTGGATGAGCAACCAGTGTCCTCAGTTAGCTTCCATGTGGCTCGGCAAGAGGGACAGAGGCAAGGAAGAGGCCACTGTCTAGAAATGGCGTGAATGTTTTACAGCGGGATGGCTGGTGTTTGTGGTGGAAGAGATACTACGTTGGACAGACAGCTCACACTGGCCCAAGAAATAAAAGGCCTTTATTGGTCACATAACAAAAAAACTCAGGGGAATCCTGATTTCAGGCATAGCTATAGACAGAGACCAGTGATATCAGAGAGCCACTCTCTGCCTGGAGGGTTCCTCATGGTGACAAGATTGCTGCTAGACGCACCAGGCCTGCATCCCCCCAGGTTCAAATGCTGTGACAGAAAGAGATCTTCTCTTAATGATCACAGCACGAATCTCGATGCTTCTGCTTGGGCCATGGACTCATGCCTCAACCAACCTTCAGGGCCAAGAGAAAGCAATGCTCCAAATGGTCAAGGCCGAGTCACATGTCCATTCCTGATGTACACGAACATGCGTATGGGTGTGAGGAGAGTAGTTCCTCTGGGGAAAAAGTGAGATATCAAGAGGAAGCAGAGCCCGGCCGGGCGTGGCTCAGCGGTTGAGCGTCAACCTGGGATCCAGGCGATCGGGGTTCGATTCCCGGTCAGGGCACATGCCCGGATTGTGGGCTCGATCAATGACTCTCTCATCATTGATGTTTCTATCTCTCACTCCCTCTCCTTTCCTCCCTCTGAAATCAATAAAGATATATTTAAAAAAAAAAAAATTAAAAAAAAAAAAAAAAAAGAGGAAGCAGAGAGGCTGCTCGTTGGCAAAAACGAAGGCATCCACCACAGATGCGAAATTGGCCCCATGATGTTACTTAGGGCATCAGCTTTGCAGTGGCAGGACCCGGCCATGTGGGTCCCGGAGTCCAGGTGGTTGTCCAGAATTCCCGAAGTTCGGGCACAGCCACTTAATCAACATGAAGCGCTGGGATTAGCACCCTCTCCTCTGTGTGCTAGGCTTGCGAAGCCAGTAGTTCTAGTTTGGGGACTATCAAGTCTGCAGATTTGTGTTCTGGTTCCTGCTTCACCGTAGGCTTTCAGATCCTGGCAAGCCTCAGTTTCTTTATCTGTCTAATGGGTATAATACAGTGAAAGGCATATAAGGGTGGCTGAGGAAGCTGGGAGAGGCAGGGTTCATGGTCACAAAGCCAATGGCACAGAGGCTCCAGGCCATTTCTAGCTGACGTGTGGGCGAAAACCACGGCGGAAGGGGTGCTCACCTCTGAACCCAAATCCTGTGTGTGCACCATCTCAAAGAGTATGAGTTTGGGCCATGCGAGAGGAGAAAGGGGATCCAAATTTTATGCACGGAGCTAGAACCCAGACACCCCAAAGGGCGTCATCCACCCACCTCAGGTATGAGTCCTGAACGTCACATGAGGCCTGGGGGAAGGGGACATGATGCAGGGCACCAGCGGCCCTCTGACGGCCCTGTCACCTGACTCGTGAACACCAGGAAGGTGCCACTCAGGGAACACCTGCCGGCGCAGGCCAGGGCAGTGGCTGAGGGGTGCACCCCGAATGGTGGCCGCCGTCACCGCTCCGCCCTCCAGGAGAAGCCCAGGGGACGTCTGTTTGTCCAGGAGCAGCTGCCGTTTCCAACTGGCCAGCTGTCCTCCGCTGTCCCGAGTGCAGCAACAGTGCCCCCGGCCACCTTGACAAGCCCACTTCCCCACGGGCCTGCTGGCTCCCTTCAAGCCTGGAGCCCACAGCAGCAATCTGTGCTGAGCCCCAGTACCTGGAAGTCAGGGCCACTTGCCTCTGCCGCCCCCTTGGGGTTCCCCTTGGGATCCTGCCCAAGGGAGCACCCTCTTTATAGCTGTGTCTCCAAACACATAGAGAAAGGAAATTTCTGCAGGAGCAAAACAATCCTGAGAAGAGAGAAACGGTGAATGTGTCGCCCTCACAGGGTAACCGGGGTGCAGACCTTGTGGGCTTCAACCCCTGTAATCAACACGCGGCCTCGGGTGGGACTTGGCAGCTCTTGGTGCAGCGGCTGCTTCTCCTGGAGAATCTCCTCACTTGTCCCGGCAGCCGAACCACAGAGCTGCGTCCCCTCCAAACTGAGCTGAGGGTCTGCAGTAAAAAGGGGCAGAGGCAGTCCAGTAGCCGGGAGCCATTTCCACTTTAATTTCAACGCCTGTTTAACTCTGTCCCATCTGTGCTGAGAAGAGGGGGCCTGAGGGGTGGGGCTGGCCCTCCTGTTACTGCTGGAGGCAGGGTCTAGGTTTAGTTCTGGCTGGAAGCGCAGCTCCCGAGGCTGTGAACCCCGGCGGGGAGAATCCTGGGACCCGATCCTCTGGAGAGAGCACTCTAGGCAGAGCATGTAGAGGCGGGGCTTCTGCTTTCGGCATCATCTGAATCTGACATACTCACCGGAGGCTCGCAAGGCGGGACAGCTATTCTGTAAATTTGCAGGCCCAGCGTCATCTGCCATCTGTATTTTTCACAAATCAGGAGCGAAGTTAGAACCGTTAGGGGTTTTAAACTGATCTTTGGACTTGCTGGAGGCAGAGAGCAGTCTCCCACCCTTTCCTTCCTTAGCGCCAAGGAGGCCAAAGCCAGACCTGTTCGTGGAGCTCCCTCTGGCGGCCACTACCAGAAATGCTCCTGCTCCGGAGGTTTTGCTGGGCTTGTCAGTGGCCCAGAGGCCTCCCAGTGAGCGATCAGTAGGGAGCAATAGGAGGAAAGGGGCTCCCCCCTCTCGGTGGTGGGTCAGAGGGTCCACTGTCACCCTCTGCAAGGTGGCCTCCATTCGTTCAGATTCTTAAGAGCTGGAATTCCTGCAGATGCCCGGCCCAGTGAATGGGCACAAGGGTCGTGGGGTGAACGATTTGGGCAGAGGGCTGGGAAATCTGCTCTGTGCCGCTTCATTTCCACTTTTCTAGATTTATCTCAGTTTCTCAACCCCATTGGCAGCTTCTCCAGGGCTGAGATGGCGTCTCAATCATCTCTGAAGGATGCCTCCTGCCCACCAGCCTCTAGCAGGGGCCTTTGCCGACTGGAGCGCCTCCCGGAGAAATGCTGGACCTTGGGCAGGTCACAAGGTGAACTGCAGCTCGCATCTGAGGCTGAGGCTGGGTGACTGACCGCGTCAGCCGCTAACCTTGCTGGACATGTTTTCCAAAGATCCCTTTCCAGACCCAATATTCTCTTCAAAATACATATAGGAGGTCCCCCCAAAAACATATAGCTCAATTGATGTTTCTTTCTTTTCAGATTTAACCCACTGGAATTAAAATTATTCAAAGTATGTATACATTTTTTGGGAACACCCTGTATATATACCTAAGTGGCTGCTGATGAGTTCAGTGTGTTGGGGATATTTGCTACCACTCTCACTGATGAAATCTCAAGAAGCTGCAACTCAGGATTTCTAATTTGTGTTCTCCAGACTGGTGAGGCCATCGCCTGGACACCACTGCCCCCTTGTGGCAGCTCTTCTAATTTTGTAGGGTAGTGATGAGGCCTTCAAGAGTTTATAAGGCCTTAAAACTTGGATTTAGAAGGGCGTTGGGTAATGTCCCCAAAGCTTTACTCATGCCTGGAAGGAACAGATGCCTGTAACTCGATGAGATGCCTTAGTCATTCACCCCCTTAATGCCCTGCCCTTACGTCAAGACAGTAATTTACAGGCAATCTTTAAGGGGATTTACAACCAGATTACCTAAATCCACTCGTAAATTGATTCAGAGACTAAAAATTGCAAGCTCCTGAGACCTGGTATACTCCTACTTCAGAGCGGATTAATTAAAAGGGGAAATGACACTACTCCCAGGCGGTACTTGCAGGTATTAAACATCCTGTTTGTGTGAACACAATCTTTTCTTTTTTCTTTGGATTGAGGTAAGATTTACATAACATAAACCAACCACTTTAAAGTGAACAATTTTGTGGCATTGAGTACATTCACAACGTCACGGAACCACCTAGCTCCAAAACACTTTGTCAATTCCAAAGGCAAATTCCCGAACCCATGTGGTTAGTCTTCACTCCCCCTGGCCCCAGGAAACCACCAATCTGCTTCCATCTCTAAGGATTTCCTCACTCTAGATATTTCATAAAAGTGGAACCATACGATCGATGTCCTTTTGTGTCTGGCTTCTTTCACTTAGCGTAAGGTTTTTGAGGTTCTTACGCATTGTAAGATGTTTCAGTACTTCATTCCTTTTCACAGCTGAATAATATTCCGCCCCATATATTCCACATTCCTTTGTGTATCCACTCGTCCGCTGATGGACATTTGGGCTGTTTCCACCTTTCGGCTGCTGCGATAAGTGCTGGTATGAACGCTTGTGCACAAGTATTTGTTTGGGTCCCTGTTTTCTGTTCTTTTGGGTGTAGAGCGAGGAGTGGACTTCCTGGGTCATACAGTAATTCTGCACTTAAACTGTTGATGAACCGAGTCTTTGGAATGATGTGTCAGTTGGAGGGGAAGATGACATGCCTCAGGATCCTACTACCTCTGCTTATTCCCCTGGATCTGCCAAGGGTTTGTGGGCTGACTGGTGCGACTTTGCTTGGGGTGGGTGGTGCTGGGACAAACCCCTCCCAGAGACTGTCTTTTTTTGGTGCCTAGCAGCCCAAACCAATCCAGGCGAGCACATTAAAAAGCCTCTTCTGGCATCACGCCTGCTACCATCTCATTGGCCACAGTCACAGGGCTAAGCCCAACTTTAATGGAGAGGGGACCTAATACTCACCAGCTCCATTAGAAGGCACTGCAAAGTCACCTGACGCAGGGTGGGTATGATCCAGGGTGTCAGAGGCAAAGAGTAAGGAACCATCCCCGATGAGGCCCGTGATCTCCTTGTAAGGGGCCGGCTTACTTTAAATACCTAACTTACTTCCTCTCTGTCATGTTTACATTATGGCAAAGATGCTTACGGTCTCCACGCACATGTGTCTGCACCGTGGACAGCTGTAGCTAGAGAACTCTCAGGCCACGGGGCAGCCAAGCATCCTGCCCGCCGGCAGCGCCTCTGGGGAAGCTGGGCTCCACTCGGCCGAGGCCTCCAGGCTCCTTTAACCCGGGCCTCTTAAGGATTGTGGATCAGTAAGTGGCATAAATTATTCATCGTAAGAAACTTTCTCAGAAATGGACAACAGGCCGGAGAAATTGCCTACAGGGTGCTCGCTCTTCTCAGGGTCTGGACCTCTGCTCACCTTTGAATGGATGGGTGTTTCTAACTATTAAAATTTCAGATTTCAGGGAAGAATGACTCTAAGTTGCACAGAGATTTCAAGGAGACTGAGTTTCCTTTTCAGCTTCTTCTGCAGGGTCGGGGGAAGGAGCGGGTGGGAGGCAGCAGGCGCCCTTGCGCCGTGGCCTTGGGGCTAAAAGGGCCTGTCCTCTGTTCACAAAGCTCTTTTCTACCCGTGGGTTGAGCCACAGAAACTCAGCCCATCTCTGAAACCATTCTGAGGGCTGTGCCTCCCTGGAAGCCTCCTGTCAGAAGACAAAATCTCGGGAGGGCAGGGGAGGAAAGCTCCCATTCATCGAGCACCTACTGCGTGCATGCATCCTGCCCACAAGGCAGATATGCTCTGCAAACCTGCTTTGTTGGTTTTTCCCTTTAAATAATCAATATATCACAGAACTATAGAGCATTAGAAAATAAAAGTTAAAGGAAAAGGAAGGGTCCCTTGCATTCCAGGCGTCGGAGATAATCTCTGAGATGGCGTGGTGGGTAATCCTCCAGGTACTTCTCTGTGCTGATCGCACGTATTTGCACCTTACGGCCCTCTCAGCGGCATCTGACCGGGTCGACTGCTCCTGGTTGTCCTCCTGGCTTCTGAGATGGCCTCCCCCACGATTTCCACCTGTCGCTCTGGCAGGCCAACCTCAGGGGCTTCTGCAAGTGTCCCCTCTGCTCGCCCCCGCCTGTTGGAGTTTCTCAGAGCTCAGCCTGGACATTTTTTTCTGCCTCAGATGCATCGCGCTCATTCTCTCCTCCGGGCTTTCGCATTTGCCACTCTGTCTGCTTCAAAAGCTCCTGTCCTGGATCTCTGCATAGCCACCGCCCTCTCATCAGTTAGGGGCCAACTTCAATGTCACTTGAAGCGAGGCTTTCCCAGGCCAGCCTCACTAAAGCGGCCCCCCCACCTCTCTGCCCATCCGTCCCGTCAACAGTCTACCTCATTTAATACCTGAGTGATGCATCTATTTCTCTTACCCCCCTCACTAGAACGTAAGCTCCTTGAGGGCAGGGACTCTGTCTTGATCACCGTCTCAGCACCTCAGTGCTTAGCACAGAGTTGGCATTCAGCATACATGGGTGAAATATTTGGTTGGTGTAATGTCCTACTTCTGACTTTCTCTTCTGTCTTTCATGCCTCCTCCTAAACTCAATTGCTAGACTGATCTTTTAAAAACAAAAATCTGACCATGTTACTCCTCTACTTAAAACCCATAATTGCCCATTGCAATACTTAAGTAACGCTTTGGCAGAGTCCTACAATAACTGGTCTGTTGTATTTCCATTTCATTCAGTTCAAAATGCTCTCTAATTTCCCTTGTGATTTTTTTCTTTGACTCGTGAGTATATTATCTAGTTTCCTAATATTGGGGGATTACCCAGATATCTTTCTGTTACTGATTTTTAATTTAATGTTATGGTGATCAAAGATCATGCTTTGTATGACTTGGCTCCTTTTACATTCATCGAGACTTGTTTTCTGGCCCCGAATATGACTGTTCTCCGTTACGTTCCATGTGCACTTGAGGAGACTGTATATTCTGCAGTTGTTGGGAGGAACATTCTATAAATGTCAATTAGTCCGTTTGGTCGATAGTGCTGTTCAAGTCTACTATATCCTTCCTGATTTAAAAAAATATATATGTTTATATTGATTTCAGAGAGAGGAAGGAGGAGGGAGAGAGAGAGAGAAACATCAATGATGAGAGTCATTGATCGGCTGCCCGGGGCTCGCCCCCTGCTGGGGATCGTGCCCTGGCCTGGAATCGAACTGTGACCTCCTGGTTCATAGGTCGATGCTCAACCCTGAGCCACGCTGGCCGGGCCTTCCTGATTTTTTTTTTTTTTTTTTTTGCCTACTTGTATAAAGTATTTAGAGAGGTGTGTTGAAATTTGCAACTATATAATTGTGGATTTCTTTATTTCATCTTGAATTTTATCCATTTTTATTTCACATATGCTGAAGCTCAGGTATTAGGAGCAAAACCATTTAAAACTGTTATGTCTTACTGGTCAATGGGCCCGCTTAGAATTATGAGGTGACCTTCATTATTTCTGTAATATTCTTTGCTCTGAAATCTACTTTATTTGATATTAATATCGTCATTCTTTTGAGCCATGTGAACATTCTCCATGTCTTCATCCCTCTGTGTCTTTAGGTTTAAAGTGTGTTTCTTGTTGATAGTATCTAGTCGAGTCTTGGTTGTTGTGGCTTTTTTTCATTCTGACAACCTATGTCATTTAATTGGGATGTTTAAACCATGTATATCCAATGTAGATATTGTTATGGTTAGGTTTATGTCCATCATCTTCCCCTTTATTTGCCTCATCTGTTCTTTGTTCCCTCTGTCCTCTTTTTATGCTTTATTTTGGATTGAGTATTTTATTATTTTTTCCATCTCTTTCTTGGCTTATTAGATATAACTCTTTCATTATCTTAGTAGCTGACTTAGGGCTCATAATCTGCATCGTTAACTTATTACAGTGTACCTTCAAGTGATATTATACCACATCACACGTAGTAAAAGAACATCAAAAGAGTGTATCTCCTCCCCCCGCCCCCTTGGCCTTTACACTGTTACTGCGACATGTTTACTTTCATCATTCATCTAGGAGTTGTCAACGTCAGTCATTTAGATGTTATACATCCCCATAATATGCAACCTGATTACTTTGTTTAAACAGTCAGTTATCTTTAGAGACATTTAAATAATGAGAACAAGGGTTCATATATCTACCTACGTAGTTACCATTTCTAGCCCTCTTCACGCCTTTGTGTAGATCCAGGTTGCCGTCTCGTGGCATTTTCCTTCCCTTTGAAGGACTTCCATAAACATTTTTTATAATGAAGATTTAGTGGTGATTAATTCTTTCAGCTTCTGTGTGTCTGAAAAGACTTGTTTCAATTTCATTTCTGAGAGACATTTTTGCAGGCTATCAAAGTCTAGGTTGATAATTTTTTCTTTCAGCGCTTTAAGGATGCTGCTCCGCTGTCCTCTCGCTGAAATTGTTTCTGATGAGAAACTGGCCATCACTCTTATCTTGGTTCCTCTATGCCTAAAGTGACAGGTAGAATAATGACCCCTTGAAAATATCTGCATCCTGATTCCTGGAACCTGTGCATATCTCAGATTACATGGCAAAGAAGAATTAAGGTCACAGATGGAATTAAGTTTGGTGATCTGCTGGCCTTAAAATAGGGAGACTATCCTGGATCGCCAGGGTGGGCCCAGTGTAATTGTAAGGGTCCTTAAAGGTGGAAGCAGCAGGCAGGAGAAAGTCAGTCAGTCAAGAATATATTACTATGGAAGAAAGGCACAGAGAGACGCTTTGAAGTTGGAGGAAGTGCACATAATCCCAGGAATATGGGGGCCTCCAGAAGCTAGAAAGAGCAAAGAAATGGATCCTCTCCTGGAACCTGCAGAAAGGAGCCCTGCCTGCACCTTGAGTTCAACCCAGTGAGATTCACTTGGACTTCTGAGCCTCTCAGTTTGTGGTAGTTTGTTTTAGCAGCAATACACATAACATGTGTTTTTCCTCAGGTGGTTTTTAAGATTTTTCCCTTTATCACTGGTTTTGAGCAAATTGATCATGATGTACCTTAGTGTAATTTTCTGGGTGTTTTGTGCTTGGAGTTTACTGGGCTTCTCGGATCTGTGGGTTTATAGCTTCATCATGCTTAGAAAATATTTAGTTATTGTTCCTTCAAAAGTTCTTTTTTCTCTCCTGTTCCATTTTGGATAGATTCTATTGCCATGTCTTCAAGTTAGCAAATCTTTTCTCCTAAACTGTCTGTCTGCTGTTAATCCCATTCATTGCACTTTTCATCTCAGATATTGTAGCTTCTATCTCTAGAAGTTCGACTTGGGCCTTTCAAAATACCTTCTATAGCTACTTTTTCCTATGTAACTTTTGCGTATATGAAATACAATAATAACAACTGCTGTGATGTCCCTCTCTGCTGGTTCTTACATCTGTGTTTATTCTGGGCTGGATTAGATTGACTGATTCTTCTCATTACGAATCATGTTTTTCTGTTTTTTCCCCCCATTCCTGGTAATCTTTGATTGTGACTGTTACCTGGTTGGGTACTGGATATTGTTATATTCCTAGAACTCTTCTTGAGCTTTGTTCTGGGACGCAGTTAAGCTACTTCTACACGGTTTAGTCCCGTTGGGCCATTTCCCTTCTGGTGTTAGGTGACTCAGAGATGTGCTCAGGAGCTTCTTAGCCCTTTCCATGAAGGCAGGACCTTCCTGAGCACTCTACCCAATGCCCTAGGAGTGATGAGTTTTTAGGCTTTTTAAAAGTGAGTTTTTCAAGTTTCGCTAGTGAGAACACACACTATTCCCAGCCCGGTGTGAACACCAGGGATTATTCCCTGTAATCCGTTTTGACAGCTCTTTTCCTGGCCTTTGATAGTTTCCTCACCTGCATGTGTGGGTCAGTCCTCTGTTTTTGGGGTGCAGGAGAGACCCTTCGCAGGTCTCTAGGGTTCTTGCTTTGTGAACCTCTTCTTTCTTGCGTTCTCTGTCCTAATAATTCTAACTGCATTGGTCTCCACAGACTCTCAGCTCATTCCGCTCAACTCAGAGAACCCCCACAACTCCACCGTGACGCCTCATCTCTGAGACACAACCTGGAAACTGTCTGAAGGCAATAAGCCGGGGCAACCCTAGGGGTCAGTTTATTGCTTTTGTTTCCCTTCTCTTACAGATCACTATCCTTTGTTGCCTGATGTTGAGTTGTTGTTGTTGTTTTAGAAAACATTGTTTCATATAATGTCTTTTTTCCCCCTAGTGAGAGAGTAAATAATATTTATGTTTCTTTATCTTGACTGAATTATTGCCTGTCTTTGAGTTTATTAATTCTATCTTCTGTTGTGTCCAGTCTTCAGTTAAAACCAGACAGTAAGGTTTTTCTTTGTTAAATAGACGATTTTTAGAGCAGTTTTATGTTCACAGAAAAATTGAGCAGAAAGTACAGAGAGTTCCCACGTACCTCCTGCCCTAACCATGCACAACTTTCCCCACTACCAACATCCTGCCCAGAATGTGCCCCCACGTTGCTCAGTCATTCATCAGGAGCCTCCCAGGAAGAGCAGCAACCAGTAGCTGGAATATCCAGTAGCTGGAGGCCATCACAAACCATGCTCCTCCAAGCCACACATAAAAACCTTTCATGAAAGGAGGTCTGAATGTGTACACATCTTCACATCTGCTGTCTTGTGGCTGACACAGGGCACAGAGGAGCAAGTCCAAGTGCACAAGTGTATTTCAAGCCCCTGCTTATGTTATGTCTGCTAACACCCGACTGGCTGGAGCGAGTCACGTGGGCTAGCCCAACACCAAGGGGCAAGGAAGTCTGCTCTGCCCACAGAGAGACCACGACAAGAGTGGGCATGCTGCAGGCGAGCGAGGAATTGGGACCAATAATTAGACCGACAAAGGATGGAGGCTGTTTGCAAACTCTGGCCACACTAGTGACTCCTGTTCCTGAGACCGGGCGCCACAGACGGCTCTCAGGAAGGACAACCACTTGACTACAAACCAAAAGTCAGATTTGGTACCTGGAAGCCGAAACTGCAGCTTCAGGGTGGGAAAAGCCAAAGCACAAAGCACCCGCCACGCCCTCCCCCCAGAGCCCCTGCCCGGCAGCTCCTGGGCCGGCCAGGCTGCTGGGCGCGCCGGCCTGGTGGATCAATAGTAATTTAGGGTGCTGGGGGCTGTGGAGGCGCCGTCTGAGTAACTCAGATGAACTGAACTTGAGTGCCAGCTGCTCCCTGAGTCCTTGGGGGAAGCGCACGCACCGTCCACTTAGCGCTGGAGCCCAGCCATTCCCGGGCACCCCCACCCCTCCTCCTCCGCTCCTCTCCTCTCACCGGCCTGGGTGATCCTGCCTCTTCCACCGGCACCTCCTGTCCTGCCAGCTCCTGGGAGAATGGAGGCTGCAGGGCCTCCCCAGGCCAGGACGTGCTGCCAGGACGCCCTGGAGAAACTCTTCCCTCGCCTCTGCTTCCTCTGTTCCCTGGTGACCTATGCGCTGGTGGGTGCCCTGCTCTTCTCAGCCATTGAGGGTGGCCGGGACCTGGGGGCAGGTGACCCGGAGTTTGAGGATTTCTTGAAGGAGCTCTGCGGCCTTTTAAAATGCAACAGAACTGGTAGGTGGCTCACCTGGGCAGGAGGCCGGGTCTGGGGTCCCTGTGTGTGTGTGGCCTCCCCACTCCTGGGCAACCTTAGGCCACTGGCCTCTCCTTTCCAAGCCTCAGTTTTCTCCTCTGTAAATTGGTTATTACTGAAGGACATAAGAATGTAGAAGAAGCAATGAACACCCAGTAGCTGCTCTGGGAAGGCTGGCTCCCGGCTCCCTTCCCTTGGCCTCAGCTCCCAGCCCCACCTGGCCAACCCCCCGGAAGGGTGGGTGGTGAGAGAAATGGTGGGGTGCGGTGGACCAGTACTGAGTCGGGGCTAGGAGTGCCTAGTCTGCTCCCCAGAGCTATGCCTGCCCCACCTAGTTCACAGGGATTAGAAATCAAGGAACAATACAAAGTGGGCTTGGACCCCCCACACACAAGATAGCAGCTTGCCCCCTACCCTCCTACTTTCTATTTCAAACAGCCTTTTCTGTTGTTGGACTTGGGGGAGGGGGGAGAGATTGTAAGAAGACTTTGGGGCCTGTTTCTAGTCCCTGTTGCTCTTCAGCTTGCTGTGTGATCCCAGGCAGAGCCATTGCCCTCTCTGGGTCTAGGGCGCCAGACAGAAGGGGGCCCACAATCTCAGGGACACTGTGGGAAGCAGGTGAGATAATAAATAGGGAGACTTTGGAAGACACAAGGCACTTTCTATGTGTCCCTATTGGGTTTCATTTGTATTTAGTCACTTATTTCCACTAGAGGCAGGTCCTTTCAGCTGGGGCTGGCTAGAGGCTGGTCACAGGAGGCAGGGTCTCCCCTTCATGGAGAGGCCTCCCCCCTCCTTCTCTCTCCCTCTGTAGCAGACAGACACACGTCTGCTCAGCCCTGGAGATGGCTTCTGCCAGCTCTGCTGCTTGGATGCTCTGACCCGTCACTGGGCCTAGACTGTCAACAAACTCAGGGCTTTCCAAACCTGGCCACACATCAGGGTCGCCCAGGAGCTTGTCTAAAATGAACATTCCCAGGCTTTGCCCCAAATCTACTTCATCATGATCTCTGGGGCTGGGCATCTTATTTTTAGAAAGTTTCCCAAGTGATCCCAATGCAGAATGGTACACTACACAGAGCTGGTCCAACCCCACCTTCAATGGAGACTAAAATAAATGCTAGCTAAGTGCAGACCCCGTGCCAAACACTTGCTATGCATCAGTGCACTTAATCCTTACACCAGCCCTATGAGGGGGGTGTGAACTGTCCCCATTTTACAGATTAAGAAACGGAGGCGCTAGGAGTTAAGCAGCTTGCCCAAGGTCAGGCACTAGAAAGTGGAGCCAGGGATTCAACCCCAGGCACTTGGACTCCAGAGCTTTTCCCCACGGTGTCATCCTGCCTCCCTGATGGGGAAACTGAGGCTGAGAAAGAGGCTTCCTGCCCGCACCTGTAGGAAATGGTCAGGGTCAGAGCTGGGTCGAGAATGCAGGTGCCTGGACTCCCAGGCTGGTGCCCATTGAAAAGAGTAGTGACTTCCTGCTGTGTCCAGGCTCTGTGACATCCTCTTACCACTCCACCAGAGTCCAGCTGGTGGCTTCTAGGATCCCCAAACCCCCTGGCTGCCAGGCCAAAGGAACTACCCGAAAACCTCCCTGAGAAGCCAGGGCTCCCCAACTTGCTTCTGCCAGGCATCCCAGACACCCCCCAGTGACTGGTGCCCACAGATCCCAGTACAATCACCAAACTCCATCAGTAGTAATGACCTCCAGGAGGGGCGCGGGTTGCAGCCATATGACTTGCAGCTTGTATTTCATAAAAGCCTTTTGCTTTCAGTCTACAAGACCCCGTGAGAGGCAAAGCAGTGTGTCTGCCCCTCTGCAAGGTAGAAGAAACAAGGCTCAGAAAGTTCAGAAAGCACTCTGAGGCTGCATAACTGAGCTCAGGCTGGACCCTGGGCTTCTCCCTTGGGTGCTCTCTGCAGGCCCTGGAGCAGGACCTACCTGCAAAGACATTTAAAAGCAGGGCCCCAGAAACCAAGCTTTGGTGTTGATGGGGCCACAAGACCAGGGCGGGGGGAGGGGGGAGGGCTGCTGGTCCCTGGGGAAGACTCCCCTTTGCCAGAGCAGGGCCAGTCTTGAAGGGTGGAGCCCTCTCCCTCACTCCAATGTCTCTTTCTCTAGCTATGGAAGACAGGAAACCCGACCTCAGGGAGCTGCTGTCCAGGGTGAAGTCCCAGTGGTTTAGCATGTCTGCAGACTGGTCCTTCCTGAGCTCGCTCTTTTTCTGTTGCACAGTTATCAGCACAGTGGGTGAGTTCAAGGGCAAGGTTGGGCCTGGCAGAAAGACCTGGGGGAGGGGGGGAGGGGGGGACCTGGGGGAGAGGGTGGGGACCCTTGGTGGGGATGCTGGGACGTTAAATTCATTAAGTGTGGAGGGCCTACCCTGTGCCAGGCCTACTGTGCACTGGCAGGCACTGTTCCCAGCTCAGGGACACAGCTGTCCCTGCCACTGGCCCATAAGGTGCCTTTGTGGGAATTAGAAAAGAGCGCCCTTTGTTCAGGTGGGCGCGGCCCATGCCTGGGGGTAGCCCCCAGGGATCGAGGTGTGGGCTGGAATTCAGCCCCTTCTTGCCCCTCAGCTGAGTGCTCTGGTACAAAACGCCATCCGCCAGCCACACCTGCCAGCCCTGGCTCCTGGGCCAGAGGGAAGAACTCGGGACAACCACACGTGGTCAGCACGCGATATGCTCAGAATTTTGTGTGAGCAGAGTTGCGGCAGCTGCCCGAGGCTTGGGGAAGGTCCAAGAGGCAGGACCAGTGGGGGTGAGCACGTGTTAAAGGCCCCCTGTAGGGGTGACAGCTGTGAGGAGTAGGGGAGAGGGAGCCGGAGTCACCATCGTGGGGGGAGGCGAGGCATGAAGAGGACACTCCAGGCCCAGAGAACCACCTCCCCGGCCTGTATCCACCAGATGCACTCGCCTGTTCCCCTGCTCTACCCACCAGCTGCAGCAGCCAAAATGTCTCCAGACATTGACAAATGTCTTTGAGGGACAAAACTGCCCCCTGTTGAGACCCACTGAACAAATGCAACAATCATCAAAGCGCAGTCCCTGGACCAGTAGCATGCGCATCACCCAAAAATGTGCTAGAAATTCCAGTTAATTCTCAGGCCCCATCCTAGACCTTCTGAGTCAGAAACTATGGATGTGGGGCCCAGCAACCTGTGTCTTAACAAGTTCTCTAGGTGATTCTGACGCATGTGACGCGTGAGAAGAACTGGCCCGATGCCAGCCGTCTCAGCCCTGGCTGCGCAGCAGTCACCTGGGTGCCTTCTACCGGCTCCCGCACCGCGAGCCTGCCCCACCCAGTCACGTCAGAATCTCTATGGACCGGCCAGGGCATCGGCCTTTCTCAGAGCCCTCCGGGTGATTCTAACAGGAGTCCTGGCTGCGAACCACTGATCTAATGGAAATGCATTAGCTTGGTTTAAATCCCAAGAAAGCAATGCTATTACCCATGGTTTAAGTCAATTAGGACATCAGGCCATCCAGTAATTACAACTGGGAGAGGAAGCGGGGGAAAGTTCTGCTCTGCCCGTAATCAATAATGGTGTTTGAAGGCCCTGCTGGCATTGCCGCTTCCCGCCCTGCGTCTCTGGGTCACCTGAAGTCACCTGGCCTTGGTGCTGGGAAAGGCACACCTGGCAGGTGTGAGGTTGGTCACTCCCCAGCCATTTCCAACTGGGTCAGCCCCCTTGGATTAGAAAGTTAGGTGTCTGGACTATTAGCTACTCGCAGCCTGAGTGGAAAGGGCCCATCATAGCGGGATATATAAATGCGTTGTGAGAAATGATGTAACTTCCCACCATGCACTTCAGCACTCAGTAATCGGGACGGTCAACACAGTCCCTTCGTGGGGCTGGCTGCTCTCTGAGAATTGTTTCCGCAGTGCATTTTCTATAACGCGGCCTCTGTTCTGGGTTGTAAACACATCCCACCCAAGGCAGCCAAAAAGACGGTATTTATAGTTTGCTAAGACCACCCTTGCCGAGGAGAGCGCTCGCTGGGTTGGGCACGGGTGCTGAGGGAGGTCTTCGGGGGAGGGGGGCACTCCCTTGTTGGCTGTGGGTTGAGTGGCCCTGGGTAGGTCACCTGACTTCCCTGTTCTTTGTCCATTAAATGTGGAAATCATGGTGGTTGCCAGCATTAGGGGCTTTGCTATGCAAGGAATTTTGACTCCAAAAGGCACTTGACTGTATAAATCCGTAAGAAATGTGACATTCTTTTCTTAAAAAAAAAAAAAAATCTGATCCTCGGTCCCCATACTTGAAGATGGGGAATAGTTACTGAAGAGCATCTCCTGACTTTCCTTGGGGTGCATGAGAACTGGGGGACTTATGTACTGTGGAAGGCAGGGTGGCCCCTGTCTATGGGCCCTCCAGGCTGCTGCTGATGTCCTTAAGGGTGGGGCCCGTGACGAGCTTGGGCAGGGGATCTCTGCTGACACCCATGGCTGGGCCTCTCTGACCTGCCCCTGCAGGAGAGGCCCGGCTCCCTCTCTTCCCTGCTCGGGAGGCTCTGTCCACCGTCCTCGGTGACTACAGTCAGCTGCCCCTCTGCGCGGGGCTGCCCTGGTTTTAGCACCGGGAGTCCCAAGTTCTGGGAAACCCCTCCATCCTGAGCAAACTGGGCAGTTGGTCATTCTTTCCACGACCCACCTCCGTCCCTTGTCCTCCCTCTCCCTTAGATCCCGCGGCCACCATGGTCTCCTCAGTGGTTCTGGGCTTTCACCGAAGCCCGGATGAGAGGCTGACCTGAGGCCCCTTCTGCAATCTCCTGTCCCTGAGGGGAGGGCGGGAGCTGCTGGAGACCTTCAGGGAACAGGGAAAGGGAACAGAGTTTCCACTGAAACCCTGGGCGCCCCCTCAGCAGCTCCTGCCCCACAGAACAAACCTGGGATCCCGTTGGGAGTTTTAACCAATGTGGTCCCTGCTCCCAGCCCCGGTGCGCATACCCGTTGGGTCCTCACCACGTCCTGCTGGGTTGGAGGAGTGCGGAGCTCAAGGCCAAGCTTCCTAGAGGGCGTGACCTCTGCCTGTTCCTTGTGTACCCCCAACCAGGCTCACAAGAGCCTGGCATATAGTAGGTGCTCAATAAACCAGGCTGGGGGCCTTTGTTCTAATCGATCACCCAACGTTCTGCTCTTTTATGCACTGTCTTTAATCGCCATCTGTACTTCCAAACTCGCTAAGTGGAGTATGGAATTTGACTCATACCTGCCTCCCCCACCAAACCAGAAGCTCGGTGGGGTGAGATCTCATGTTTACTTTGCTCACTGTGACCCCAGCGCCTGCAGTCAGCACTCGATATGCACATACAATACACATACAGTACACATGTTGGCCCAGCCAACATGTGGTGCCTCTGGAACCAGCCAGGGTGGCGTGGGGTGCCCTGGGATGGGTACAGACTGATGAGGCCCATCGAGGGCCACTGCGCTTTCCCAGGACCCTGGGGCAGCGGGCAACCTGAGCATTCCTGGAGGGCAGAGCCTGAGACCAGAGTTTGCCACAAGGAGCTGCAGCCCTGGAGGAGCTGGGGCTCAGCCAGACTAGCAATTACCTTCAAATTAATTTGCATAATTGGGCTGGGTTTTCTGTATTAATCAGCCGTTAGGACATCAAAAATTAAACACAGGCATTACGTCCAAAAGCCTTCCCTCTGTTTGTTGAAGTCACCGAGCCTGCCCATTTGGAAGATCTAACTACCTGCCCTGTGGGGTGTGACGACTCCCTGCTCCTGCCCTGCTGTAGACATGAGGGTGGGGGGAGGGTGGTGGAAGGAAGGGGGCTTCTGGGGAGCATGGAGGCCTCAGCCAACCCCCTTGGTGCTCCTGACCCAGTGGAGACTGAGCCCTGACGGGAGCTGGCAGCCCTGGGGGTTTGACCCCCAACTCCACTCTTTATTGCACGTGTGCTCTTGGCCAGGGGGCTTCATGTCTCCGAGCCTCAGTTTCCCCGTCTGTGAATGGTGATAACAACACCCACCCGTGAAGGTTGGTTGACACCAGCCCACAGCGAGTGCTCAGAGGGCAGCCAGTATTTGCTCCTGAGCTGGACGCCAGCATTCATCTGTCGCCACTGTGTCAGGCCCTGGTCCCGCGCAGTCCTGCCTGCTGGTCAACAGACCAAGCAGGGACCGTCACCCTCAGTGTACGGATAAGAAACCTGAACATGTGAGCAGCCAAGTCACTTTCTAGTAAATGGCAGAGCTGGGTTTTGAAACGAGGTTGGTGAGATTCTAGATGCCAGGACCCGAGCCACTTCCCATCGCTCGTGAACGTGTGTGTCTGGTCCACTAAACCACAGGTGGCTCTGAGAGCAGCAGCTTTCCAACTTCCTCCTGTCCAGAGAACTACGCCCGCTGCTGTGCGCACCGTTGGCCATAACAATCGCCTATTATACAGAAACAAACACACCAAGGGGCCTAGGCGTCCCGGGAGGACGGGGGTGGCTTCTTAAAGCCACTGCCTTCCTGGGGGGCGAGGGAGGTGGTGGGCATGACCGCCACACCACCCGAGCCCTCTGCCCCCGCGCATCCTGTCCGAGGGGGGCTGGCTCGCCTCACACAGACGCTCAGGAACGCCACAGGGAATGACAGGCAACCAGCTCACTCCCACCCCGCGCTTGTCCCCCGCCAAGGACACTTCAGCAGGCCTAACCTTAGACGCGTGGATGAGTGTTTTAAGATGAATATTCGCTAACACATTGTGTCAAGTGTCATGTCGGGGAGGGGAAATGGCAGAAGGCCTCTTGAAGGCTTCTTGGGGATGGCGAAGAGCAGATACAAGCCCCGGCCGTGTGGTCTTTTTCAGGTTACAGCCACGTCTACCCGGTCACCAGGCTCGGCAAGTACTTGTGCATGCTCTACGCTCTCTTCGGCATCCCCCTGATGGTCCTGGTGCTCGCGGACACAGGCGACATCCTGGCAACCGTCTTATCCAGGTCTTACAGTCGGTTCCGAGAGCTCCCATTCCTCCGCCCTCCCCTGGCCAAGTGGTGCTCCCGACTGCTGTGCGGGACAGGGCCTGGCGCCGAGCCCCGGGACCAGGCCGTGCCCAGGATCGTCATCAATGCGCAGGACCCCCCGGGCCCCAAACCTGGCAGCTGTGCCTCTGGCCCGGGCGGCCACGTGGAGCTGCTCGAGAGGCTTCTCGCGGGGGAGAAGCAGGGCGACCTGGCGTCCCCGAGCCCGTCCTACTCCGTCATCAGCAACCTGGGCGAGGTGGGCCGCCAGGCGGAGCGGCTGGACGTGCCCCTGCCCGTGGTGGCCCTCATAGTTTTCGCCTCCATCTCCTGGGCGGCCGCCATCCTCCCGGCCTGGGAGCGGCGCCTGGGCTTCGAGGACGCCTTCTACTTCTGCTTCGTCACGCTGACCACCATCGGCTTGGGGGACACGGCTTTAGAGCACCCGCATTTCTTCTTGTTTTTCTCCCTCTACATCATCGTGGGGATGGAGATCCTCTGCATCGCCTTTGAGCTCATGCAAAACAGGCTGATTCGCATGTACAAGCATCTCCTGCTGTTCTTGGCAAAAGGGAAGTTTTAGGGCCCGCTGCAACGATGCAACGCCAGGCGCCCTGTCTCCTCTCTGCGTGAGGCCTGCGGCCGCTGGTTTGCTTGCCTTGTCCTTGGGGCAGTGCAGTTAAAACACGGCCCTGCCGCCTGTCCTCTCCTCGCGACTCTGGGGCGCTGATTTTAGGCTCCAGGCCCCTTGGGAATGTGGCCGATGCCCTTCGCATCAGGACATTAGACAAAAACCGTCTCCAGTCCCCAAAGTCCAATTTATTTCCCTGTCTTCGTTTTTAAAAACCGCCACCTTATGTAGATGAAACCGCCTAATGGAAGTCACGGGTTTTCTTGCAGCAAGAGAAAAAAAAATAACCTTTGTTCTTGCAATTTGTACTTTGTGCAAAATTAAAATCCTCCTGAGCTGCTCCCCTTGTAGCCTTTGCTGAAACAGAGCAGCCTCTTTTCTTAAATGACTGTGAACATGGGCCAGGTCGGCCGGATTCCAGTCCGGGCAAAGTACGCTGATGGCACTGAGTGGGACTGTCACCCGTGTTCACGGGGGCCTGGGAGGTTTCCTGACGGCCAGGCTCTGTGCAGACCCGTGTTCTCACCCAGCGGCACGTGACTGGCGCCTCCTGAACGAGCAGGCGTGTGAAAGTGTTGACGCCTAGGCGCACGGCTTGGTGCCCGAGAGGGCTGGCGCCACCGGCTCTCGTCCTGGACGAGACTCAGGAGTGAGCTGGCATGTGAATGGGCTGGTCTGTGTGGCAGATGCTGAGGCGCACCACCCAGCTGCCCTGTACTCCAGCCCCCTTTGCCCGATGACTGATGGCACCCAACCAAGGACTGATGGCACCCAGCTTCTTGCCCCTCCCAGGGGGTAACTCTGGGTCACATTCAACACCGTCTCCCCAGTTCCCCAGCTGAATGGAGCCTCGGCGGCTATGAGCACACCCTGGCCTGCCTTCCTTCATCTCCCTGTCTCACTTCCCACTCCCCTTGAGCTCACCCCTAAATGGCCCCCATGCACACGAATCCTTGTCTCGGTCACTCCTGGGGACCCCGGCCTGGGAGGGATGTAACAAGTCGGGGTATGAACTGGTTGGCACACCTAGTACCTAGCAATACAAGAGTCTTACTACTTCCACAGTCAGTTATGAGAGATGTTTGGTTGGAGGGAATCTGACTTTCTTTGAGAGAATCTTGGGAAAAACCAACCTGCGTGCAGTGATGGGCAAGATCAGTCAGCCGCTAGGTAAACGGTGCATTTTGCTCCAGCGTACAGAACAAAAACGGCAAGAACCGATGAAAAACCCCAGGGGCTCCCAGTTTGAAAATAAAGGCAGCACCTATGTTTTCAGGGGCTCTTCAAAGTCCAGTTCCACAGACGCCGAGTGCTCGTGCTTTTCCCGGCTCCAAGACGATCCAGGCTCAGCCTCAGAGAGCGGATGAGCTCCAGGCGGGGTGGCGTCGCTCAGCCAATCCCTTCCGGGGGAAACAGAAAGTCCCGTTCAAACGCACACGTCTATCGGGGACATACATGCAAACTAAGGTCACGGTCTTTGGCTAGCGGGTCCGTATGCTCCTGCAGCTCTGAGGACATGGCTCAGCAGGCCTTCCTGCTCTGCACTTCCCGCCCCTCTGCCCCTTGCGCCCCATATTCCCGCCCCCGATCTACTTCTCATTCCTGTGCAGGAATGTGAATTCATTCGCTCCCAGCCTCGCCTGGTCACCCGAGGACCTTCAAGAATTCAGGTGTCATTGGGCGCAGAAAGGCCCTGTCCCCCATGCACAGCTCCTCTTGGAACTTCGGGGACCTAGACCAAAGACTTTGGTGGTGGCGCTGTCCCAGATGCTGTGGGGGTGGCCCTGTCCAGTTGTCCACCAACCCAGCACGTGGTATTGTTAGCCCCTCCCCCACTTTTCTTTTTTTTTAATCAGAAGAGGCTGAAGTTCAGGGGCATTTAGCCAAAGAGACAGTGGGAGGCAGAGGAGGGAGGTAGTCATTCCCGGAGGCCCCAGATCTGGGGACCACGGGGGCTGCGAGGGGCGCTGTCAAGGGAAGGGCAGCCGACCGCCAGCGCTGCCTTGGGGGCTCAGGGCTTGAGGCTCGTGGGGTGGGGGAGCTGATGGAGGAACCGTTCCTGAACCAACATCTGAACATTGGGTGGGTGAGGCTGCCGGCGGCCCCCAAACCCTGCAGACTGGACTGCGCTTCCCCGAGTGGCCACCAGGTGGAGCCTCCAGACCGCACGGGCCGGCGCTCGGGGCCAGCAGGTGGCGTGTCCTCTGTGGCCACATCCCAGAGGCTCCTGGAAGGGACCTGGGGGAGCGGTGATCTCCGGCCGTGGTCCTCTGAGAGGGGACACCTCGGACTTCTGTCCTCACCACGGTCTTAGAGGACCAGGCTTCTCGGACCTCTGTCCCCCGCCGCGGACACTGGGGGAAGCGGGACGTCGGACCCATGTCCTCTGAGCAGCTTTCACTGGGGACGCTTAGGACTCTTGTCCTCGCCGTGGCTGTTCCCTATTCTTTAAATCACGTGTCCTGCCAAGCTAAGGTCAGGAAATGTGACCACTTGAGTCCCAGCCACTAGACAGCGGGTGTCTAGTCAATAGTCCCCTCTCCCATGGGTCCCTTCCTTCTCTGACCCACCAGCCTCACCCTGGCGGGTGGGGAGGTAGATGGTCTGAAGCTTGCAAGAGACACTTAGAAGTTTCTACAAAGCACAGGTGCCCTGTCCCACCTGAGGTCTGCTGGGCTGGAGGCTCTGGGAGTGACCCCCGAGAATGGCTGTGGTGTTGGGCTGTGGTTTGCTGTTTCTATCGCTGCCAGGTGATTCTCATCAGTCTGGGCTGAGAACCACTGTCTTACCGGAGGGCCAGGGCCAGGGCCAGGGCCAGGCAGGCTCTCACAGGGCCAGGAAGGGGCTTGGGGTGCCTGCTGCTTCCCGGGAGGGCTGTGGGGACACAGCTGGCTGGGTGCCAATCCTGCTATGGCCCTGCCCTGCTGAATGACCCAGACACTGGAGGCCTGCTTCTGGGTCTCTCCAGAGAGGAGAGGATTGGCCTGGGCAGCCCCTGTGGTCCTGCTGACCTCCGGTGTTTGGTGTCCTGCCTGCTGCTTCGATGGGTGGGAAGCTGAGGGACCTGGTCCCCCCCGCCCCGCCCCGGGCACTGGCCTGTGGGCTGCTGGGTGCATTGCTCCGACCTGGGCCCCTCAGTACCGACCAGGAACGGCCGTGTGGCTCAGTGGTGAAGGCCTTTGCCTGTGGAGAGGGGCTACCTTCAATCTTGGGCAGGTTCCTTTATCAGTCAAATCAACATAAAAATGGTACCTACCTCAGAGTTTTGTGAGGATCCAACAAGATAATCCACAGGAAGCGCTGTAGCCCCCAGCTCTGTGAGCTCTTTAAAAAGTCCTAGCCGGCCCCTTTACTGTGATCAGGTATCAAAAGTGGCGCGTTTCAGCTTTCTCTGCTCCGCCTCACCGCCTGGGGTTGGGAGAAGGGGGGTGGACTGGGGTAAGGGCCTGGACACTCAATGAGCCCCCACTGACTCTGGGCCGGTCCAATCACTCGGGCCCAGGGAGCAGGAGCAGTCTCCACCCAGGTGGGGCCCCTTCAGCAGCTAACACCCAGCACGCGTAGGGTGGGGGAGGGGAGCACGCTTTCCCAGCTGCCCACTTAGCACCCTGGGCTTCCCAGGCCCTGCTGTACCCTTCTGCCCAGCCTGCATCTGTCACCTTCTCTCGGCTCCCAAAACAGCACTTTCCCCGCTGAGCTCTCGCTCCAGCTGCCACCTGCGGCCCATTGTTCCTTCCCTGTCTCCTCTGCCTCCCTTTGGTCCCACCAGGTGGCCATTCACGCCATCCCCCGTGCTCCAAACTGAAGGCTGCCTCCCCAGCACCCCCGACTGGCGCGGCCAAGGCTGAGCTCTCATCTCGCCCCTGGGCCTTGCTCCTCAGCATCCCGGGAGCAGCAGCCCCAGCCCTCCTGTCGCTCAGGCCAGGAGCCCGGGGGGCTGCCCGACTGGGCTCGCTCCTCCCTCCTGCTCTGACTTGAGAGGCCCGTGTGCGGCTCTTAAGAATTCTCTCAGCCCTGAGTGTGCCCCCAGAAAGTCCAATTTCTCTGGTGTCAGGTGGGGCCTGGCAAGTGTATATTTTAGAAGCCCCCAGTGACTCTGGCTGCTAATTCATTCATTTATTCGTTCACAGGCCATTGTTCAGTGAGCAGTGTCCCAGGCTAGAGGTACAGCCTTAAGGAGAGCGCTTCGGATGTACAGACAGATAGCCGATGCTCATGCATATTTGCCGGGCAAAGGTGCATCCAGTAGGGTTGGTGACCCAGGCCCCTCTCCCCCTGACAGAGGAGCAGTAAGACAGCTGGATGACAGGGGCCAGGCTGAGGGGTTGTCTCTCCCCGCCCCCACATCCAGCTTCCTGGGAGCCGGGCACGTGCCGTGGCTGGCAGTGGACTGTCCAGGGTCAGAAGGCCCGGGTGGCTGGGCTGTTGCCATGGAGACCGATGTGCACCGGTTTAGCGGAGAACTTTGAAGTGGACTTGGATGCAGGACATCAAAGGGCACCTCCCTCTCAGGTGCAAGTCGTGGCTTCTTTTCACTGCCCTCGGCCCTTACTGCTCTTCTTTTGTTCTTGCCATTTAGATCAGAAAAGAAAACCCTTTCGAATGCTATAAATTCAAAACGTAGGCAACCAAGGGGCCTCTCTGAGGTTCAAGCCCCCCCTTTAGTCTCTTCAAAAAGCAATTGCATGTGTAGAAAAAGAGATGACCCTGCAAAGGTGGTCAGCATCGCCCGTATGTCACTGTCCAGCGAATCCAGTGGAGGGCAAACGTAGGTTTACAGTTAACCCAGCTATTGAAATCATCCTGACTGCATGTCTTTTTCCATATGAACAACTATAAACCCGCTTTTGCCCACCCCTGTGTTTACTGAGGACCTACTATGTGCCAGTGCCCAGGGGACTCAGAGTGGTACAATATGGACCAGGTCTCTGGTCTCCAGAGCTTATGATCAGGAACCGCTCCGTGCCTCAGTTTCCCCAACGTACAGCCCCAGGGGTTTCCATATGGTTTCTAAAGCCCAGGCAAAGTTCCCGCACTCACCCCCATTTTGGCCTGAGTAGATTTGCTTTGCTCTGTTTTATATGTTCTGCTTTCCTATAACATTTGTTTGAGGAAAGAACTCCATAACATTAAAAGGGGGAGGGGGATTGGGAATGAAAACCGCTGGCCAGGGATTCCCTGGGGAAAGCCTGTTGGGCAGTGCCCCCTGTCACCTTCCTTTCCTCCCTGGGCAGCACCACTACCCTCTCTCTTCTCAACAGGTGACCGAGTGACGTCAGGCCCGATTACAAAGGCCACCTGAGTCTTTCCCGAAAGCCACTTACACTGTCCGGGCAGGGAAGCGTGAAGTGGGCCTGGGACAGGGCGCTTTATTGACTGTCTCCTGTCTCGAGGAGCTGCAGGAAGGCTTTATTAACTTGGCAAAACCAATCTCATTTAAGGGCACTGCGCTGCCTGGGCCCACTCAAGGTTCAAGCGATATTTCTACCCCTAGGCCGAGTCTTCTCGTGTTTATGCCTTTAGTATGCACGTTGCCTTTCTCCCTCAAGGCCACACTGATGCAAAGAGCAAAGAGTCTGGGTTGCAGGACAGCTTCTAGCAAAACACCCGAACTGAGCGACATCACCCCACCCACGGGGGCTGCTGCAATGTCCTCTCTTGCCTCAACGTCACGGCGTCCTTCCAGAGATCACAGGCTCCTGGGTGCTCAGGCTGTGCCTCCCACTTCACTGTGCACTGTCCCAGGCACACAGTGGGCCTACAGTAGAGGCCGGAGGATGGGCCACCTGCTGCTGGGTGTGTAGGATCAGTGGCCTCGGTTTCAGCAGCTTTGGGGGACCCCTTCCTTCTGGTGATGTGTGTGTGTGTGCGCGTGTGTCCCTGGGGCACCCAAACACTGGCTTTGCAGAGAGACAACATTTCCTACAAGACAACAGTCAATATAAATCCAATTGGACATAATGACTGGATTTCTCTCCCCCACTCAGAGATGGTGACAGTGATTTCTCAGATGCCTTTTAGTTACAGACAAGTTTCTGAACAAAATAATTAGGTTTGAGTCTTTGCAGCCTGCCCTATTGGACTATTGATTACCCACTAAAATCTTCCCGGCGGATGTCTGGGTGTGCGGTTGGCATGGCAAGTGGGTAAAGACAGCTCTGAACAGGTGTGGGGGCCTCCACGGAGCTGGGTTCTGAGTCCGCGGTCCCTCCCAGAGCTCTCAGCTGCTGAGGATCACCTGTGGGCACCCACCTGTCAGCACCTCCAGTGTCAAACGTCAGCTGTCCCTGAAGCACCGAAGTCCAGGGGGCCAAGTTCCAGAGCTCACTGCCCTGACCTCACACCTGTGTGACCTTGGGCAAGGCTCTGTCCCTCTCTGGGTCTGCTTTCCTCTGTGGAAAAGGCAGCTGTTAAACTCAATAACCCCCAGGGCCCCACCCAGCACTGATGGTCTAGCCCAGTGCTGTCCAATAGAAATACCCCATGAGCCACAAATGGGAACCACACAGGAAATTTTCAACTTGCTAGCAGCCATGTTAAAAAACAGGCAAAAAGTAACTGGCAAAATTCGTTTTAATGATACATTTTATTTAACCCTATGTATCTAAAATATTGTTGTTTCAGCATGTCAACAATATAAAAATTATTAATGAAATGTTTTGCTGATTTTAAGAGGCAAGGGGAATGAAGACAGGCAGTGCGAGGCTGGACTGGGCACGTCCCATTGGGACTCTCTGAAGACATTTGGCATTATCCTAAGTGCAAGGCCACGGGAGGCTTTTAGGCCAGGGTGTGGCATGAGAACACTGAGTTTTTGGCTCTCTCCAGCAGGTGGGCGCGGGGGGCCCGTCGGGCAGCCACCGGGCGCCCCTGCCATGGTGCAGGTGAGCGTGGAGAGCCAGGGCACAGGGCTAATGAAACGCGCTCTTCACAGCGGGTGGCTCCTCTGCGGCCGCCAATTACAGCAAATGTCCTCAGACAGGTTAGTGATTCTATTATAGTGGCCCAACCTGGAGACCTGCATTTTACAGATAATGTTGCATGAAGCCAGTTAATGCAGTGATTGAATTATTAAGTTAGAGCGTCTATGACTTAATTTCATTGGCCGTCAGCGAGGCATCCTTCAAGTAAATTGACATGTGCTCCGCCGTCCCTCTTAAAACCGGTACAGCAGATTCGGTTACATCCTGTATGGAAAATGTTCCGTTACAGTACACAGAACTCAGAAAAGGGGGAAAGTGAAATGCTTTTTTTTTTCTAATTGGAGCTCATTTTTTTGTATGTGTTAAACAATGGACAGAGCTGGCTTCAAAGGGGAAAAAAAATGCTTATTGACTGAGGCAGATCTGGCCGAGACCTTCCAGGAGCACTTGGAAAGAATGTGAAGTGTGCTCCTTTTCAGGGTAAATAAATAGCAATTAGGCCAACGCGGTTGATGGTATTGTTTTGATCTTCTGTGTCTGCTTTTTGTCGAGGTGTTCCATCAGTTGTTGAGAAAGAGGTGTTAAATCCCCCAGTTTGGATTGTACAACCCAAGTTGTTTTCCCTCCCCTTATTTTTATATATTTTGAAGCTCTATCGTTGGGTGCATACATATTATAATTATTATGTCTTCCTATTGAATCGATCACTTTTATCACTGTGAAAACTTCTTTTTTACATCTCTGTTTGGAGTTTGTCTTTAAATCTATTTTATCTGATATTAATATAGCCACGTTAGCCTTCTAATGCTTATGGTTTGCATGGCATATTTTTTTCCATCCATTTACTTTCAACCCACCTGTGTCCTTATAGTTAAAGAATGTCTCTTACGGAGTTTGGACTATTTTTTTAAAAACCCATCCTGACAATTTCTTTTAATTGTGGTATTCATTTAATGCTTAATGTATTTCATCTATCATTTTATTTTTTGTTTTCTACTTGACTCCTCTGACGTTTTCTGCTCATCTGTTCCTCCTTTCTTGCTTTTTGAAATTATTTGAATACTTTATAAAATTATTGATACTTGATAGAAATTTAATTTTACTTTTCCTGTTAGCTGTTGACCCATTCTTTCTTGTATTATTTTTACAGCGATTGCCCAAGAGGTTACAATATCCATCCTTAACGTTTCACACTCAAATGTAGAGTTATAACAATATACCGTTTCGCACAGAATACAGAAATCTGGCCACTTTACAGCCCCATAGCCACCCGCATACTTTAAGGTAGAGTTGTTATAAGTGACACATTTACACGTGTCATAAATTCCTCAAGGCAGCATTATCATTTTAAATAGTTAAAGCTTTATAAAGAAAACAAAGGGGAAAAGACAAAAAACAAAATAAGACACCCCCCCCCCCAAAACCCCTCAAGTCTTGCCTCGTGCCAGACATCTACCTTTCCTGACACTCGCCACACTTCTCTGAGGACCTGGGTTTCCACCTGCTCTCGCTTCCGCTCAGCCTGGCTCAGGGCACAGCCCCAGCCCCGGGAGAAGCGGCCGCGAGTGGCCACAGAGCTCAGCCCTGAAAGCCTGCACCCCCCCCGGCCCCTCTAGGGGGGAGCCCCGGGACACAGAGTGGGGTTGATCACCTGCCTCAGTTCCGAGCAAGGCCTGTTTCTTGGCTTCTTTCCACTTTCCCGCCTCGTCCCACACCCCTTCTCCGGGTCCCTCCCCAACGAAGGCACCTGCTGGGTCCTGGGAATACATGGCCCTGACTAGGAATGAAGACCCCAAAAGGTGGAGGAGTTCTATGTGTTCCTGCTCCAGACTTCATCAAATCTACGCACAGACCGGCGGTGTCCCGCGTGGCCTTCTAGCGGCTACATGGTGCTCCTCCGCCTGTCACTGGTTGATCCCCTCGTGATGGAACCCGAGGCTGCCTCCTGCTCCCCTCTGCTGCAGACAACACGGCAGCGGCTGTCCTCACGCTTGTCCCCCTAAGGCCCCAGCAGAGCTTTCCCCGAGACATGGATGGAGAGTGACGGCTGGACCAGGGGTGCCTGCTGAGACCTGATTCCACCGCCAAGCACTCCTGGTTGCTCCCAGGAAGGCTGCACGGTCCCCGCTCCACCCCAAGGATAGGAGCCCGTTTCCTTCCCTCTTCCCTCGCAAATGGCATTTACCCAGCTTCCTAACTGTTGCCACAATGTAGCGCTTGTATCTCACTGTCGTGTTAATCGGCATCTCTCTGCTTGCTGGAGTGTCTGTCTCTCCGTGAGCCTGGTGGCCCTCCGGGCTTCCCCTTCTGGGAACTGCCTGTCTCACTCCGCTGGCTCTTCGCTGGGCAGCTTACCGCCTTCCCGACTCGTGTGTTAACCAGTGGGTCAGGTTTTGTTAGCCCAGGGACCTCTGAGTCTCTTCAGGATGCCTTTGTTCATTTCTGCTCTGACCCATTCTTCACATTTCACAGCTTAATGCCTGGGCGATACAATTGTTTTCCTTATATCCAAGTTCTCTGCTGCGGGGACACCTGAGGATTTTCCCAATGGACCACCCTACACCTTCCGCCTGCTCAGCACTTTCGTCTCCCCAGAGCCAGAGAACACTACGCTAGGATCACCCCCCTCTTAACCCCTTCGACTCTGTGAGGGGGGCCTCTCACCACGCTGAGTGACAGATGAGAAACTGAGGCACGTAAAAGTTGAGTAACATGCTGGAGTTGGCGTGGCTTCTTGTGTTCACCATTGCAGCCTTGCTACCAGAATGTGTAAGCACCCTGAGGACAGGGATTTTGTCTGTTTGGGCCGTTACTGTCTCTCCAGAATCTAGTGCCTGGCACCTAGACAGCCCTCAACAAATATATGTTGAATGAATGAATGAATGAATGAATGAATGAATGATAGACGCTGAGCTGTCACTCTCTAAGGGAATGCCTGTGCATTCCTATTTAATCCTAAAAACAACACTGCAGCAGGTCCAGTTAGTAGCCCCATTTCAGAGATGGGGAAGCTAAGGCTTGGAGAGGGTACATAACCTGCCCAAGGCCACTGATTAAAGAAGCAGCAGGCCGGGACCCCGGCATCCTGACTGGGGCCCTTAACCAGATGCCTCTGTGCCCCAGGGACGTGGGGGCGGGGCCTGCGTCTTGGGGTTCAGAAACTCCAGGCACTCTGGGGCACTCCACGAGTGTGATCCCCTTCACAGGCATCTGAAATGACTCCCGCCGTGGGCCCTCTCCTCGGAACTGGCTCTCCTCCCTGATTAATATTTAAGTTACACACATCCCGGGACACGCAGGAGTCCCCACGTCGCTGGTTACGTATCCAACCACCTTCCTCACACGCCAGGGGCACAGGGGAGTCTGGGAGGAAGCGAGGGGGTGGAGAGGAGGGCGCGCCCACCCACCCTGCTGCGCTAGGCAGCCTGCGGACACGGGTGAACCGAGCCCGGGCTCCACTGCAGGGGAACATTTATTCTAAGTGGCTTTCCAAGAAAATAGCTCCTGTTCCTCCCGCCCCCTAGATGGGCCTCCAGGGCCCTGGCTACGTCAGGATGGCTGCTTCCCTTCCGTTTGTAGAGTAGAGGGACCTGGAAGCCGAAGCAGACCCTCACCCCTTGGCGGTGCAGGTCACAGCCCCCAACAAGCATCCTCCCTGTCACCCATCTCTCTCTCTTTTCCCATTTCTTTTAAAATTACATTTATTGGGGTAAAGTTGGTTAGTAACATTGTATGTTTCAGGTGTGCAACTTTGTAAGTCATCACCTGCTGTGTGCTCACCACCTGGAGCCTAGCCTCCTTCCCTCACCTGGCACTTGACCCCCCCCCAGCGTCCCCTCTGGGGTGGCTCTGTTGCCTGGATCCGGGAGTTGCTTTTTGCTGAACGTCCCACATGTTAGTGAAATCATTCGGTCCTTGCTCTTTTCTGTCTGACCGACTTCATTTAGCATGATGCTCTCAAGATCCACCCGTGTTGTCGCAAGTGGCCCTAGTTCATCCTTTTTAATGACTAGTATCGGCTGTAAACAGGCACCACCGTCTCCATCACACCGGACAGTCCCCTGTCCCCGTTTCCACACCACCCGCGGGAGGGGACCCGAGGGCCGGGGGCTCAGGCTCGAGGTGGGGGGTGGGGTGGGGTGCAGAGTGGCTTCCCCAGGGAATAAAGATCTGTCCCTGGGTCCCCGCACCCTGCGACCCCCTTCCCTGGCACGGCCACCCCTCATGACCAATTTCAGGGACAGTGGGGATCTAAGAGCGGCTTCAGCTCCTACTCGGGGCCCCAAGAAAGCACTAAACCCTGACTCCTCACCTTGGCTTCTGACTCTTCACCCCGGGACCCCTGACCCTTAGCCCTGGAGCCCCCAATTTCTTTCCTCTGCGCCCCAGCTGCTTCCCCCGGGCGGCCACTGGTTGCCGGGGAGAATCTGCCACCTGAGGTCTGACGGGGAGCCGGGCAGGGCGGCGCGGGGCTGGGCGGGGTGAGGCCCCTCCTTGCAGCGACATTGGCCCCTCCCGCCCCCCCGGCGCCCCAGTCCCGGGCCCGGCCCCCGCCCCCGCCCCGGCTCTGCGCCGGCTGTGACGTCAGAGACGGACCCGCTAAACTGAGCTGCAGCTGCGGGGCGCTCGGGTAGAGACGGCGACCCCGAGGCGCCCAGACGGACGGAGCCGGCAGCGGCCAGGACAGGCAGCCTCCAGGGACCCCGAGGTAAGGCCGGTCCCGCTCCCTGACCGCAGGCTCGATGCCGGGGCGCGGGGCACAGCGGGGCCGGACCCGGGCAGGAAGCCTCCAAAGCGCTGCGCGCGGGGCTCGGGGCTGCGGGGAGAGCCGGGCGCAGGACAGTGCGCGGCGTCCCGGGGCGCGTTCCCAGCGCTCATGGTGGAAGCGGGACCATCGGGGCGGCGGGGGGGAGGGGGCGCATAGCTCCCCGCGGGACCATCGGGGCGGCGGGGGGGAGGGGGCGCATAGCTGCCCGCGGGACCATCGGGGCGGCGGGGGGGAGGGGGCGCATAGCTCCCCGCGGGACCATCGGGGCGGCGGGGGGGAGGGGGCGCATAGCTCCCCGCGGGACCATCGGGGCGGCGGGGGGGAGGGGGCGCATAGCTCCCCGCGGGACCATCGGGGCGGCGGGGGGGAGGGGGCGCATAGCTCCCCGCGGGACCATCGGGGCGGCGGGGGGGAGGGGGCGCATAGCTCCCCGCGGGACCATCGGGGCGGCGGGGGGCGCGTAGCTCCCCGCGGGACCTAGGCGCTCGCGGGGACGGTGCCCGCGGGCGTTACTAACCAGGAGCACAGCCGTGGGTGAGGGCGCAGTCGGAGCAGGGGAGCCACCGGTGGGACTCCGGGGACCCGCCGGCACCAGCCCTTCTGTGGCCCCGGAACAGTGAGCCTTGAGGGTGGGGAGAGCCCCGCGCCCGCCACCGCCCCTCACCTCTCGCCCCGCCCGCAGCCTGCACCCGCCCCCGCCCCCGCACCCGCACCCGCCCCGCAGCCCGCCCCGAGCCATGGCGCTGAGCGAGTTGGCGCCGCTCCGTCGGCTGCTGGACAGCCGTCAATCTCGGAAGCTCATCCTGTTCATCGTGTTTCTCGCGCTGCTTCTGGACAACATGCTGCTCACCGTCGTGAGTACGTACGGACTGCCCCCCCCCGAACCCCCCTGTCCCGGACACCCCTTCCCCCGCGCCCCGCTTACCCGAGCGCGGCCCGGGGCCCCGCTGGACCTGGGAAGGCTGGAGAACATGCTTCGCAAGAACACAGCCCTGGGGACCGCACGGCCCGGCCGGTCAGAGCCGCGTCTGTGGCTTCGCTTTCCTGGCGGCCAGTTAAAAATGGGACATCCGATAAGACCCAGAACTTGTGTTTCCTCCCGATAGTGTCCAGCTTCCCCCGCCCCCTCTCGCCGCAGTGAAAAAGATTTCTGCGAAGGACCAGCAATTCCCAGAGCCCAAAGTAACGCTACAAACCCTGGTGGGCTACCCGGAGAGGGGGCTCATAATCTGGTGCAACATCTGAGGGAACAAAGTAAACACCTGCCCCTCGCAGAAGGGAAGTAACATTTCAATATATTGTATCCTTGGGTCACTCAGGATGGAAACATCTCAAGACCATTTCAAGAGCAATTTGAAAAGTGTTCCTTTGTAGCCTTTGCCCTATAATGGATTTTTAAAAAAAACTAAATAATTTAAAGCCAGGTCTCTTAATTAGCTCCATTAACAGCAAACTATTTGGCTTGCTTTTTCTTAAAAATATCCAATTTTTTAATGAGTGAAAGAAAAGATTTTTTTTATTTCGACTCTCGGGTGGGGTATCTGCCCTCTCCATTTGCAGGTTCTCTCGAGACAGCCTCAGGGCATCCACTAGTCAGGTGGGCACCTCCGGGATCAGCAGAGATGCGAGGTGCACCCAAGTTCAGCGACAGGGGCGAGCTCTCCTTAGCGTTGAAGGTCCTGTTGTCACGCACATGCCCAAAGCTTCTGCTACAGCAAAAAGGTTTTTCTTTTCCTGTGTGAAAGTCTCCGGCATCCTCGAATGTTCCAGATAGGACAAAACTGGCCGATTCCCACTCAAGAAGTGGAGAGATGGAGTGTGGGCCTGTAGCAGAATTTCCAAATGATTACTCCCTGCAGGTTTATTTTTTTCTGAGACACACAACCGCATTTAGGTTTCTATTTCCTTTGCTCATTCAATTAAAGGTCTTTCGAGCCTCTTTCTGAGAAGCCCTGGCTGACCTGGGTCAGCACTGGCTCAGCCTCAGACCAGATCTTGCTTTCCTAAGATAGTCCTGTAAAGGGCCCTGCACCGAGGAACCCCAGAAGGACAGGGTTCCCTGGGGCCGGCCGGCGGTCTGTCCGCACAGCGACTGGCCCTGAGAGCAGGTGGAACTTCTCAGCATCCTGGGCCTTTGTCTCCTCCGGGGAGCTAAGAACTGTGGGGTTGTTCCAGTGTCCCGATGGGGATGGGGGTGCTCCTGGGGTTGACATACCACCTCTCTGCATCTCGCTGGGCATTTGACGTGACCATCACTTTTCCGGCATTTGTCCCAGGGAGGGTGTCAGTGCCATCACCGCCTCCCTGTTCTGCTCTCGTCCCCAGTCCCCATCATCCCGAGTTACTTGTACAGCATCGAGCATCAGAAAAATGCCACCGAAGCTCCGACCACCAGGCCAGCGCTCACCGCCTCCGCCTCAGGCAGCTTCCAGAGTATCTTCTCCTTCTATGACAACTCCACCATGGTCACCGGGAACAGCACCAGAGACCTCCAGGGGCGGCTGCCGCCCGAGGCCACCACGCAGCACATGGTGACCAACACGTCCGCTGGCCCTTCCGACTGTCCCAGGGAAGACGACCTCCTGAACGAAAACGTGCAGGTCGGCCTGCTGTTTGCCTCCAAGGCCACGGTCCAGCTCCTCACCAACCCCTTCATAGGACTGTTGACCAACAGGTAGGTTATATCACTTTGGCCGAAGAGTTCGGTATTTATACTGCTCCGAGCTCATTTCCCCCCCGGGATTCTGTTTCTCAGTCATTCAGCAGAACCTGGAAGCCAGTGGAGAGTGAGTTGGGGAAAAAGAATCCGGTCCCTTCCCCTTATGTTTCTGCCCGTGGTTAATTACAGTTTCCCGTTTGCTCTGCCTTCCGTTGCTACCTCTGTTGCTTAAAAAGCAAGAAAATATTAAAACAGTACGCAGAGGCCCTCCCCGAGTGGGAGAACTTCGATTCTGTCTACATGCCGGGTTTCATGCAGTTTTCTCTTCTCTCCCACCTCTGGTCCTGCGCACCCTCGTGGGAAGCCGAGGTGGCGTCTTTAGGGCTGGCGAGGTGAAGGCTCAGGGAGGTGGGCGGGTGGGGGGTGGGAACAGTCGGTGGTTCTGCTGCAGAGATGAGAGCCTTCGCGGAGGCGGAGGTCGTGGGCAGTGTAACAGGTCCATCCCCTGCTAGGTCCTGAGCCGTGTCCGCTTGCACACAGGGAAGGGAACTGAAGCTGTTTTCTGCATAATTCCAACGAGCTAGTAATGCCCCCAGTAATGCCCAAACTAGCTTTATGGTAACCTAGATGCTCTGGACTTTTTGGGCCCCACTGTTTTGAAAACTTGTTTACATCTCCATTGTTGGTGGCCTCCCAGCAAGTCTCTGTTCTTCTGCAGTGGAGGTGGCCCAGCTCCCTGAGGACTCAAAGCATAGGACCAGGGCTTGCAGTCGAGGGGAGAAGTGTCAGCTGCAAGGAGAGGGAGCCGTGCGGTGCAAGTGGTGGTGGTGGGGGTGGGGGGGCTGCTGTACACACAGTGTAACCCTGAAGGCAGAGATGCCAAAAATGGCAAAGGAGGGAGCACCCAGAGTCCCACCCGTGACAGCCTAGAAGCCTGACCAGAGACGGGGGTGGGGAGGTAGAAGAATATGAACTAGTGAGGGCAGAGCAGGGGGAACCGGGCAGACCCCAAGTGCTAGGCTGAGATAGGAGAGGGGTTTTATTGAGGGGCTACGTAGAAGCCATTAGACGTTCCAAAGGCAAGTTGGAGAGCCAGCAAGCCAAGCCCAGTTTCAAGCAGGTCCGCCCAGCACCCAGTGTAGGCTGGGAACAGGGAGGTCTTTACATCTGCCCAGGCTCTGGCCTTGGGAAGGGGGTGGGGGCAGGACCAGCAGGGTCCTTTGTTTCAATATTATTAAGCATTTTTAAGAGAGTAACAACAAGCGTTAAACCAAGCCTAGGGCTCTCCTCAGAGCGGCGTGTGACTGAGGGAGTGGGGCCGGCTGTGGGGCCCGGGCCAGTGAGAGAGGAGAGAGGGCCCATAGACCTGCCCTCCCCCAGCGCAAGCTGCCCTCGGACACACGGAGGTTGCAGGCACTGTGCCCACGGTGAGCTGGATGGAAGCACATTTTAAACTTTTGCAGTTTGATTTCCTGGACTGAGTAGTGCCATTGAGTCCATTTGGACGATCCTAAGCCATACCCAGCCACCCAGTCTGTGTGAAGCAATGTTATGAAGCTGCCACAGAAACTATGCCAAGCAAACGAACTCAGCGATGACGGCCTGACTGGGAGCCCGCGGAGGGGCACCCCTGGCAAGGCGGCCTTCGGGGGCTCCTCGCTTCTTTAGAGGAAACCCAGACAGTCCTCAGAAGTTGCAGGTGGTTTCCTTCCTTTTTCCAAGACTAAGAGCCCTTTTTAAATTGCCCCTGGTAGCCCTGGCCGGGTGGCTCAGTTGGTTGGAGCGTCACCCTGTGCACCAGAGGGTTTCGGGTTCGATTCCTGGTCAGGGCATGTGCCCAGGTTGCAGGTTTGATTCCTGGCGAGGGTGTTTCTCTCCCTTGCTCTCTCTCTAGAATCAATAGAAACCTATCCTCCTGTGAGGATTTAAAAAAAATGCATCTGGTATAATTACAGAACAGGGCTCAGGGGTTTGTATTGTGAGAAAGCAAACAGCTCCACTGCTATATGGGAAAATTGAGGACATTATTGTAATGATCCTCGCTGTTACCGTGCGCGCCAAGGTCATTAGCCGTATCATGTAATACTTAAACACTCGGCCGAAGGGATGTGAGTATTCCAGTCTTCCAAATGCCAGCGACAAATGAAAAGCTTTTAAAAAAGCCCTGTCCTGGTTTTGAATACTTTGTTTACTCCACGAGGAAGCAGCCTGTTCATGGCCAGTGAGACCTTTCTGTGTATTAAACACACCAAATGCGTCGACTTGCGGCCAACCCAAGGCTCCTGTCTGGGGCTCCGCCAGAAAGGGTCTTCCAAGAGAAAGCGAGCTTTGTTTTGTGACCTGTGAAATTCAGTATATTCTTACGGTGAGTAATCCACGTTGGAATTTATCTACAGTTAAAATGTTAAATCCTAGCTGGTTCCTCCAGCTGCTCAGCAAATTCCCAAATCACCTTCATCTTTTAGCGCTGCCTTGTAATATGGGAAATACAAATACGATCATGATTTGTAATTTTTCCAATATTTTCCAGTATTTAGCTCCCTAGCTCTGAATCTGGGGACTGGCAGCATTTCTGGGCGTTCCACGGTTCTGCTCCGCGGAGGGATAAATACGTTCCACTTTCCTTTACAGCATCTTCCCTTGTGAGCCACTGCAAATAGTCTTTGGTGTAATTTGTGCCAATCACATCCTCAATTACCAACAAGATGTGTGATTCACGTTTTCAGTGTTGTAAACAAGAGTGTTTAGAACAGCATTTTACAGTTGGTTAATATGTTTCTGATTAAAGAGTGGGTAAAAACACAGAGCGTCGGAGCTTGAAGAGACGTCAGCAAAGGCTTTGGGCCAGTCCCAGGAGTTTATAGGTGACGGAGCTGGCCGTTCAGGAGGACGTGTTGGCCCACGTAGCTGTAGGACTAGAGCCAGGGTGCAGCCTCTCTGTGGGGGTGTCTTCCGCCCTTCCTGTTTCCCCCACCTGCTTGCTGGTACACAGTTTGTACATTTGGCTACTAAAAAAATCAACAACGCAGGTCAAAATCTGTCTTTCTTGCATCTACTTGGGCTCTCTCTGGTGGTACCAGGCTGAACTAGTAAAGGCCCAAGCAGTGAGTTGACTGTTATTTGTAAGCAACGGGCAGGGAGTCCAGAAAAAAATCAGCCTGGTTTTTTGGACATGGACCTTCCCTCACCTCCTTGGCCCTAAAAAAATAAATAAATCTCTATTTCCAGCTGCTGATGTGAGCTGGTCTAGCTTCCTAATCTCTGCAGTGCTTTCGACAGTGGGGAAAAGGGAGGCCTCCTGCACCCCCAAAGACATGGGGGGAGCTACCTAGAGACAGGCAGCTTGGAGTCACTCCTTTCCAATGCCTCTTTTTTTAAAAATTCTCACCCAAAGATATTTCCCCCCATTGCTTTTCAGAGAGTGGAAAGTGGGGGGGAGAGAGAGAGAGAGAGATCAATGTGAGAGAGACACATCGATTGGCTGCCTCCTGCAAGCACCCCGACTGGAGTCGGGGATCAAGCCTACAACTGAGGTATGTGCCCTTGGCCGGAACTGAACCCTGGACCCTTCAGTCCTCGGGCCAACGTTCTAACCACTGAGCCAAACTGGCCAGGGCTACAGTGCCTCTTGATGGAAGCAGGGCCCACTCTGAAGTGAGACCCCCACATCACCACCCGACCTGCCCTGTGACATCCAGGACCCCGTGTTCGTGGTCTGGATGCTGCCCTGTGAGTGGCTTTCGTGGGTGGATGATCCGAGAAGCAGGCTGCCTGCCTGTCGTTTTAAATATCAGATCAGATCGCATGCCAAACCCTGAAAATAAAAAATTACAGTTCTTGGGAAGCATGTGAAGTGTTCATCCGGCTGCTAATATAATACAAGTAATTTCTCTTGGACTTACTCTTCTGGTACCATATTTTTACTGAAAAATATGTGACCAGATAGGGAGCAGAGGACCTTGAATTTGGCAAGTGTAGCGACCAATCACAGATCCTGTAGCACTTTCTGACGCCTGCCGGTGCCTTGGGTGCCTCGATTTCCCCCTTTGAGGCTCGTGTGACTTACTTTACAATCCCATTTTATTTATTTCATGATTGCCTTGTGAGTAAAAGGGGGTGGGAGGGTTTATATTAGCAACACCTGTTATCATTTGGCCCAGCCAGCGGATTTGACCCATAAAAGGAACGCTCCAGGCAGGTACACGATATGGAAACACCTTTACGTGTGTCTGTCCGGGAGTCAGGTTAAGAAGAGCGCGGCCTCGTGGCCTTCGCTGGCTTGGCCTAAGGGGTCGGTCGCCGTGGCGCCTGGAGCTGACGTGCTTCCGAATGAACTGCGCGGCGCAGGAAGGGTTAACTCCGGGGGCCGGGGCAGCTCCCGCCACCCTCCTGAGCCTGCCATTGTCTCGGTGGTCTGCTTTTTATCAAGCCAGCGACAGTGGCTTAATTTATTTCCATAGTTACCTAGTATATTTGAAAGCCAGTTATTTCCCCTCACGGATCGCAGCTAACATCTGAGCGACAGGAGGAGGCCGCGGGGCGCAGAGTCCCGACCGCATCTGCTGCTCTTTCCCCCCAGCCTCAGCCAGTTGGTCTCCAGTGGGCTTTGTAGGAAGAGGCAGTGACCTTTTCAGCCGCCCCGAGGACAGGGAGCTGGGGGGGGCACCTCGGAGAGAAAGAAATCCTTGGCTCATTAACCCCCCTGCGCACATCCAGTAGCCAAGAGGGACAGACTCGCCGAGGGCTACACCTGAGAATTTGGGTTTATTTACAAAACGATTGACAACAGACTCCCCGGGGTGTCCTGTGAATTTGAATTACCCCTCCGTTCACTGTGTTGCCCTCTGAGGAGCGTGTTGGGTTAATTCAAAAAGGAGATGTCACCTCTTGTCTCTTCTGGTGACAGTTTGCATCCCACTCTGCGTCCTTGCTTTTGTCACTTACCACGCAGGGGGAGCCACGGTCTGACAGGCCTGAGCGTGGCGCTTGGGTAGTGTCTCTGGCAAAGGTAAACCGGGCAGGAGCTCGTCAGTGATGAATTAGGGGCCGTGAGGTTTCTCCACTGACCCTGTCGGGGTGTATTTATAACAACGACAACTTCCACTGCTCTGCCCTTATTTCTAGGGATTCGGTATGTGATTTTTAGTCTTTTTTCCAATTGGATTACCTGCTCCCTGGTGCTCTGTGGAGGGTGACCGTGGGCTGGGATGACTCACCGGGGGGTGATAATGGGAGATTTGGTTAAAGGTCTGCCTCATCAGCTCCAGCTCCGCTGAGCAGCACTTTAATTGAGACGGCCTTGAATCCAGACAGGAGGCGACTCAGATGTTGATGACGAATGGCAGCCGAGGTTCTGGTCATTTAGGCGACATGGTGGGGAAGGAGGAATGGCCCTGGAGATCTGCCCATCGCTCAGTGGCCCCGGGGCCTCGGAGGACTCTCTTTCTGGGTGCTCGGGGGCCAGAAGAGGCTAAGGGTGGAGATCCGGGAGTGCGTCTTTGCGTTGGGGCTGAGCTGCAGGCAAAGGCTGGCTGCCCAGCACTCAGCGCTGCACCAGCCTTCAGGGCAGGGGGACTAGGAAGCTGCCTTCACTCTCACGCTCCATCCGTAGGGCAGGGACCAAGCTGTCTGCTTAATCGGCAGAAACAGAGAGGAAAGAAGGAAGAAGGCGAGGGAGGAAATGAAGTTTCCGGAGCACCTCTCTGTTCCAGGCACCCTGGTAGCAGAGCAATGTACACCCACATGTCATCACAGTGTCACCCAGTCCTGAGAGGTGGGCAGCGACGGGCACTCCGGGAGGCTGGGGCAAGGCTCGCTGGGTTGAGTGGCAGGGCCGGGTGTCCAGCCAGGGGTGAGATACAGAAAGGCCAAGGTCTTCCCACCATCCCATCCACCTGGTGGCAGAGCCCTGTGTGGGCAACGGTCTTGCGGAGCAATTAGGATGTTGAATTTTTGCCGAGTACACGAGGCCTGTCTTTCTAGGCTGGCCTCGCTGGGCTCAACGCGAAGACAGATTTAAAACATCTTGGCTCCCGATGCTTCTTAGATGCAGTGCCGTCGTCTCTGTGGCCGGTTGTATCCCTTGAGGACCTTTTACTAGAATCGTTTGATTGCAATCATCCCTTTGGTGAAGCTCTAGCAAAGATTATAATTAAAGAAATAATAATAAAATCAGTGACGGAAACAGGAGCCGTCTATTTTGGCCATGCTCTGGGTTACTAGGCAAGGTTGTGTTAACATTTATTCCAGAGACATTTCTGTTCAGAGTGGCAGCCCACGAATGTGTTCACACTCTAAGGCAGTCAAACACGGAAAGGTCACGCAGGAAGCGCCAACCACATGAATTTTTAGGAAAGTTGACTGAACGCTTGCCCGCCGGCTCCCAAGGGTGAGCAGGAGAGACTCGGCGTGAAGCCCTAAGAAAACACGGGGCCGGCGCCAGATTTCCCTCGCGGTTTTGTTTTGCAGAATCGGCTACCCGATTCCAATGTTTGCGGGATTCTGCATCATGTTTGTCTCCACCATTAGTAAGTGTCTCATGTTTGCCTCCTGAATGTGGGCCACGGGATGGGCTCTGATGGCCAGGAGAGGGGGTTGAGAACACGGCCTGGGGTAGGGGTGGGGTATTGGCAACACCTGCAAAGAAGTGGATAGAGAGGGGTCTTCATGGGTGGAAACACAGTGTGGTTAATTTGGAAATAAGCCATTGGGCTAAGGGCCTCGGAGATGCCTGTCTGGCTTGGTTTGGTCTCGGGGCAGCCGGCTGCGCTCACCGGGCCGGCCCTTTCTCTCCGCAGTGTTCGCCTTTTCCAGCAGTTACGCCTTCCTGCTGATCGCCAGGTCGCTGCAGGGCATTGGCTCCTCCTGCTCCTCTGTAGCCGGTAGGTGTGGAGACAGGTGCCTGAGTAAGTCAGTGCCCAGGGGTCTCCATCTGTCACAGGGCCACTAGCATTGCCCTGCTTGCCGGCTGCTCACGTTGTTAGCTGGATAATTCAGGGAATCAAGGGGGTTTGGTGGTGGTGATGGGCTCCTGCAGAAGGTCCCTGCCTCTCCTTGGGTTCTTGGTCTTATGTTTTCACGAATCTGGTGGGTTTGGGAAGCTCCCAGGTCTGGGTTTGGGAGGGAAGGCGAGTCACGGGTAATTCTTTCGGTGCTCCCAGAGCTTGGCTGTCGACGTTTCTTTTCCTGTTTAGGGATGGGCATGCTTGCCAGTGTGTACTCGGATGACGAAGAGAGAGGCAACGCCATGGGGATTGCCCTGGGCGGCCTGGCCATGGGGGTCCTAGGTGGGTAAAGTCCACGTGGAGGTGAACTGGGGGGAGCCTGTCTGGTGCTGGACAGTGACCGTCCTCCCTCTCTGACTCCTGGCTGACAGACTCCCGAGCTGCCCCCTTTTCACTCCCTACCTCCCTGGAGCCTTTGAAAAGCGGTGGAACCTTCCTGACACGGGCAGGCTGGGTCCCCCCGCCTCTACCCCCTAGCTTGCTGGGAACCTTGGGAAACCAGCCCCGGACCTCTTGGGCCCAGATGCAAAGGAAGGCTTGACCGGGATGGTCGGCCGGTACCTCCCTCCCCTCTCACACGTCCTCTGAGTTAACGGGGGACAGGAGCTCCCCTCCTCCGCGCCGCCCCCCCCCCCCCCCCCCGGCTGTCCTCCCAGACCAGGGGCAGGCGTCTTCCCCCGAGGAGATCTGGGCCCTCTCCCTTTCCGCGGTTGCATCCCAGCCTTCTCTTGGGGGCTCGCGGTTCCTGTCCGTCTGACGCAAAAGGATCGAGGGCCTCGCTGACCTAGTGCCCTGTGCTCCTTCACAGCTGGGGCCCTGTTTCCCTCTGACCTTTACTTTGGGGTGGCCCTTAGGGCCTCTTGCCCGTGTCCCAGATGTAAAGCTGCTTAGAGGAAGTGGCCTGGGCAGCTTAAGGCCACTGGATGTAACGTAGGGCGGGCGCCTCAACTGGCTTTTGGAACAAAACAGAGCAGAGTGCAAGAAACAAAAGGGTGGTCCTGGCGGGGTGGGGATGGGGGGCATCGCCCCAGGCCCGGATGGTTCTCTTCTCTTCCTCGCAGTGGGCCCCCCCTTCGGGAGCGTGCTGTACGAGTTTGTGGGGAAGACAGCTCCGTTCCTGGTGCTGGCTGCCCTGGTGCTGCTGGACGGAGGTGAGTCCACGTGGGGACCTTGGCCTGACCCGGGCACCTATGTTGCCAGGGGCTCGGGGCCACGCCTTGTGTTTTTCTCTCGCAGCGATCCAGCTCTGCGTGCTCCAGCCGTCCCGGGTGCAGCCAGAGGTAGGCGGCGGGGAGAGGGGGGCACTGCACGGGCCCCTTGGGTCTCCTAACTCCTGTTTTCTCAACAGAGCCAGAAGGGGACGCCGCTGACCACCCTGCTGAGAGACCCCTACATTCTCATTGCCGCAGGTGGGGCTCCCCCCCCCCCCATCCTTCTCAGTCCAGGGGTGGGGGTGGGGGGTGGCGAGGACCCGCGTTCATTTTGCAGCTGGAAACGCTGGGCTGTAGAAAAGCATAAAAGGCACCGGAGGTTAGATGTCATGAGAGATGGTTTTCTTCTGCCGTTAATTTCGGGCCCTCAGCCAGCCTCCCGGGTGGTTCTTCACTTGGGGCAAAGGGGTCTGCGTCAAGGAGACGCCCTGCCCCAGAGCTTAGTCTTGGGTCCAGCTTGCTCACTGTGTTTGCGGCAGAGGCCATCACTGGCCTTGAACTTCCAGGAGTCGCGGCCTCCCTGCAGGCGTCTCAGCTGGTGGTCTGACTCACCCTGACGCGTCTGAATAGATGGGGCAGCAGAGCCCCGGGGGGCACCTCCTTTCCTGAGAGAGGGCGTCCAGCTCAGCTGCAGCGAGGCCCGGCCGGGAATCACCCTGTGCCTTTGGGTTCCTGGCCTAGATGGACTCAGAGGAAGCCCCGGGTTCCATGGCTCTCGGGGAGGATCATGGCAGCGTCCATCCAAGGGACTGTCCCCTCAAGACCATCCCAGTGACACAGGCCTGGGCTGCCTAATGTGGGACCAGCCTTATGCTGCCTGGGCCTGGATGCTGTGGACAGCACGGCCCTTGGGGTCAGGCCAGGGGAGGGCAGCCCTGAAGTGTGGCTTCAGACCCAGCTGGGGTTCTCTCCAGCTAGGGCTAGGTTTGTCCAAGCAGGAGTCACGAGCACAAGGGGGCGGGGGGACCCCGGGAGCAGTGGGTGCACTCAAATTCAGCCCTTTTCAAAACCCCAGCCTGGTTGTGTTTAAGCTTCTGCTGCAGGATTGGTCAGGGTGGCACCTGTGTATCGCTGGTGTCGGTCCTGTCTGTTGTGCCTGGTGGCCAAAGGGTTGCAACCTGGTGCGGTGACCTCTTCATGCAGGGGACCCTCTCTGTGTCCCCAACAAGATGCAGGGAGCATTGCAGAGCCAGATGCCCTTAGAGCCCTGGCTGTCCCAGGTGGGGGTGAGATGAGTGGTGAGAGATGGGCCCAGAGATGTGACTGCCCACACCTGTGGCAGACACCTGGGCAGGCAGAGCAGCCTGGGCCCCTCTTGCCTCTGCCTTTCTTTGACCCTTACTGTCCCATCCCTGTTCACGGGGGGAGGTGCAGAGCCTCACCCAGCACCGACCGTCAGCCCATCAGCAGGGCCAGGCAGCCTCGACTGGGGACGCTGGGAGACAGGCGGTATCTCATTTGTACCAGTGGAATTTCGATGTATGGAGGTGACCGATGACATGGAGAGGTCAATACCATTCAAAGAAGAATTTATTACTTATGTTTCCCAAAGAAAAGGGGCATTTCATGTCACTTAGGGCCATGTGGGGAAGCACCAGGTTTGGTCAGAGGCAGAAAGGGGCAGGGGGAGGTCTAGGCCAGAGCCTTACTAATGTTTCCATGGGCCATGCAAGGCAGGGCAGGCTAAACTGCCATAGTATTGGCTACTTTAAATAATCCCGGCAGCCTTGGGGGCCTGGGGACTGTCCAGGTTGCCTGGTTCCTGTCCTGAATGGATTTAGGGGATGGGGGATGCTCGTGTGATGTATCAGAGCTAGGTACTGAGGGGTTCAGGGCGTGGGCTCTGGATCTCAGGGGAGATGTAAACAGTGCTGGCAGGTAGTTTGGCTCTATAGTGAATGTGAGTGAAACAGACAAGCCCAGGATCGAAGGAAGCGCAGAACGGGTGGGTGAGGGGAGCCCAGTCGTTGCAGCAGCATTTCTGTGTTCCGCCTTTAAATGTCACAAAGAAGAAAAAAATCTTTCTTCATTACGTGGGCACCTTAATCACGATTGCTCACTGTTCTCTCAGTCGAGATTTTAGCAAATGAGAGGTTCCTCGGCACAGCAAGGAAGCTCCCGGGACGGTGGGAACAGCCCCGTGTGTCTTTTTCCAGATGGCTCTACATTTCCAAAGGGCTGGTTATCACAGTGATCATGGACATTTGACAGAGACCCTATGTGCATAGTTGATTTAAAAAAATAAAATAAAAAATCCCACAACAGCACATCCACACTGAATACACTAGATTTTGGGGCATCATTAGAAATACCTGTGTTCATTGCACAGTAAAACGTAGGTACAGGGGCCTCAGGCTGCCGGAGCCTGTGTGTGGCCTGCAGATGGCCTGTGCTGCTGTGTGACCTCAGACGAGTTACTTCCTTAACGAATTAGAACACCTTTTCTTTGTTAATAAATCAGGAAAGTTAAACCACATGATCTCGAAGGCTCCTTCCAGTTCCAAACTTTATGACTCTGGGAATCTAGTTGTTTAAATAATAATAATAATAGTGATAAACCAACCCTCTTCACTATACCCTTGACCTGTTATTTTTTTCATACAAAAGTAGAAGTGCTGGGTAGCCAAGCCGGTGGTTCTGGCTGTGGGCAGCGGGGTTTAACTGTGTTTGGAAATGGTTAAGGGGCCCTCGAGATCCAAACCAGACGCCCACTAACCTCTTGCTCCCTTGAAGGGTCCCTCTGCTTTGCAAACATGGCGATCGCCATGCTGGAGCCGGCCCTGCCCATCTGGATGATGGAGACCATGTGTTCCCGCAAGTGGCAGCTGGGTAAGGACTGGGCCGGGCTCTCCTGGTTCTAGAACTTTCGTCCCCAGGGCGGGTCTCATCCCTGTGGCCCTGCCGAGCTGCAGGTGCCAGAGCAACAAAGCAAGCGACTGTTTCTGTCTGACACTCTGGGGCCAATGCCTTGGTTTCTGCCGAAGACGAGGCGCTTTATTGCTAACACCGGAAGCCGTTTCTCCCCATCTCCTTCCTCTCCAGCTCCTGTGGTGCTTCAGGCCTCCAGGTGTTTCCAGGAGGTGCCACGGGTTGGGCGGCCCACGGCTGGGAGAATCCCTAGCTGGCCTTCAGCTTCTTGGGCTGAGCTGCTTTGCTGCCATTTGGATGTCTTGGCTTTAACTGAGTCACTGCCCTGATTGAATGCACCAGACCCTGTGCAGCCACTTACGCTGCTCCCCCCCCTTCCTCGGCAGACACAGCCTGAGGCTTTCTTCATAAAGTCTTTGTAGTTAGAGGCCCTGGGCCTTCGGACTAGATTGCAGGCCGCCTGGTTTCCTCGGGAGAGCCCCAGGTGGGGCTCGTCCCCCAAGCCCCATGGTCCCCCTTCCACCAGTGAGGCCACCCCTCCCTCGCCCCAGAGAGAGACCTGGGTTGTTTAAGAGAATCACTTTTCTACACCTGTCCCGTGTCGTTGGCAGTGTGGTCTCTGTAGCATGTGCCCACCTCTGCCAGCGCCTCTCAGGCCCCTCTGAACTGTGGGTGACACAGTTCAAGGACATCCCCCTGAGGCGAGGATCCAGTGCACAGCCCTTCCCCAGAGGTCCCGGCAGCTCAGCCCCTCCCCGGCCAGGGTCCTGTGGGGGCTCAGGGGACGCCGTCTGCCCTGATGCTTCCCCGATCCTTTTTGGAGAAAGACGGTAAGATTGGAAATCAGAGCAGAGCAATTTCGTGAGCCTCATGGGTGACACATGCTGGCTCGTGCTGAACGCTCCTAGAACCAGTCACGATGAGCCCTGACGGCTGGAAGGCTCAGCCTCCTGGAGGTGCGACGGCTCCCGTTAGGCTCAGGAGAAAGGCCAGTGTGTCCTGGGAGCGGCAAGACGAGAGCGGCCCAGGCCCTGTGCATTTTGAGTGCAGCAGGCACCTAATTTTTTATTTTTTTTTTACCCTCACCCGAGGATTTGTTTTTATTGATTTTCGGGAGAGGAAGAAAGAGGGAGAGAGAGAGAAAAAAACCCCCACAGTGATGTAAGAGAGAAACACTGAGCAGCCGCCTCCTGCAGGTACCCAGACCGGGGACTGAACCCTCAGCCCGGGCATGCGCCCCGACCGGGAATCGAACTGTGACCTCCTGGTTCACGGGTCAGTGCTCAACTACTGAGCAACACCGGGGCTGGGCTTTAACTTTTATTTTTTTTCCTTATGTTTACGTTCCCTAATTTTCTCCATGCCTATTGTCCTACCGGATAACAGAGGGGGAGGTGACGGGCACAGAGCCACACGGGCCTGTGGGACAGCAGGTGCCCTGCTCGGACACTCGGGCGCTGCCGGTGGCTGTCCACGTGGAAAGCTCCCCCCAGGCAGAGATGGGCCAAGATGAAGGGGCCGATAGGGAAACGAGTTTCACGTCTGGAGAGTCTCCGCCGCCCTGAGCGTGGACGCGCCGTGCGGGGTCCGGCCTGGCTCCGCAGCCACCGGATATTAGCTGCTCGGGTGCTGGCCCCAGGGCTCCGTCTCCTCGGCTCTCATCGCCACCGTGGGGTCTCTGATGATTAGTTTTCCTAACGGCTGGCGGATATCAGCACTGATAAGGTGTCCTTTTCATAAATTTACAGGCGTCGCTTTCTTGCCAGCTAGTATTTCTTATCTCATTGGAACCAATATTTTTGGGATACTCGCCCACAAAATGGGGAGGTAAGCTGAAAACAACGCTCTCTTCTAATAATGCCATTCTTTAGAAGAATGCTCTGTGTTCCTGCCTTAGCTGTTACAAGCGATTGTTTTGATTTCCATTGAAAATTTGGACGGGGGCGGGGGGGGGGGGAAGGGACATTTATTGACGGCGTGTTTTTGTTTTCGTTTCGTAGGTGGCTGTGTGCCCTCACAGGAATGATCGTTGTTGGGATCAGCATTTTATGTGTGAGTAAAAGACAACATTTAACAAGGGGAAACGGCCTGTAAATAGGACTTTTGCTTTGGGCAGGATTCACCAAGAAATATTCTTTCGCAGTTTGAAGCGTGTTAATAATGAGTTTAATTACATCTTTTCTTTTCTTCCAATTTTTTAGCATCCTAAAATTTTTGGACAAGACTCTCCAAGGGATGTATTTTCATTTGATGTCAGTTGGAAGTTACCGACAATGTTTTATTATATATATTTCACCCCCTCACCCCCACCACCTTAAACATTACAATGTCTTAAACACTTAGGGTGACTGCCCTGAAATAATAGCAAGATGTTTTTCTAGAATAAAATGCCTTCTTCCAATGGCCAATGTTTACCCCAGATGAGGCCTTTGGGTCCTTGTCAGAAATGGCACGTGGACCAGGCTGGTCTTTCGCATCCGGGAGTTGACCAGGTTTTCGTGGTGCTTACAAACCCCGTTTCCGCCTCAACCGGAACGACTTGGAGGCTCTGGTCCTCCCCAAGCCCACCCTCCTTCCTCCTGTTCCCTTCAGAAGCGAACACCCATACCCGGCTGGAGAAAACACACTTTTAAGACTTTCCAAGATGACTCAGAGTCGGCTATCCTGCTATTTTGGCGTAACGTTTATTTCCTCTCACAGGTTCCTTTTGCAAAAAACATCTATGGGCTCATTGTTCCCAACTTCGGAGTTGGTTTTGCAATTGGTAAGTCACGCGAGCCTGATGCCCAAACTTAAAGCCGTTCGCCCCATTGCTGAGAAAGGTTTCCTCGGGCCAGGGCAGACCATAATTACCGAACTTGAGTTTCTGGAAGCTTGAGAGGAGGCCGTGGGCAGCCGAGCTCCGGCACAGCCTGGAGATCGTCCGCAGGAAAACGCCTGCTTCCACGCTCTGCTCGTTTGGTTCCCGAAAGCTGGTCCTTTCAAAAGCCCGCTATTTGCCGATGCCAGCCGGCGCGCCTGTGCCATGCCCGGCAAAGGAGCGAGCCCCCCGCGCGGAGCGGCCGCGCTCAGACCCGCCAGCCGACCTGCTCCGATGAGGCCGGGGCACCAAGGCGTCGCGTGTTTTTCATAAGGGTTGGTCCAGAGAGGGTGGGCTGGTGTAGTGGCGACCACCTGTGCCCGGGACCTTCACGGACGGAGGAGATGAGCCTTTGTAACGTGAGGAACAATCGGTTAATAGTTTGGGTGAACGGTACACTTAGAACATGCGGCTTGATCATGATACAAGCAAAAGCTGAGTCTGCCGCAGGCAGAGGCAGGAATTTAATCTTTGGTCCAGTAGAAAGAAAGAATGGCGCCTTGGGCGACCCCTCGGGCCGGGGTAGGTCCCCCGAGCGGGCCCAGGTCCTCTCTCGTGCCCTCGTAGCGTCGGTCACGATTGTGATTCGACTCTTCGCTTAACGCTCAGCTGTTTTGCCCTCCCGTGTCTCCACGCCTTGCACATATTCGGCGATCGGCAAATAACTGGTTCAAGGGAAGAAATTGCTGTCATCCTCCCGCCCCTGGGACCCGGGGAGGCGAGGGAACCGACGCTCGAGCGCGGCCCTGGGGGTGCCCACAGGCGCTGTCTCCTCGTAGCCGATCGTCGCCACCCCCGTTGGCTAGGTGGGAGAACCGGTGTTCAGAGAGAGAACCTAGCTCACCCAGCCGGGGATTTGAACCCACAACTCTGGACACATGTGCTCTTCCTTTATGCTTCCTGCCCCTGACTAGTCAAGAGACTGGAAACTACCACGTTGACTTTAGTTTCCTGAGTAGGGCCAGATGGTTCTGGTTCCTTCTGATCTTCCCGACTGTGTGAGGCCAAGGTGTGCGTGTGGGTGTGTCCACTGGTTGAGGGAGAGGACGGGTGTTCCAGAAACTGATGCATCGGGGGGCGGGCTAGGGGTCCACACGGCCAGTAAGCAGCAACCCGCTGGACCCGCAGAATGCAGGGGAGTCACCACCCCGTCGGCGGACAGGCCATCCAGACAGGACAAGGTGAGGCAAGGCGGGGAACAGGCAGATGGCGGCCCGGGGTCCAGCCACAGCCTCAGCTCCCGTCCATCGGCCTTCAGCGAGAGGCGTGCTGTAGGGAGTCCGCTCAGGTGGGGGGACAGAAGGGGCGGAGGCAGCAGGGCTGTGAGGTTAGGACACCGTCCTGACATTCGTCCCGTTTTCAGTTCACAACAGTTTCCCATAGACCGTGTCCCCTGACTCCGCAGGCATGGTGGACTCATCGATGATGCCCATCATGGGCTACCTGGTAGACCTGCGGCACGTGTCCGTCTACGGGAGTGTGTACGCCATCGCCGACGTGGCCTTTTGCATGGGATACGCCCTAGGTAAGGACGCCGGCTCCGCCGAACAAGCTCTTACCTCCGCGCAGGACAGAGAACGCGTCCCGCAAGTGATTTAAACCTTCGCATCTTTTTGCGTGCGAGACATCTGCAGAGAGCGTTATCTAATTCTCTGTTTCCTGAAAGGTCCTTCCGCTGGCGGGGCTATCGCGAAGGCAATTGGATTTCCGTGGCTCATGAGAATTATTGGAATAATTGATATTCTTTTTGCTCCTCTCTGCTTTTTTCTTCGAAGTCCACCTGCCAAGGAAGAAAAAATGGTAAGGCGATTTTAGGATGTATCGAAGTGTTTCTTGGTCACTGTAGCACGGTCTTTGGGATGGTTTCTTAATTCTAAAATGTATCCCTGCTCCTTTCTGGCAGAAGTCTCCGAACATCAATGGTAAGAGTTGCCCTTTGAGTTTATATTACACAGGGCAGCTACTTCTTTTACTGTATCCAGCATTATGTTTACAAATTTGAAGAGGAAAATTATTTTGGTACATAGATTAGCAGTCGGTAAGCTCTTTTGTCAATGAAAAGTAAACATGGGATAGTTTAATTTTCTGTGCTTCTTGAAAATCTTAAATAGATGTATATTTTTGCCTCCTGCACTTACTCCTAAGATTAGCCATTTCTGGTGCTGTTTGCCTTTCCCCTCGCAACTTCCAGTAATGATGTCTTAGTCATTACTGCCCAAGATTCTGGAGGTGGTTTGAGTGTAGCTAACAGACTCTATGGAAAAATATCGGATATGCAGCTTTGGGCACATGTGAGCATGGGTAACGTTGAAATTCATAGTTTCCTGGCCAGGATCATATCTGTAGGCAAGACAGAGTATAAAGTGTTCCTCTTCTGAACAAGTTCCAGCTTAGCGATTCTGAATTTGAATCTTGAAATGCGTGAGTCATTTTAACTTTCCTGATAAGCTCTCATAGCAGGAGGGGGTGGGTGTTGCTGATTTTTTAAAACATCAAATGGTGATAGATACCCATCCGGCTAAAAGAAGAGGGCCTCAGATTCGGAATGGGCGAGAGAAAGCAGGCAGGGGAGGTGGCACCTTTGGTTCGTGAATGGACGTGAGGTTCGCCTGCGAGGTGCTCCGGGGATACAGCCCAGGAAGTGGGTCTCGAAGCTTTGGCGATTCTTGAACTGCCCTTTTATGATTTTCTGCAAATAGTGGATTTAAAGACAGATGTGGACCCTGAAGTTAGGCGACACGCAGCCTTCGTTACTTTTGGGCTTTTTTGGCATTTATTAATTTGTTCACTATATCTGAAAAATAGATCCAGCACTGCACGCTTTATTATGTAGGATTCACCCGGTCATTTTGATTTACTCAATACCCTTTAGACTCAAAGAAGGGGCGTGGAAGGTGCTGTGGGAGCTTTCCCGCGGAAGCTGCCCCTTGTCCCTGCCCCCTGCCCGGGTCGCGGCCCCTCCGTGGCGCCCCACTGTGCGTCTCTCGGGGACTTACCTGTTCCTGCCTGGCCGTGTAAGGCCCTTTCCCTCTCGGTTTGCCTGACCCCAGCACACCGCCCTGCCCGAATCAGGGTCAGAAAATTCTCGGTGCGACAACTGGAAACGGTCATCCGGTCGCCGCCGCGTCACCTTGATTAGGGCGAATCGCCCACAAATGCCTCTGTCCCCCGGGAGACTGTTCAAGGCTCTCGGGAGACAGCGGAGGGCTGGCGCGGGCCCCGGAGCAGGACTCTCACGTGGGGACCCGCGACAGCGGCCTCGTAGGGCTGTTGGGGGCACTGAATGAGGATCGCAACAGCGAGCTCAGCCCAAGCCTGGTGCGTGAGAAGTGCTGGGTAGAGCTCTGTCTGCCCGGCGCCCCTCCCGCCTCACCCTCCCTCCCTCCCCGCTGCGAGGTGGGGGCCCCCTTTGCCCTTCAGGCCCCAGCCCTGCGAATGGCTGCCCCGGCCCGGGCAGCGGACGGACGCTGGGCAGCGGCTGCTGGCATCCCGCGGTGGCAGCGTGTGGCCCATCTGAGGGACGGGAGGAGATGGCGGGGTCGGAGGACGCCCAGGAGCCACACCTGAGAGAAACGCGCAGGAAGGGAAGAGACGGTCTGAGAGGCAGAGCAAGGAGGGCTCGGGCTTCCAGAAAGCCCCCTTCGCTGAGAAATGCCAGAGTCCTTAGTAAGTGCCCGGCGGGGTGAATCGTCAGCCGCCGAGAGAAGGGCACCTCGCTGCCCGCAATCGGTGCCGTGGTCGAAGGCACGGCGCGGGTGCCGCCGGGCTGGCAGCGCTGTGGGCGGCGGCCAGCAGTGCCGCCTGCTCCCCGGGGAGCCGAGAGCACCTCAGAAGGGGGCGGGGGCGGGGGCCGCGGCCGAGGAGGAGCTGATGACCGCCCCCCGGGTGGCGGCGCCAGGGCCAGCAGTCCCCGGGCGCAGGGGGACGGGAGAGCCGGAGCGAGAACCTTAGCAAATAATCCTCCCATCAGGCAGCAGTCTGCCGGTGCCGTGTTTGGACTTCGGCGATTTTATATCGAAGGGCCTGATGCTGTTTTCACGGGTCCCGAGTCCCACGGTCCTGAGCCCGTTTGTGGGCGCCCGAGTGTTTCTGCCACCTGGTTTCCTGGGTTTCTTTCTGTTTTTGTTTTATGATCCGTGTTGAGTGAGCAATACAGTGAAGAGGGAAAGAACCTGTTAACGCCAGTGTCTCAGCAAGATGAAGAAATAGCGACACGACCCTTCGAAGAAAACCGTGCTCCTGCCGTTAGACAGTTAACACGCAGCCTGCGGGCCTCGGGCCACCCCGCCCAGAACAGCCGAGGTCCGCTGCGGCGGTTTCCCAGGCGGAAGGACGGGCCTCAGAGACAGGGCACGTGTCTTACACCCGATTGTCGCCCAGACAGGGGAGCAGGTGGTCTGGGGCCTGTAGCTGGCTTTTCCTGGGCGGCTCTGGGCTCTCTCAGCATCTTTCCACCAAGTCCTTCCAGCTGTTTCCTCGAAGCCGCAGGGTGGGCTAGGATGGGGCCGCCAGGGGCCGCGGAGACTGTGTGTACTCTGCGTGTTATAATCTACTTAAAGAAACGTGTCCCTTTGCAGGGCACTTACAATGGATGCAAAACCATCACTTTTTTTTTTTTTTTTTTTTTAAAGATATGGTAGGTAAAATTTTTCTAGCACGCCGGTTTAGTGTTTTTCCAAGTCTTGAATCCTGGAACTCTTACATTTGATGCTTTTATGGTTTCACTCCCAGCTTCATATTTGCATTATGGTCACGCCCTGTTTGGTTCAACATGTTGGCACCTCTTTGGAGATCCTGACTCTGCCGTGTGGCTGGTATGAAACCAGGCATTTGCCAGGGCCTAGGGCTCCATTCTTGGTAACTGGGCTTTGCTCTGAGTCCAAAGCCAGACACCTTCCTCCCGGCAGCAGTGCACTGAGCGCTGATGGAAATGCCCAGGCTGCTCGCGCCCACTCCGCAGCGACCCACGCACTTGACCCACCCCCTTGACCCTGTTCACGCCTCTCTTCGTGGCACTGTTGGAAGGTTCCATGCCATCCAGCTCTTTAATCGTATGTAACTTTTAAAAAAAGTAAAACTATTGCACACAATCTTTTAAAAGAAGTTCAGAAGCCAGGAAGCTAGGTTTTAAAAGCTACATAATATATTTTTCAGGGAAGGAAAGGTCTACCTGAAACAGGCGGTGTAACAAGTGTGGTTTGGCTGACTTGATACATCCTGATCCTGATGGGAGGGTCCTGGTGCACGGTGTCGGTTGCCTCAGTTACTTATTTTTAGAAATGGAGCTCTTAATGAAATACGTGTATCAATCACTTGGCAGGAAGCATACTAAGAGATGGAGCTAAGTTTGCAGCTGGCCGTTGGAGCTGGTAGCCTAACAGAGGGTCAAAGATGTCCTTATCTTACCGTGTCACACAGGCAGATCACTGTGACATGGTCAGATAGAGGACTTGGGAAATGAGAAGTGGGCTAAGCACAGAGTGGAGTCCGAGAAGCTTATCAAATCTGAGGGACAATAACCGGGGGGAGGGGCTCACAAACGCCGAGAGACGCTACAACAGGCCAGTGCAGGATACATTTTAACCCACATAAATGTTTCCATTGAGGTTTTCAAACTGCACAGAGAGGTTATTAGAATAGTTTACACAGAAGAAAACTCGGACACACCCTGATGAGAGAATTCACTTAGTGTCACCCAGCGTCGCCTGCTGTCCTCTGCACTCTGGTGGTGCCACGGAGCTCTGCGCGAGGCGACTTTGGCTTAAGGCTGTCCGGACTCACATCCTCCCCCCTAGCTGTACACCCCTTGGTCAAGTTCTTTAACCTCTGTGTCGACATGGAGGGTTATCAACCCACCACAGGTGATTGTTGTGAAATTGAGGTATTTCATTGAAAATGCTTAGCATGGCCCTGGCGTGATAAGCATCGGCTGTGCTATCCGACTGTGCTTGGTCTGTATGTTTTCGGGAGGAATAGTGACTCCAGTGACGGTCAATTGAGGATCAACTGACTACTTTTTAATTTTCAGTAACAGGGAGGGCACAAGAGGGGTGTATTTTTTAAAAGTTATACATTTGAGCGAGAGTTGGGCAGCCAGGAGTTGGGGAGAGGTGCTCTGAAGGGCTGTTTGTGAAAAGATAAGGGCCCTGGGATGTCCCAGCCTAGGGAAACCTAAGGGGCGGAAGCAGCGGTCTTCAAAGATCCTTAAGGGCAGTCGGTGAAGATGGCGGGAATCAGAACCCGATCCACAAAACGGGAGACAGGTCTAGCCCAGCCTCAGGCGCGTTCCTCACGTGAGCGCGCCTCACTGGGAGAGCTCGTCCTAATTGCTGCGCTGCCGCAGAGAGGTCTGTGAACAGGAGCGGGACTGGGCGACCTCCGGAGACCACCCTCCTCCCAATTCCGATATATAACTCTAAATATAACTCTTCCTAAGTCTAACCTGCACACCCCTTTCTTCGTAGCTTACAGGCTCCCCTGAATTGACTCATGGCCCCTGGCAGGTATAATGAAAATGCTGCGGAGGCCGCTTCTGCTGTATCCTATAGCCTGAAACTTTCACTGAGTGTAGAACTCCAGGTTTTCTGGGCCAGGCACCCGGCAATTGCACCCAATGACTGGTTAACAGTGGGCGGGTGTATCCATCCATCCATCCATCCATCCATCCATCCATCCATCCATCCATCCATCCATCCATCCTTCCATCCTTCCATCCTTCCATCCTCCCATCCTTCCATCCATCCATCCATCCATCCATCCATCCATCCATCCATCCATCCATCCACGCACACACTAGTAACCCTTAAAAAGTCGGTTAAAACCATCTTATCTTTATGAAACAGGAAGTTAATGTATCTGCACTTTGCTCTCTTCTAGGCTATTCTCATGGATCACAACTGCCCCGTTAAAACAAAAATGTACACTCAGAACAATGTCCAGTCGTATCCGCTAGGTGACGAAGAATCTGAAAGTGACTGAGACCCTCAAAAGTCATCACAGTATGTCATCGTATGAAGCAGTGTTTCCAGTGAAATGACTCACCCAGAACCGTCTTAGTCACCCCTTCATCCCAGGTGAAGCAGTAGGACCACCAAAGGTTATCATTTCTTTCCCAAGGTTATGATCGACTGCCAACAGCCTTATAAAGAAAAAGCAGCTTTTCTAGGGGTTTGTATAAAGTGTTGAAAACTTTATTTTATGTATTTGGTTTTATTAAATATTATACAATATATTTTGACGAAATAGATATAGTGTAAATCTATAAATATTTGAATCCAAATCAGATATAATTTTTTAACTTACATTCACGAACACTTGGGCAAAAAAACCTTGTATTTTTTCTGAATACTGGTAATGCGTGTTTAAAACGAAAGCACACATTATCTCCGAGACACTTCCCACAATAAGACACTAGAAGGAAGTCTGAAAAGCAAGACAGCGTATGGTTACATAGTGACACTGAGTGCTGAGTTACTCAACTTGTAATTATCATCAATAGACGCGAGTTAAAAGCTAGTTGTCTCAGATGCAGACGTGGAGAACTTGAGTCAGTTACCTTGTGGATTTCTCCATAAATCCTGGCTGGCACTAGTTACCTATATGTAATCACCTACCTGGAAGCAGCTGGTTGTAAATTATGTGTTTACATGTCATGTGGTTGGCAGCAAGCACTGAAGCCAGTAAGGGAAAAAATAGTACATGTTCTGAAAGCAGAGAAAAGCACCCACATGAACAGTTATGAACTAGCAGCTTTCCCTTTAAGATACGTACTTGACTGTCTTACTGGATGAGAGAAAACGGAGGGTGGATGTACCTTGTCACGGTTGTCGAAGCATGGCAAGAGAGGTCAGCGTCTAGTTCAGGTCTTAGAAAATAAATTTTAAAGGCTAATTAATAGCTGCTAAGACATAGAAGAAAAAAATCAGACTATATCATCTTTGACCTGTTTGGAGGTCATCCAAGTGTTTCCTAGGGATCTATTAATTTTGAGTTGTCTGAAGCTATTATTTCCTAGACTTCTGAAAGGTGTTAACATCAATGTGAACATTTTTAAATGCAGAGGAAGGAACGAAATGATGTCTTGAATCATGTTAGGAAAACAGGTGTAAGCAACAGGGTGGTCAGGACACGCCCCCTTCCAGGCAGGAAGAACCCCAACACCTAAAGCCGTCCCTGTGCTCCCGCCTCTAGTGCTGTGTGCTGTCGCTTCTCCAAGCTGCCGTCCGCGCCCTCGGTGCAGCAGCAAGTACTGTTTGTGAGCGTTGTCGGGTTTTGTACGAGGTGACCGGCGTGCCGAGTGCGTCGGGCCTCAAGTACCTGTTACCTCTGGAACTGTAAACAAACATTACCCACCGCCAGTTCTTTTGTTAAGCTAAAGCTGTTTTAACTCGGGCTGGGAGCAAAGAACCTGGGCAGGGGGACCCCGCCTTTTCGTTCCCGGGGCAGCTAAGGCTTCCCTCCCCTCGTGCAGCTTCCCTGCGGGGCTGGGGCGCAGGGTGCTGGAAGCAAACGCGCCTCTGCTCGCCCCTCGCCCACTCGCGCTGGGCCGCTCCTGCCCGTCGGCTGCCCCGGGGGGCGGCTCGGGAGGTGCGCTCCGTGAATTTGAGGCGGGTTCCCCGCTTCCACGGGGGCCCTCAAAACGGTGGTGCTACACATCAGTTGGTTCTCTTAGAGGGCTCGTGGCTCCCCAGCCCCGGGGCCATAGAACTTACTATTGTATTTTTGCCTTGAAGATTTCAGTATCTTCAAGAATGACTGGCAAAGGCACACCCGCTGCCCCCCCAGGGACGGGTGCCCTGAGAGATGTGGGGCTTCAGAGCCGCTGGAGCGATGGCATCAGCTGTATATGGGGGGGCGGAATTGTAGGGTCTTTCATGTGACTAATATTCTGGGGCAAGCCAAGAGTGGAGAGAGGCTTTAAAAAAAATGATGTGAGAACAAAGAACATGCAGCTCCGAGTTTCCTTGAGCAGAGGTGGTTTTTGTTTGTACCTGGCAAAGATACAAAACCTTAATGAGGTAGCAATGAATATTCAGTTCTTTCTTCTGACTGCTAAGTGTACCTGCTGTCGTGTTTTAGCTAGTCTACTTAATAAATCTTCTGAACACTCCTGTGCCTGTTTGCATTCCTTTCTAAACCAGACATCATTGTTGGAATCAAATACGTAAGGTATTGTTTTGACTGTTGATATTTAATTAAAAACTGTTCTCTGCTTGCAGGCTTCAGGTAAAATCCGCTCCAGGTTAGTGTGAACCATACACTTTGGCTTTGAAAATGTTTTAAATTGAACTAGTCACATGTCATCAATGTGGGAAAACTCAGTAAGTTATCCCTGTATCTCTACAGTTGTATTATTTTCCTGACTGCTGTGAACAAATATATCTGATAAAAATAATGTGGCCATTTGATACAGTGGGCCCTGCCCCCTGGCAGTCCCATGAAACTTGTGGTGTGCATGTGTATCTTTCAGGAGTGAGTCTAGTTTTAATCAGATGTTTAAGCAGATCCATGGCTTAAAAAGGATTAAAGGACCCCCCCCCCCTTTTATAAGGAACACTATTATCTCAATTTAGAAATAAAGACAATACATTTTTAAATTAAAGTGGTTTTAAATTTACTCACTTTTAGGGCATTTAAGATTTTATCTTACTATTAGTAAGAGCCAAATATTTTCAAATTGCCTTTCAAAAAATTCAGATATACTTACATTTACAACCTGGAAGTACCCTCAAATTTTTAGCTGTTTTCTTTTTTCAAAATCACAAATGGCCACATAGTATTCAACTAGTTCTGATATTAAAGAATATAAGGCTTAACACTAAGAAACGAAGCATATTAATTCTGTTCCAAAACAGTGCTAAAATGTTGCTCAGCTTGATTGTCTAACCCAATCATTAAATACCAATGTAGAAAACACACTTTAAATAGTCTAATTACTAACAGGTAGCAGAGGCAAATCCATAAATAAAAAGAGAGTAAACCCAAAATTTAATGCTTAGGCAATTTTCAAAATAGCAATTTTGTTTAACTGGACTGTTGAGCTTGTCTGCATGGCCAAATTATACCAGGCTCTACTTCCACAGAGATGCAGCAACCACTTTTTTCAGATGTCATCAAATGAAGATATTCTTGTTTTCCGTGGTAGTTTTTATTTATTATTTTTTAGCTATTGATAACATAGCATGGCAGCAAGATTACATCAGGAGTTTAATATAATACAACTGTTTTCACTGAAGCCTTGTACCTTCCTCTCCCTTAGGCTATTTGGGGCGTTCCCCTTGCACTGAAGTACAACTGTGATGCCTCTACTGCTTCTCCCACTGTATATATAAAATATTGCACTACAGTAAAGGTATATTTTACAAATATCATGAGCAGCATTACTGAGCTTTCCGTAACTGTGGCTCTACAGATTTAAGTATCTTTGAAGTACAAGTCGATTTTTATGAAACCAAAGCTTTGCATTAATTACTCTGAGGCTCTTTGAAAAGCGTCAGGTTCAGCAGCATGCTTGGATGTCACTAGAACTTCCATGTACGATCCATAAACACCAGCCACTCAGACATTCCACCTTCCAGGTTATCAATGGTAAGTTATGTTTTATAGATGAAAGCTGGTTATTACACTGGGCAGATTGTTTCAAATGTATGTTACAGAACAACATTTTAGCTTTCAGAGAATTTCGTGTATACAGACTTCTATAGCAGGGTTCTTTTAAAATGCAAGCATGCTTAAACAAACAGGGTATACACAGCTATATTTTTGCTATTAACTTGGCCAAGGAAGTACTGTTTCCTAATATTTCATTTAATAGCAGAAATGAGAATTGGCTATTCATTTTTAAAGTGGAGTAAATTTTCTACCCTCAAAAATGTTTTTATCGCCCATATAAGTCATACCTTTTATTTGAATAGCTTTTTACTGTTCAGAGCACTTAGTTTTGCTGTTGCTTCCCTCACAACAATCCTGTGAGGTAGAGTAAATCTTGAGTATTCCTACTTGGGAGCTGGGGAGACTGCGACACGGGGCCGTTTAGTGGCCTGCTGACGGTCATACAGTTCATTCACAGCCAGTGAAGAGCTGGAACTTTCACTCTCGTATCACACTATGCCTTTTTCTGCCAGCCATACAAGCCGTCCCATCTAGTTTTAAATTCACGTCAGTTTTACTATATATCAATGATCATAGTAGTTACCTACAAAAGGGAAAACACATGCGTATCTTTTTATAGGCATATGGAAGGACAAAACTTTCATGGAATACCAACAGAGGTCAGGCTCACGTTTTCCCTCAGCCACGTGTTACTGGAATCCACAGGATGGACCAAGAATCAGAGTAGATCTTCATTTTCAGAGAACGGGTCCCAATTCCTACGTATACTGTCTATTTAGTTAATTTTCCTTTTTTTAATGAATGAAGATAGTCTGAACTACAGAAACATTCAGAACAATCACCATTCCTTTAAGCCAGTAAGATGTCAGACAAAGCAATAAATCTATTTTGCATGATTCTTTCACAACAGTTTCCTGCATGAAAACATTTCTAAAACACAAACAGCCCAAACCAGTATCAACCCGGTCATTTTAAGAACAGTCCTCTGAAACTTTGTGTCCTTGCACATGCTTTATTTCTATGGGAGAACGGAAGATGAAAAATAATCATAAATGTTTAGAACTTCCATTGAAAAGGAAAGCAACATTTTGAAAGATTATATTTCAAAATCCTACTGGTTGCTGTTTTTTAGTAATCTTGTTATCTCTACAAAATTCTTTTTCAACTACATCCTATATTTACTCCTTGTTACATTTTGTTTTTCAGTGCAAGCTCTTCAAGTTATTCATTCACTATATTCTTACTATACTTCAACTCACAGAAACTTTAGAAAAAAATTTCAGAGGCATAGAAAGCAAGCAATATATGTGAAATTTTTTTTACTAAATCAGCATAACTGACTAAAGCCACAGTATCTGCTTTCATGTTGTATTTGGCAAAAACAAAACAAAAAGCACCCCCAAGCCCCAAAATAATAAAAATCTCAAGCAAGTAGGATGACAAACTTCATAACACAAAGTAAGATTCAAAACCTGTTCCCTCAACGATTGCTGCTGTCAATTCGGCATGCAGCAATCTTTATAACCGTGATAGAAATAAAAATATTACAACAATCTGGACAGTATCCTACTTAACACTAATTCAAAAAAGAGGAAGGAAAATAGCATGAGACATCAACATACATAAATATGAAACATCAGCTTACATAATTCCATAATTAGAAAAAGGTAAAAATAAATTAGTAAAAATAAATTCCAAGTATAAACCCAAAAGGCATAGCTATAAATGCAATCTGAAACAACCAATTTAGTGAGCTGGTCATGTTTTTGCTGGAACAACCTTTTCATTCTTGCTCTTTAACACAAGCAAATAACTGGAGAAGCAGGCCAGTGCGTTATAAGAGGGTTTAAATGTGGTTATATCTGTGGTACTTGAGATGCAACTTTCCCCCAATCACTTGGAAGTTTAAATAGACTGTCACACAGATTCAGATGGGCCAAATAAGTCATCTGAAATGCTGCTGAATGGCTGAGAGTCTATTAGTTGGGTTATTTCATTATCAAACTCTTCTTCTGTGTCATCTGTGTACTTGCTTATTTTTTTAGAGTGCTGGTCTAAGGACAGACTTTCTAAAGATTCGATATCTTCAATGCCTGCTCTGTAGTGGATCATAAGAAGTGTCAGAGCTTGTAGTCTTTCACCTGACTTACCCAAAGCAGCAGAAAGAAGTGATTTTTTCCTTGTATCAGTCGTCTCTTTTTCTTCTCTAAGAAGGGAATTGTTATGTTCCAACTCCTGATCAATTTCATTCTGCAGCTTATCCAGCATGAACTCCAGTTTCTGGATCCTCTCCTCTGTGGGCAAGCCCCTGTACAGGTCACGGCCGATTTCTTTAACTGCAATGAAGACACTGTCATCCAGGCCACCCTCCTTTCTCACTAACTTTATTCCTGTGTTGTTTCCCCGTTTAGAAGGACTGTTTGGACCACACACCTCTGTGTCACTGCCTTCATTGTCTGATGTGTTGGGTGTGTGTTTTGGTGAAGGTTCTACTAGATCAGTTCCTGGTTCAGAAAGGCGAGTTTTAGAGACTTGACGCAAATTTAACAAACGAGAGCTAGTATTGATAATGTGCCTTGTCAGGCCTGTTGTTTTATTGACTGACTTGCTAGCTTCGGCATCAGTACGAGCAGGCAGGCCCAGGAGGGTTTCCTGTCCTTCCAGCCTGAGGTTTTTCAGGGTCCGGTCTATCCGCCTCTCAGTTGCTCCACAGAGAGGAATCTCGGCTAAACACTTTTCCTGGCATTTTTTATGGCAAACATAGGCACAGATCATACACTGGGAAGCGGCTTTAGTCCACACTTTTTTCTTGCAGTAATCACACCAAGTTGGGTTCTGGAACTGAGTATCCTGGAAACTATGCTTATTTTCTGTTAAACCCATCTGTCCAACGAAGTGCTCCTCTTTGGGTAAGGCAGAGACTTCTTCGACCAAATGAAATTCTTTTTCTTTCTCCAAGTTACTAACTATATGGTGGTCCATTTCTCCTTCTTTCAAATACTTGAAGTGAATAGTAATGTCACCAAAGCAAAATTTGTCATTGAATCCCTTTTGCATACTCAGGTTGCGGAGTGCGGTTCTCGTGACCATGGCCTTCGGTGACGGGGCTTCCAGTCTGAACTTTGAAAGGTACTCCATGTTTGATGTAGTTAGGCATCCTAAAGCCACCTCTTCAAGCTTTAGGCTAACATGCCCCAAACAGATGAGCCCCCCCAACTTGAAAGGATCCCTGCACCACAGGGCAATGTTTAAGTACCGGTGGCAGGCTTCTATGTCAAAGAAACAGGTTGCTCTGGCTCTTGTCCATTTTCCTAGCTTATTACGATAGGGGATTTCTGAAGATTCCCACGTTTGCGGGTCATCCGAACTGTCCTTAGGAGGGCAGGGGCTTTCTGAAGTCCAGTCCTTCCCTGCTTCCTGCTTTGCTAAAGACTGCTTAGATGCAGCTGCGTCCTCCACGTGATCCGTGTTCTTTGCTTGCTTTTCAGTAGGTTTATCTGCAGGAGGAGGAGGCAGCAGCTTTTCTGGCTTTTCAACAAGACCATCTGGCTCCGCCTGACCTGGGGCATCAGCAGAAGGCAAAGGAACTTTCATTTGCGGTCGTGGTGGCACGGGTGGTTTGAAAGTGGATGGTTGGGTGGGTTTTGACACTTGTGCTGGGTCTGTTGTCTCAGAAGGTTTTAGGGCTAAGGATTTGTTTCCTTCTTTGGATAGAAGTTTGGGTGGTGGTGGTGGGTGACTTCCTGTAACTAATTTACGGTTTAAAACTGGTGATATCGTTCCAAGGGGTCTAACTGAAGGTGTTGTTGGAGTACGTTTGGGACTATGACTTGCTGATTGCGCCTCATCTTTGAACTCATTTTGTGCCCTGACATCACTTGCCAAGTCTTCAAATTCCAAATCCAGGTCTCTATTTTCAGTGTCTACTGCCAACCCAGTTTCCTCTTCATAATTTGGTTGGCATGAGCTTGACAGAAAGTTTTCTTCCAACTGTCCAAAATTATCTTGCAGAACTGCACTCTGATTACTCTGGCCAACAGGCCTCTCATAATACACCAGGACTCGGTCCCCAGCCTGTTTGATGAGCTTCAACACCTGCAGTGTAGATGTGATTTTCACACCTGTGTTAAGATTTTAGAAGAGAAAACATAAATTACTGAAATGAGAATTACCTAAATTGCTAAAT